>NC_140579.1:508189791-509563291 GCF_964204655.1 Triturus cristatus | reverse complement strand
GTGTTCAGGCTGTGTAGGGGGTCATGCAAGGGGTGTTGTTTCAGGGTTTAGGACAGAGCAGTGGTGTTCGGGCAGTGTAGGAGGTTGTGCAGGGGGGTGATGTTTCAGGGTTTAGGGCAGTGCACTGGTGTTCGGGCAGGTTAGGGGTCGTGGTAGGGGCTAGTGTTTCAGGGTTTAGGGCAATGCCGTGGTGTTCGCACACTATAGGGGATCATGCTGGGGCTAGTGTTTCAGGGTTTAGGGCAGTGCAGTGGTGTTTGAGCAGTGTAGAGGGTTGTGCAGGGGGTTGGTGTTTCAGAGGTTAGGGCAGTGCAGTGGTGTTCAGGCAGTGTAGGGGGTTGTGCTGGGGGTGGTGTTTCAGGGTTTAGGGCAGTGCAGTGGTGTTCAGGCGTTGTAGGGGGTCGTGCAGGGGGTGGTGTTTCAGGGTTTAGGTCAGTGCAGTGGTGTTTGGCCATGTAGGGGGTCATGCAGGGGTGGTGGTGTTTCATGGTTTAGGGCATTGCAGTGGTGTTCGGACAGTGTAGGGGTTCGTGCTGGGGGTGATGTTTCAAGGTTGAGGGCAGTGTAGTAGTGTTCGGACCGTGTAGGGGTCGTGCAGGGGATGGTGTTTCAGGGTTTAGGGCAGTGCAGTGGTGTTCAGGCTGTGTATGGGGTCGTGCTGGGGTGGTTTTTAGGGTTTAGGGCAGAGCAGTGGTGTTCGGGCAGAGTAGGGTGTCGAGCTGGCGGTTGTGTTTCAGGGTTTAGGGCAATGCAGTGGTGTTAGAGCAGTGTAGGGGGTCGTGCAGGGGGGTGGTGTTTCATGGGTTAGGGCAGTGCAGTGGTGTTCAGGCAGTCTAGGGGGTCGTGCTGGGGGTGGTGTTTCAGGGCTTAGGGCAATGCAGTGGTGTTCAGGCTGTGTAGGGGTCGTGCAGGGGGTGATGTTTCAGGGTTTAGGGCAGTGCAGTGGTGTTCGGACCGTGTAGGGGGCCGTGTTGGGGGTGGTGTTTCAGGGGTTAGGGCAGTGCAGTGGTGTTCGGTCAGTGTAGGGGGTCGTGCTGGGGGTGGTGCTTCAGGGTGTAGGGCAGTGCAGTGGTGTTCGGGCACTGTAGGGGATCGTGCTGGGTCTGGTGTGTCAGGGTTTAGGACAGTGCAGTGGTGTTCGGGCAGTGTAGGGTGTCGTGCTGGGGCTAGTGTTTCAGGGTTTAGGGCAGTGCAGTGGTGTTCAGGCAGTACAGGGGGTCTTGCTGGGGCTAGTCTTTCAGGGTTTAGGGCAGTGCAGTGGTGTTCAGGCAGTGCAGGGGGTCTTGCTGAGGCTAGTGTTTCAGGGTTTAAGGCAGTGCAGTAGTGTTCGGGCAGTGTAGAGGTCGTGCTGGGGCTGGTGTTTCAGGGATTAGAGCAGAGCAGTGGTGCTCGGGCAGTGTAGGACGTCGTACTGGGGGTAGTGTTTCAGGGTTTAGGGCAGGGAAGTGGAGTTCTGGAAGTGTAGGGGGTCGGGCCACGGCTGGTGTTTCAGGGTTTAGGGCAGTGCACTGGTGTTCGAGCAGTGTAGGGAGTCGTGCTGGGGGTAGTGTTTTAGGGTTAAGGACAGTGCAGTGGTGTTCGGGCAGTGTAGGGGGTTGTGCAGGGGGGTAGTGTTACAGGGTTTAGGGCAGTGCAGTGGTGTCCAGGCAGTGTAGGGTGTCATTCTGGGGGTGGAGCTTGAGGGTTTAGGGCAGAGCAGCGGTGTTCAGGCAGAGTAGGGGGTTCTGCAGGGGGTGATGTTTCAGGGTTTAGGGCAGTGCACTGGTGTTCGGGCAGTGTAGGGGTCGTAGTAGGGGCTAGTGATTCAGGGTTTAGGGCAATGCCGTGGTGTTCGGACACTGTAGGGGATCGTGCTGGGGCTAGTGTTTCAGGGTTTAGGGCAGTGCAGTGGTGTTCGAGCAGTGTAGGAGGTTGTGCAGGGGGGTGGTGTTTCAGAGGTTAGGGCAGTGCAGTGGTGTTCAGGCAGTGTAGGGGGTTGTGCTGGGGGTGGTGTTTCAGGGTTTAGGGCAGTGCAGTGGTGTTCGGGCAGTGTAGGGGGTCTTGCTGGGCGTGGTGTTTCAGGGTTTAGGGCCGTGCAGTGGTGTTCGGGCAGTGTAGGGGGTCGTGCAGGGGGGTGGTGTTTCAGGGTTTAGGGTAGTGCAGTAGTGTTCCGGCAGTGTAGGGGGTCGTGCTGGGGGTGGTGTTTCAGGGTTTAGGTCAGTGCAGTGGTGTCCGGGCAGTGTAGAGGGTTGTGCAGGGGGGTAGTGTTACAGGGTTTAGGGCAGTGCAGTGGTGTTCAGGCAGTGTAGGGGGTCGTGCAGGGGGGTGGTGTTTCAGGGTTTAGGGCAGTGCAGTGGCGCTAGGGCAGTATAGGGGGTCATGCTGGGGGTGGTGTTTCAGGGTTTAGGCCAGTGTAGTGGCTTTCAGGCCGTGTAGGGGGTCGTGCTGGGGGTGGTGTTTCAGGGTTTAAGGCAGTGCAGTGATGTTCGGGCAGTGTAGGGGGTTGTGCTTGGAGTGGTGTTTCAGGGTTTAGGGTAGTGCATTGGAGTTCGGGCAGTGTAGGGGGTTGTGCAGGGGGGTGGTGTTTCAGGGTTTAGGGCAGTGCAGTGATGTTCGGGCAGTGTAGGGGGTTGTGCTCGGAGTGGTGTTTCAGGGTTTAGGGCAGTGCAGTGGTGTTCGGGCAGTGTAGGGGGTTGTGCTCGGAGTGGTGTTTCAGGGTTTATGGCAGTGCAGTGGTGTTCAGGCAGTGTAGGGGGTCATACTGGGGGTGATGTTTCAGGGTTTAGGGCAGTCCAGTGGCATTCGGGAAGTGTAGGAGGTTGTGCTGGGGTGGTGTTTCAGGGTTTAGGGCTGTGCAGTGGCATTCGGGCAGTGTAGGGGGTTGTGCAGGGGGGTGGTTTTTCAGGGTTTAGTGCAGTGCAGTGGCGCTAGGGCAGTATAGGGGGTCATGCTTGGGGTGGTGTTTCAGGTTTTAGGGCAGTGCAGTGGCTTTCAGGTCGTGTAGGGGGTCGTGCTGGGGGTGGTGTTTCAGGGTTTAAGGCAATGCAGTGATGTTCGGGCAGTGTAAGGGGTTGTGCTCGGAGTGGTGTTTCAGGGTTTAGGGCAGTGCAGTGGTGTTCGGGCAGTGTAGGGGGTTGTGCTGGGGGTGGTGTTTCAGGGTTTAGGGCAGTGCACTGGTGTTCGGGGAGTGTAGGGGTCATGGTAGGGGCTAGTGTTTCAGGGTTGAGGGCAATGCTGTGGTGTTCGGACACTGTAGGGGATCGTGCTGGGGCTAGTGTTTCAGGGCAGTGCAGTGGTGTTCGAGCAGTGTAGGGGGTTGTGCAGGGGGGTGGTGTTTCAGGGGTTAGGGCAGTGCAGTGGTGTTCAGGCAGTGTAGGGGGTCATACTGGGGGTGATGTTTCAGGGTTTAGGGCAGTCCAGTGGCATTCGGGAAGTATAGGAGGTTGTGCTGGGGTGGTGTTTCAGGGTTTAGGGCTGTGCAGTGGCATTCGGGCAGTGTAGGGGGTCGTGCAGGGGGGTGGTGTTTCAGGGTTTAGGGCAGTGCAGTGGCGCTAGGGCAGCATAGGGGGTCGTGCTGGGGGTGGTGTTTCAGGGTTTAGGGCAGTGCAGTGGCTTTCAGGCCGTGTAGGGGGTTGTGCTGGGGGTGGTGTTTCAGGGTTTAAGGCAGTGCAGTGATGTTCGGGCAGTGTAGGGGGTTGTGCTCGGAGTGGTGTTTCAGGGGTAGGGGTAGGGCAGTGGAGTTTGGGCAGTGTAGGGGGTCGTGCTGGGGGTGGTGTTTCAGGGTTTAGGGCAGTGCAGTGGTGTTTGGGCAGTGTAGGGGGTCGTGCTGGGGGTGGTGTTTCAGGGTTTAGGGCAGTGCAGTGGTGTTCGGGCAGTGTAGGGTGTCATGCTGGAGGTGGTGTTTCAGGGTTTAGGGCAGTGCACTGGAGTTCGGGCAGTGTAGGGGTCGTAGTAGGGGCTAGTGATTCAGGGTTTAGGGCAATGCCGTGGTGTTCGGACACTGTAGGGGATCGTGCTGGGGCTAGTGTTTCAGGGTTTAGGGCAGTGCAGTGGTGTTCGAGCAGTGTAGGGGGTTGTGCAGGGGGGTGGTGTTTCAGAGGTTAGGGCAGTGCAGTGGTGTTCAGGCAGTGTAGGGGGTTGTGCTGGGGGTGGTTTTTCAGGGTTTAGGGCAGTGCAGTGGTGTTCGGGCAGTGTAGGGGGTCTTGCTGGGCGTGGTGTTTCAGGGTTTAGGGCCGTGCAGTGGTGTTCGGGCAGTGTAGGGGGTCGTGCAGGGGGGTGGTGTTTCAGGGTTTAGGGTAGTGCAGTGGTGTTCAGGCAGTGTAGGGGGTCGTGCTGGGGGTGGTGTTTCAGCATTTAGGTCAGTGCAGTGGTGTCCGGGCAGTGTAGAGGGTTGTGCAGGGGGGTAGTGTTACAGGGTTTAGGGCACTGCAGTGGTGTTCAGGCAGTGTAGGGGGTCGTGCAGGGGGGTGGTGTTTCAGGGTTTAGGGCAGTGCAGTGGCGCTAGGGCAGTATAGGGGGTCGTGCTGGGGGTGGTGTTTCAGGGTTTAGGCCAGTGTAGTGGCTTTCAGGCCGTGTAGGGGGTCGTGCTGGGGGTGGTGTTTCAGGGTTTAAGGCAGTGCAGTGATGTTCGGGCAGTGTAGGGGGTTGTGCTTGGAGTGGTGTTTCAGGGTTTAGGGTAGTGCAGTGGAGTTCGGGCAGTGTAGGGGGTTGTGCTCGGAGTGGTGTTTCAGGGTTTAGGGCAGTGCAGTGGTGTTCGGGCAGTGTAGGGGGTTGTGCTCGGAGTGGTGTTTCAGGGTTTAGGGCAGTGCAGTGGTGTTCAGGCAGTGTAGGGGGTCATACTGGGGGTGATGTTTCAGGGTTTAGGGCAGTCCAGTGGCATTCGGGAAGTGTAGGAGGTTGTGCTGGGGTGGTGTTTCAGGGTTTAGGGCTGTGCAGTGGCATTCGGGCAGTGTAGGGGGTTGTGCAGGGGGGTGGTGTTTCAGGGTTTAGGGCAGTGCAGTGGCTGTCAGGCCGTGTAGGGGGTCGTGCTGGGGGTGGTGTTTCAGGGTTTAAGGCAGTGCAGTGATGTTTGGGCAGTGTAGGGGGTTGTGCTCGGAGTGGTGTTTCAGGGTTTAGGGCAGTGCAGTGGTGTTCGGGCAGTGTAGGGGGTTGTGCTGGGGGTGGTGTTTCAGGGTTTAGGGCAGTGCACAGGTGTTCGGGGAGTGTAGGGGTCGTGGTAGGGGCTAGTGTTTCAGGGTTGAGGGCAATGCCGTGGTGTTCGGACACTGTAGGGGATCGTGCTGGGGCTAGTGTTTCAGGGCAGTGCAGTGGTGTTCGAGCAGTGTAGGGGGTTGTGCAGGGGGGTGGTGTTTCAGGGGTTAGGGCAGTGCAGTGGTGTTCAGGCAGTATAGGGGGTCATACTGGGGGTGATGTTTCAGGGTTTAGGGCAGTCCAGTGGCATTCGGGAAGTATAGGAGGTTGTGCTGGGGTGGTGTTTCAGGGTTTAGGGCTGTGCAGTGGCATTCGGGCAGTGTAGGGGGTCGTGCAGGGGGGTGGTGTTTCAGGGTTTAGGGCAGTGCAGTGGCGCTAGGGCAGCATAGGGGGTCGTTCTGGGGGTGGTGTTTCAGGGTTTAGGGCAGTGCAGTGGCTTTCAGGCCGTGTAGGGGGTCGTGCTGGGGGTGGTGTTTCAGGGTTTATGGCAGTGCAGTGATGTTCGGGCAGTGTAGGGGGTTGTGCTCGGAGTGGTGTTTCAGGGGTAGGGGTAGGGCAGTGGAGTTTGGGCAGTGTAGGGGGTCGTGCTGGGGGTTGTGTTTCAAGGTTTAGGGCAGTGCAGTGGTGTTTGGGCAGTGTAGGGGGTCGTGCTGGGGGTGGTGTTTCAGGGTTTAGGGCAGTGCAGTGGTGTTCGGGCAGTGTAGGGTGTCATGCTGGAGGTGGTGTTTCAGGGTTTAGGGCAGTGCACTGGTGTTCGGGCAGTATAGGGGATCGTGATGGGGCTGGTGTTTCAGGGTTTAGGGCAGTGCAGTGGTGTTCGGGCAGTGAAGGGGGTCGTGCTGGGGGTGGAGTTTCAGGGTTTAGGGAAGTGCACTGGCATTCGGGCAGTGTAGGGGGTCATGCAGGGGGTGGTGTTTCAGGGTTCAGGGCAGTGCAGTGGCATTCGGGAAGTGTAGGGGGTCATGCTGGGGTTGGTGTTTCAGGGTTCAGGGCAATGCAGTGGCGTTTGGGCCCTGTAGAGGGTCGTGCAGGGGGGTGGTGTTTCAGGGTTTAGGGCAGTGCAGTGGCATTCGGGCAGTGTAGGGGGTCGTGCTGGTGTTTCAGGGTTTAGGGCACAGCAGTGGTGTTCGGGCAGTCTAGTACGATGTTCTGGGTGTAGTGTTTCAGGGTTTAGGCAGTGCAGTGGTGTTCGGGCAGTGTAGGGGGTCTTGCTGGGCATGGTGTTTCAGAGTTTAGGGCCGTGCAGTGGTGTTTGGGCAGTGTATGGGGTCGTGCAGGGGGGTGGTGTTTCAGGGTTTAGGGTAGTGCAGTGGTGTTCAGGCAGTGTAGGGAGTCGTGCTGGGGGTAATGTTTCAGGGTTTAGGGCAGTGCAGTGGTGTTCGGGCAGTATAGGGGGTTGTGCAGGGGGGTAGTGTTACAGGGTTTAGGGCAGTGCAGTGGTGTTTAGGCAGTGTAGGGGGTCATGCTGGGGGTGGTGTTTGAGGGTTTAGGGCAGAGCAGTGGTGTTCAGGCTGTGTAGGGGGTCATGCAGGGAGTGTTGTTTCAGGGTTTAGGACAGAGCGGTGGTGTTCGGGCAGTGTAGGGGGTCATGCTGGGGCTGGTGTTTCAGGGTTTCGGGCAGTGCAGTGGTGTTCGGGCAGTGTAGGGGGTCGTGCTGGGTGTGGTGTTTCAGGGTTTAGGGAAGTGCAGTGGTGTTCGGGCAGTGTAGGGGGTCGTGCAGGGGGATAGTGTTACAGGGTTTAGGGCAGTGCAGTGGTGTTCAGGCAGAGTAGGGGGTCATGCTGGGGCTGGTGTTTCAGGGTTTAGGGCAGTGCAGTGGTGTTCGGGCAGTGTAGGGGGTCGTGCTGGGTGTGGTGTTTCAGGGTTTAGGGAAGTGCAGTGGTGTTCGGGCAGTGTAGGGGGTCGTGCAGGGGGTGGTGTTTCAGGGTTTAGGGCAGTGCAGTGGCGTTCGGGAAGTGTAGGGCTCGTGCTGGAGTTGGTGTTTTAGGGTTTAGGGCAATGCAGTGGCGTTTTGGCCCTGTAGAGGGTCGCGTAGGGGGGTGGTGTTTCACGGTTTAGGACAGTGCAGTGGCATTCGGGCAGTGTAGGGGGTCATGCTGGGGATGGTGTTTCAGGGTGTAGGGCTGTGCAGTGGTGTTCGGGCAGTGTAGGGAGTCATGCTGGTGGTGGTGTTTCAGGGTATAGGGTAGTGCAGTGGTGTTCGGGCAGTGTAGGGGTCGTGCTGGTGCTGGTGTTTCAGGGTTTAGGGCAGAGCAGTGGTGTTCGGGCAGTGTAGTACAACGTTCTGGGTGTAGTGTTTCAGTGTTTAGGCAGTGCAGTGGTGTTCAGGCAGTGTAGGGGGTCTTGCTTGTGGTGGAGTTTTACCGTTTAGGGCACTGCAGTGGTGTTCGGGCAGTGCAGGGAGTTGTGCAGGGGGTGGTGTTTCAGGGTTTGGGGCAGTGCAGTGGTGTTCGGGCAGTGTAGGGGGTCTTGTGGGGGTGGTGTTTCAGGGCTTAGGGCAGTGCAGTGGTGTTCTGGCAGTGTAGGGGGTCATGCTGGGGGATGGTGTTTCAGGGTTTAGGGCAGCGCAGTGGCGTTCAGGCAGTGTAGGGGGTCGTACAGGGGGTGGTGTTTCAGGGTTTAGGGCAGTGCAGTGGTGTTCGGGCAGTGTAGGGGGTTGTGCTGGGGGTGGTGTTTCAGGGTTTAGGGCAGTGCACTGGTGTTCGGGCAGTATAGGGGATCATGCTGGGGCAGGTGTTTCAGGGTTTAGGGCAGTGCAGTGGTGTTCGGGCAGTGTAGGGGGTCGTGCTGGGGGTGGTGTTTCAGGGTTTAGGGAAGTGCACTGGCATTCGAGCAGTGTAGGGGGTCGTGCAGTGGGTGGTGTTTTAGGGTTCAGGGCAGTGCAGTGGCATTCGGGAAGTGTAGGGGGTCATGCTGGGGTTGGTGTTTCAGGGTTGAGGGCACTGCAGTGGCGTTTGGGCCCTGTAGAGAGTCATGCAGGGGGGTGGTGTTTCAGGGTTTAGGGCAGTGCAGTGGCATTCGGGCAGTGTAGGGGGTCGTGCTGGTGTTTCAGGGTTTAGGGCAGAGCAGTGATGTTCGGGCACTGTAGTACGACGTTCTGGGTGTAGTGTTTCAGGGTTTAGGCAGTGCAGTGGTGTTCGGGCAGTGTAGGGGGTCTTGCTGGGCGTGGTGTTTCAGGGTTTAGGGCCGTGCAGGGGTGTTCGGGCAGTGTAGGGGGTCGTGCAGGGGGGTGGTGTTTCAGGGTTTAGGGTAGTGCAGTGGTGTTCAGGCAGTGTAGGGGGTCGTGCTAGGGGTGGTGTTTCAGGGTTTAGGGCAGTGCAGTGGTGTTCGGGCAGTGTAGGGGGTTGTGCAGGGGGATAGTGTTACAGGGTTTAGGGCAGTGCAGTGGTGTTCAGGCAGCGTAGGGGGTCATGCTGGGGGTGGTGTTTGAGGGTTTAGGGCAGATCAGTGGTGTTCAGGCTGTGTAGGGGGTCATGCAGGGGTGTTGTTTCAGGGTTTAGGGCAGAGCAGTGGTGTTCGGGCAGTGTAGGGGGTTGTGCAGGGGGGTGAT
Organism: Triturus cristatus; assembly: GCF_964204655.1. Classification (NCBI taxonomy): domain Eukaryota; kingdom Metazoa; phylum Chordata; class Amphibia; order Caudata; family Salamandridae; genus Triturus; species Triturus cristatus. The sequence continues at coordinate 509,554,572 of NC_140579.1, read as the reverse complement.
GTTTCAGGGTTTAGGGCATTGCACTGGTGTTCGGGCAGTGTAGGGGTCGTGGTAGGGGCTAGTGTTTCAGGGTTTAGGGCAATGCCGTGGTGTTCGGACACTGTAGGGGATCGTGCTGGGGCTAGTGTTTCAGGGTTTAGGGCAGTGCAGTGGTGTTCGAGCAGTGTAGGAGGTTGTGCAGGGGGGTGGTGTTTCAGAGGTTAGGGCAGTGCAGTGGTGCTCAGGCAGTGTAGGGGGTTGTGCTGGGGGTGGTGTTTCAGGGTTTAGGGCAGTGCAGTGGTGTTCAGGCATTGTAGGGGGTCATACAGGGGGTGGTGTTTCAGGGTTTAGGTCAGTGCAGTGGTGTTTGGCCATGTAGGGGGTCATGCAGGGGGTGGTGTTTCATGGTTTAGGGCAGTGCAGTGGTGTTCGGACAGTGTAGGGGTCCGTGCTGGGGGTGATGTTTCAAGGTTTAGGGCAGTGTAGTAGTGTTCGGACCGTGTAGGGGTCGTGCAGGGGATGGTGTTTCAGGGTTTAGGGCAGTGCAGTGGTGTTCAGGCTGTGTAGGGGGTCGTGCTGGGGTGGTTTTTAGGGTTTAGGGCAGAGCAGTGGTGTTCGGGCAGAGTAGGGTGTCGAGCTGGCGGTGGTGTTTCAAGGTTTAGGGCAATGCAGTGGTGTTCGAGCAGTGTAGGGGGTCGTGCAGGGGGGTGGTGTTTCAGGGGTTAGGGCAGTGCAGTGGTGTTCAGGCAGTGTAGGGGGTCATGCTGGGGGTGGTGTTTCAGGGCTTAGGGCAGTGCAGTGGTGTTCAGGCTGTGTAGGGGTCGTGCAGGGGGTGGTGTTTCAGGGTTTAGGGCAGTGCGTGGTGTTCGAGCCGTGTAGGGGGTCGTGCAGGGGGGTGGTGTTTCAGGGGTTAGGGCAGTGCAGTGGTGTTCAGGCAGTGCAGGGGGTCATGCTGGGGGTGGTGTTTCAGGGTTTAGGGCAGTTCGGTGGTGTTCAGGCAGTGTAGGGGTTCGTGCTGGGGGTGATGTTTCAGGGTTTAGGGCAGTGCAGTGGTGTTCGGACCGTGTAGGGGGCCGTGTTGGGGGTGGTGTTTCAGGGGTTAGGGCAGTGCAGTGGTGTTCGGTCAGTGTAGGGGGTCGTGCTGGGGGTGGTGCTTCAGGGTTTAGGGCAGTGCAGTGGTGTTCGGACACTGTAGGGGATCGTGCTGGGGCTAGTGTTTCAGGGTTCAGGGCAGTGCAGTGGTATTCGGGAAGTGTAGGGGGTCATGCTGGGGTTGGTGTTTCAGGGTTGAGGGCACTGCAGTGGCGTTTGGGCCCTGTAGAGAGTCATGCAGGGGGGTGGTGTTTCAGGGTTTAGGGCAGTGCAGTGGCATTCGGGCAGTGTAGGGGGTCGTGCTGGTGTTTCAGGGTTTAGGGCAGAGCAGTGATGTTCGGGCACTGTAGTACGACGTTCTGGGTGTAGTGTTTCAGGGTTTAGGCAGTGCAGTGGTGTTTGGGCAGTGTAGGGGGTCTTGCTGGGCGTGGTGTTTCAGGGTTTAGGGCCGTGCAGGGGTGTTCGGGCAGTGTAGGGGGTCGTGCAGGGGGGTGGTGTTTCAGGGTTTAGGGTAGTGCAGTGGTGTTCAGGCAGTGTAGGGGGTCGTGCTAGGGGTGGTGTTTCAGGGTTTAGGGCAGTGCAGTGGTGTTCGGGCAGTGTAGGGGGTTGTGCAGGGGGATAGTGTTACAGGGTTTAGGGCAGTGCAGTGGTGTTCAGGCAGCGTAGGGGGTCATGCTGGGGGTGGTGTTTGAGGGTTTAGGGCAGATCAGTGGTGTTCAGGCTGTGTAGGGGGTCATGCAGGGGTGTTGTTTCAGGGTTTAGGGCAGAGCAGTGGTGTTCGGGCAGTGTAGGGGGTTGTGCAGGGGGGTGATGTTTCAGGGTTTAGGGCATTGCACTGGTGTTCGGGCAGTGTAGGGGTCGTGGTAGGGGCTAGTGTTTCAGGGTTTAGGCCAATGCCGTGGTGTTCGGACACTGTAGGGGATCGTGCTGGGGCTAGTGTTTCAGGGTTTAGGGCAGTGCAGTGGTGTTCGAGCAGTGTAGGGGGTTGTGCAGGGGGGTGGTGGCTCAGAGGTTAGGGCAGTGCAGTGGTGCTCAGGCAGTGTAGGGGGTTGTGCTGGGGGTGGTGTTTCAGGGTTTAGGGCAGTGCAGTGGTGTTCAGGCATTGTAGGGGGTCATACAGGGGGTGGTGTTTCAGGGTTTAGGTCAGTGCAGTGGTGTTTGGCCATGTAGGGGGTCATGCAGGGGGGTGGTGTTTCATGGTTTAGGGCAGTGCAGTGGTGTTCGGACAGTGTAGGGGTCCGTGCTGGGGGTGATGTTTCAAGGTTTAGGGCAGTGTAGTAGTGTTCGGACCGTGTAGGGGTCGTGCAGGGGATGGTGTTTCAGGGTTTAGGGCAGTGCCGTGGTGTTCAGGCTGTGTAGGGGGTCGTGCTGGGGTGGTTTTTAGGGTTTAGGGCAGAGCAGTGGTGTTCGGGCAGAGTAGGGTGTCGAGCTGGCGGTGGTGTTTCAGGGTTTAGGGCAATGCAGTGGTGTTCGAGCAGTGTAGGGGGTCGTGCAGGGGGGTGGTGTTTCAGGGGTTAGGGCAGTGCAGTGGTGTTCAGGCAGTGTAGGGGGTCATGCTGGGGTGGTGTTTCAGGGCTTAGGGCAGTGCAGTGGTGTTCAGGCTGTGTAGGGGTCGTGCAGGGGGTGGTGTTTCAGGGTTTAGGGCAGTGCGTGGTGTTCGAGCCGTGTAGGGGGTCGTGCAGGGGGGTGATGTTTCAGGGTTTAGGGCAGTTCGGTGGTGTTCAGGCAGTGTAGGGGTTCGTGCTGGGGGTGGTGCTTCAGGGTTTAGGGCAGTTCGGTGTTGTTCGGTCAGTGTAGGGGGTCGTGCTGGGGGTGGTGCTTCAGGGTTTAGGGCAGTGCAGTGGTGTTCGGGCACTGTAGGGGATTGTGCTGGGGCTGGTGTGTCAGGGTTTAGGACAGTGCAGTGGTGTTCGGACAGTGTAGGGGGTCGTGCTGGGGCTAGTGTTTCAGGGTTTAGGGCAGTGCAGTGGTGTTCAGGCAGTACAGGGGGTCTTGCTGGGGCTAGTCTTTCAGGGTTTAGGGCAGTGCAGTGGTGTTCAGGCAGTGCAGGGGGTTTTGCTGAGGCTAGTGTTTCAGGGTTTAAGGCAGTGCAGTAGTGTTCGGGCAGTGTAGAGGTCGTGCTGGGGCTGGTGTTTCAGGGATTAGAGCAGAGCAGTGGTGCTCGGGCAGTGTAGGACGTCGTACTAGCGTAGTGTTTCAGGGTTTAGGACAGGGAAGTGGAGTTCTGGAAGTGTAGGGGGTCGTGCTGCGGCTGGTGTTTCAGGGTTTAGGGCAGTGCACTGGTGTTCGAGCAGTGTAGGAGTCGTGCTGGGGGTAGTGTTTTAGGGTTAAGGGCACTGCAGTGGTGTTCGGGCAGTGTAGGGGGTTGTGCAGGGTGGTAGTGTTACAGGGTTTAGGTCAGTGCAGTGGTGTTCAGGCAGTGTAGGGTGTCATTCTGGGGGTGTGTGAGAAGTTGGCCTGGTATATGATGTTCACTAGTTAAAGTGACCACCTTGTACCATGCCAAGCAACCCTTATGGTGTGGTTGTAAGTCAACCTTTTCGGACTAGCTGCCCTAGTGGTAGCGTAGGCTAAGCAGTCTTTGAGGCTAAACTCGTCAAAGCGTGTTAAGCAGGCTGTTTTACCAAATGTAACCCCCCTTTATACCAATGAAAGGACACCACACAGATATATATTGAAAATATATATGTATTTATTTCTCAAAGAATCCCCTAGACTCTTTATGAGCACAGGAGCACAAATCGTTAAACAAGAATACGTTAGAATACACAGAAGTTGCACTTTATTTAGATAGGCCCTGGTGGCCACTCGAACCATATACTAAAATAGTGGTATAAGTACCACGAACAGAAAAGGGAAAAGGCCTAGGGCCTCTAGAATCGCTGGGCCTACAAGGAGCTAACTTTAGTTAATGACCAGGAGGTCCACGGGTTGCGTGTGCAAAGCAAATAGTCACACGCGGGCTCCCATAGGTTTTCAATGGGTGCGTAAAAGTTACAAAGTTACTGCAAAAAGGATCTTCCGGATGGACTATGAACTCAAGATTGGAAACACAGACACTAGAGATGATACTCTACACTTGGGCACCGGAGTGCCAGCTTTACCTCACCCACAGGAAGCGGCTGCATAGGTCTCGAAGTGCGTCGGGTTTCTTCTATATGTTCAATGGAGCCTGAAGACAAAGATGCTGCAAGCGGTCGGTCCGGAAGGGATGCGGTGGATCCAAGGGTGGATCGGAGTTGTAGAAGACCTGTAAGCAGAGGGGACAGTGTTCACAGTCACTAGCCAGTGACCAGCGTGGCACCAGGTGGGTACCAGGCGATGTCGGGTGCAAACAGGAGGAAAGGTGCAGCTTGTCTCTGCAGCCACGTGGTCCCTGAAGGTCGACGACGTCCAGGAGTCGGTTCACGAGCTGTCCCGTGCAGGCTCTCGCTGTCGGCGGTGTCGGCGACTTGGTCGAAGCAAACAAGCCTTGGCAAAAGCAATTATTGTGGAGAACAAAATAAGCTGATGGTTCTGACCAGCAAGGTCAGAGGGACTGCTCCTTTGGAGGGGAGCAAGGGCCAGTCTGGAGCAACCAGACCAGCGGTGTAGTTCTTGAAGTTCATTGCCAAGATGGCCACTAGCCAACGGGCCAGCAACCGGTTAGGCGCGTCGAGTGGCAAAATGCAGAGGGGCCCCACGCAGATCGTGGAGATGCTGGAGGGCTCACCTTTGGTGCAGATGCTGCTCGGGTGTTGGGCTTCTCAGGACCCAAAGCACAACTTGGAGGGAGCCTCGGTTGTCGAGCTTGCAGCTTGTCGTGGTCTTTTCAAGATGGCTGCCTCCACGTGTCTCGGTGCCTCCACGGGTTCCTTCTTTTCAGGGACTGTGGATCGGGCGGTGAGAGGTCTGGAGGTCCAGGTCTTGTCAGTCTCTGGGCTCGGGCTCCGGCGGGAGGCGGCGGCAAAGCAGACGTTGATTCGCTGGATGGTGCTTGCGTTAGCAAGGTGGTCACTCCCAGACCACAGGGGAGATTGGCTTCAGTCCTCTGTGCGGCAGAGCGTCGAAGTTCCCGTCTTCTTCTTGTAGTTAAGTTGATTCCAGGATGTCTAAAGTCTTAGGACACAGCTCCTACCTTTATTAGGATTCTAGGGGCCGGACTACCTGCTAGGTCCCTCCCTAAGGGTGGGACCAGGAAGGGGGGTGGTTACACCCCCAATCCTTTGTCCAGCTCGCCCCAGGTCCAGGGCTGGTGTGCCCCAGGACCGGTTTGGACTGGCATATGCACCGAGGCTCCTTGTGAGCCTCAGGCATGTCTGGTTTCTTTCAAGCCCTACCTGACCAATACACAAAATCCTGTCTGGGGTGGTGCACGCACCTCCCCTGGCAGGAAACCCTTTGTCCACACCTCCCAAGCTGGAAGGACTCCCAGCAGCAGGAGGGCAGACTTGTGTCTGTGGTGGCAGCATCCATTTTGTGGAGCTGAGGCTATGTCTGATTTTACCCGGGTTTCAGGTACTGTACATGTCGTGTCCCTCTAGAAGGGTGGAATGCTAACCCCGTCGCCAGAATTGGCGAGGGGTTAGTATTCCAATTCGTATGACACCTTACTCGACATGTTTTGATAAAGCCAAACCAAAGATAGCATTTAACCGCGAGGTTCATAATGCACTTAAGAGTATATGGTATGACGATATCTGGAAACAGTAGAAGGAAGTGGTTCCGACCACTGCAGACAGGCTCAGCTCATGCCAGAGCACCATCTCACATGGAACCAAGCACTCTGCCTTCAGGATTGTTAAGGCCTGCCATAGGAGTGACTTATAGGTTAACATGTGTCCCATTTAAGGTTAGGTATAGGTATACTACACCTAAGTAAGAGGTGGTTACACCAACTTACCCCAGCTGAGTGATCAGCCAGTTGTGTCAAATTTGTTAGGCCAGGCCAGGGGTGGCACAATACATGCTTCAGCCCCTGGTAGGCCTTAGATACACCAATGCCCTGGGTACCTAGTGTACACTGGTACAGGGGCTCATAGGGTGATCCACTTCCAATTGGTTGTGCACCTAGGGTGCATAGTGTAAATTTAGTAGAGAGAACAGCAGGCTGGGGGTCTGATTGGCAGGCCCACAGCCTCAATATGTCAAAAACCAGTGAAGCAAAAAGCAAAAATTTGGGGTGACCATAGGATAGCAGACCCTACTCTACTACACAACCCCCCCCCAAACGCAGGGACATTAAACTAGCCTTGACCAGTCTCGTCTTCATGTCCTAAGTTGAAGTACCTGGAGAGACCATCTGCATTCCCATGGTCAGTACCTGGCCGGTGCTCCACAGTAAAGTCCATCCCCTGTAGGGAAATGGACCACCTAAGCAGTTTGGGGTTTTCACCCTTCATCTGATTTAGCCACAAGAGGGGCTTATGGTCGGTCTGAATCTTGAAGTGAGTGCCAAACAAGTATGGCCTCAGCTTCTTCAGGGCCCACACCACAGCAAAGGCCTCCCTCTCAATAGCTGACCAATTCTTCTCTCTGGGGGTCAACCTTCTGCTAATAAAAGCAATGGGTTGGTCTTGACCATCTACATTAAGTTGTGGCAGCACAGCTCCCACACCCAACTCAGAAGCATCTGTTTGGACAATAAACTCTTTGGAGTAGTCAGGACTTTTCAGGATAGGTGCAGAGCACATGGCCTCCTTCAGGTCATCAAATGCCTTTTGACAGCTTACTGTCCACTGAACCTTTTTGGGCATCTTCTTGGATGTCAGATCATTAAGAGGAGTCACAATGGACCCATAGTTCTTAACAAACTTCCTGTAGTACCCAGTCAAGCCCAAGAAAGCTCAAACTTGAGTCTGGGTGGTTGGAGGAGACCAGTCCTTGGTGGATTGTATCTTACTCTCCAGTGGTTGAACTTGGCCTCCACCTACAAGGTGGCCCAAATACACAACCTTACTCTGCCCTATCTGGCACTTAGTGGCCTTGATAGTGAGGCCTGCCCTTTGCAGAGCCTCAAGAGCCTTCTTCAGGTGGATCAGGTGATCCTCCCAGGTGGAGCTAAAGACAGCAATGTCATCAAGATATGCTGCACAAAAGTCATCCAACCCAGTAAGGACTTGATTCACCAACCTTTGGAAGGTGGCAGGTGCATTCTTCAGACCAAAGGGCATCACCACAAATTGGTATTGCCCACCTGGGGTTGAGAATGCTGTTTTGGTCTTAGACTCCCCAGCTAATCTGATTTGCCAATAGCCAGCTGTCAAGTCAAATGTGCTCAAAAACGTAGCAGAAGCCAGTTTATCTATGAGCTCATCTGCCCTTGGAATAGGATGTGCATCTGTCCTAGTGACAGCATTGAGTCCTCTGTAATCCACACAGAACCTCATCTCTCTCTTGCCATCTTTGGTGTGAGGTTTGGGGACCAGAACCACTGGGCTAGCCCAGGGGCTCTCTGAGGGTTCAATGACACCCAATTCCAGCATTTTGTGTACCTCAGCCTTTATACAGTCCCTGACGTGGTCAGGTTGTCTGTAAAGCTTGTTCTTTACAGGCAGACTGTCACCAGTGTCCACCACATGGGTACACCAGTCAGTTTGGCTAGGTATCAAGGAAAACATGTGTTGAAATGATTGTAGAACTTGTCTACATTCAGTCTGCTGATGATCAGTGAGGTTGCCTCCAAGGGTCACTCCTTCAACTGAACCATCCTCAGGGTTCTGAGACAACAGGTCTGGGAGAGGGTCACTCTCTTCCTCCTGTCCCTCATCTGTAGCCATGAGCAAGCCCATGTCTGCCCTGTCAACATATGCTTTTAACCTGTTAACATGGAGTACCCTGTGGGGACTCCTGGGAGTTCCTAGGTCCACCAAGTAGGTAACCTCCCCCTTCTTTTCCAGGATTGTATGGGGTCCAGACCATTTGTCTTGGAGTGCTGCTGGGGCCACTGGCTCCAACACCCATACCTTCTGTCCTGGCTGAAACTCAACCAAGACAGCCTTTTGGTCATGCCAAGCTTTCTGTAAGGCCTGGCTTGCCTCAAGGTTTTTGGATGCCTTCTCCATATACTCAGCCATTCTGGAGCGGAGACCAAGTACATAGTCCACTATGTTTGCTTAGGCTTTTTGAGAGGTAACTCCCATCCTTCCTTCACCAAACACAGTGGGCCTCTTACAGGGTGCCCAAACAACAATTCAAAGGGGCTGTAGCCAACCCCCTTTTGTGGGACCTCTCTGTAAGCAAACAGAAGGCAGGGTAGAAGGATGTCCCATCTTCGCCTGAGCTTTTCAGGTAATCCTTTGATCATACCCTTTAGGGTCTTGTTGAATCTCTCAACAAGCCCATTGCATTGTGGGTGATAAGGGGTGGTGAACTTGTAGTTGACACCACATTCCTTCCACATAGCTGTCAAGTATCCTGACATGAAGTTGGTACCTCTGTCAGAAACCACCTCCTTAGGAAACCCCACTCTGGAGAATACTCCCAGCAGGGCCCTGGCCACAACAGGTGCTGTAGTGGTCCTAAGGGGAATTGCCTCTGGATACCTGGTGGCATGATCCACTACCACCAGTATAAATCTGTGCCCAGATGCAGTGGGAGGATCCATGGGACCCACTATATCTATTCCCACTCTTTCAAAGGGGACCCCCACCACAGGTAGTGGTATTAGGGGGGCCTTTGTTGTGCCACCTGATTTGCCACTGGCTTGGCAGGTCACACAGGAGCGACAAAACTCCTTGGTATCTTCATTCATGTGAGGCCAGTGAAAGTGAGGGACAAGCCTGTCCCAAGTCTTGTTCTGGCCTAAGTGTCCTGCTAAAGGAATATCATGGGCCAAGGTAAGAAGGAAGCCCCTAAATTGCAGAGGTATAACCAACCTCCTGGTTGCACCAGGCTTGGGGTCTCTAGCCTCTGAATAAAGGAGCCCTTCATCCCAATACACTTTATGGGTACCTGGAGCATTCCCAGCAGCCTCAGCAGCAGCCAGCTGTCTGAGGGGTTCAAGAGAGGGACAGGATAACTGAGCCTGCCTCAAGTCAGCCCTTGAAGGTCCCCCTGTCCCCAGAAACTCAACCTGATCAGGTTCAAGCTCTTCAGGGACAGTTCCTTCAGGGTTCTCTAGATCAGCTTCCTGGGAAGGTTGATCATCACTCTGAGGCAGGGGGGAAGGCACAGCCTTGACCCTCCTGTTCTTCTTCTTGGTAGGTGCTTGGTCCATTGTTCCAGGATCCAAGACCCGAGGTTCAGTACGGCACTTTTTGGCCTGTGACCTGGTCACAGCAAGGACATGTGGTGATATACCTAACATCTCTGCATGTGTCCTGTACTCCACTTCAGACCATAGAGAACTCTCTAGGTCATTTCCCAACAAACATTCTACTGGGAGGTCTGCACTAACCACAACCCTTTTGAGGCCAGTTACCCCTCCCCATGAGAAGTTAACAACTGCCACACTATGTGAAGTAGTGGCATTGCTGGCATTGGTCACCAGGTAATTCTCACCTGGTATGTACTGTCCAGGGTCCACAAAGCCTGGTGTCACCATAGTGACACTGGCACATGTGTCCCTGTAGGCTTGAGCCACTTTTTCATTAATTAAAGGAGTCTGTCTGTACTTGCCCAGGTTACTGGGGCTCACAGTCAGGGACAAATCTATGTCCCCATCACAGATCAGGACTGCCTGGGTCAGGGTTCTGTCTAAGTCCGAATCTCCTTCAGTTCCCATAGTGATTCCCACTACACCCTTTGTCTGGGGACCAACACTGCTAACAGTAGTACTGGGAGCAGGTGCCTTAGGGGCAACAGTGTTGGGGGCTCCACCCTTTTTACAATCACTAGTCCAGTGAGTTCTATTCTTGCAAGAATTGCACCAGGGTTTCTTTTGACCTTCTTTCTTCTTCCCTTTAGGCTGGGACCCACCCTCTTTAGTACTAGTTTGGGGCCCTGTTGAAGACTTCTGTCTTTAGATTTCTGATCTCCACCCTTTTGGTCTGTTTTCTTCTGATCACCCCCTTGGCCCTGGTTCTGGTTCTTTTGCTTAACCCTGGTTCTGACCCATTTGTCTGCCTTCTTTCCCAATTCTTGGGGAGAGGTCAGATCAGAGTCAACCAAGTGTTGATGCAGTTGCTGGTTTTGACAGTTATTTAAAATCTGTTCTCTCATCATCAAATTGTACAATCCTGTATAATCAGATACCTTACTTCCCAGCATCCAACCATCCAAAGCCTTAGTGGCACATTCAATGTATTCAGACCAGTCCTGAGTCGGTGTCTTCTGGGTGTCTCTGAACATTAACCTGTACTGTTCAGTGGTTAAGCCTAACCCATCAACTAGGACACTCTTCAGGACTCTGTAGTTTCTGACATCCTCCTCCCTAACAGTGAGGAGTCTGTCTCTGCCTCTTCCTTCAAAGGAGAGCCAGAGGATTGCTGCCCACTGGTCTTCAGGAACCTGCTGCACTTTGCAGGCTCTCTCAAGAGCAGTCATCCATTTGTGGATGTCATCCCCACTTTTGTAGGGGGGCACAACCTTAGACAGGTTCCTATTATCAAAGACCCTATCTTTGTCCTTAGGGACAATGCTGCCACCAGTGGGTATAGACCCACTCTCTTTAGGTCGCCTAACCTTACTCAGTTTCTCTTCCATCAGAGCTACTTCTAGCTCCTGTTTCCTGATTCTCAGCTGAGCTTCCTGCATTCTGGCCTCATGTTCCCTCCTCTGAGGGGTGGTCATCCTTCTCCTGGAGTGACCTTGAGAGCCTCTAGAGGCATGAGAAGCATTAGATTCACCTGAGTGATTCCTTTGCCTCCCAAGCCCCTGGTTAAGTCCACTAGGGAGATCCAATGGGGTGATCCCATTGTCAGTCCCCAGTAGCCTTAAGTTAGCTGGGCCACGTATAACACTTGGCACTGGGCTAGTTCTCCCTTCATCCTCACTACCTTCTGTATCAGTACCCTTCTCACTTTCATCCTCTGTAGTATGAATCTCATCTAAGGGGTGACTATTGGAAAGGGGTACCTCAGTAGCATTTTCAGAAGGGGGGCCTCCTGTTCCAGTCCCTAAGGGGCCTAACTGGGAGGCTTTCCTGAGAGCTTTCTGATCTTCATCAGCCTGTAAAAGCTCTCTGAGTTCAGCAGAAGTAGGATTCTTGGGCTGTTTAAGGCCCCTGATATTTGCCAACTGCCTGAGCTCATTTTGATTTAGGGTAGCAAAGATGGATGGTGCCCTCTGGGGGTCACTCTCAACAGAGATGGGTACATTGGACCCCTCTGCCCCAGCCATTGCTCTTAAGTGTGGGTGGATGTGTTGCAATCTACCTACACTTGGGTTTTCCTACTAAACCTATCTAGTAGTTGTAGTCAGGGTGTGCTACTCCCTTTGCTCTACAACAACTAAGTTCAGTAGAACTTAAGTATATCTATTCTTGTTTTATGTGTACCTAAAGGTACCTGTATGATCTTTCAATTGGTAACAAAGAGATTACAGAGGTAAAACACAGCAAGCTCAAATCCAACCGCAGCTCACCAATGTGAGAAGTTGGCCTGGTATATGATGTTCACTAGTTAAAGTGACCACCTTGTACCATGCCAAGCAACCCTTATGGTGTGGTTGTAAGTCAACCTTTTTGGACTAGCTGCCCTAGTGGTAGCGTAGGCTAAGCAGTCTTTGAGGCTAAACTCGTCAAAGCGTGTTAAGCAGGCTGTTTTACCAAATGTAACCCCCCTTTATACCATTGAAAGGACACAACACAGATATATATTGAAAATATATATGTATTTATTTCTCAAAGTATCCCCTAGACTCTTTATGAGCACAGGAGCACAAATCGTTAAACAAGAATACGTTAGAATACACAGAAGTTGCACTTTATATGGATAGGCCCTGGTGGCCACTCGAACCATATACTAAAATAGTGGTATAAGTACCACGAACAGAAAAGGGAAAAGGCCTAGGGCCTCTAGAATCGCTGGGCCTACAAGGAGCTAACTTTAGTTAGTGACCAGGAGGTCCACGGGTTGCGTGTGCAGAGCAAATAATCACACGCGGGCTCCCATAGGTTTTCAATGGGTGCGTAAAAGTTACAAAGTTACTGCAAAAAGGATCTTCCGGATGGACTATGAACTCAAGATTGGAAACACAGACACTAGAGATGATACTCTACACTTGGGCACCGGAGTGCCAGCTTTACCTCACCCACAGGAAGCGGGTGCATAGGTCTCGAAGTGCGTCGGGTTTCTTCTATATGTTCAATGGAGCCTGAAGACAAAGATGCTGCAGGCGGTCGGTCCGGAAGGGATGCGGTGGATCCAAGGGTGGATCGGAGTTGTAGAAGACCTGTAAGCAGAGGGGACAGTGTTCACAGTCACAAGCCAGTGACCAGCATGGCACCAGGTGGGTACCAGGCGATGTCGGGTGCAAACAGGAGGAAAGGTGCAGCTTGTCTCTGCAGCCACGTGGTCCCTGAAGGTCGACGACGTCCAGGAGTCGGTTCGCGAGCTGTCCCACGCAGGTTCTCGCTGTCGGCAGTGTCGGCGACTTGGTCGAAGCAAACAAGCCTTGGCAAAAGCAATTGTTGTGGAGAACGAAATAAGCTGATGGTTCTGACCAGCAAGGTCAGAGGGACTGCTCCTTTGGAGGGGAGCAAGGGCCAGTCTGGAGCAACCAGACCAGTGGTGTAGTTCTTGAAGTTCGTCGCCAAGATGGCCACTAGCCAACGGGCCAGCAACCGGTTAGGCGCGTCGAGTGGCAAAATGCAGAGGGGCCCCACACAGATCGTGGAGATGCTCACCTTTGGTGCAGATGCTGCTCGGGTGTTGGGCTTCTCAGGACCCAAAGCACAACTTGGAGGGAGCCTCGGTTGTCGCGCTTGCAGCTTGTCGTGGTCTTTTCAAGATGGCTGCCTCCACGTGTCTCGGTGCCTCCACGGGTTCCTTCTTTTCAGGGACTGTGGATCGGGCGGTGAGAGGTCTGGAGGTCCAGGTCTTGTCAGTCTCTGGGCTCGGGCTCCGGCGGGAGGCGGCGGCAAAGCAGACGTTGATTCGCTGGATGGTGCTTGCGTTAGCAAGGTGGTCACTCCCTGACCACAGGGGAGATTGGCTTCAGTCCTCTGTGCGGCAGAGCGTCGAAGTTCCCATCTTCTTCTTGTAGTTAAGTTGATTCCAGGATGTCTAAAGTCTTAGGACACAGCTCCTACCTTTATTCGGATTCTAGGGGCCGGACTACCTGCTAGGTCCCTCCCTAAGGGTGGGACCAGGAAGGGGGGTGGTTACACCCCCAATCCTTTGTCCAGCTCGCCCCAGGTCCAGGGCTGGTGTGCCCCAGGACCGGTTTGGACTGGCATATGCACCGAGGCTCCTTGTGAGCCTCAGGCATGTCTGGTTTCTTTCAAGCCCTACCTGACCAATACACAAAATCCTGTCTGGGGTGGTGCACGCACCTCCCCTGGCAGGAAACCCTTTGTCCACACCTCCCAAGCTGGAAGGACTCCCAGCAGCAGGAGGGCAGACTTGTGTCTGTGGTGGCAGCATCCATTTTGTGGAGCTGAGGCTATGTCTGATTTTACCCGGGTTTCAGGTACTGTACATGTCGTGTCCCTCTAGAAGGGTGGAATGCTAACCCCGTCGCCAGAATTGGCGAGGGGTTAGTATTCCAATTCGTATGACACCTTACTCGACATGTTTTGATAAAGCCAAACCAAACATAGCATTTAACCGCGAGGTTCATAATGCACTTAAGAGTATATGGTATGACGATATCTGGAAACAGTAGAAGGAAGTGGTTCCGACCACTGCAGACAGGCTCAGCTCATGCCAGAGCACCATCTCACATGGAACCAAGCACTCTGCCTTCAGGATTGTTAAGGCCTGCCATAGGAGTGACTTATAGGTTAACATGTGTCCCATTTAAGGTTAGGTATAGGTATACTACACCTAAGTAAGAGGTGGTTACACCAACTTACCCCAGCTGAGTGATCAGCCAGTTGTGTCAAATTTGTTAGGCCAGGCCAGGGGTGGCACAATACATGCTTCAGCCCCTGGTAGGCCTTAGATACACCAATGCCCTGGGTACCTAGTGTACACTGGTACAGGGGCTCACAGGGTGATCCACTTCCAATTGGTTGTGCACCTAGGGTGCATAGTGTAAATTTAGTAGAGAGAACAGCAGGCTGGGGGTCTGATTGGCAGGCCCACAGCCTCAATATGTCAAAAACCAGTGAAGCAAAAAGCAAAAATTTGGGGTGACCATAGGATAGCATACCCTACTCTCCTACAGGGTGGAGCTTGAGGGTTTAGGGCAGAGCAGTGGTGTTCAGGCGGAGTAGGGGGTTGTGCAGGGGGGTGATGTTTCAGGGTTTAGGGCAGTGCACTGGTGTTCGGGTAGTGTAGGGGTCGTAGTAGGGGCTAGTGATTCAGGGTTTAGGGCAATGCCGTGGTGTTCGGACACTGTAGGGGATCGTGCTGGGGCTAGTGTTTCAGGGTTTAGGGCAGTGCAGTGGTGTTCGAGCAGTGTAGGGGGTTGTGCAGGGGGGTGGTGTTTCAGAGGTTAGGGCAGTGCAGTGGTGTTCGGGCAGTGTAGGGGGTCTTGATGGGCGTGGTTTTTCAGGGTTTAGGGCCGTGCAGTGGTGTTCGGGCAGTGTATGGGGTCGTGCAGGGGGGTGGTGTTTCAGGGTATAGGGTAGTGCAGTGGTGTTCAGGCAGTGTAGGGGGTCGTGCTGGGGGTGGTGTTTCAGGGTTTAGGGCAGTGCAGTGGTGTCCAGGCAGTGTAGGGGGTTGTGCAGGGGGGTAGTGTTACAGGGTTTAGGGCAGTGCAGTGGTGTTCAGGCAGTGTAGGGGGTCGTGCAGGGGGGTGGTGTTTCAGGGTTTAGGGCAGTGCAGTGGCACTAGGGCAGTATAGGGGGTCGTGCTGGGGGTGGTGTTTCAGGGTTTAGGGCAGTGCAGTGGCTTTCAGGCCGTGTAGGGGGTCATGCTGGGGGTGGTGTTTCAGGGTTTAAGGCAGTGCAGTGATGTTCGGGCAGTGTAGGGGGTTGTGCTCGGAGTGGTGTTTCAGGGTTTAGGGTAGTGCAGTGGAGTTCGGGCAGTGTAGGGGGTTGTGCAGGGGGATGATGTTTCAGGGTATAGGGCAGTGCACTGGTGTTCGGGGAGTGTAGGGGTCGTGGTAGGGGCTAGTGTTTCAGGGTTGAGGGCAATGCCGTGGTGTTCGGACACTGTAGGGGATCGTGCTGGGGCTGGGGTTTCAGGGTTTAGGGCAGTGCAGTGGTGTTCGAGCAGTGTAGGGGGTTGTGCAGGGGGGTGGTGTTTCAGAGGTTAGGGCAGTGCAGTGGTGTTCAGGCAGTTTAGGGGGTCATACTGGGGGTGATGTTTCAGGGTTTATGGCAGTCCAGTGGCATTCGGGAAGTATAGGAGGTTGTGCTGGGGTGGTGTTTCAGGGTTTAGAGCTGTGCAGTGGCATTCGGGCAGTGTAGGGGGTCGTGCAGGGGGGTGGTGTTTCAGGGTTTAGGGCAGTGCAGTGGCGCTAGGGCAGTATAGTGGGTCGTGCTGGGGGTGGTGTTTCAGGGTTTAGGGCAGTGCAGTGGCTTTCAGGCCGTGTAGGGGGTCATGCTGGGGGTGGAGTTTCAGGGTTTAGGGCAGTGCAGTGGTGTTCAGGCAGTGCAGGGGGTCTTGCTGAGGCTAGTGTTTCAGGGTTTAAGGCAGTGCAGTAGTGTTCGGGCAGTGTAGAGGTCGTGCTGGGGCTGGTGTTTCAGGGATTAGAGCAGAGCAGTGGTGCTCGGGCAGTGTAGTACGTCGTACTGGGGGGAGTGTTTCAGGGTTTAGGGCAGGGAAGTGGAGTTCTGGAAGTGTAGGGGGTCGTGCTGCGGCTGGTGTTTCAGGGTTTAGGGCAGTGCACTGGTGTTCGAGCAGTGTAGGGAGTCGTGCTGGGGGTAGTGTTTTAGGGTTAAGGGCAGTGCAGTGGTGTTCGGGCAGTGTAGGGGGTTGTGCAGGGGGGTAGTGTTACAGGGTTTAGGGCAGTGCAGTGGTGTTCAGGCAGTGTAGGGTGTCATTCTGGGGGTGGAGCTTGAGGGTTTAGGGCAGAGCAGTGGTGTTCAGGCGGAGTAGGAGGTTGTGCAGGGGGGTGATGTTTCAGGGTTTAGGGCAGTGCACTGGTGTTCGGGCAGTGTAGGGGTCGTAGTAGGGGCTAGTGATTCAGGGTTTAGGGCAATGCCTTGGTGTTCGGACACTGTAGGGGATCGTGCTGGGGCTAGTGTTTCAGGGTTTAGGGCAGTGCAGTGGTGTTCGAGCAGTGTAGGGGGTTGTGCAGGGGGGTGGTGTTTCAGACATTAGGGCAGTGCAGTGGTGTTCAGGCAGTGTAGGGGGTTGTGCTGGGTGTGGTGTTTCAGGGTTTAGGGCAGTGCAGTGATGTTCGGGCAGTGTAGGGGGTCTTGCTGGGCGTGGTGTTTCAGGGTTTAGGGCTGTGCAGTGGTGTTCGGGCAGTGTAGGGGGTCGTGCTGGGGGTGGTGTTTCAGGGTTTAGGGCAGTGCAGTGGTGTCCGGGCAGTGTAGGGGGTTGTGCAGGGGGGTGGTGTTTCAGGGTTTAGGGCAGTGCAGTGGCACTAGGGCAGTATAGGGGGTCGTGCTGGGGGTGGTGTTTCAGGGTTTAGGGCAGTTCAGTGGCTTTCAGGCCGTGTAGGGGGTCGTGCTGGAGGTGGTGTTTCAGGGTTTAAGGCAGTGCAGTGATGTTCGGGCAGTGTAGGGGGTTGTGCTCGGAGTGGTGTTTCAGGGTTTAGGGTAGTGCAGTGGAGTTCGGGCAGTGTAGGGGGTTGTGCAGGGGGGTGATGTTTCAGGGTTTAGGGCAGTGCACTGGTGTTCGGGGAGTGTAGGGGTCGTGGTAGGGGCTAGTGTTTCAGGGTTGAGGGCAATGCCGTGGTGTTCGGACACTGTAGGGGATCGTGCTGGGGCTGGTGTTTCAGGGTTTAGGGCAGTGCAGTGGTGTTCGAGCAGTGTAGGAGGTTGTGCAGGGGGGTGGTGTTTCAGAGGTTAGGGCAGTGCAGTGGTGTTCAGGCAGTGTAGGGGGTCATACTGGAGGTGATGTTTCAGGGTTTAGGGCAGTCCAGTGGCATTCGGGAAGTATATGAGGTTGTGCTGGGGTGGTGTTTCAGGGTTTAGAGCTGTGCAGTGGCATTCGGGCAGTGTAGGGGGTCGTGCAGGGGGGTGGTGTTTCAGGGTTTAGGGCAGTGCAGTGGCTTTCAGGCCGTGTAGGGGGTCGTGCTGGGGGTGGAGTTTCAGGGTTTAGGGCAGTGCAGTGGTGTTTGGGCAGTGTAGGTGGTCGTGCTGGGGGTGGTGTTTCAGGGTTTAGGGCAGTGCAGTGGTGTTCGGGCAGTGTAGGGGGTCATGCTGGAGGTGGTGTTTCAGGGTTTAGGGCAGTGCACTGGTGTTCGGGCAGTATAGGGGATCGTGCTGGGGCTGGTGTTTCAGGGTTTAGGGCAGTGCAGTGGCATTCGGGCAGTGAAGGGGGTCGTGCTGGGGGTGGAGTTTCAGGGTTTAGGGAAGTGCACTGGCATTCGGGCAGTGTAGGGGGTCGTGCAGGGGGTGGTGTTTCAGGGTTCAGGGCAGTGCAGTGGCATTCGGGAAGTGTAGGGGGTCATGCTGGGGTTGGTGTTTCAGGGTTTAGGGCAATGCAGTGGCGTTTGGGCCCTGTAGAGGGTCATGCAGGGGGGTGGTGTTTCAGGGTTTAGGGCAGTGCAGTGGCATTCGGGCAGTGTAGGGGGTCGTGCTGGTGTTTCAGGGTGCTGGGCGTGGTGTTTCAGGGTTTAGGGCCGTGCAGGGGTGTTCGGGCAGTGTAGGGGGTCATGCAGGGGGGTGGTGTTTCATAGTTTAGGGTAGTGCAGTGGTGTTCAGGCAGTGTAGGGGGTTGTGCAGGGGGATAGTGTTACAGGGTTTAGGGCAGTGCAGTGGTGTTCAGGCACCGTAGGGGGTCATGCTGGGGGTGGTGTTTGAGGGTTTAGGGCAGAGCAGTCGTGTTCAGGCTGTGTAGGGGGTCATGCAGGGGTGTTGTTTCAGGGTTTAGGGCAGAGCAGTGGTGTTCGGGCAGTGTAGGGGGTCATGCTGGGGGTGGTGTTTCAGGGTTTAGGGCAGTGCACTGGTGTTCGGGCAGTATAGGGGATCGTGCTGGGGCAGGTGTTTCAGGGTTTAGGGCAGTGCAGTGGTGTTCGGGCAGTGTAGGGGGTCGTGCTGGGGGTGGTGTTTCAGGGTTTAGGGAAGTGCACTGGCATTCGGGCAGTGTAGGGGGTCGTGCAGGGGGTGGTGTTTCAGGGCTCAGGGCAGTGCAGTGGCATTCGGGAAGTGTACGGGGTCATGCTGGGGTTGGTGTTTCAGGGTTGAGGGCACTGCAGTGGCGTTTGGGCCCTGTAGAGGGTCGTGCAGGGGGTGGTGTTTCAGGGTTTAGGGCAGTGCAGTGGCATTCGGGCAGTGTAGGGGGTCGTGCTGGTGTTTCAGGGTTTAGGGCAGAGCAGTGGTGTTCGGGCACTGTAGTACGACGTTCTGGGTGTAGTGTTTCAGGGTTTAGGCAGTGCAGTGGTGTTCGGGCAGTGTAGGGGGTGTTGCTGGGCGTGGTGTTTCAGGGTTTAGGGCAGTGCAGTGGTGTTCGGGCAGTGCAGGGGGTTGTGCAGGGGGATAGTGTTACAGGGTTTAGAGCAGTGCAGTGGTGTTCAGGCAGCGTAGGGAGTCATGCTGGGGGTGGTGTTTCAGGGTTTAGGGCAGAGCAGTGGTGTTCAGGCTGTGTAGGGGGTCATGCAGGGGTGTTGTTTCAGGGTTTAGGGCAGAGCAGTGGTGTTCGGGCAGTGTAGGGGGTCGTGCTGGTGTTTCAGGGTTTAGGGCAGAGCAGTGGTGTTCGGGCACTGTAGTACGACATTCTGGGTGTAGTGTTTCAGGGTTTAGGCAGTGCAGTGGTGTTCGGGCAGTGTAGGGGGTCTTGCTGGGCGTGGTGTTTCAGGGTTTAGGACCGTGCAGGGGTGTTCGGGCAGTGTAGTGGGTCGTGGAGGGGGTGGTGTTTCAGGGTTTAGGGTAGTGCAGTGGTGTTCGGGCAGTGTAGGGGGTCGTGCTGGGGGTGGTGTTTCAGGGTTTAGGGCAGTGCAGTGGTGTTCGGGCAGTGTAGGGGGTTGTGCAGGGGGATAGTGTTACAGGGTTTAGGGCAGTGCAGTGGTGTTCAGGCAGCGTAGGGGGTCATGCTGGGGGTGGTGTTTGAGGGTTTAGGGTAGAGCAGTGGTGTTCGGGCAGTGTGGGGGGTCATGCAGGGGTGTTGTTTCAGGGTTTAGGGCAGAGCAGTGGTGGTCGGGCAGTGTAGGGGGTCGTGCTGGTGTTTCAGGGTTTAGGGCAGAGCAGTGGTGTTCGGGCACTGTAGTACGACATTCTGGGTGTAGTGTTTCAGGGTTTAGGCAGTGCAGTGGTGTTCGGGCAGTGTAGGGGGTCTTGCTGGGTGTGGTGTTTCAGGGTTTAGGACCGTGCAGGGGTGTTCGGGCAGTGTAGTGGGTCATGCAGGGGGGTGGTGTTTCAGGGTTTAGGGTAGTGCAGTGGTGTTCAGGCAGTGTAGGGGTTCGTGCTGGGG
Organism: Triturus cristatus; assembly: GCF_964204655.1. Taxonomy (NCBI): domain Eukaryota; kingdom Metazoa; phylum Chordata; class Amphibia; order Caudata; family Salamandridae; genus Triturus; species Triturus cristatus. The sequence goes on along the minus strand of NC_140579.1, from coordinate 509,534,947 downwards.
GTGGTGTTTCACGGTTTAGGGCAGTGCAGTGGTGTTCGGGCAGTGTATGGGGTTGTGCAGGGGGATAGTGTTCCAGGGTTTTTGGCAGTGCAGTGGTGTTCAGGCACCGTAGGGGGTCATGCTGGGGGTGGTGTTTGAGGGTTTAGGGCAGAGCAGTGGTGTTCGGGCAGTGTAGGGGTCTTGGTAGGGGCTAGTGTTTCAGGATTTAGGGCAATGCCGTGGTGTTCGGACACTGTAGGGGATCGTGCTGGGGCTAGTGTTTCAGGGTTTAGGGCAGTGCAGTGGTGTTCGAGCAGTGTAGGGGGTTGTGCTGGGAGTGGTGTTTCAAGGTTTAGGGTAGTGCTGTGATGTTCGGGCAGTGTAGGGGGTCGTGCTGGGGGTGGTGTTTCAGGGTTTAGGGCAGTGCAGTGGTGTTCGTGCACTGTAGGGGGTTGTGCTATGGGTGGTGTTTCAGGGTTTAGGGCAGTGCAGTGGTGTTCGGGCAGTGTAGGGGATAGTGCTGGGGCTGGTGTTTCAGGGTTTAGGGCAGTGCAGTGGTGTTCGGGCAGTGTAGGGGGTCGTGCTGGGTGTGGTGTTTCAGGGTTTAGGGCAGTCCAGTGGCATTCGAAAGTGTAGGAGGTTGTGCTGAGGTGGTGTTTCAGGGTTTAGGGCAGTGCAGTGGCATTCGGGCAGTGTAGGGAGTTGTGCAGGGGGGGGTGTTTTAGGGTTTAGGGCAGTGCAGTGGTGTTAGGGCAGTATAGGGGGTGGTGCTGGGGGTGGTGTTTCAGGGTTTAGGGCAGTGCAGTGGTGTCCGGGCAGTGTAGGGTGTTGTGCAGGGGGGTAGTGTTACAGGGTTTAGGGCAGTGCAGTGGTGTTCAGGCAGTGTAGGGTGTCATTCTGGGGGTGGAGCTTGAGGGTTTAGGGCAGAGCAGTGGTGTTCAGGCGGAGTAGGGGGTTGTGCAGGGGGGTGATGTTTCAGGGTTTAGGGCAGTGCACTGGTGTTCGGGCAGTGTAGGGGTCGTAGTAGGGGCTAGTGATTCAGGGTTTAGGGCAATGCCGTGGTGTTCGGACACTGTAGGGGATCGTGCTGGGGCTAGTGTTTCAGGGTTTAGGGCAGTGCAGTGGTGTTCGAGCAGTGTAGGGGGTTGTGCAGGGGGGTGGTGTTTCAGAGGTTAGGGCAGTGCAGTGGTGTTCAGGCAGTGTAGGGGGTTGTGCTGGGTGTGGTGTTTCAGGGTTTAGGGCAGTGCAGTGGTGTTCGGGCAGTGTAGGGGGTCTTGCTGGGCGTGGTGTTTCAGGGTCTAGGGCCGTGCAGTGGTGTTCGGGCAGTGTAGGGGGTCGTGCAGGGGGTGGTGTTTCAGGGTATAGGGTAGTGCAGTGGTGTTCAGGCAGTGTAGGGGGTCGTGCTGGGGGTGGTGTTTCAGGGTTTAGGGCAGTGCAGTGGTGTCCGGGCAGTGTAGGGGGTTGTGCAGGGGGGTAGTGTTACAGGGTTTAGGGCAGTGCAGTGGTGTTCAGGCAGTGTAGGGGGTCGTGCAGGGGGGTGGTGTTTCAGGGTTTAGGGCAGTGCAGTGGCACTAGGGCAGTATAGGGGGTCGTGCTGGGGGTGGTGTTTCAGGGTTTAGGGCAGTGCAGTGGCTTTCAGGCCGTGTAGGGGGTCGAGCTGGGGGTGGTGTTTCAGGGTTTAAGGCAGTGCAGTGATGTTCGGGCAGTTTAGGGGGTTGTGCTCGGAGTGGTGTTTCAGGGTTTAGGGTAGTGCAGTGGAATTCGGGCAGTGTAGGGGGTTGTGCAGGGGGGTGATGTTTCAGGGTTTAGGGCAGTGCACTGGTGTTCGGGGAGTGTAGGGGTCGTGGTAGGGGCTAGTGTTTCAGGGTTGAGGGCAATGCCGTGGTGTTCGGACACTGTAGGGGATCGTGCTGGGGCTGGTGTTTCAGGGTTTAGGGCAGTGCAGTGGTGTTCGAGCAGTGTAGGGGGTTGTGCAGGGGGGTGGTGTTTCAGAGGTTAGGGCAGTGCAGTGGTGTTCAGGCAGTGTAGGGGGTCATACTGGGGGTGATGTTTCAGGGTTTAGGGCAGTCCAGTGGCATTCAGGAAGTATAGGAGGTTGTGCTGGGGTGGTGTTTCAGGGTTTAGAGCTGTGCAGTGGCATTCGGGCAGTGTAGGGGGTCGTGCAGGGGGGTGGTGTTTCAGGGTTTAGGGCAGTGCAGTGGCATTCGGTCAGTGTAGGGAGTCGTGCTGGGGGTGGAGTTTCAGGGTTTAGGGCAGTGCAGTGGTGTTTTGGCAGTGTAGGCGGTCGTGCTGGGGGTGGTGTTTCAGGGTTTAGGGCAGTGCAGTGGTGTTCGGGCAGTGTAGGGGGTCATGCTGGAGGTGGTGTTTCAGGGTTTAGGGCAGTGGACTGGTGTTCGGGCAGTATAGGGGATCGTGGTGGGGCTGGTGTTTCAGGGTTTAGGGCAGTGCAGTGGCATTTGGGCAGTGTAGGGGGTCGTGCAGGGGGTGGTGTTTCAGGGTTCAGGGCAGTGCAGTGGCATTCGGGAAGTGTAGGGTGTCATGCTGGGGTTGGTGTTTCAGGGTTTAGGGCAATGCAGTGGCGTTTGGGCCCTGTAGAGGGTCGTGCAGGGGGGCGGTGTTTCAGGGTTTAGGGCAGTGCAGTGGCATTCGGGCAGTGTAGGGGGTCGTGCTGGTGTTTCAGGGTTTAGGGCAGAGCAGTGGTGTTCGGGCACTGTAGTACGACGTTCTGGGTGTAGTGTTTCAGGGTTTAGGCAGTGCAGTGGTGTTCGGGCAGTGTAGGGGGTCTTGCTGGGCGTGGTGTTTCAGGGTTAAGGGCAGTGCAGGGGTTTTCTGGCAGTGTAGGGGGTCGTGCAGGGGAGTGGTGTTTCATGGTTTAGGGTAGTGCAGTGGTGTTCAGGCAGTGTAGGGGGTCGTGCTGGGGGTGGTGTTTCAGGGTTTAGGGCAGTGCAGTGGTGTTCAGGCTGTGTAGAGGGTCATGTAGGGGCAGGTGTTTCAGGGTTTAGGGCAGTGCAGTGGTGTTCGGGCAGTGTAGGGGGTCGTGCTGGGGGTGGTGTTTCAGGGTTTAGGGAAGTGCACTGGCATTCGGGCAGTGTAGGGGGTCGTGCAGGGGGTGGTGTTTCAGGGCTCAGGGCAGTGCAGTGGCATTCGGGAAGTGTACGGGGTCATGCTGGGGTTGGTGTTTCAGGGTTGAGGGCACTGCAGTGGCGTTTGGGCCCTGTAGAGGGTCGTGCAGGGGGTGGTGTTTCAGGGTTTAGGGCAGTGCAGTGGCATTCGGGCAGTGTAGGGGGTCGTGCTGGTGTTTCAGGGTTTAGGGCAGAGCAGTGGTGTTCGGGCACTGTAGTACGACGTTCTGGGTGTAGTGTTTCAGGATTTAGTCAGTGCAGTGGTGTTCGGGCAGTGTAGGGGGTGTTGCTGGGCGTGGTGTTTCAGGGTTTAGGGCAGTGCAGTGGTGTTCAGGCAGTGCAGGGGGTTGTGCAGGGGGATAGTGTTACAGGGTTTAGGGTAGTGCAGTGGTGTTCAGGCAGCGTAGGGAGTCATGCTGGGGGTGGTGTTTAAGGGTTTATGGCAGAGCAGTGGTGTTCAGGCTGTGTAGGGGGTCATGCAGGGGTGTTGTTTCAGGGTTTAGGGCAGAGCAGTGGTGTTCGGGCAGCGTAGGGGGTCATGCTGGGGGTGGTGTTTGAGGGTTTAGGGTAGAGCAGTGGTGTTCGGGCAGTGTAGGGGGTCATGCAGGGGTGTTGTTTCAGGGTTTAGGGCAGAGCAGTGGTGTTCGGGCAGTGTAGGGGGTCGTGCTGGTGTTTCAGGGTTTAGGGCAGAGCAGTGGTGTTTGGGCACTGTAGTACGACATTCTGGGTGTAGTGTTTCAGGGTTTAGGCAGTGCAGAGGTGTTCAGGCAGTGTAGGGGGTCTTGCTGGGCGTGGTGTTTCAGGGTTTAAGACCGTGCAGGGGTGTTCGGGCAGTGTAGGGGGTCGTGCAGGGGGGTGGTGTTTCAGGGTATAGGGTAGTGCAGTGGTGTTCTGGCAGTGTAGGGGGTCGTGCTGGGGGTGGTGTTTCAGGGTTTAGGGCAGTGCAGTGGTGTCCGGGCAGTGTAGGGGGTTGTGCAGGGGGGTAGTGTTACAGGGTTTAGGGCAGTGCAGTGGTGTTCAGGCAGTGTAGGGGGTCGTGCAGGGGGGTGGTGTTTCAGGGTTTAGGGCAGTGCAGTGGCACTAGGGCAGTATAGGGGGTCGTGCTGGGGGTGGTGTTTCAGGGTTTAGGGCAGTGCAGTGGCTTTCAGGCCGTGTAGGGGGTCGTGCTGGGGGTGGTGTTTCAGGGTTTAAGGCAGTGCAGTGATGTACGGGCAGTTTAGGGGGTTGTGCTCGGAGTGGTGTTTCAGGGTTTAGGGTAGTGCAGTGGAGTTCGGGCAGTGTAGGGGGTTGTGCAGGGGGGTGATGTTTCAGGGTTTAGGGCAGTGCACTGGTGTTCGGGGAGTGTAGGGGTCGTGGTAGGGGCTAGTGTTTCAGGGTTGAGGGCAATGCCGTGGTGTTCGGACACTGTAGGGGATCGTGCTGGGGCTGGTGTTTCAGGGTTTAGGGCAGTGCAGTGGTGTTCGAGCAGTGTAGGGGGTTGTGCAGGGGGGTGGTGCTTCAGAGGTTAGGGCAGTGCAGTGGTGTTCAGGCAGTGTAGGGGGTCATACTGCGGGTGATGTTTCAGGGTTTAGGGCAGTCCAGTGGCATTCGGGAAGTATAGGAGGTTGTGCTGGGGTGGTGTTTCAGGGTTTAGAGCTGTGCAGTGGCATTCGGGCAGTGTAGGGGGTCGTGCAGGGGGGTGGTGTTTCAGGGTTTAGGGCAGTGCAGTGGCATTCGGTCAGTGTAGGGAGTCGTGCTGGGGGTGGTGTTTCAGGGTTTAGGGCAGTGCAGTGATGTTCGGGCAGTGTAGGGGGTCATGCTGGAGGTGGTGTTTCAGGGTTTAGGGCAGTGGACTGGTGTTCGGGCAGTATAGGGGATCATGGTGGGGCTGGTGTTTCAGGGTTTAGGGCAGTGCAGTGGCTTTTGGGCAGTGTAGGGGGTCGTGCAGGGGGTGGTGTTTCAGGGTTCTGGGCAGTGCAGTGGCATTCTGGAAGTGTAGGGGGTCATGCTGGGGTTGGTGTTTCAGGGTTTAGGGCAATGCAGTGGCGTTTGGGCCCTGTAGAGGGTCGTGCAGGGGGGCGGTGTTTCAGGGTTTAGGGCAGTGCAGTGGCATTCGGGCAGTGTAGGGGGTCGTGCTGGTGTTTCAGGGTTTAGGGCAGAGCAGTGGTGTTCGGGCACTGTAGTACGACGTTCTGGGTGTAGTGTTTCAGGGTTTAGGCAGTGCAGTGGTGTTCGGGCAGTGTAGGGGGTCTTGCTGGGCGTGGTGTTTCAGGGTTAAGGGCAGTGCAGGGGTTTTCTGGCAGTGTAGGGGGTCGTGCAGGGGGGTGGTGTTTCATGGTTTAGGGTAGTGCAGTGGTGTTCAGGCAGTGTAGGGGGTCGTGCTGGGGGTGGTGTTTCAGGGTTTAGGGCAGTGCAGTGGTGTTCAGGCTGTGTAGAGGGTCATGTAGGGGCAGGTGTTTCAGGGTTTAGGGCAGTGCAGTGGTGTTCGGGCAGTGTAGGGGGTCGTGCTGGGGGTGGTGTTTCAGGGTTTAGGGAAGTGCACTGGCATTCGGGCAGTGTAGGGGGTCGTGCAGGGGGTGGTGTTTCAGGGCTCAGGGCAGTGCAGTGGCATTCGGGAAGTGTACGGGGTCATGCTGGGGTTGGTGTTTCAGGGTTGAGGGCACTGCAGTGGCGTTTGGTCCCTGTAGAGGGTCGTGCAGGGGGGTGGTGTTTCAGGGTTTAGGGCAGTGCAGTGGCATTCGGGCAGTGTAGGGGGTCGTGCTGGTGTTTCAGGGTTTAGGGCAGAGCAGTGGTGTTCAGGCACTGTAGTACGACGTTCTGGGTGTAGTGTTTCACGGTTTAGGCAGTGCAGTGGTGTTCGGGCAGTGTAGGGGGTGTTGCTGGGCGTGGTGTTTCAGGGTTTAGGGCAGTGCAGTGGTGTTCAGGCAGTGCAGGGGGTTGTGCAGGGGGATAGTGTTACAGGGTTTAGGGCAGTGCAGTGGTGTTCAGGCAGCGTAGGGAGTCATGCTGGGGGTGGTGTTTAAGGGTTTACGGCAGAGCAGTGGTGTTCAGGCTGTGTAGGGGGTCATGCAGGGGTGTTGTTTCAGGGTTTAGGGCAGAGCAGTGGTGTTCGGGCAGTGTAGGGGGTCGTGCTGGTGTTTCAGGGTTTAGGGCAGAGCAGTGGTGTTCGGGCACTGTAGTACGACATTCTGGATGTAGTGTTACAGGGTTTAGGGCAGTGCAGTGGTGTTCAGGCAGCATAGGGGGTCATGCTGGGGGTGGTGTTTGAGGGTTTAGGGTAGAGCAGTGGTGTTCGGGCAGTGTAGGGGGTCATGCAGGGGTGTTGTTTCAGGGTTTAGGGCAGAGCAGTGGTGTTCGGGCAGTGTAGGGGGTCGTGCTGGTGTTTCAGGGTTTAGGGCAGAGCAGTGGTGTTTGGGCAGTGTAGTACGACATTCTGGGTGTAGTGTTTCAGGGTTTAGGCAGTGCAGTGGTGTTCAGGCAGTGTAGGGGGTCTTGCTGGGCGTGGTGTTTCAGGGTTTAAGACCGTGCAGGGGTGTTCGGGCAGTGTAGTGGGTCATGCAGGGGGGTGGTGTTTCAGGGTTTAGGGTAGTGCAGTGGTGTTCAGGCGGTGTAGGGGGTCGTGCTGGGGGTGGTGTTTCAGGGTTTAGGGCAGTGCAGTGGTGTTCGGGCAGTGTATGGGGTTGTGCAGGGGGATAGTGTTACAGGGTTTAGGGCAGTGCAGTGGTGTTCAGGCACCGTAGGGGGTCATGCTGGGGGTGGTGTTTGAGGGTTTAGGGCAGAGAAGTGGTGTTCGGGCAGTGTAGGGGTCTTGGTAGGGGCTAGTGTTTCAGGATTTAGGGCAATGCCGTGGTGTTCGGACACTGTAGGGGATCGTGCTGGGGCTAGTGTTTCAGGGTTTAGGGCAGTGCAGTGGTGTTCGAGCAGTGTAGGGGGTTGTGCTGGGAGTGGTGTTTCAAGGTTTAGGGTAGTGCAGTGATGTTCGGGCAGTGTAGGGGGTCGTGCTGGGGGTGGTGTTTCAGGGTTTAGGGCAGTGCAGTGGTGTTCGGGCACTGTAGGGGGTTGTGCTGTGGGTGGTGTTTCAGGGTTTTGGGCAGTGCAGTGGTGTTCCGGCAGTGTAGGGGATAGTGCTGGGGCTGGTGTTTCAGGGTTTAGGGCAGTGCAGTGGTGTTCGGGCAGTGTAGGGGGTTGTGCTGAGGTGGTGTTTCAGGGTTTAGGGCAGTGCAGTGGCATTCGGGCAGTGTAGGGAGTTGTGCAGGGGGGGTGTTTTAGGGTTTAGGGCAGTGCAGTGGTGTTAGGGCAGTATAGGAGGTGGTGCTGGGGGTGGTGTTTCAGGGTTTAGGGCAGTGCAGTGGCTTTCAGGCCGTGTAGGGGGTCGTGCTGGGAGTGGAGTTTCAGGGTTTAGGGAAGTGCAGTGGCATTCGGGCAGTGTAGGGGGTCGTGCAGGGGGTGGTGTTTTAGGGTTCAGGGCAGTGCAGTGGCATTCGGGAAGTGTAGGGGGTCATGCTGGGGTTGGTGTTTCAGGGTTTAGGGCAATGCAGTAGCGTTTGGGCCCTGTAGAGGGTCGTGCAGGGGGGTGGTGTTTCAGGGTTTAGGGCAGTGCAGTGGCATTCGGGCAGTGTAGGGGGTCGTGCTGGTGTTTCAGGGTTTAGGGCAGAGCAGTGGTGTTCGGGCACTGTAGTACGACGTTCTGGGTGTAGTGTTTCAGGGTTTAGGCAGTGCAGTGGTGTTCGGGCAGTGTAGGGGGTCTTGCTGGGCGTGGTGTTTCAGGGTTTAGGGCAGTGCAGGGGTGTTTGGGCAGTGTAGGGGGTCGTGCAGGGGGGTGGTGTTTCATGGTTTAGGGTAGTGCAGTGGTGTTCAGACAGTGTAGGGGGTCGTGCTGGGGGTGGTGTTTCAGGGTTTAGGGCAGTGCAGTGGTGTTCAGGCTGTGTAGGGGGTCATGCAGGGGTGTTGTTTCAGGGTTTAGGGCAGAGCAGTGGTGTTCGGGCAGTGTAGGGGGTCGTGCTGGGGGTGGTGTTTCAGGGTTTAGGGCAGTGCACTGGTGTTCGGGCAGTATAGGGGATCGTGCTGGTGCAGGTGTTTCAGGGTTTAGGGCAGTGCAGTGGTGTTCGGGCAGTGTAGGGGGTCGTGCTGGGGGTGGTGTTTCAGGGTTTAGGGAAGTGCACTGGCATTCGGGCAGTGTAGGGGGTCGTGCAGGGGGTGGTGTTTCAGGGCTCAGGGCAGTGCAGTCGCATTCGGGAAGTGTACGGGGTCATGCTGGGGTTGGTGTTTCAGGGTTTAGGGCAATGCAGTGGCGTTTGGGCCCTGTAGAGGGTCGTGCAGGGGGGTGGTGTTTCAGGGTTTAGGGCAGTGCAGTGGCATTCGGGCACTGTAGGGGGTCGTGCTGGTGTTTCAGGGTTTAGGGCAGAGCAGTGGTGTTCGGGCACTGTAGTACGATGTTCTGGGTGTAGTGTTTCAGGGTTTAGGCAGTTCAGTGGTGTTCGGGCAGTGTAGGGGGTCTTGCTGTGGGTGGTGTTTCAGGGTTTTGGGCAGTGCAGTGGTGTTCGGGCAGTGTAGGGGATAGTGCTGGGGCTGGTGTTTCAGGGTTTAGGCAGTGCAGTGGTGTTCGGGCAGTGTAGGGGGTTGTGCTGAGGTGGTGTTTCAGGGTTTAGGGCAGTGCAGTGGCATTCGGGCAGTGTAGGGAGTTGTGCGGGGGGGTGTTTTAGGGTTTAGGGCAGTGCAGTGGTGTTAGGGCAGTATAGGGGGTGGTGCTTGGGGTGGTGTTTCAGGGTTTAGGGCAGTGCAGTGGCATTCAGGCCGTGTAGGGGGTCGTGCTGGGAGTGGAGTTTCAGGGTTTAGGGAAGTAAACTGGCATTCGGGCAGTGTAGGGGGTCATACAGGGGGTGGTGTTTCAGGGTTCAGGGCAGTGCAGTGGCATTCGGGCAGTGTAGAGGGTCGTGCTGGTGTTTCAGGGTTTAGGGCAGAGCACTGGTGTTCAGGCACTGTAGTACGACGTTCTGGGGGTGGTGTTTCAGGGTTTAGGGAAGTGCACTGGCATTCGGGCAGTGTAGGGGGTCTTGCTGGGCGTGGTGTTTCAGGGCTCAGGGCAGTGCAGTGGCATTCGGGAAGTGTACGGGGTCATGCTGGGGTTGGTGTTTCAGGGTTGAGGGCACTGCAGTGGCGTTTGGGCCCTGTAGAGGGTCGTGCAGGGGGTGGTGTTTCAGGGTTTAGGGCAGTGCAGTGGCATTCGGGCAGTGTAGGGGGTCATGCTGGTGTTTCAGGGTTTAGGGCAGAGCAGTGGTGTTCGGGCACTGTAGTACGACGTTCTGGGTGTAGTGTTTCAGGGTTTAGGCAGTGCAGTGGTGTTCGGGCAGTGTAGGGGTGTTGCTGGGCGTGGTGTTTCAGGGTTTAGGGCAGTGCAGTGGTGTTCGGGCAGTGCAGGGGGTTGTGCAGGGGGATAGTGTTACAGGGTTTAGGGCAGTGCAGTGGTGTTCAGGCAGCGTAGGGAGTCATGCTGGGGGTGGTGTTTGAGGGTTTAGGGCAGAGCAGTGGTGTTCAGGCTGCTTAGGGGGTCATGCAGGGGTGTTGTTTCAGGGTTTAGGGCAGAGCAGTGGTGTTCGGGCAGTGTAGGGGGTCATGCTGGTGTTTCAGGGTTTAGGGCAGAGCAGTGGTGTTCGGGCACTGTAGTACGACATTCTGGGTGTAGTGTTTCAGGGTTTAGGCAGTGCAGTGGTGCTCGGGCAGTGTAGGGGGTCTTGCTGGGCGTGGTGTTTCAGGGTTTAGGGTACTGCAGTGGTGTTCAGGCAGTGTAGGGGGTCGTGCTGGGGGTGGTGTTTCAGGGTTTAGGGCAGAGCAGTGGTGTTCGGGCAGTGTATGGGGTTGTGCAGGGGGATAGTGTTACAGGGTTTAGGGCAGTGCAGTGGTGTTCAGGCAGCATAGGGGGTCATGCTGGGGTTGGTGTTTGAGAGTTTAGGGCAGAGCAGTGGTGTTCGGGCAGTGTAGGGGTCTTGGTAGGGGCTAGTGTTTCAGGATTTAGGGCAATGCCGTGGTGTTCGGACACTGTAGGGGATCGTGCTGGGGCTAGTGTTTCAGGGTTTAGGGCAGTGCAGTGGTGTTCGAGCAGTGTAGGGGGTTGTGCTGGGAGTGGTGTTTCAAGGTTTAGGGTAGTGCAGTGATGTTCGGGCAGTGTAGGGGGTCGTGCTGGGGGTGGTGTTTCAGGGTTTAGGGCAGTGCAGTGGTGTTCGGGCACTGTAGGGGGTTGTGCTGTGGGTGGTGTTTCAGGGTTTAGGGCAGTGCAGTGGTGTTCGGGCAGTGTAGGGGATAGTGCTGGGGCTGGTGTTTCAGGGCTTAGGGCAGTGCAGTGGTGTTCGGGCAGTGTAGGGGGTCGTGCTGGGTGTGGTGTTTCAGGGTTTAGGGCAGTCCAGTGGCATTCGGGAAGTGTAGGAGGTTGTGCTGAGGTGGTGTTTCAGGGTTTAGGGCGGTGCAGTGGCATTCGGGCAGTGTAGGGAGTTGTGCAGGGGGGGGTGTTTTAGGGTTTAGGGCAGTGCAGTGGTGTTAGGGCAGTATAGGGGGTGGTGCTGGGGGTGGTGTTTCAGGGTTTAGGGCAGTGCAGTGATGTTCGGGCAGAGTAGGGGGTTGTGCTGGGTGTGGTGTTTCATGGTTTAGGGTAGTGCAGTGATGTTCGGGCAGTGTAGGGGGTCGTGCTGGGGGTGGTGTTTCAGGGTTTAGGGCAGTGCAGTCTTGTTCGGGTCGTGTAGGGGGTTGTGCTGTGGGTGGTGTTTCAGGGTTTAGGGCAGTGCAGTGATGTTCGGGCAGTGTAGGGGATCGTGCTGGGGCTGGTGTTTCAGGGTTTAGGGCAGTGCAGTGGTGTTCGGGCAGTGTAGGGGGTCATGCTGGGTGTGGTGTTTCAGTGTTTAGGGCAGTGCAGTGGTGTTCGGGCAGTGCAGGGGGTTGTGCTGTGGGTGGTGTTTCAGGGTTTAGGGCAGTGCAGTGGTGTTCGGGCAGTGTAGGGGATCGTGCTGGGGCTGGTGTTTTAGGGTTTAGGGCAGTGCAGTGGTGTTAGGGCTGTATAGGGGGTGGTGCTGGGGGTGGTGTTTCAGGGTTTAGGACAGTGCAGTGGCTTTCAGGCCGTGTAGGGGGTCATGCTGGGGGTGGTGTTTCAGGGTTTAGGGCAGTGCAGTGATGTTCGGGCAGTGTAGGGGGTTGAGCTGGGAGTGGTGTTTCAGGGTATAGGGTAGTGCAGTGGTGTTCGGGCAGTGTAGGGGGTCGCGCTGGGGGTGGTGTTTCAGGGTTTAGGGCAGTGCAGTAGTGTTCGGGCAGTGTAGGGGGTTGTGCTGTCGGTGGTGTTTCAGGGTTTAGGGCAGTGCAGTGGTGTTCGGGCCGTGTAGGGGATCGTGCTGGGGCTGGTGTTTCAGGGCTTAGGGCAGTGCAGTGGTGTTCGGGCAGTGTAGGGGGTCGTGCTGGGTGTGGTGTTTCAGGGTTTAGGGCAGTGCAGTGGCGTTCGGGAAGTGTAGGGTGTCGTGCTGGGGTTGGTGTTTCAGGGTTTAGGGCAATGCAGTGGCGTTTGGGCCCTGGAGAGGGTCGTGCAGGGGGGTGTTGTTTCAGGGATTAGGACAGTGCAGTGGCATTCGGGAAGTGTAGGGGGTCGTGGTAGGGATGGTGTTTCCAGGTTTAGGGCTGTGCAGTGGTGTTCGGGCAGTGTAGGGAGTCGTACTGGTGGTGGTGTTTCATGGATTAAGGCAGTGCAGTGGTGTTCGGGCAGTGTAGGGGATCGTGCTGGTGCTGGTGTTTCAGGGTTTAGGGCAGAGCAGTGGTGTTCGGGCAGTGTAATACAACGTTCTGGGTGTAGTGTTTCAGGGTTTAGGCAGTGCAGTGGTGTTCAGGCAGTGTAGGGGGTCATGCTTGGGGTGGAGTTTTACAGTTTAGGGCACTGCAGTGGTGTTCGGGCTGTGCAGGGAGTTGTGCAGGGGTAGTGTTTCAGGGTTTAGGGCAGTGCAGTGGTGTTCGGGCAGTGTAGGGGGTCTTGCGGGGGTGGTGTTTCAGGGTTTAGGGCAGTGCAGTGGTGGTCGGGCAGTGTAGGGGGTCATTCTCGGGAATGATGTTTCAGGGTTTAGGGCAGTGCAGTGGCGTTCGGGCAGTGTAAGGGGTCATACAGGGGGTGGTGTTTCAGGGTTTAGGGCAATGCAGTGGCGTTCAGGTAGTGTAGGGGGTCGTGCTGAGAATGGTGTTTCTGGGTTTAGGGCAGTGCAGTGGTGTTCGGGGACTGTAGGGGGTTGTGCTGTGGGTGGTGTTTCAGGGTTTAGGGCAGTGCAGTGGTGTTCGGGCAGTGTAGGGGATAGTGCTGGGGCTGGTGTTTCAGGGTTTAGGGCTGTGCAGTGGTGTTCGGGCCGTGTAGGGGGTCGTGCTGGGGGTGGTGTTTCAGGGTTTGGGGCAGTGCAGTGATGTTCGGGCAGTGTAGGGGGTTGAGCTGGGAGTGGTGTTTCAGGGTATAGGGTAGTGCAGTGGTGTTCGGGCAGTGTAGGGGGTTGTGCTGGGGGTGGTGTTTCAGGGTTTAGGGCAGTGCAGTGGCATTCGGGCAGTGTAGGGGGTCGTGCTGGGGATGGTGTTTCCGGGTTTAGGGCAGTGCAGTGATGTTCGGTTAGTGTAGGGGGTTGAGCTGGGAGTGGTGTTTCAGGGTATAGGGTAGTGCAGTGGTGTTCGGGCAGTGCAGGGGGTCATGCTGGGGGTGGTGTTTCAGGGTTTAGCGCAGTGCAGTAGTGTTCGGGCAGTGTAGGGGGTTGTGCTCTCGGTGGTGTTTCAGGGTTTAGGGCAGTGCAGTGGTGTTTGGGCAGTGTAGGGGATCGTGCTGGGGCTGGTGTTTCAGGGCTTAGGGCAGTGCAGTGGTGTTCGGGCAGTGTAGGGGGTCGTGCTGGGTGTGGTGTTTCAGGGTTTAGGGAAGTGCAGTGGCGTTCGGGCAGTGTAGGGGGTCGTACTGGTGGTGGTGTTTCATGGATTAAGTCAGTGCAGTGGTGTTCGGGCAGTGTAGGGTGTCGTGCTGGGGTTGGTGTTTCAGGGTTTAGGGCAATGCAGTGGCGTTTGGGTCCTGTAGAGGGTCGTGCAGGGGGGTGTTGTTTCAGGGTTTAGGACAGTGCAGTGGCATTCGGGCAGTGTAGGGGGTCGTGCTGGGGATGGTGTTCCCGGGTTTAGGGCTGTGCAGTGGTGTTCGGGCAGTGTAGGGAGTCGTACTGGTGGTGGTGTTTCATGGATTAAGTCAGTGCAGTGGTGTTCGGGCAGTGTAGGGGGTCAAGCTGGTGCTGGTGTTTCAGGGTTTAGGGCAGAGCAGTGGTGTTCGGGCAGTGTAGTACAACGTTCTGGGTGTAGTGTTTCAGGGTTTAGGCAGTGCAGTGGTGTTCAGGCAGTGTAGGGGGTCTTTCTTGGGGTGGAGTTTTACAGTTTAGGGCACTGCAGTGGTGTTCGGGCTGTGCAGGGAGTTGTGCAGGGGTGGTGTTTCAGGGTTTAGGGCAGTGCAGTGGTGTTCGGGCAGTATAGGGGGTCTTGCGGGGGTGGTGTTTCAGGGTTTAGGGCAGTGCAGTGGCGTTCGGGCAGTGTAAGGGGTCATACTGGGGGTGATGTTTCAGGGTTTAGGGCAGTCCAGTGGCATTCGGGAAGTGTAGGAGGTTGTGCTGGGGTGGTGTTTCAGGGTTTAGGGCAGTGCAGTGGCATTCGGGCAGTGTAGGGGGTCGTGCAGGGGGGTGGTGTTTCAGGGTTTAGGGCAGTGCACTGGCGCTAGGGCAGTATAGGGGGTCGTGCTGGGGGTGGTGTTTCAGGGTTTAGGGCAGTGCAGTGGCTTTCAGGCCGTGTAGGGGGTCGTGCTGGGGGTGGTGTTTCAGGGTTTAGGGCAGTGCAGTGGTGTTCGGGCAGTGTAGGGGATCGTGCTGGGGCTGGTGTTTTAGGGTTAAGGGCAGTGCAGTGGTGTTAGGGCTGTATAGGGGGTGGTGCTGGGGGTGGTGTTTCAGGGTTTAGGGCAGTGCAGTGGATTTCAGGCCATTTAGGGGTCATGCTGGGGTTGGTGTTTCAGGGTTGAGGGCACTGCAGTGGCGTTTGGTCCCTGTAGAGGGTCGTGCAGGGGGGTGGTGTTTCAGGGTTTAGGGCAGTGCAGTGGCATTCGGGCAGTGTAGGGGGTCGTGCTGGTGTTTCAGGGTTTAGGGCAGAGCAGTGGTGTTCGGGCACTGTAGTACGACGTTCTGGGTGTAGTGTTTCAGGGTTTAGGCAGTGCAGTGGTATTCGGGTAGTGTAGGGGGTCTTGCTGGGCGTGGTGTTTCAGGGTTTAGGGCCTTGCAGGGGTGTTCGGGCAGTGTAGGGGGTCATGCAGGGGGGTGGTGTTTCAGGGTTTAGGGTAGTGCAGTGGTGTTCAGTCAGTGTAGGGGGTCGTGCTGGGGGTGGTGTTTCAGGGTTTAGGGCAGTGCAGTGGTGTTCGGGCAGTGTAGGGGGTTGTGCAGGGGGATAGTGTTACAGGGTTTAGGGCAGTGCAGTGGTGTTCACGCAGCGTAGGGGGTCATGCTGGGGGTGGTGTTTGAGGGTTTAGGGCAGTGCAGTGGTGTTCGGGCAGTGTAGGGGGTTGTGCTGGGTGTGGTGTTTCAGGGTTTAGGGCAGTCCAGTGGCATTCGGGAAGTGTAGGAGGTTGTGCTGAGGTGGTGTTTCAGGGTTTAGGGCAGTGCAGAGGCATTCGGGCAGTGTAGGGAGTTGTGCAGGGGGGTGTTTTAGGGTTTAGGGCAGTGCAGTGGTATTAGGGCAGTATAGGGGGTGGTGGTGGGGGTGGTGTTTCAGGGTTTAGGGCAGTACAGTGCAGTGGCTTTCAGGCCGTGTAGGGGGTCATGCTGGGGGTGGTGTTTCATGGTTTAGGGTAGTGCAGTGATGTTCGGGCAGTGTAGGGGGTCGTGCTGGGGGTGGTGTTTCAGGGTTTAGGGCAGTGCAGTCTTGTTCGGGCAGTGTAGGGGGTTGTGCTGTGGGTGGTGTTTCAGGGTTTTGGGCAGTGCAGTGGTGTTCGGGCAGTGTAGGGGATCGTGCTGGGGCTGGTGTTTCAGGGTTTAGGGCAGTGCAGTGGTGTTCGGGCAGTGTAGGGGGTCATACTGGGTGTGGTGTTTCAGGGTTTAGGGCAGTGCAGTGGTGTTCGGGCAGTGCAGGGGGTTGTGCTGTGGGTGGTGTTTCAGGGTTTAGGACAGTGCAGTGGTGTTCGGGCAGTGTAGGGGATCGTGCTGGGGCTGGTGTTTTAGGGTTTAGGGCAGTGCAGTGGTGTTAGGGCCGTATAGGGGTGGTGCTGGGGGTGGTGTTTCAGGGTTTAGGGCAGTGCAGTGGCTTTCAGGCCGTGTAGGGGGTCGTGCTGGGGGTGGTGTTTCAGGGTTTAGGGCAGTGCAGTGATGTTCGGGCAGTGTAGGGGGTTGTGCTGGGAGTGGTGTTTCAGGGTACAGGGTAGTGCAGTGGTGTTCGGGTAGTGTACGGGGGTGTGCTGGGGTGGTGTTTCAGGGTTTAGGGCAGTGCAGTAGTGTTCGGGCAGTGTAGGGGGTTGTGCTGTCGGTGGTGTTTCAGGGTTTAGGGCAGTGCAGTGGTGTTCGGGCAGTGTAGGGGATCGTGCTGGGGCTGGTGTTTCAGGGCTTAGGGCAGTGCAGTGGTAATCGGGCAGTGTAGGGGTCGTGCTGGGTGTGGTGTTTCAGGGTTTAGGGAAGTGCAGTGGCGTTCGGGCAGTGTAGGGGGTCGTGCAGGGGGTGGTGTTTCAGGGTTAGGGCAGTGCAGTGGTGTTCGGGCAGTATAGGGGGTCGTGCTGGGTGTGGTGTTTCAGGGTTTAGGGAAGTGCAGTGCCGTTCGGGCAGTGTAGGGGGTCGTGCAGGTGGTGGTGTTTTAGGGTTTAGGGCAGTGCAGTGGCGTTCGGGAAGTGTAGGGTGTCGTGCTGGGGTTGGTGTTTCAGGGTTTAGGGCAATGCAGTGGTGTTTGGGCCCTGTAGAGGGTCATGCAGGGGGTGTTGTTTCAGGGTTTAGGACAGTGCAGTGGCATTCGGGCAGTGTAGGGGGTCGTGCTGGGGATGGTGTTTCCGGGTTTAGGGCTGTGCAGTGGTGTTCGGGCAGTGTAGGGAGTCGTACTTGTGGTGGTGTTTCATGGATTAAGGCAGTGCAGTGGTGTTCGGGCAGTGTAGTACAACGTTCTGGGTGTAGTGTTTCAGGGTTTAGGCAGTGCAGTGGTGTTCAGGCAGTGTAGGGGGTCGTACTGGGGATTGTGTTTCCGGGTTTAGGGCTGTGCAGTGGTGTTCGGGCAGTGTAGGGAGTCGTACTGGTGGTGGGGTTTCATGGATTAAGGCAATGCAGTGGTGTTCGGGAAGTGTAGTACAACGTGCTGGGTGTAGTGTTTCAGGGTTTAGGCAGTGCAGTGGTGTTCAGGCAGTGTAGGGGGTCTTTCTTTGGGTGGAGTTTTACAGTTTAGGGCACTGCAGTGGTGTTCGGGTTGTGCAGGGAGTTGTGCAGGGGTGGTGTTTCAGGGTTTAGGGCAGTGCAGTGGTGTTCGGGCAGTGTAGGGGGTCTTGCGGGGGTGGTGTTTCAGGGTTTAGGGCAGTGCAGTGGCTTTCGGGCAGTGTAAGGGGTCATACAGGGGGGTGGTGTTTCAGGGTTTAGGGCAATGCAGTGGTGTTCAGGTAGTGTAGGGGGTCATACTGGGGGTGATGTTTCAGGGTTTAGGGCAGTCCAGTGGCATTCGGGAAGTGTAGGAGGTTGTGCTGGGGTGGTGTTTCAGGGTTTAGGGCAGTGCAGTGGCATTCGGGCAGTGTAGGGGGTCGTGCAGGGGGGTGGTGTTTCTGGGTTTAGGGCAGTGCACTGGCGCTAGGGCAGTATAGGGGGTCGTGCTGGGGGTGGTGTTTCAGGGTTTAGGGCAGTGCAGTGGCTTTCAGGCCGTGTAGGGGGTCGTGCTGGGGGTGGTGTTTCAGGGTTTAAGGCAGTGCAGTGATGTTCAGGCATCAGTATATAAAGCCATAACTCGCCTTCATAAGATTGTAAACCAGATACACCAGAACCCAGGCACTTGGACTTGGTCCAGTTGGTTTTGGAGTGTGATATCAGCCTGGGGATGGAGAGTTTTATCCTTCCTAGGTATTGGCCTTCTCATACTATTCAGTTGCTGTCTATGTCTACAATGTGGACCAGCGATTTGTGGTCTGTGTGCCACATCGTGTATTCCACCACCAAGATTTCATTCGTCACGGAAGAAGAAAGAAGAACAAATGATGTTATATGAACAGATCAATGGATTGATGAAGATTGATATCTCTTAACGGGCAAGTAGGGGACAAGGAGGGAATGTGGAAATATGGATTTTTCTGGTCAGTTATGTCCCCTATCTTGGACCCCAACGGTTCTATGTGCATGTCACAAGTACATGTATGTTCCCTCCAGTTCCAGTTATGAAGACGCAAATACATGTGCGTCCACCGTCAACATGTCCTCTGTCAGATCCGCCATGAATAGGCCAGATATTCCATTCCTAAGTATGAAAGGCCACCGGCTTTATATGGTTCACTTATGCCATTTTTACAGTCCAGGCAAGTAGGCCCTGATTCTGTCATCAAACTCCTCTTGCCTTCTGTCTCTGAAACCTCGAGTCTGAGTCTGCATCTGTGACCATGAACTTTGTCTCATTCTCTGCGCGGCTCATGAAGCCTGACATCAGCCTATTCTCTGCCAAGAACTGTATTTCACCTTCGAATTATCTGCTTCCCCCTCAGCCGATGCATTCCTGCCTAGTAGTTTAAGTAAACATTCTTCCAGTTACCAAGCAAAAGGCCCGGCTTCTCTGTCCTCATGCAAGTAATTCATAGCCCTGTTACCATGGAATATTCCTATCCCCTCGCATTTAGTGTAGACACTTAGACGCTTGTACACGCACGCACAGTCAGTATAGAATAGATTCTGTCCGAGAGTCCTTCTTTCGTGGATAACATAGTTCTTTAAACATAGGATGTTAGATATGATTTGGGATTAGGTTGACTTGACCCCCCAGACTTCTTGTCTCCACATGTAGAGCTAAATGTCAAGTCCCCTTCACCCCCTAGTTACACGTCAATTACACGTCATGTTGCTGCGCGCGCATCTATGCCAAGTATTATCTTATGGATCCACCTATATGTGACATCATAACCAATTACGTTCCTTTTTACTCCTTATTACACCCATTTTTGGTTACGCAGATAAATCGTCATTTTCCTTATCAATTGTTACGCCTACTGCATTCGCCTCATTGTAATGTATGATCTATAAAAGTCATTTCTTGTCAATAAAGTATGTACTTCACTTCCTGAACCCCCGTGGTGATGGAACTTGGAGCAACCGATTATAATCGATCATTGGAATAAAGCCCATTCCGAACCTCTAATACCACGGATTCTGCCTCTCATTTTACTGAGCTATTTTATTATGTTTATATATCAAATTAAGTCCCGGTAAAGGAATTTTATTTACCACATGAATGGCGCCCGAATAGGGACACTTTCTCATCTCACGCGCCGGCGGTGAGTTGCAGGCCCGGTCTCCTGCCACAGCTGGACGGACAATAACGCGTACCAGCAGGATTTCCTGTAGCTCCCTCCGGTCAAGCGGGGGCGACTGAGGCTGCGATCAACACCCAGACGAGGCGGTGAGAAGTGCGAAGTATCCCGACCAGAGCCTAGCTGAGAGAGCAAGATCCGAGGTATACAGAGACCCACCAGTTCGAAGTCAAGCCCAGTTTCCGACGAGTCGAGTCGAGTCCAGTCCGGTTCAAGTTCAAGTTACCGAGGCCTTCCGTTTCCGAAGCTACCCGGTGAGTACCATTACTGGGGAGGCATTTCTGACGTGCACATAGGTTGTGCCGGTCAAGACGGGTTTGGGTACACAAATCCGGTCTGCACTGTTTTAGCAGTGTATCTGTACTGTTTAGCAGTATATCAAGTATTCCGAAGTATCTAGTTATTGTCAAGAATTAAGCTTGGTGATTAGTTATACAGACGATCATCATTGTTGTTTCAGTTAAAGGTTTAATGTTAAATGTTAAATGTTTTAAGTACGTTCTGCATATTGTGGTATGAATGACTGTTCATTATCGTGTTTATTGTATTAAGTCTGTTCAAAATCAAGTATCAGGTCAGTTGGTCAAAATCAAGTATAAGGTCAGTTCTCAATATGCCGTTCTTTTCGAAACTAAGACAGATCACTACAAGAAAAGGGGTACTCGAAGAAGCCGTTCCTATTCCTCCTAGGGACACTCCAGGGTACTTCATGTATCATAAACATGGCTTAGACGCTATATTATTTCTTGATTTATGGGTAGATTACACCAAGGAATTACCAGAAAGTCAGAGGTGGCCCACAGCGGGAACCTGGGATGCAGAGTGCATCATGAAAGTCGAGGAAGAGTTATGGAAAAGGAAGGTCAGACAGTCACAGAAAGACGCCGTTGAGTTATGGCGTAAAGAATCTCATAGACGCACAGAAAAAGCACGTAGACAGGAAGAAAAGAATAAAGAGAGTTCAAATAAAGTTCGAGAGAATCCATTAATTAAGGAAGGTATCCGAGTGAAATCAGAACAAGTAGATAGGCAAAGAAATGCCCTTATGAATGGTATGTATCCCCTTCTGGCCGAAGGATTACCTAAGGCTACTCCAGAAATACCGAAAGACTTGCCACCCCCATTGTTCCCAATAAAGGTACATCCTAAGGGGCATCCTAGAACCGCAGAAGATGTTTTTCTTTCCTCATATTTAGATGACGCAGCTCCCGAGTATGCTAATTCCGCCCCACATAGACCGCATACCAGGGAGATCCAACGCCAAGATCCAGTACCCGTATCCCTACAGCAACAAATCGAGTCACAAGTTCCGGCAAGCACATCTGTTTCTGCATCCGCTCCTACAGCTACTTCTATAGCTGTGTCCACACCTGTAGTTGCTGTGTCACGTTCGACGAATCCTTTCACACCCGACACCCCAGATGGGGCCACGGGAGGTGCTACCAATATTTTTTCTACGCCACCCAGAATGAATAAACTTACTTTTCAAGAGTCAGCACATTCACGTACACCCAAACTCATAAGTGCCCGTACGCTGAAGGAACTTCTTATAGATTGCAGATATGACCCTGTGCCCGGTAAAGAGGACGAAATGACCCTGGCATCATTGCGTATCAGACGAGCCGCAGTGTATTTAGGGAAGTTACCAGGAATGACTGCGCATCTAGATAAAATATATCATTTTGTCCAAACAGGGCGAGATCCAGAATGTATTAACAGAGCTATGGAATACCAGAAAGTAGAGATACAGGGGGAACTGTTACGTTTCCTCATAAATTGTGTGATCAGAAATCAAGACCGACCGGGGGTAAACCCGGAAGCAATGCAAATTCTTACCAGATGGAGCCAGAATATATCAGAAGGGAGACATGATAAGCAAAATTGTATAATAGCCATGTGCCGAAAGATCCGTAAAGAAATAGAACGCCTACACGAAGAGAGATTAGAGATAGACGAGTTCGAACAAAGCGAGGAAGAAGGGTCAGGACTGCCCACAGGACAGTCAGACACCATAGCCTATGTAGGAAGAGGAAGATCTTGTAATAGTAATAGATGTCTTATTGACCCGATACGTCCGATATGTCCAGATAATAACAGGAATTTCCAAATACCTATAATTAATATAAGGTCTAACGAGCATTCGTTCCAAACCGCAGACAAACTACTCCGAGAACGAAGGGGTTATCATTTTCTCGATTCTATGGATGAACAAGATTTAGCCAGGGCAGCTGTCCATTGGGTGGACAGTCCCGGAAAATATAGTGATGATACAGTAGTACGCACATTTTTGAATCTCACCCCAGATGAACAGAGGTTAGTTGGGATTTATATGATTCAACAACTCATTATACTATATCGGAGTCAGCGTTCGGACCCTGGTCCCTTACCTGACATATTGACTGAATTGCTTATGAATAAATGGAGAGGTGCAGGTACTAAATTAATTAAAGAAATTCTAGAATCAAGAAAGCAGTATATTCTTTTTGTATGCGCAGAGCATGTCTCATTGCCCGTCAAGGAAAGAACCACGTATCACATGGATAGACAGAATCCCTTACGAGAAGTGCACCCAATAAAAGGCGAGGACAACGAGTTTAAGCGCGTATTTGTATATACGCCCATATCAAAAATAGAATTGTTACAAATGAAGAAAGTGGTACCCAGTCATGACAAAGATCCAGCGGGTTTTCACCGAGAAATTAAAGACATGTTACTCATGGGAGAGTATACCTATCCCGACATTATGACAATATTAAAGGTATTGATGCCTGCTGGTATTTATGAGAAACTCAAGGAAAAAGAATGGGAGGTAGGAGACCAAAAGATAGAATGGTCAGTGTTAGAAGCGGAAGAAAAGGCCCGAACTGCAGGAGCAGGACTTGGGGATAAAACTAAAGCACTACCAGGTTTATTAGTACAGGTACTGCCACGTTTATTAACTACGAAAAAGGAAGATTGGGGTACAATTTCAGCCTGTAAACAGAAGCAAGATGAAGACACTAGTGATTACTATGCCCGATTTGAAAAATGTTTTGGTATAAATAGTGGCATAAAAGCAAGTAGCGAATCATACCCACATCTGTTTGTAACAAAATTAGTAGAAAATGCCCTGCCCCCAGTAAAGAATAGAGTATTAAAATTCGAGAGTACCTGGCAAGGTAACACTCCATCACAAATGTTACAAATGTTACAGTACCATCACAATAGAATTAGAGAGGAACAAGAACATGAACACAGACGCATGAAAGACACGAAAATGAAAATGCTAGTTTCCCAGACAGTTCCAGCTGAAGGACA
This sequence comes from Triturus cristatus, assembly GCF_964204655.1. Taxonomy (NCBI): domain Eukaryota; kingdom Metazoa; phylum Chordata; class Amphibia; order Caudata; family Salamandridae; genus Triturus; species Triturus cristatus. The sequence goes on along the minus strand of NC_140579.1, from coordinate 509,513,035 downwards.
TAAAAAGGGTATGACACATTCCGATTCAGCAGGACCTGTAAAAGGGACATGCAATTATTGTAAAAAGCCAGGTCATTACGTACACGACTGTCCAGTTTTAAAACATAATATCGCCATAGGTAAAACACAAGAAAGATCACGGCCACTCAGACAAGATCAGAATGAACAAGGAGCTCTGCAGCATGCCCAGGCCATGCCAGCCGCACAACAGCCAATACAGTTTGTGCCAGCTGCACCACCGTTGCCTGTTGCTGCCACACAGACAACAACACGACAAATGTATCAGACCGCACAGTATGAATATCCTGAGTATCAGCGTTACGCATGAACTAGCCTAGAGAGGGAAGTTGACTTACCCCTTATTGAAATACCTGTAGATCAAGAAGGACCTTATGTACATAGTGAATTATTAGGCCAAGATAGAAAATTTTTACTCGATACAGGGGCAAGTCGAACAACTATAAAACGTAGTGAAGTTCCAGGGGCACCCCTCTCAGGCTCACAGAATATTTCCCTTGGTTTTTCAGGAAAACCTATTGTTAATGAAGTATCACAGCCTCTTCCACTTACGATAGGACCTCTGACCCGAACTACAGATTTATTGCTTACTAAATCATGTCCAGAAAATCTGTTAGGAATAAAAACACTGAAAGCTCTAGGAGCCATAATATGTTGTTCTCCGGAAGGAGTAAGGTTGTTTTTACGTGATTTTAAAGGTCACTATGTGTCTAGAGACATGGATCCCCGACTGCAGACTTTACCTACACATCTATGGGCACAAGGCCCTACTGATGTTGGTTGCATGAATATTACACCATATCGAGTCACATTAAAGGCAGGAGTGGTGCTACCACGAATGCGACAATACAAGTTACCACCAGATGCTGTAGTGGCTTTACTACAAATCATTGACGAACTTATTACCCAAGGAGTGGTTGTGGAAACCGACTCCAATGTATGTAATTCACCGATAATTCCGATTCTTAAACGAACAGATCCAAAGGCCCCGCCAGTCTATCGATTGGTTATTGATCTGCGCGAGTTAAACAAATGCATTGTGCCACAATTCCCTGTGGTCCCAGATATCTCGTCATTACCGACAGCCATTGATTCCGAAGCAACATTCTTTACTGTAATTGATCTCAAGAATGCTTTTTTCAGCGTCCCAATAGATCCGGAGAGCCAATATTTGTTCGGATTTAGTTTAAATGGACGTAGCTTTAAATTCTCACGCGCACCTCAAGGATTTACAGAAAGCCCCAGCATCTATAGCCAAGCACTGAAACGAGAACTAGACAGTATCCACATGCCAGTTAACACTGCTCTGCTTCAATATGTCGATGATCTGCTGATCACCGCGAGAAGCGAACCGGAATGTGAAAAAGCATCACTGACAGTTTTACAATTTCTAGCCGAAAAGGGGCACAAGGTGTCCCCTTCTAAGCTGCAATTCTGTGTCCAGCGAGTTATTTATCTTGGACACTCGCTGTCCAAGGAGGGAAGGCAGCTTACACCCGACCGCATTCAGTTAATAGCTAACATGCCAATACCCAAGACGCAAAAGGAGGTGCGGGCTTTCATAGGCCTCACTTCATATTGTAGGCAGTGGATCCCTCAGTATGCATTTCTAGCAAAACCACTCATTCAGTTGACAACACAGGAGGCAGCCACATCGACTGTTCTCCCTTGGACTCAGGAACATACACAAGCTTTTGAAAGCCTAAAGAAAGCTTTATGTCAAGCACCTGTTTTAGCAACGCCATGTTACAGAAAACAGTTTACACTTTTTGTTACAGAACGCGAAGGTACTGCCTTGTCAGTACTCACACAGGAACAAGCAGGAGCACACAAACCATGTGCTTATTTTTCTAGTACATTAGATCCTGTAGCTCAGGCTTTGCCTGCATGCCTAAAATCAGTGGCAGCGACAGCTTTAGCAATCAGACAAAGCGATGCCATAGTGTTAGGACATCCATTGACAGTTCAAGTACCACACGCAGTAGAGGTTCTTGTAAATAGAACGCAAACACAACACTTGACTATAGCGCGACTTACAGGGTACGAACTTACATTGTTTCAGCCACATATAGAAATCAGACGCTGTAACACATTGAATCCTGCCACACTTTTGCCAGTAACCGGAACAGACCCACTAGCTCATGACTGTATTGAAGTTATTACTATAACGACAAAACCCAGACAAGACTTAACCGATGTCCCATTGTCAGATCCAGACCTGACATTGTATGTAGATGGTTCATGTATGAGAACAAGTACAGGAGAGTTAGTGGCCGCTTACGCAGTCACAACAGATACTGAAGTCATTGAAACTAATCGTATAAATACTTTGTCAGCTCAAGCCGCAGAGCTCATCGCTCTGACACAAGCCTGTATTCAAGCCACGAATAAAAAAGTCAACATATACACTGATTCACGTTATGCATTCGGAGTTGTACATGACTTCGGCGTGCTGTGGCGAGAGAGAGGTTATTTAACTTCCCACGGTGCCCACATTCAGCACGGACCCCTCATTCATGCCTTATTAGATGCAATACATCGACCCACTGCAATATCAATTATGAAATGTAAGGCTCATACGAAGGTTACTGATATCATTTCCCAAGGCAATGATCTAGCCGACAGAACAGCTAAACAGACTGCTCAAACTCAAACCCCCGACATGATAAAGACAATAGTCCCGACACCGACGCAGTGTATGACAGTTAAAGATCCTACTCTTGACGTAATTGACATACAGACACATGCTACACCAGACGAAATAAAGAAATGGACTGAATTAGGAGGGATCCAAACGGACCAAGGATGGATGATGAAGGAAAAGTCTGTATGGTTCCTTCCTGATTCAATGGTCCAAGTTATAATTAACACTATACATAGTCCAGCACATCTAGGAGAAAAGGCTATGCTAGACAGCATTCAACACATTTGGTTCAATAAACATTTACGAGCAGCAGCCAAACAAAAAGTCCGTACTTGTATGATCTGTTGCCAGTTCAACCCAGGAAAAAGCGTTCCCGTAGAACAGGGTGGATTTCATCCTCCTGATCACCCTTTTGAAGTGCTCCAGATGGATTATATCCAGATGGAACGATGTCGAGGATTCAAATATGTTCTCGTAGTTGTCTGCGCTCTGTCCCGTTGGACGGAGGCATACCCGGTTTCAGATTACACTGCCCCGACTACTGCCAAACAGTTGGTTCGAGAATTCTTCCCACGATACGGTTTACCACGTGTTGTCTACTCAGATAACGGCCAGCCGTTCTCATCCGAATTAATGAAACATGTTTCACTTCTGTTAGGATATCAGTGGAAATTCCACTGTGTCCGACACCCCGAGGCAGCAGGTCTCGTAGAAAGACATAATCAGATACTGAAAATCAGATTGTCCAAAATATGCAGAGAGAAAGGTGTCGACTGGATAGTAGCGTTACCAGTTGCACTCTTTTACATGAGAATGGTAGCACACTCTCGAACAGGGCTATCCCCGTATGAGGTGATCTTTGGCAGACCACCAAATATGTGGGGGACGCCTATACCACGCAAAATAACTGATGTTGACTGTAATATGCTGACAGATTACTTGGCTTCCTTGATGTCTGCACTACAATCTTGTCGTTCACAGGTAGCTGCAGCTTTTCCCGACAACACAGAGGTGAAACCCCATGACGTAGTTCCGGGTGATCTCGTATTTGTGAGAAATTTCGACCGAAAGACTCAGCTGGAGCCCAGGTGGAAGACACCCAAGTTGGTTCTGCTCACTACAAGGACAGCCGTGAAGATCGAGGGCCGCAAGGGCTGGATGCATTCAAGTCATATCAAGAAATTTCATGGACTATCCTCGGATATAGACATTGTGCCCTGCACTCCCTCACAGACTGATTCAAAACTTCCTTTGGTTGAAAAGACTAAAACCGAACTCTATAAAGTAAAATTGAGGCCTAGAACGTCAGACAATTTGATTGTTTAAGTCCTCTCCAAGGTGAAGCGGTTGAATTTGTCTCTGACATGTATCCTCTAGACCTGAATCATGGACAGTCGCGGAAAATGTTGAAACGACAGGCGTATTGTAAATCACTGCGTAGCCATTGCATAGTGACATTAATAATCTTGTTTTCCTTAAGTCTTTTAATAATTACTGCAAGTATATTGTTGCACATATATTACCCTATTGCCAGAAACGTTTACAATGTTACCGCAGAACATTCTTTTAGTGACCTACCGCCGCATGAATTGTCTTATAGACTTGCGCTGCGCAATAACACTTTCATTAGTATGTTACATCATTCCCATCAGACTAGTAATGCCACCAATTGTTGGGTGTGTGGTCGGCTCCCTCCCTATCAGAATTATGAAGGAGTCCTGCCATTCTTTCCACACCCATTTACACATAATGGCTCCTGTGGAGCATGGTTTAGTTTAATCAATTCCATAGACTCAGACACAGCAGTTTACCAAGATCATTGGGTATGGGGAAACCTGAACCTAGTTTTACTCAAGGTCTGCTACCCTGACAAGGAGGGTCGCCCCAAAAGAACAGGAACTGATCTAGAAAATGAAGTATATGGATTAGGTAATTTTACACCTAATCTCATGATTCTAAATGTCGTATCCGAAGTTGAACTAGTCTTACCCACCATGTCAGTATTCCCAGCGAAGGGTGAATTGTGTGTAAGAAAGGTTGGTTCCATACATATGGGCCATAGTAAATGCACTACTATAGTAGAATTCAGTGATCAAGGCAAATCTTCATTTAGAGCTTATCGCCACTCCTACTTTATATGTGGTCAGACTGCATATATGCGTCTACCTCTAGATTGGGATGGTACCTGCTACATTGCATTCCTTTTGCCACCTGTTTTCCTAGCTCCTCCTGATTATTACAGAAATATTCATTTAGTACACAACAGAGAGCGGAGAGATCTCCCAATTGTCGATTACACTGAAACAGCATGGGAAAAATACACAGATTTCAATAAAGGCATCTTTCCTTATATAGGTACTGTTACTAATAGTAAACTGATACGTAGATTAACTAGAACCCTTGAAGCAGTAGTGAATGAAACTATTTCCGCCCTAGGCAATTTAACAGAAGAGCAGTCTGCTATGCGGATTGTTGTGCTTCAAAATCGTCTTGTCCTTGACGTCATCCTGGCTGATAGGGGCGGAGCTTGTAGGGTCATCGGATCAAGCTGCTGCGTATTCATACCAGAAAATTCGCCATCAGTATATAAAGCCATAACTCGCCTTCATAAGATTGTAAACCAGATACACCAGAACCCAGGCACTTGGACTTGGTCCAGTTGGTTTTGGAGTGTGATATCAGCCTGGGGATGGAGAGTTTTATCCTTCCTAGGTATTGGCCTTCTCATACTATTCAGTTGCTGTCTATGTCTACAATGTGGACCAGCGATTTGTGGTCTGTGTGCCACATCGTGTATTCCACCACCAAGATTTCATTCGTCACGGAAGAAGAAAGAAGAACAAATGATGTTATATGAACAGATCAATGGATTGATGAAGATTGATATCTCTTAACGGGCAAGTAGGGGACAAGGAGGGAATGTGGAAATATGGATTTTTCTGGTCAGTTATGTCCCCTATCTTGGACCCCAACGGTTCTATGTGCATGTCACAAGTACATGTATGTTCCCTCCAGTTCCAGTTATGAAGACGCAAATACATGTGCGTCCACCGTCAACATGTCCTCTGTCAGATCCGCCATGAATAGGCCAGATATTCCATTCCTAAGTATGAAAGGCCACCGGCTTTATATGGTTCACTTATGCCATTTTTACAGTCCAGGCAAGTAGGCCCTGATTCTGTCATCAAACTCCTCTTGCCTTCTGTCTCTGAAACCTCGAGTCTGAGTCTGCATCTGTGACCATGAACTTTGTCTCATTCTCTGCGCGGCTCACGAAGCCTGACATCAGCCTATTCTCTGCCAAGAACTGTATTTCACCTTCGAATTATCTGCTTCCCCCTCAGCCGATGCATTCCTGCCTAGTAGTTTAAGTAAACATTCTTCCAGTTACCAAGCAAAAGGCCCGGCTTCTCTGTCCTCATGCAAGTAATTCATAGCCCTGTTACCATGGAATATTCCTATCCCCTCGCATTTAGTGTAGACACTTAGACGCTTGTACACGCACGCACAGTCAGTATAGAATAGATTCTGTCCGAGAGTCCTTCTTTCGTGGATAACATAGTTCTTTAAACATAGGATGTTAGATATGATTTGGGATTAGGTTGACTTGACCCCCCAGACTTCTTGTCTCCACATGTAGAGCTAAATGTCAAGTCCCCTTCACCCCCTAGTTACACGTCAATTACACGTCATGTTGCTGCGCGCGCATCTATGCCAAGTATTATCTTATGGATCCACCTATATGTGACATCATAACCAATTACGTTCCTTTTTACTCCTTATTACACCCATTTTTGGTTACGCAGATAAATCGTCATTTTCCTTATCAATTGTTACGCCTACTGCATTCGCCTCATTGTAATGTATGATCTATAAAAGTCATTTCTTGTCAATAAAGTATGTACTTCACTTCCTGAACCCCCGTGGTGATGGAACTTGGAGCAACCGATTATAATCGATCATTGGAATAAAGCCCATTCCGAACCTCTAATACCACGGATTCTGCCTCTCATTTTACTGAGCTATTTTATTATGTTTATATATCAAATTAAGTCCCGGTAAAGGAATTTTATTTACCACAGGGTCGTGCAGGTGGTGGTGTTTTAGGGTTTAGGGCAGTGCAGTGGCGTTCGGGAAGTGTAGGGTGTCGTGCTGGGGTTGGTGTTTCAGGGTTTAGGGCAATGCAGTGGTGTTTGGGCCCTGTAGAGGGTCATGCAGGGGGTGTTGTTTCAGGGTTTAGGACAGTGCAGTGGCATTCGGGCAGTGTAGGGGGTCGTGCTGGGGATGGTGTTTCCGGGTTTAGGGCTGTGCAGTGGTGTTCGGGCAGTGTAGGGAGTCGTACTTGTGGTGGTGTTTCATGGATTAAGGCAGTGCAGTGGTGTTCGGGCAGTGTAGTACAACGTTCTGGGTGTAGTGTTTCAGGGTTTAGGCAGTGCAGTGGTGTTCAGGCAGTGTAGGGGGTCGTGCTGGGGATTGTGTTTCCGGGTTTAGGGCTGTGCAGTGGTGTTCGGGCAGTGTAGGGAGTCGTACTGGTGGTGGGGTTTCATGGATTAAGGCAGTGCAGTGGTGTTCGGGAAGTGTAGTACAACGTGCTGGGTGTAGTGTTTCAGGGTTTAGGCAGTGCAGTGGTGTTCAGGCAGTGTAGGGGGTCTTTCTTTGGGTGGAGTTTTACAGTTTAGGGCACTGCAGTGGTGTTCGGGTTGTGCAGGGAGTTGTGCAGGGGTGGTGTTTCAGGGTTTAGGGCAGTGCAGTGGTGTTCGGGCAGTGTAGGGGGTCTTGCGGGGGTGGTGTTTCAGGGTTTAGGGCAGTGCAGTGGCTTTCGGGCAGTGTAAGGGGTCATACAGGGGGGTGGTGTTTCAGGGTTTAGGGCAATGCAGTGGTGTTCAGGTAGTGTAAGGGGTCATACTGGGGGTGATGTTTCAGGGTTTAGGGCAGTCCAGTGGCATTCGGGAAGTGTAGGAGGTTGTGCTGGGGTGGTGTTTCAGGGTTTAGGGCAGTGCAGTGGCATTCGGGCAGTGTAGGGGGTCGTGCAGGGGGGTGGTGTTTCTGGGTTTAGGGCAGTGCACTGGCGCTAGGGCAGTATAGGGGGTCGTGCTGGGGGTGGTGTTTCAGGGTTTAGGGCAGTGCAGTGGCTTTCAGGCCGTGTAGGGGGTCGTGCTGGGGGTGGTGTTTCAGGGTTTAAGGCAGTGCAGTGATGTTCAGGCAGTGTAGGGGGTTGTGCTGGGAGTGGTGTTTCAGGGTTTAGGGTAGTGCAGTGGTGTTCAGGCAGTGTAGTACGACGTTCTGGGTGTAGTGTTTCATGGTTTAGGCAGTGCAGTGGTGTTCGGGCAGTGTAGGGGGTCGTGCTGGGTGTGGTGTTTCAGGGTTTAGGGAAGTGCAGTGGCGTTCGGGCAGTGTAGGGGGTCGTGCAGGGGGTGGTGTTTCAGGGCTTAGGGCAGTGCAGTGGCGTTCAGGAAGTGTAGGGGGTCGTGCTGGGGGTGGTGTTTCAGGGTTTAGGGCAGTGCAGTGGTGTTCGAGCAGTGTAGGGGGTTGTGTTGTGGGTGGTGTTTCAGGGTTTAGGGCAGTGCAGTGGTGTTTGGGCAGTGTAGGGGATCGTGCTGGGGCTGGTGTTTTAGGGTTTAGGGCAGTGCAGTGGTGTTAGGGCTGTATAGGGGGTGGTGCTGGGGGTGGTGTTTCAGGGTTTAGGGCAGTGCAGTGGATTTCAGGCCATTTAGGGGTCATGCTGGGGTTGGTGTTTCAGGGTTGAGGGCACTGCAGTGGCGTTTGGTCCCTGTAGAGGGTCATGCAGGGGGGTGGTGTTTCAGGGTTTAGGGCAGTGCAGTGGCATTCGGGCAGTGTAGGGGGTCGTGCTGGTGTTTCAGGGTTTAGGGCAGAGCAGTGGTGTTCGGGCACTGTAGTACGACGTTCTGGGTGTAGTGTTTCAGGGTTTAGGCAGTGCAGTGGTGTTCGGGTAGTGTAGGGGGTCTTGCTGGGCGTGGTGTTTCAGGGTTTAGGGCCTTGCAGGGGTGTTCGGGCAGTGTGGGGGTCGTGCAGGGGGGTGGTGTTTCAGGGTTTAGGGTAGTGCAGTGGTGTTCAGGCATTGTAGGGGGTTGTGCTGGGGGTGGTGTTTCAGGGTTTAGGGCAGTGCAGTGGTGTTCGGGCAGTGTAGGGGGTTGTGCAGGGGGATAGTGTTACAGGGTTTGGGGCAGTGCAGTGGTGTTCAGGCAGCGTAGGGGGTCATGCTGGGGGTGGTGTTTGAGGGTTTAGGGCAGAGCAGTGGTGTTCAGGCTGTGTAGGGGGTCATGCAGGGGTTTTGTTTCAGGGTTTAGGGCAGAGCAGTGGTGTTTGGGCAGTGTAGGGGGTTGTGCAGGGTGGTGATGTTTCAGGGTTTAGGGCAGTGCACTGGTGTTCGGGCAGTGTAGAGGTTGTGGTAGGGGCAAGTCTTTCAGGGTTTAGGGCAATGCCGTGGTGTTCGGACACTGTAGGGGATAGTGCTGGGGATAGTGTTTCACGGTTTAGGGCAGAGCAGTGTAGGGGTTGAGCAGGGGGGTGGTGTTTCAGAGGTTAGGGCAGTGCATTGGTGTTCGGGCAGTGTAGGGGGTTGTGCCGGGAGTGGTTTTTCAAGGTTTAGGGTAGTGCAGTGGTGTTCGGGCAGTGTAGGGGGTCGTGCTGGGGGTGGTGTTTCAGGGTTTAGGGCAGTGCAGTGGTGTTCGGAAACTGTAGGGGGTTGTGCTGTGGGTGGTGTTTCAGGGTTTAGGGCAGTGCAGTGGTGTTCGGGCAGTGTAGGGGATAGTGCTGGGGCTGGTGTTTCAGGGTTTAGGGCAGTGCAGTGGTGTTCGGGCAGTGTAGGGGGTCGTGCTGGGTGTGGTGTTTCAGGGTTTAGGGCAGTCCAGTGGCATTCGGGAAGTGTAGGAGGTTGTGCTGAGGTGGTGTTTCAGGGTTTAGGGCAGTGCAGAGGCATTCGGGCAGTGTAGGGAGTTGTGCAGGGGGGGTGTTTTAGGGTTTAGGGCAGTGCAGTGGTGTTAGGGCAGTATAGGGGGTGGTGCTGGGGGTGGTGTTTCAGGGTTTAGGGCAGTGCCGTGGCTTTCAGGCCGTGTAGGGGGTCATGCTGGGGGTGGTGTTTCAGGGTTTAGGGCAGTGCAGTCTTGTTCGGGCAGTGTAGGGGGTTGTGCTGTGGGTGGTGTTTCAGGAATTAGGGCAGTGCAGTGGTGTTCGGGCAGTGTAGGGGATCGTGCTGGGGCTGGTGTTTCAGGGTTTAGGGCAGTGCAGTGGTGTTCGGGCAGTGTAGGGGGTCATGCTGGGTGTGGTGTTTCAGGGTTTAGGGCAGTGCAGTGGTGTTCGGGCAGTGCAGGGGGTTGTGCTGTGGGTGGTGTTTCAGGGTTTAGGGCAGTGCAGTGGTGTTCGGGCAGTGTAGGGGATCATGCTGGGGCTGGTGTTTTAGGGTTTAGGGCAGTGCAGTGGTGTTAGGGCCGTATAGGGGTGGTGCTGGGGGTGGTGTTTCAGGGTTTAGGGCAGTGCAGTGGCTTTCAGGCCGTGTAGGGGGTCGTGCTGGGGGTGGTGTTTCAGGGTTTAGGGCAGTGCAGTGATGTTCGGGCAGTGTAGGGGGTTGTGCTGGGAGTGCTGTTTCAGGGTATAGGGTAGTGCAGTGGTGTTCGGGCAGTGTAGGGGGGCGTGCTGGGGGTGGTGTTTCAGGGTTTAGGGCAGTGCAGTAGTGTTCGGGCAGTGTAGGGGGTTGTGCTGTTGGTGGTGTTTCAAGGTTTAGGGCAGTGCAGTGGTGTTCGGGCAGTGTAGGGGTCGTGCTGGGTGTGGTGTTTCAGGGTTTAGGGAAGTGCAGTGGCGTTCGGGCAGTGTAGGAGGTCGTGCAGGGGGTGGTGTTTCAGGGTTTAGGGCAGTGCAGTGGCGTTCGGGAAGTGTAGGGTGTCGTGCTGTGGTTGGTGTTTCAGGGTTTAGGGCAATGCAGTGGCGTTTGGGCCCTGTAGAGGGTCGTGCAGGGGGGTGTTGTTTCAGGGTTTAGGACAGTGCAGTGGCATTCGGGCAGTGTAGGGGGTCGTGCTGGGGCTGGTGTTTCAGGGCTTAGGGCTGTGCAGTGGTGTTTGGGCAGTGTAGGGGTCGTGCTGGGTGTGGTGTTTCAGGGTTTAGGGAAGTGCACTGGCATTCGGGCAGTGTAGGGGGTCGTGCAGGGGGTGGTGTTTTAGGGTTCAGGGCAGTGCAGTGGCATTCGGGGAGTGTAGGGGGTCATGCTGGGGTTGGTGTTTCAGGGTTTAGGGCAATGCAGTAGCGTTTGGGCCCTGTAGAGGGTCGTGCAGGGGGGTGGTGTTTCAGGGTTTAGGGCAGTGCAGTGGCATTCGGGCAGTGTAGGGGGTCGTGCTGGTGTTTCAGGGTTTAGGGCAGAGCAGTGGTGTTCGGGCACTGTAGTACGACGTTCTGGGTGTAGTGTTTCAGGGTTTAGGCAGTGCAGTGGTGTTCGGGCAGTGTAGGGGGTCTTGCTGGGCGTGGTGTTTCAGGGTTTAGGGCAGTGCAGGGGTGTTTGGGCAGTGTAGGGGGTCGTGCAGGGGGGTGGTGTTTCATGGTTTAGGGTAGTGCAGTGGTGTTCAGACAGTGTAGGGGGTCGTGCTGGGGGTGGTGTTTCAGGGTTTAGGGCAGTGCAGTGGTGTTCAGGCTGTGTAGGGGGTCATGCAGGGGTGTTGTTTCAGGGTTTAGGGCAGAGCAGTGGTGTTCGGGCAGTGTAGGGGGTCGTGCTGGGGGTGGTGTTTCAGGGTTTAGGGCAGTGCACTGGTGTTCGGGCAGTATAGGGGATCGTGCTGGGGCAGGTGTTTCAGGGTTTAGGGCAGTGCAGTGGTGTTCGGGCAGTGTAGGGGGTCGTGCTGGGGGTGGTGTTTCAGGGTTTAGGGAAGTGCACTGGCATTCGGGCAGTGTAGGGGGTCGTGCAGGGGGTGGTGTTTCAGGGCTCAGGGCAGTGCAGTGGCATTCGGGAAGTGTACGGGGTCATGCTGGGGTTGGTGTTTCAGGGTTTAGGGCAATGCAGTGGCGTTTGGGCCCTGTAGAGGGTCGTGCAGGGGGGTGGTGTTTCAGGGTTTAGGGCAGTGCAGTGGCATTCGGGCACTGTAGGGGGTCGTGCTGGTGTTTCAGGGTTTAGGGCAGAGCAGTGGTGTTCGGGCACTGTAGTACGATGTTCTGGGTGTAGTGTTTCAGGGTTTAGGCAGTTCAGTGGTGTTCGGGCAGTGTAGGGGGTCTTGCTGTGGGTGGTGTTTCAGGGTTTTGGGCAGTGCAGTGGTGTTCGGGCAGTGTAGGGGATAGTGCTGGGGCTGGTGTTTCAGGGTTTAGGCAGTGCAGTGGTGTTCGGGCAGTGTAGGGGGTTGCGCTGAGGTGGTGTTTCAGGGTTTAGGGCAGTGCAGTGGCATTCGGGCAGTGTAGGGAGTTGTGCGGGGGGGTGTTTTAGGGTTTAGGGCAGTGCAGTGGTGTTAGGGCAGTATAGGGGGTGGTGCTGGGGGTGGTGTTTCAGGGTTTAGGGCAGTGCAGTGGCTTTCAGGCCGTGTAGGGGGTCGTGCTGGGAGTGAAGTTTCAGGGTTTAGGGAAGTGCACTGGCATTCGGGCAGTGTAGGGGGTCATGCAGGGGGTGGTGTTTCAGGGTTCAGGGCAGTGCAGTGGCATTCGGGCAGTGTAGGGGGTCGTGCTGGTGTTTCAGGGTTTAGGGCAGAGCACTGGTGTTCAGGCACTGTAGTACGACGTTCTGGGGGTGGTGTTTCAGGGTTTAGGGAAGTGCACTGGCATTCGGGCAGTGTAGGGGGTCTTGCTGGGCGTGGTGTTTCAGGGCTCAGGGCAGTGCAGTGGCATTCGGGAAGTGTACGGGGTCATGCTGGGGTTGGTGTTTCAGGGTTGAGGGCACTGCAGTGGCGTTTGGGCCCTGTAGAGGGTCGTGCAGGGGGTGGTGTTTCAGGGTTTAGGGCAGTGCAGTGGCATTCGGGCAGTGTAGGGGGTCATGCTGGTGTTTCAGGGTTTAGGGCAGAGCAGTGGTGTTCGGGCACTGTAGTACGACGTTCTGGGTGTAGTGTTTCAGGGTTTAGGCAGTGCAGTGGTGTTCGGGCAGTGTAGGGGTGTTGCTGGGCGTGGTGTTTCAGGGTTTAGGGCAGTGCAGTGGTGTTCGGGCAGTGCAGGGGGTTGTGCAGGGGGATAGTGTTACAGGGTTTAGGGCAGTGCAGTGGTGTTCAGGCAGCGTAGGGAGTCATGCTGGGGGTGGTGTTTGAGGGTTTAGGGCAGAGCAGTGGTGTTCAGGCTGCTTAGGGGGTCATGCAGGGGTGTTGTTTCAGGGTTTAGGGCAGAGCAGTGGTGTTCGGGCAGTGTAGGGGGTCATGCTGGTGTTTCAGGGTTTAGGGCAGAGCAGTGGTGTTCGGGCACTGTAGTACGACATTCTGGGTGTAGTGTTTCAGGGTTTAGGCAGTGCAGTGGTGTTCGGGCAGTGTAGGGGGTCTTGCTGGGCGTGGTGTTTCAGGGTTTAGGACCGTGCAGGGGTGTTCGGGCAGTGTAGTGGGCCGTGCAGGGGGGTGGTGTTTCAGGGTTCAGGGTAGTGCAGTGGTGTTCAGGAGGTGTAGGGGGTCGTGCTGGGGGTGGTGTTTCAGGGTTTAGGGCAGTGCAGTGGTGTTCGGGCAGTGTAGGGGTTTGTGCAGGGTGATAGTGTTACAGGGTTTAGGGCAGTGCAGTGGTGTTCAGGCAGCGTAGGGGGTCATGCTGGGGGTGGTGTTTGAGGGTTTAGGGCAGAGCAGTGGTGTTCGGGCAGTGTAGGGGGTCATGCAGGGGTGTTGTTTCAGGGTTTAGGGCAGAGCAGTGGTGTTCGGGCAGTGTAGGGGGTCGTGCTGGTGTTTCAGGGTTTAGGGCAGAGCAGTGGTGTTCGGGCACTGTAGTACGACATTCTGGGTGTAGTGTTTCAGGGTTTAGGCAGTGCAGTGGTGTTCGGGCAGTGTAGGGGGTCTTGCTGGGCGTGGTGTTTCAGGGTTTAGGACCGTGCAGGGGTGTTCGGGCAGTGTAGTGGGTCATGCAGGGGGGTGGTGTTTCAGGGTTTAGGGTACTGCAGTGGTGTTCAGGCAGTGTAGGGGGTCGTGCTGGGGGTGGTGTTTCAGGGTTTAGGGCAGAGCAGTGGTGTTCGGGCAGTGTATGGGGTTGTGCAGGGGGATAGTGTTACAGGGTTTAGGGCAGTGCAATGGTGTTCAGGCAGCATAGGGGGTCATGCTGGGGTTGGTGTTTGAGAGTTTAGGGCAGAGCAGTGGTGTTCGGGCAGTGTAGGGGTCTTGGTAGGGGCTAGTGTTTCAGGATTTAGGGCAATGCCGTGGTGTTCGGACACTGTAGGGGATCGTGCTGGGGCTAGTGTTTCAGGGTTTAGGGCAGTGCAGTGGTGTTCGAGCAGTGTAGGGGGTTGTGCTGGGAGTGGTGTTTCAAGGTTTAGGGTAGTGCAGTGATGTTCGGGCAGTGTAGGGGGTCGTGCTGGGGGTGGTGTTTCAGGGTTTAGGGCAGTGCAGTGGTGTTCGGGCACTGTAGGGGGTTGTGCTGTGGGTGGTGTTTCAGGGTTTAGGGCAGTGCAGTGGTGTTCGGGCAGTGTAGGGGATAGTGCTGGGGCTGGTGTTTCAGGGCTTAGGGCAGTGCAGTGGTGTTCGGGCAGTGTAGGGGGTCGTGCTGGGTGTGGTGTTTCAGGGTTTAGGGCAGTCCAGTGGTATTCGGGAAGTGTAGGAGGTTGTGCTGAGGTGGTGTTTCAGGGTTTAGGGCAGTGCAGTGGCATTCGGGCAGTGTAGGGAGTTGTGCAGGGGGGGGTGTTTTAGGGTTTAGGGCAGTGCAGTGGTGTTAGGGCAGTATAGGGGGTGGTGCTGGGGGTGGTGTTTCAGGGTTTAGGGCAGTGCAGTGATGTTCGGGCAGAGTAGGGGGTTGTGCTGGGTGTGGTGTTTCATGGTTTAGGGTAGTGCAGTGATGTTCGGGCAGTGTAGGGGGTCGTGCTGGGGGTGGTGTTTCAGGGTTTAGGGCAGTGCAGTCTTGTTCGGGTCGTGTAGGGGGTTGTGCTGTGGGTGGTGTTTCAGGGTTTAGGGCAGTGCAGTGATGTTCGGGCAGTGTAGGGGATCGTGCTGGGGCTGGTGTTTCAGGGTTTAGGGCAGTGCAGTGGTGTTCGGGCAGTGTAGGGGGTCATGCTGGGTGTGGTGTTTCAGTGTTTAGGGCAGTGCAGTGGTGTTCGGGCAGTGCAGGGGGTTGTGCTGTGGGTGGTGTTTCAGGGTTTAGGGCAGTGCAGTGGTGTTCGGGCAGTGTAGGGGATCGTGCTGGGGCTGGTGTTTTAGGGTTTAGGGCAGTGCAGTGGTGTTAGGGCCGTATAGGGGGTGGTGCTGGGGGTGGTGTTTCAGGGTTTAGGGCAGTGCAGTGGCTTTCAGGCCGTGTAGGGGGTCATGCTGGGGGTGGTGTTTCAGGGTTTAGGGCAGTGCAGTGATGTTCGGGCAGTGTAGGGGGTTGAGCTGGGAGTGGTGTTTCAGGGTATAGGGTAGTGCAGTGGTGTTCGGGCAGTGTAGGGGGTCGCGCTGGGGGTGGTGTTTCAGGGTTTAGGGCAGTGCAGTAGTGTTCGGGCAGTGTAGGGGGTTGTGCTGTCGGTGGTGTTTCAGGGTTTAGGGCAGTGCAGTGGTGTTCGGGCCGTGTAGGGGATCGTGCTGGGGCTGGTGTTTCAGGGCTTAGGGCAGTGCAGTGATGTTCGGGCAGTGTAGGGGGTCGTGCTGGGGGTGGTGTTTCAGGGTTTAGGGCAGTGCAGTGGTGTTCGGGCACTGTAGGGGGTTGTGCTGTGGGTGGTGTTTCAGGGTTTAGGGCAGTGCAGTGGTGTTCGGGCAGTGTAGGGGATAGTGCTGGGGCTGGTGTTTCAGGGCTTAGGGCAGTGCAGTGGTGTTCGGGCAGTGTAGGGGGTCGTGCTGGGTGTGGTGTTTCAGGGTTTAGGGCAGTCCAGTGGCATTCGGGAAGTGTAGGAGGTTGTGCTGAGGTGGTGTTTCAGGGTTTAGGGCAGTGCAGTGGCATTCGGGCAGTGTAGGGAGTTGTGCAGGGGGGGGTGTTTTAGGGTTTAGGGCAGTGCAGTGGTGTTAGGGCAGTATAGGGGGTGGTGCTGGGGGTGGTGTTTCAGGGTTTAGGGCAGTGCAGTGATGTTCGGGCAGAGTAGGGGGTTGTGCTGGGTGTGGTGTTTCATGGTTTAGGGTAGTGCAGTGATGTTCGGGCAGTGTAGGGGGTCGTGCTGGGGGTGGTGTTTCAGGGTTTAGGGCAGTGCAGTCTTGTTCGGGTCGTGTAGGGGGTTGTGCTGTGGGTGGTGTTTCAGGGTTTAGGGCAGTGCAGTGATGTTCGGGCAGTGTAGGGGATCGTGCTGGGGCTGGTGTTTCAGGGTTTAGGGCAGTGCAGTGGTGTTCGGGCAGTGTAGGGGGTCATGCTGGGTGTGGTGTTTCAGTGTTTAGGGCAGTGCAGTGGTGTTCGGGCAGTGCAGGGGGTTGTGCTGTGGGTGGTGTTTCAGGGTTTAGGGCAGTGCAGTGGTGTTCGGGCAGTGTAGGGGATCGTGCTGGGGCTGGTGTTTTAGGGTTTAGGGCAGTGCAGTGGTGTTAGGGCCGTATAGGGGGTGGTGCTGGGGGTGGTGTTTCAGGGTTTAGGGCAGTGCAGTGGCTTTCAGGCCGTGTAGGGGGTCATGCTGGGGGTGGTGTTTCAGGGTTTAGGGCAGTGCAGTGATGTTCGGGCAGTGTAGGGGGTTGAGCTGGGAGTGGTGTTTCAGGGTATAGGGTAGTGCAGTGGTGTTCGGGCAGTGTAGGGGGTCGCGCTGGGGGTGGTGTTTCAGGGTTTAGGGCAGTGCAGTAGTGTTCGGGCAGTGTAGGGGGTTGTGCTGTCGGTGGTGTTTCAGGGTTTAGGGCAGTGCAGTGGTGTTCGGGCCGTGTAGGGGATCGTGCTGGGGCTGGTGTTTCAGGGCTTAGGGCAGTGCAGTGGTGTTCGGGCAGTGTAGGGGGTCGTGCTTGGTGTGGTGTTTCAGGGTTTAGGGCAGTGCAGTGGCGTTCGGGAAGTGTAGGGTGTCGTGCTGGGGTTGGTGTTTCAGGGTTTAGGGCAATGCAGTGGCGTTTGGGCCCTGGAGAGGGTCGTGCAGGGGGGTGTTGTTTCAGGGATTAGGACAGTGCAGTGGCATTCGGGAAGTGTAGGGGGTCGTGGTAGGGATGGTGTTTCCAGGTTTAGGGCTGTGCAGTGGTGTTCGGGCAGTGTAGGGAGTCGTACTGGTGGTGGTGTTTCATGGATTAAGGCAGTGCAGTGGTGTTCGGGCAGTGTAGGGGATCGTGCTGGTGCTGGTGTTTCAGGGTTTAGGGCAGAGCAGTGGTGTTCGGGCAGTGTAATACAACGTTCTGGGTGTAGTGTTTCAGGGTTTAGGCAGTGCAGTGGTGTTCAGGCAGTGTAGGGGGTCATGCTTGGGGTGGAGTTTTACAGTTTAGGGCACTGCAGTGGTGTTCGGGCTGTGCAGGGAGTTGTGCAGGGGTAGTGTTTCAGGGTTTAGGGCAGTGCAGTGGTGTTCGGGCAGTGTAGGGGGTCTTGCGGGGGTGGTGTTTCAGGGTTTAGGGCAGTGCAGTGGTGGTCGGGCAGTGTAGGGGGTCATTCTCGGGAATGATGTTTCAGGGTTTAGGGCAGTGCAGTGGCGTTCGGGCAGTGTAAGGGGTCATACAGGGGGTGGTGTTTCAGGGTTTAGGGCAATGCAGTGGCGTTCAGGTAGTGTAGGGGGTCGTGCTGAGAATGGTGTTTCTGGGTTTAGGGCAGTGCAGTGGTGTTCGGGGACTGTAGGGGGTTGTGCTGTGGGTGGTGTTTCAGGGTTTAGGGCAGTGCAGTGGTGTTCGGGCAGTGTAGGGGATAGTGCTGGGGCTGGTGTTTCAGGGTTTAGGGCTGTACAGTGGTGTTCGGGCCGTGTAGGGGGTCGTGCTGGGGGTGGTGTTTCAGGGTTTGGGGCAGTGCAGTGATGTTCGGGCAGTGTAGGGGGTTGAGCTGGGAGTGGTGTTTCAGGGTATAGGGTAGTGCAGTGGTGTTCGGGCAGTGTAGGGGGTTGTGCTGGGGGTGGTGTTTCAGGGTTTAGGGCAGTGCAGTGGCATTCGGGCAGTGTAGGGGGTCGTGCTGGGGATGGTGTTTCCGGGTTTAGGGCAGTGCAGTGATGTTCGGTTAGTGTAGGGGGTTGAGCTGGGAGTGGTGTTTCAGGGTATAGGGTAGTGCAGTGGTGTTCGGGCAGTGCAGGGGGTCATGCTGGGGGTGGTGTTTCAGGGTTTAGCGCAGTGCAGTAGTGTTCGGGCAGTGTAGGGGGTTGTGCTCTCGGTGGTGTTTCAGGGTTTAG
The DNA here is from genome assembly GCF_964204655.1 of Triturus cristatus. Classification (NCBI taxonomy): domain Eukaryota; kingdom Metazoa; phylum Chordata; class Amphibia; order Caudata; family Salamandridae; genus Triturus; species Triturus cristatus. The sequence goes on along the minus strand of NC_140579.1, from coordinate 509,495,054 downwards.
GGCAGTGCAGTGGTGTTCGGGCAGTGTAGGGGATCGTGCTGGGGCTGGTGTTTCAGGGCTTAGGGCAGTGCAGTGGTGTTCGGGCAGTGTAGGGGGTCGTGCTGGGTGTGGTGTTTCAGGGTTTAGGGAAGTGCAGTGGCGTTCGGGCAGTGTAGGGGGTCGTACTGGTGGTGGTGTTTCATGGATTAAGTCAGTGCAGTGGTGTTCGGGCAGTGTAGGGTGTCGTGCTGGGGTTGGTGTTTCAGGGTTTAGGGCAATGCAGTGGCGTTTGGGTCCTGTAGAGGGTCGTGCAGGGGGGTGTTGTTTCAGGGTTTAGGACAGTGCAGTGGCATTCGGGCAGTGTAGGGGGTCGTGCTGGGGATGGTGTTCCCGGGTTTAGGGCTGTGCAGTGGTGTTCGGGCAGTGTAGGGAGTCGTACTGGTGGTGGTGTTTCATGGATTAAGTTAGTGCAGTGGTGTTCGGGCAGTGTAGGGGGTCAAGCTGGTGCTGGTGTTTCAGGGTTTAGGGCAGAGCAGTGGTGTTCGGGCAGTGTAGTACAACGTTCTGGGTGTAGTGTTTCAGGGTTTAGGCAGTGCAGTGGTGTTCAGGCAGTGTAGGGGGTCTTTCTTGGGGTGGAGTTTTACAGTTTAGGGCACTGCAGTGGTGTTCGGGCTGTGCAGGGAGTTGTGCAGGGGTGGTGTTTCAGGGTTTAGGGCAGTGCAGTGGTGTTCGGGCAGTATAGGGGGTCTTGCGGGGGTGGTGTTTCAGGGTTTAGGGCAGTGCAGTGGCGTTCGGGGAGTGTAAGGGGTCATATTGGGGGTGATGTTTCAGGGTTTAGGGCAGTCCAGTGGCATTCGGGACGTGTAGGAGGTTGTGCTGGGGTGGTGTTTCAGGGTTTAGGGCAGTGCAGTGGCATTCGGGCAGTGTAGGGGGTCGTGCAGGGGGGTGGTGTTTCAGGGTTTAGGGCAGTGCACTGGCGCTAGGGCAGTATAGGGGGTCGTGCTGGGGGTGGTGTTTCAGGGTTTAGGGCAGTGCAGTGGCTTTCAGGCCGTGTAGGGGGTCGTGCTGGGGGTGGTGTTTCAGGGTTTAGGGCAGTGCAGTGGTGTTCGGGCAGTGTAGGGGATCGTGCTGGGGCTGGTGTTTTAGGGTTAAGGGCAGTGCAGTGGTGTTAGGGCTGTATAGGGGGTGGTGCTGGGGGTGGTGTTTCAGGGTTTAGGGCAGTGCAGTGGATTTCAGGCCATTTAGGGGTCATGCTGGGGTTGGTGTTTCAGGGTTGAGGGCACTGCAGTGGCGTTTGGTCCCTGTAGAGGGTCGTGCAGGGGGGTGGTGTTTCAGGGTTTAGGGCAGTGCAGTGGCATTCGGGCAGTGTAGGGGGTCGTGCTGGTGTTTCAGGGTTTAGGGCAGAGCAGTGGTGTTCGGGCACTGTAGTACGACGTTCTGGGTGTAGTGTTTCAGGGTTTAGGCAGTGCAGTGGTATTCGGGTAGTGTAGGGGGTCTTGCTGGGCGTGGTGTTTCAGGGTTTAGGGCCTTGCAGGGGTGTTCGGGCAGTGTAGGGGGTCATGCAGGGGGGTGGTGTTTCAGGGTTTAGGGTAGTGCAGTGGTGTTCAGTCAGTGTAGGGGGTCGTGCTGGGGGTGGTGTTTCAGGGTTTAGGGCAGTGCAGTGGTGTTCGGGCAGTGTAGGGGGTTGTGCAGGGGGATAGTGTTACAGGGTTTAGGGCAGTGCAGTGGTGTTCACGCAGCGTAGGGGGTCATGCTGGGGGTGGTGTTTGAGGGTTTAGGGCAGTGCAGTGGTGTTCGGGCAGTGTAGGGGGTTGTGCTGGGTGTGGTGTTTCAGGGTTTAGGGCAGTCCAGTGGCATTCGGGAAGTGTAGGAGGTTGTGCTGAGGTGGTGTTTCAGGGTTTAGGGCAGTGCAGAGGCATTCGGGCAGTGTAGGGAGTTGTGCAGGGGGGTGTTTTAGGGTTTAGGGCAGTGCAGTGGTATTAGGGCAGTATAGGGGGTGGTGGTGGGGGTGGTGTTTCAGGGTTTAGGGCAGTGCAGTGGCTTTCAGGCCGTGTAGGGGGTCATGCTGGGGGTGGTGTTTCATGGTTTAGGGTAGTGCAGTGATGTTCGGGCAGTGTAGGGGGTCGTGCTGGGGGTGGTGTTTCAGGGTTTAGGGCAGTGCAGTCTTGTTCGGGCAGTGTAGGGGGTTGTGCTGTGGGTGGTGTTTCAGGGTTTTGGGCAGTGCAGTGGTGTTCGGGCAGTGTAGGGGATCGTGCTGGGGCTGGTGTTTCAGGGTTTAGGGCAGTGCAGTGGTGTTCGGGCAGTGTAGGGGGTCATACTGGGTGTGGTGTTTCAGGGTTTAGGGCTGTGCAGTGGTGTTCGGGCAGTGCAGGGGGTTGTGCTGTGGGTGGTGTTTCAGGGTTTAGGACAGTGCAGTGGTGTTCGGGCAGTGTAGGGGATCGTGCTGGGGCTGGTGTTTTAGGGTTTAGGGCAGTGCAGTGGTGTTAGGGCCGTATAGGGGTGGTGCTGGGGGTGGTGTTTCAGGGTTTAGGGCAGTGCAGTGGCTTTCAGGCCGTGTAGGGGGTCGTGCTGGGGGTGGTGTTTCAGGGTTTAGGGCAGTGCAGTGATGTTCGGGCAGTGTAGGGGGTTGTGCTGGGAGTGGTGTTTCAGGGTACAGGGTAGTGCAGTGGTGTTCGGGTAGTGTACGGGGGTGTGCTGGGGTGGTGTTTCAGGGTTTAGGGCAGTGCAGTAGTGTTCGGGCAGTGTAGGGGGTTGTGCTGTCGGTGGTGTTTCAGGGTTTAGGGCAGTGCAGTGGTGTTCGGGCAGTGTAGGGGATCGTGCTGGGGCTGGTGTTTCAGGGCTTAGGGCAGTGCAGTGGTAATCGGGCAGTGTAGGGGTCGTGCTGGGTGTGGTGTTTCAGGGTTTAGGGAAGTGCAGTGGCGTTCGGGCAGTGTAGGGGGTCGTGCAGGGGGTGGTGTTTCAGGGTTAGGGCAGTGCAGTGGTGTTCGGGCAGTATAGGGGGTCGTGCTGGGTGTGGTGTTTCAGGGTTTAGGGAAGTGCAGTGCCGTTCGGGCAGTGTAGGGGGTCGTGCAGGTGGTGGTGTTTTAGGGTTTAGGGCAGTGCAGTGGCGTTCGGGAAGTGTAGGGTGTCGTGCTGGGGTTGGTGTTTCAGGGTTTAGGGCAATGCAGTGGTGTTTGGGCCCTGTAGAGGGTCATGCAGGGGGTGTTGTTTCAGGGTTTAGGACAGTGCAGTGGCATTCGGGCAGTGTAGGGGGTCGTGCTGGGGATGGTGTTTCCGGGTTTAAGGCAGTGCAGTGATGTTCAGGCAGTGTAGGGGGTTGTGCTGGGAGTGGTGTTTCAGGGTTTAGGGTAGTGCACTGGCGCTAGGGCAGTATAGGGGGTCGTGCTGGGGGTGGTGTTTCAGGGTTTACGGCAGTGCAGTGGCTTTCAGGCCGTGTAGGGGGTCGTGCTGGGGGTGGTGTTTCAGGGTTTAAGGCAGTGCAGTGATGTTCAGGCAGTGTAGGGGGTTGTGCTGGGAGTGGTGTTTCAGGGTTTAGGGTAGTGCAGTGGTGTTCAGGCAGTGTAGTACGACGTTCTGGGTGTAGTGTTTCATGGTTTAGGCAGTGCAGTGGTGTTCGGGCAGTGTAGGGGGTCGTGCTGGGTGTGGTGTTTCAGGGTTTAGGGAAGTGCAGTGGCGTTCGGGCAGTGTAGGGGGTCGTGCTGGGGGTGGTGTTTCAGGGTTTAGGGCAGTGCAGTCTTGTTCGGGCAGTGTAGGGGGTTGTGCTGTGGGTGGTGTTTCAGGGTTTTGGGCAGTGCAGTGGTGTTCGGGCAGTGTAGGGGATCGTGCTGGGGCTGGTGTTTCAGGGTTTAGGGCAGTGCAGTGGTGTTCGGGCAGTGTAGGGGGTCATACTGGGTGTGGTGTTTCAGGGTTTAGGGCAGTGCAGTGGTGTTCGGGCAGTGCAGGGGGTTGTGCTGTGGGTGGTGTTTCAGGGTTTAGGACAGTGCAGTGGTGTTCGGGCAGTGTAGGGGATCGTGCTGGGGCTGGTGTTTTAGGGTTTAGGGCAGTGCAGTGGTGTTAGGGCCGTATAGGGGTGGTGCTGGGGGTGGTGTTTCAGGGTTTAGGGCAGTGCAGTGGCTTTCAGGCCGTGTAGGGGGTCGTGCTGGGGGTGGTGTTTCAGGGTTTAGGGCAGTGCAGTGATGTTCGGGCAGTGTAGGGGGTTGTGCTGGGAGTGGTGTTTCAGGGTACAGGGTAGTGCAGTGGTGTTCGGGTAGTGTACGGGGGTGTGCTGGGGTGGTGTTTCAGGGTTTAGGGCAGTGCAGTAGTGTTCGGGCAGTGTAGGGGGTTGTGCTGTCGGTGGTGTTTCAGGGTTTAGGGCAGTGCAGTGGTGTTCGGGCAGTGTAGGGGATCGTGCTGGGGCTGGTGTTTCAGGGCTTAGGGCAGTGCAGTGGTAATCGGGCAGTGTAGGGGTCGTGCTGGGTGTGGTGTTTCAGGGTTTAGGGAAGTGCAGTGGCGTTCGGGCAGTGTAGGGGGTCGTGCAGGGGGTGGTGTTTCAGGGTTAGGGCAGTGCAGTGGTGTTCGGGCAGTATAGGGGGTCGTGCTGGGTGTGGTGTTTCAGGGTTTAGGGAAGTGCAGTGCCGTTCGGGCAGTATAGGGGGTCGTGCAGGTGGTGGTGTTTTAGGGTTTAGGGCAGTGCAGTGGCGTTCGGGAAGTGTAGGGTGTCGTGCTGGGGTTGGTGTTTCAGGGTTTAGGGCAATGCAGTGGTGTTTGGGCCCTGTAGAGGGTCATGCAGGGGGTGTTGTTTCAGGGTTTAGGACAGTGCAGTGGCATTCGGGCAGTGTAGGGGGTCGTGCTGGGGATGGTGTTTCCGGGTTTAAGGCAGTGCAGTGATGTTCAGGCAGTGTAGGGGGTTGTGCTGGGAGTGGTGTTTCAGGGTTTAGGGTAGTGCACTGGCGCTAGGGCAGTATAGGGGGTCGTGCTGGGGGTGGTGTTTCAGGGTTTAGGGCAGTGCAGTGGCTTTCAGGCCGTGTAGGGGGTCGTGCTGGGGGTGGTGTTTCAGGGTTTAAGGCAGTGCAGTGATGTTCAGGCAGTGTAGGGGGTTGTGCTGGGAGTGGTGTTTCAGGGTTTAGGGTAGTGCAGTGGTGTTCAGGCAGTGTAGTACGACGTTCTGGGTGTAGTGTTTCATGGTTTAGGCAGTGCAGTGGTGTTCGGGCAGTGTAGGGGGTCGTGCTGGGTGTGGTGTTTCAGGGTTTAGGGAAGTGCAGTGGCGTTCGGGCAGTGTAGGGGGTCGTGCTGGGGATGGTGTTTCCGGGTTTAGGGCTGTGCAGTGGTGTTCGGGCAGTGTAGGGAGTCGTACTTGTGGTGGTGTTTCATGGATTAAGGCAGTGCAGTGGTGTTCGGGCAGTGTAGTACAACGTTCTGGGTGTAGTGTTTCAGGGTTTAGGCAGTGCAGTGGTGTTCAGGCAGTGTAGGGGGTCGTGCTGGGGATTGTGTTTCCGGGTTTAGGGCTGTGCAGTGGTGTTCGGGCAGTGTAGGGAGTCGTACTGGTGGTGGGGTTTCATGGATTAAGGCAGTGCAGTGGTGTTCGGGAAGTGTAGTACAACGTGCTGGGTGTAGTGTTTCAGGGTTTAGGCAGTGCAGTGGTGTTCAGGCAGTGTAGGGGGTCTTTCTTTGGGTGGAGTTTTACAGTTTAGGGCACTGCAGTGGTGTTCGGGTTGTGCAGGGAGTTGTGCAGGGGTGGTGTTTCAGGGTTTAGGGCAGTGCAGTGGTGTTCGGGCAGTGTAGGGGGTCTTGCGGGGGTGGTGTTTCAGGGTTTAGGGCAGTGCAGTGGCTTTCGGGCAGTGTAAGGGGTCATACAGGGGGGTGGTGTTTCAGGGTTTAGGGCAATGCAGTGGTGTTCAGGTAGTGTAAGGGGTCATACTGGGGGTGATGTTTCAGGGTTTAGGGCAGTCCAGTGGCATTCGGGAAGTGTAGGAGGTTGTGCTGGGGTGGTGTTTCAGGGTTTAGGGCAGTGGCATTCGGGCAGTGTAGGGGGTCGTGCAGGGGGGTGGTGTTTCTGGGTTTAGGGCAGTGCACTGGCGCTAGGGCAGTATAGGGGGTCGTGCTGGGGGTGGTGTTTCAGGGTTTAGGGCAGTGCAGTGGCTTTCAGGCCGTGTAGGGGGTCGTGCTGGGGGTGGTGTTTCAGGGTTTAAGGCAGTGCAGTGATGTTCAGGCAGTGTAGGGGGTTGTGCTGGGAGTGGTGTTTCAGGGTTTAGGGTAGTGCAGTGGTGTTCAGGCAGTGTAGTACGACGTTCTGGGTGTAGTGTTTCATGGTTTAGGCAGTGCACTGGTGTTCGGGCAGTGTAGGGGGTCGTGCTGGGTGTGGTGTTTCAGGGTTTAGGGAAGTGCAGTGGCGTTCGGGCAGTGTAGGGGGTCGTGCAGGGGGTGGTGTTTCAGGGCTTAGGGCAGTGCAGTGGCGTTCAGGAAGTGTAGGGGGTCGTGCTGGGGGTGGTGTTTCAGGGTTTAGGGCAGTGCAGTGGTGTTCGAGCAGTGTAGGGGGTTGTGTTGTGGGTGGTGTTTCAGGGTTTAGGGCAGTGCAGTGGTGTTTGGGCAGTGTAGGGGATCGTGCTGGGGCTGGTGTTTTAGGGTTTAGGGCAGTGCAGTGGTGTTAGGGCTGTATAGGGGGTGGTGCTGGGGGTGGTGTTTCAGGGTTTAGGGCAGTGCAGTGGATTTCAGGCCATTTAGGGGTCATGCTGGGGTTGGTGTTTCAGGGTTGAGGGCACTGCAGTGGCGTTTGGTCCCTGTAGAGGGTCATGCAGGGGGGTGGTGTTTCAGGGTTTAGGGCAGTGCAGTGGCATTCGGGCAGTGTAGGGGGTCGTGCTGGTGTTTCAGGGTTTAGGGCAGAGCAGTGGTGTTCGGGCACTGTAGTACGACGTTCTGGGTGTAGTGTTTCAGGGTTTAGGCAGTGCAGTGGTGTTCGGGTAGTGTAGGGGGTCTTGCTGGGCGTGGTGTTTCAGGGTTTAGGGCCTTGCAGGGGTGTTCGGGCAGTGTGGGGGTCGTGCAGGGGGGTGGTGTTTCAGGGTTTAGGGTAGTGCAGTGGTGTTCAGGCATTGTAGGGGGTCGTGCTGGGGGTGGTGTTTCAGGGTTTAGGGCAGTGCAGTGGTGTTCGGGCAGTGTAGGGGGTTGTGCAGGGGGATAGTGTTACAGGGTTTGGGGCAGTGCAGTGGTGTTCAGGCAGCGTAGGGGGTCATGCTGGGGGTGGTGTTTGAGGGTTTAGGGCAGAGCAGTGGTGTTCAGGCTGTGTAGGGGGTCATGCAGGGGTTTTGTTTCAGGGTTTAGGGCAGAGCAGTGGTGTTTGGGCAGTGTAGGGGGTTGTGCAGGGTGGTGATGTTTCAGGGTTTAGGGCAGTGCACTGGTGTTCGGGCAGTGTAGAGGTTGTGGTAGGGGCAAGTCTTTCAGGGTTTAGGGCAATGCCGTGGTGTTCGGACACTGTAGGGGATAGTGCTGGGGATAGTGTTTCACGGTTTAGGGCAGTGCAGTGGTGTTCGAGCAGTGTAGGGGTTGAGCAGGGGGGTGGTGTTTCAGAGGTTAGGGCAGTGCATTGGTGTTCGGGCAGTGTAGGGGGTTGTGCCGGGAGTGGTTTTTCAAGGTTTAGGGTAGTGCAGTGGTGTTCGGGCAGTGTAGGGGGTCGTGCTGGGGGTGGTGTTTCAGGGTTTAGGGCAGTGCAGTGGTGTTCGGAAACTGTAGGGGGTTGTGCTGTGGGTGGTGTTTCAGGGTTTAGGGCAGTGCAGTGGTGTTCGGGCAGTGTAGGGGATAGTGCTGGGGCTGGTGTTTCAGGGTTTAGGGCAGTGCAGTGGTGTTCGGGCAGTGTAGGGGGTCGTGCTGGGTGTGGTGTTTCAGGGTTTAGGGCAGTCCAGTGGCATTCGGGAAGTGTAGGAGGTTGTGCTGAGGTGGTGTTTCAGGGTTTAGGGCAGTGCAGAGGCATTCGGGCAGTGTAGGGAGTTGTGCAGGGGGGGTGTTTTAGGGTTTAGGGCAGTGCAGTGGTGTTAGGGCAGTATAGGGGGTGGTGCTGGGGGTGGTGTTTCAGGGTTTAGGGCAGTGCAGTGGCTTTCAGGCCGTGTAGGGGGTCATGCTGGGGGTGGTGTTTCAGGGTTTAGGGCAGTGCAGTCTTGTTCGGGCAGTGTAGGGGGTTGTGCTGTGGGTGGTGTTTCAGGAATTAGGGCAGTGCAGTGGTGTTCGGGCAGTGTAGGGGATCGTGCTGGGGCTGGTGTTTCAGGGTTTAGGGCAGTGCAGTGGTGTTCGGGCAGTGTAGGGGGTCATGCTGGGTGTGGTGTTTCAGGGTTTAGGGCAGTGCAGTGGTGTTCGGGCAGTGCAGGGGGTTGTGCTGTGGGTGGTGTTTCAGGGTTTAGGGCAGTGCAGTGGTGTTCGGGCAGTGTAGGGGATCATGCTGGGGCTGGTGTTTTAGGGTTTAGGGCAGTGCAGTGGTGTTAGGGCCGTATAGGGGTGGTGCTGGGGGTGGTGTTTCAGGGTTTAGGGCAGTGCAGTGGCTTTCAGGCCGTGTAGGGGGTCGTGCTGGGGGTGGTGTTTCAGGGTTTAGGGCAGTGCAGTGATGTTCGGGCAGTGTAGGGGGTTGTGCTGGGAGTGCTGTTTCAGGGTATAGGGTAGTGCAGTGGTGTTCGGGCAGTGTAGGGGGGCGTGCTGGGGGTGGTGTTTCAGGGTTTAGGGCAGTGCAGTAGTGTTCGGGCAGTGTAGGGGGTTGTGCTGTTGGTGGTGTTTCAAGGTTTAGGGCAGTGCAGTGGTGTTCGGGCAGTGTAGGGGTCGTGCTGGGTGTGGTGTTTCAGGGTTTAGGGAAGTGCAGTGGCGTTCGGGCAGTGTAGGAGGTCGTGCAGGGGGTGGTGTTTCAGGGTTTAGGGCAGTGCAGTGGCGTTCGGGAAGTGTAGGGTGTCGTGCTGTGGTTGGTGTTTCAGGGTTTAGGGCAATGCAGTGGCGTTTGGGCCCTGTAGAGGGTCGTGCAGGGGGGTGTTGTTTCAGGGTTTAGGACAGTGCAGTGGCATTCGGGCAGTGTAGGGGGTCGTGCTGGGGCTGGTGTTTCAGGGCTTAGGGCTGTGCAGTGGTGTTTGGGCAGTGTAGGGGTCGTGCTGGGTGTGGTGTTTCAGGGTTTAGGGAAGTGCACTGGCATTCGGGCAGTGTAGGGGGTCGTGCAGGGGGTGGTGTTTTAGGGTTCAGGGCAGTGCAGTGGCATTCGGGGAGTGTAGGGGGTCATGCTGGGGTTGGTGTTTCAGGGTTTAGGGCAATGCAGTAGCGTTTGGGCCCTGTAGAGGGTCGTGCAGGGGGGTGGTGTTTCAGGGTTTAGGGCAGTGCAGTGGCATTCGGGCAGTGTAGGGGGTCGTGCTGGTGTTTCAGGGTTTAGGGCAGAGCAGTGGTGTTCGGGCACTGTAGTACGACGTTCTGGGTGTAGTGTTTCAGGGTTTAGGCAGTGCAGTGGTGTTCGGGCAGTGTAGGGGGTCTTGCTGGGCGTGGTGTTTCAGGGTTTAGGGCAGTGCAGGGGTGTTTGGGCAGTGTAGGGGGTCGTGCAGGGGGGTGGTGTTTCATGGTTTAGGGTAGTGCAGTGGTGTTCAGACAGTGTAGGGGGTCGTGCTGGGGGTGGTGTTTCAGGGTTTAGGGCAGTGCAGTGGTGTTCAGGCTGTGTAGGGGGTCATGCAGGGGTGTTGTTTCAGGGTTTAGGGCAGAGCAGTGGTGTTCGGGCAGTGTAGGGGGTCGTGCTGGGGGTGGTGTTTCAGGGTTTAGGGCAGTGCACTGGTGTTCGGGCAGTATAGGGGATCGTGCTGGGGCAGGTGTTTCAGGGTTTAGGGCAGTGCAGTGGTGTTCGGGCAGTGTAGGGGGTCGTGCTGGGGGTGGTGTTTCAGGGTTTAGGGAAGTGCACTGGCATTCGGGCAGTGTAGGGGGTCGTGCAGGGGGTGGTGTTTCAGGGCTCAGGGCAGTGCAGTGGCATTCGGGAAGTGTACGGGGTCATGCTGGGGTTGGTGTTTCAGGGTTTAGGGCAATGCAGTGGCGTTTGGGCCCTGTAGAGGGTCGTGCAGGGGGGTGGTGTTTCAGGGTTTAGGGCAGTGCAGTGGCATTCGGGCACTGTAGGGGGTCGTGCTGGTGTTTCAGGGTTTAGGGCAGAGCAGTGGTGTTCGGGCACTGTAGTACGATGTTCTGGGTGTAGTGTTTCAGGGTTTAGGCAGTTCAGTGGTGTTCGGGCAGTGTAGGGGGTCTTGCTGTGGGTGGTGTTTCAGGGTTTTGGGCAGTGCAGTGGTGTTCGGGCAGTGTAGGGGATAGTGCTGGGGCTGGTGTTTCAGGGTTTAGGCAGTGCAGTGGTGTTCGGGCAGTGTAGGGGGTTGTGCAGGGGGATAGTGTTACAGGGTTTAGGGCAGTGCAGTGGTGTTCACGCAGCGTAGGGGGTCATGCTGGGGGTGGTGTTTGAGGGTTTAGGGCAGTGCAGTGGTGTTCGGGCAGTGTAGGGGGTTGTGCTGGGTGTGGTGTTTCAGGGTTTAGGGCAGTCCAGTGGCATTCGGGAAGTGTAGGAGGTTGTGCTGAGGTGGTGTTTCAGGGTTTAGGGCAGTGCAGAGGCATTCGGGCAGTGTAGGGAGTTGTGCAGGGGGGTGTTTTAGGGTTTAGGGCAGTGCAGTGGTATTAGGGCAGTATAGGGGGTGGTGGTGGGGGTGGTGTTTCAGGGTTTAGGGCAGTGCAGTGGCTTTCAGGCCGTGTAGGGGGTCATGCTGGGGGTGGTGTTTCATGGTTTAGGGTAGTGCAGTGATGTTCGGGCAGTGTAGGGGGTCGTGCTGGGGGTGGTGTTTCAGGGTTTAGGGCAGTGCAGTCTTGTTCGGGCAGTGTAGGGGGTTGTGCTGTGGGTGGTGTTTCAGGGTTTTGGGCAGTGCAGTGGTGTTCGGGCAGTGTAGGGGATCGTGCTGGGGCTGGTGTTTCAGGGTTTAGGGCAGTGCAGTGGTGTTCGGGCAGTGTAGGGGGTCATACTGGGTGTGGTGTTTCAGGGTTTAGGGCTGTGCAGTGGTGTTCGGGCAGTGCAGGGGGTTGTGCTGTGGGTGGTGTTTCAGGGTTTAGGACAGTGCAGTGGTGTTCGGGCAGTGTAGGGGATCGTGCTGGGGCTGGTGTTTTAGGGTTTAGGGCAGTGCAGTGGTGTTAGGGCCGTATAGGGGTGGTGCTGGGGGTGGTGTTTCAGGGTTTAGGGCAGTGCAGTGGCTTTCAGGCCGTGTAGGGGGTCGTGCTGGGGGTGGTGTTTCAGGGTTTAGGGCAGTGCAGTGATGTTCGGGCAGTGTAGGGGGTTGTGCTGGGAGTGGTGTTTCAGGGTACAGGGTAGTGCAGTGGTGTTTGGGTAGTGTACGGGGGTGTGCTGGGGTGGTGTTTCAGGGTTTAGGGCAGTGCAGTAGTGTTCGGGCAGTGTAGGGGGTTGTGCTGTCAGTGGTGTTTCAGGGTTTAGGGCAGTGCAGTGGTGTTCGGGCAGTGTAGGGGATCGTGCTGGGGCTGGTGTTTCAGGGCTTAGGGCAGTGCAGTGGTAATCGGGCAGTGTAGGGGTCGTGCTGGGTGGGGTGTTTCAGGGTTTAGGGAAGTGCAGTGGCGTTCGGGCAGTGTAGGGGGTCGTGCAGGGGGTGGTGTTTCAGGGTTAGGGCAGTGCAGTGGTGTTCGGGCAGTATAGGGGGTCGTGCTGGGTGTGGTGTTTCAGGGTTTAGGGAAGTGCAGTGCCGTTCGGGCAGTGTAGGGGGTCGTGCAGGTGGTGGTGTTTTAGGGTTTAGGGCAGTGCAGTGGCGTTCGGGAAGTGTAGGGTGTCGTGCTGGGGTTGGTGTTTCAGGGTTTAGGGCAATGCAGTGGTGTTTGGGCCCTGTAGAGGGTCATGCAGGGGGTGTTGTTTCAGGGTTTAGGACAGTGCAGTGGCATTCGGGCAGTGTAGGGGGTCGTGCTGGGGATGGTGTTTCCGGGTTTAAGGCAGTGCAGTGATGTTCAGGCAGTGTAGGGGGTTGTGCTGGGAGTGGTGTTTCAGGGTTTAGGGTAGTGCACTGGCGCTAGGGCAGTATAGGGGGTCGTGCTGGGGGTGGTGTTTCAGGGTTTACGGCAGTGCAGTGGCTTTCAGGCCGTGTAGGGGGTCGTGCTGGGGGTGGTGTTTCAGGGTTTAAGGCAGTGCAGTGATGTTCAGGCAGTGTAGGGGGTTGTGCTGGGAGTGGTGTTTCAGGGTTTAGGGTAGTGCAGTGGTGTTCAGGCAGTGTAGTACGACGTTCTGGGTGTAGTGTTTCATGGTTTAGGCAGTGCAGTGGTGTTCGGGCAGTGTAGGGGGTCGTGCTGGGTGTGGTGTTTCAGGGTTTAGGGAAGTGCAGTGGCGTTCGGGCAGTGTAGGGGGTCGTGCTGGGGGTGGTGTTTCAGGGTTTAGGGCAGTGCAGTCTTGTTCGGGCAGTGTAGGGGGTTGTGCTGTGGGTGGTGTTTCAGGGTTTTGGGCAGTGCAGTGGTGTTCGGGCAGTGTAGGGGATCGTGCTGGGGCTGGTGTTTCAGGGTTTAGGGCAGTGCAGTGGTGTTCGGGCAGTGTAGGGGGTCATACTGGGTGTGGTGTTTCAGGGTTTAGGGCAGTGCAGTGGTGTTCGGGCAGTGCAGGGGGTTGTGCTGTGGGTGGTGTTTCAGGGTTTAGGACAGTGCAGTGGTGTTCGGGCAGTGTAGGGGATCGTGCTGGGGCTGGTGTTTTAGGGTTTAGGGCAGTGCAGTGGTGTTAGGGCCGTATAGGGGTGGTGCTGGGGGTGGTGTTTCAGGGTTTAGGGCAGTGCAGTGGCTTTCAGGCCGTGTAGGGGGTCGTGCTGGGGGTGGTGTTTCAGGGTTTAGGGCAGTGCAGTGATGTTCGGGCAGTGTAGGGGGTTGTGCTGGGAGTGGTGTTTCAGGGTACAGGGTAGTGCAGTGGTGTTCGGGTAGTGTACGGGGGTGTGCTGGGGTGGTGTTTCAGGGTTTAGGGCAGTGCAGTAGTGTTCGGGCAGTGTAGGGGGTTGTGCTGTCGGTGGTGTTTCAGGGTTTAGGGCAGTGCAGTGGTGTTCGGGCAGTGTAGGGGATCGTGCTGGGGCTGGTGTTTCAGGGCTTAGGGCAGTGCAGTGGTAATCGGGCAGTGTAGGGGTCGTGCTGGGTGTGGTGTTTCAGGGTTTAGGGAAGTGCAGTGGCGTTCGGGCAGTGTAGGGGGTCGTGCAGGGGGTGGTGTTTCAGGGTTAGGGCAGTGCAGTGGTGTTCGGGCAGTATAGGGGGTCGTGCTGGGTGTGGTGTTTCAGGGTTTAGGGAAGTGCAGTGCCGTTCGGGCAGTATAGGGGGTCGTGCAGGTGGTGGTGTTTTAGGGTTTAGGGCAGTGCAGTGGCGTTCGGGAAGTGTAGGGTGTCGTGCTGGGGTTGGTGTTTCAGGGTTTAGGGCAATGCAGTGGTGTTTGGGCCCTGTAGAGGGTCATGCAGGGGGTGTTGTTTCAGGGTTTAGGACAGTGCAGTGGCATTCGGGCAGTGTAGGGGGTCGTGCTGGGGATGGTGTTTCCGGGTTTAAGGCAGTGCAGTGATGTTCAGGCAGTGTAGGGGGTTGTGCTGGGAGTGGTGTTTCAGGGTTTAGGGTAGTGCACTGGCGCTAGGGCAGTATAGGGGGTCGTGCTGGGGGTGGTGTTTCAGGGTTTAGGGCAGTGCAGTGGCTTTCAGGCCGTGTAGGGGGTCGTGCTGGGGGTGGTGTTTCAGGGTTTAAGGCAGTGCAGTGATGTTCAGGCAGTGTAGGGGGGTGTGCTGGGAGTGGTGTTTCAGGGTTTAGGGTAGTGCAGTGGTGTTCAGGCAGTGTAGTACGACGTTCTGGGTGTAGTGTTTCATGGTTTAGGCAGTGCAGTGGTGTTCGGGCAGTGTAGGGGGTCGTGCTGGGTGTGGTGTTTCAGGGTTTAGGGAAGTGCAGTGGCGTTCGGGCAGTGTAGGGGGTCGTGCTGGGGATGGTGTTTCCGGGTTTAGGGCTGTGCAGTGGTGTTCGGGCAGTGTAGGGAGTCGTACTTGTGGTGGTGTTTCATGGATTAAGGCAGTGCAGTGGTGTTCGGGCAGTGTAGTACAACGTTCTGGTTGTAGTGTTTCAGGGTTTAGGCAGTGCAGTGGTGTTCAGGCAGTGTAGGGGGTCGTGCTGGGGATTGTGTTTCCGGGTTTAGGGCTGTGCAGTGGTGTTCGGGCAGTGTAGGGAGTCGTACTGGTGGTGGGGTTTCATGGATTAAGGCAGTGCAGTGGTGTTCGGGAAGTGTAGTACAACGTGCTGGGTGTAGTGTTTCAGGGTTTAGGCAGTGCAGTGGTGTTCAGGCAGTGTAGGGGGTCTTTCTTTGGGTGGAGTTTTACAGTTTAGGGCACTGCAGTGGTGTTCGGGTTGTGCAGGGAGTTGTGCAGGGGTGGTGTTTCAGGGTTTAGGGCAGTGCAGTGGTGTTCGGGCAGTGTAGGGGGTCTTGCGGGGGTGGTGTTTCAGGGTTTAGGGCAGTGCAGTGGCTTTCGGGCAGTGTAAGGGGTCATACAGGGGGGTGGTGTTTCAGGGTTTAGGGCAATGCAGTGGTGTTCAGGTAGTGTAAGGGGTCATACTGGGGGTGATGTTTCAGGGTTTAGGGCAGTCCAGTGGCATTCGGGAAGTGTAGGAGGTTGTGCTGGGGTGGTGTTTCAGGGTTTAGGGCAGTGCAGTGGCATTCGGGCAGTGTAGGGGGTCGTGCAGGGGGGTGGTGTTTCTGGGTTTAGGGCAGTGCACTGGCGCTAGGGCAGTATAGGGGGTCGTGCTGGGGGTGGTGTTTCAGGGTTTAGGGCAGTGCAGTGGCTTTCAGGCCGTGTAGGGGGTCGTGCTGGGGGTGGTGTTTCAGGGTTTAAGGCAGTGCAGTGATGTTCAGGCAGTGTAGGGGGTTGTGCTGGGAGTGGTGTTTCAGGGTTTAGGGTAGTGCAGTGGTGTTCAGGCAGTGTAGTACGACGTTCTGGGTGTAGTGTTTCATGGTTTAGGCAGTGCAGTGGTGTTCGGGCAGTGTAGGGGGTCGTGCTGGGTGTGGTGTTTCAGGGTTTAGGGAAGTGCAGTGGCGTTCGGGCAGTGTAGGGGGTCGTGCAGGGGGTGGTGTTTCAGGGCTTAGGGCAGTGCAGTGGCGTTCAGGAAGTGTAGGGGGTCGTGCTGGGGGTGGTGTTTCAGGGTTTAGGGCAGTGCAGTGGTGTTCGAGCAGTGTAGGGGGTTGTGTTGTGGGTGGTGTTTCAGGGTTTAGGGCAGTGCAGTGGTGTTTGGGCAGTGTAGGGGATCGTGCTGGGGCTGGTGTTTTAGGGTTTAGGGCAGTGCAGTGGTGTTAGGGCTGTATAGGGGGTGGTGCTGGGGGTGGTGTTTCAGGGTTTAGGGCAGTGCAGTGGATTTCAGGCCATTTAGGGGTCATGCTGGGGTTGGTGTTTCAGGGTTGAGGGCACTGCAGTGGCGTTTGGTCCCTGTAGAGGGTCATGCAGGGGGGTGGTGTTTCAGGGTTTAGGGCAGTGCAGTGGCATTCGGGCAGTGTAGGGGGTCGTGCTGGTGTTTCAGGGTTTAGGGCAGAGCAGTGGTGTTCGGGCACTGTAGTACGACGTTCTGGGTGTAGTGTTTCAGGGTTTAGGCAGTGCAGTGGTGTTCGGGTAGTGTAGGGGGTCTTGCTGGGCGTGGTGTTTCAGGGTTTAGGGCCTTGCAGGGGTGTTCGGGCAGTGTGGGGGTCGTGCAGGGGGGTGGTGTTTCAGGGTTTAGGGTAGTGCAGTGGTGTTCAGGCATTGTAGGGGGTCGTGCTGGGGGTGGTGTTTCAGGGTTTAGGGCAGTGCAGTGGTGTTCGGGCAGTGTAGGGGGTTGTGCAGGGGGATAGTGTTACAGGGTTTGGGGCAGTGCAGTGGTGTTCAGGCAGCGTAGGGGGTCATGCTGGGGGTGGTGTTTGAGGGTTTAGGGCAGAGCAGTGGTGTTCAGGCTGTGTAGGGGGTCATGCAGGGGTTTTGTTTCAGGGTTTAGGGCAGAGCAGTGGTGTTTGGGCAGTGTAGGGGGTTGTGCAGGGTGGTGATGTTTCAGGGTTTAGGGCAGTGCACTGGTGTTCGGGCAGTGTAGAGGTTGTGGTAGGGGCAAGTCTTTCAGGGTTTAGGGCAATGCCGTGGTGTTCGGACACTGTAGGGGATAGTGCTGGGGATAGTGTTTCACGGTTTAGGGCAGTGCAGTGGTGTTCGAGCAGTGTAGGGGTTGAGCAGGGGGGTGGTGTTTCAGAGGTTAGGGCAGTGCATTGGTGTTCGGGCAGTGTAGGGGGTTGTGCCGGGAGTGGTTTTTCAAGGTTTAGGGTAGTGCAGTGGTGTTCGGGCAGTGTAGGGGGTCGTGCTGGGGGTGGTGTTTCAGGGTTTAGGGCAGTGCAGTGGTGTTCGGAAACTGTAGGGGGTTGTGCTGTGGGTGGTGTTTCAGGGTTTAGGGCAGTGCAGTGGTGTTCGGGCAGTGTAGGGGATAGTGCTGGGGCTGGTGTTTCAGGGTTTAGGGCAGTGCAGTGGTGTTCGGGCAGTGTAGGGGGTCGTGCTGGGTGTGGTGTTTCAGGGTTTAGGGCAGTCCAGTGGCATTCGGGAAGTGTAGGAGGTTGTGCTGAGGTGGTGTTTCAGGGTTTAGGGCAGTGCAGAGGCATTCGGGCAGTGTAGGGAGTTGTGCAGGGGGGGTGTTTTAGGGTTTAGGGCAGTGCAGTGGTGTTAGGGCAGTATAGGGGGTGGTGCTGGGGGTGGTGTTTCAGGGTTTAGGGCAGTGCAGTGGCTTTCAGGCCGTGTAGGGGGTCATGCTGGGGGTGGTGTTTCAGGGTTTAGGGCAGTGCAGTCTTGTTCGGGCAGTGTAGGGGGTTGTGCTGTGGGTGGTGTTTCAGGAATTAGGGCAGTGCAGTGGTGTTCGGGCAGTGTAGGGGATCGTGCTGGGGCTGGTGTTTCAGGGTTTAGGGCAGTGCAGTGGTGTTCGGGCAGTGTAGGGGGTCATGCTGGGTGTGGTGTTTCAGGGTTTAGGGCAGTGCAGTGGTGTTCGGGCAGTGCAGGGGGTTGTGCTGTGGGTGGTGTTTCAGGGTTTAGGGCAGTGCAGTGGTGTTCGGGCAGTGTAGGGGATCATGCTGGGGCTGGTGTTTTAGGGTTTAGGGCAGTGCAGTGGTGTTAGGGCCGTATAGGGGTGGTGCTGGGGGTGGTGTTTCAGGGTTTAGGGCAGTGCAGTGGCTTTCAGGCCGTGTAGGGGGTCGTGCTGGGGGTGGTGTTTCAGGGTTTAGGGCAGTGCAGTGATGTTCGGGCAGTGTAGGGGGTTGTGCTGGGAGTGCTGTTTCAGGGTATAGGGTAGTGCAGTGGTGTTCGGGCAGTGTAGGGGGGCGTGCTGGGGGTGGTGTTTCAGGGTTTAGGGCAGTGCAGTAGTGTTCGGGCAGTGTAGGGGGTTGTGCTGTTGGTGGTGTTTCAAGGTTTAGGGCAGTGCAGTGGTGTTCGGGCAGTGTAGGGGTCGTGCTGGGTGTGGTGTTTCAGGGTTTAGGGAAGTGCAGTGGCGTTCGGGCAGTGTAGGAGGTCGTGCAGGGGGTGGTGTTTCAGGGTTTAGGGCAGTGCAGTGGCGTTCGGGAAGTGTAGGGTGTCGTGCTGTGGTTGGTGTTTCAGGGTTTAGGGCAATGCAGTGGCGTTTGGGCCCTGTAGAGGGTCGTGCAGGGGGGTGTTGTTTCAGGGTTTAGGACAGTGCAGTGGCATTCGGGCAGTGTAGGGGGTCGTGCTGGGGCTGGTGTTTCAGGGCTTAGGGCTGTGCAGTGGTGTTTGGGCAGTGTAGGGGTCGTGCTGGGTGTGGTGTTTCAGGGTTTAGGGAAGTGCACTGGCATTCGGGCAGTGTAGGGGGTCGTGCAGGGGGTGGTGTTTTAGGGTTCAGGGCAGTGCAGTGGCATTCGGGGAGTGTAGGGGGTCATGCTGGGGTTGGTGTTTCAGGGTTTAGGGCAATGCAGTAGCGTTTGGGCCCTGTAGAGGGTCGTGCAGGGGGGTGGTGTTTCAGGGTTTAGGGCAGTGCAGTGGCATTCGGGCAGTGTAGGGGGTCGTGCTGGTGTTTCAGGGTTTAGGGCAGAGCAGTGGTGTTCGGGCACTGTAGTACGACGTTCTGGGTGTAGTGTTTCAGGGTTTAGGCAGTGCAGTGGTGTTCGGGCAGTGTAGGGGGTCTTGCTGGGCGTGGTGTTTCAGGGTTTAGGGCAGTGCAGGGGTGTTTGGGCAGTGTAGGGGGTCGTGCAGGGGGGTGGTGTTTCATGGTTTAGGGTAGTGCAGTGGTGTTCAGACAGTGTAGGGGGTCGTGCTGGGGGTGGTGTTTCAGGGTTTAGGGCAGTGCAGTGGTGTTCAGGCTGTGTAGGGGGTCATGCAGGGGTGTTGTTTCAGGGTTTAGGGCAGAGCAGTGGTGTTCGGGCAGTGTAGGGGGTCGTGCTGGGGGTGGTGTTTCAGGGTTTAGGGCAGTGCACTGGTGTTCGGGCAGTATAGGGGATCGTGCTGGGGCAGGTGTTTCAGGGTTTAGGGCAGTGCAGTGGTGTTCGGGCAGTGTAGGGGGTCGTGCTGGGGGTGGTGTTTCAGGGTTTAGGGAAGTGCACTGGCATTCGGGCAGTGTAGGGGGTCGTGCAGGGGGTGGTGTTTCAGGGCTCAGGGCAGTGCAGTGGCATTCGGGAAGTGTACGGGGTCATGCTGGGGTTGGTGTTTCAGGGTTTAGGGCAATGCAGTGGCGTTTGGGCCCTGTAGAGGGTCGTGCAGGGGGGTGGTGTTTCAGGGTTTAGGGCAGTGCAGTGGCATTCGGGCACTGTAGGGGGTCGTGCTGGTGTTTCAGGGTTTAGGGCAGAGCAGTGGTGTTCGGGCACTGTAGTACGATGTTCTGGGTGTAGTGTTTCAGGGTTTAGGCAGTTCAGTGGTGTTCGGGCAGTGTAGGGGGTCTTGCTGTGGGTGGTGTTTCAGGGTTTTGGGCAGTGCAGTGGTGTTCGGGCAGTGTAGGGGATAGTGCTGGGGCTGGTGTTTCAGGGTTTAGGCAGTGCAGTGGTGTTCGGGCAGTGTAGGGGGTTGCGCTGAGGTGGTGTTTCAGGGTTTAGGGCAGTGCAGTGGCATTCGGGCAGTGTAGGGAGTTGTGCGGGGGGGTGTTTTAGGGTTTAGGGCAGTGCAGTGGTGTTAGGGCAGTATAGGGGGTGGTGTTTCAGGGTTTAGGGCAGTGCAGTGGCTTTCAGGCCGTGTAGGGGGTCGTGCTGGGAGTGGAGTTTCAGGGTTTAGGGAAGTGCACTGGCATTCGGGCAGTGTAGGGGGTCATGCAGGGGGTGGTGTTTCAGGGTTCAGGGCAGTGCAGTGGCATTCGGGCAGTGTAGGGGGTCGTGCTGGTGTTTCAGGGTTTAGGGCAGAGCACTGGTGTTCAGGCACTGTAGTACGACGTTCTGGGGGTGGTGTTTCAGGGTTTAGGGAAGTGCACTGGCATTCGGGCAGTGTAGGGGGTCTTGCTGGGCGTGGTGTTTCAGGGCTCAGGGCAGTGCAGTGGCATTCGGGAAGTGTACGGGGTCATGCTGGGGTTCGTGTTTCAGGGTTGAGGGCACTGCAGTGGCGTTTGGGCCCTGTAGAGGGTCGTGCAGGGGGTGGTGTTTCAGGGTTTAGGGCAGTGCAGTGGCATTCGGGCAGTGTAGGGGGTCATGCTGGTGTTTCAGGGTTTAGGGCAGAGCAGTGGTGTTCGGGCACTGTAGTACGACGTTCTGGGTGTAGTGTTTCAGGGTTTAGGCAGTGCAGTGGTGTTCGGGCAGTGTAGGGGTGTTGCTGGGCGTGGTGTTTCAGGGTTTAGGGCAGTGCAGTGGTGTTCGGGCAGTGCAGGGGGTTGTGCAGGGGGATAGTGTTACAGGGTTTAGGGCAGTGCAGTGGTGTTCAGGCAGCGTAGGGAGTCATGCTGGGGGTGGTGTTTGAGGGTTTAGGGCAGAGCAGTGGTGTTCAGGCTGCTTAGGGGGTCATGCAGGGGTGTTGTTTCAGGGTTTAGGGCAGAGCAGTGGTGTTCGGGCAGTGTAGGGGGTCATGCTGGTGTTTCAGGGTTTAGGGCAGAGCAGTGGTGTTCGGGCACTGTAGTACGACATTCTGGGTGTAGTGTTTCAGGGTTTAGGCAGTGCAGTGGTGTTCGGGCAGTGTAGGGGGTCTTGCTGGGCGTGGTGTTTCAGGGTTTAGGACCGTGCAGGGGTGTTCGGGCAGTGTAGTGGGCCGTGCAGGGGGGTGGTGTTTCAGGGTTCAGGGTAGTGCAGTGGTGTTCAGGAGGTGTAGGGGGTCGTGCTGGGGGTGGTGTTTCAGGGTTTAGGGCAGTGCAGTGGTGTTCGGGCAGTGTAGGGGTTTGTGCAGGGTGATAGTGTTACAGGGTTTAGGGCAGTGCAGTGGTGTTCAGGCAGCGTAGGGGGTCATGCTGGGGGTGGTGTTTGAGGGTTTAGGGCAGAGCAGTGGTGTTCGGGCAGTGTAGGGGGTCATGCAGGGGTGTTGTTTCAGGGTTTAGGGCAGAGCAGTGGTGTTCGGGCAGTGTAGGGGGTCGTGCTGGTGTTTCAGGGTTTAGGGCAGAGCAGTGGTGTTCGGGCACTGTAGTACGACATTCTGGGTGTAGTGTTTCAGGGTTTAGGCAGTGCAGTGGTGTTCGGGCAGTGTAGGGGGTCTTGCTGGGCGTGGTGTTTCAGGGTTTAGGACCGTGCAGGGGTGTTCGGGCAGTGTAGTGGGTCATGCAGGGGGGTGGTGTTTCAGGGTTTCGGGTACTGCAGTGGTGTTCAGGCAGTGTAGGGGGTCGTGCTGGGGGTGGTGTTTCAGGGTTTAGGGCAGAGCAGTGGTGTTCGGGCAGTGTATGGGGTTGTGCAGGGGGATAGTGTTACAGGGTTTAGGGCAGTGCAGTGGTGTTCAGGCAGCATAGGGGGTCATGCTGGGGTTGGTGTTTGAGAGTTTAGGGCAGAGCAGTGGTGTTCGGGCAGTGTAGGGGTCTTGGTAGGGGCTAGTGTTTCAGGATTTAGGGCAATGCCGTGGTGTTCGGACACTGTAGGGGATCGTGCTGGGGCTAGTGTTTCAGGGTTTAGGGCAGTGCAGTGGTGTTCGAGCAGTGTAGGGGGTTGTGCTGGGAGTGGTGTTTCAAGGTTTAGGGTAGTGCAGTGATGTTCGGGCAGTGTAGGGGGTCGTGCTGGGGGTGGTGTTTCAGGGTTTAGGGCAGTGCAGTGGTGTTCGGGCACTGTAGGGGGTTGTGCTGTGGGTGGTGTTTCAGGGTTTAGGGCAGTGCAGTGGTGTTCGGGCAGTGTAGGGGATAGTGCTGGGGCTGGTGTTTCAGGGCTTAGGGCAGTGCAGTGGTGTTCGGGCAGTGTAGGGGGTCGTGCTGGGTGTGGTGTTTCAGGGTTTAGGGCAGTCCAGTGGCATTCGGGAAGTGTAGGAGGTTGTGCTGAGGTGGTGTTTCAGGGTTTAGGGCAGTGCAGTGGCATTCGGGCAGTGTAGGGAGTTGTGCAGGGGGGGGTGTTTTAGGGTTTAGGGCAGTGCAGTGGTGTTAGGGCAGTATAGGGGGTGGTGCTGGGGGTGGTGTTTCAGGGTTTAGGGCAGTGCAGTGATGTTCGGGCAGAGTAGGGGGTTGTGCTGGGTGTGGTGTTTCATGGTTTAGGGTAGTGCAGTGATGTTCGGGCAGTGTAGGGGGTCGTGCTGGGGGTGGTGTTTCAGGGTTTAGGGCAGTGCAGTCTTGTTCGGGTCGTGTAGGGGGTTGTGCTGTGGGTGGTGTTTCAGGGTTTAGGGCAGTGCAGTGATGTTCGGGCAGTGTAGGGGATCGTGCTGGGGCTGGTGTTTCAGGGTTTAGGGCAGTGCAGTGGTGTTCGGGCAGTGTAGGGGGTCATGCTGGGTGTGGTGTTTCAGTGTTTAGGGCAGTGCAGTGGTGTTCGGGCAGTGCAGGGGGTTGTGCTGTGGGTGGTGTTTCAGGGTTTAGGGCAGTGCAGTGGTGTTCGGGCAGTGTAGGGGATCGTGCTGGGGCTGGTGTTTTAGGGTTTAGGGCAGTGCAGTGGTGTTAGGGCCGTATAGGGGGTGGTGCTGGGGGTGGTGTTTCAGGGTTTAGGGCAGTGCAGTGGCTTTCAGGCCGTGTAGGGGGTCATGCTGGGGGTGGTGTTTCAGGGTTTAGGGCAGTGCAGTGATGTTCGGGCAGTGTAGGGGGTTGAGCTGGGAGTGGTGTTTCAGGGTATAGGGTAGTGCAGTGGTGTTCGGGCAGTGTAGGGGGTCGCGCTGGGGGTGGTGTTTCAGGGTTTAGGGCAGTGCAGTAGTGTTCGGGCAGTGTAGGGGGTTGTGCTGTCGGTGGTGTTTCAGGGTTTAGGGCAGTGCAGTGGTGTTCGGGCCGTGTAGGGGATCGTGCTGGGGCTGGTGTTTCAGGGCTTAGGGCAGTGCAGTGGTGTTCGGGCAGTGTAGGGGGTTGTGCTTGGTGTGGTGTTTCAGGGTTTAGGGCAGTGCAGTGGCGTTCGGGAAGTGTAGGGTGTCGTGCTGGGGTTGGTGTTTCAGGGTTTAGGGCAATGCAGTGGCGTTTGGGCCCTGGAGAGGGTCGTGCAGGGGGGTGTTGTTTCAGGGATTAGGACAGTGCAGTGGCATTCGGGAAGTGTAGGGGGTCGTGGTAGGGATGGTGTTTCCAGGTTTAGGGCTGTGCAGTGGTGTTCGGGCAGTGTAGGGAGTCGTACTGGTGGTGGTGTTTCATGGATTAAGGCAGTGCAGTGGTGTTCGGGCAGTGTAGGGGATCGTGCTGGTGCTGGTGTTTCAGGGTTTAGGGCAGAGCAGTGGTGTTCGGGCAGTGTAATACAACGTTCTGGGTGTAGTGTTTCAGGGTTTAGGCAGTGCAGTGGTGTTCAGGCAGTGTAGGGGGTCATGCTTGGGGTGGAGTTTTACAGTTTAGGGCACTGCAGTGGTGTTCGGGCTGTGCAGGGAGTTGTGCAGGGGTAGTGTTTCAGGGTTTAGGGCAGTGCAGTGGTGTTCGGGCAGTGTAGGGGGTCTTGCGGGGGTGGTGTTTCAGGGTTTAGGGCAGTGCAGTGGTGGTCGGGCAGTGTAGGGGGTCATTCTCGGGAATGATGTTTCAGGGTTTAGGGCAGTGCAGTGGCGTTCGGGCAGTGTAAGGGGTCATACAGGGGGTGGTGTTTCAGGGTTTAGGGCAATGCAGTGGCGTTCAGGTAGTGTAGGGGGTCGTGCTGAGAATGGTGTTTCTGGGTTTAGGGCAGTGCAGTGGTGTTCGGGGACTGTAGGGGGTTGTGCTGTGGGTGGTGTTTCAGGGTTTAGGGCAGTGCAGTGGTGTTCGGGCAGTGTAGGGGATAGTGCTGGGGCTGGTGTTTCAGGGTTTAGGGCTGTGCAGTGGTGTTCGGGCCGTGTAGGGGGTCGTGCTGGGGGTGGTGTTTCAGGGTTTGGGGCAGTGCAGTGATGTTCGGGCAGTGTAGGGGGTTGAGCTGGGAGTGGTGTTTCAGGGTATAGGGTAGTGCAGTGGTGTTCGGGCAGTGTAGGGGGTTGTGCTGGGGGTGGTGTTTCAGGGTTTAGGGCAGTGCAGTGGCATTCGGGCAGTGTAGGGGGTCGTGCTGGGGATGGTGTTTCCGGGTTTAGGGCAGTGCAGTGATGTTCGGTTAGTGTAGGGGGTTGAGCTGGGAGTGGTGTTTCAGGGTATAGGGTAGTGCAGTGGTGTTCGGGCAGTGCAGGGGGTCATGCTGGGGGTGGTGTTTCAGGGTTTAGCGCAGTGCAGTAGTGTTCGGGCAGTGTAGGGGGTTGTGCTCTCGGTGGTGTTTCAGGGTTTAGGGCAGTGCAGTGGTGTTCGGGCAGTGTAGGGGATCGTGCTGGGGCTGGTGTTTCAGGGCTTAGGGCAGTGCAGTGGTGTTCGGGCAGTGTAGGGGGTCGTGCTGGGTGTGGTGTTTCAGGGTTTAGGGAAGTGCAGTGGCGTTCGGGCAGTGTAGGGGGTCGTACTGGTGGTGGTGTTTCATGGATTAAGTCAGTGCAGTGGTGTTCGGGCAGTGTAGGGTGTCGTGCTGGGGTTGGTGTTTCAGGGTTTAGGGCAATGCAGTGGCGTTTGGGTCCTGTAGAGGGTCGTGCAGGGGGGTGTTGTTTCAGGGTTTAGGACAGTGCAGTGGCATTCGGGCAGTGTAGGGGGTCGTGCTGGGGATGGTGTTCCCGGGTTTAGGGCTGTGCAGTGGTGTTCGGGCAGTGTAGGGAGTCGTACTGGTGGTGGTGTTTCATGGATTAAGTTAGTGCAGTGGTGTTCGGGCAGTGTAGGGGGTCAAGCTGGTGCTGGTGTTTCAGGGTTTAGGGCAGAGCAGTGGTGTTCGGGCAGTGTAGTACAACGTTCTGGGTGTAGTGTTTCAGGGTTTAGGCAGTGCAGTGGTGTTCAGGCAGTGTAGGGGGTCTTTCTTGGGGTGGAGTTTTACAGTTTAGGGCACTGCAGTGGTGTTCGGGCTGTGCAGGGAGTTGTGCAGGGGTGGTGTTTCAGGGTTTAGGGCAGTGCAGTGGTGTTCGGGCAGTATAGGGGGTCTTGCGGGGGTGGTGTTTCAGGGTTTAGGGCAGTGCAGTGGCGTTCGGGCAGTGTAAGGGGTCATATTGGGGGTGATGTTTCAGGGTTTAGGGCAGTCCAGTGGCATTCGGGACGTGTAGGAGGTTGTGCTGGGGTGGTGTTTCAGGGTTTAGGGCAGTGCAGTGGCATTCGGGCAGTGTAGGGGGTCGTGCAGGGGGGTGGTGTTTCAGGGTTTAGGGCAGTGCACTGGCGCTAGGGCAGTATAGGGGGTCGTGCTGGGGGTGGTGTTTCAGGGTTTAGGGCAGTGCAGTGGCTTTCAGGCCGTGTAGGGGGTCGTGCTGGGGGTGGTGTTTCAGGGTTTAGGGCAGTGCAGTGGTGTTCGGGCAGTGTAGGGGATCGTGCTGGGGCTGGTGTTTTAGGGTTAAGGGCAGTGCAGTGGTGTTAGGGCTGTATAGGGGGTGGTGCTGGGGGTGGTGTTTCAGGGTTTAGGGCAGTGCAGTGGATTTCAGGCCATTTAGGGGTCATGCTGGGGTTGGTGTTTCAGGGTTGAGGGCACTGCAGTGGCGTTTGGTCCCTGTAGAGGGTCGTGCAGGGGGGTGGTGTTTCAGGGTTTAGGGCAGTGCAGTGGCATTCGGGCAGTGTAGGGGGTCGTGCTGGTGTTTCAGGGTTTAGGGCAGAGCAGTGGTGTTCGGGCACTGTAGTACGACGTTCTGGGTGTAGTGTTTCAGGGTTTAGGCAGTGCAGTGGTATTCGGGTAGTGTAGGGGGTCTTGCTGGGCGTGGTGTTTCAGGGTTTAGGGCCTTGCAGGGGTGTTCGGGCAGTGTAGGGGGTCATGCAGGGGGGTGGTGTTTCAGGGTTTAGGGTAGTGCAGTGGTGTTCAGTCAGTGTAGGGGGTCGTGCTGGGGGTGGTGTTTCAGGGTTTAGGGCAGTGCAGTGGTGTTCGGGCAGTGTAGGGGGTTGTGCAGGGGGATAGTGTTACAGGGTTTAGGGCAGTGCAGTGGTGTTCACGCAGCGTAGGGGGTCATGCTGGGGGTGGTGTTTGAGGGTTTAGGGCAGTGCAGTGGTGTTCGGGCAGTGTAGGGGGTTGTGCTGGGTGTGGTGTTTCAGGGTTTAGGGCAGTCCAGTGGCATTCGGGAAGTGTAGGAGGTTGTGCTGAGGTGGTGTTTCAGGGTTTAGGGCAGTGCAGAGGCATTCGGGCAGTGTAGGGAGTTGTGCAGGGGGGTGTTTTAGGGTTTAGGGCAGTGCAGTGGTATTAGGGCAGTATAGGGGGTGGTGGTGGGGGTGGTGTTTCAGGGTTTAGGGCAGTGCAGTGGCTTTCAGGCCGTGTAGGGGGTCATGCTGGGGGTGGTGTTTCATGGTTTAGGGTAGTGCAGTGATGTTCGGGCAGTGTAGGGGGTCGTGCTGGGGGTGGTGTTTCAGGGTTTAGGGCAGTGCAGTCTTGTTCGGGCAGTGTAGGGGGTTGTGCTGTGGGTGGTGTTTCAGGGTTTTGGGCAGTGCAGTGGTGTTCGGGCAGTGTAGGGGATCGTGCTGGGGCTGGTGTTTCAGGGTTTAGGGCAGTGCAGTGGTGTTCGGGCAGTGTAGGGGGTCATACTGGGTGTGGTGTTTCAGGGTTTAGGGCTGTGCAGTGGTGTTCGGGCAGTGCAGGGGGTTGTGCTGTGGGTGGTGTTTCAGGGTTTAGGACAGTGCAGTGGTGTTCGGGCAGTGTAGGGGATCGTGCTGGGGCTGGTGTTTTAGGGTTTAGGGCAGTGCAGTGGTGTTAGGGCCGTATAGGGGTGGTGCTGGGGGTGGTGTTTCAGGGTTTAGGGCAGTGCAGTGGCTTTCAGGCCGTGTAGGGGGTCGTGCTGGGGGTGGTGTTTCAGGGTTTAGGGCAGTGCAGTGATGTTCGGGCAGTGTAGGGGGTTGTGCTGGGAGTGGTGTTTCAGGGTACAGGGTAGTGCAGTGGTGTTCGGGTAGTGTACGGGGGTGTGCTGGGGTGGTGTTTCAGGGTTTAGGGCAGTGCAGTAGTGTTCGGGCAGTGTAGGGGGTTGTGCTGTCGGTGGTGTTTCAGGGTTTAGGGCAGTGCAGTGGTGTTCGGGCAGTGTAGGGGATCGTGCTGGGGCTGGTGTTTCAGGGCTTAGGGCAGTGCAGTGGTAATCGGGCAGTGTAGGGGTCGTGCTGGGTGTGGTGTTTCAGGGTTTAGGGAAGTGCAGTGGCGTTCGGGCAGTGTAGGGGGTCGTGCAGGGGGTGGTGTTTCAGGGTTAGGGCAGTGCAGTGGTGTTCGGGCAGTATAGGGGGTCGTGCTGGGTGTGGTGTTTCAGGGTTTAGGGAAGTGCAGTGCCGTTCGGGCAGTGTAGGGGGTCGTGCAGGTGGTGGTGTTTTAGGGTTTAGGGCAGTGCAGTGGCGTTCGGGAAGTGTAGGGTGTCGTGCTGGGGTTGGTGTTTCAGGGTTTAGGGCAATGCAGTGGTGTTTGGGCCCTGTAGAGGGTCATGCAGGGGGTGTTGTTTCAGGGTTTAGGACAGTGCAGTGGCATTCGGGCAGTGTAGGGGGTCGTGCTGGGGATGGTGTTTCCGGGTTTAAGGCAGTGCAGTGATGTTCAGGCAGTGTAGGGGGTTGTGCTGGGAGTGGTGTTTCAGGGTTTAGGGTAGTGCACTGGCGCTAGGGCAGTATAGGGGGTCGTGCTGGGGGTGGTGTTTCAGGGTTTACGGCAGTGCAGTGGCTTTCAGGCCGTGTAGGGGGTCGTGCTGGGGGTGGTGTTTCAGGGTTTAAGGCAGTGCAGTGATGTTCAGGCAGTGTAGGGGGTTGTGCTGGGAGTGGTGTTTCAGGGTTTAGGGTAGTGCAGTGGTGTTCAGGCAGTGTAGTACGACGTTCTGGGTGTAGTGTTTCATGGTTTAGGCAGTGCAGTGGTGTTCGGGCAGTGTAGGGGGTCGTGCTGGGTGTGGTGTTTCAGGGTTTAGGGAAGTGCAGTGGCGTTCGGGCAGTGTAGGGGGTCGTGCTGGGGGTGGTGTTTCAGGGTTTAGGGCAGTGCAGTCTTGTTCGGGCAGTGTAGGGGGTTGTGCTGTGGGTGGTGTTTCAGGGTTTTGGGCAGTGCAGTGGTGTTCGGGCAGTGTAGGGGATCGTGCTGGGGCTGGTGTTTCAGGGTTTAGGGCAGTGCAGTGGTGTTCGGGCAGTGTAGGGGGTCATACTGGGTGTGGTGTTTCAGGGTTTAGGGCAGTGCAGTGGTGTTCGGGCAGTGCAGGGGGTTGTGCTGTGGGTGGTGTTTCAGGGTTTAGGACAGTGCAGTGGTGTTCGGGCAGTGTAGGGGATCGTGCTGGGGCTGGTGTTTTAGGGTTTAGGGCAGTGCAGTGGTGTTAGGGCCGTATAGGGGTGGTGCTGGGGGTGGTGTTTCAGGGTTTAGGGCAGTGCAGTGGCTTTCAGGCCGTGTAGGGGGTCGTGCTGGGGGTGGTGTTTCAGGGTTTAGGGCAGTGCAGTGATGTTCGGGCAGTGTAGGGGGTTGTGCTGGGAGTGGTGTTTCAGGGTACAGGGTAGTGCAGTGGTGTTCGGGTAGTGTACGGGGGTGTGCTGGGGTGGTGTTTCAGGGTTTAGGGCAGTGCAGTAGTGTTCGGGCAGTGTAGGGGGTTGTGCTGTCGGTGGTGTTTCAGGGTTTAGGGCAGTGCAGTGGTGTTCGGGCAGTGTAGGGGATCGTGCTGGGGCTGGTGTTTCAGGGCTTAGGGCAGTGCAGTGGTAATCGGGCAGTGTAGGGGTCGTGCTGGGTGTGGTGTTTCAGGGTTTAGGGAAGTGCAGTGGCGTTCGGGCAGTGTAGGGGGTCGTGCAGGGGGTGGTGTTTCAGGGTTAGGGCAGTGCAGTGGTGTTCGGGCAGTATAGGGGGTCGTGCTGGGTGTGGTGTTTCAGGGTTTAGGGAAGTGCAGTGCCGTTCGGGCAGTGTAGGGGGTCGTGCAGGTGGTGGTGTTTTAGGGTTTAGGGCAGTGCAGTGGCGTTCGGGAAGTGTAGGGTGTCGTGCTGGGGTTGGTGTTTCAGGGTTTAGGGCAATGCAGTGGTGTTTGGGCCCTGTAGAGGGTCATGCAGGGGGTGTTGTTTCAGGGTTTAGGACAGTGCAGTGGCATTCAGGCAGTGTAGGGGGTCGTGCTGGGGATGGTGTTTCCGGGTTTAAGGCAGTGCAGTGATGTTCAGGCAGTGTAGGGGGTTGTGCTGGGAGTGGTGTTTCAGGGTTTAGGGTAGTGCACTGGCGCTAGGGCAGTATAGGGGGTCGTGCTGGGGGTGGTGTTTCAGGGTTTAGGGCAGTGCAGTGGCTTTCAGGCCGTGTAGGGGGTCGTGCTGGGGGTGGTGTTTCAGGGTTTAAGGCAGTGCAGTGATGTTCAGGCAGTGTAGGGGGTTGTGCTGGGAGTGGTGTTTCAGGGTTTAGCGTAGTGCAGTGGTGTTCAGGCAGTGTAGTACGACGTTCTGGGTGTAGTGTTTCATGGTTTAGGCAGTGCAGTGGTGTTCGGGCAGTGTAGGGGGTCGTGCTGGGTGTGGTGTTTCAGGGTTTAGGGAAGTGCAGTGGCGTTCGGGCAGTGTAGGGGGTCGTGCAGGGGGTGGTGTTTCAGGGCTTAGGGCAGTGCAGTGGCGTTCAGGAAGTGTAGGGGGTCGTGCTGGGGGTGGTGTTTCAGGGTTTAGGGCAGTGCAGTGGTGTTCGAGCAGTGTAGGGGGTTGTGTTGTGGGTGGTGTTTCAGGGTTTAGGGCAGTGCAGTGGTGTTTGGGCAGTGTAGGGGATCGTGCTGGGGCTGGTGTTTTAGGGTTTAGGGCAGTGCAGTGGTGTTAGGGCTGTATAGGGGGTGGTGCTGGGGGTGGTGTTTCAGGGTTTAGGGCAGTGCAGTGGATTTCAGGCCATTTAGGAGTCAAGCTGGGGTTGGTGTTTCAGGGTTGAGGGCACTGCAGTGGCGTTTGGTCCCTGTAGAGGGTCATGCAGGGGGGTGGTGTTTCAGGGTTTAGGGCAGTGCAGTGGCATTCGGGCAGTGTAGGGGGTCGTGCTGGTGTTTCAGGGTTTAGGGCAGAGCAGTGGTGTTCGGGCACTGTAGTACGACGTTCTGGGTGTAGTGTTTCAGGGTTTAGGCAGTGCAGTGGTGTTCGGGTAGTGTAGGGGGTCTTGCTGGGCGTGGTGTTTCAGGGTTTAGGGCCTTGCAGGGGTGTTTGGGCAGTGTGGGGGTCGTGCAGGGGGGTGGTGTTTCAGGGTTTAGGGTAGTGCAGTGGTGTTCAGGCATTGTAGGGGGTCGTGCTGGGGGTGGTGTTTCAGGGTTTAGGGCAGTGCAGTGGTGTTCGGGCAGTGTAGGGGGTTGTGCAGGGGGATAGTGTTACAGGGTTTGGGGCAGTGCAGTGGTGTTCAGGCAGCGTAGGGGGTCATGCTGGGGGTGGTGTTTGAGGGTTTAGGGCAGAGCAGTGGTGTTCAGGCTGTGTAGGGGGTCATGCAGGGGTTTTGTTTCAGGGTTTAGGGCAGAGCAGTGGTGTTTGGGCAGTGTAGGGGGTTGTGCAGGGTGGTGATGTTTCAGGGTTTAGGGCAGTGCACTGGTGTTCGGGCAGTGTAGAGGTTGTGGTAGGGGCAAGTCTTTCAGGGTTTAGGGCAATGCCGTGGTGTTCGGACACTGTAGGGGATAGTGCTGGGGATAGTGTTTCACGGTTTAGGGCAGTGCAGTGGTGTTCGAGCAGTGTAGGGGTTGAGCAGGGGGGTGGTGTTTCAGAGGTTAGGGCAGTGCATTGGTGTTCGGGCAGTGTAGGGGGTTGTGCCGGGAGTGGTTTTTCAAGG
Organism: Triturus cristatus; assembly: GCF_964204655.1. Classification (NCBI taxonomy): domain Eukaryota; kingdom Metazoa; phylum Chordata; class Amphibia; order Caudata; family Salamandridae; genus Triturus; species Triturus cristatus. The sequence goes on along the minus strand of NC_140579.1, from coordinate 509,464,915 downwards.
TTTAGGGTAGTGCAGTGGTGTTCGGGCAGTGTAGGGGGTCGTGCTGGGGGTGGTGTTTCAGGGTTTAGGGCAGTGCAGTGGTGTTCGGAAACTGTAGGGGGTTGTGCTGTGGGTGGTGTTTCAGGGTTTAGGGCAGTGCAGTGGTGTTCGGGCAGTGTAGGGGATAGTGCTGGGGCTGGTGTTTCAGGGTTTAGGGCAGTGCAGTGGTGTTCGGGCAGTGTAGGGGGTCGTGCTGGGTGTGGTGTTTCAGGGTTTAGGGCAGTCCAGTGGCATTCGGGAAGTGTAGGAGGTTGTGCTGAGGTGTTGTTTCAGGGTTTAGGGCAGTGCAGAGGCATTCGGGCAGTGTAGGGAGTTGTGCAGGGGGGGTGTTTTAGGGTTTAGGGCAGTGCAGTGGTGTTAGGGCAGTATAGGGGGTGGTGCTGGGGGTGGTGTTTCAGGGTTTAGGGCAGTGCAGTTGCTTTCAGGCCGTGTAGGGGGTCATGCTGGGGGTGGTGTTTCAGGGTTTAGGGCAGTGCAGTCTTGTTCGGGCAGTGTAGGGGGTTGTGCTGTGGGTGGTGTTTCAGGAATTAGGGCAGTGCAGTGGTGTTCGGGCAGTGTAGGGGATCGTGCTGGGGCTGGTGTTTCAGGGTTTAGGGCAGTGCAGTGGTGTTCGGGCAGTGTAGGGGGTCATGCTGGGTGTGGTGTTTCAGGGTTTAGGGCAGTGCAGTGGTGTTCGGGCAGTGCAGGGGGTTGTGCTGTGGGTGGTGTTTCAGGGTTTAGGGCAGTGCAGTGGTGTTCGGGCAGTGTAGGGGATCATGCTGGGGCTGGTGTTTTAGGGTTTAGGGCAGTGCAGTGGTGTTAGGGCCGTATAGGGGTGGTGCTGGGGGTGGTGTTTCAGGGTTTAGGGCAGTGCAGTGGCTTTCAGGCCGTGTAGGGGGTCGTGCTGGGGGTGGTGTTTCAGGGTTTAGGGCAGTGCAGTGATGTTCGGGCAGTGTAGGGGGTTGTGCTGGGAGTGCTGTTTCAGGGTATAGGGTAGTGCAGTGGTGTTCGGGCAGTGTAGGGGGGCGTGCTGGGGGTGGTGTTTCAGGGTTTAGGGCAGTGCAGTAGTGTTCGGGCAGTGTAGGGGGTTGTGCTGTTGGTGGTGTTTCAAGGTTTAGGGCAGTGCAGTGGTGTTCGGGCAGTGTAGGGGTCGTGCTGGGTGTGGTGTTTCAGGGTTTAGGGAAGTGCAGTGGCGTTCGGGCAGTGTAGGAGGTCGTGCAGGGGGTGGTGTTTCAGGGTTTAGGGCAGTGCAGTGGCGTTCGGGAAGTGTAGGGTGTCGTGCTGTGGTTGGTGTTTCAGGGTTTAGGGCAATGCAGTGGCGTTTGGGCCCTGTAGAGGGTCGTGCAGGGGGGTGTTGTTTCAGGGTTTAGGACAGTGCAGTGGCATTCGGGCAGTGTAGGGGGTCGTGCTGGGGCTGGTGTTTCAGGGCTTAGGGCAGTGCAGTGGTGTTCGGGCAGTGTAGGGGTCGTGCTGGGTGTGGTGTTTCAGGGTATAGGGAAGTGCAGTGGCGTTCGGGCAGTGTAGGGGGTCGTGCAGGGGGTGGTGTTTCAGGGTTTAGGGCAGTGCAGTGGCGTTCGGGAAGTGTAGGGTGTCGTGCTGGGGTTGGTGTTTCAGGGTTTAGGGCAATGCAGTGGCGTTTGGGCCCTGTAGAGGGTCGTGCAGGGGGGTGTTGTTTCAGGGTTTAGGACAGTGCAGTGGCATTCGGGCAGTGTAGAAGGTCGTGCTGGGGATGGTGTTTCTGGGTTTAGGGCTGTGCAGTGGTGTTCGGGCAGTATAGGGAGTCGTACTGGTGGTGGTGTTTCAGGGATTAAGGCAGTGCAGTGGTGTTCGGGCAGTGTAGGGGGTTGTGCTGGTGCTGGTGTTTCAGGGTTTAGGGCAGAGCAGTGGTGTTCGGGCAGTGTAGTACAATGTTCTGGGTGTAGTGTTTCAGGGTTTAGGCAGTGCAGTGGTGTTCAGGCAGTGTAGGGGGTCATGCTTGGGGTGGTGTTTTACAGTTTAGGGCACTGCAGTGGCGTTCGGGCAGTGCAGGGAGTTGTGCAGGGGTGGTGTTTCAGGGTTTAGGGCAGTGCAGTGGTGTTCGGGCAGTGTAGGGGGTCTTGCAGGGGGGTGGTGTTTCAGGGTTTAGGGTAGTGCAGTGGTGTTCAGTCAGTGTAGGGGGTCGTGCTGGGGGTGGTGTTTCAGGGTTTAGGGCAGTGCAGTGGTGTTCGGGCAGTGTAGGGGGTTGTGCAGGGGGATAGTGTTACAGGGTTTAGGGCAGTGCAGTGGTGTTCACGCAGCGTAGGGGGTCATGCTGGGGGTGGTGTTTGAGGGTTTAGGGCAGTGCAGTGGTGTTCGGGCAGTGTAGGGGGTTGTGCTGGGTGTGGTGTTTCAGGGTTTAGGGCAGTCCAGTGGCATTCGGGAAGTGTAGGAGGTTGTGCTGAGGTGGTGTTTCAGGGTTTAGGGCAGTGCAGAGGCATTCGGGCAGTGTAGGGAGTTGTGCAGGGGGGTGTTTTAGGGTTTAGGGCAGTGCAGTGGTGTTAGGGCAGTATAGGGGGTGGTGGTGGGGGTGGTGCTTCAGGGTTTAGGGCAGTGCAGTGGCTTTCAGGCCGTGTAGGGGGTCGTGCTGGGGGTGGTGTTTCAGGGTTTAGGGCAGTGCAGTGATGTTCGGGCAGTGTAGGGGGTTATGCTGGGTGTGGTGTTTCATGGTTTAGGGTAGTGCAGTGATGTTCGGGCAGTGTAGGGGGTCGTGCTGGGGGTGGTGTTTCAGGGTTTAGGGCAGTGCAGTCTTGTTCGGGCAGTGTAGGGGGTTGTGCTGTGGGTGGTGTTTCAGGGTTTTGGGCAGTGCAGTGGTGTTCGGGCAGTGTAGGGGATCGTGCTGGGGCTGGTGTTTCAGGGTTTAGGGCAGTGCAGTGGTGTTCGGGCAGTGTAGGGGGTCATACTGGGTGTGGTGTTTCAGGGTACAGGGTAGTGCAGTGGTGTTCGGGAGTGCAGGGGGTTGTGCTGTGGGTGGTGTTTCAGGGTTTAGGACAGTGCAGTGGTGTTCGGGCAGCGTAGGGGATCGTGCTGGGGCTGGTGTTTCAGGGTTTAGGGCAGTGCAGTGATGTTCGGGCAGTGTAGGGGGTTGTGCTGGGAGTGGTGTTTCAGGGTACAGGGTAGTGCAGTGGTGTTTGGGAGTGCAGGGGGTTGTGCTGTGGGTGGTGTTTCAGGGTTTAGGACAGTGCAGTGGTGTTCGGGCAGCGTAGGGGATCGTGCTGGGGCTGGTGTTTTAGGGTTTAGGGCAGTGCAGTGGTGTTAGGGCCGTATAGGGGTGGTGCTGGGGGTGGTGTTTCAGGGTTTAGGGCGGTGCAGTGGCTTTCAGGCCGTGTAGGGGGTCGTGCTGGGGGTGGTGTTTCAGGGTTTAGGGCAGTGCAGTGATGTTCGGGCAGTGTAGGGGGTTGTGCTGGGAGTGGTGTTTCAGGGTACAGGGTAGTGCAGTGGTGTTCGGGTAGTGTACGGGGGCGTGCTGGGGTGGTGTTTCAGGGTTTAGGGCAGTGCAGTAGTGTTCGGGCAGTGTAGGGGGTTGTGCTGTCGGTGGTGTTTCAGGGTTTAGGGCAGTGCAGTGGTGTTCGGGCAGTGTAGGGGATCGTGCTGGGGCTGGTGTTTCAGGGCTTAGGGCAGTGCAGTGGTAATCGGGCAGTGTAGGGGTCGTGCTGGGGGTGATGTTTCAGGGTTTAGGGCAGTCCAGTGGCATTCGGGAAGTGTAGGAGGTTGTGCTGGGGTGGTGTTTCAGGGTTTAGGGCAGTGCAGTGGCATTCGGGCAGTGTAGGGGGTCGTGCAGGGGGGTGGTGTTTCAGGGTTTAGGGCAGTGCACTGGCGCTAGGGCAGTATAGGGGGTCCTGCTGGGGGTGGTGTTTCAGGGTTTAGGGCAGTGCAGTGGCTTTCAGGCCGTGTAGGGGGTCGTGCTGGGGGTGGTGTTTCAGGGTTTAGGGCAGTGCAGTGGTGTTCGGGCAGTGTAGGGGATCGTGCTGGGGCTGGTGTTTTAGGGTTAAGGGCAGTGCAGTGGTGTTAGGGCTGTATAGGGGGTGGTGCTGGGGGTGGTGTTTCAGGGTTTAGGGCAGTGCAGTGGATTTCAGGCCATTTAGGGGTCATGCTGGGGTTGGTGTTTCAGGGTTGAGGGCACTGCAGTGGCGTTTGGTCCCTGTAGAGGGTCGTGCAGGGGGGTGGTGTTTCAGGGTTTAGGGCAGTGCAGTGGCATTCGGGCAGTGTAGGGGGTCGTGCTGGTGTTTCAGGGTTTAGGGCAGAGCAGTGGTGTTCGGGCACTGTAGTACGACGTTCTGGGTGTAGTGTTTCAGGGTTTAGGCAGTGCAGTGGTATTCGGGTAGTGTAGGGGGTCTTGCTGGGCGTGGTGTTTCAGGGTTTAGGGCCTTGCAGGGGTGTTCGGGCAGTGTAGGGGGTCATGCAGGGGGGTGGTGTTTCAGGGTTTAGGGTAGTGCAGTGGTGTTCAGTCAGTGTAGGGGGTCGTGCTGGGGGTGGTGTTTCAGGGTTTAGGGCAGTGCAGTGGTGTTCGGGCAGTGTAGGGGGTTGTGCAGGGGGATAGTGTTACAGGGTTTAGGGCAGTGCAGTGGTGTTCACGCAGCATAGGGGGTCATGCTGGGGGTGGTGTTTGAGGGTTTAGGGCAGTGCAGTGGTGTTCGGGCAGTGTAGGGGGTTGTGCTGGGTGTGGTGTTTCAGGGTTTAGGGCAGTCCAGTGGCATTCGGGAAGTGTAGGAGGTTGTGCTGAGGTGGTGTTTCAGGGTTTAGGGCAGTGCAGAGGCATTCGGGCAGTGTAGGGAGTTGTGCAGGGGGGTGTTTTAGGGTTTAGGGCAGTGCAGTGGTATTAGGGCAGTATAGGGGGTGGTGGTGGGGGTGGTGTTTCAGGGTTTAGGGCAGTGCAGTGGCTTTCAGGCCGTGTAGGGGGTCATGCTGGGGGTGGTGTTTCATGGTTTAGGGTAGTGCAGTGATGTTCGGGCAGTGTAGGGGGTCGTGCTGGGGGTGGTGTTTCAGGGTTTAGGGCAGTGCAGTGGTGTTCGGGCAGTGTAGGGGATCGTGCTGGGGCTGGTGTTTCAGGGTTTAGGGCAGTGCAGTGGTGTTCGGGCAGTGTAGGGGGTCATACTGGGTGTGGTGTTTCAGGGTTTAGGGCAGTGCAGTGGTGTTCGGGCAGTGCAGGGGGTTGTGCTGTGGGTGGTGTTTCAGGGTTTAGGACAGTGCAGTGGTGTTCGGGCAGTGTAGGGGATCGTGCTGGGGCTGGTGTTTTAGGGTTTAGGGCAGTGCAGTGGTGTTAGGGCCGTATAGGGGTGGTGCTGGGGGTGGTGTTTCAGGGTTTAGGGCAGTGCAGTGGCTTTCAGGCCGTGTAGGGGGTCGTGCTGGGGGTGGTGTTTCAGGGTTTAGGGCAGTGCAGTGATGTTCGGGCAGTGTAGGGGGTTGTGCTGGGAGTGGTGTTTCAGGGTACAGGGTAGTGCAGTGGTGTTCGGGTAGTGTACGGGGGTGTGCTGGGGTGGTGTTTCAGGGTTTAGGGCAGTGCAGTAGTGTTCGGGCAGTGTAGGGGGTTGTGCTGTCGGTGGTGTTTCAGGGTTTAGGGCAGTGCAGTGGTGTTCGGGCAGTGTAGGGGATCGTGCTGGGGCTGGTGTTTCAGGGCTTAGGGCAGTGCAGTGGTAATCGGGCAGTGTAGGGGTCGTGCTGGGTGTGGTGTTTCAGGGTTTAGGGAAGTGCAGTGGCATTCGGGCAGTGTAGGGGGTCGTGCAGGGGGTGGTGTTTCAGGGTTAGGGCAGTGCAGTGGTGTTCGGGCAGTATAGGGGGTCGTGCTGGGTGTGGTGTTTCAGGGTTTAGGGAAGTGCAGTGCCGTTCGGGCAGTGTAGGGGGTCGTGCAGGTGGTGGTGTTTTAGGGTTTAGGGCAGTGCAGTGGCGTTCGGGAAGTGTAGGGTGTCGTGCTGGGGTTGGTGTTTCAGGGTTTAGGGCAATGCAGTGGTGTTTGGGCCCTGTAGTGGGTCATGCAGGGGGTGTTGTTTCAGGGTTTAGGACAGTGCAGTGGCATTCGGGCAGTGTAGGGGGTCGTGCTGGGGATGGTGTTTCCGGGTTTAAGGCAGTGCAGTGATGTTCAGGCAGTGTAGGGGGTTGTGCTGGGAGTGGTGTTTCAGGGTTTAGGGTAGTGCACTGGCGCTAGGGCAGTATAGGGGGTCGTGCTGGGGGTGGTGTTTCAGGGTTTAGGGCAGTGCAGTGGCTTTCAGGCCGTGTAGGGGGTCGTGCTGGGGGTGGTGTTTCAGGGTTTAAGGCAGTGCAGTGATGTTCAGGCAGTGTAGGGGGTTGTGCTGGGAGTGGTGTTTCAGGGTTTAGGGTAGTGCAGTGGTGTTCAGGCAGTGTAGTACGACGTTCTGGGTGTAGTGTTTCATGGTTTAGGCAGTGCAGTGGTGTTCGGGCAGTGTAGGGGGTCGTGCTGGGTGTGGTGTTTCAGGGTTTAGGGAAGTGCAGTGGCGTTCGGGCAGTGTAGGGGGTCGTGCAGGGGGTGGTGTTTCAGGGCTTAGGGCAGTGCAGTGGCGTTCAGGATGTGTAGGGGGTCGTGCTGGGGGTGGTGTTTCAGGGTTTAGGGCAGTGCAGTGGTGTTCGAGCAGTGTAGGGGGTTGTGTTGTGGGTGGTGTTTCAGGGTTTAGGGCAGTGCAGTGGTGTTTGGGCAGTGTAGGGGATCGTGCTGGGGCTGGTGTTTTAGGGTTTAGGGCAGTGCAGTGGTGTTAGGGCTGTATAGGGGGTGGTGCTGGGGGTGGTGTTTCAGGGTTTAGGGCAGTGCAGTGGATTTCAGGCCATTTAGGAGTCAAGCTGGGGTTGGTGTTTCAGGGTTGAGGGCACTGCAGTGGCGTTTGGTCCCTGTAGAGGGTCATGCAGGGGGGTGGTGTTTCAGGGTTTAGGGCAGTGCAGTGGCATTCGGGCAGTGTAGGGGGTCGTGCTGGTGTTTCAGGGTTTAGGGCAGAGCAGTGGTGTTCGGGCACTGTAGTACGACGTTCTGGGTGTAGTGTTTCAGGGTTTAGGCAGTGCAGTGGTGTTCGGGTAGTGTAGGGGGTCTTGCTGGGCGTGGTGTTTCAGGGTTTAGGGCCTTGCAGGGGTGTTCGGGCAGTGTGGGGGTCGTGCAGGGGGGTGGTGTTTCAGGGTTTAGGGTAGTGCAGTGGTGTTCAGGCATTGTAGGGGGTCGTGCTGGGGGTGGTGTTTCAGGGTTTAGGGCAGTGCAGTGGTGTTCGGGCAGTGTAGGGGGTTGTGCAGGGGGATAGTGTTACAGGGTTTGGGGCAGTGCAGTGGTGTTCAGGCAGCGTAGGGGGTCATGCTGGGGGTGGTGTTTGAGGGTTTAGGGCAGAGCAGTGGTGTTCAGGCTGTGTAGGGGGTCATGCAGGGGTTTTGTTTCAGGGTTTAGGGCAGAGCAGTGGTGTTTGGGCAGTGTAGGGGGTTGTGCAGGGTGGTGATGTTTCAGGGTTTAGGGCAGTGCACTGGTGTTCGGGCAGTGTAGAGGTTGTGGTAGGGGCAAGTCTTTCAGGGTTTAGGGCAATGCCGTGGTGTTCGGACACTGTAGGGGATAGTGCTGGGGATAGTGTTTCACGGTTTAGGGCAGTGGTGTTCGAGCAGTGTAGGGGTTGAGCAGGGGGGTGGTGTTTCAGAGGTTAGGGCAGTGCATTGGTGTTCGGGCAGTGTAGGGGGTTGTGCCGGGAGTGGTTTTTCAAGGTTTAGGGTAGTGCAGTGGTGTTCGGGCAGTGTAGGGGGTCGTGCTGGGGGTGGTGTTTCAGGGTTTAGGGCAGTGCAGTGGTGTTCGGAAACTGTAGGGGGTTGTGCTGTGGGTGGTGTTTCAGGGTTTAGGGCAGTGCAGTGGTGTTCGGGCAGTGTAGGGGATAGTGCTGGGGCTGGTGTTTCAGGGTTTAGGGCAGTGCAGTGGTGTTCGGGCAGTGTAGGGGATCGTGCTGGGGCTGGTGTTTCAGGGTTTAGGGCAGTGCAGTGGTGTTCGGGCAGTGTAGGGGGTCATGCTGGGTGTGGTGTTTCAGGGTTTAGGGCAGTGCAGTGGTGTTCGGGCAGTGCAGGGGGTTGTGCTGTGGGTGGTGTTTCAGGGTTTAGGGCAGTGCAGTGGTGTTCGGGCAGTGTAGGGGATCATGCTGGGGCTGGTGTTTTAGGGTTTAGGGCAGTGCAGTGGTGTTAGGGCCGTATAGGGGTGGTGCTGGGGTTGGTGTTTCAGGGTTTAGGGCAGTGCAGTGGCTTTCAGGCCGTGTAGGGGGTCGTGCTGGGGGTGGTGTTTCAGGGTTTAGGGCAGTGCAGTGATGTTCGGGCAGTGTAGGGGGTTGTGCTGGGAGTGCTGTTTCAGGGTATAGGGTAGTGCAGTGGTGTTCGGGCAGTGTAGGGGGGCGTGCTGGGGGTGGTGTTTCAGGGTTTAGGGCAGTGCAGTAGTGTTCGGGCAGTGTAGGGGGTTGTGCTGTTGGTGGTGTTTCAAGGTTTAGGGCAGTGCAGTGGTGTTCGGGCAGTGTAGGGGTCGTGCTGGGTGTGGTGTTTCAGGGTTTAGGGAAGTGCAGTGGCGTTCGGGCAGTGTAGGAGGTCGTGCAGGGGGTGGTGTTTCAGGGTTTAGGGCAGTGCAGTGGCGTTCGGGAAGTGTAGGGTGTCGTGCTGTGGTTGGTGTTTCAGGGTTTAGGGCAATGCAGTGGCGTTTGGGCCCTGTAGAGGGTCGTGCAGGGGGGTGTTGTTTCAGGGTTTAGGACAGTGCAGTGGCATTCGGGCAGTGTAGGGGGTCGTGCTGGGGCTGGTGTTTCAGGGCTTAGGGCAGTGCAGTGGTGTTCGGGCAGTGTAGGGGTCGTGCTGGGTGTGGTGTTTCAGGGTATAGGGAAGTGCAGTGGCGTTCGGGCAGTGTAGGGGGTCGTGCAGGGGGTGGTGTTTCAGGGTTTAGGGCAGTGCAGTGGCGTTCGGGAAGTGTAGGGTGTCGTGCTGGGGTTGGTGTTTCAGGGTTTAGGGCAATGCAGTGGCGTTTGGGCCCTGTAGAGGGTCGTGCAGGGGGGTGTTGTTTCAGGGTTTAGGACAGTGCAGTGGCATTCGGGCAGTGTAGAAGGTCGTGCTGGGGATGGTGTTTCTGGGTTTAGGGCTGTGCAGTGGTGTTCGGGCAGTATAGGGAGTCGTACTGGTGGTGGTGTTTCAGGGATTAAGGCAGTGCAGTGGTGTTCGGGCAGTGTAGGGGGTTGTGCTGGTGCTGGTGTTTCAGGGTTTAGGGCAGAGCAGTGGTGTTCGGGCAGTGTAGTACAACGTTCTGGGTGTAGTGTTTCAGGGTTTAGGCAGTGCAGTGGTGTTCAGGCAGTGTAGGGGGTCATGCTTGGGGTGGTGTTTTACAGTTTAGGGCACTGCAGTGGCGTTCGGGCAGTGCAGGGAGTTGTGCAGGGGTGGTGTTTCAGGGTTTAGGGCAGTGCAGTGGTGTTCGGGCAGTGTAGGGGGTCTTGCAGGGGGGTGGTGTTTCAGGGTTTAGGGTAGTGCAGTGGTGTTCAGTCAGTGTAGGGGGTCGTGCTGGGGGTGGTGTTTCAGGGTTTAGGGCAGTGCAGTGGTGTTCGGGCAGTGTAGGGGGTTGTGCAGGGGGATAGTGTTACAGGGTTTAGGGCAGTGCAGTGGTGTTCACGCAGCATAGGGGGTCATGCTGGGGGTGGTGTTTGAGGGTTTAGGGCAGTGCAGTGGTGTTCGGGCAGTGTAGGGAGTTGTGCTGGGTGTGGTGTTTCAGGGTTTAGGGCAGTCCAGTGGCATTCGGGAAGTGTAGGAGGTTGTGCTGAGGTGGTGTTTCAGGGTTTAGGGCAGTGCAGAGGCATTCGGGCAGTGTAGGGAGTTGTGCAGGGGGGTGTTTTAGGGTTTAGGGCAGTGCAGTGGTGTTAGGGCAGTATAGGGGGTGGTGGTGGGGGTGGTGTTTCAGGGTTTAGGGCAGTGCAGTGGCTTTCAGGCCGTGTAGGGGGTCGTGCTGGGGGTGGTGTTTCAGGGTTTAGGGCAGTGCAGTGATGTTCGGGCAGTGTAGGGGGTTATGCTGGGTGTGGTGTTTCATGGTTTAGGGTAGTGCAGTGATGTTCGGGCAGTGTAGGGGGTCGTGCTGGGGGTGGTGTTTCAGGGTTTAGGGCAGTGCAGTCTTGTTCGGGCAGTGTAGGGGGTTGTGCTGTGGGTGGTGTTTCAGGGTTTTGGGCAGTGCAGTGGTGTTCGGGCAGTGTAGGGGATCGTGCTGGGGCTGGTGTTTCAGGGTTTAGGGCAGTGCAGTGGTGTTCGGGCAGTGTAGGGGGTCATACTGGGTGTGGTGTTTCAGGGTTTAGGGCAGTGCAGTGGTGTTCGGGAGTGCAGGGGGTTGTGCTGTGGGTGGTGTTTCAGGGTTTAGGACAGTGCAGTGGTGTTCGGGCAGCGTAGGGGATCGTGCTGGGGCTGGTGTTTTAGGGTTTAGGGCAGTGCAGTGGTGTTAGGGCCGTATAGGGGTGGTGCTGGGGGTGGTGTTTCAGAGTTTAGGGCGGTGCAGTGGCTTTCAGGCCGTGTAGGGGGTCGTGCTGGGGGTGGTGTTTCAGGGTTTAGGGCAGTCCAGTGATGTTCGGGCAGTGTAGGGGGTTGTGCTGGGAGTGGTGTTTCAGGGTACAGGGTAGTGCAGTGGTGTTCGGGTAGTGTACGGGGGCGTGCTGGGGTGGTGTTTCAGGGTTTAGGGCAGTGCAGTAGTGTTCGGGCAGTGTAGGGGGTTGTGCTGTCGGTGGTGTTTCAGGGTTTAGGGCAGTGCAGTGGTGTTCGGGCAGTGTAGGGGATCGTGCTGGGGCTGGTGTTTCAGGGCTTAGGGCAGTGCAGTGGTAATCGGGCAGTGTAGGGGTCGTGCTGGGTGTGGTGTTTCAGGGTTTAGGGAAGTGCAGTGGCGTTCGGGTAGTGTAGGGGGTCGTGCAGGGGGTGGTGTTTCAGGGTTTAGGGCAGTGCAGCGGTGTTCGGGAAGTGTAGGGTGTCGTGCTGGGGTTGGTGTTTCAGGGTTTAGGGCAATGCAGTGGCGTTTGGGCCATGTAGAGGGTCGTGCAGGGGGGTGTTGTTTCAGGGTTGAGGACAGTGCAGTGGCATTCGGGCAGTGTAGGGGGTCGTGCTGGGGATGGTGTTTCCGGGTTTAGGGCTGTGCAGCGGTGTTCGGGCAGTATAGGGAGTCGTACTGGTGGTGGTGTTTCAGGGATTAAGGCAGTGCAGTGGTGTTCGGGCAGTGTAGGGGGTCGTGCTGGTGCTGGTGTTTCAGGGTTTAGGGCAAAGCAGTGGTGTTCGAGCAGTGTAGTACAACGTTCTGGGTGTAGTGTTTCAGGGTTTAGGCAGTGCAGTGGTGTTCAGGCAGTGTAGGGGGTCTTGCGGGGGTGGTGTTTCAGGGTTTAGGGCAGTGCAGTGGTGGTCTGGCAGTGTAGGGGGTCATGCTTGGGGTGGAGTTTTACAGTTTAGGGCACTGCAGTCGTGTTCGGGCAGTGCAGGGAGTTGTGCAGGGTGGTGTTTCAGGGTTCAGGGCAGTGCAGTGGCATTCGGGAAGTGTAGGGGGTCATGCTGGGGTTGGTGTTTCAGGGTTTAGGGCAATGCAGTGGTGTTTGGGCCCTGTAGAGGGTCGTGCAGGGGGGTGGTTTTCAGGGTTTAGGGCAGTGCAGTGGCATTCGGGCAGTTTGGGGGGTCGTGCTGGTGTTTCAGGGTTTAGGGCAGAGCAGTGGTGTTCGGGCACTGTAGTACGACGTTCTGGGTGTAGTGTTTCAGGGTTTAGGCAGTGCAGTGGTGTTCGGGCAGTGTAGGGGGTCTTGCTGGGCGTGGTGTTTCAGGGTTTAGGGCCGTGCCGGGGTGTTCGGGCAGTGTGGGGGGTCGTGCAGGGGGGTGGTGTTTCAGGGTTTAGGGTAGTGCAGTGGTGTTCAGGCAGTGTAGGGGGTCGTGCTGGTGTGGTGTTTCAGGGTTTAGGACAGTGCAGTGGTGTTCGGGCAGTGTAGGGGGTTGTGCAGGCGGATAGTGTTACAGGGTTTAGGGCAGTGCAGTGGTGTTCAGGCAGCGTAGGGGGTCATGCTGGGGGTGGTGTTTGAGGGTTTAGGGCAGAGCAGTGGTGTTCAGGCTGTGTAGGGGGTCATGCAGGGGTTTTGTTTCAGGGTTTAGGGCAGAGCAGTGGTGTTTGGGCAGTGTAGGGGGTTGTGCAGGGTGGTGATGTTTCAGGGTTTAGGGCAGTGCACTGGTGTTCGGGCTGTGTAGGGGTTGTGGTAGGGGCTAGTCTTTCAGGGTTTAGGGCAATGCCGTGGTGTTCGGACACTGTAGGGGACAGTGCTGGGGCTTGTGTTTCACGTTTTAGGGCAGTGCAGTTGTGTTCGAGCAGTGTAGGGGGTTGTTCCGGGAGTGGTGTTTCAAGTTTTAGGGTAGTGCAGTGGTGTTCGGGCAGTGTAGGGCGTCGTGCTGGGGGTGGTGTTTCAGGGTTTAGGGCAGTGCAGTGGCATTCGGGCAGTGTAGGGGGTCATGCAGGGGGGTGGTGTTTCAGGGTTTAGGGCAGTGCACTGGCGCTAGGGCAGTATAGGGGGTTGTGCTGGGGGTGGTGTTTCAGGGTTTAGGGCAGTGCAGTGGCTTTCAGGCCATGTAGGGGGTCGTGCTGGGGGTGGTGTTTCAGGGTTTAGGGCAGTGCAGTGATGTTCGGGCAGTGTAGGGGGTTGAGCTGGGAGTGGTGTTTCAGGGTATAGGGTAGTGCAGTGGTGTTCCGGCAGTGTAGGGGGTCGTGCTGGGGGTGGTGTTTCAGGGTTTAGGGCAGTGCAGTAGTGTTCGGGCAGTGTAGGGGGTTGTGCTGTCGGTGGTGTTTCAGGGTTTAGGGCAGTGCAGTGGTGTTCGGGCAGTGTAGGGGATTGTGCTGGGGCGGGTGTTTCTAGGGTTAGGGCAGTGCAGTGGTGTTCGGGCAGTGTAGGGGGTCGTGCTGGGTGTGGTGTTTCAGGGTTTAGGGAAGTGCAGTGGCGTTCGGGCAGTGTAGGGGGTCGTGCAGGTGGTGGTGTTTCAGGGTTTAGGGCAGTGCAGTGGCGTTCGGGAAGTGTAGGGTGTCGTGCTGGGGTTGGTGTTTCAGGGTTTAGGGCAATGCAGTGGTGTTTGGGCCCTGTAGAGGGTCATACAGGGGGTGTTGTTTCAGGGTTTAGGACAGTGCAGTGGCATTCGGGCAGTGTAGGGGGTCGTGCTGGGGATGGTGTTTCCGGGTTTAGGGCTGTGCAGTGGTGTTCGGGCAGTGTAGGGAGTCGTACTTGTGGTGGTGTTTCATGGATTAAGGCAGTGCAGTGGTGTTCGGGCAGTGTAGTACAACGTTCTGGGTGTAGTGTTTCAGGGTTTAGGCAGTGCAGTGGTGTTCAGGCAGTGTAGGGGGTCGTGCTGGGGATTGTGTTTCCGGGTTTAGGGCTGTGCAGTGGTGTTCGGGCAGTGTAGGGAGTCGTACTGGTGGTGGGGTTTCATGGATTAAGGCAGTGCAGTGGTGTTCGGGAAGTGTAGTACAACGTTCTGGGTGTAGTGTTTCAGGGTTTAGGCAGTGCAGTGGTGTTCAGGCAGTGTAGGGGGTCTTTCTTTGGGTGGAGTTTTACAGTTTAGGGCACTGCAGTGGTGTTCGGGCTGTGCAGGGAGTTGTGCAGGGGTGGTGTTTCAGGGTTTAGGGCAGTGCAGTGGTGTTCGGGCAGTGTAGGGGGTCTTGCGGGGGTGGTGTTTCAGGGTTTAGGGCAGTGCAGTGGCGTTCGGGCAGTGTAAGGGGTCATACAGGGGGGTGGTGTTTCAGGGTTTAGGGCAATGCAGTGGCGTTCAGGTAGTGTAGGGGGTCATACTGGGGGTGATGTTTCAGGGTTTAGGGCAGTCCAGTGGCATTCGGGAAGTGTAGGAGGTTGTGCTGGGGTGGTGTTTCAGGGTTTAGGGCAGTGCAGTGGCATTCGGGCAGTGTAGGGGGTCGTGCAGGGGGGTGGTGTTTCTGGGTATAGGGCAGTGCACTGGCGCTAGGGCAGTATAGGGGGTCGTGCTGGGGGTGGTGTTTCAGGGTTTAGGGCAGTGCAGTGGCTTTCAGGCCGTGTAGGGGGTCGTGCTGGGGGTGGGGTTTCAGGGTTTAAGGCAGTGCAGTGATGTTCAGGCAGTGTAGGGGGTTGTGCTGGGAGTGGTGTTTCAGGGTTTAGGCTAGTGCAGTGGTGTTCGGGCAGTGTAGGGTGTCTTGCTGGTGTTTCAGGGTTTAGGGCAGAGCAGTGGTGTTCGGGCAGTGTAGTACGACGATCTGGGTGTAGTGTTTCATGGTTTAGGCAGTGCAGTGGTGTTCGGGCAGTGTAGGGGGTCGTGCTGGGTGTGGTGTTTCAGGGTTTAGGGAAGTGCAGTGGCGTTCGGGCAGTGTAGGGGGTCGTGCAGGGGGTGGTGTTTCAGGGTTTAGGGCAGTGCAGTGGCGTTAAGGAAGTGTAGGGGGTCGTGCTGGGGGTGGTGTTTCAGGGTTTAGGGCAGTGCAGTGGTGTTCGAGCAGTGTAGGGGGTTGTGTTGTGGGTGGTGTTTCAGGGTTTAGGGCAGTGCAGTGGTGTTCGGGTAGTGTAGGGGATTGTGCTGGGGCTGGTGTTTTAGGGTTTAGGGCAGTGCAGTGGTGTTAGGGCTGTATAGGGGGTGGTGCTGGGGGTGGGGTTTCAGGGTTTAGGGTAGTGCAGTGGATTTCAGGCCATTTAGGGGTCATGCTGGGGTTGGTGTTTCAGGGTTGAGGGCACTGCAGTGGCGTTTGGTCCCTGTAGAGGGTCGTGCAGGGGGGTGGTGTTTCAGGGTTTAGGGCAGTGCAGTGGCATTCGGGCAGTATAGGGGGTCGTGCTGGTGTTTCAGGGTTTAGGGCAGAGCAGTGGTGTTAGGGCACTGTAGTACGACGTTCTGGGTGTAGTGTTTCAGGGTTTAGGCAGTGCAGTGGTGTTCGGGTAGTGTAGGGGGTTGTGTTGTGGGTGGTGTTTCAGGGTTTAGGGCAGTGCAGTGGTGTTCGGGTAGTGTAGGGGATTGTGCTGGGGCTGGTGTTTTAGGGTTTAGGGCAGTGCAGTGGTGTTAGGGCTGTATAGGGGGTGGGGCTGGGGGTGGTGTTTCAGGGTTTAGGGCAGTGCAGTGGATTTCAGGCCATTTAGGGGTCATGCTGGGGTTGGTGTTTCAGGGTTGAGGGCACTGCAGTGGCGTTTGGTCCCTGTAGAGGGTCGTGCAGGGGGGTGGTGTTTCAGGGTTTAGGGCAGTGCAGTGGCATTCGGGCAGTGTAGGGGGTCGTGCTGGTGTTTCAGGGTGTAGGGCAGTGCAGTGGTGTTCGGGCAGTGTAGGGGGTTGTGCAGGGGGATAGTGTTACAGGGTTTAGGGCAGTGCAGTGGTGTTCAGGCAGCGTAGGGGGTCATGCTGGGGGTGGTGTTTGAGGGTTTAGGGCAGAGCAGTGGTGTTCAGGCTGTGTAGGGGGTCATGCAGGGGTTTTGTTTCAGGGTTTAGGGCAGAGCAGTGGTGTTCGGGCAGTGTAGGGGGTTGTGCAGGGTGGTGATGTTTCAGGGTTTAGGGCAGTGCACTGGTGTTCGGGCAGTGTAGGGGTTGTGGTAGGGGCTAGTCTTTCAGGGTTAGGGCAATGCCGTGGTGTTCAGACACTGTAGGGGATAGTGCTGGGGCTAGTGTTTCACGGTGTAGGGCAGTGCAGTGGTGTTCGAGCAGTGTAGGGGTTGAGCAGGGGGGTGGTGTTTCAGAGGTTAGGGCAGTGCATTGGTGTTCGGGCAGTGTAGGGGGTGTGCCGGGAGTGGTGTTTCAAGGTTTAGGGTAGTGCAGTGGTGTTCGGGCAGTGTAGGGGGTCGTGCTGGGGGTGGTGTTTCAGGGTCTAGCGCAGTGCAGTAGTGTTCGGGCAGTGTAGGGGGTTGTGCTGTCGGTGGTGTTTCAGGGTTTAGGGCAGTGCAGTGGTGTTCGGGCAGTGTAGGGGATCGTGCTGGGGCTGGTGTTTCAGGGCTTAGGGCAGTGCAGTGGTGTTCGGGCAGTGTAGGGGGTCGTGCTGGGTGTGGTGTTTCAGGGTTTAGGGAAGTGCAGTGGCGTTCGGGCAGTGTAGGGGGTCGTGCAGGGGGTGGTGTTTCAGGGTTTAGGGCAGTGCAGTGGCGTTCGGGAAGTGTAGGGTGTCGTGCTGGGGTTGTTGTTTCAGGGTTTAGGACAGTGCAGTGGCATTCGGGCAGTGTAGGGGGTCGTGCTGGGGATGGTGTTTCCGGGTTTAGGGCTGTGCAGTGGTGTTCGGGAAGTGTAGGGAGTCGTACTGGTGGTGGTGTTTCATGGATTAAGGCAGTGCAGTGGTGTTCGGGCAGTGTAGGGGGTCGTGCTGGTGCTGGTGTTTCAGGGTTTAGGGCAGAGCAGTGGTGTTCGGGCAGTGTAGTACAACGTTCTGGGTGTAGTGTTTCAGGGTTTAGGCAGTGCAGTGGTGTTCAGGCAGTGTAGGGGGTCTTTCTTGGGGTGGAGTTTTACAGTTTAGGGCACTGCAGTGGTGTTCGGGCTGTGCAGGGAGTTGTGCAGGGGTGGTGTTTCAGGGTTTAGGGCAGTGCAGTGGTGTTCGGGCAGTGTAGGGGGTCTTGCGGGGGTGGTGTTTCAGGGTTTAGGGCAGTGCAGTGGCGTTCGGGCAGTGTAAGGGGTCATACAGGGGGGTGGTGTTTCAGGGTTTAGGGCAATGCAGTGGCGTTCAGGTAGTGTAGGGGGTCGTACTGGGGGCGATGTTTCAGGGTTTAGGGCAGTCCAGTGGCATTCGGGAAGTGTAGGAGGTTGTGCTGGGGTGGTGTTTCAGGGTTTAGGGCAGTGCAGTGGCATTCGGGCAGTGTAGGGGGTCGTGCAGGGGGGTGGTGTTTCAGGGTTTAGGGCAGTGCACTGGCGCTAGGGCAGTATAGGGGGTCGTGCTGGGGGTGGTGTTTCAGGGTTTAGGGCAGTGCAGTGGCTTTCAGGCCGTGTAGGGGGTCGTGCTGGGGGTGATGTTTCAGGGTTTAAGGCAGTGCAGTGATGTTCAGGCAGTGTAGGGGGTTGTGCTGGGAGTGGTGTTTCAGGGTTTAGGGTGGTGCAGTGGTGTTCGGGCAGTGTAGGGTGTTGTGCTGGTGTTTCAGGGTTTAGGGCAGAGCAGTGGTGTTCGGGCAGTGTAGTACGACGTTCTGGGTGTAGTGTTTCATGGTTTAGGCAGTGCAGTGTTGTTCGAGCAGTGTAGGGGGTTGTGCTGTGGGTGGTGTTTCAGGGTTTAGGGCAGTGCAGTGGTGTTCGGGCAGTGTAGGGGATCGTGCTGGGGCTGGTGTTTTAGGGTTTAGGGCAGTGCAGTGGTGTTAGGGCTGTATAGGGGGTGGTGTTTCAGGGTTTAGTGCAGTGCGGTGGATTTCAGGCCATTTAGGGGTCATGCTGGGGTTGGTGTTTCAGGGTTGAGGGCACTGCAGTGGCGTTTGGTCCCTGTAGAGGGTCGTGCAGGGGGGTGATGTTTCAGGGTTTAGGGCAGTGCAGTGGCATTCGGGCAGTGTAAGGGGTCGTGCTGGTGTTTCAGGGTTTAGGGCAGAGCAGTGGTGTTCGGGCACTGTAGTACGACGTTCTGGGTGTAGTGTTTCAGGGTTTAGGCAGTGCAGTGGTGTTCGGGTAGTGTAGGGGGTGTTGCTGGGCGTGGTGTTTCAAGGTTTAGGGTAGTGCAGTGGTGTTCGGGCAGTGTAGGGGGTCGTGCTGGGGGTGGTGTTTCAGGGTCTAGCGCAGTGCAGTAGTGTTCGGGCAGTGTAGGGGGTTGTGCTGTCGGTGGTGTTTCAGGGTTTAGGGCAGTGCAGTGGTGTTCGGGCAGTGTAGGGGATCGTGCTGGGGCTGGTGTTTCAGGGCTTAGGGCAGTGCAGTGGTGTTCGGGCAGTGTAGGGGGTCGTGCTGGGTGTGGTGTTTCAGGGTTTAGGGAAGTGCAGTGGCGTTCGGGCAGTGTAGGGGGTCGTGCAGGGGGTGGTGTTTCAGGGTTTAGGGCAGTGCAGTGGCGTTCGGGAAGTGTAGGGTGTCGTGCTGGGGTTGTTGTTTCAGGGTTTAGGACAGTGCAGTGGCATTCGGGCAGTGTAGGGGGTCGTGCTGGGGATGGTGTTTCCGGGTTTAGGGCTGTGCAGTGGTGTTCGGGCAGTGTAGGGAGTCGTACTGGTGGTGGTGTTTCATGAATTAAGGCAGTGCAGTGGTGTTCGGGCAGTGTAGGGGGTCGTGCTGGTGCTGGTGTTTCAGGGTTTAGGGCAGAGCAGTGGTGTTCGGGCAGTGTAGTACAACGTTCTGGGTGTAGTGTTTCAGGGTTTAGGCAGTGCAGTGGTGTTCAGGCAGTGTAGGGGGTCTTTCTTGGGGTGGAGTTTTACAGTTTAGGGCACTGCAGTGGTGTTCGGGCTGTGCAGGGAGTTGTGCAGGGGTGGTGTTTCAGGGTTTAGGGCAGTGCAGTGGTGTTCGGGCAGTGTAGGGGGTCTTGCGGGGGTGGTGTTTCAGGGTTTAGGGCAGTGCAGTGGCGTTCGGGCAGTGTAAGGGGTCATACAGGGGGGTGGTGTTTCAGGGTTTAGGGCAATGCAGTGGCGTTCAGGTAGTGTAGGGGGTCGTACTGGGGGTGATGTTTCAGGGTTTAGGGCAGTCCAGTGGCATTCGGGAAGTGTAGGAGGTTGTGCTGGGGTGGTGTTTCAGGGTTTAGGGCAGTGCAGTGGCATTCGGGCAGTGTAGGGGGTCGTGCAGGGGGGTGGTGTTTCAGGGTTTAGGGCAGTGCACTGGCGCTAGGGCAGTATAGGGGGTCGTGCTGGGGGTGGTGTTTCAGGGTTTAGGGCAGTGCAGTGGCTTTCAGGCCGTGTAGGGGGTCGTGCT
This sequence comes from Triturus cristatus, assembly GCF_964204655.1. Lineage (NCBI taxonomy): Eukaryota > Metazoa > Chordata > Amphibia > Caudata > Salamandridae > Triturus > Triturus cristatus. The sequence continues at coordinate 509,446,138 of NC_140579.1, read as the reverse complement.
GGGGGTGATGTTTCAGGGTTTAAGGCAGTGCAGTGATGTTCAGGCAGTGTAGGGGGTTGTGCTGGGAGTGGTGTTTCAGGGTTTAGGGTGGTGCAGTGGTGTTCGGGCAGTGTAGGGTGTTGTGCTGGTGTTTCAGGGTTTAGGGCAGAGCAGTGGTGTTCGGGCAGTGTAGTACGACGTTCTGGGTGTAGTGTTTCATGGTTTAGGCAGTGCAGTGTTGTTCGAGCAGTGTAGGGGGTTGTGCTGTGGGTGGTGTTTCAGGGTTTAGGGCAGTGCAGTGGTGTTCGGGCAGTGTAGGGGATCGTGCTGGGGCTGGTGTTTTAGGGTTTAGGGCAGTGCAGTGGTGTTAGGGCTGTATAGGGGGTGGTGTTTCAGGGTTTAGGGCAGTGCGGTGGATTTCAGGCCATTTAGGGGTCATGCTGGGGTTGGTGTTTCAGGGTTGAGGGCACTGCAGTGGCGTTTGGTCCCAGTAGAGGGTCGTGCAGGGGGGTGATGTTTCAGGGTTTAGGGCAGTGCAGTGGCATTCGGGCAGTGTAAGGGGTCGTGCTGGTGTTTCAAGGTTTAGGGCAGAGCAGTGGTGTTCGGGCACTGTAGTACGACGTTCTGGGTGTAGTGTTTCATGGTTTAGGCAGTGCAGTGTTGTTCGAGCAGTGTAGGGGGTTGTGCTGTGGGTGGTGTTTCAGGGTTTAGGGCAGTGCAGTGGTGTTCGGGCAGTGTAGGGGATCGTGCTGGGGCTGGTGTTTTAGGGTTTAGGGCAGTGCAGTGGTGTTAGGGCTGTATAGGGGGTGGTGTTTCAGGGTTTAGGGCAGTGCGGTGGATTTCAGGCCATTTAGGGGTCATGCTGGGGTTGGTGTTTCAGGGTTGAGGGCACTGCAGTGGCGTTTGGTCCCTGTAGAGGGTCGTGCAGGGGGGTGATGTTTCAGGGTTTAGGGCAGTGCAGTGGCATTCGGGCAGTGTAAGGGGTCGTGCTGGTGTTTCAGGGTTTAGGGCAGAGCAGTGGTGTTCGGGCACTGTAGTACGACGTTCTGGGTGTAGTGTTTCAGGGTTTAGGCAGTGCAGTGGTGTTCGGGTAGTGTAGGGGGTGTTGCTGGGCGTGGTGTTTCAAGGTTTAGGGTAGTGCAGTGGTGTTCGGGCAGTGTAGGGGGTCGTGCTGGGGGTGGTGTTTCAGGGTCTAGCGCAGTGCAGTAGTGTTCGGGCAGTGTAGGGGGTTGTGCTGTCGGTGGTGTTTCAGGGTTTAGGGCAGTGCAGTGGTGTTCGGGCAGTGTAGGGGATCGTGCTGGGGCTGGTGTTTCAGGGCTTAGGGCAGTGCAGTGGTGTTCGGGCAGTGTAGGGGGTCGTGCTGGGTGTGGTGTTTCAGGGTTTAGGGAAGTGCAGTGGCGTTCGGGCAGTGTAGGGGGTCGTGCAGGGGGTGGTGTTTCAGGGTTTAGGGCAGTGCAGTGGCGTTCGGGAAGTGTAGGGTGTCGTGCTGGGGTTGTTGTTTCAGGGTTTAGGACAGTGCAGTGGCATTCGGGCAGTGTAGGGGGTCGTGCTGGGGATGGTGTTTCCGGGTTTAGGGCTGTGCAGTGGTGTTCGGGCAGTGTAGGGAGTCGTACTGGTGGTGGTGTTTCATGGATTAAGGCAGTGCAGTGGTGTTCGGGCAGTGTAGGGGGTCGTGCTGGTGCTGGTGTTTCAGGGTTTAGGGCAGAGCAGTGGTGTTCGGGCAGTGTAGTACAACGTTCTGGGTGTAGTGTTTCAGGGTTTAGGCAGTGCAGTGGTGTTCAGGCAGTGTAGGGGGTCTTTCTTGGGGTGGAGTTTTACAGTTTAGGGCACTGCAGTGGTGTTCGGGCTGTGCAGGGAGTTGTGCAGGGGTGGTGTTTCAGGGTTTAGGGCAGTGCAGTGGTGTTCGGGCAGTGTAGGGGGTCTTGCGGGGGTGGTGTTTCAGGGTTTAGGGCAGTGCAGTGGCGTTCGGGCAGTGTAAGGGGTCATACAGGGGGGTGGTGTTTCAGGGTTTAGGGCAATGCAGTGGCGTTCAGGTAGTGTAGGGGGTCGTACTGGGGGTGATGTTTCAGGGTTTAGGGCAGTCCAGTGGCATTCGGGAAGTGTAGGAGGTTGTGCTGGGGTGGTGTTTCAGGGTTTAGGGCAGTGCAGTGGCATTCGGGCAGTGTAGGGGGTCGTGCAGGGGGGTGGTGTTTCAGGGTTTAGGGCAGTGCACTGGCGCTAGGGCAGTATAGGGGGTCGTGCTGGGGGTGGTGTTTCAGGGTTTAGGGCAGTGCAGTGGCTTTCAGGCCGTGTAGGGGGTCGTGCTGGGGGTGATGTTTCAGGGTTTAAGGCAGGGCAGTGATGTTCAGGCAGTGTAGGGGGTTGTGCTGGGAGTGGTGTTTCAGGGTTTAGGGTGGTGCAGTGGTGTTCGGGCAGTGTAGGGTGTTGTTCTGGTGTTTCAGGGTTTAGGGCAGAGCAGTGGTGTTCGGGCAGTGTAGTACGACGTTCTGGGTGTAGTGTTTCATGGTTTAGGCAGTGCAGTGTTGTTCGAGCAGTGTAGGGGGTTGTGCTGTGGGTGGTGTTTCAGGGTTTAGGGCAGTGCAGTGGTGTTCGGGCAGTGTAGGGGATCGTGCTGGGGCTGGTGTTTTAGGGTTTAGGGCAGTGCAGTGGTGTTAGGGCTGTATAGGGGGTGGTGTTTCAGGGTTTAGGGCAGTGCGGTGGATTTCAGGCCATTTAGGGGTCATGCTGGGGTTGGTGTTTCAGGGTTGAGGGCACTGCAGTGGCGTTTGGTCCCTGTAGAGGGTCGTGCAGGGGGGTGATGTTTCAGGGTTTAGGGCAGTGCAGTGGCATTCGGGCAGTGTAAGGGGTCGTGCTGGTGTTTCAGGGTTTAGGGCAGAGCAGTGGTGTTCGGGCACTGTAGTACGACGTTCTGGGTGTAGTGTTTCAGGGTTTAGGCAGTGCAGTGGTGTTCGGGTAGTGTAGGGGGTGTTGCTGGGCGTGGTGTTTCAGGGTTTAGGGCCTTGCAGGGGTGTTCGGACAGTGTAGGGGGTTGTGCAGGGGGGTGGTGTTTCAGGGTTTAGGGTAGTGCAGTGGTGTTCAGGCAGTGTAGGGGGTCGTGCTGGGGGTGGTGTTTCAGGGTTTAGGGCAGTGCAGTGGTGTTCGGGCAGTGTAGGGGGTTGTGCAGGGGGATAGTGTTACAGGGTTTAGGGCAGTGCAGTGGTGTTCAGGCAGCGTAGGGGGTCATGCTGGGGTGGTGTTTGAGGGTTTAGGGCAGAGCAGTGGTGTTCAGGCTGTGTAGTGGGTCATGCAGGGGTTTTGTTTCAGGGTTTAGGGGAGAGCAGTGGTGTTCGGGCAGTGTAGGGGGTTGTGCAGGGTGGTGATGTTTCAGGGTTTAGGGCAGTGCACTGATGTTCGGGCAGTGTAGGGGTTGTGGTAGGGGCTAGTCTTTCACGGTTTAGGGCAATGCCGTGGTGTTCAGACACTGTAGGGGATAGTGCTGGGGCTAGTGTTTCACGGTTTAGGGCAGTGCAGTGGTGTTCGAGCAGTGTAGGGGTTGAGCAGGGGGGTGGTGTTTCAGAGGTTAGGGCAGTGCATTGGTGTTCGGGCAGTGTAGGGGGTTGTGCCGGGAGTGGTGTTTCAAGGTTTAGGGTAGTGCAGTGGTGTTCGGGCAATGTAGGGGGTCGTGCTGGGGGTGGTGTTTCAGGGTTTAGGGCGGTGCAGTGGTGTTCGGGCACTGTAGAGGGTTGTGCTGTGGGTGGTGTTTCAGGGTTTAGGGCAGTGCAGTGGTGTTCGGGCAGTGTAGGGGATAGTGCTGAGGCTAGTGTTTCAGGGTTTAGGGCAGTGCAGTGGTGTTCGGGCAGTGTAGGGGGTCGTGCTGGGTGTGGTGTTTCAGGGTTTAGGGCAGTCCAGTGTCATTTGGGAAGTGTAGGAGGTTGTGCTGAGGTGGTGTTTCAGGGTTTAGGCAGTGCAGAGGCATTCGGGCAGTATAGGGAGTTGTGCAGGCGGGTGTTTTAGGGTTTAGGGCAGTGCAGTGGTGTTAGGGCAGTATAGGGGGTGGTGCTGGGGGTGGTGTTTCAGGGTTTAGGGCAGTGCAGTGGCTTTCAGGCCGTGTAGGGGGTCTTGCTGGGGGTGGTGTTTCAGGGTTTAGGGCATTGCAGTGATGTTCGGGCAGTGTAGGGGGTTATGCTGGGTGTGGTGTTTCATGGTTTAGGGTAGTGCAGTGATGTTCGGGCAGTGTAGGGGGTCATGCTGGGGGTGGTGTTTCAGGGTTTAGGGCAGTGCAGTCTTGTTCGGGCAGTGTAGGGGGTTGTGCTGTGGGTGGTGTTTCAGGGTTTAGGGCAGTGCAGTGGTGTTCGGGCAGTGTAGGGGATCGTGCTGGGGCTGATGTTTCAGGGTTTAGGGCAGAGCAGTGGTGTTCGGGCAGTGTAGGGGGTCATGCTGGGTGTGGTGTTTCAGGGTGTAGGGCAGTGCAGTGGTGTTCGGGCAGTGCAGGGGGTTGTGCTTAGGGTGGTGTTTCAGGGTTTAGGGCAGTGCAGTGGTGTTCGGGCAGTGTAGGGATCGTGCTGGGGCTGGTGTTTTAGGGTTTAGGGCAGTGCAGTGGTGTTAGGGCCGTATAGGGGTGGTGTTTCAGGGTTTAGGGCAGTGCAGTGGTGTAGGAAGGTGGATATCTGACTATGGTTACCCCCAAATTTTTGCCTAGTGTCTAGCTGGTTTTTCGACTTAGTTGGCCTGAGATCCTGCCATTCAGGATCTCAGCCTGGCTGTTCTCTCTACTAAATTAAAACTATGCACCCTAGGTGCATAACCAATTGGAAGTGGATCACCCTGTCAGCCCCTGTACCAGTGTACACTAGGTACCCAGGGCATTGGTGTACCCAAGGCCTGCCAGGGGCTGCAGCATGTATTATGCCACCCCAGGCTTGGCCTAACAATCTGACACAACTGGCTGATCACTCAGCTGGGGTAAGTTGGTGTAATCACCTCTTACTTAGGTGTAGTATACCTATACCTAACCTTAAATGGGACACCTGGTAACCTATAAGTCACTCCTATGGCAGGCCTTAACAATCCTGAAGGCAGAGTGCTTGGTTCCATGTGAGATGGTGCTCTGGCATGAGCTGAGCCTGTCTGCAGTGGTCGGAACAACTTCCTTCTACTGTTTCCAGATATCGTCATACCATATACTCTTAAGTGCATTATGAACCTCGCGGTTAAATGCTATCTTTGGTTTGGCTTTATCAAAACATGTCGAGTAAGGTGTCATACGAATTGGAATACTAACCCCTCGCCAATTCTGGCGACGGGGTTAGCATTCCACCCTTCTAGAGGGACACGACATGTACAGTACCTGAAACCCGGGTAAAATCAGACATAGCCTCAGCTCCACAAAATGGATGCTGCCACCACAGACACAAGTCTGCCCTCCTGCTGCTGGGAGTCCTTCCAGCTTGGGAGGTGTGGACAAAGGGTTTCCTGCCAGGGGAGGTGCGTGCACCACCCCAGACAGGATTTTGTGTATTGGTCAGGTAGGGCTTGAAAGAAACCAGACATGCCTGTGGCTCACAAGGAGCCTCGGTGCATATGCCAGTTCAAACCGGTCCTGGGGCACACCAGTCCCGGGCCTGGGGCGAGCTGGACAAAGGATTGGGGGTGTAACCACCCCCCTTCCTGGTCCCACCCATAGGGAGGGACCTAGCAGGTAGTCCGGCCCCTAGAATCCGAATAAAGGTAGGAGCTGTGTCCTAAGACTTCAGACATCCTGGAATCAACTTGAAACTAAGAAGAAGACGGGAACTTCGACGCTCTGCCGCACAGAGGACTGAAGCCAATCTCCCCTGTGGTCAGGGAGTGACCACCTTGCTAACGCAAGCACCATCCAGCGAATCAACGTCTGCTTTGCCGCCGCCTCCCGCCGGAGCCCGAGCCCAGAGACTGACAAGACCTGGACCTCCAGACCTCTCACCGCCCGATCCACAGTCCCTGCAAAGAGGAGACCCGTGGAGGCACCGAGACACGTGGAGCCAGCCATCTTGGAACGACTACGACAAGCTGACAAGTGCAACAACCGAGGCTCCCTCCAAGTTGTGCTTTGGGTCCTGAGAAGCCCAACCCTCGAGCAGCATCTGCACCAAAGGTGAGCCCTCCAGCATCTCCACGATCTGCGTGGGGCCCTTCTGCATTTTGCCACTCGACGCGCCTAACCGGTTGCTGGCCCGCTGGCTAGTGGCCATCTTGGCGACGAAATCTACGACAAACACCGCTGGTCTGGTTGCTCCAGACTGGCCCTTGCTCCCCTCCAAAGGAGCCGTTCCTCTGACCTTGCTGGTCAGAACCATCAGCTTAAACTCCTTGCCTACAACAATTGCTTTTGCCAAGGCTTGTTTGCTTCGATCAAGTCGCCGACACCGCCGACAGCGAGAGCCTGCGTGGGACAGCTCGTGACTCGACTCCTGGACGTCGTCGACCTTCAGGGACCACGTGGCTGCCGAGTCAAGCTACACCTTCCTTCCTGTTTGCACCCGACATTGCCTGGTACCCACCTGGTGCCACGCTGGTCACTGGCTAGTGACTGAGAACACTGTCCCCTCTGCTTACAGGTCTTCAACATCTCCGATCCACTCTTGGATCCACTGCATCTCTTCCCGACCGACCGCCTGCAGCACTTTTGTCTACAGGCCCCACGGAACAGATAGAAGAAACCCGACGCACTTCGAGGCCTATGCACCCGCTTCCTGTGGGTGAGGTAAAGCTGGCACACCTGTGCCCAAGTGTAGTATTACATCTCTAGTGCCTGTGTTCCAAATCTTAAGTCCCTAGGTCATCCGGAAGACTCCTTTTGCAGTAACTTTGTACTTTTTACGCACCCATTGAAACCTATGGGAGCACGCGTGTGACTATTTGCTCTGCACACGCCACCCGTGGACCTCCTGGTCACTAACTGACGTTAGCTCCTTGTAGGCCCAGCGATTCTAGAGGCCCTAGGCCTTTTCCCTTTTCTGTTCGTGGTACTTATACCACTATTTTAGTATATGGTTCGAGTGGCCACCAGGGCCTATCCATATAAAGTGCAACTTCTGTGTATTCTGTGATAATCTTGTTTGACGATTTGTGCTCCTGTGCTCACAAAGAGACTAGGGGTTACTTTGATAAATAAATACATATATATTTTGAATATATATCTGTGTGGTGTCCTTTCATTGGTATAAAAGGGGGTTGCATTTGGTAAAACAGCTTGCTTAACACGCATCACGAGTTTAGCCTCAAAGACTGCTTAGCCTACGCTACCACTAGGGCAGCTAGTCCGAAAAGGTTGACTTACAACCACACCATAAGGGTTGCTTGGCATGGTACAAGGTGGTCACTAGAACTAGTGAACAGCATATACCAGGCCAACTTCTCACATTGGTGAGCAGCGGTTGGATTTGAGCTTGCTGTGTTTTACCATTGTAATCTCTTGGTTACCAATTGAAAGATCACATAGGTACCTGTAGGTACATATAAAACAAGATTAGATATACATAAGTTCTACTGAACTTAGTTGTTGTAGAGCAAAGGGAGTAGCACACCCTGACTACAACTACTAGATAGGTTTAGTAGGTAAACCCAAGTGTAGGTAGATTGCAACACATCCACCCACACTTAAGAGCAATGGCTGGGGCAGAGGGGTCCACTGTACCCATCTCTGTCGAGAGTGACCCCCAGAGGGCACCATCCATCTTTGCTACCCTTAATCAGAATGAGCTCAGGCATTTGGCAACTCTTAGAGGCCTTAAACAGCCCAAGAACCCAAACTCTGCTGAGCTCAGAGAACTCTTGCAAAATGATGAGAATCAGAGAGAACTCAGGAAAGCTTCCCAGTTAGCCCCCTTAGGGTCAGGAACAGGAGGCCCCCCTTCTGAAGATGCCACAGAGGTACCCCCTTCCAATAGTCACCCCTTAGATGGGATGCCTACCACAGAGGAAGAAAGTGATGGGGATACAGATGTGAGTGGGGATGAAGGGAGAACTAGCCCAGTGCCAAGTGTTATACTTGGCCCAGCTAAACTAAGGCTATTGGGGACTGACAGTGGGTTCACCCCATTGGATCTCCCCAGTGGACTTAACACAGGGCTTGGAAGGCAAAGGAATCGCTCAGGTGACTCCAATGCTTCCCATGGCTCTAGAGGCTCTCAAGGTCACTCCAGAAGGAGACTGACCACCCCTCAGAGGAGGGAACATGAGGCCAGAATGCAGGAAGCCCAGCTGAGGATCAGGAAGCAGGAGCTAGAGGTAGCCCTGATGGAAGAAAAACTGAGGAAGGCTAGGCAACCTAGAGAGAGTGGGTCTATACCCACTGGTGGCAGCATTGTCCCTAAGGACAAAGATAGGGTCTTTGATAATAGGAACCTGTCTAAGGTTGTGCCCCCCTACAAAAGTGGGGATGACATCCACAAATGGATAACTGCTCTTGAGAGAGCCTGCAAAGTGCAGCAGGTTCCTGAAGACCAGTGGGCAGCAATCCTCTGGCTCTCCTTTGAAGGAAGAGGCAGAGACAGACTCCTCACTGTTAGAGAAGAGGATGTCAGAAACTACAGAGTCCTGAAGAGTGTTCTGGTTGATGGGTTAGGCTTAACCACTGAACAGTACAGGTTAATGTTCAGAGACACCCAAAAGACACAGACTCAGGACTGGTCTGAATATGTTGAATGTGCCACTAAGGCTTTGGAGGGTTGGTTGCTGGGAAGTAAGGTATCTGATTATACAGGATTGTACAATTTGATGATGAGAGAACAGATTTTAAGTAACTGTCAAAACCAGCTCCTCCATCAACACCTGGTAGACTCAGATTTGACCTCTCCCCAAGAATTGGGAAAGAGGGCAGATAAATGGGTCAGGACCAGGATCAGGCCTAAGAATCAGGGTGGTGACCAAAAGAAAGATACCACCAAACCTCAAGAGAAGGGAGGGGATAAGGCGAAAGAGAAATCTTCCTCAGGGCCCCAAAACTCCACACAGGGTGGTGGGTCCCAAGCTCCCTCCTCTACCACAGGTAAAAAGCCTTACTGCCATGAGTGTAAAACTCCTGGGCATTGGAAAACTGACAGCAGTTGCCCAAGGGCTACAAACAAAACTGTTCCTCCAATTACTCCTGTCACACCACCTATTACTGTCAGCAGTAATCCCCCAGGTGGTGGGAGTGCCCCCAAAAATTTGGGTGGGTTTACTTGGGGAACACAGGGGGACCCTGGCTTAGCCAATTCCCCTGCAGCAGATACTCTTGTCTGTGATGGTGGCATGGGGTTTGCCAACTTCACTGCCTGTCCCAACACTTTGGGTAGGTACAGACAAGAGCCCTACATCAATGGTACAAAAGCTGAGGCCTACAGAGACACTGGAGCTAGCATCACAATGGTGGCCCATTGGCTAGTTCCCTCTGAGCAGCTTTTGCCTGGTTTCTCCTACCAGGTGACCAACATTGATGGCAAACAGAACAGTCATCCCATGGCAGAGGTATGTCTCAGCTGGGGAGGTGTCACTGGCCCTAAAAGGGTGGCAGTGTCCCCAACCTTGCCTGTAGACTGCTTACTGGGGAATGACTTAGAACTCTCAGCTTGGGCTGGAGTTGAACAAGACACCCATTCTAAAATGGTAGGCCTTTCACAAAAGGGTAGTGGGGTTGTGCCATTCACAACCCCTGTCCAAATAGATTTCCTCCCTGGAAAGGTTGGAAGGGCAGTGGTAGCCACAGCCCAGGCACAGACAGACTTCCCTGTAGAGACTGGCAGAGCTGTGACAGTCACAGCTCAAACACAAACTGAGTGCCTCCCTGAAAAGGTTGGCAAGGCTGTAATGGTCTCAGCCTATACTCAGACTGACATAGGTGTAGTGAAGCCTGAAACTATGGATCACTCCACACAAACAGAGAGTAGTGGGGAGGAAGAAAAGTCTCCCTCTCCCCAGACATTAGGAAAACGCCAGCCTCCTCAGGGAGCTGACCTCACCTCTTGTGAAGGAACTGCCCCAGAGGTAGCCAGGCATGGCCTGGCAGAGCCTCTGATGTCAGTGGCCCCTTCCAAGGTGGGACCCAGTCTGGTGCAGGTAGCCTGCCTCTCTCTACCCTGCCTCAGTCAGCCCAGGGCTGCAGAGGTCAGGGAGGCCAGTGGACCCCAAGAGGGCCCCTGTCCACAAGAACCCCCCCATCAAAAGAATGAGGATTGCCTGGCTAGTAGCCCTAGTCAGGTGATGGGTAAAAACATTCCTGAGGGATCTCCTTTACAGGTAGTTAGGGACCTCCCCCAGAGGGATTCTGTTGGGTACAGGCAAACATGGGACCTTAGGGCCCCAGACCTGACCTGTCCCTCCAGTAAGCCCACAAAAGGGACCCAGCCTCCAGCTTTAGGTAGCCAGAGGCTGACCCTGAGAGCACAGTGCAACTCAGTTAAGGAAAGAAAGGCATCCATGGTGGAGGATGATTGGAGGAAGCTGAGGCCTCACTTTGAGGACACTCACTTCAGTACTCCATCTCAACACCAGCCTTTTACTTTGCCAAGACACACCAAAGGTAGAGATTCCCTATGGTGGAGACCCTCTGATACCCTTAGGGTGAGGGATTGCTTAGTGGACCATGAGACAGGGGGTAACCATGCCAGTGCTGGTTCCTCCTTATATGGCCACTTGGGCAATATAGGCTTACCTGGTCAAGGTCAGCCTTATCTCCCTTCGTTTGGGGGGGGGTTGTGTAGGAAGGTGGATATCTGACTATGGTTACCCCCAAATTTTTGCCTAGTGTCTAGCTGGTTTTTCGACTTAGTTGGCCTGAGATCCTGCCATTCAGGATCTCAGCCTGGCTGTTCTCTCTACTAAATTAAAACTATGCACCCTAGGTGCATAACCAATTGGAAGTGGATCACCCTGTCAGCCCCTGTACCAGTGTACACTAGGTACCCAGGGCATTGGTGTACCCAAGGCCTGCCAGGGGCTGCAGCATGTATTATGCCACCCCAGGCTTGGCCTAACAATCTGACACAACTGGCTGATCACTCAGCTGGGGTAAGTTGGTGTAATCACCTCTTACTTAGGTGTAGTATACCTATACCTAACCTTAAATGGGACACCTGGTAACCTATAAGTCACTCCTATGGCAGGCCTTAACAATCCTGAAGGCAGAGTGCTTGGTTCCATGTGAGATGGTGCTCTGGCATGAGCTGAGCCTGTCTGCAGTGGTCGGAACAACTTCCTTCTACTGTTTCCAGATATCGTCATACCATATACTCTTAAGTGCATTATGAACCTCGCGGTTAAATGCTATCTTTGGTTTGGCTTTATCAAAACATGTCGAGTAAGGTGTCATACGAATTGGAATACTAACCCCTCGCCAATTCTGGCGACGGGGTTAGCATTCCACCCTTCTAGAGGGACACGACATGTACAGTACCTGAAACCCGGGTAAAATCAGACATAGCCTCAGCTCCACAAAATGGATGCTGCCACCACAGACACAAGTCTGCCCTCCTGCTGCTGGGAGTCCTTCCAGCTTGGGAGGTGTGGACAAAGGGTTTCCTGCCAGGGGAGGTGCGTGCACCACCCCAGACAGGATTTTGTGTATTGGTCAGGTAGGGCTTGAAAGAAACCAGACATGCCTGTGGCTCACAAGGAGCCTCGGTGCATATGCCAGTTCAAACCGGTCCTGGGGCACACCAGTCCCGGGCCTGGGGCGAGCTGGACAAAGGATTGGGGGTGTAACCACCCCCCTTCCTGGTCCCACCCATAGGGAGGGACCTAGCAGGTAGTCCGGCCCCTAGAATCCGAATAAAGGTAGGAGCTGTGTCCTAAGACTTCAGACATCCTGGAATCAACTTGAAACTAAGAAGAAGACGGGAACTTCGACGCTCTGCCGCACAGAGGACTGAAGCCAATCTCCCCTGTGGTCAGGGAGTGACCACCTTGCTAACGCAAGCACCATCCAGCGAATCAACGTCTGCTTTGCCGCCGCCTCCCGCCGGAGCCCGAGCCCAGAGACTGACAAGACCTGGACCTCCAGACCTCTCACCGCCCGATCCACAGTCCCTGCAAAGAGGAGACCCGTGGAGGCACCGAGACACGTGGAGCCAGCCATCTTGGAACGACTACGACAAGCTGACAAGTGCAACAACCGAGGCTCCCTCCAAGTTGTGCTTTGGGTCCTGAGAAGCCCAACCCTCGAGCAGCATCTGCACCAAAGGTGAGCCCTCCAGCATCTCCACGATCTGCGTGGGGCCCTTCTGCATTTTGCCACTCGACGCGCCTAACCGGTTGCTGGCCCGCTGGCTAGTGGCCATCTTGGCGACGAAATCTACGACAAACACCGCTGGTCTGGTTGCTCCAGACTGGCCCTTGCTCCCCTCCAAAGGAGCCGTTCCTCTGACCTTGCTGGTCAGAACCATCAGCTTAAACTCCTTGCCTACAACAATTGCTTTTGCCAAGGCTTGTTTGCTTCGATCAAGTCGCCGACACCGCCGACAGCGAGAGCCTGCGTGGGACAGCTCGTGACTCGACTCCTGGACGTCGTCGACCTTCAGGGACCACGTGGCTGCCGAGTCAAGCTACACCTTCCTTCCTGTTTGCACCCGACATTGCCTGGTACCCACCTGGTGCCACGCTGGTCACTGGCTAGTGACTGAGAACACTGTCCCCTCTGCTTACAGGTCTTCAACATCTCCGATCCACTCTTGGATCCACTGCATCTCTTCCCGACCGACCGCCTGCAGCACTTTTGTCTACAGGCCCCACGGAACAGATAGAAGAAACCCGACGCACTTCGAGGCCTATGCACCCGCTTCCTGTGGGTGAGGTAAAGCTGGCACACCTGTGCCCAAGTGTAGTATTACATCTCTAGTGCCTGTGTTCCAAATCTTAAGTCCCTAGGTCATCCGGAAGACTCCTTTTGCAGTAACTTTGTACTTTTTACGCACCCATTGAAACCTATGGGAGCACGCGTGTGACTATTTGCTCTGCACACGCCACCCGTGGACCTCCTGGTCACTAACTGACGTTAGCTCCTTGTAGGCCCAGCGATTCTAGAGGCCCTAGGCCTTTTCCCTTTTCTGTTCGTGGTACTTATACCACTATTTTAGTATATGGTTCGAGTGGCCACCAGGGCCTATCCATATAAAGTGCAACTTCTGTGTATTCTGTGATAATCTTGTTTGACGATTTGTGCTCCTGTGCTCACAAAGAGACTAGGGGTTACTTTGATAAATAAATACATATATATTTTGAATATATATCTGTGTGGTGTCCTTTCATTGGTATAAAAGGGGGTTGCATTTGGTAAAACAGCTTGCTTAACACGCATCACGAGTTTAGCCTCAAAGACTGCTTAGCCTACGCTACCACTAGGGCAGCTAGTCCGAAAAGGTTGACTTACAACCACACCATAAGGGTTGCTTGGCATGGTACAAGGTGATCACTTTAACTAGTGAGCATCATATACCAGGCCAACTTCTCACAAGTGGCTTTCAGGCCGTGTAGGGGGTCGTGCTGGGGGTGGTGTTTCAGGGTTTAGGGCAGTGCAGTGATGTTCGGGCAGTGTAGGGGGTTGTGCTGGGAGTGGTGTTTCAGGGTATAGGGTAGTGCAGTGGTGTTCGGGCAGTGTAGGGGGGCGTGCTGGGGGTGGTGTTTCAGGGTTTAGGGCAGTGCAGTAGTGTTCGGGCAGTGTAGAGTGTTGTGCTGTCGGTGGTGTTTCAGGGTTTAGGGCAGTGCAGTTGTGTTCGGGCAGTGTAGGGGATCGTGCTGGGGCTGGTGTTTCAGGGCTTAGGGCAGTGCAGTGGTGTTTGGGCAGTGTAGGGGTCGTGCTGGGTGTGGTGTTTCAGGGTTTAGGGAAGTGCAGTGGCATTCGGGCAGTGTAGGGGGTCGTGCAGGGGGTGGTGTTTCAGGGTTTAGGGCAGTGCAGTGGCGTTCGGGAAGTGTAGGGTGTCGTGCTGGGGTTGGTGTTTCAGGGTTTAGGGCAATGCAGTGGCGTTTGGGCCCTGTAGAGGGTCGTGCAGGGGGGTGTTGTTTCAGGGTTTAGGACAGTGCAGTGGCATTCGGGCAGTGTAGGGGGTCGTGCTGGGGATGGTGTTTCCGGGTTTAGGGCTGTGCAGTGGTGTTCGGGCAGTATAGGGAGTCGTACTGGTGGTGGTGTTTCAGGGATTAAGGCAGTGCAATGGTGTTCGGGCAGTGTAGGGGGTCGTGCTGGTGCTGGTGTTTCAGGGTTTAGGGCAGAGCAGTGGTGTTCGGGCAGTGTAGTACAACGTTCTGGGTGTAGTGTTTCAGGGTTTAGGCAGTGCAGTGGTGTTCAGGCAGTGTAGGGGGTCTTGCTGGGCGTGGTGTTTCAGGGTTTAGGGCCGTGCAGGGGTGTGCGGGCAGTGTAGGGGGTCGAGCAGGGGGGTGGTGTTTCAGGGTTTAGGGTAGTGCAGTGATGTTCAGGCAGTGTAGGGGGTCGTGCTGGGGGTGGTGTTTCAGGGTTTAGGGCAGTGCAGTGGTGTTCGGGCAGTGTAGTACGACGTTCTGGGTGTAGTGTTTCAGGTTTAGGCAGTGCAGTGGTGTTCGGGCAGTGTAGGGGGTCTTGCTGGGTGTGGTGATTCAGGTTTTAGGGCCGTGCAGGGGTGTTCGGGCAGTGTAGGGTGTCGTGCAGGGGGGTGGTGTTTCAGGGTTTAGGGTAGTGCAGTGGTGTTCAGGCAGTGTAGGGGGTCGTGCTGGGGGTGGTGTTTCAGGGTTTAGGGCAGTGCAGTGGTGTTCGGGCAGTGTAGGGGGTTGTGCAGGGGGATAGTGTTACAGGGTTTAGGGCAGTGCAGTGGTGTTCAGGCAGCGTAGGGGGTCATGCTGGGGGTGGTGTTTGAGGGTTTAGGGCAGAGCAGTGGTGTTCAGGCTGTGTAGGGGGTCATGCAGGGGTTTTGTTTCAGGGTTTACGGCAGAGCAGTGGTGTTCGGGCAGTGTAGGGGGTTGTGCAGGGTGGTGATGTTTCAGGGTTTAGGGCAGTGCACTGGTGTTCAGGCAGTGTAGGGGTTGTGGTAGGGGCTAGTCTTTCAGGGTTTAGGACAATGCCGTGGTGTTCGGACACTGTAGGGGATAGTGCTGGGGCTAGTGTATCACGGTTTAGGGCAGTGCAGTGGTGTTCGAGCAGTGTAGGGGTTGAGCAGGGGTCTGGTGTTTAAGAGGTTAGGGCAGTGCATTGGTGTTCGGGCAGTGTAGGGGGTTGTGCCGGGAGTGGTGTTTCAAGGTTTAGGGTAGTGCAGAGGTGTTCGGGCAGTGTAGGGGGTCGTGCTGGGGGTGGTGTTTTAGGGTTTAGGGCAGTGCAGTGGCATTCGGACAGTGTAGGGGGTCGTGCAGGGGGGTGGTGTTTCAGGGTTTAGGGAAGTGCAGTGGCGTTCGGGCAGTGTAGGAGGTCGTGCAGGGGGTGGTGTTTCAGGGTTTAGGGCAGTGCAGTGGCGTTCGGGAAGTGTAGGGTGTCGTGCTGTGGTTGGTGTTTCAGGGTTTAGGGCAATGCAGTGGCGTTTGGGCCCTGTAGAGGGTCGTGCAGGGGGGTGTTGTTTCAGGGTTTAGGACAGTGCAGTGGCATTCGGGCAGTGTAGGGGGTCGTGCTGGGGCTGGTGTTTCAGGGCTTAGGGCAGTGCAGTGGTGTTCGGGCAGTGTAGGGGTCGTGCTGGGTGTGGTGTTTCAGGGTTTAGGGAAGTGCAGTGGCGTTCGGGCAGTGTAGGGGGTCGTGCAGGGGGTGGTGTTTCAGGGTTTAGGGCAGTGCAGTGGCGTTCGGGAAGTGTAGGGTGTCGTGCTGGGGTTGGTGTTTCAGGGTTTAGGGCAATGCAGTGGCGTTTGGGCCCTGTAGAGGGTCGTGCAGGGGGGTGTTGTTTCAGGGTTTAGGACAGTGCAGTGGCATTCGGGCAGTGTAGAAGGTCGTGCTGGGGATGGTGTTTCCGGGTTTAGGGCTGTGCAGTGGTGTTCGGGCAGTATAGGGAGTCGTACTGGTGGTGGTGTTTCGGGGATTAAGGCAGTGCAGTGGTGTTCGGGCAGTGTAGGGGGTTGTGCTGGTGCTGGTGTTTCAGGGTTTAGGGCAGAGCAGTGGTGTTTGGGCAGTGTAGTACAACGTTCTGGGTGTAGTGTTTCAGGGTTTAGGCAGTGCAGTGGTGTTCAGGCAGTGTAGGGGGTCATGCTTGGGGTGGTGTTTTACAGTTTAGGGCACTGCAGTGGTGTTCGGGCAGTGCAGGGAGTTGTGCAGGGGTGGTGTTTCAGGGTTTAGGGCAGTGCAGTGGTGTTCGGGCAGTGTAGGGGGTCTTGCGGGGGTGGTGTTTCAGGGTTTAGGGCAGTGCAGTGATGGTCAGGCAGTGTAGGGGGTCATGCTTGGGGTGGAGTTTTACAGTTTAGGGCACTGCAGTGGTGTTCGGGCAGTGCAGGGAGTTGTGCAGGGTGGTGTTTCAGGCTTCAGGGCAATGCAGTGGCATTCGGGAAGTGTAGGGGGTTGTGCTGGGGGTGGTGTTTCAGGGTTTAGGGCAGTGCAGTGGCTTTCAGGCCGTGTAGGAGGTCGTGCTGGGGTGGTGTTTCAGAGTTTAGGGCAGTGCAGTGGCATTCGGGCAGTGTAGGGGGTCGTGCGGGTGTTTCAGGGTTCAGGGTAGGGCAGTGGTGTTCGGGCACTGTAGTACGACGTTCTGGGTGTAGTGTTTCAGGGTTTAGGCAGTGCAGTGGTGTTCGGGCAGTGTAGGGGGTCTTGCTGGGCGTGGTGTTTCAGGGTTTAGGGCCGTGCAGGGGTGTTCGGGCAGTGTAGGGGGTCATGCAGGGGGGTGGTGTTTCAGGGTTTAGGGTAGTGCAGTGGTGTTCAGGCAGTGTAGGGAGTCGTGCTGGGGGTGGTGTTTCAGGGTTTAGGGCAGTGCAGTGGTGTTCGGGCAGTGTAGGGGGTTGTGCAGGGGGATAGTGTTACAGGGTTTAGGGCAGTGCAGTGGTGTTCAGGCAGCGTAGGGGGTCATGCTGGGGGTGGTGTTTGAGGGTTTAGGGCAGAGCAGTGGTGTTCAGGCTGTGTAGGGGGTCATGCAGGGGTTTTGTTTCAGGGTTTAGGGCAGAGCAGTGGTGTTCGGGCAGTGTAGGGGGTTGTGCAGGGTGGTGATGTTTCAGGGTTTAGGGCAGTGCACTGGTGTTCGGGCAGTGTAGGGGTTGTGGTAGGGGCTAGTCTTTCAGGGTTTAGGGCAATGCCGTGGTGTTCGGACACTGTAGGGGATAGTGCTGGGGCTAGTGTTTCACAATTTAGGGCAGTGCAGTGGTGTTTTAGCAGTGTAGGGGTTGAGCAGGGGTCTGGTGTTTCAGAGGTTAGGGCAGTGCATTGGTGTTCGGGCAGTGTAGGGGGTTGTGCCGGGAGTGGTGTTTCAAGGTTTAGGGTAGTGCAGTGGTGTTCGGGCAGTGTAGGGGGTCGTGCTGGGGGTGGTGTTTCAGGGTTTAGGGCAGTGCAGTGGCATTCGGGCAGTGTAGGGGGTCGTGCAGGGGGGTGGTGTTTCAGGGTTTAGGGCAGTGCACTGGCGCTAGGGCAGTATAGGGGGTTGTGCTGGGGGTGGTGTTTCAGGGTTTAGGGCAGTGCAGTGGCTTTCAGGCCGTGTAGGAGGTCGTGCTGGGGTGGTGTTTCAGGGTTTAGGGCAGTGCAGTGATGTTCGGGCAGTGTAGGGGGTTGAGCTGGGAGTGGTGTTTCAGGGTATAGGGTAGTGCAGTGGTGTTCGGGCAGTGTAGGGGGTCGTGCTGGGGGTGGTGTTTCAGGGTTTAGGGCAGTGCAGTAGTGTTCGGGCAGTGTAGGGGGTTGTGCTGTCGGTGGTGTTTCAGGGTTTAGGGCAGTGCAGTGGTGTTCGGGCAGTGTAGGGGATCGTGCTGGGGCTGGTGTTTCAGGGCTTAGGGCAGTGCAGTGGTGTTCGGGCAGTGTAGGGGGTCGTGCTGGGTGTGGTGTTTCAGGGTTTAGGGCAGTGCAGTGGCATTCGGGCAGTGTAGGGGGTCGTGCAGGGGGGTGGTGTTTCAGGGTTTAGGGCAGTGCAGTGGTGGTCAGGCAGTGTAGGGGGTCATGCTTGGGGTGGAGTTTTACAGTTTACGGCACTGCAGTGGTGTTCGGGCAGTGCAGGGAGTTGTGCAGGGTGGTGTTTCAGGGTTCAGGGCAGTGCAGTGGCATTCGGGAAGTGTAGGGGGTCATGCTGGGGTTGGTGTTTCAGGGTTTAGGGCAATGCAGTGGTGTTTGGGCCCTGTAGAGGGTCGTGCAGGGGGGTGGTGTTTCAGGGTTTAGGGCAGTGCAGTGGCATTCGGGCAGTGTAGGGGGTCGTGCGGGTGTTTCAGGGTTTAGGGTAGAGCAGTGGTGTTCGGGCACTGTAGTACGACGTTCTGGGTGTAGTGTTTCAGGGTTTAGGCAGTGCAGTGGTGTTCGGGCAGTGTAGGGGGTCTTGCTGGGCGTGGTGTTTCAGGGTTTAGGGCAGTGCAGTGGTGTTCAGGCAGCGTAGGGGGTCATGCTGGGGGTGGTGTTTGAGGGTTTAGGGCAGAGCAGTGGTGTTCAGGCTGTGTAGGGGGTCATGCAGGGGTTTTGTTTCAGGGTTTAGGGCAGAGCAGTGGTGTTCGGGCAGTGTAGGGGGTTGTGCAGGGTGGTGATGTTTCAGGGTTTAGGGCAGTGCACTGGTGTTCGGGCAGTGTAGGGGTTGTGGTAGGGGCTAGTCTTTCAGGGTTTAGGGCAATGCCGTGGTGTTCGGACACTGTAGGGGATAGTGCTGGGGCTAGTGTTTCACGATTTAGTGCAGTGCAGTGGTGTTCGAGCAGTGTAGGGGTTGAGCAGGGGTCTGGTGTTTCAGAGGTTAGGGCAGTGCATTGGTGTTCGGGCAGTGTAGGGGGTTGTGCCGGGAGTGGTGTTTCAAGGTTTAGGGTAGTGCAGTGGTGTTCGGGCAGTGTAGGGGGTCGTGCTGGGGGTGGTGTTTCAGGGTTTAGGGCAGTGCAGTGGCATTCGGGCAGTGTAGGGGGTCGTGCAGGGGGGTGGTGTTTCAGGGTTTAGGGCAGTGCACTGGCGCTAGGGCAGTATAGGGGGTTGTGCTGGGGGTGGTGTTTCAGGGTTTAGGGCAGTGCAGTGGCTTTCAGGCCGTGTAGGAGGTCGTGCTGGGGTCGTGTTACAGGGTTTAGGGCAGTGCAGTGATGTTCGGGCAGTGTAGGGGGTTGAGCTGGGAGTGGTGTTTCAGGGTATAGGGTAGTGCAGTGGTGTTCGGGCAGTGTAGGGGGTCGTGCTGGGGGTGGTGTTTCAGGGTTTAGGGCAGTGCAGTGGTGTTCGGGCAGTGTAGGGGGTCGTGCTGGGGATGGTGTTTCCGGGTTTAGGTCTGTGCAGTGGTGTTCGGGCAGTGTAGGGAGTCGTACTGGTGGTGGTGTTTCATGGATTAAGGCAGTGCAGTGGTGTTCGGGCATTGTAGTACAACGTTCTGGGTGTAGTGTTTCAGGGTTTAGGCAGTGCAGTGGTGTTCAGGCAGTGTAGGGGGTCTTGCTGGGCGTGGTGTTTCAGGGTTTAGGGCCGTGCAGGGGTGTGCGGGCAGTGTAGGGGGTCGAGCAGGGGGGTGGTGTTTCAGGGTTTAGGGTAGTGCAGTGATGTTCAGGCAGTGTAGGGGGTCGTGCTGGGGGTGGTGTTTCAGGGTTTAGGGCAGTGCAGTGGTGTTCGGGCTGTGCAGGGAGTTGTGCAGGGGTGGTGTTTGAGGGTTTAGGGCAGTGCAGTGGTGTTCGGGCAGTGTAGGGGGTCTGGCGGGGGTGGTGTTTCAGGGTTTAGGGCAGTGCAGTGGCGTTCGGGCAGTGTAAGGGGTCATACAGGGGGGTGGTGTTTCAGGGTTTAGGGCAATGCACTGGCGTTCAGGTGGTGTAGGGGGTCATACTGGGGGTGATGTTTCAGGGTTTAGGGCAGTCCAGTGGCATTCGGGAAGTATAGGAGGTTGTGCTGGGGTGGTGTTTCAGGGTTTAGGGCAGTGCAGTGGCATTCGGGCAGTGTAGGGGGTCGTGCAGGGGGGTGTTGTTTCTGGGTTTAGGGCAGTGCACTGGCGCTAGGGCAGTATAGGGGGTCGTGCTGGGGGTGGTGTTTCAGGGTTTAGGGCAGTGCAGTGGCTTTCAGGCCGTGTAGAGGGTCGTGCTGGGGGTGGTGTTTCAGGGTTTAAGGCAGTGCAGTGATGTTCAGGCAGTGTAGGGGGTTGTGCTGGGAGTGGTGTTTCAGGGTTTAGGGTAGTGTAGTGGTGTTCGGGCAGTGTAGGGTGTCGTGCTGGTGTTTCAGGGTTTAGGGCAGAGCAGTGGTGTTCGGGCAGTGTACTACGACGTTCTGGGTGTAGTGTTTCATGGTTTAGGCAGTGCAGTGGTGTTCGGGCAGTGTAGGGGGTTGTGCTGGGTGTGGTGTTTCAGGGTTTAGGGAAGTGCAGTGGCGTTCGGGCAGTGTAGGGGGTCATGCAGGGGGTGGTGTTTCAGGGTTTAGGGCAGTGCAGTGGCGTTCAGGAAGTGTAGGGGGTCGTGCTGGGGGTGGTGTTTCAGGGTTTAGGGCAGTGCAGTGGTGTTCGAGCAGTGTAGGGGGTGGTGTTGTGGGTGGTGTTTCAGGGTTTAGGGCAGTGCAGTGGTGTTCGGGCAGTGTAGGGGATCGTGCTGGGGCTGGTGTTTTAGGGTTTAGGGCAGTGCAGTGGTGTTAGGGCTGTATAGGGGGTGGTGCTGGGGGTGGTGTTTCAGGGTTTAGGGCAGTGCAGTGGATTTCAGGCCATTTAGGGGTCATGCTGGGGTTGGTGTTTCAGGGTTGAGGGCACTGCAGTGGCGTTTGGTCCCTGTAGAAGGTCGTGCAGGGGGGTGGTGTTTCAGGGTTTAGGGCAGTGCAGTGGCATTCGGGCAGTGTAGGGGGTTGTGCTGGTGTTTCAGGGTTTAGGGCAGAGCAGTGGTGTTCGGGCACTGTAGTACGACGTTCTGGGTGTAGTGTTTCAGGGTTTAGGCAGTGCAGTGGTGTTCGGGTAGTGTAGGGGGTCTTGCTGGGCGTGGTGTTTCAGGGTTTAGGGCCTTGCAGGTATGTTCGGGCAGTGTAGGGGGTCGTGCAGGGGGGTGGTGTTTCAAGGTTTAGGGTAGTGCAGTGGTGTTCAGGCTGTGTAGGGGGTCATGCTGGGGGTGGTGTTTGAGGGTTTAGGGCAGAGCAGTGGTGTTCGGGCTGTGTAGGGGGTCATGCAGGGGTTTTGTTTCAGGGTTTAGGGCAGAGCAGTGGTGTTCGGGCAGTGTAGGGGTTGTGGTAGGGGCTAGTCTTTCAGGGTTTAGGGAAATGCCGTGGTGTTCGGACACTGTAGGGGATAGTGCTGGGGCTAGTGTTTCACGGTTTAGGGCAGTGCAGTGGTGTTCGAGCTGTGTAGGGGTTGAGCAGGGGGGTGGTGTTTCAGAGGTTAGGGCAGTGCAGTCTTGTTCGGGCAGTGTAGGGGGTTGTGCTGTGGGTGGTGTTTCAGGAATTAGGGCAGTGCAGTGGTGTTCGGGCAGTGTAGGGGATCGTGCTGGGGCTGGTGTTTCAGGGTTTAGGGCAGTGCAGTGGTGTTCGGGCAGTGTAGGGGGTCATGCTGGGTGTGGTGTTTCAGGGTTTAGGGCAGCGAAGTGGTGTTTGGGCAGTGCAGGGGGTTGTGCTGTGGGTGGTGTTTTAGGGTTTAGGGCAGTGCAGTGGTGTTCGGGCAGTGTAGGGGATCATGCTGGGGCTGGTGTTTTAGGGTTTAGGGCAGTGCAGTGGTGTTAGGGCCGTATAGGGGTGGTGCTGGGGGTGGTGTTTCAGGGTTTAGGGCAGTGCAGTGGCTTTCAGGCCGTGTAGGGGGTCGTGCTGGGGGTGGTTTTTCAGGGTTTAGGGCAGTGCAGTGATGTTCGGGCAGTGTAGGGGGTTGTGCTGGGAGTGCTGTTTCAGGGTATAGGGTAGTGCAGTGGTGTTCGGGCAGTGTATGAGGGCGTGCTGGGGTGGTGTTTCAGGGTTTAGGGCAGTGCAGTAGTGTTCGGGCAGTGTAGGGGGTTGTGCTGTCGGTGGTGTTTCAAGGTTTAGGGCAGTGCAGTGGTGTTCGGGCAGTGTAGGGGATCGTGCTGGGGCTGGAGTTTCAGGGCTTAGGGCAGTGCAGTGGTGTTCGGGCAGTGTAGGGGTCGTGCTGGGTGTGGTGTTTCAGGGTTTAGGGAAGTGCAGTGGCGTTCGGGCAGTGTAGGAGGTCGTGCAGGGGGTGGTGTTTCAGGGTTTAGGGCAGTGCAGTGGCGTTCGGGAAGTGTAGGGTGTCGTGCTGTGGTTGGTGTTTCAGGGTTTAGGGCATGCAGTGGCGTTTGGGCCCTGTAGAGGGTCGTGCAGGGGGGTGTTGTTTTGGGGTTTAGGACAGTGCAGTGGCATTCGGGCAGTGTAGGGGGTCGTGCTGGGGCTGGTGTTTCAGGGCTTAGGGCAGTGCAGTGGTGTTCGGGCAGTGTAGGGGTCGTGCTGGGTGTGGTGTTTCAGGGTTTAGGGAAGTGCAGTGGTGTTCGGGCAGTGTAGGGGGTCGTGCAGGGGGTGGTGTTTCAGGGTTTAGGGCAGTGCAGTGGCGTTCGGGAAGTGTAGTGTGTCGTGCTGGGGTTGGTGTTTCAGGGTTTAGGGCAATGCAGTGGCGTTTGGGCCCTGTAGAGGGTCGTGCAGGGGGGTGTTGTTTCAGGGTTTAGGACAGTGCAGTGGCATTCTGGCAGTGTAGAAGGTCGTGCTGGGGATGGTGTTTCCGGGTTTAGGGCTGTGCAGTGGTGTTCGGGCAGTATAGGGAGTCGTACTGGTGGTGGTGTTTCAGGGATTAAGGCAGTGCAGTGGTGTTCGGGCAGTGTAGGGGGTTGTGCTGGTGCTGGTGTTTCAGGGTTTAGGGCAGAGCAGTGGTGTTCGGGCAGTGTAGTACAACGTTCTGGGTGTAGTGTTTCAGGGTTTAGGCAGTGCAGTGGTGTTCAGGCAGTGTAGGGGGTCATGCTTGGGGTGGTGTTTTACAGTTTAGGGCACTGCAGTGGTGTTCGGGCAGTGCAGGGAGTTGTGCAGGGGTGGTGTTTCAGGGTTTAGGGCAGTGCAGTGGTGTTCGGGCAGTGTAGGGGGTCTTGCGGGGGTGGTGTTTCAGGGTTTAGGGCAGTGCAGTGGTGGTCAGGCAGTGTAGGGGGTCATGCTTGGGGTGGAGTTTTACAGTTTAGGGCACTGCAGTGGTGTTCGGGCAGTGCAGGGAGTTGTGCAGGGTGGTGTTTCAGGGTTCAGGGCAGTGCAGTGGCATTCGGGAAGTGTAGGGGGTCATGCTGGGGTTGGTGTTTCAGGGTTTAGGGCAATGCAGTGGTGTTTGGGCCCTGTAGAGGGTCGTGCAGGGGGGTGGTGTTTCAGGGTTTAGGGCAGTGCAGTGGCATTCGGGCAGTGTAGGGGGTCGTGCGTGTGTTTCAGGGTTTAGGGTAGAGCAGTGGTGTTCGGGCACTGTAGTACGACGTTCTGGGTGTAGTATTTCAGGGTTTAGGCAGTGCAGTGGTGTTCGGGCAGTGTAGGGGGTCTTGCTGGGCGTGGTGTTTCAGGGTTTAGGGCCGTGCAGGGGTGTTCGGGCAGTGTAGGGGGTCATGCAGGGGGGTGGTGTTTCAGGGTTTAGGGTAGTGCAGTGGTGTTCAGGCAGTGTAGGGGGTCGTGCTGGGGGTGGTGTTTCAGGGTTTAGGGCAGTGCAGTGGTGTTCGGGCAGTGTAGGGGGTTGTGCAGGGGGATAGTGTTACAGGGTTTAGGGCAGTGCAGTGGTGTTCAGGCAGCGTAGGGGGTCATGCTGGGGGTGGTGTTTGAGGGTTTAGGGCAGAGCAGTGGTGTTCAGGCTGTGTAGGGGATCATGCAGGGGTTTTGTTTCAGGGTTTAGGGCAGAGCAGTGGTGTTCGGGCAGTGTAGGGGGTTGTGCAGGGTGGTGATGTTTCAGGGTTTAGGGCAGTGCACTGGTGTTCGGGCAGTGTAGGGGTTGTGGTAGGGGCTAGTCTTTCAGGGTTTAGGGCAATGCCGTGGTGTTCGGACACTGTAGGGGATAGTGCTGGGGCTAGTGTTTCACGATTTAGGGCAGTGCAGTGGTGTTCGAGCAGTGTAGGGGATCGTGCTGGGGCTGGAGTTTCAGGGCTTAGGGCAGTGCAGTGGTTTTCGGGCAGTGTAGGGGTCGTGCTGGGTGTGGTGTTTCAGGGTTTAGGGAAGTGCAGTGGCGTTCGGGCAGTGTAGGAGGTCATGCAGGGAGTGGTGTTTCAGGGTTTAGGGCAGTGCAGTGGCGTTCGGGAAGTGTAGGGTGTCGTGCTGTGGTTGGTGTTTCAGGGTTTAGGGTAATGCAGTGGCGTTTGGGCCCTGTAGAGGGTCGTGCAGGGGGGTGTTGTTTCAGGGTTTAGGACAGTGCAGTGGCATTCAGGCAGTGTAGGGGGTCGTGCTGGGGCTGGTGTTTCAGGGCTTAGGGCAGTGCAGTGGTGTTCGGGCAGTGTAGGGGTCGTGCTGGGTGTGGTGTTTCAGGGTTTAGGGAAGTGCAGTGGCGTTCGGGCAGTGTAGGGGGTTGTGCTGTCGGTGGTTGTGAGAAGTTGGCCTGGTATATGATGTTCACTAGTTAAAGTGACCACCTTGTACCATGCCAAGCAACCCTTATGGTGTGGTTGTAAGTCAACCTTTTCGGACTAGCTGCCCTAGTGGTAGCGTAGGCTAAGCAGTCTTTGAGGCTAAACTCGTGAAGCGTGTTAAGCCAGCTGTTTTACCAAATGTAACCCCCTTTTATACCAATGAAAGGACACCACACAGATATATATTCAAAATATATATGTATTTATTTCTCAAAGTAACCCCTAGTCTCCTTATGAGCACAGGAGCACAAATCGTCAAACAAGATTACAGTAGAATACACAGAAGTTGCACTTTATATGGATAGGCCCTGGTGGCCACTCAAACCATATACTAAAATAGTGGTATAAGTACCACGAACAGAAAAGGGAAAAGGCCTAGGGCCTCTAGAATCGCTGGGCCTACAAGGAGCTAACGTCAGTTAGTGACCAGGAGGTCCACGGGTGGCGTGTGCAGAGCAAATAGTCACACGCGTGCTCCCATAGGTTTCAATGGGTGCGTAAAAAGTACAAAGTTACTGCAAAGAGGATCTTCCGGATGGACTAGGAACTCAAGATTTGGAACACAGGCACTAGAGATGTAATACTACACTTGGGCACAGGTGTGCCAGCTTTACCTCACCCACAGGAAGCGGGTGCATAGGCCTCGAAGTGCGTCGGGTTTCTTCTATCTGTTCCGTGGAGCCTGAAGACAAAGATGCTGCAGGCGGTCGGTCCGGGAGAGATGCAGTGGATCCAAGAGTGGATCGGAGATGTTGAAGACCTGTAAGCAGAGGGGACAGTGTTCACAGTCACTAGCCAGTGACCGGCGTGGCACCAGGTGGGTACCAGGCAATGTCGGGTGCAAACAGGGAGAAAGGTGTAGCTTGTCTCTGCAGCCACGTGGTCCCTGGAGATCGACGACGTCCAGGAGTCAGTTCACAAGCTGGTCCACGCAGGCTCTCGCTGTCGGCGGTGTCGGCGACTTGATCGAAGCAAACAAGCCTTGGCAAAAGCAATTGTTGTAGGAAAAGGAAATAAGCTGATGGTTCTGACCAGCAAGGTCAGAAGGACTGCTCCTTTGGAGGGGAGCAAGGGCCAGTCTGGAGCAACCAGACCAGCGGTGTATTTCTTGAAGTTCGTCGCCAAGATGGCTACTAGCCAGCGGGCCAGCAACCGGTTAGGCGCGTCGAGTGGCAAAATGCAGAAGGGCCCCACGCAGATCGTGGAGATGCTGGAGGGCTCACCTTTGGTGCAGATGCTGCTCGGGTGTTGGGCTTCTCAGATCCCAAAGCACAACTTGGAGGAAGCCTCGGTTGTTGCACTTGTCAGCTTGTCGTAGTCGTTCCAAGATGGCCGGCACCACGTGTCTCGGTGCCTCCACGGGTCTCCTCTTTTCAGGGACTGTGGATCGGGCGGTGAGAGGTCTGGAGGTCCAGGTCTTGTCAGTCTCTGGGCTCGGGCTCCGGCGGGAGGCGGCAGCAAAGCAGACGTTGATTCGCTGGATGGTGCTTGCGTTAGCAAGGTGGTCACTCCCTGACCACAGGGGAGATTGGCTTCAGTCCTCTGTGCAGCAGAGCGTCGAAGTTCCCGTCTTCTTCTTAGTATTAAGTTGATTCCAGGATGTCTGAAGTCTTAGGACACAGCTCCTACCTTTAAGCGGATTCTAGGGGCCGGACTACCTGCTAGGTCCCTCCCTATGGGTGGGACCAGGAAGGGGGGTGGTTACACCCCCAATCCTTTGTCCAGCTCGCCCCAGGCCCGGGACTGGTGTGCCCCAGGACCGGTTTGAACTGGCATATGCACCGAGGCTCCTTGTGAGCCACAGGCATGTCTGGTTTCTTTCAAGCCCTACCTGACCAATACACAAAATCCTGTCTGGGGTGGTGCACGCACCTCCCCTGGCAGGAAACCCTTTGTCCACACCTCCCAAGCTGGAAGGACTCCCAGCAGCAGGAGGGCAGACTTGTGTCTGTGGTGGCAGCATCCATTTTGTGGAGCTGAGGCTATGTATGATTTTACCCGGGTTTCAGGTACTGTACATGTCGTGTCCCTCTAGAAGGGTGGAATGCTAACCCCGTCGCCAGAATTGGCGAGGGGTTAGTATTCCAATTTGTATGACACCTTACTCGACATGTTTTGATAAAGCCAAACCAAAGATAGCATTTAACCGCGAGGTTCATAATGCACTTAAGAGTATATGGTATGACGATATCTGGAAACAGTAGAAGGAAGTTGTTCCGACCACTGCAGACAGGCTCAGCTCATGCCAGAGCACCATCTCACATGGAACCACGCACTCTGCCTTCAGGATTGTTAAGGCCTGCCATAGGAGTGACTTATAGGTTACCAGGTGTCCCATTTAAGGTTAGGTATAGGTATACTACACCTAAGTAAGAGGTGATTACACCAACTTACCCCAGCTGAGTGATCAGCCAGTTGTGTCAAATTGTTAGGCCAAGCCTGGGGTGGCATAATACATGCTTCAGCCCCTGGCAGGCCTTGGGTACACCAATGCCCTGGGTACCTAGTGTACACTGGTACAGGGGCTGACAGGGTGATCCACTTCCAATTGGTTATGCACCTAGGGTGCATAGTTTTAATTTAGTAGAGAGAACAGCAGGCTGGGGGTCTGATTGGCAGGCCCACAGCCTCAATATGTCAAAAACCAGTGAAGCAAAAAGCAAAAATTTGGGGTGACCATAGGATAGCAGACCCTACTCTCCTACACAACCCCCCCCCAAACGCTGGGACATTAAACTAGCCTTGACCAGTCTCGTCTTCATGTCCTAAGTGGAAGTACCTGGAGAGACCATCTGCATTCCCATGGTCAGTAACTGGCCGGTGCTCCACTGTAAAGTCCATCCCCTGTAGGGAAATGGACCACCTAAGCAGTTTGGGGTTTTCACCCTTCATCTGATTTAGCCACAAGAGGGGCTTATGGTCGGTCTGAATCTTGAAGTGAGTGCCAAACAAGTATGGCCTCAGCTTCCTCAGGGCCCACACCACAGCAAAGGCCTCCCTCTCAATAGCTGACCAATTCTTCTCTCTGGGGGTCAACCTTCTGCTAATAAAAGCAACGGGTTGGTCTTGACCATCTACATTAAGTTGTGACAGCACAGCTCCCACACCCAACTCAGAAGCATCTGTTTGGACAATAAACTCTTTGGAGTAGTCAGGACTTTTCAGGATAGGTGCAGAGCACATGGCCTCCTTCAGGTCATCAAATGCCTTTTGACAGCTTACTGTCCACTGAACCTTTTTGGGCATCTTCTTGGATGTCAGATCATTAAGAGGAGTCACAATGGACCCATAGTTCTTAACAAACTTCCTGTAGTACCCAGTCAAGCCCAAGAAAGCTCGAACTTGAGTCTGGGTGGTTGGAGGGGACCAGTCCTTGATGGATTGTATCTTACTCTCCAGTGGTTGAACTTGGCCTCCACCTACAAGGTGGCCCAAATATACAACCTTACTCTGCCCTATCTGGCACTTTGTAGCCTTGATAGTGAGGCCTGCCCTTTGCAGAGCCTCAAGAGCCTTCTTCAGGTGGATCAGGTGATCCTCCCAGGTGGAGCTAAAGACAGCAATGTCATCCAGATATGCTGCGCAAAAGTCATCCAACCCAGTAAGGACTTGGTTCACCAGCCTTTGGAAGGTGGCAGGTGCATTCTTCAGACCAAAGGGCATCACCACAAACTGGTAGTGCCCACCTGGGGTTGAGAATGCTGTTTTGGCCTTAGACTCCTCAGCTAATCTGATTTGCCAATAGCCAGCTGTTAAGTCAAATGTGCTCAAAAACTTTGCAGAAGCTAGTTTGTCTATGAGCTCATCTGCCCTTGGAATAGGGTGTGCATCTGTCCTGGTGACAGCATTGAGTCCTCTGTAATCCACACAGAACCTCATCTCTCTCTTGCCATCCTTGGTGTGAGGTTTGGGGACCAGAACCACTGGGCTAGCCCAGGGGCTCTCTGAGGGTTCAATGACACCTAATTCCAGCATTTTATGTACCTTAGCCTTTATACAGTCCCTGACGTGGTCAGGTTGTCTGTAAAGCTTGTTCTTTACAGGCAGACTGTCACCAGTGTCCACCACATGGGTACACCAGTCAGTTTGACTAGGTATCAAGGAAAACATATGTGAAAATGATTGTAGAACCTGTCTACATTCAGTCTGCTGATGGGCAGTGAGGTTGCCTCCAAGGGTCACTCCTTCAACTGAGCCATCTTCAGGGTTCTGAGACAACAGGTCTGGGAGAGGGTCACTCTCTTCCTCCTGTCCCTCATCTGTAGCCATGAGCAAGCCCATGTCTGCCCTGTCAACATATGCTTTAAGCCTGTTAACATGGAGTACCCTGTGGGGACTCCTGGGAGTTCCTAGGTCGACCAAGTAGGTGACTTCTCCCTTCTTTTCCAGGATTGTATGGGGTCCAGACCATTTGTCTTGGAGTGCTGCTGGGGCCACTGGCTCCAACACCCATACCTTCTGTCCTGGCTGAAACTCAACCAAGACAGCCTTTTGGTCATGCCAAGCTTTCTGTAAGTATAAAGGAAAGTGGTCCCAGCATATAGTTCATTCAAAAA
The DNA here is from genome assembly GCF_964204655.1 of Triturus cristatus. Lineage (NCBI taxonomy): Eukaryota > Metazoa > Chordata > Amphibia > Caudata > Salamandridae > Triturus > Triturus cristatus. The sequence continues at coordinate 509,417,090 of NC_140579.1, read as the reverse complement.
CAAAACATTGGCATTATTGGAACATAATTTAGACGGATAACTTAAAAAAGTTCGAATGTTATTTAATCACATTGAACACGTAACATTTTTTCAAAATTGAATCAGAAGAATTTTTAAGCAACAATTTGAAAAACTAAAACACGTGCCCAAGGGAAGGGAGGGGGGTGAGTGAAATAGTGCAGAATTTGGGAGGAAGTGAATACAGTGGTAAAGGTTACTGAATTACACTTAAATTGGACGGCATTTAAGAATCACTGCCGTATTTTGAACATAGATTCAATCATAGTCACAATATTAACAATTCGGAATAGTGCCATATAGAAACAATCACAGTACACCATGTACTGTTGACGATGTTGGCAAAAGATGTTGAGTCGATGTTTCGACCCCTTGAGTGTTGTAGGTATTGAGTGGAACCTTACGGGGTGGGGTCTTCATCAGGATTAGGATAGACACAAAGGAAGGATGGGCACCTGAAGGAACAAAAGTTTAAATGAGTGGGGACTCATCAATCTGTCATTTGGCGGAAGCTACAATATATTGAAAAAAATTTAAAAGTTACCGTGTCCGAAGGTGGACAAGCCTCTAAGACGTCCGCAGGTCGTCAAAGAGAGAGGGAAAAATCCTCGGCGGTAACGGACTGGCGTGGAGAGTGGTGGACACCTGAAATTAAGTAAGGTGAGTCAGACTGGTGAACCAGACTAGTTAGTTCAATAAATGGTCGCTCCCAAAGTTGGCGGGAAATAATTACCATCGACCACAAACCGTGGGGGTTAAGTCTTAGGAATCATAGAAAAGCAAAGCCTGGAGATTAATCCGGGTTTAGGGGATGGTTGAACTGCTGGAGAAAAATCACTGCTAGTTCACACAAAGGAACGAATCTACACAGAGAAAAAAAGGGACAAATCAGATGTTGTGACAGGGGGAGAGCCTGCTAATAGATAAGTGCTGGAGAAATCACTATTGAGGTGGGATAAAATGATTTCAAAGAATTGGAAAGATCAGTAATAAAGAGAAGTAGATAGTAGGACTTCTCGTTATTATTCACGAGTCCCGTAGGATCACGTAGAATTGGTATAAGAGCATCGCTAGTACTCGAAAACACATAAATTACCGTGGGAGAGGGCAAAGTGTCGAGAGCCGACACGGCATGTCACATACTACATGCAGACACAAAATAGATCATTTTGGGCAGAACAGGATGTCTCGGACAAAATCAAAAGGTCAAGGAGCCAGCATGAAAGAGGGGTAGGAGCTTACCCTGAGTCTCAGCGTCCGCTGCATCAATGAATGGGAAGTGCTTGACCCGGGCGCATCATTTAAATAAGGAGACGCGCAACGGGGCCCTCAGAGAGGTCGACAATCCAACACAACCAACTGGGACAGAGGCAGGGCGACGGCAGGCAAGCAGGTGCGTTTCCAGACGGAGAACCATGGAGAGATATCAACCAGACGCAAGGTCTACAGATGGTAGAGAAGGATAACCCATTGGTGAATATTTCATCATACACATTGACTGAAGATGAAGAACGCGTTCTCTCCAAGGGGCTCTCCTTCATACCAACGTCTCACCCTAATAGCTTTGATACTAAGGTTGAATTACACGCCTTTTTCAGAAAGATACGTTTAAGGTATTTCTTCAAACATTCTACTTCCGATGCGCTACAGTCGACCACTGGATTGAGTCCCCCCTCCACTTTTGTCCCACCTACGAGTGCGATGTCCAACAAGATCTTGGCTTATGAAAACATGGTACTTTCCGACGTAAATAAGCTATTGGGCAACTACAAACATACCATCCCCAACACCAGGAAATTGGAACGAACTGCATTAACCAAATTGAAGAACAATAGAGATATTGTAATAAAGGCTGCGGACAAGGGTGGTGCGATCGTCATTCAAGACACAACGGCATATAAGGATGAGATTCTGAGGCAACTTCAAGATGGCGTGAGCTATTCTAAATTACGATCTGATCCAACTAAAGAACTGGCAGAAGAAATTTTACAAATTACCTCCGAGGCTTATGGTCAAGGTATACTCAGCAAACTTGAGTTTGAGTATCTCAACCAGAAATACCCTCGTTTACCGACCATATACACCCTACCCAAGATCCATAAAGATCTCCAGCAACCACCTGGACGCCCGATTGTTTCGGGATGCGGCTCCTTACTGGAACCATTATGTAAATATGTGGATTTCTTCCTGAAACCACTGGCAGAGGAAACTGAGGCCTACCTTAGGGATACGATGCAGACGATCAACTTGGTCGACCAACTACCCTTCGATCCAAATACCCAGCTACTGGTGACCTGCGACATCGTTTCCTTGTATACTAGCATTCCCCAGATACCGGCACTGGAGGTGATGACCGAAGCCCTCAACACCAGACCAGCACCAATGAGAGTTCCAACTGAATTTATAATTCAACTCTTGACTATTGCTATGCAAAAAAATTTCTTTATCTTTCAAGGAGAATTCTACTTCCAAACTAAAGGTGTTGCCATGGGAGCTGCCTTTGCTCCTGATCTAGCAATAATCTTCATGGATCACTTTGAGCGTCACTTTATCTTCGCTAACAATCCTTTCTCTGGCAAGATCAATTTATGGAGACGCTACATCGACGATATTCTCCTAATTTGGAATGGTGACCTCACGGAATTGGCGGTTTTCCATGAATGGTTAAATTTATGCAACGATAATATCCAGTTCACGATACATTCGCATGCCAAAGAACTTGCCTTCCTGGACATCAAAATCTTTTGTGAAGACAACAAATTGCACACAACGTTGTATCGAAAACCCACAGAACGCAATTCCCTACTTAGATACAGTAGCCACCACCCACGTGGCCTTAGGGATAACCTACCCTTTGGACAGTTTTTGAGGATACGAAGAAATTGTACCAAAAAGGAGGATTACTTTGTGGAATCTGAGGACCTGAGCAATCGTCTACTATCAAGGGGATACCCCAGGAGACTGGTTAAGAAAGCTCGCAAGAGGGCATGGTTCAATCCCCGTGAAACCCTCCTCACACCTAAAGTTAAACAAGATACAGCATTGCAGAGACTGATTTGTGTCACTACTTTTTCAACACGGAGTAATGAAATTAAGAAAGTGATTAATAAACATTGGAAGTTAGTAGCTGATGACATCGACCAACCAAACCCGCCGATGCACTCCTTCAAGAAAGCGAGAAATGTAAAGGACTATGTAGTCCACTCGTTTCTTGAAACAGCGACAACACCAACCATCCTAGGACTTTGGAATCTACCACCAGTGATCGGACACTTTAAGTGTGGCCACTGCAAGGCCTGTGATTCCACTGACCCGACAAAGATCTTCACCTATAGAGGACACACGATAACTCTCAGTTCGTTTACGAATTGTAACTCCTCTGATGTGATTTATTGTATCAGTTGCCCTTGCGATTTACTCTACATCGGGCAGACACAACAAAAGGTGAAAGCTAGAATTCTACAGCACCATAGCAGAATCCGGTGCAACGTGGCGGGAGCCCCCCTCGTTGAACACTGTACCTCAAAAAATCATAAACCAGATGATCTCAAATGGCTAGTTCTCGAGAAAGTTAAGCTGGGCCCCAGAGGCGGCAACCTAACAGCCATCCTCAATGTGAGAGAATCTAAATGGATGTCTATGATGGACACGGTGGCTAATGGGCTTAATGAACTTGATGGCAGTAACGCCCAACTAGCAGTCCTCCGGGTTTGATTAATCTGAGCCAGTTCTGGTTCTGGTTTTGATGTGTTCCTTCTCTCCCCTCTTAAGGAGTCATTATGTCTACCACTAATATGAGAAGTCCATTTTGTTACCTCACCTTCCATCCACCAGCACACATATGACAACATATTTTGTTCTGTGAGTAGGGCTGGTTTTACCGGGAGCGGCTGGCCATCACTCAGCAGACACAGTATTATACGCTATCATGCTTACCTTTTGCCATGCCTATTTGTTGCTATACACAGTGATTGTTTGGACATTATGTATATGGATATATGCTTTCTTCCCAACAGGATTATCACCATGTACTGTTTGGGTTTCTCTGATTTTGTACTGATGTAAATTGTTTAAACCGTACTACACATTATTTATACACAGTGATTGTTTGGACATTATGTATATGGATATATGCTTTCTTCCCAACAGGATTATCACCGTGTACTGTTTGGGTTTCTCTGATTTTGTACCGATGTAAATTGTTTAAACCGTACTACACATTATTTATACTATTAACATTGTTTCAAACTGGGCGATCAATACCTTTCTAGTTGTTCTGTTTGACTCATGCGTTACGTTTCTTCCATGTCTACAACTTCCTAATACGCTGTCAACTCCGTGACGCTACCGATTATAGTCTTTCCTCCTTGACGGTTGCCAACCGGCATCTAGCGCCAGCACGTTAACGGAGACCACGCGTTTATCGCGCGTCTCCTTATTTAAATGATGCGCCCGGGTCAAGCACTTCCCATTCATTGATGCAGCGGACGCTGAGACTCAGGGTAAGCTCCTACCCCTCTTTCATGCTGGCTCCTTGACCTTTTGATTTTGTCCGAGACATCCTGTTCTGCCCAAAATGATCTATTTTGTGTCTGCATGTAGTATGTGACATGCCGTGTCGGCTCTCGACACTTTGCCCTCTCCCACGGTAATTTATGTGTTTTCGAGTACTAGCGATGCTCTTATACCAATTCTACGTGATCCTACGGGACTCGTGAATAATAACGAGAAGTCCTACTATCTACTTCTCTTTATTACTGATCTTTCCAATTCTTTGAAATCATTTTATCCCACCTCAATAGTGATTTCTCCAGCACTTATCTATTAGCAGGCTCTCCCCCTGTCACAACATCTGATTTGTCCTTTTTTTTTTCTCTGTGTAGATTCGTTCCTTTGTGTGAACTAGCAGTGATTTTTCTCCAGCAGTTCAACCATCCCCTAAACCCGGATTAATCTCCAGGCTTTGCTTTTCTATGATTCCTAAGACTTAACCCCCACGGTTTGTGGTCGATGGTAATTATTTCCCGCCAACTTTGGGAGCGACCATTTATTGAACTAACTAGTCTGGTTCACCAGTCTGACTCACCTTACTTAATTTCAGGTGTCCACCACTCTCCACGCCAGTCCGTTACCGCCGAGGATTTTTCCCTCTCTCTTTGACGACCTGCGGACGTCTTAGAGGCTTGTCCACCTTCGGACACGGTAACTTTTAAATTTTTTTCAATATATTGTAGCTTCCGCCAAATGACAGATTGATGAGTACCCACTCATTTAAACTTTTGTTCCTTCAGGTGCCCATCCTTCCTTTGTGTCTATCCTAATCCTGATGAAGACCCCACCCCGTAAGGTTCCACTCAATACCTACAACACTCAAGGGGTCGAAACGTCGACTCAACATCTTTTGCCAACATCGTCAACAGTACATGGTGTACTGTGATTGTTTCTATATGGCACTATTCCGAATTGTTAATATTGTGACTATGATTGAATCTATGTTCAAAATACGGCAGTGATTCTTAAATGCCGTCCAATTTAAGTGTAATTCAGTAACCTTTACCACTGTATTCACTTCCTCCCAAATTCTGCACTATTTCACTCACCCCCCTCCCTTCCCTTGGGCACGTGTTTTAGTTTTTCAAATTGTTGCTTAAAAATTCTTCTGATTCAATTTTGAAAAAATGTTACGTGTTCAATGTGATTAAATAACATTCGAACTTTTTTAAGTTATCCGTCTAAATTATGTAAATGTAAATGTAAGGGAATTTATATAGCGCAAATCACCAAGCGGTCTCTAAGCGCTTGCTTAGGGAACCCGTCCTGGTATTCCCCTGTGAGATAACCCGGCAGGGCATCCGCAAGGTGAAAGCCAGGCATCCCGCCGCGAGGGGCCCATGTGGAGATTAAGCAAGCTATTGCCCAGAGTCACAGAGTGTGAACCCATGAATCGAGAATGCACTGGAGCGAGAATTATCGAGTCCATGGACATTTTATGGACTCAAGACCCAGCCGAGCCGGGAATTGAACCCTGGTCCCGGGCTGACCTCTGCTTCCAGGTCTGCCTCCTCTAACCAGTGAGCCACACTTCTCCACATAATGTTCCAATAATGCCAATGTTTTGTTTTTGAATGAACTATATGCTGGGACCACTTTCCTTTATACTGTTCCATACCCAGGTCCCAGTGACTTCATATGGGTTGACCCTTTATGTTCTCAAGCTTTCTGTAAGGCCTGGCTTGCCTCAAGGTTTTTGGATTCCTTCTCCATATACTCAGCCATCCTGGAGCGGAGACCAAGTACGTAGTCCACTATGTCTAGCTTAGGCTTTTTGAGAGGTAACTCCCATCCTTCCTTCACCAAACACAGTGGGCCTCTCACAGGGTGCCCAAACAACAATTCAAAGGGGCTGTAGCCAACTCCTTTTTGTGGGACCTCTCTGTAAGCAAACAGAAGGCAGGGTAGAAGGATGTCCCATCTTCGCCTGAGCTTTTCAGGTAATCCTTTGATCATACCCTTTAGGGTCTTGTTGAATCTCTCAACAAGCCCATTGCATTGTGGGTGATAAGGGGTGGTGAACTTGTAGTTGACACCACATTCCTTCCACATAGCTGTCAAGTATCCTGACATAAAGTTGGTACCTCTGTCAGATACTACCTCCTTAGGAAACCCCACTCTGGAGAATACTCCTAGCAGGGCCCTGGCCACAACAGGAGCTGTAGTGGTCCTAAGGGGAATTGCCTCTGGATACCTGGTGGCATGATCCACTACCACCAGTATAAATCTGTGCCCAGATGCAGTGGGAGGATCCATGGGACCCACTATGTCTATTCCCACTCTTTCAAAGGGGACCCCCACCACAGGTAGTGGTATTAGGGGGGCCTTTGTTGTGCCACCTGATTTGCCACTGGCTTGGCAGGTCACACAGGAGCGACAAAACTCCTTTGTATCTTCATTCATATAAGGCCAGTGAAAGTGAGGGACAAGTCTGTCCCAAGTCTTGTTCTGGCCTAAGTGTCCTGCTAAAGGAATGTCATGGGCCAAGGTAAGAAGGAAGCCCCTAAATTGCAGAGGTATAACCAACCTCCTGGTAGCACCAGGCTTGGGGTCTCTAGCCTCTGAATAAAGGAGCCCTTCATCCCAATACACTTTATGGGTACCTTGAGCATTCCCAGCAGCCTCAGCAGCAGCCAGCTGTCTGAGGGGTTCAAGAGAGGGACAGGATAACTGAGCCTGCCTCAAGTCAGCCCTTGAAGGTCCCCCTGTCCCCAGAAACTCAACCTGATCAGGTTCAAGCTCTTCAGGGACAGTTCCTTCAGGGTCCTCTAGATCAGCTTCCTGGGAAGGCTGATCATCACTCTGAGGCAGGGGGGAAGGCACAGCCTTGACCCTCCTGTTCTTCTTCTTGGTAGGTGCTTGGTCCATTGTTCCAGGATCCAAGACCTGAGGTTCAGTGAGGCACTTTTTGGCCTGTGACCTGGTCACAGCAAGGACATGTGATGACATACCTAACATCTCTGCATGAGTCCTGTACTCCACTTCTGACCATAGAGAACTCTCTAGGTCATTGCCCAACAAACATTCTACTGGGAGGTCTGCACTAACCACAACCCTTTTGAGGCCAGTTACCCCTCCCCATGAGAAGTTAACAACTGCCACACTGTGTGAAGTAGTGGCATTGCTGGCATTGGTCACCAGGTAGTTCTCACCTGGTATGTACTGTCCAGGGTCCACAAAGCCTGGTGTCACCATAGTGACACTGGCACATGTGTCCCTGTAGGCTTGAGCCACTTTGTCATTAATTAAAGGAGTCTGTCTGTACTTGCCCAGGTTACTGGGGCTCACAGTCAGGGACAAATCAATATCCCCATCACCGATCAAGACTGCCTGTGTCAGGGTTCTGTCTAAGTCAGAATCTCCTTCAGTTCCCATAGTGATTCCCACTACACCCTTTGTCTGGGGACCAACACTGCTAACAGTAGTACTGGGAGCAGGTGCCTTAGGGGCAACAGTGTTGGGGGCTCCACCCTTTTTGCAATCACTAGTCCAGTGAGTTGTATTTTTGCAATGATTGCACCAGGGTTTCTTTTGACCTTCTTTCTTCTTTTTGGACTGTTGTTGGGACCCACCCTCCTTAGCAGTAGTTTGGGGCCCTGTTGAAGACTTCTGGTCTTTAGATTTCTGATCTCCACCCTTTTGGTCTGTTTTCTTCTGATCACCCCCTTGGCCCTGGTTCTGGTTCTTTTGCTTAACCCTGGTTCTGACCCATTTGTCTGCCTTCTTTCCCAATTCTTGGGGAGAGGTCAGATCAGAGTCAACCAAGTGTTGATGCAGTTGCTGGTTTTGACAGTTATTTAAAATCTGTTCTCTCATCATCAAATTATACAATCCTGTAAAATCAGATACCTTACTTCCCAGCAACCAACCCTCCAAAGCCTTAGTGGCACATTCAACATATTCAGACCAGTCCTGAGTCTGTGTCTTTTGGGTGTCTCTGAACATTAACCTGTACTGTTCAGTGGTTAAGCCTAACCCATCTACCAGAACACTCTTCAGGACTCTGTAGTTTCTGACATCCTCTTCTCTAACAGTGAGGAGTCTGTCTCTGCCTCTTCCTTCAAAGGAGAGCCAGAGGATTGCTGCCCACTGGTCTTCAGGAACCTGCTGTACTTTGCAGGCTCTCTCAAGAGCAGTTATCCATTTGTGGATGTCATCCCCACTTTTGTAGGGGGGCACAACCTTAGACAGGTTCCTATTATCAAAGACCCCATCTTTGTCCTTAGGGACAATGCTGCCACCAGTGGGTATAGACCCACTCTCTCTAGGTTGCCTAGCCTTGTTCAGTTTTTCTTCCATCAGGGCTACTTCTAGCTCCTGCTTCCTGATCCTCAGCTGGGCTTCCTGCATTCTGGCCTCATGTTCCCTCCTCTGAGGGGTGGTCATCCTTTTCCTGGAGTGACCTTGAGAGCCTCTAGAGCCATGAGAAGCATTGGAGTCACCTGAGCGATTCCTTTGCCTCCCAAGCCCTGTGTTAAGTCCACTGGGGAGATCCAATGGGGTAAACCCACTGTCAATCCCCAATAGCCTTAGTTTAGCTGGGCCAAGTATAACACATGGCACTGGGCTAGTTCTCCCTTCATCATCACTACTTTCTGTATCCTCACCACTTTCCTCCCCTGTAGTATGACTCTCATCTAAGGGATGGCTATTGGAACTGGGTACCTCTGTAGCATCTTCAGAAGGGGGGCCTCCTGTTCCTGACCCTAAGGGGGCTAACTGGGAAGCTTTCTTGAGTTCTCTCTGATTCTCATCATTCTGTAAGAGTTCTCTGAGCTCAGCAGAGGTAGGGTTCTTGGGCTGTTTAAGGCCTCTAAGAGTTGCCAAATGCCTGAGCTCATTCTGATTAAGGGTAGCAAAGCTGGATGGTGCCCTCTGGGGGTCACTCTCAACAGAGATGGGTACAGTGGACCCCTCTGCCCCGGCCATTGCTCTTAAGTGTGGGTGGATGTGTTGCAATCTACCTACACTTGGGTTTGCCTACTAAACCTATCTAGTAGTTGTAGTCAGGGTGTGCTACTCCCTTTGCTCTACAACAACTAAGTTCAGTAGAACTTATGTATATCTAATCTTGTTTTATATGTACCTACAGGTACCTATGTGATCTTTCAATTGGTAACCAAGAGATTACAATGGTAAAACACAGCAAGCTCAAATCCAACCGCTGCTCACCAATGTGAGAAGTTGGCCTGGTATATGATGTTCACTAGTTAAAGTGACCACCTTGTACCATGCCAAGCAACCCTTATGGTGTGGTTGTAAGTCAACCTTTTCGGACTAGCTGCCCTAGTGGTAGCGTAGGCTAAGCAGTCTTTGAGGCTAAACTCGTGAAGCGTGTTAAGCCAGCTGTTTTACCAAATGTAACCCCCTTTTATACCAATGAAAGGACACCACACAGATATATATTCAAAATATATATGTATTTATTTCTCAAAGTAACCCCTAGTCTCTTTATGAGCACAGGAGCACAAATCGTCAAACAAGATTACAGTAGAATACACAGAAGTTGCACTTTATATGGATAGGCCCTGGTGGCCACTCAAACCATATACTAAAATAGTGGTATAAGTACCACGAACAGAAAAGGGAAAAGGCCTAGGGCCTCTAGAATCGCTGGGCCTACAAGGAGCTAACGTCAGTTAGTGACCAGGAGGTCCACGGGTGGCGTGTGCAGAGCAAATAGTCACACGCGTGCTCCCATAGGTTTCAATGGGTGCGTAAAAAGTACAAAGTTACTGCAAAGAGGATCTTCCGGATGGACTAGGAACTCAAGATTTGGAACACAGGCACTAGAGATGTAATACTACACTTGGGCACAGGTGTGCCAGCTTTACCTCACCCACAGGAAGCGGGTGCATAGGCCTCGAAGTGCGTCGGGTTTCTTCTATCTGTTCCGTGGAGCCTGAAGACAAAGATGCTGCAGGCGGTCGGTCCGGGAGAGATGCAGTGGATCCAAGAGTGGATCGGAGATGTTGAAGACCTGTAAGCAGAGGGGACAGTGTTCACAGTCACTAGCCAGTGACCGGCGTGGCACCAGGTGGGTACCAGGCAATGTCGGGTGCAAACAGGGAGAAAGGTGTAGCTTGTCTCTGCAGCCACGTGGTCCCTGGAGATCGACGACGTCCAGGAGTCAGTTCACAAGCTGGTCCACGCAGGCTCTCGCTGTCGGCGGTGTCGGCGACTTGATCGAAGCAAACAAGCCTTGGCAAAAGCAATTGTTGTAGGAAAAGGAAATAAGCTGATGGTTCTGACCAGCAAGGTCAGAAGGACTGCTCCTTTGGAGGGGAGCAAGGGCCAGTCTGGAGCAACCAGACCAGCGGTGTATTTCTTGAAGTTCGTCGCCAAGATGGCTACTAGCCAGCGGGCCAGCAACCGGTTAGGCGCGTCGAGTGGCAAAATGCAGAAGGGCCCCACGCAGATCGTGGAGATGCTGGAGGGCTCACCTTTGGTGCAGATGCTGCTCGGGTGTTGGGCTTCTCAGATCCCAAAGCACAACTTGGAGGAAGCCTCGGTTGTTGCACTTGTCAGCTTGTCGTAGTCGTTCCAAGATGGCCGGCTCCACGTGTCTCGGTGCCTCCACGGGTCTCCTCTTTTCAGGGACTGTGGATCGGGCGGTGAGAGGTCTGGAGGTCCAGGTCTTGTCAGTCTCTGGGCTCGGGCTCCGGCAGGAGGCGGCGGCAAAGCAGACGTTGATTCGCTGGATGGTGCTTGCGTTAGCAAGGTGGTCACTCCCTGACCACAGGGGAGATTGGCTTCAGTCCTCTGTGCAGCAGAGCGTCGAAGTTCCCGTCTTCTTCTTAGTATTAAGTTGATTCCAGGATGTCTGAAGTCTTAGGACACAGCTCCTACCTTTAAGCAGATTCTAGGGGCCGGACTACCTGCTAGGTCCCTCCCTATGGGTGGGACCAGGAAGGGGGGTGGTTACACCCCCAATCCTTTGTCCAGCTCGCCCCAGGCCCGGGACTGGTGTGCCCCAGGACCGGTTTGAACTGGCATATGCACCGAGGCTCCTTGTGAGCCACAGGCATGTCTGGTTTCTTTCAAGCCCTACCTGACCAATACACAAAATCCTGTCTGGGGTGGTGCACACACCTCCCCTGGCAGGAAACCCTTTGTCCACACCTCCCAAGCTGGAAGGACTCCCAGCAGCAGGAGGGCAGACTTGTGTCTGTGGTGGCAGCATCCATTTTGTGGAGCTGAGGCTATGTCTGATTTTACCCGGGTTTCAGGTACTGTACATGTCGTGTCCCTCTAGAAGGGTGGAATGCTAACCCCGTCGCCAGAATTGGCGAGGGGTTAGTATTCCAATTTGTATGACACCTTACTCGACATGTTTTGATAAAGCCAAACCAAAGATAGCATTTAACCGCGAGGTTCATAATGCACTTAAGAGTATATGGTATGACGATATCTGGAAACAGTAGAAGGAAGTTGTTCCGACCACTGCAGACAGGCTCAGCTCATGCCAGAGCACCATCTCACATGGAACCACGCACTCTGCCTTCAGGATTGTTAAGGCCTGCCATAGGAGTGACTTATAGGTTACCAGGTGTCCCATTTAAGGTTAGGTATAGGTATACTACACCTAAGTAAGAGGTGATTACACCAACTTACCCCAGCTGAGTGATCAGCCAGTTGTGTCAAATTGTTAGGCCAAGCCTGGGGTGGCATAATACATGCTTCAGCCCCTGGCAGGCCTTGGGTACACCAATGCCCTGGGTACCTAGTGTACACTGGTACAGGGGCTGAGAGGGTGATCCACTTCCAATTGGTTATGCACCTAGGGTGCATAGTTTTAATTTAGTAGAGAGAACAGCAGGCTGGGGGTCTGATTGGCAGGCCCACAGCCTCAATATGTCAAAAACCAGTGAAGCAAAAAGCAAAAATTTGGGGTGACCATAGGATAGCAGACCCTACTCTCCTACAGTGGTGTTTCAAGGTTTAGGGCAGTGCAGTGGTGTTCGGGCAGTGTAGGGGATCGTGCTGGGGCTGGAGTTTCAGGGCTTAGGGCAGTGCAGTGGTGTTCGGGCAGTGTAGGGGTCGTGCTGGGTGTGGTGTTTCAGGGTTTAGGGAAGTGCAGTGGCATTCGGGCAGTGTAGGAGGTCGTGCAGGGGGTGGTGTTTCAGGGTTTAGGGCAGTGCAGTGGCGTTCGGGAAGTGTAGGGTGTCGTGCTGTGGTAGGTGTTTCAGGGTTTAGGGCAATGCAGTGGCGTTTGGGCCCTGTAGAGGGTCATGCAGGGGGGTGTTGTTTCAGGGTTTAGGACAGTGCAGTGGCATTCGGGCAGTGTAGGGGGTCGTGCTGGGGCTGGTGTTTCAGGGCTTAGGGCAGTGCAGTGGTGTTCTGGCAGTGTAGGGGTCGTGCTGGGTGTGGTGTTTCAGGGTTTAGGGAAGTGCAGTGGCGTTCGGGCAGTGTAGGGGGTCGTGCAGGGGGTGGTGTTTCAGGGTTTAGGGCAGTGCAGTGGCGTTCGGGAAGTGTAGTGTGTCGTGCTGGGTTTGGTGTTTCAGGGTTTAGGGCAATGCAGTGGCGTTTGGGCCCTGTAGAGGGTCGTGCAGGGGGGTGTTGTTTCAGGGTTTAGGACAGTGCAGTGGCATTCGGGCAGTGTAGAAGGTCGTGCTGGGGATGGTGTTTCCGGGTTTAGGGCTGTGCAGTGGTGTTCGGGCAGTATAGGGAGTCGTACTGGTGGTGGTGTTTCAGGGATTAAGGCAGTGCAGTGGTGTTCGGGCAGTGTAGGGGGTTGTGCTGGTGCTGGTGTTTCAGGGTTTAGGGCAGAGCAGTGGTGTTCGGGCAGTGTAGTACAACGTTCTGGGTGTAGTGTTTCAGGGTTTAGGCAGTGCAGTGGTGTTCAGGCAGTGTAGGGGGTCATGCTTGGGGTGGTGTTTTACAGTTTAGGGCACTGCAGTGGTGTTTGGGCAGTGCAGGGAGTTGTGCAGGGGTGGTGTTTCAGGGTTTAGGGCAGTGCAGTGGTGTTTGGGCAGTGTAGGGGGTCTTGCGGGGGTGGTGTTTCAGGGTTTAGGGCAGTGCAGTGGTGGTCAGGCAGTGTAGGGGGTCATGCTTGGGGTGGAGTTTTACAGTTTAGGGCACTGCAGTGGTGTTCGGGCAGTGCAGGGAGTTGTGCAGGGTGGTGTTTCAGGGTTCAAGGCAGTGCAGTGGCATTCGGGAAGTGTAGGGGGTCATGCTGGGGTTGGTGTTTCAGGGTTTAGGGCAATGCAGTGGTGTTTGGGCCCTGTAGAGGGTCGTGCAGGGGGGTGGTGTTTCAGGGTTTAGGGCAGTGCAGTGGCATTCGGGCAGTGTAGGGGGTCGTGTGTGTGTTTCAGGGTTTAGGGTAGAGCAGTGGTGTTCAGGCACTGTAGTACGACGTTCTGGGTGTAGTATTTCAGGGTTTAGGCAGTGCAGTGGTGTTCGGGCAGTGTAGGGGGTCTTGCTGGGCGTGGTGTTTCAGGGTTTAGGGCCGTGCAGGGGTGTTCGGGCAGTGTAGGGGGTCATGCAGGGGGGTGGTGTTTCAGGGTTTAGGGTAGTGCAGTGGTGTTCAGGCAGTGTAGGGGGTCGTGCTGGGGGTGGTGTTTCAGGGTTTAGGGCAGTGCAGTGGTGTTCGGGCAGTGTAGGGGGTTGTGCAGGGGGATAGTGTTACAGGGTTTAGGGCAGTGCAGTGGTGTTCAGGCAGCGTAGGGGGTCATGCTGGGGTGGTGTTTGAGGGTTTAGGGCAGAGCAGTGGTTTTCAGGCTGTGTAGGGGGTCATGCAGGGGTTTTGTTTCAGGGTTTAGGGCAGAGCAGTGGTGTTCGGGCAGTGTAGGGGGTTGTGCAGGGTGGTGATGTTTCAGGGTTTAGGGCAGTGCACTGGTGTTCGGGCAGTGTAGGGGTTGTGGTAGGGGCTAGTCTTTCAGGGTTTAGGGCAATGCCGTGGTGTTCGGACACTGTAGGGGATAGTGCTGGGGCTAGTGTTTCACGATTTAGGGCAGTGCAGTGGTGTTCGAGCAGTGTAGGGGTTGAGCAGGGGTCTGGTGTTTCAGAGGTTAGGGCAGTGCATTGGTGTTCGGGCAGTGTAGGGGGTTGTGCCGGGAGTGGTGTTTCAAGGTTTAGGGTAGTGCAGTGGTGTTCGGGCAGTGTAGGGGGTTGTGCTGGGGGTGGTGTTTCAGGGTTTATGGCAGTGCACTGGCGCTAGGGCAGTATAGGGGGTTGTGCTGGGGGTGGTGTTTCAGGGTTTAGGGCAGTGCAGTGGCTTTCAGGCCGTGTAGGAGGTCGTGCTGGGGTGGTGTTTCAGGGTTTAGGGCAGTGCAGTGATGTTCGGGCAGTGTAGGGGGTTGAGCTGGGAGTGGTGTTTCAGGGTATAGGGTAGTGCAGTGGTGTTCGGGCAGTGTAGGGGGTCGTGCTGGGGGTGGTGTTTCAGGGTTTAGGGCAGTGCAGTAGTGTTCGGGCAGTGTAGGGGGTTGTGCTGTCGGTGGTGTTTCAGGGTTTAGGGCAGTGCAGTGGTGTTCGGGCAGTGTAGGGGATCGTGCTGGGGCTGGTGTTTCAGGGCTTAGGGCAGTGCAGTGGTGTTCGGGCAGTGTAGGGGGTCGTGCTGGGTGTGGTGTTTCAGGGTTTGGGGCAGTGCAGTGGCATTCGGGCAGTGTAGGGGGTCGTGCAGGGGGGTGGTGTTTCAGGGTTTAGGGCAGTGCACTGGCGCTAGGGCAGTATAGGGGGTTGTGCTCGGGGTGGTGTTTCAGGGTTTAGGGCAGTGCAGTGGCTTTCAGGCCGTGTAGGGGGTCGTGCTGGGGGTGGTGTTTCAGGGTTTAGGGCAGTGCAGTGATGTTCGGGCAGTGTAGGGGGTTGAGCTGGGAGTGGTGTTTCAGGGTATAGGGTAGTGCAGTGGTGTTCGGGCAGTGTAGGGGGTCATGCTGGGGGTGGTGTTTCAGGGTTTAGGGCAGTGCAGTAGTGTTCGGGCAGTGTAGGGGGTTGTGCTGTTGGTGGTGTTTCAGGGTTTAGGGCAGTGCAGTGGTGTTCGGGCAGTGTAGGGGATCGTGCTGGGGCTGGTGTTTCAGGGCTTAGGGCAGTGCAGTGGTGTTCGGACAGTGTAGGGGGTCGTGCTGGGTGTGGTGTTTCAGGGTTTAGGGAAGTGCAGTGGCGTTCGGGCAGTGTAGGGGGTCGTGCAGGGGGTGGTGTTTCAGGGTTTAGGGCAGTGCAGTGGTGTTCGGGAAGTGTAGGGTGTCGTGCTGGGGTTGGTGTTTCAGGGTTTAGGGCAATGCAGTGGTGTTTGGGCCCTGTAGAGGGTCGTGCAGGGGGGTGTTGTTTCAGGGTTTAGGACAGTGCAGTGGCATTCGGGCAGTTTAGGGAGTCGTACTGGTGGTGGTGTTTCATGGATTAAGGCAGTGCGGTGGTGTTCGGGCAGTATAGTACAACGTTCTGGGTGTAGTGTTTCAGGGTTTAGGCAGTACAGTGGTGTTCAGGCAGTGTAGGGGGGTCTTTCTTGGGGTGGAGTTTTACAGTTTAGGGCACTGCAGTGGTGTTCGGGCTGTGCAGGGAGTTGTGCAGGGGTGGTGTTTGAGGGTTTAGGGCAGTGCAGTGGTGTTCGGGCAGTGTAGGGGGTCTTGCGGGGGTGGTGTTTCAGGGTTTAGGGCAGTGCAGTGGCGTTCGGGCAGTGTAAGGGGTCATACAGGGGGGTGGTGTTTCAGGGTTTAGGGCAATGCAGTGGCGTTCAGGTAGTGTAGGGGTCATACTGGGGGTGATGTTTCAGGGTTTAGGGCAGTCCAGTGGCATTCGGGAAGTGTAGGAGGTTGTGCTGGGGTGGTGTTTCAGGGCTTAGGGCAGTGCAGTGGCATTCGGGCAGTGTAGGGGGTCGTGCAGGGGGGTGGTGTTTCTGGGTTTAGGGCAGTCCACTGGCGCTAGGGCAGTATAGGGGGTCGTGCTGGGGGTGGTGTTTCAGGGTTTAGGGCAATGCAGTGGCTTTCAGGCCGTGTAGAGGGTCGTGCTGGGGGTGGTGTTTCAGGGTTTAAGGCAGTGCAGTGATGTTCAGGCAGTGTAGGGGGTTGTGCTGGGGTGGTGTTTCAGGGTTTAGGGCAGTGCAGTGATGTTCGGGCAGTGTAGGGGGTTGAGCTGGGAGTGGTGTTTCAGGGTATAGGGTAGTGCAGTGGTGTTCGGGCAGTGTAGGGGGTCGTGCTGGGGGTGGTGTTTCAGGGTTTAGGGCAGTGCAGTAGTGTTCGGGCAGTGTAGGGGGTTGTGCTGTCGGTGGTGTTTCAGGGTTTAGGGCAGTGCAGTGGTGTTCAGGCAGTGTAGGGGATCGTGCTGGGGCTGGTGTTTCAGGGCTTAGGGCAGTGCAGTGGTGTTCGGGCAGTGTAGGGGGTCGTGCTGGGGGTGGTGTTTCAGGGTTTAGGGCAGTGCAGTAGTGTTCGGGCAGTGTAGGGGGTTGTGCTGTCGGTGGTGTTTCAGGGTTTAGGGCAGTGCAGTGGTGTTCGGGCAGTGTAGGGGATCGTGCTGGGGCTGGTGTTTCAGGGCTTAGGGCAGTGCAGTGGTGTTCGGGCAGTGTAGGGGGTCGTGCTGGGGGTGGTGTTTCAGGGTTTAGGGCAGTGCAGTAGTGTTCGGGCAGTGTAGGGGGTTGTGCTGTTGGTGGTGTTTCAGGGTTTAGGGCAGTGCAGTGGTGTTCGGGCAGTGTAGGGGATCGTGCTGGGGCTGGTGTTTCAGGGCTTAGGGCAGTGCAGTGGTGTTCGGGCAGTGTAGGGGGTCGTGCTGGGTGTGGTGTTTCAGGGTTTAGGGCAGTGCACTGGCGCTAGGGCAGTATAGGGGGTTGTGCTCGGGGTGGTGTTTCAGGGTTTAGGGCAGTGCAGTGGCTTTCAGGCCGTGTAGGGGGTCGTGCTGGGGGTGGTGTTTCAGGGTTTAGGGCAGTGCAGTGATGTTCGGGCAGTGTAGGGGGTTGAGCTGGGAGTGGTGTTTCAGGGTTTAGGGCAGTGCAGTGGTGTTCGGGCAGTGTAGGGGATCGTGCTGGGGCTGGTGTTTCAGGGCTTAGGGCAGTGCAGTGGTGTTCGGACAGTGTAGGGGGTCGTGCTGGGTGTGGTGTTTCAGGGTTTAGGGAAGTGCAGTGGCGTTCGGGCAGTGTAGGGGGTCGTGCAGGGGGTGGTGTTTCAGGGTTTAGGGCAGTGCAGTAGTGTTCGGGCAGTGTAGGGGGTTGTGCTGTTGGTGGTGTTTCAGGGTTTAGGGCAGTGCAGTGGTGTTCGGGCAGTGTAGGGGATCGTGCTGGGGCTGGTGTTTCAGGGCTTAGGGCAGTGCAGTGGTGTTCGGACAGTGTAGGGGGTCGTGCTGGGTGTGGTGTTTCAGGGTTTAGGGAAGTGCAGTGGCGTTCGGGCAGTGTAGGGGGTCGTGCAGGGGGTGGTGTTTCAGGGTTTAGGGCAGTGCAGTGGTGTTCGGGAAGTGTAGGGTGTTGTGCTGGGGTTGGTGTTTCAGGGTTTAGGGCAATGCAGTGGTGTTTGGGCCCTGTAGAGGGTCGTGCAGGGGGGTGTTGTTTCAGGGTTTAGGACAGTGCAGTGGCATTCGGGCAGTGTAGGGAGTCGTACTGGTGGTGGTGTTTCATGGATTAAGGCAGTGCAGTGGTGTTCGGGCAGTGTAGTACAACGTTCTGGGTGTAGTGTTTCAGGGTTTAGGCAGTGCAGTGGTGTTCAGGCAGTGTAGGGGGGTCTTTCTTGGGGTGGAGTTTTACAGTTTAGGGCACTGCAGTGGTGTTCGGGCTGTGCAGGGAGTTGTGCAGGGGTGGTGTTTGAGGGTTTAGGGCAGTGCAGTGGTGTTCGGGCAGTGTAGGGGGTCTTGCGGGGGTGGTGTTTCAGGGTTTAGGGCAGTGCAGTGGCGTTCGGGCAGTGTAAGGGGTCATACAGGGGGGGTGGTGTTTCAGGGTTTAGGGCAATGCAGTGGCGTTCAGGTAGTGTAGGGGTCATACTGGGGGTGATGTTTCAGGGTTTAGGGCAGTCCAGTGGCATTCGGGAAGTGTAGGAGGTTGTGCTGGGGTGGTGTTTCAGGGTTTAGGGCAGTGCAGTGACATTCGGGCAGTGTAGGGGGTCGTGCAGGGGGGTGGTGTTTCTGGGTTTAGGGCAGTGCACTGGCGCTAGGGCAGTATAGGGGGTCGTGCTGGGGGTGGTGTTTCAGGGTTTAGGGCAGTGCAGTGGCTTTCAGGCCGTGTAGAGGGTCGTGCTGGGGGTGGTGTTTCAGGGTTTAAGGCAGTGCAGTGATGTTCAGGCAGTGTAGGGGGTTGTGCTGGGAGTGGTGTTTCAGGGTTTAGGGTAGTGCAGTGGTGTTCGGACAGTGTAGGGTGTCGTGCTGGTGTTTCAGGGTTTAGGGCAGAGCAGTGGTGTTCGGGCAGTGTACTACGACGTTCTGGGTGTAGTGTTTCATGGTTTAGGCAGTGCAGTGGTGTTCGGGCAGTGTAGGGGGTTGTGCTGGGTGTGGTGTTTCAGGGTTTAGGGAAGTGCAGTGGCGTTCGGGCAGTGTAGGGGGTCGTGCAGGGGGTGGTGTTTCAGGGTTTAGGGCAGTGCAGTGGCGTTCAGGAAGTGTAGGGGGTCGTGCTGGGGGTGGTGTTTCAGGGTTTAGGGCAGTGCAGTGGTGTTCGAGCAGTGTAGGGGGTTGTGCTGTGGGTGGTGTTTCAGGGTTTAGGGCAGTGCAGTGGTGTTCGGGCAGTGTAGGGGATCGTGCTGGGGCTGGTGTTTTAGGGTTTAGGGCAGTGCAGTGGTGTTAGGGCTGTATAGGGGGTGGTGCTGGGGGTGGTGTTTCAGGGTTTAGGGCAGTGCAGTGGATTTCAGGCCATTTAGGGGTCATGCTGGGGTTGGTGTTTCAGGGTTGAGGGCACTGCAGTGGCGTTTGGTCCCTGTAGAGGGTCGTGCAGGGGGGTGGTGTTTCAGGGTTTAGGGCAGTGCAGTGGCATTCGGGCAGTGTAGGGGGTCGTGCTGGTGTTTCAGGGTTTAGGGCAGAGCAGTGGTGTTCGGGCACTGTAGTACGACGTTCTGGGTGTAGTGTTTCAGGGTTTAGGCAGTGCAGTGGTGTTCGGGTAGTGTAGGGGGTCTTGCTGGGCGTGGTGTTTCAGGGTTTAGGGCCTTGCAGGTGTGTTCGGGCAGTGTAGGGGGTCGTGCAGGGGGGTGGTGTTTCAAGGTTTAGGGTAGTGCAGTGGTGTTCAGGCTGTGTAGGGGGTCATGCTGGGGGTGGTGTTTGAGGGTTTAGGGCAGATCAGTGGTGTTCAGGCTGTGTAGGGGGTCATGCAGGGGTTTTGTTTCAGGGTTTAGGGCAGAGCAGTGGTGTTCGGGCAGTGTGGGGGTTGTGCAGGGTGGTGATGTTTCAGGGTTTAGGGCAGTGCACTGGTGTTCGGGCAGTGTAGGGGTTGTGGTAGGGGCTAGTCTTTCCGGGTTTAGGGAAATGCCGTGGTGTTCGGACACTGTAGGGGATAGTGCTGGGGCTAGTGTTTCACGGTTTAGGGCAGTGCAGTGGTGTTCGAGCTGTGTAGGGGTTGAGCAGGGGGGTGGTGTTTCAGAGGTTAGGGCAGTGCATTGGTGTTTGGGCAGTGTAGGGGGTTGTGCCGGGAGTGGTGTTTCAAGGTTTAGGGTAGTGCAGTGGTGTTCGGGCAGTGTAGGGGGTCATGCTGGGGGTGGTGTTTAAGGGTTTAGGGCAGTGCAGTGGTGTTCGGGCAGTGTAGGGGATAGTGCTGGGGCTGGTGTTTCAGGGTTTAGGGCAGTGCAGTGGTGTTCGGGCAGTGTAGGGTGTCGTGCTGGGTGTGGTGCTTCAGGGTTTAGGGCAGTCCAGTGGCATTCGGGAAGTGTAGGAGGTTGTGCTGAGGTGGTGTTTCAGGGTTTAGGGCAGTGCAGAGGCATTCGAGCAGTGTAGGGAGTAGTGCAGGGGGGGTGTTTTAGGGTTTAGGGCAGTGCAGTGGTGTTAGGGCAGTATAGGGGGTGGTGCTTGGGGTGGTGTTTCAGGGTTTAGGGCAGTGCAGTGGCTTTCAGGCTGTGTAGGGGGTCGTGCTGGGGGTGGTGTTTCAGGGTTTAGGGCAGTGCAGTGATGTTCGTGCAGTGTAGGGGGTTATGCTGGGTGTGGTGTTTCATGGTTTAGGGCAGTGCAGTGGCGTTCAGGAAGTGTAGGGGGTCGTGCTGGGGGTGTTGTTTCAGGGTTTAGGGCAGTGCAGTGGTGTTCAGGCAGTGCAGGGGGTTGTGCTGTGGGTGGTGTTTCAGGGTTTAGGGCAGTGCAGTGGTGTTCGGGCAGTGTAGGGGATCGTGCTGGGGCTGGTGTTTTAGGGTTTAGGGCAGTGCAGTGGTGTTAGGGCCGTATAGGGGTGGTGCTGGGGGTGGTGTTTCAGGGTTTAGGGTGGTGCAGTGGCTTTCAGGCTGTGTAGGGGATCGTGCTGGGGCTGGTGTTTCAGGGCTTAGGGCAGTGCAGTGGTGTTCGGGCAGTGTAGGGGTCATGCTGGGTGTGGTGTTTCAGGGTTTAGGGAAGTGCAGTGGCGTTCGGGCAGTGTAGGGGGTCGTGCAAGGGGTGGTGTTTCAGGGTTTAGGGCAGTGCAGTGGCGTTCGGGAAGTGTCAGGTGTCGTGCTGTGGTTGGTGTTTCAGGGTTTAGGGCAATGCAGTGGCGTTTGGGCCCTGTAGAGGGTCGTGCAGGGGGGTGTTGTTTCAGGGTTTAGGACAGTGCAGTGGCATTCGGGCAGTGTAGGGGGTCGTGCTGGGGATGGTGTTTCCGGGTTTAGGGCTGTGCAGTGGTGTTCGGGCAGTATAGGGAGTCGTACTGGTGGTGGTGTTTCAGGGATTAAGGCAGTGCAGTGGTGTTCGGGCAGCGTAGGGGGTCGTGCTGGTGCTGGTGTTTCAGGGTTTAGGGCAGAGCAGTGGTGTTCGGGCAGTGTAGTACAACGTTCTGGGTGTAGTGTTTCAGGGTTTAGGCAGTGCAGTGGTGTTCAGGCAATGTAGGGGGTAATGCTTGGGGTGGAGTTTTACAGTTTAGGGGACTGCAGTGGTGTTCGGGCAGTGCAGGGAGTTGTGCAGGGGTGGTGTTTCAGGGTTTAGGGCAGTGCAGTGGTGTTCGGGCAGTGTAGGGGGTCTTGCGGGGTGGTGTTTCAGGGTTTAGGGCAGTGCAGTGGTGGTCGGGCAATGTAGGGGGTCATGCTTGGGGTGGAGTTTTACAGTTTAGGGCACTGCAGTGGTGTTCGGGCAGTGCAGGGAGTTGTGCAGGGGTGGTGTTTCAGGGTTTAGGGCAGTGCAGTGGTGTTCGGGCAGTGTAGGGGGTCTTGCGGGGTGGTGTTTCAGGGTTTAGGGCAGTGCAGTGGTGGTCGGGCAATGTAGGGGGTCATGCTTGGGGTGGAGTTTTACAGTTTAGGGCACTGCAGTGGTGTTCGGGCAGTGCAGGGAGTTGTGCAGGGGTGGTGTTTCAGGGTTCAGGGCAATGCAGTGGCGTTTGGGCCCTGTAGAAGGTCGTGCAGGGGGGTGGTGTTTCAGGGTTTAGGGCAGTGCAGTGGCATTCGGGCAGTGTAGGGGGTCGTGCTGGTGTTTCAGGGTTTAGGGCAGAGCAGTGGTGTTCGGACACTGTAGTACGACGTTCTGGGTGTAGTGTTTCAGGGTTTAGGCAGTGCAGTGGTGTTCGGGCAGTGTAGGGGGTCTTGCTGGGCGTGGTGTTTCAGGGTTTAGGGCCGTGCAGGGGTGTTCGGGCAGTGTAGGGGGTCGTGCAGGGGGGTGGTGTTTCAGGGTTTAGGGTAGTGCAGTGGTGTTCAGGCAGTGTAGGGGGTCTTGCTGGGGGTGGTGTTTCAGGGTTTAGGGCAGTGCAGTGGTGTTCGGGCAGTGTAGGGGGTTGTGCAGGGGGATAGTGTTACAGGGTTTAGGGCAGTGCAGTGGTGTTCAGGCAGCGAAGGGGGTCATGCTAGGGGTGGTGTTTAAGGGTTTAGGGCAGAGCAGTGGTGTTCAGGCTGTGTAGGGGGTCATGCAGGGGTTTTGTTTCAGGGTTTAGGGCAGAGCAGTGGTGTTCGGGCAGTGTAGGGGGTTGTGCAGGGTGGTGATGTTTCAGGGTTTAGGGCAGTGCACTGGTGTTCGGGCAGTGTAGGGGTTGTGGTAGGGGCTAGTCTTTCAGGGTTTAGGGCAATGCCGTGGTGTTCGGACTCTGTAGGGGATAGTGCTGGGGCTAGTGTTTCACGGTTTAGGGCAGTGCAGTGGTGTTCGAGCAGTGTAGGGGTTGAGCAGGTTGGTGGTGTTTCAGAGGTTAGGGCAGTGCATTGGTGTTCGGGCAGTGTAGGGGGTTGTGCCGGGAGTGGTGTTTCAAGGTTTAGGGTAGTGCAGTGGTGTTCGGGCAGTGTAGGGGTTCGTGCTGGGGGTGGTGTTTCAGGGTTTAGGGCAGTGCAGTGGTGATCGGGCACTGTAGGGGGTTGTGCTGTGGGTGGTGTTTCAGGGTTTAGGGCAGTGCAGTGGTGTTCGGGCAGAGTAGGGGATAGTGCGGGGGCTGGTGTTTCAGGGTTTAGGGCAGTGCAGTGGTGTTCGTGCAGTGTAGGGGGTCGTGCTGGGTGTGGTGTTTCAGGGTTTAGGGCAGTCCAGTGGCATTCGGGAAGTGTAGGAGGTTGTGCTGAGGTGGTGTTTCAGGGTTTAGGGCAGTGCAGAGGCATTCGGGCAGTGTAGGGAGTTGTGCAGGGGGGGGTGTTTTAGGGTTTAGGGCAGTGCAGTGGTGTTAGGGCAGTATAGGGGGTGGTGCTGGGGGTGGTGTTTCAGGGTTTAGGGCAGTGCAGTGGCTTTCAGGCCGTGTAGGGGGTTGTGTTGGGGGTGGTGTTTCAGGGTTTAGGGCAGTGCAGTGATGTTCGGGCAGTGTAGGGGGTCGTGCTGGGTGTGGTGTTTCATGGTTTAGGGTAGTGCAGAGATGTTCGGGCAGTGTAGGGGGTCGTGCTGGGGGTGGTGTTTCAGGGTTTAGGGCAGTGCAGTCTTGTTCGGGCAGTGTAGGGGGTTGTGCTGTGGGTGGTGTTTCAGGGTTTAGGGCAGTGCAGTGGTGTTCGGGCAGTGTAGGGGCTGGGGCTGGTGTTTCAGGGTTTAGGGCAGTGCAGTGGTGTTCGGGCAGTGTAGGGGGTCATGCTGGGTGTGGTGTTTCAGGGTTTAGGGCAGTGCAGTGGTGTTCGGGCAGTGCAGGGGGTTGTGCTGTCGGTGGTGTTTCAGGGTTTAGGGCAGTGCAGTGGTGTTCGGGCAGTGTAGGGGATCGTGCTGGGGCTGGTGTTTTAGGGTTTAGGGCAGTGCAGTCGTGTTAGGGCCGTATAGGGGTGGTGCTGGGGGTGGTGTTTAAGGGTTTAGGGCAGTGCAGTGGCTTTCAGGCCGTGTAGGGGGTCGTGCTGGGGGTGGTGTTTAAGGGTTTAGGGCAGTGCAGTGATGTTCGGGCAGTGTAGGGGGTTGTGCT
Organism: Triturus cristatus; assembly: GCF_964204655.1. NCBI lineage: Eukaryota > Metazoa > Chordata > Amphibia > Caudata > Salamandridae > Triturus > Triturus cristatus. Next base: position 509,393,182 of record NC_140579.1, on the reverse strand, counting down.
GGGAGTGGTGTTTCAGGGTATAGGGTAGTGCAGTGGTGTTCGGGCAGTGTAGGGGGGCGTGCTGGGGGTGGTGTTTTAGGGTTTAGGGCAGTGCAGTGGTGTTCGGGCAGTGTAGGGGGTTGTGCTGTCGGTGGTGTTTCAGGGTTTAGGGCAGTGCAGTGGTGTTCGGGCAGTGTAGGGGATCGTGCTGGGGCTGGTGTTTCAGGGCTTAGGGCAGTGCAGTGGTGTTCGGGCAGTGTAGGGGTCGTGCTGGGTGTGGTGTTTCAGGGTTTAGGGAAGTGCAGTGGCGTTCGGGCAGTGTAGGGGGTCGTGCAGGGGGTGGTGTTTCAGGGTTTAGGGCAGTGCAGTGGCATAAGGGAAGTGTAGGGAGTCGTGCTGGGGTTGGTGTTTCAGGGTTTAGGGCAATGCACTGGTGTTTGGGCCCTGTAGAGGGCCGTGCAGGGGGGTGTTGTTTCAGGGTATAGGACAGTGCAGTGGCATTCGGGCAGTGTAGGGGGTCGTGCTGGGGATGGTGTTTCCGGGTTTAGGGCTGTGCAGTGGTGTTCGGGCAGTATAGGGAGTCGTACTGGTGGTGGTGTTTCAGGGATTAAGGCCGTGCAGTGGTGTTCGGGCAGTGTAGGGGGTCGTGCTGGTACTGGTGTTTCAGGGTTTAGGGCAGAGCAGTGGTGTTCGGGCAGTGTAGTACAATGTTCTGGGTGTAGTGTTTCAGGGTTTAGGCAGTGCAGTGGTGTTCAGGCAGTGTAGGGGGTCATGCTTGGGGTGGAGTTTTACAGTTTAGGGCACTGCAGTGGTGTTCGGGCAGTGCAGGGAGTTGTGCAGGGGTGGTGTTTCAGGGTTTAGGGCAGTGCAGTGGTGTTCGGGCAGTGTAGGGGGTCTTGCGGGGGTGGTGTTTCAGGGTTTAGGGCAGTGCAGTGGTGGTCGGGCAGTGTAGGGGGTCATGCTGGGGAATGGTGTTTCAGGGTTTAGGGCAGTGCAGCGGCGTTCGGGCAGTGTAAGGGGTCATACAGGGGGGTGGTGTTTCAGGGTTTAGGGCAATGCAGTGGCGTTCAGGTAGTGTAGGGGGTAATACTGGGGATGATGTTTCAGGGTTTAGGACAGTCCAGTGGCATTCAGGAAGTGTAGGAGGTTGTGCTGGGGTGGTGTTTCAGGGTTTAGGGCAGTGCAGTGGCATTCGGGCAGTGTAGGGGGTCGTGCAGGGGGGTGGTGTTTCAGGGTTTAGGGCAGTGCACTGGTGCTAGGGCAGTATAGGGGGTCATGCTGGGGGGGGGTGTTTCAGGGTTTAGGGCAGTGCAGTGGCTTTCAGGCCGTGTAGGGGGTCGTGCTGGGGGTGGTGTTTCAGGGTTTAAGGCAGTGCAGTGATGTTCGGGCAGTGTAGGGGGTTGTGCTGGGAGTGGTGTTTCAGGGTTTAGGGTAGTGCAGTGGTGTTCGGGCAGTGTAGGGGGTCGTGCTGGTGTTTCAGGGTTTAGGGCAGAGCAGTGGTGTTCGGGCAGTGTAGTACGACGTTCTGGGTGTAGTGTTTCATGGTTTAGGCAGCGCAGTGGCGTTCAGGAAGTGTAGGGGGTCGTGCTGGGGGTGGTGTTTCAGGGTTTAGGGCAGTGCAGTCGTGTTCGAGCAGTGTAGGGGGTTGTGCTGTGGGTGGTGTTTCAGGGTTTAGGGCAGTGCAGTGGTGTTCGGGCAGTGTAGGGGATCGTGCTGGGGCTGGTGTTTTAGAGTTTCGGGTAGTGCAGTGGTGTTAGGGCTGTATAGGGGTGGTGCTGGGGGTGGTGTTTCAGGGTTTAGGGCAGTGCAGTGGTGTTCGGGCAGTGTAGGGGGTTGTGCAGGGATATAGTGTTACAGGGTTTAGGGCAGTGCAGTGGTGTTCAGGCAGCGTAGGGGGTCATGCTGGGGGTGGTGTTTGAGGGTTTATTATTATTATTAAAGAGCTTATAGAGCGCACAGTAACGCCATCTCGGCGTGTCCCCGCGCTAGAGCTACCAGCGATCATCATAAGAGCCTGTGTCCTACACAGTGTATAGATGTGTTTTAAGCTTGGCCCTAAACAGTGCTTCACTGCTCTCCAGTCTCAGAGCAGGAGGAAGTTTGTTCCAGTGTTGAGCTGCTTGGCAAGCAAAAGATCGTCCACCCATTCTAGCCTTCCTTATCCTGGGGACTGTCAGCAGCCCGGCACCCTCCGACCGGAGGGTCCTTGTTGGTTCGTAGCGACTGACTAGATCCCTAAGGTAGGCGGGCGACCTGCCCCAGACAATTCGGTGACAGACGAGGAGGCACTTGAACCGCACACGTTTCTTCACAGGCAGCCAGTGAAGCGCATCCAGTGCCATTTGAGAGTTAGCCCTCCTAGGTCTTCTTAGCACCAATCTAGCGGCGGAGTTCTGGATAACTTGCAGGCGACCCAGGCAGCCCTCGGTGGCCCCTAGGAACAATACGTTTCCATAGTCCATCCGAGAGGTCACCAGTGCCTGCGTCAGTGTCCTTCTGGCCGCTATGGGTAGGAGGTCTAAGGTTTTGTTTAGAGTCTTTAGTACTCCAAAACATTTGCCCACAAGACGCCTTATGTGGCCATCATAGGAGAGAGAGGAATTCATCCAGACTCCTAGATTCTTAGCCTCCTCACAAGGTATGGGGGTAGGGCCAAGGCATGGAGGCCACCACTCGGCTGACCAGTTTTCGCTTTTTCCCCCCACCACCAACACCTCAGTCTTAGAGCCATTGAGTTTTAGGCAGTGGGAGTCCATCCACTCAGCTAGTGCCTGCATACAGGACTTAAAGTTGGCAGGGGTGTTGGCGGTGTCCTGTGATAGGGAAATCAGCAGCTGGGTGTCGTCGGCGTAAGACACCAATTCTACCCCAAATGATTGTACAACCTTCGCCAGGGAGGCCATGTAGAGATTAAAGAGAGTAGGGCTCAATGCTGAGCCCTGAGGCACTCCCTGATCTAGTGGCATCTCGACAGAGCGACATGTCCCTTGCTGTACCTGGAAACATCTTTCAGTGAGAAACGACTGTAACCAGTATAGCGCAGGACCCACGACCCCAGCTTCGCTCAGACACCGTAGCAGGATGGAATGCGCTACGGTGTCAAAAGCCGCGCTGAGGTCGAGCATGATCAGGGCCATTGTATGTCCTGCATCCGCACCAGCTCTTAAAGTCTCAGAGGCCCGTAAAAGAGCTGTCTCCGTAGAGTAGCCCGCCCTAAACCCGGATTGTGAGGGATGTAATAAGTTCCCTCTCTCCAGGTGCTCAGTAAGCTGAGCATTGACCACCTTCTCAGCCACTTTCGCCACATACGGCAATAAGGAGATAGGTCTGAGGTTTTCCAGCACTTCCATGCTTACATTTGGTTTTTTCCTTATTGGCAGTACTATGGCCTTCTTCCACTCCTCAGGGACTCGTTGCGTGGAAAAGGAGGTCTGTAAGACATGTCTGATGTATGGTTCCAGGGCTGCCAGGCCCTCTGAGATGACCCAGGCCGGTGCCGGGTCGTTAGGGGAACCGGAGTTCACACTGCGACAGATCTTTATTAGCCTGTCAGCGGCGGGTACCTCGAAAGTTTGCAACGAGGCGTCAAGGGCCACAGGCGAGCTGCCTGCTATAAAATCTATGCCCTTATCTAGTTGTTGGGTGAAGGAGGCATAAATAGCTTTAACTTTGTTGGAAAAAAAGTTAGCGACTCTATTGCATCCCTCCACGGTGGCCCTTAGGGGGGTGTTAGAGCTGGAGACTAAAGATATTTCTTTGTATATTTTGAACAGTTCGCGTGAGGAGCTCTCGGCCGCCTCAATGCGTGTCTGGAAATATTTAGCTTTAGCTCTACGCACCGCATACTGGTAGCTTTTGTGTGCTAAGCTATAACTGTTTTTACCTTGTTCGCTCGGGTTCCTTCTCCAGCTCCTTTCAAGTTTTTTACAATTAGACTTGATTTGCTGGAGTTCTGGAGTGAACCATGGGGCAGTACGTTGTCTGCCTTCCATTGCTATACCCTTACTCATGGGGGCTATCTCATCCAGGGTTGCAATCACAAGCTGATTAAATTCAGTATTCGCCTGATCACTGTCCATAGCATGCGGTAGTTGCGCTTTCTGGATGGCGCGTATGAAGTTTTCTTGAGAATATTGTCTCCATTTCCGTCTCATAATATTTCCCAACCCATTCTCAATGGCCCTAACTGGTTGGTAAAAACATTGGAAAGGGACCAAGAAGTGGTCTGTCCAAGGGAGTTGACACGGTGTAAGTGCCTTTATCAAGTCCCAGCTCGCGAAGATAGGGTCCAAACAATGACCCCTCTGATGTGTAGCTGCAACACTTATCAAGTCCAGTTGTAGTTCTTGTAGGACTAGACGGACGTCCTCTGCCTCCTTTTGTAGGGGATCCTCTAGATGTAAGTTCAGATCACCCAACACCAACACTTTATGGTGTTTGATCGCAGATTGAGTAGCCCCTTCCAGTAAACTACTTCGGAAGTTGCCCAATGAGCCAGGAGGTCTGTAAATTAGGATGCCCGTAATTGCCTCGTGTTGGGTCAGTTTGATGTTAAATTCACCAGCTTCGCAGTTATCAATATTTACTGGTTTTAGAACACACTCAAAAGGTTGTTTGACAATGATGGCAATGCCACCTCCCCTTCCCTTTTCTCTATCAAGTCTATGGAGGGTATAACCTGGCGGAATGGTATCCACTATATCTGGATCCGAATGTTCTCCTAACCAGGTTTCAGTTAAAAATAATATATGCAGGTCCTCATCTAGTAAGAGATCCCACAGCTGAAGGGAATGTTTGGGGAAGGATCTGCAATTTAAGAGCCCCCCTTTAGCAATAATCGCTTCAGGGTCAGGAACGGCAGGCGATAGACACCTCCCTCTGAATGTACAATGAGGACATGGACCCAGGTCAAGTGGCTCCATCAAGTGGCGACAGATCGTGAGTGAAGCGGGACAAAGGTCTCGCAGTCTCTTACTTGTGTAGGACTGCCCGCGGCACGCCCGAGATGTAGGGGTCTGGGCCCCTGGCCACGGTCGGCCGCGGACGGGCGCAGACGGGCTTGGCTTAGGCGCGGCTTCGGCGCGCGTCCGGCGCGCCCGCTGCGCCAGCCCGCTGCGCCGTCTGAACCCTACACACATATTATAGGTGATGAGGAGGGTGGGAGGCCGGCGCGACTAGAGCGCAGCCCCTGCCCACACCCAAGATGGCGCAGAGCAGTGGTGTTCAGGCTGTGTAGGGGGTCATGCAGGGGTTTTGTTTCAGGGTTTAGGGCAGAGCAGTGGTGTTCAGGCAGTGTAGGGGTTGTGCAGGGTGGTGATGTTTCAGGGTTTAGGGCAGTGCACTGGTGTTCGGGCAGTGTAGGGGTTGTGGTAGGGGCTAGTGTTTCAGGGTTTAGGGCAATGCCGTGGTGTTCGGACACTGTAGGGGATAGTGCTGGGGCTAGTGTTTCAGGGTTTAGGGCAGTGCAGTGGTGTTCGAGCAGTGTAGGGGGTTGTGAAGGGGGGTGGTGTTTCAGAGGTTAGGGCAGTGCAGTGGTGTTCGGGCAGTGTAGGGTGTTGTGCCGGGAGTGGTGTTTCAAGGTTTAGGGTAGTGCAGTGGTGTTCGGGCAGTGTAGGGGGTCGTGCTGAGAATGGTGTTTCAGGGTTTAGGGCAGTGCAGTGGTGTTCGGGCACTGTAGGGGGTTGTGCTGTGGGTGGTGTTTCAGGGTTTAGGGCAGTGCAGTGGTGTTCGGGCAGTGTAGGGGATAGTGCTGAGGCTGGTGTTTCAGGGTTTAGGGCTGTGCAGTGGTGTTCGGGCCGTGTAGGGGGTCGTGCTGGGGGTGGTGTTTCAGGGTTTAGGGCAGTGCAGTGATGTTCGGGCAGTGTAGGGGGTTGAGCTGGGAGTGGTGTTTCAGGGTATAGGGTAGTGCAGTGGTGTTCGGGCAGTGTAGGGGATCGTGCTGGGGCTGGTGTTTCATGGCTTAGGGCAGTGCGGTGGTGTTCAGGCAGTGTAGGGGGTCGTGCTGGGTGTGGTGTTTCAGGGTTTATGGAAGTGCAGTGGCGTTCGGGCAGTGTAGGGTGTCGTGCAGGGGGTGGTGTTTCAGGGTTTAGGGCAGTGCAGTGGTGTTCGGGCAGTGTAGGGGGTTGTGCAGGGGGATAGTGTTATAGGGTTTAGGGCAGTGCAGTGGTGTTCAGGCAGCGTAGGGGGTCATGCTGGGGGTGGTGTTTGAGGGTTTAGGGCAGAGCAGTGGTGTTCAGGCTGTGTAGGGGGTCATGCAGGGGTTTTGTTTCAGGGCTTAGGGGAGAGCAGTGGTGTTCGGGCAGTGTAGGGGGTCATGCTGGGGATGGTGTTTCCGGGTTTTGGGCAGTGCAGTGATGTTCGGGCAGTGTAGGGGGTTGAGCTGGGAGTGGTGTTTCAGGGTATAGGGTAGTGCAGTGGTGTTCGGGCAGTGTAGGGGGTCGTGCTGGGGGTGGTGTTTCAGGGTTTAGCGCAGTGCAGTAGTGTTCGGGTAGTGTAGGGGGTTGTGCTGTCGGTGGTGTTTCAGGGTTTAGGGCAGTGCAGTGGTGTTCGGGCAGTGTAGGGGATCGTGCTGGGGCTGGTGTTTCAGGGCTTAGGGCAGTGCAGTGGTGTTCGGGCAGTGTAGGGGGTCGTGCTGGGTGTGGTGTTTCAGGGTTTAGGGAAGTGCAGTGGCGTTCGGGCAGTGTAGGGGGTCGTGCAGGGGGTGGTGTTTCAGGGTTTAGGGCAGTGCAGTGGTGTTCGGGAAGTGTAGGGTGTCGTGCTGGGGTTGGTGTTTCAGGGTTTAGGGCAATGCAGTGGCGTTTGGGCCCTGTAGAGGGTCGTGCAGGGGGGTGTTGTTTCAGGGTTTAGGACAGTGCAGTGGCATTCGGGCAGTGTAGGGGGTCGTGCTGGGGATGGTGTTTCCGGGTTTAGGGCTGTGCAGTGGTGTTCGGGCAGTGTAGGGAGTCGAACTGGTGGTGGTGTTTTATAGATTAAGGCAGTGCAGTGGTGTTCAGGCAGTGTAGGGGGTCGTGCTGGTGCTGGTGTTTCAGGGTTTAGGGCAGAGCAGTGGTGTTCGGGCAGTGTAGTACAACGTTCTGGGTGTAGTGTTTCAGGGTTTAGGCAGTGCAGTGGTGTTTGGGCTGTGCAGGGAGTTGTGCAGGGGTGGTGTTTCAGGGTTTAGGGCAGTGCAGTGGTGTTCGGGCAGTGTAGGGGTTCTTGCGGGGGTGGTGTTTCAGGGTTTAGGGCAGTGCAGTGGCGTTCGGGCAGTGCAAGGGGTCATACAGGGGGGTGGTGTTTCAGGGTTTAGGGCAATGCATTGGCGTTCAGGTAGTGTAGGGGGTCATACTGGGGGTGATGTTTCAGGGTTTAGAGCAGTCCAGTGGCATTCGGGAAGTGTAGGAGGTTGTGCTGGGGTGGTGTTTCAGGGTTTAGGGCAGTGCAGTGGCATTCAGGCAGTGTAGGGGGTCGTGCAGGGGGGTGGTGTTTCAGGGTTTAGGGCAGTGCACTGGCGCTAGGGCAGTATAGGGGGTTGTGCTGGGGGTGGTGTTTCAGGGTTTAGGGCAGTGCAGTGGCTTTCAGGCCGTGTAGGGGGTCGTGCTGGGGGTGGTGTTTCAGGGTTTAAGGCAGTGCAGTGATGTTCAGGCAGTGTAGGGGGTTGTGCTGGGAGTGGTGTTTCAGGGTTTAGGGTAGTGCAGTGGTGTTCGGGCAGTGTAGGGTGTCGTGCTGGTGTTTCAGGGTTTAGGGCAGAGCAGTGGTGTTCGGGCAGTGTACTACGACGTTCTGGGTGTAGTGTTTCATGGTTTAGGCAGTGCAGTGGTGTTCGGGCAGTGTAGGGGGTCGTGCTGGGTGTGGTGTTTCAGGGTTTAGGGAAGTGCAGTGGCGTTCGGGCAGTGTAGGGGGTCGTGCAGGGTGTGGTGTTTCAGGGTTTAGGGCAGTGCAGTGGCGTTCAGGAAGTGTAGGGGGTCGTGCTGGGGGTGGTGTTTCAGGGTTTAGGGCAGTGCAGTGGTGTTCGAGCAGTGTAGGGGGTTGTGCTGTGGGTGGTGTTTCAGGGTTTAGGGCAGTGCAGTGGTGTTCGGGCAGTGTAGGGGATCGTGCTGGGGCTGGTGTTTTAGGGTTTAGGGCAGTGCAGTGGTGTTAGGGCTGTATAGGGGGTGGTGCTGGGGGTGGTGTTTCAGGGTTTAGGGCAGTGCAGTGGATTTCAGGCCATTTAGGGGTCATGCTGGGGTTGGTGTTTCAGGGTTGAGGGCACTGCAGTGGTGTTTGGTCCCTGTAGAGGGTCGTGCAGGGGGGTGGTGTTTCAGGGTTTAGGGCAGTGCAGTGGCATTCGGGCAGTGTAGGGGGTCGTGCTGGTGTTTCAGGGTTTAGGGCAGAGCAGTGGTATTCGGGCACTGTAGTACGACGTTCTGGGTGTAGTGTTTCAGGGTTTAGGCAGTGCAGTGGTGTTCGGGTAGTGTAGGGGGCTTGCTGGGCATGGTGTTTCAGGGTTTAGGGCCTTGCATGGGTGTTTGGGCAGTGTAGGGGGTCGTGCAGGGGTTGGTGTTTCAGGGTTTAGGGTAGTGCAGTGGTGTTCAGGCAGTGTAGGGGGTCGTGCTGGGGGTGGTGTTTCAGGGTTTAGGGCAGTGCAGTGGTGTTCGGGCAGTGTAGGGGGTTGTGCAGGGGGATAGTGTTATAGGGTTTAGGGCAGTGCAGTGGTGTTCAGGCAGCGTAGGGGGTCATGCTGGGGGTGGTGTTTGAGGGTTTAGGGCAGAGCAGTGGTGTTCAGGCTGTGTAGGGGGTCATGCAGGGGTTTTGTTTCAGGGCTTAGGGGAGAGCAGTGGTGTTCGGGCAGTGTAGGGGGTTGTGCAGGGTGGTGATGTTTCAGGGTTTAGGGCAGTGCACTGGTGTTCGGGCAGTGTAGGGGTTGTGGTAGGGGCTAATCTTTCAGGGTTTAGGGCAATGCCGTGGTGTTCGGACAATGTAGGGGATAGTGCTGGGGCTAGTGTTTCACGGTTTAGGGCAGTGCAGTGGTGTTCGAGCAGTGTAGGGGTTGAGCAGGGGGGTGGTGTTTCAGAGGTTAGGGCAGTGCATTGGTGTTCGGGCAGTGTAGGGGGTTGTGCCGGGAGTGGTGTTTCAAGGTTTAGGGTAGTGCAGTGGTGTTCGGGCAGTGTAGGGGGTCGTGCTGGGGGTGGTGTTTCAGGGTTTAGGGCAGTGCAGTGGTGTTCGGGCACTGTAGGGGGTTGTGCTGTGGGTGGTGTTTCAGGGTTTAGGGCAGTGCAGTGGTGTTCGGGCAGTGTAGGGGATAGTGCTGGGGCTGGTGTTTCAGGGTTTAAGGCAGTGCAGTGGTGTTCGGGCAGTGTAGGGGGCCGTGCTGGGTGTTGTGTTTCAGGGTTTAGGGCAGTCCAGTGGCATTCAGAAAGTGTAGGAGGTTGTGCTGAGGTGGTGTTTCAGGGTTTAGGGCAGTGCAGAGGCATTCGGGCAGTGTAGGGAGTTGTGCAGGGGGGGGTGTTTTAGGGTTTAGGGCAGTGCAGTGGTGTTAGGGCAGTATAGGGGGTGGTGCTGGGGGTGGTGTTTCAGGGTTTAGGGCAGTGCAGTGGCTTTCAGGCCGTGTAGGGGGTCGTGCTGGGGGTGGTGTTTCAGGGTTTAGGGCAGTGCAGTGATGTTCGGGCAGTGTAGGGGGTTATGCTGGGTGTGGTGTTTCATGGTTTAGGGTAGTGCAGTGATGTTCGGGCAGTGTAGGGGGTCGTCCTGGGTGTGGTGTTTCAGGGTTTAGGGCAGTGCAGTCTTGTTCGGGCAGTGTAGGGGGTTGTGCTGTGGGTGGTGTTTCAGGGTTTACGGCAGTGCAGTGGTGTTCGGGCAGTGTAGGGGATCGTGCTGGGGCTGGTGTTTCAGGGTTTAGGGCAGTGCAGTGGTGTTCGGGCAGTGTAGGGGGTCATGCTGGGTGTGGTGTTTCAGGGTTTAAGGCAGTGCAGTGGTGTTTGGGCAGTGCAGGGGGTTGTGCTGTGGGTGGTGTTTCAGGGTTTAGGGCAGTGCAGTGGTGTTCGGGCAGTGTAGGGGATCGTGCTGGGGCTGGTGTTTTAGGGTTTAGGGCAGTGCATTGGTGTTAGGGCCGTATAGGGGTGGTGCTGGGGGTGGTGTTTCAGGGTTTAGGGCAGTGCAGTGGCTTTCATGCCGTGTAGGGGGTCGTGCTGGGGGTGGTGTTTCAGGGTTTAGGGCAGTGCAGTGATGTTCGGGCAGTGTAGGGGGTTGTGCTGGGAGTGGTGTTTCAGGGTATAGGGTAGTGCAGTGGTGTTCGGGCAGTGTAGGGGGGCATGCTGGGGGTGGTGTTTCAGGGTTTAGGGCAGTGCAGTAGTGTTCAGGCATTGTAGGGGGTTGTGCTGTCGGTGGTGTTTCAGGGTTTAGGGCAGTGCAGTGGTGTTCGGGCAGTGTAGGGGATCGTGCTGGGGCTGGTGTTTCAGGGCTTAGAGCAGTGCAGTGGTGTTCGGGCAGTGTAGGGGTCGTGCTGGGTGTGGTGTTTCAGGGTTTATGGAAGTGCAGTGGCGTTCGGGCAGTGTAGGGGGTCGTGCAGGGGGTGGTGTTTCAGGGTTTAGGGCAGTGCAGTGGCGTTCGGGAAGTGTAGGGTTTCTTGCTGGTGTTGGTGTTTCAGGGGTTAGGGCAATGCAGTGGTGTTTGGGCCCTGTAGAGGGTCGTGCAGGGGGGTGTTGTTTCAGGGTTTAGGACAGTGCAGTGGCATTCGGGCAGTGTAGGGGGTCATGCTGGGGATGGTGTTTCCGGGTTTTGGGCAGTGCAGTGATGTTCGGGCAGTGTAGGGGGTTGAGCTGGGAGTGGTGTTTCAGGGTATAGGGTAGTGCAGTGGTGTTCGGGCAGTGTAGGGGGTCGTGCTGGGGGTGGTGTTTCAGGGTTTAGCGCAGTGCAGTAGTGTTCGGGTAGTGTAGGGGGTTGTGCTGTCGGTGGTGTTTCAGGGTTTAGGGCAGTGCAGTGGTGTTCGGGCAGTGTAGGGGATCGTGCTGGGGCTGGTGTTTCAGGGCTTAGGGCAGTGCAGTGGTGTTCGGGCAGTGTAGGGGGTCGTGCTGGGTGTGGTGTTTCAGGGTTTAGGGAAGTGCAGTGGCGTTCGGGCAGTGTAGGGGGTCGTGCAGGGGGTGGTGTTTCAGGGTTTAGGGCAGTGCAGTGGTGTTCGGGAAGTGTAGGGTGTCGTGCTGGGGTTGGTGTTTCAGGGTTTAGGGCAATGCAGTGGCGTTTGGGCCCTGTAGAGGGTCGTGCAGGGGGGTGTTGTTTCAGGGTTTAGGACAGTGCAGTGGCATTCGGGCAGTGTAGGGGGTCGTGCTGGAGATGGTGTTTCCAGGTTTAGGGCTGTGCAGTGGTGTTCGGGCAGTGTAGGGAGTCGTACTGGTGGTGGTGTTTTATAGATTAAGGCAGTGCAGTGGTGTTCAGGCAGTGTAGGGGGTCGTGCTGGTGCTGGTGTTTCAGGGTTTAGGGCAGAGCAGTGGTGTTCGGGCAGTGTAGTACAACGTTCTGGGTGTAGTGTTTCAGGGTTTAGGCAGTGCAGTGGTGTTTGGGCTGTGCAGGGAGTTGTGCAGGGGTGGTGTTTCAGGGTTTAGGGCAGTGCAGTGGTGTTCGGGCAGTGTAGGGGTTCTTGCGGGGGTGGTGTTTCAGGGTTTAGGGCAGTGCAGTGGCGTTCGGGCAGTGCAAGGGGTCATACAGGGGGGTGGTGTTTCAGGGTTTAGGGCAATGCATTGGCGTTCAGGTAGTGTAGGGGGTCATACTGGGGGTGATGTTTCAGGGTTTAGAGCAGTCCAGTGGCATTCGGGAAGTGTAGGAGGTTGTGCTGGGGTGGTGTTTCAGGGTTTAGGGCAGTGCAGTGGCATTCAGGCAGTGTAGGGGGTCGTGCAGGGGGGTGGTGTTTCAGGGTTTAGGGCAGTGCACTGGCGCTAGGGCAGTATAGGGGGTTGTGCTGGGGGTGGTGTTTCAGGGTTTAGGGCAGTGCAGTGGCTTTCAGGCCGTGTAGGGGGTCGTGCTGGGGGTGGTGTTTCAGGGTTTAAGGCAGTGCAGTGATGTTCAGGCAGTGTAGGGGGTTGTGCTGGGAGTGGTGTTTCAGGGTTTAGGGTAGTGCAGTGGTGTTCGGGCAGTGTAGGGTGTCGTGCTGGTGTTTCAGGGTTTAGGGCAGAGCAGTGGTGTTCGGGCAGTGTACTACGACGTTCTGGGTGTAGTGTTTCATGGTTTAGGCAGTGCAGTGGTGTTCGGGCAGTGTAGGGGGTCGTGCTGGGTGTGGTGTTTCAGGGTTTAGGGAAGTGCAGTGGCGTTCGGGCAGTGTAGGGGGTCGTGCAGGGTGTGGTGTTTCAGGGTTTAGGGCAGTGCAGTGGCGTTCAGGAAGTGTAGGGGGTCGTGCTGGGGGTGGTGTTTCAGGGTTTAGGGCAGTGCAGTGGTGTTCGAGCAGTGTAGGGGGTTGTGCTGTGGGTGGTGTTTCAGGGTTTAGGGCAGTGCAGTGGTGTTCGGGCAGTGTAGGGGATCGTGCTGGGGCTGGTGTTTTAGGGTTTAGGGCAGTGCAGTGGTGTTAGGGCTGTATAGGGGGTGGTGCTGGGGGTGGTGTTTCAGGGTTTAGGGCAGTGCAGTGGATTTCAGGCCATTTAGGGGTCATGCTGGGGTTGGTGTTTCAGGGTTGAGGGCACTGCAGTGGTGTTTGGTCCCTGTAGAGGGTCGTGCAGGGGGGTGGTGTTTCAGGGTTTAGGGCAGAGCAGTGGTATTCGGGCACTGTAGTACGACGTTCTGGGTGTAGTGTTTCAGGGTTTAGGCAGTGCAGTGGTGTTCGGGTAGTGTAGGGGGCTTGCTGGGCATGGTGTTTCAGGGTTTAGGGCCTTGCATGGGTGTTTGGGCAGTGTAGGGGGTCGTGCAGGGGTTGGTGTTTCAGGGTTTAGGGTAGTGCAGTGGTGTTCAGGCAGTGTAGGGGGTCGTGCTGGGGGTGGTGTTTCAGGGTTTAGGGCAGTGCAGTGGTGTTCGGGCAGTGTAGGGGGTTGTGCAGGGGGATAGTGTTATAGGGTTTAGGGCAGTGCAGTGGTGTTCAGGCAGCGTAGGGGGTCATGCTGGGGGTGGTGTTTGAGGGTTTAGGGCAGAGCAGTGGTGTTCAGGCTGTGTAGGGGGTCATGCAGGGGTTTTGTTTCAGGGCTTAGGGGAGAGCAGTGGTGTTCGGGCAGTGTAGGGGGTTGTGCAGGGTGGTGATGTTTCAGGGTTTAGGGCAGTGCACTGGTGTTCGGGCAGTGTAGGGGTTGTGGTAGGGGCTAATCTTTCAGGGTTTAGGGCAATGCCGTGGTGTTCGGACAATGTAGGGGATAGTGCTGGGGCTAGTGTTTCACGGTTTAGGGCAGTGCAGTGGTGTTCGAGCAGTGTAGGGGTTGAGCAGGGGGGTGGTGTTTCAGAGGTTAGGGCAGTGCATTGGTGTTCGGGCAGTGTAGGGGGTTGTGCCGGGAGTGGTGTTTCAAGGTTTAGGGTAGTGCAGTGGTGTTCGGGCAGTGTAGGGGGTCGTGCTGGGGGTGGTGTTTCAGGGTTTAGGGCAGTGCAGTGGTGTTCGGGCACTGTAGGGGGTTGTGCTGTGGGTGGTGTTTCAGGGTTTAGGGCAGTGCAGTGGTGTTCGGGCAGTGTAGGGGATAGTGCTGGGGCTGGTGTTTCAGGGTTTAAGGCAGTGCAGTGGTGTTCGGGCAGTGTAGGGGGCCGTGCTGGGTGTTGTGTTTCAGGGTTTAGGGCAGTCCAGTGGCATTCGGGAAGTGTAGGAGGTTGTGCTGAGGTGGTGTTTCAGGGTTTAGGGCAGTGCAGAGGCATTCGGGCAGTGTAGGGAGTTGTGCAGGGGGGGGTGTTTTAGGGTTTAGGGCAGTGCAGTGGTGTTAGGGCAGTATAGGGGGTGGTGCTGGGGGTGGTGTTTCAGGGTTTAGGGCAGTGCAGTGGCTTTCAGGCCGTGTAGGGGGTCGTGCTGGGGGTGGTGTTTCAGGGTTTAGGGCAGTGCAGTGATGTTCGGGCAGTGTAGGGGTTTATGCTGGGTGTGGTGTTTCATGGTTTAGGGTAGTGCAGTGATGTTCGGGCAGTGTAGGGGGTCGTCCTGGGTGTGGTGTTTCAGGGTTTAGGGCAGTGCAGTCTTGTTCGGGCAGTGTAGGGGGTTGTGCTGTGGGTGGTGTTTCAGGGTTTACGGCAGTGCAGTGGTGTTCGGGCAGTGTAGGGGATCGTGCTGGGGCTGGTGTTTCAGGGTTTAGGGCAGTGCAGTGGTGTTCGGGCAGTGTAGGGGGTCATGCTGGGTGTGGTGTTTCAGGGTTTAAGGCAGTGCAGTGGTGTTTGGGCAGTGCAGGGGGTTGTGCTGTGGGTGGTGTTTCAGGGTTTAGGGCAGTGCAGTGGTGTTCGGGCAGTGTAGGGGATCGTGCTGGGGCTGGTGTTTTAGGGTTTAGGGCAGTGCATTGGTGTTGAGGCCGTATAGGGGTGGTGCTGGGGGTGGTGTTTCAGGGTTTAGGGCAGTGCAGTGGCTTTCATGCCGTGTAGGGGGTCGTGCTGGGGGTGGTGTTTCAGGGTTTAGGGCAGTGCAGTGATGTTCGGGCAGTGTAGGGGGTTGTGCTGGGAGTGGTGTTTCAGGGTATAGGGTAGTGCAGTGGTGTTCGGGCAGTGTAGGGGGGCATGCTGGGGGTGGTGTTTCAGGGTTTAGGGCAGTGCAGTAGTGTTCAGGCATTGTAGGGGGTTGTGCTGTCGGTGGTGTTTCAGGGTTTAGGGCAGTGCAGTGGTGTTCGGGCAGTGTAGGGGATCGTGCTGGGGCTGGTGTTTCAGGGCTTAGAGCAGTGCAGTGGTGTTCGGGCAGTGTAGGGGTCGTGCTGGGTGTGGTGTTTCAGGGTTTAGGGAAGTGCAGTGGCGTTCGGGCAGTGTAGGGGGTCGTGCAGGGGGTGGTGTTTCACGGTTTAGGGAAGTGCAGTGGCGTTCGGGAAGTGTAGGGTGTCTTGGTGGGGTTGGTGTTTCAGGGTTTAGGGCAATGCAGTGGCGTTTGGGCCCTGTAGAGGGTCGTGCAGGGGGATGTTGTTTCAGGGTTTAGGACTGTGCAGTGGCATTCGGGCAGTGTGGGGGGTCGTGCTGGGGATGGTATTTTCGGGTTTAGGGCTGTGCAGTGGTGTTCGGGCAGTATAGGGAGTCGTACTGGTGGTGGTGTTTCAGGGATTAAGGCAGTGCAGTGGTGTTCGGGCAGTGTAGGGGGTCGTGCTGGCGCTGGTGTTTCAGGGTTTAGGGCAGAGCAGTGGTGTTCGGGCCGTGTAGTACAACGTTCTGGGTGTAGTGTTTCAGGGTTTAGGCAGTGCAGTGGTGTTCAGGCAGTGTAGGGGGTCATGCTTGGGGTGGAGTTTTACAGTTTAGAGCACTGCAGTGGTGTTCGGGCAGTGCAGGGAGTTGTGCAGGGGTGGTGTTTCAGGGTTTAGGGCAGTGCAGTGGTGTTCGGGCAGTGTAGGGGGTCTTGCGGGGGTGGTGTTTCAGGGTTTAGGGCAGTGCAGTGGTGGTCGGGCAGTGTAGGGGGTCATGCTTGGGGTGGAGTTTTACAGTTTAGGGCACTGCAGTGGTGTTCGGGCAGTGCAGGGAGTTGTGCAGGGGTGGTGTTTCAGGGTTCAGGGCAGTGCAGTGGCATTCGGGAAGTGTAGGGGGTCATGCTGGAGTTGGTGTTTCAGGGTTTAGGGCAATGCAGTGGCGTTTGGGCCCTGTAGAGGGTCGTGCAGGGGGTGGTGTTTCAGGGTTTAGGGCAGTGCAGTGGCATTCGGGCAGTGTAGGGGGTCGTGCTGGTGTTTCAGGGTTTAGGGCAGAGCAGTGGTGTTCGGGCACTGTAGTACGACGTTCTGGGTGTAGTGTTTCAGGGTTTAGGCAGTGCAGTGGTGTTCGGGCAGTGTAGGGGGTCTTGCTGGGTGTGGTGTTTCAGGGTTTAGGGCCGTGCAGGGGTGTTCGGGCAGTGTAGGGGGTCGTGCAGGGGGGTGGTGTTTCAGGGTTTAGGGTAGTGCAGTGGAGTTCAGGCAGTGTAGGGGGTCGTGCTGGGGGTGGTGTTTCAGGGTTTAGGGCAGTGCAGTGGTGTTCGGGCAGTGTAGGGGGTTGTGCAGGGGGATAGTGTTACAGGGTTTAGGGCAGTGCAGTGGTGTTCAGGCAGCGTAGGGGGTCATGCTGGGGGTGGTGTTCGAGGGTTTAGGGCAGAGCAGTGGTGTTCAGGCTGTGTAGGGGGTCATGCAGGGGTTTTGTTTCAGGGTTTAGGGCAGAGCAGTGGTGCTCGGGCAGTGTAGGGGGTTGTGCAGGGTGGTGATGTTCAGGGTTTAGGGCAGTGCACTGGTGTTCGGGCAGTGTAGGGGTTGTGGTAGGGGCTAGTCTTTCAGGGTTTAGGGCAATGCCGTGGTGTTCGGACACTGTAGGGGATAGTGCTGGGGCTAGTGTTTCACGGTTTAGGGCAGTGCAGTGGTGTTCGAGCAGTGTAGGGGTTGAGCAGGGGGGTGGTGTTTCAGAGGTTAGGGCAGTGCATTGGTGTTCGGGCAGTGTAGGGGGTTGTGCCGGGAGTGGTGTTTCAAGGTTTAGGGTAGTGCAGTGGTGTTCGGGCAGTGTAGGGGGTCGTGCTGGGGGTGGTGTTTCAGGGTTTAGGGCAGTGCAGTGGTGTTCGGGCACTGTAGGGGGTTGTGCTGTGGGTGGTGTTTCAGGGTTTAGGGCAGTGCAGTGGTGTTCGGGCAGTGTAGGGGATAGTGCTGGGGCTGGTGTTTCAGGGTTTAGGGCAGTGCAGTGGTGTTCGGGCAGTGTAGGGGGTTATGCTGGGTGTGGTGTTTCATGGTTTAGGGTAGTGCAGTGATGTTCGGGCAGTGTAGGGGGTCGTGCTGGGGTGGTGTTTCAGGGTTTAGGGCAGTGCAGTCTTGTTCGGGCAGTGTAGCGGGTTGTGCTGTGGGTGGTGTTTCAGGGTTTAGGGCAGTTCAGTGGTGTTCGGGCAGTGTAGGGGATCGTGCTGGGGCTGGTGTTTCAGGGCTTAGGGCAGTGCAGTGGTGTTCGGGCAGTGTAGGGGGTCATGCTGGGTATGGTGTTTCAGGGTTTAGGGCAGTGCAGTGGTGTTCGGGCAGTGCAGGGGGTTGTGCTGTGGGTGGTGTTTCAGGGTTTAGGGCAGTGCAGTGGTGTTCGGACAGTGTAGGGGATCGTGCTGGGGCTGGTGTTTTAGGGTTTAGGGCAGTGCAGTGGTGTTAGGGCCGTATAGGGGTGGTGCTGGGGGTGGTGTTTCAGGGTTTAGGGCAGTGCAGTGGCTTTCAGGCCGTGTAGGGGTGTTAGAAGGCGACCTCAGAGGGGCCCAGAGGGGGCCCTGACTGCCCTGAGACCCACCCTCGAAGTATCGTAGCCGGGCACTGGCGGAAGGATCCTCAGGGGAGGAACCTCGCTTCTAGGATCGTGCACTCGGCACCACATGACAGAGAGACACCACACGAGGAGTTCTTAAGAGCAAATCTTTATCAGATTGAGTGGTAGGATCTTTATGATCAGCAAGGCAAAATATGTACAAGTAGAGCGCGGGCTCACAAGGTCTTGGAGGGGGGTTAGGAGGTAGCGGGACAGTCTTTGGGGTTAGGAATCAAATGCAGGAGCGTACCCGGCGCACAGCTCACAATCCTCGAGCTGGGGGATACGCTTGTCGTCGTGGGGTCCGGCGGGACCAAGAGAGTCTGTGGGAGCTGCGAGTCACTCGGCAGGCTCGAGTATCAGTTCGGAGGTCTTACGATCTTCAGGGAGCCGCGAGTCACTCAGCAAGGCTCAAGCACAAGTTCGGAGGTCTTACGATCTTCAGGGAGCCGCGAGTCACTCAGCAGGGCTCAAGCACAAGTTCGGAGGTCTTACGACCTTCAGGGAGCCGCGAGTCACTCAGCAGGGCTCAAGCACAAGTTCGGAGGTCTTACGATCTTCAGGGAGCCGCGAGTCACTCAGCAGGGCTCAAGCACAAGTTCGGGGGTCTTACGATCTTCAGGGAGCCGCGAGTCACTCAGCAGGGCTCAGGTGTTCCCAAGGCGAATCTGCCGGACAGTCCCAGAGCACCCCTTGTTATAGGGCGACTCCTCTTTGATGTCCGGAGTCTGTGCAGGCAGGGGTCTTATCACCTGGGGGTCGCTTGTTGGGGTTTTCTGCCATTGTCCTTTGATCCTTCCAGGGCCGGGTCGGGAGGAGTCCCAGACACCCAGCAGGCGTGGAGCCAGCCCTCGGGGAGGCCGGCAGGTCGATCGAAACCCACCTTCCCAGGGAAGCGCAGAGGTGTGATAGAAACTGCTCCTCCCTCTCTCATCCCAGGGAGAGCGCGATGTTCTCCAGCCGGAGTGGCGCCTCTAGGCCAGGGTCGCGCTGGGGCTGGGCGGCCATCTTGTTGCATGAAGTGGGCACGCGGGCCCGGTGTGGCCGAAAGGAGGAAGGCCACGGACGGCAAGTCCGGGTTGGGTGCGTGTGAGTTCTGGTGGGAAGAATCGGCTAGGCCGTGGGTTTGGGGGCTGGTGTGAGGTGCAGGGGTCAGGTCTAGCTATGTTACGAGGGCCGGGTCTAACATGCGTCCCCCCCAGCTGAAAGCCGGAGAGAACTACCCATCCTCTTGGGGGTTCTCTTCGCTGAGGCGGAAGAACCGGGAGAGGCCATCGGCGTTGGCGTGGTCAGTCCCAGGGCGGTGTTCCACGGTGAAATCCATCCCCTGGAGGGAGATTGACCACCGCAGTAGCTTGGGGTTTTCTCCTCGCATCTGCATTAGCCATCGCAAGGGGCGATGGTCGGTTTGGACCTTGAAATGGGTGCCGAACAGGTAAGGGCGTAGTTTCTTGAGTGCCCAGACTACGGCGAACGCCTCGCGCTCGATGGTGCTCCATCTCTGTTCCCTGGGCAATAGCCTTCGGCTGAGGAAGGCTACGGGTTGGTCGAGGCCTTGGTCATTTACCTGGGAGAGGACTGCCCTGATGCCATGCTCGGAGTCATCAGTTTGTACTACAAACTCTTTGGAGTAGTCGGGGGCCTGGAGGACGGGGGCAGTACACATGGCTGCTTTCAGGGCCTCGAACGCCTCTTGGCAGGCAGGGGACCACTGTACCTTCTTGGGCTGCTTTTTGGACGTGAGTCCCGTGAGGGGACCAACCAGGCTGCCGTAATTCCGGATGAATCTCCGGTAGTAGCCCGTGAGGCCCAGAAAGGCTCGGACCTCCGTTTGGGTCGTGGGGGGTTTCCAGGCTAGGATGGCGTCAATTTTGGGCTGTAGGGGGGCGACCTGTCCGCTTCCGACCTGGTGCCCCAGGTAGGTTACCGAACCTTGCCCAATCTGGCACTTGCTGGCTTTCACGGTGAGGCCTGCCTGGTGCAGGGCGGTCAGCACCCTCCGGAGGTGCTGGAGGTGCTCACTCCATTCGGAGCTAAAAACTGCGATATCGTCAAGATATGCCGCACTGAATTTTTCCAGCCCGGCCAGGACTCTATTTACCAGTCGCTGGAAGGTGGCCGGGGCATTTTTCATCCCGAAGGGCATCACGTGAAAGCGATAGTGCCCATCCGGGGTGGAGAAGGCGGACCGCTCCTTGGCTCCCTCTGTGAGCGCAATTTGCCAGTAGCCGCAGGTGAGGTCGAAGGTGCTGAGGAACCGAGCAGCCCCGAGCCGGTCAATGAGCTCGTCGGCTCGGGGAATGGGGTGGGCATCGGCTCGGGTGACTTCATTGAGTCCCCGGTAGTCCACGCAGAAGCGGAGTTCCGGTGCGACCCCGGGGGCAGCTGCTTTTGGGACCAGGACCACGGGGCTGGCCCAGGGGCTGTCTGAGGGTTCGATCACGCCTAGGGTCAACATTTTTGAGACTTCTTGGATACAGGACCGGACCCGATCAGGGACCCGGTAGGCCCGGTGTCTCACTGGCGGGCTGTCCCCGGTATCCACATCGTGGACACACCAGTCGGTGACCTTAGGTACCAGGGAGAAGAGGTCCGAAAACTGCCCTAGGAGCTGGCGGCAATCCTCACGTTGCTGGGGAGTGAGAGACGGGGAGAGGTTCACTCCCTCTACAGAGCCGTCCTTCTCTTTGGTGCACAGGAGATCAGGGAGAGGATCTGACTCCTCCTCGGACCCGTCATCAGTGGCCAGTAGGAGGCTCAGCTCTGTCCGCACAAAGTGGGGCTTGAGGCGGTTCACGTGGAGGACCCGGAGGGGGTCCAGGGGGGACTGGACGTCCACCAAGTACGTGACCTGGCTCTTCCGCTCAACCACTTTGAAGGGCCCGGTCCATTTATCCTGGAGGGCGCAGGGTTTCACGGGGGCCATGACCCATACCTGCTGGCCCGGCTGAAACTCGACCAGAGTGGCGTTCTGGTCGTACCAGCACTTCATCTCCTCCTGACTCGCCTCCAGGTTGGCCTTGGCCATCTCTCGGAACCTCCTAGTCTGATTTCGGAGGGTCAGGACGTAACGGAACACATCTCGGGGGGGCCTCGGGGCGCCGCCTCCCAGCCTTCCTTGACCAGGCTGAGGGGCCCCCTGACGGGGTGCCCGTACAGTAACTCAAAGGGGCTGAACCCCAAGGATTTCTGGGGAACTTCTCGGTATGCGAATAGGAGGCAGGGGAGCAGGATGTCCCACTTATGCCAGAGGGGCTCTTCCAGGCCCGCGATCATCCCCTTCAGAGTCCGGTTAAACCGCTCTACCAGGCCGTTTCCTTAGGGGTGGTACGGGGTGGTGAACTTATAGGACACCCCGCATTGTTGCCATAAGGACTTCATGTATCGGGAGATAAAGTTGGTACCGCGATCGCTCACGACCTCGTGGGGAAAACCCATGCGGGAGAAGATCCCCATTCACGCCCGGCCCACCACGGGGGCTGTGACGGTGTGCAGGGGGATGGCCTCAGGGTAACGGGTGGCATGGTCCACCAGGACGAGGATGAACCGGTGCCCTTGGGAAGTTGGGGGGTCCAGAGGTCCTACAATGTCGATCCCGACCCGCTCAAAAGGGGTACTGATGACAGGGAAGGGTTGGAGGGGAGCCTTGCGCATTCCTCCCACTGGCCTGGCACGTGGGGCAGGACTTGCAGTGGGCTTCTACGTCTGCTTTCATTCTGGGCCAGTAGAAGTGAGTCACGAGGCGACTGTACGTTTTGTCCTGGCCCAAGTGGCCTGCGAGGGGGACGTCGTGGGCCAAACCCAGGAGGAGGTTTCGGAAGCGTAGGGGTACCACCAGCACCCGGCCGGGCCCTAGCTCCACCGACTTCTGTTCGCTGTACATAAGGTCATTCTCCCAATACACCCGGTGCGTCCCCGTCTGGTCGCCGGTGGCCTGGGCCTCTGCCTGTTGCCGGGGCCCGACCAGGGAAGGACAGGTAGCCTGCTCTCGGCAGAACTCCTCTCGGGAGGGGCCCCCTTCGTGGTGCCACTGGGCTAATTCGGGCAGATCGCCTGACTCGGTGACTTGGGGGGAGTCGGAAGGCGGGGGTTCGTCACTGGCGATCGACTCTTCTGGTGGGGGAATGTGGGGACCCTCGGCCGGGACCATCCTATTTTCAGGGGTCGGGGCGTCGTCGACTTCCCTCAGGGGGGTCAGTCGAGCCGCCATGGATCGAGTGGTGGCGCACACCCACTCCGGGAGGCCCATCATACCTAGGTGGGTCTTGCGCTCGACTTGTCTCCAGGGGGAACTTTCCAGGTCGTTCCCCAGGAGACAGTCGACGGGCTGGGAGGTTCTTACCGCGACCTTCAGTTTACCGACCACCCCTCCCCACTCAAAGGGCACCAGGGCTACCTTACATAGGCTTTCTGTGTTGTCGGCTGAAATGACAGGGCAAAATACGTTGGGGAGGACCTGGTCTTCGTGGACTAAATGGCTGAGGACACCGGTGATGCTGGCCCCGGTGTCACGGAGGGCTTCTACTTGGTGGCCATTGATCGTTACGAGCTGCCCATATTTCTTTGTGTTAGGGGGCAGGAGGCTCCCGGGGACCATCTCTCTATCTCCTAAGGATACTAGGGCCATAGCGGCGGGTTCCCACTCCTCGGCCTCCTCAACCTCCTCCCCCAGTGCTACATTGGCTATCTGTCTAGCGGGGGGTGCTGCCTGGGTGGTGCGTGGGGCCATGGGGCATTCAGGGTCGTTGGCGTAATGCCCGGGCTTCTGGCAACGAAAACAAGTGATGGTTACCCGGTGCCCCCGTCTCAGGGGGGGGCCGGATACAGCTGATGGGGGTGCCGGGAAAGGTGGAGGTTGGGACTTCGGGGGACTAGCCTGGGACTCTCTCTGCCCTCCCTGGTTTCCCCCCCTCTCTGGTGGGGTGGTCCCTGACTGGCTCGGGGGTATTCTCCTACAGGGCCCCGGGAGACCCAGGTGTTGGTCCAGCGATCCGCCTCGACAGCCGGCTTTCTTGGGTCCGTGAGCTTGCTGTCGAGCAGATGCTGGCGTAGTTCCACAAAGCAGTTCGCAGCCAGGTGTTCCCACAACATAAGGTCGGTTAGTTCTTCCAGGGTGGTTACCTTGCTGCCCTTGATCCACCCATCGAAGGCGCGGCTGAAGAAATTCACATATTCCACCCAGGTGGTACCCGGGATCTTCCGGCAGTCCCGGAACCGCTGGCGGTACATCTCCGGGGTGAGGCCGTACCTCGTGAGGAGGGCCGCTTTCATGTGGTCATAAGAGGTCTGCATGGAGGTGGGTAGGTCGAGCAGGGTGTCTCTCCCTTCGCTCAGGAATCGTCCCCACAACCCAGCCCCCCAATCCTTCTGCGGGACCCGATGGGAGGTCATGGCGACCTCGTAGGCCCGGAACCACTGCTGAATGTCATCATTTTTGTAATATTCTTTGACCACATCCTTGGGGATGTGGACCTTCTGCTCTGCCGGGGCGGCCGCCTCCCGGTTCCCCGGGGGCCGCGCTTCTTCGCTTCTTGCTTTCAGTTCTATTTCCTTCAAGCTGCGTTCATGCTCCAGTTGAAGTCTCCTTCCCTCGTGTTCTCGTTGGAGTTTCTTCTCTTCTAGTTCTCCTTGTACTCGCAACTGTTCTACTGCTAGCTTTTTCTCGGCTAATTTCAACTCGCCCTCAATTTTGAGTTTGGCTAATTCGAGCTCGTGATGGCGACTTTTTTCTCTGTCTGCGAGTTCCTCCGGGGATAGGCCCCCGTCTGGTACGAAGCCTCGCACCTGGTTGCTGTTGCGTTCTCCTTGGGAGGGTCCAGCTTCGTCGTGGGGCTCCCCTGCTCCTTCTGGGCGGAAGGCCCCAGAATCCACCCAAGCTTTCAGTGCCTTTTGCATATCTTCTTTGGTGTTGAGACCAGTGGTAGCGATTTTGAGTTCCTTACAGAATTGTTTTAGTTCTTTGTGAGTGTACTCGTCCAGCTGTTCCACCTGGAACACGGCACTGGTGTCGTTTTCTGTGAGAACCACGGCGTTTTCTTCTGCCATCTTTGTCGGTAGTGCGTCAGCCGTTCACGGTACGATCTCTAGATGATGAGCCCGAATCCCGTCGCTTGCCACCAATGTTAGAAGGCGACCTCAGAGGGGCCCGGATGGGGCCCTGACTGCCCTGAGACCCACCCTCGAAGTATCGTAGCCGGGCACTGGCGGGAGGCTCCTCAGGGGAGGAACCTCGCTTCTAGGATCATACACTCGGCACCACACGACAGAGAGACACCACACGAGGAGTTCTTAAGAGCAAATCTTTATCAGATTGAGTGGTAGGATCTTTATGATCAGCAAAGCAAAATATGTACAAGTAGAGCGCGGGCTCACAAGGTCTTGGAGGGGGGTTAGGAGGTAGCGGGACAGTCTTTGGGGTTAGGAATCAAATGCAGGAGCGTACCCGGCGCACAGCTCACAATCCTCGAGCTGGGGGATACGCTTGTCGTCGTGGGGTCCGGCGGGACCAAGAGAGTCTGTGGGAGCTGCGAGTCACTCGGCAGGCTCGAGTATCAGTTTGGAGGTCTTACGATCTTCAGGGAGCCGCGAGTCACTCAGCAGGGCTCAAGCAAAAGTTTGGAGGTCTTACGATCTTCAGGGAGCCGCGAGTCACTCAGCAGGGCTCAAGCACAAGTTCGGAGGTCTTACGATCTTCAGGGAGCCGCGAGTCACTCAGCAGGGCTCAAGCACAAGTTCGGGGGTCTTACGATCTTCAGGGAGCCGTGAGTCACTCGGCAGGGCTCAGGTGTTCCCAAGGCGAATCTGCCGGACAGTCCCAGAGCACCCCTTGTTATAGGGCGACTCCTCTTTGATGTCCGGAGTCTGTGCAGGCAGGGGTCTTGTCACCTGGGGGTCGCTTGTTGGGGTTTTCTGCCATTGTCCTTTGATCCTTCCAGGGCCGGGTCGGGAGGAGTCCCAGACACCCAGCAGGCGTGGAGCCAGCCCTCGGGGAGGCCGGCAGGTCGATAGAAACCCACCTTCCCAGGGAAGCGCAGAGGTGTGATAGAAACTGTTCCTCCCTCTCTCATCCCAGGGGGAGCGCGATGTTCTCCAGCCGGAGTGGCGCCTCTAGGCCAGGGTCGCGCTGGGGCTGGGCGGCCATCTTGTTGCATGAAGTGGGCACGCGGGCCCGGTGTGGCCGAAAGGAGGAAGGCCACGGACGGGAAGTCCGGGTTGGGTGCGTGTGAGTTCTGGTGGGAAGAATCGGCTGGGCCGTGGGTTTGGGGGCTGGTGTGAGGTGCAGGGGTCAGGTCTAGCTATGTTACGAGGGCCGGGTCTAACAAGGGGGTCGTGCTGGGGGTGGTGTTTCAGGGTTTAGGGCAGTGCAGTGATGTTCGGGCAGTGTAGGGGGTTGTGCTGGGAGTGGTGTTTCAGGGTATAGGGTAGTGCAGTGGTGTTCGGGCTGTGTAGGGGGTCGTGCTGGGGGTGGTGTTTCAGGGTTTAGGGCAGTGCAGTAGTGTTCGGGCAGTGTAGGGGGTTGTGCTGTTGGTGGTGTTTCAGGGTTTAGGGCAGTGCAGTGGTGTTCGGGCAGTGTAGGGGATCGTGCTGGGGCTGGTGTTTCAGGGCTTAGGGCAGTGCAGTGGTGTTCGGGCAGTGTAGGGGTCATGCTGGGTGTGGTGTTTCAGGGTTTAGGGCAATGCAGTGGCGTTTGGGCCCTGTAGAGGGTCGTGCAGGGGGGTGTTGTTTCAGGGTTTAGGACAGTGCAGTGGCATTCGGGCAGTGTAGGGGGTCGTGCTGGGGATGGTGTTTCCGGGTTTAGGGCTGTGCAGTGGTGTTCGGGCAGTATAGGGAGTCGTACTGGTGGTGGTGTTTCAGGGATTAAGGCAGTGCAGTGGTGTTCGGGCAGTGTAGGGGGTCGTGCTGGTGCTGGTGTTTCAGGGTTTAGGGCAGAGCAGTGGTGTTCGGGCAGTGTAGTACAACGTTCTGGGTGTAGTGTTTCAGGGTTTAGGCAGTGCAGTGGTGTTCAGGCAGTGTAGGGGGTCATGCTTGGGGTGGAGTTTTACAGTTTAGGGCACTGCAGTGGTGTTCGGGCAGTGCAGGGAGTTGTGCAGGGGTGGTGTTTCAGGGTTTAGGGCAGTGCAGTGGTGTTCGGGCAGTGTAGGGGGTGTTGCGGGAGTGGTGTTTCAGGGTTTAGGGCAGTGCAGTGGTGGTCGGGCAGTGTAGAGGGTCATTCTGGGGAATGGTGTTTCAGGGTTTAGGGCAGTGCAGTGGCGTTCGGGCAGTGTAAGGGGTCATACAGGGGGGTGGTGTTTCAGGGTTTAGGGCAATGCAGTGGCGTTCAGGTAGTGTAGGGGGTCATACTGGGGGTGATGTTTCAGGGTTTAGGGCAGTGCACTGGCGCTAGGGCAGTATAGGGGTCGTGCTGGGGGTGGTGTTTCAGGGTTTAGGGCAGTGCAGTGGCTTTCAGGCCGTGTAGGAAGTTGTGCTGGGGGTGGTGTTTCAGGGTTTAAGGCAGTGCAGTGATGTTCGGGTAGTGTAGGGGGTTGTGCTGGGAGTGGTGTTTCAGGGTTTAGGGTAGTGCAGTGGTGTTCGGGCAGTGTAGGGGGTCGTGCTGGGTGTGGTGTTTCAGGGTTTAGGGAAGTGCAGTGGCGTTCGGGCAGTGTAGGGGGTCGTGCAGGAGGTGGTGTTTCAGGGTTTAGGGCAGTGCACTGGTGTTCAGGAAGTGTAGGGGGTCGTGCTGGGGGTGGTGTTTCAGGGTTTAGGGCAGTGCAGTGGTGTTCGAGCAGTGTAGGGGGTTGTGCTGTGGGTGGTGTTTCAGGGTTTAGGGCAGTGCAGTGGTGTTCGGGCAGTGTAGGGGATCGTGCTGGGGCTGGTGTTTTAGAGTTTAGGGCAGTGCAGTGGTGTTAGGGCTGTATAGGGGGAGGTGCTGGGGGTGGTGTTTCAGGGTTTAGGGCAGTGCAGTGGCTTTCAGGCCGTGTAGGGGTCATGCTGGGGTTGGTGTTTCAGGGTTGAGGGCACTGCAGTGGCATTTGGGCCCTGTAGAGGGTCGTGCAGGGGGGTGGTGTTTCAGGGTTTAGGGCAGTGCATTGGCATTCGGGCAGTGTAGGGGGTCGTGCTGGTGTTTCAGGGTTTAGGGCAGAGCAGTGGTGTCCGGGCACTGTAGTACGACGTTCTGGGTGTAGTGTTTCAGGGTTTAGGCAGTGCAGTGGTGTTCGGGTAGTGTAGGGGGTCTTGCTGGGCATGGTGTTTCAGGGTTTAGGGCCGTGCAGGGGTGTTTGGGCAGTGTAGGGGGCCGTGCAGGGGGGTGGTGTTTCAGGGTTTAGGGTAGTGCAGTGGTGTTCAGGCAGTGTAGGGGGTCGTGCTGGGGGTGGTGTTTCCGGGTTTAGGGCAGTGCAGCGGTGTTCGGGCAGTGTAGGGGGTTGTGCAGGGGGATAGTGTTACAGGGTTTAGGGCAGTGCAGTGGTGTTCAGGCAGCGTAGGGGGTCATGCTGGGGGTGGTGTTTGAGGGTTTAGGGCAGAGCAGTGGTGTTCAGGCTGTGTAGGGGGTCATGCAGGGGTTTTGTTTCAGGGTTTAGGGCAGAGCAGTGGTGTTCGGGCAGTGTAGGGGGTTGTGCAGGGTGGTGATGTTTCAGGGTTTAGGGCAGTGCACTGGTGTTCGGGCAGTGTAGGGGTTGTGGTAGGGGCTAGTGTTTCAGGGTTTAGGGCAATGCCGTGGTGTTCGGACGCTGTAGGGGATATTGCTGGGGCTAGTGTTTCACGGTTTAGGGCAGTGCAGTGGTGTTCGAGCAGTGTAGGGGGTTGAGCAGGGGGGTGGTGTTTCAGAGGTTAGGGCAGTGCATTGGTGTTCGGACAGTGTAGGGGGTTGTGCCGGGAGTGGTGTTTCAAGGTTTAGGGTAGTGCAGTGGTGTTCGGGCAGTGTAGGGGGTCGTGCTGGGGTGGTGTTTCAGGGCTTAGGGCAGTGCAGTGGTGTTCGGGCACTGTAGGGGGTTGTGCTGTGGGTGGTGTTTCAGGGTTTAGGGCAGTGCAGTGGTGTTCGGGCAGTGTAGGGGATAGTGCTGGGGCTGGTGTTTCAGGGTTTAGGGCAGTGCAGTGGTGTTCGGGCAGTGTAGGGGGTCGTGCTGGGTGTGGTGTTTCAGGGTTTAGGGCAGTCCAGTGGCATTCGGGAAGTGTAGGAGGTTGTGCTGAGGTGGTGTTTCAGGGTTTAGGGCAGTGCAGAGGAATTCGGGCAGTGTAGGGAGTTGTGCAGGGGGGGTGATTTAGGGTTTAGGGCAGTGCAGTGGTGTTAGGGCAGTATAGGGGGTGGTGCTGGGGGTGGTGTTTCAGGGTTTAGGGCAGTGCAGTGGCTTTCAGGCCGTGTAGGGGGTCGTGCTGGGGGTGGTGTTTCAGGGTTTAGGGCAGTGCAGTGATGTTCGGGCAGTGTAGGGGGTTCTGCTGGGTGTGGTGTTTCATGGTTTAGGGTAGTGCAGTGATGTTCGGGCAGTGTAGGGGGTTGTGCTGGGGGTGGTGTTTCAGGGTTTAGGGCAGTGCAGTCTTGTTCGGGCAGTGTAGGGGGTTGTGCTGTGGGTGGTGTTTCAGGGTTTAGGGCAGTGCAGTGGTGTTCGGGCAGTGTAGGGGATCGTGCTGGGGCTGGTGTTTCAGGGTTTAGGGCAGTGCAGTGGTGTTCGGGCAGTGTAGGGGGTCATGCTGGGTGTGGTGTTTCAGGGTTTAGGGCAGTGCAGTGGTGTTTGGGCAGTGCAGGGGGTTGTGCTGTGGGTGGTGTTTCAGGGTTTAGGGCAGTGCAGTGGTGTTCGGGCAGTGTAGGGGATCGTGCTGGGGCTGGTGTTTTAGGGTTTAGGGCAGTGCAGTGGTGTTAGGGTCATATAGGGGTGGTGCTGGGGGTGGTGGTTCAGGATTTAGGGCAGTGCAGTGGCTTTCAGACCATGTAGAGGGTCATGCTGGGGGTGGTGTTTCAGGGTTTAGGGCAGTGCAGTGGTGTTCAGGAAGTGTAGGGGGTCGTGCTGGGGGTGGTGTTTCAGGGTTTAGGGCAGTGCAGTGGTGTTCGAGCAGTGTAGGGGGTTGTGCTGTGGGTGGTGTTTCAGGGTTTAGGGCAGTGCAGTGGTGTTCGGGCAGTGTAGGGGATCGTGCTGGGGCTGGTGTTTTAGAGTTTAGGGCAGTGCAGTGGTGTTAGGGCTGTATAGGGGGAGGTGCTGGGGGTGGTGTTTCAGGGTTTAGGGCAGTGCAGTGGCTTTCAGGCCGTGTAGGGGTCATGCTGGGGTTGGTGTTTCAGGGTTGAGGGCACTGCAGTGGCATTTGGGCCCTGTAGAGGGTCGTGCAGGGGGGTGGTGTTTCAGGGTTTAGGGCAGTGCATTGGCATTCGGGCAGTGTAGGGGGTCGTGCTGGTGTTTCAGGGTTTAGGGCAGAGCAGTGGTGTCCGGGCACTGTAGTACGACGTTCTGGGTGTAGTGTTTCAGGGTTTAGGCAGTGCAGTGGTGTTCGGGTAGTGTAGGGGGTCTTGCTGGGCATGGTGTTTCAGGGTTTAGGGCCGTGCAGGGGTGTTCGGGCAGTGTAGGGGGCCGTGCAGGGGGGTGGTGTTTCAGGGTTTAGGGTAGTGCAGTGGTGTTCAGGCAGTGTAGGGGGTCGTGCTGGGGGTGGTGTTTCCGGGTTTAGGGCAGTGCAGCGGTGTTCGGGCAGTGTAGGGGGTTGTGCAGGGGGATAGTGTTACAGGGTTTAGGGCAGTGCAGTGGTGTTCAGGCAGCGTAGGGGGTCATGCTGGGGGTGGTGTTTGAGGGTTTAGGGCAGAGCAGTGGTGTTCAGGCTGTGTAGGGGGTCATGCAGGGGTTTTGTTTCAGGGTTTAGGGCAGAGCAGTGGTGTTCGGGCAGTGTAGGGGGTTGTGCAGGGTGGTGATGTTTCAGGGTTTAGGGCAGTGCACTGGTGTTCGGGCAGTGTAGGGGTTGTGGTAGGGGCTAGTGTTTCAGGGTTTAGGGCAATGCCGTGGTGTTCGGACACTGTAGGGGATATTGCTGGGGCTAGTGTTTCACGGTTTAGGGCAGTGCAGTGGTGTTCGAGCAGTGTAGGGGGTTGAGCAGGGGGGTGGTGTTTCAGAGGTTAGGGCAGTGCATTGGTGTTCGGACAGTGTAGGGGGTTGTGCCGGGAGTGGTGTTTCAAGGTTTAGGGTAGTGCAGTGGTGTTCGGGCAGTGTAGGGGGTCGTGCTGGGGTGGTGTTTCAGGGCTTAGGGCAGTGCAGTGGTGTTCGGGCACTGTAGGGGGTTGTGCTGTGGGTGGTGTTTCAGGGTTTAGGGCAGTGCAGTGGTGTTGGGGCAGTGTAGGGGATAGTGCTGGGGCTGGTGTTTCAGGGTTTAGGGCAGTGCAGTGGTGTTCGGGCAGTGTAGGGGGTCGTGCTGGGTGTGGTGTTTCAGGGTTTAGGGCAGTCCAGTGGCATTCGGGAAGTGTAGGAGGTTGTGCTGAGGTGGTGTTTCAGGGTTTAGGGCAGTGCAGAGGCATTCGGGCAGTGTAGGGAGTTGTGCAGGGGGGGTGATTTAGGGTTTAGGGCAGTGCAGTGGTGTTAGGGCAGTATAGGGGGTGGTGCTGGGGGTGGTGTTTCAGGGTTTAGGGCAGTGCAGTGGCTTTCAGGCCGTGTAGGGGGTCGTGCTGGGGGTGGTGTTTCAGGGTTTAGGGCAGTGCAGTGATGTTCGGGCAGTGTAGGGGGTTCTGCTGGGTGTGGTGTTTCATGGTTTAGGGTAGTGCAGTGATGTTCGGGCAGTGTAGGGGGTTGTGCTGGGGGTGGTGTTTCAGGGTTTAGGGCAGTGCAGTCTTGTTCGGGCAGTGTAGGGGGTTGTGCTGTGGGTGGTGTTTCAGGGTTTAGGGCAGTGCAGTGGTGTTCGGGCAGTGTAGGGGATCGTGCTGGGGCTGGTGTTTCAGGGTTTAGGGCAGTGCAGTGGTGTTCGGGCAGTGTAGGGGGTCATGCTGGGTGTGGTGTTTCAGGGTTTAGGGCAGTGCAGTGGTGTTTGGGCAGTGCAGGGGGTTGTGCTGTGGGTGGTGTTTCAGGGTTTAGGGCAGTGCAGTGGTGTTCGGGCAGTGTAGGGGATCGTGCTGGGGCTGGTGTTTTAGGGTTTAGGGCAGTGCAGTGGTGTTAGGGTCATATAGGGGTGGTGCTGGGGGTGGTGGTTCAGGATTTAGGGCAGTGCAGTGGCTTTCAGGCCATGTAGGGGGTCATGCTGGGGGTGGTGTTTCAGGGTTTAGGGCAGTGCAGTGATGTTCGGGCAGTGTAGGGGGTTGTGCTGGGAGTGGTGTTTCAGGGTATAGGGTAGTGCAGTGGTGTTCGGGCAGTGTAGGTGGGCGTGCTGGGGGTGGTGTTTCAGGGTTTAGGGCAGTGTAGTAGTGTTCGGGCAGTGTAGGGGGTTGTGCTGTCGGTGGTGTTTCAGGGTTTAGGGCAGTGCAGTGGTGTTCGGGCAGTGTAGGGGATCATGCTGGGGCTGGTGTTTCAGGGCTTAGGGCAGTGCAGTGGTGTTCGGGCAGTGTAGGGGTCGTGCTGGGTGTGGTGTTTCAGGGTTTGGGGAAGTGCAGTGGCGTTCGGGCAGTGTAGGGGGTCGTGCAGGGGGTGGTGTTTCAGTGTTTAGGGCAGTGCAGTGGCGTTCGGGAAGTGTAGGGTGTCGTGCTGGGGTTGGTGTTTCAGGGTTTAGGGCAATGCAGTGGCGTTTGGGCCCTGTAGAGGGTCATGCAGGGGGGTGTTGTTTCAGGGTTTAGGACAGTGCAGTGGCATTCGGGCAGTGTAGGGGGTCGGCCTGGGGATGGTGTTTCCGGGTTTAGGGCTGTGCAGTGGTATTCGGGCAGTATAGGGAGTCGTACTGGTGGTCGTGTTTCAGGGATTAAGGCAGTGCAGTGGTGTTCGGGCAGTGTAGGGGGTCGTGCTGGTGCTGGTGTTTCAGGGTTTAGGGCAGAGCAGTGGTGTTCGGGCAGTGTAGTACAACATTCTGGGTGTAGTGTTTCAGGGTTTAGGCAGTGCAGTGGTGTTCAGGCAGTGTAGGGGGTCATGCTTGGGGTGGAGTTTTACAGTTTAGGGCACTGCAGTGGTGTTCGGGCAGTGCAGGGAGTTGTGCAGGGGTGGTGTTTCAGGGTTTAGGGCAGTGCAGTGGTGTTCGGGCAGTGTAGGGGGTCTTGCGGGGGTGGTGTTTCAGGGTTTAGGGCAGTGCAGTGGTGGTCGGGCAGTGTAGGGTGTCATGCTGGGGAATGGTGTTTCAGGGTTTAGGGCAGTGCAGTGGCATTCGGGCAGTGTAAGGGGTCATACAGGGGGGTGGTGTTTCAGGGTTTAGGGCAATGCAGTGGCGTTCAGGTAGTGTAGGGGGTCATACTGGGGGTGATGTTTCAGGGTTTAGGGCAGTCCAGTGGCATTCGGGAAGTGTATGAGGTTGTGCTGGGGTGGTGTTTCAGGGTTTAGGGCAGTGCAGTGGCATTCGGGCAGTGTAGGGGGTCGTGCAGGGGGGTGGTGTTTCAGGGTTTAGGGCAGTGCACTGGCGCTAGGGCAGTATAGGGGGTCGTGCTGGGGGTGGTGTTTCAGGGTTTAGGGCAGTGCAGTGGCTTTCAGGCCGTGTAGGGGGTCGTGCTGGGGGTGGTGTTTCAGGGTTTAAGGCAGTGCAGTGATGTTCGGGCAGTGTAGGGGGTTGTGCTGGGAGTGGTGTTTCAGGGTTTAGGGTAGTGCAGTGGTGTTCGGGCAGTGTAGGGGGTCCTGCTGGTGTTTCAGGGTTTAGGGCAGAGCAGTGGTGTTCGGGCAGTGTAGTACGATGTTCTGGGTGTAGTGTTTCATGGTTTAGGCAGTGCAGTGGTGTTCGGGCAGTGTAGGGGGTCGTGCTGGGTGTGGTGTTTCAGGGTTTAGGGAAGTGCAGTGGCGTTCGGGCAGTGTAGGGGGTCGTGCAGGGGGTGGTGTTTCAGGGTTTAGGGCAGTGCAGTGGCATTCAG
Organism: Triturus cristatus; assembly: GCF_964204655.1. Classification (NCBI taxonomy): domain Eukaryota; kingdom Metazoa; phylum Chordata; class Amphibia; order Caudata; family Salamandridae; genus Triturus; species Triturus cristatus. Next base: position 509,360,988 of record NC_140579.1, on the reverse strand, counting down.
GAAGTGTAGGGGGTCGTGCTGGGGGTGGTGTTTCAGGGTTTAGGGCAGTGCAGTGGTGTTCGAGCAGTGTAGGGGGTTGTGCTGTGGGTGGTGTTTCAGGGTTTAGGGCAGTGCAGTGGTGTTCGGGCCGTGTAGGGGATCATGCTGGGGCTGGTGTTTTAGGGTTTAGGGCAGTGCAGTGGTGTTAGGGCTGTATAGGGGGTGGTGCTGGGGGTGGTGTTTCAGGGTTTAGGGCAGTGCAGTGGCTTTCAGGCCGTGTAGAGGTCATGCTGGGGTTGGTGTTTCAGGGTTGAGGGCACTGCAGTGGCATTTGGGCCCTGCAGAGGGTCGTGCAGGGGGGTGGTGTTTCAGGGTTTAGGGCAGTGCATTGGCATTCGGGCAGTGTAGGGGGTCGTGCTGGTGTTTCAGGGTTAAGGGCAGAGCAGTGGTGTTCGGGCACTGTAGTACGACGTTCTGGGTGTAGTGTTTCAGGGTTTAGGCAGTGCAGTGGTGTTCGGGTAGTGTAGGGGGTCGTGCAGGGGGGTGGTGTTTCAGGGTTTAGGGTAGTGCAGTGGTGTTCAGGCAGTGTAGGGGGTCGTGCTGGGGGTGGTGTTTCAGGGTTTAGGGCAGTGCAGTGGTGTTCGGGCAGTGTAGGGGGTTGTGCAGGGGGATAGCGTTACAGGGTTTAGGGCAGTGCAGTGGTGTTCAGGCAGCGTATGGGGTCATGCTGGGGGTGGTGTTTGAGGGTTTAGGGCAGAGCAGTGGTGTTCAGGCTGTGTAGGGGGTCATGCAGGGGTGTTGTTTCAGGGTTTAGGGCAGAGCAGTGGTGTTCGGGCAGTGTAGGGGGTTGTGCAGGGGGGTGATGTTTCAGGGTTTAGGGCAGTGCACTGGTGTTCGGGCAGTGTAGGGGTTGTGGTAGGGGCTAGTGTTTCAGGGTTTAGGGCAATGCCGTGGTGTTCGGACTCTGTAGGGGATAGTGCTGGGGCTAGTGTTTCAGGGTTTAGGGCAGTGCAGTGGTGTTCGAGCAGTGTAGGGGGTTGTGCAGGGGGGTGGTGTTTCAGAGGTTAGAGCAGTGCAGTGGTGTTCAGGCAGTGTAGAGGGTTGTGCTGGGGGTGATGTTTCAGGGTTTAGGGCAGTGCAGTGGTGTTCAGGCATTGTAGGGGGTCGTGCAGGGGGTGGTGTTTCAGGGTTTAGGTCAGTGCAGTGGTGTTTGGCCATGTAGGGGGTCATGCAGGGGGTGGTGTTTCATAGTTTAGGGCAGTGCAGTGGTGTTCGGACAGTGTAGGGGTTCGTGCTGGGGGTGATGTTTCAAGGTTTAGGGCAGTGTAGTAGTGTTCGGACCGTGTAGGGGTCGTGCAGGGGATGGTGTTTCAGGGTTTAGGGCAATGCAGTGGCGTTCAGGTAGTGTAGGGGGTCATACTGGGGGTGATGTTTCAGGGTTTAGGGCAGTCCAGTGGCATTCGTGAAGTGTAGGAGGTTGTGCCGGGGAGGTGTTTCAGGGTTTAGGGCAGTGCAGTGGCATTCGGGCAGTGTAGGGGGTCGTGCAGGGGGGTGGTGTTTCAGGGTTTAGGGCAGTGCACTGGCGCTAGGGCAGTATAGGGGGTTGTGCTGGGGGTGGTGTTTCAGGGTTTAGGGCAGTGCAGTGGCTTTCAGGCAGTGTAGGGGGTCGTGCTGGGGGTGGTGTTTCAGGGTTTAAGGCAGTGCAGTGATGTTCGGGCAGTGTAGGGGGTTGTGCTGGGAGTGGTGTTTCAGGGTTTAGGGTAGTGCAGTGGTGTTCGGGCAGTGTAGGGTGTCGTGCTGGTGTTTCAGGGTTTAGGGCAGAGCAGTGGTGTTCGGGCAGTGTAGTACGACGTTCTGGGTATAGTGTTTCATGGTTTACGCAGTGCAGTGGTGTTCGGGCAGTGTAGGGGTCATGCTGGGGTTGGTGTTTCAGGGTTGAGGGCACTGCAGTGGCATTTGGGCCCTGTAGAGTGTCGTGCAGGGGGGTGGTGTTTCAGGGTTTAGGGCAGTGCATTGGCATTCGGGCAGTGTAGGGGGTCGTGCTGGTGTTTCAGGGTTTAGGGCAGAGCAGTGGTGTTCGGGCATTGTAGTATGACGTTCTGGGTGTAGTGTTTCAGGGTTTAGGCAGTGCAGTGGTGTTCGGGTAGTGTAGGGGGTCTTGCTGGGCGTGGTGTTTCAGGGTTTAGGACCGTGCAGGGGTGTTCGGGCAGTGTAGGGGGTCGTGCAGGGGGGTGGTGTTTCAAAGTTTAGGGTAGTGCAGTGGTGTTCAGGCAGTGTAGGGGGTCGTGCTGGGGGTGGTGTTTCAGGGTTTAGGGCAGTGCAGTGGTGTTCGGGCAGTGTAGGGGGTTATGCAGGGGGATAGTGTTACAGGGTTTAGGGCAGTGCAGTGGTGTTCAGGCAGCGTAGGGGGTCATGCTGGGGGTGGTGTTTGAGGGTTTAGGGCAGAGCAGTGGTGTTCAGGCTGTGTAGGGGGTCATGCAGGGGTTTTGTTTCAGGGTTTAGGGCAGAGCAGTGGTGTTCGGGCAGTGTAGGGGGTTGTGCAGGGGGTTGTGCAGGGTGGTGATGTTTCAGGGTTTAGGGCAGTGCACTGGTGTTCGGGCAGTGTAGGGGTTGTGGTAGGGGCTAGTGTTTTAGGGTTTAGGGCAATGCCGTGGTGTTCGGACACTGTAGGGGATAGTGCTGGGGCTAGTGTTTCACGGTTTAGGGCAGTGCAGTGGTGTTCGAGCAGTGTAGGGGGTTGAGCAGGGGGGTGGTGTTTCAGAGGTTAGGGCAGTGCATTGGTGTTCGGGCAGTGTAGGGGGTTGTGCCGGGAGTGGTGTTTCAAGGTTTAGGGTAGTGCAGTGGTGTTCGGCCAGTGTAGGGGGTCGTGCTGGGGGTGGTGTTACAGGGTTTAGGGCAGTGCAGTGGTGTTTGGGCACTGTAGGGGGTTGTGCTGTGGGTGGTGTTTCAGGGTTTAGGGCAGTGCAGTGGTGTTCGGGCAGTTTAGGGGATAGTGCTGGGGCTGGTGTTTCTCGGTTTAGGGCAGTGCAGTGGTGTTCGGGGAGTGTAGGGGGTCGTGCTGGGTGTGGTGTTTCAGGGTTTAGGGCAGTCCAGTGGCATTCGGGAAGTGTAGGAGGTTGTGCTGAGGTGGTGTTTCAGGGTTTAGGGCAATGCAGTGGCGTTTGGGCCCTGTAGAGGGTCGTGCAGGGGGGTGTTGTTTCAGGGTTTAGGACAGTGCAGTGGCATTTGGGCAGTGTAGGGGGTCGTGCTGGGGATGGTGTTTCCGGGTTTAGGGATGTGCAGTGGTGTTCGGGCAGTATAGGGAGTCGTACTGGTGGTGGTGTTTCAGGGATTAAGGCAGTGCAGTGGTGTTCGGGCAGTGTAGGGGGTCGTGCTGGTGCTGGTGTTTCAGGGTTTAGGGCAGAGCAGTGGTGTTCGGGCAGTGTAGTACAACGTTCTGGGTGCAGTGTTTCAGGATTTAGGCAGTGCAGTGGTGTTCAGGCAGTGTAGGGGGTCATGCTTGGGGTGGAGTTTTACAGTTTAGGGCACTGCAGTGGTGTTCGGGCAGTGCAGGGAGTTGTGCAGGGGTGGTGTTTCAGGGTTTAGGGCAGTGCAGTGGTGTTCGGGCAGTGTAGGGGGTCTTGCGGGGGTGGTGTTTCAGGGTTTAGGGCAGTGCAGTGGTGGTCGGGCAGTGTAGGGGGTCATGCTGGGGAATGGTGTTTCAGTGTTTAGGGCAGTGCAGTGGCGTTCGGGCAGTGTAAGGGGTCATACAGGGGGGTGGTGGTTCAGGGTTTAGGGCAATGCAGTGGCGTTCAGGTAGTGTAGGGGGTCATACTGGGGGTGATGTTTCAGGGTTTAGGGCAGTCCAGTGGCATTCGGGAAGTGTAGGAGGTTGTGCTGGGGTGGTGTTTCAGGGTTTAGGGCAGTGCAGTGGCATTCGGGCAGTGTAGGGGGTCGTGCAGGGGGGTGGTGTTTCAGGGTTTAGGGCAGTGCACTGGCGCTAGGGCAGTATAGGGGGTCGTGCTGGGGGTGGTGTTTCAGGGTTTAGGGCAGTGCAGTGGCTTTCAGGCCGTGTAGGGGGTCGTGCTGGGGGTGGTGTTTCAGGGTTTAAGGCAGTGCAGTGATGTTCGGGCAGTGTAGGGGGCTGTGCTGGGAGTGGTGTTTCAGGGTTTAGGGTAGTGCAGTGGTGTTCGGGCAGTGTAGGGGGTCGTGCTGGTGTTTCAGGGTTTAGGGCAGAGCAGTGGTGTTCGGGCAGTGTAGTATGACGTTCTGGGTGTGGTGTTTCATGGTTTAGGCAGTGCAGTGGTGTTCGGGCAGTGTAGGGGGTCGTGCTGGGAGTGGTGTTTCAGTGTTTAGGGAAGTGCAGTGGCGTTCGGGCAGTGTAGGGGGTCGTGCAGGGGGTGGTGTTTCAGGGTTTAGGGTAGTGCAGTGGCGTTCAAGAAGTGTAGGGGGTTGTGCTGGGGGTGGTGTTTCAGGGTTTAGGGCAGTGCAGTGGTGTTCGAGCAGTGTAGGGGGTTGTGCTGTGGGTGGTGTTTCAGGGTTTAGGGCAGTGCAGTGTTGTTCGGGCAGTGTAGGGGATCGTGCTGGGGCCGGTGTTTTAGGGTTTAGGGCAGTGCAGTGGTGTTGGGGCTGTATAGGGGGTGGTGCTGGGGGTGGTGTTTCAGGGTTTAGGGCAGTGCAGTGGCTTTCAGGCCGTGTAGGGGTCATGCTGGGGTTGGTGTTTCAGGGTTGAGGGCACTGCAGTGGCATTTGGGCCCTGTAGAGGGTCGTGCAGGGGGGTGGTGTTTCAGGGTTTAGGGCAGTGCATTGGCATTCGGGCAGTGTAGGGGGTCGTGCTGGTGTTTCAGGGTTTAGGGCAGAGCAGTGGTGTTCGGGCACTGTAGTACGACGTTCTGGGTGTAGTGTTTCAGGGTTTAGGCAGTGCAGTGGTGTTCGGGTAGTGTAGGGGGTCTTGCTGGGCGTGGTGTTTCAGGGTTTAGGGCGTGCAGGGGTGTTCGGGCAGTGTAGGGGGTCGTGCAGGGGGGTGGTGTTTCAGGGTTTAGGGTAGTGCAGTGGTGTTCAGGCAGTGTAGGGGGTCGTGCTGGGGGTGGTGTTTCAGGGTTTAGGGCAGTGCAGTGGTGTTCGGGCAGTGTAGGGGGTTGTGCAGGGGGATAGTGTTACAGGGTTTAGGGCAGTGCAGTGGTGTTCAGGCAGCGTAGGGGGTCATGCTGGGGGTGGTGTTTGAGGGATTAGGGCAGAGCAGTGGTGTTCAGGCTGTATAGGGGGTCATGCAGGGGTGTTGTTTCAGGGTTTAGGGCAGAGCAGTGGTGTTCGGACTCTGTAGGGGATAGTGCTGGGGCTAGTGTTTCAGGGTTTAGGGCAGTGCAGTGGTGTTCGAGCAGTGTAGGGGGTTGTGCAGGGGGGTGGTGTTTCAGAGGTTAGGGCAGTGCAGTGGTGTTCAGGCAGTGTAGGGGGTTGTGCTGGGGGTGATGTTTCAGGGTTTAGGGCAGAGCAGTGGTGTTCAGGCGTTGTAGGGGGTCGTGCAGGGGGTGGTGTTTCAGGGTTTAGGTCAGTGCAGTGGTGTTTGGCAATGTAGGGGGTCATGCAGGGGGGTGGTGTTTCATGGTTTAGGGCAGTGCAGTGGTGTTCGACAGTGTAGGGGTTTGTGCTGGGGGTGATGTTTCAAGGTTTAGGGCAGTGTAGTAGTGTTCGGACTGTGTAGGGGTCGTGCAGGGGATGGTGTTTCAGGGTTTAGGGCAATGCAGTGGCGTTCAGGTAGTGTAGGGGGTCATACTGGGGGTGATGTTTCAGGGTTTAGGGCAGTCCAGTGGCATTCGGGAAGTGTAGGAGGTTGTGCTGGGGTGGTGTTTCAGGGTTTAGGGCAGTGCAGTGGCATTCGGGCAGTGTAGGGGGTCGTGCAGGGGGGTGGTGTTTCAGGGTTTAGGGCAGTGCACTGGCGCTAGGGCAGTATAGGGGGTCGTGCTGGGGGTGGTGTTTCAGGGTTTAGGGCAGTGCAGTGGCTTTCAGGCCGTGTAGGGGGTCGTGCTGGGGGTGGTGTTTCAGGGTTTAAGGCAGTGCAGTGATGTTCGGGCAGTGTAGGGAGTTGTGCTGGGAGTGGTGTTTCAGGGTTTAGGGTAGTGCAGTTGTGTTCGGGCAGTGTAGGGTGTTGTGCTGGTGTTTCAGGGTTTAGGGCAGAGCAGTGGTGTTCGGGCAGTGTAGTACGACGTTCTGGGTGTAGTGTTTCATGGTTAGGCAGTGCAGTGGTGTTCGGGCAGTGTAGGGGGTCGTGCTGGGTGTGGTGTTTCAGGGTTTAGGGAAGTGCAGTGGCATTCGGGCAGTGTAGGGGGTCGTGCAGGGGGTGGTGTTTCAGGATTTAGGGCAGTGCAGTGACGTTCAGGAAGTGTAGGGGGTCGTGCTGGGGGTGGTGTTTCAGGGTTTAGGGCAGTGCAGTGGTGTTCGAGCAGTGTAGGGGGTTGTGCTGTGGGTGGTGTTTCAGGGTTTAGGGCAGTGCAGTGGTGTTCGGGCAGTGTAGGGGATCGTGCTGGGGCTGGTGTTTTAGGGTTTAGGGCAGTGCAGTGGTGTTAGGGCTGTATAGGGGGTGGTGCTGGGGGTGGTGTTTCAGGGTTTAGGGCAGTGCAGTGGTGTTTGAGCAGTGTAGGGGGTTGAGCAGGGGGGTGGTGTTTCAGAGGTTAGGGCAGTGCATTGGTGTTCGGGCAGTGTAGGGGGTTGTGCCGGGAGTGGTGTTTCAAGGTTTAGGGTAGTGCAGTGGTGTTCGGCCAGTGTAGGGGGTCGTGCTGGGGGTGGTGTTACAGGGTTTAGGGCAGTGCAGTGGTGTTTGGGCACTGTAGGGGGTTGTGCTGTGGGTGGTGTTTCAGGGTTTAGGGCAGTGCAGTGGTGTTCGGGCAGTGTAGGGGATAGTGCTGGGGCTGGTGTTTCACGGTTTAGGGCAGTGCAGTGGTGTTCGGGCAGTGTAGGGGGTCGTGCTGGGTGTGGTGTTTCAGTGTTTAGGGCAGTCCAGTGGCATTCGGGAAGTGTAGGAGGTTGTGCTGAGGTGGTGTTTCAGGGTTTAGGGCAATGCAGTGGTGTTTGGGCCCTGTAGAGGGTCGTGCAAGGGGGTGTTGTTTCAGGGTTTAGGACAGTGCAGTGGCATTTGGGCAGTGTAGGGGGTCGTGCTGGGGATGGTGTTTCCGGGTTTAGGGATGTGCAGTGGTGTTCGGGCAGTATAGGGAGTCGTACTGGTGGTGGTGTTTCAGGGATTAAGGCAGTGCAGTGGTGTTCGGGCAGTGTAGGGGGTCGTGCTGGTGCTGGTGTTTCAGGGTTTAGGGCAGAGCAGTGGTGTTCGGGCAGTGTAGTACAACGTTCTGGGTGTAGTGTTTCAGGGTTTAGGCAGTGCAGTGGTGTTCAGGCAGTGTAGGGGGTCATGCTTGGGGTGGAGTTTTACAGTTTAGGGCACTGCAGTTGTGTTCGGGCAGTGCAGGGAGTTGTGCAGGGGTGGTGTTTCAGGGTTTAGGGCAGTGCAGTGGTGTTCAGGCAGTGTAGGGGGTCTTGCGGGGGTGGTGTTTCAGGGTTTAGGGCAGTGCAGTGGTGGTCGGGCAGTGTAGGGGGTCATGCTGGGGAATGGTGTTTCAGTGTTTAGGGCAGTGCAGTGTCGTTCGGGCAGTGTAAGGGGTCATACAGGGGGGTGGTGGTTCAGGGTTTAGGGCAATGCAGTGGCGTTCAGGTAGTGTAGGGGGTCATACTGGGGGTGATGTTTCAGGGTTTAGGGCAGTCCAGTGGCATTCGGGAAGTGTAGGAGGTTGTGCTGGGGTGGTGTTTCAGGGTTTAGGGCAGTGCAGTGGCATTCGGGCAGTGTAGGGGGTCGTGCAGGGGGGGGGTGTTTCAGGGTTTAGGGCAGTGCACTGGCGCTAGGGCAGTATAGGGGGTCGTGCTGGGGGTGGTGTTTCAGGGTTTAGGGCAGTGCAGTGGCTTTCAGGCCGTGTAGGGGGTCGTGCTGGGGGTGGTGTTTCAGGGTTTAAGGCAGTGCAGTGATGTTCGGGCAGTTTAGGGGGCTGTGCTGGGAGTGGTGTTTCAGGGTTTAGGGTAGTGCAGTGGTGTTCGGGCAGTGTAGGGGGTCGTGCTGGTGTTTCAGGGTTTTGGGCAGAGCAGTGGTGTTCGGGCAGTGTAGTACGACGTTCTGGGTGTGGTGTTTCATGGTTTAGGCAGTGCAGTGGTGTTCGGGCAGTGTAGGGGGTCGTGCTGGGAGTGGTGTTTCAGGGTTTAGGGAAGTGCAGTGGCGTTCGGGCAGTGTAGGGGGTTGTGCAGGGGGTGGTGTTTCAGGGTTTAGGGCAGTGCAGTGGTGTTCGAGCAGTGTAGGGGGTTGTGCTGTGGGTGGTGTTTCAGGGTTTAGGGCAGTGCAGTGTTGTTCGGGCAGTGTAGGGGATCGTGCTGGGGCCGGTGTTTTAGGGTTTAGGGCAGTGCAGTGGTGTTGGGGCTGTATAGGGGGTGGTGCTGGGGGTGGTGTTTCAGGGTTTAGGGCAGTGCAGTGGCTTTCAGGCCGTGTAGAGGTCATGCTGGGGTTGGTGTTTCAGGGTTGAAGGCACTGCAGTGGCATTTGGGCCCTGTAGAGGGTCGTGCAGGGGGGTGGTGTTTCAGGGTTTAGGGCAGTGCATTGGCATTCGGGCAGTGTAGGGGGTCGTGCTGGTGTTTCAGGGTTTAGGGCAGAGCAGTGGTGTTCGGGCACTGTAGTACGACGTTCTGGGTGTAGTGTTTCAGGGTTTAGGCAGTGCAGTGGTGTTCAGGTAGTGTAGGGGGTCTTGCTGGGCGTGGTGTTTCAGGGTTTAGGGCCGTGCAGGGGTGTTCGGGCAGTGTAGGGGGTCGTGCTGGGGGTGGTGTTTCAGGGTTTAGGGCAGTGCAGTGGTGTTCAGGCAGTGTAGGGGGTCGTGCTGGGGGTGGTGTTTCAGGGTTTAGGGCAGTGCAGTGGTGTTCGGGCAGTGTAGGGGGTTGTGCAGGGGGATAGTGTTACAGGGTTTAGGGCAGTGCAGTGGTGTTCAGGCAGCGTAGGGGGTCATGCTGGGGGTGGTGTTTGAGGGATTAGGGCAGAGCAGTGGTGTTCAGGCTGTATAGGGGGTCATGCAGGGGTGTTGTTTCAGGGTTTAGGGCAGAGCAGTGGTGTTCGGACTCTGTAGGGGATAGTGCTGGGGCTAGTGTTTCAAGGTTTAGGGCAGTGCAGTGGTGTTCGGGCAGTGTAGGGGGTTGTGCAGGGTGGTGATGTTTCAGGGTTTAGGGCAGTGCACTGGTGTTCGGGCAGTGTAGGGGTTGTGGTAGGGGCTAGTGTTTCAGGGTTTAGGGCAATGCCGTGGTGTTCGGACACTGTAGGGGATAGTGCTGGGGCTAGTGTTTCAGGGTTTAGGGCAGTGCAGTGGTGTTTGAGCAGTGTAGGGGGTCCTGCTGGTGTTTCAGGGTTTAGGGCAGAGCAGTGGTGTTCGGGCAGTGTAGTACGATGTTCTGGGTGTAGTGTTTCATGGTTTAGGCAGTGCAGTGGTGTTCGGGCAGTGTAGGGGGTCGTGCTGGGTGTGGTGTTTCAGGGTTTAGGGAAGTGCAGTGGCGTTCGGGCAGTGTAGGGGGTCGTGCAGGGGGTGGTGTTTCAGGGTTTAGGGCAGTGCAGTGGCATTCAGGAAGTGTAGGGGGTCGTGCTGGGGGTGGTGTTTCAGGGTTTAGGGCAGTGCAGTGGTGTTCGAGCAGTGTAGGGGGTTGTGCTGTGGGTGGTGTTTCAGGGTTTAGGGCAGTGCAGTGGTGTTCGGGCAGTGTAGGGGATCATGCTGGGGCTGGTGTTTTAGGGTTTAGGGCAGTGCAGTGGTGTTAGGGCTGTATAGGGGGTGGTGCTGGGGGTGGTGTTTCATGGTTTAGGGCAGTGCAGTGGCTTTCAGGCCGTGTAGAGGTCATGCTGGGGTTGGTGTTTCAGGGTTGAGGGCACTGCAGTGGCATTTGGGCCCTGCAGAGGGTCGTGCGGGGGGGTGGTGTTTCAGGGTTTAGGGCAGTGCATTGGCATTCGGGCAGTGTAGGGGGTCGTGCTGGTGTTTCAGGGTTTAGGGCAGAGCAGTGGTGTTCGGGCACTGTAGTACGACGTTCTGGGTGTAGTGTTTCAGGGTTTAGGCAGTGCAGTGGTGTTCGGGTAGTGTAGGGGGTCGTGCAGGGGGGTGGTGTTTCAGGGTTTAGCGTAGTGCAGTGGTGTTCAGGCAGTGTAGGGGGTCGTGCTGGGGGTGGTGTTTCAGGGTTTAGGGCAGTGCAGTGGTGTTCGGGCAGTGTAGGGGGTTGTGCAGGGGGATAGCGTTACAGGGTTTAGGGCAGTGCAGTGGTGTTCAGGCAGCGTATGGGGTCATGCTGGGGGTGGTGTTTGAGGGTTTAGGGCAGAGCAGTGGTGTTCAGGCTGTGTAGGGGGTCATGCAGGGGTGTTGTTTCAGGGTTTAGGGCAGAGCAGTGGTGTTCGGGCAGTGTAGGGGGTTGTGCAGGGGGGTGATGTTTCAGGGTTTAGGGCAGTGCACTGGTGTTCGGGCAGTGTAGGGGTTGTGGTAGGGGCTAGTGTTTCAGGGTTTAGGGCAATGCCGTGGTGTTCGGACTCTGTAGGGGATAGTGCTGGGGCTAGTGTTTCAGGGTTTAGGGCAGTGCAGTGGTGTTCGAGCAGTGTAGGGGGTTGTGCAGGGGGGTGGTGTTTCAGAGGTTAGGGCAGTGCAGTGGTGTTCAGGCAGTGTAGAGGGTTGTGCTGGGGGTGATGTTTCAGGGTTTAGGGCAGTGCAGTGGTGTTCAGGCATTGTAGGGGGTCGTGCAGGGGGTGGTGTTTCAGGGTTTAGGTCAGTGCAGTGGTGTTTGGCCATGTAGGGGGTCATGCAGGGGGTGGTGTTTCATAGTTTAGGGCAGTGCAGTGGTGTTCGGACAGTGTAGGGGTTTGTGCTGGGGGTGATGTTTCAAGGTTTAGGGCAGTGTAGTAGTGTTCGGACCGTGTAGGGGTCGTGCAGGGGATGGTGTTTCAGGGTTTAGGGCAATGCAGTGGCGTTCAGGTAGTGTAGGGGGTCATACTGGGGGGTGATGTTTCAGGGTTTAGGGCAGTCCAGTGGCATTCGTGAAGTGTAGGAGGTTGTGCCGGGGAGGTGTTTCAGGGTTTAGGGCAGTGCAGTGGCATTCGGGCAGTGTAGGGGGTCGTGCAGGGGGGTGGTGTTTCAGGGTTTAGGGCAGTGCACTGGCGCTAGGGCAGTATAGGGGGTCGTGCTGGGGGTGGTGTTTCAGGGTTTAGGGCAGTGCAGTGGCTTTCAGGCCGTGTAGGGGGTCGTGCTGGGGGTGGTGTTTCAGGGTTTAAGGCAGTACAGTGATGTTCGGGCAGTGTAGGGGGTTGTGCTGGGAGTGGTGTTTCAGGGTTTAGGGTAGTGCAGTGGTGTTCGGGCAGTGTAGGGTGTCGTGCTGGTGTTTCAGGGTTTAGGGCAGAGCAGTGGTGTTCGGGCAGTGTAGTACGACGTTCTGGGTGTAGTGTTTCATGGTTTACGCAGTGCAGTGGTGTTCGGGCAGTGTAGGGGTCATGCTGGGGTTGGTGTTTCAGGGTTGAGGGCACTGCAGTGGCATTTGGGCCCTGTAGAGTGTCGTGCAGGGGGGTGGTGTTTCAGGGTTTAGGGCAGTGCATTGGCATTCGGGCAGTGTAGGGGGTCGTGCTGGTGTTTCAGGGTTTAGGGCAGAGCAGTGGTGTTCGGGCACTGTAGTATGACGTTCTGGGTGTAGTGTTTCAGGGTTTAGGGTAGTGCAGTGGTGTTCGGGCAGTGTAGGGTGTCGTGCTGGTGTTTCAGGGTTTAGGGCAGAGCAGTGGTGTTCGGGCAGTGTAGTACGACGTTCTGGGTGTAGTGTTTCATGGTTTACGCAGTGCAGTGGTGTTCGGGCAGTGTAGGGGTCATGCTGGGGTTGGTGTTTCAGGGTTGAGGGCACTGCAGTGGCATTTGGGCCCTGTAGAGTGTCGTGCAGGGGGGTGGTGTTTCAGGGTTTAGGGCAGTGCATTGGCATTCGGGCAGTGTAGGGGGTCGTGCTGGTGTTTCAGGGTTTAGGGCAGAGCAGTGGTGTTCGGGCACTGTAGTATGACTGTAGGAGAGTAGGGTCTGCTATCCTATGGTCACCCCAAATTTTTGCTTTTTGCTTCACTGGTTTTTGACATATTGAGGCTGTCGGCCTGCCAATCAGACCCCCAGCCTGCTGTTCTCTCTACTAAATTAAAACTATGCACCCTAGGTGCATAACCAATTGGAAGTGGATCACCCTGTCAGCCCCTGTACCAGTGTACACTAGGTACCCAGGGCATTGGTGTACCCAAGGCCTGCCAAGGGCTGCAGCATGTATTATGCCACCCCAGGCTTGGCCTAACAATTTGACACAACTGGCTGATCACTCAGCTGGGGTAAGTTGGTGTAATCACCTCTTACTTAGGTGTAGTATACCTATACCTAACCTTAAATGGGACACCTGGTAACCTATAAGTCACTCCTAGGGCAGGCCTTAACAATCCTGAAGGCAGAGTGCTTGGTTCCATGTGAGATGGTGCTCTGGCATGAGCTGAGCCTGTCTGCAGTGGTCGGAACAACTTCCTTCTACTGTTTCCAGATATCGTCATACCATATACTCTTAAGTGCATTATGAACCTCGCGGTTAAATGCTATCTTTGGTTTGGCTTTATCAAAACATGTCGAGTAAGGTGTCATACGAATTGGAATACTAACCCCTCGCCAATTCTGGCGACGGGGTTAGCATTCCACCCTTCTAGAGGGACACGACATGTACAGTGCCTGAAACCCGGGTAAAATCAGACATAGCCTCAGCTCCACAAAATGGATGCTGCCACCACAGACACAAGTCTGCCCTCCTGCTGCTGGGAGTCCTTCCAGCTTGGGAGGTGTGGACAAAGGGTTTCCTGCCAGGGGAGGTGCGTGCACCACCCCAGACAGGATTTTGTGTATTGGTCAGGTAGGGCTTGAAAGAAACCAGACATGCCTGTGGCTCACAAGGAGCCTCGGTGCATATGCCAGTTCAAACCGGTCCTGGGGCACACCAGTCCCGGGCCTGGGGCGAGCTGGACAAAGGATTGGGGGTGTAACCACCCCCCTTCCTGGTCCCACCCATAGGGAGGGACCTAGCAGGTAGTCCGGCCCCTAGAATCCGAATAAAGGTAGGAGCTGTGTCCTAAGACTTCAGACATCCTGGAATCAACTTAAAACTAAGAAGAAGACGGGAACTTCGACGCTCTGCTGCACAGAGGACTGAAGCCAATCTCCCCTGTGGTCAGGGAGTGACCACCTTGCTAACGCAAGCACCATCCAGCGAATCAACGTCTGCTTTGCCGCCGCCTCCCGCCGGAGCCCGAGCCCAGAGACTGACAAGACCTGGACCTCCAGACCTCTCACCGCCCGATCCACAGTCCCTGCAAAGAGGAGACCCGTGGAGGCACCGAGACACGTGGAGCCAGCCATCTTGAAACGACTACGACAAGCTGACCAGTGCAACAACCGAGGCTCCCTCCAGGTTGTGCTTTGGGTCCTGAGAAGCCCAACCCTCGAGCAGCATCTGCACCAAAGGTGAGCCCTCCAGCATCTCCACGATCTGCGTGGGGCCCTTCTGCATTTTGCCACTCGACGCGCCTAACCGGTTGCTGGCCCGCTGGCTAGTGGCCATCTTGGCGACGAAATCTACGACAAACACCGCTGGTCTGGTTGCTCCAGACTGGCCCTTGCTCCCCTCCAAAGGAGCAGTTCCTCTGACCTTGCTGGTCAGAACCATCAGCTTAAACTCCTTGCCTACAACAATTGCTTTTGCCAAGGCTTGTTTGCTTCGATCAAGTCGCCGACACCGCCGACAGCGAGAGCCTGCGTGGGACAGCTCGTGACTCGACTCCTGGACGTCGTCGACCTTCAGGGACCACGTGGCTGCAGAGTCAAGCTACACCTTCCTTCCTGTTTGCACCCGACATCGCCTGGTACCCACCTGGTGCCACGCTGGTCACTGGCTAGTGACTGTGAACACTGTCCCCTCTGCTTTCAGGTCTTCAACATCTCCGACCCGCTCTTGGATCCACTGCATCTCTTCCCGACCGACCGCCTGCAGCCCTTTTGTCTACAGGCCCCACGGAACAGATAGAAGAAACCCGACGCACTTCGAGGCCTATGCACCCGCTTCCTGTGGGTGAGGTAAAGCTGGCACACCTGTGCCCAAGTGTAGTATTACATCTCTAGTGCCTGTGTTCCAAATCTTAAGTTCCTAGGTCATCCGGAAGATTCCTTTTGCAGTAACTTTGTACTTTTTACGCACCCATTGAAACCTATGGGAGCACGCGTGTGACTATTTGCTCTGCACACGCCACCCGTGGACCTCCTGGTCACTAACTGACGTTAGCTCCTTGTAGGCCCAGCGATTCTAGAGGCCCTAGGCCTTTCCCCTTTTCTGTTCGTGGTACTTATACCACTATTTTAGTATATGGTTCGAGTGGCCACCAGGGCCTATCCATATAAAGTGCAACTTCTGTGTATTCTGTGATAATCTTGTTTGACGATTTGTGCTCCTGTGCTCATAAAGAGACTAGGGGTTACTTTGAGAAATAAATACATATATATTTTGAATATATATCTGTGTGGTGTCCTTTCATTGGTATAAAAGGGGGGTTACTATTGGTAAAACAGCTTGCTTAACACGCATCACGAGTTTAGCCTCAAAGACTGCTTAGCCTACGCTACCACTAGGGCAGCTAGTCCAAAAAGGTTGACTTACAACCACACCATAAGGGTTGCTTGGCATGGTACAAGGTGGTCACTAGAACTAGTGAACAGCATATACCAGGCCAACTTCTCACATTGGTGAGCAGCGGTTGGATTTGAGCTTGCTGTGTTTTACCATTGTAATCTCTTGGTTACCAATTGAAAGATCACATAGGTACCTGTAGGTACATATAAAACAAGATTAGATATACTTAAGTTCTACTGAACTTAGTTGTTGTAGAGCAAAGGGAGTAGCACACCCTGACTACAACTACTAGATAGGTTTAGTAGGTAAACCCAAGTGTAGGTAGATTGCAACACATCCACCCACACTTAAGAGCAATGGCTGGGGCAGAGGGGTCCACTGTACCCATCTCTGTTGAGAGTGACCCCCCGAGGGCACCATCCATCTATGCTACCCTTAATCAAAATGAGCTCAGGCAGCTGGCAACTCTTAGAGGCCTTAAACAGCCCAAGAACCCTACCTCTGCTTTGCTCAGAGAGCTCTTGCAAGAAGATGAAAATCAAAAAGAGCTCAGGAAAGCTTCCCAGTTAGCCCCCTTAGGGACAGGAACAGGAGGCCCCCCTTCTGAAGATGCCACTGAAGTACCCCTTCCCAATAGTCACCCCTTAGATGGGATGCCTACCACAGAGGATGAGAGTGAAAAGGATACTGACAGTAGTGAGGATGAAGGGAGAACTAGCCCAGTGCCAAGTGTTATACTTGGCCCAGCTAAACTAAGGCTATTGGGGACTGACAGTGGGTTCACCCCACTGGATCTCCCCAGTGGACTTAACACAGGGCTTGGAAGGCAAAGGAATCGCTCAGGTGACTCCAATGCTTCCCATGGCTCTAGAGGCTCTCAAGGTCACTCCAGGAGAAGGATGACCACCCCTCAGAGGAGGGAACATGAGGCCAAGATGCAAGAAGCTCAGCTGAGGATCAGGAAGCAGGAGCTAGAAGTAGCCCTGATGGAAGAGAAACTTAGCAAGGCTAGACAGCATAAAGAGAGTGGGTCTATACCCACTGGTGGCAGCATTGTCCCTAAGGACAAAGATAGGGTTTTCGATAATAGAAACCTGTCTAAGGTTGTGCCCCCCCTACAAAAGTGGGGATGACATCCACAAGTGGATAACTGCTCTTGAGAGGGCCTGCAAAGTACAGCAGGTTCCTGAAGACCAGTGGGCAGCAATCCTCTGGCTCTCCTTTGAGGGAAGAGGCAGAGACAGACTCCTCACTGTTAGAGAAGAGGATGTCAGAAACTACAGAGTCCTGAAGAGTGTTCTAGTTGATGGGTTAGGCTTAACCACTGAGCAGTACAGGTTAATGTTCAGAGACACCCAAAAGACACAGACTCAGGACTGGTCTGAATACATTGAATGTGCCACTAAGGCTTTGGAGGGTTGGTTGCTGGGAAGTAAGGTATCTGATTTTACAGGATTGTATAATTTGATGATGAGAGAACAGATTTTAAATAACTGTCAAAACCAGCAACTGCATCAACACTTGGTTGACTCTGATCTGACCTCTCCCCAAGAATTGGGAAAGAAGGCAGACAAATGGGTCAGAACCAGGGTTAAGCAAAAGAACCAGAACCAGGGCCAAGGGGGTGATCAGAAGAAAACAGACCAAAAGGGTGGAGATCAGAAACCTAAAGACCAGAAGTCTTCAACAGGGCCCCAAACTACTACTAAGGAGGGTGGGTCCCAACAGTCCAAAAAGAAGAAAGAAGGTCAAAAGAAACCCTGGTGCAATCATTGCAAGAATACAACTCACTGGACTAGTGATTGCAAAAAGGGTGGAGCCCCCAACACTGTGGCCCCTAAGGCACCTGCTCCCAGTACTACTGTTAGCAGTGTTGGTCCCCAGACAAAGGGTGTAGTGGGAATCACTATGGGAACTGAAGGAGATTCTGACTTAGACAGAACCCTGACACAGGCAGTCTTGATCTGCGATGGGGACATTGATTTGTCCCTGACTGTGAGCCCCAGTAACCTGGGCAAGTACAGACAGACTCCTTTAATTAATGACAAAGTGGCTCAAGCCTACAGGGACACATGTGCCAGTGTCACTATGGTGACCCCAGGCTTTGTGGACCCTGGACAGTACATACCAGGTGAGAACTACCTGGTGACCAATGCCAGCAATGCCACTACTTCACATAGTGTGGCAGTTGTTAACTTCTCATGGGGAGGGGTAACTGGCCTCAAAAGGGTTGTGGTTAGTGCAGACCTCCCAGTAGAATGTTTGTTGGGCAATGACCTAGAGAGTTCTCTATGGTCAGAAGTGGAGTACAGGACTCATGCAGAGATGTTAGGTATATCATCACATGTCCTTGCTGTGACCAGGTCACAGGCCAAAAAGTGCCTCACTGAACCACAGGTCTTGGATCCTGGAACAATGGACCAAGCACCTACCAAGAAGAAGAACAGGAGGGTCAATGCTGTGCCTTCCCCCCTGCCTCAGAGTGATGATCAGCCTTCCCAGGAAGCTGATCTAGAGGACCCTGAAGGAACTGTCCCTGAAGAGCTTGAACCTGACCAGGTTGAGTTTCTGGGGACAGGGGGACCTTCAAGGGCTGACTTGAGGCAGGCTCAGTTATCCTGTCCCTCTCTTGAACCCCTCAGACAGCTGGCTGCTGCTGAGGCTGCTGGGAATGCTCAAGGTACCCATAAAGTGTATTGGGATGAAGGGCTCCTTTATTCAGAGGCTAGAGACCCCAAGCCTGGTGCAACCAGGAGGTTGGTTATACCTCTGCAATTTAGGGGCTTCCTTCTTACCTTGGCCCATGATATTCCTTTAGCAGGACACCTAGGCCAGAACAAGACCTGGGACAGACTTGTCCCTCACTTTCACTGGCCTCATATGAATGAAGATACAAAGGAGTTTTGTCGCTCCTGTGTTACCTGCCAAGCCAGTGGCAAATCAGGTGGCACAACAAAGGCCCCCCCTGATACCACTACCTGTGGTGGGGGTTCCCTTTGAAAGAGTGGGAATAGACATAGTGGGTCCCATGGATCCTCCCACTGCATCTGGGCACAGATTTATACTGGTGGTAGTGGATCATGCCACCAGGTATCCAGAGGCAATTCCCCTTAGGACCACTACAGCTCCTGTTGTGGCCAGGGCCCTGCTGGGAGTATTCTCCAGAGTGGGGTTTCCTAAGGAGGTAGTATCTGACAGAGGTACCAACTTTATGTCAGGATACTTAACAGCTATGTGGAAGGAATGTGGTGTCAACTACAAGTTCACCACCCCTTATCACCCACAATGCAATGGGCTTGTTGAGAGATTCAACAAGACCCTAAAGGGTATGATCAAAGGATTACCTGAAAAGCTCAGGCGAAGATGGGACATCCTTCTACCCTGCCTTCTGTTTGCTTACAGAGAGGTCCCACAAAAAGGAGTTGGCTACAGCCCCTTTGAATTGTTGTTTGGGCACCCTGTGAGAGGCCCACTGTGTTTGGTGAAGGAAGGCTGGGAGTTACCTCTCAAAAAGCCTAAGCTAGACATAGTGGACTATGTACTTGGTCTCCGCTCCAGGATGGCTGAGTATATGGAGAAGGCATCCAAAAACCTTGAGGCAAGCCAGGCCTTACAGAAAGCTTGGCATGACCAAAAGGCTGTCTTGGTTGAGTTTCAGCCAGGACAGAAGGTATGGGTGTTGGAGCCAGTGGCCCCAGCAGCACTCCAAGACAAATGGTCTGGACCCCATACAATCCTGGAAAAGAAGGGAGAGGTCACCTACTTGGTCGACCTAGGAACTCCCAGGAGTCCCCACAGGGTACTCCATGTTAACAGGCTTAAAGCATATGTTGACAGGGCAGACATGGGCTTGCTCATGGCTACAGATGAGGGACAGGAGGAAGAGAGTGACCCTCTCCCAGACCTGTTGTCTCAGAACCCTGAAGATGGCTCAGTTGAAGGAGTGACCCTTGGAGGCAACCTCACTGCCCATCAGCAGACTGAATGTAGACAGGTTCTACAATCATTTTCACATATGTTTTCCTTGATACCTAGTCAAACTGACTGGTGTACCCATGTGGTGGACACTGGTGACAGTCTGCCTGTAAAGAACAAACTTTACAGACAACCTGACCACGTCAGGGACTGTATAAAGGCTGAGGTACATAAAATGCTGGAATTAGGTGTCATTGAACCCTCAGAGAGCCCCTGGGCTAGCCCAGTGGTTCTGGTCCCCAAACCTCACACCAAAGATGGCAAGAGAGAGATGAGGTTCTGTGTGGATTACAGAGGACTCAATGCTGTCACCAGGACAGATGCACACCCTATTCCAAGGGCAGATGAGCTCATAGACAAACTAGCTTCTGCAAAGTTTTTGAGCACATTTGACTTAACAGCTGGCTATTGGCAAATCAGATTAGCTGAGGAGTCTAAGGCCAAAACAGCATTCTCAACCCCAGGTGGGCACTACCAGTTTGTGGTGATGCCCTTTGGTCTGAAGAATGCACCTGCCACCTTCCAAAGGCTGGTGAACCAAGTCCTTACTGGGTTGGATGACTTTTGCGCAGCATATCTTGATGACATTGCTGTCTTTAGCTCCACCTGGGAGGATCACCTGATCCACCTGAAGAAGGCTCTTGAGGCTCTGCAAAGGGCAGGCCTCACTATCAAGGCTACTAAGTGCCAGATAGGGCAGAGTAAGGTTGTATATTTGGGCCACCTTGTAGGTGGAGGCCAAGTTCAACCACTGGAGAGTAAGATACAATCCATCAAGGACTGGTCCCCTCCAACCACCCAGACTCAAGTTCGAGCTTTCTTGGGCTTGACTGGGTACTACAGGAAGTTTGTTAAGAACTATGGGTCCATTGTGACTCCTCTTAATGATCTGACATCCAAGAAGATGCCCAAAAAGGTTCAGTGGACAGTAAGCTGTCAAAAGGCATTTGATGACCTGAAGGAGGCCATGTGCTCTGCACCTATCCTGAAAAGTCCTGACTACTCCAAAGAGTTTATTGTCCAAACAGATGCTTCTGAGTTGGGTGTGGGAGCTGTGCTGTCACAACTTAATGTAGATGGTCAAGACCAACCCATTGCTTTTATTAGCAGAAGGTTGACCCCCAGAGAGAAGAATTGGTCAGCTATTGAGAGGGAGGCCTTTGCTGTGGTGTGGGCCCTGAAGAAGCTGAGGCCATACTTGTTTGGCACTCACTTCAAGATTCAGACCGACCATAAGCCCCTCTTGTGGCTAAATCAGATGAAGGGTGAAAACCCCAAACTGCTTAGGTGGTCCATTTCCCTACAGGGGATGGACTTTACAGTGGAGCACCGGCCAGGTACTGACCATGGGAATGCAGATGGTCTCTCCAGGTACTTCCACTTAGGACATGAAGACGAGACTGGTCAAGGCTAGTTTAATGTCCCAGCGTTTGGGGGGGGTTGTGTAGGAGAGTAGGGTCTGCTATCCTATGGTCACCCCAAATTTTTGCTTTTTGCTTCACTGGTTTTTGACATATTGAGGCTGTGGGCCTGCCAATCAGACCCCCAGCCTGCTGTTCTCTCTACTAAATTAAAACTATGCACCCTAGGTGCATAACCAATTGGAAGTGGATCACCCTGTCAGCCCCTGTACCAGTGTACACTAGGTACCCAGGGCATTGGTGTACCCAAGGCCTGCCAAGGGCTGCAGCATGTATTATGCCACCCCAGGCTTGGCCTAACAATTTGACACAACTGGCTGATCACTCAGCTGGGGTAAGTTGGTGTAATCACCTCTTACTTAGGTGTAGTATACCTATACCTAACCTTAAATGGGACACCTGGTAACCTATAAGTCACTCCTAGGGCAGGCCTTAACAATCCTGAAGGCAGAGTGCTTGGTTCCATGTGAGATGGTGCTCTGGCATGAGCTGAGCCTGTCTGCAGTGGTCGGAACAACTTCCTTCTACTGTTTCCAGATATCGTCATACCATATACTCTTAAGTGCATTATGAACCTCGCGGTTAAATGCTATCTTTGGTTTGGCTTTATCAAAACATGTCGAGTAAGGTGTCATACGAATTGGAATACTAACCCCTCGCCAATTCTGGCGACGGGGTTAGCATTCCACCCTTCTAGAGGGACACGACATGTACAGTGCCTGAAACCCGGGTAAAATCAGACATAGCCTCAGCTCCACAAAATGGATGCTGCCACCACAGACACAAGTCTGCCCTCCTGCTGCTGGGAGTCCTTCCAGCTTGGGAGGTGTGGACAAAGGGTTTCCTGCCAGGGGAGGTGCGTGCACCACCCCAGACAGGATTTTGTGTATTGGTCAGGTAGGGCTTGAAAGAAACCAGACATGCCTGTGGCTCACAAGGAGCCTCGGTGCATATGCCAGTTCAAACCGGTCCTGGGGCACACCAGTCCCGGGCCTGGGGCGAGCTGGACAAAGGATTGGGGGTGTAACCACCCCCCTTCCTGGTCCCACCCATAGGGAGGGACCTAGCAGGTAGTCCGGCCCCTAGAATCCAAATAAAGGTAGGAGCTGTGTCCTAAGACTTCAGACATCCTGGAATCAACTTAAAACTAAGAAGAAGACGGGAACTTCGACGCTCTGCTGCACAGAGGACTGAAGCCAATCTCCCCTGTGGTCAGGGAGTGACCACCTTGCTAACGCAAGCACCATCCAGCGAATCAACGTCTGCTTTGCCGCCGCCTCCCGCCGGAGCCCGAGCCCAGAGACTGACAAGACCTGGACCTCCAGACCTCTCACCGCCCGATCCACAGTCCCTGCAAAGAGGAGACCCGTGGAGGCACCGAGACACGTGGAGCCAGCCATCTTGAAACGACTACGACAAGCTGACCAGTGCAACAACCGAGGCTCCCTCCAGGTTGTGCTTTGGGTCCTGAGAAGCCCAACCCTCGAGCAGCATCTGCACCAAAGGTGAGCCCTCCAGCATCTCCACGATCTGCGTGGGGCCCTTCTGCATTTTGCCACTCGACGCGCCTAACCGGTTGCTGGCCCGCTGGCTAGTGGCCATCTTGGCGACGAAATCTACGACAAACACCGCTGGTCTGGTTGCTCCAGACTGGCCCTTGCTCCCCTCCAAAGGAGCAGTTCCTCTGACCTTGCTGGTCAGAACCATCAGCTTAAACTCCTTGCCTACAACAATTGCTTTTGCCAAGGCTTGTTTGCTTCGATCAAGTCGCCGACACCGCCGACAGCGAGAGCCTGCGTGGGACAGCTCGTGACTCGACTCCTGGACGTCGTCGACCTTCAGGGACCACGTGGCTGCAGAGTCAAGCTACACCTTCCTTCCTGTTTGCACCCGACATCGCCTGGTACCCACCTGGTGCCACGCTGGTCACTGGCTAGTGACTGTGAACACTGTCCCCTCTGCTTTCAGGTCTTCAACATCTCCGACCCGCTCTTGGATCCACTGCATCTCTTCCCGACCGACCGCCTGCAGCCCTTTTGTCTACAGGCCCCACGGAACAGATAGAAGAAACCCGACGCACTTCGAGGCCTATGCACCCGCTTCCTGTGGGTGAGGTAAAGCTGGCACACCTGTGCCCAAGTGTAGTATTACATCTCTAGTGCCTGTGTTCCAAATCTTAAGTTCCTAGGTCATCCGGAAGATTCCTTTTGCAGTAACTTTGTACTTTTTACGCACCCATTGAAACCTATGGGAGCACGCGTGTGACTATTTGCTCTGCACACGCCACCCGTGGACCTCCTGGTCACTAACTGACGTTAGCTCCTTGTAGGCCCAGCGATTCTAGAGGCCCTAGGCCTTTCCCCTTTTCTGTTCGTGGTACTTATACCACTATTTTAGTATATGGTTCGAGTGGCCACCAGGGCCTATCCATATAAAGTGCAACTTCTGTGTATTCTGTGATAATCTTGTTTGACGATTTGTGCTCCTGTGCTCATAAAGAGACTAGGGGTTACTTTGAGAAATAAATACATATATATTTTGAATATATATCTGTGTGGTGTCCTTTCATTGGTATAAAAGGGGGGTTACTATTGGTAAAACAGCTTGCTTAACACGCATCACGAGTTTAGCCTCAAAGACTGCTTAGCCTACGCTACCACTAGGGCAGCTAGTCCAAAAAGGTTGACTTACAACCACACCATAAGGGTTGCTTGGCATGGTACAAGGTGGTCACTAGAACTAGTGAACAGCATATACCAGGCCAACTTCTCACAATGACGTTCTGGGTGTAGTGTTTCAGGGTTTAGGCAGTGCAGTGGTGTTTGGGTAGTGTAGGGGGTCTTGCTGGGCGTGGTGTTTCAGGGTTTAGGGCCATGCAGGGGTGTTCGGGCAGTGTAGGGGGTCGTGCAGGGGGGTGGTGTTTCAAAGTTTAGGGTAGTGCAGTGGTGTTCAGGCAGTGTAGGGGGTCGTGCTGGGGGTGGTGTTTCAGGGTTTAGGGCAGTGCTGTGGTGTTCGGGCAGTGTAGGGGGTTGAGCAGGGGGGTGGTGTTTCAGAGGTTAGGGCAGTGCATTGGTGTTCGGGCAGTGTAGGGGGTTGTGCCGGGAGTGGTGTTTCACGGTTTAGGGTAGTGCAGTGGTGTTCGGCCAGTGTAGGGGGTCGTGCTGTGGGTGGTGTTTCAGGGTTTAGGGCAGTGCAGTGGTGTTCGGGCAGTGTAGGGGATAGTGCTGGGGCTGGTGTTTCACGGTTTAGGGCAGTGCAGTGGTGTTCGGGCAGTGTAGGGGGTCGTGCTGGGTGTGGTGTTTCAGGGTTTAGGGCAGTCCAGTGGCATTCGGGAAGTGTAGGAGGTTGTGCAGAGGTGGTGTTTCAGGGTTTAGGGCAATGCAGTGGCGTTTGGGCCCTGTAGAGGGTCGTGCAGGGGGGTGTTGTTTCAGGGTTTAGGACAGTGCAGTGGCATTTGGGCAGTGTAGGGGGTCGTGCTGGGGATGGTGTTTCCGGGTTTAGGGATGTGCAGTGGTGTTCGGGCAGTATAGGGAGTCGTACTGGTGGTGGTGTTTCAGGGATTAAGGCAGTGCAGTGGTGTTCGGGCAGTGTAGGGGGTCGTGCTGGTGCTGGTGTTTCAGGGTTTAGGGCAGAGCAGTGGTGTTCGGGCAGTGTAGTACAACGTTCTGGGTGTAGTGTTTCAGGGTTTAGGCAGTGCAGTGGTGTTCAGGCAGTGTAGGGGGTCATGCTTGGGGTGGAGTTTTACAGTTTAGGGCACTGCAGTGGTGTTCGGGCAGTGCAGGGAGTTGTGCAGGGGTGGTGTTTCAGGGTTTAGGGCAGTGCAGTGGTGTTCGGGCAGTGTAGGGGGTCTTGCGGGGGTGGTGTTTCAGGGTTTAGGGCAGTGCAGTGGTGGTCGGGCAGTGTAGGGGGTCATGCTGGGGAATGGTGTTTCAGTGTTTAGGGCAGTGCAGTGGCATTCGGGCAGTGTAAGGGATCATACAGGGGGGTGGTGGTTCAGGGTTTAGGGCAATGCAGTGGCGTTCAGGTAGTGTAGGGGGTCATACTGGGGGGTGATGTTTCAGGGTTTAGGGCAGTCCAGTGGCATTCGGGAAGTGTAGGAGGTTGTGCTGGGGTGGTGTTTCAGGGTTTAGGGCAGTGCAGTGGCATTCGGGCAGTGTAGGGGGTCGTGCAGGGGGGTGGTGTTTCAGGGTTTAGGGCAGTGCACTGGCGCTAGGGCAGTATAGGGGGTCGTGCTGGGGGTGGTGTTTCAGGGTTCAGGGCAGTGCAGTGGCTTTCAGGCCGTGTAGGGGGTCGTGCTGGGGGTGGTGTTTCAGGGTTTAAGGCAGTGCAGTGATGTTCGGGCAGTGTAGGGGGCTGTGCTGGGAGTGGTGTTTCGGGGTTTAGGGTAGTGCAGTGGTGTTCGGGCAGTGTAGGGGGTCGTGCTGGTGTTTCAGGGTTTAGGGCAGAGCAGTGGTGTTCGGGCAGTGTAGTACGACGTTCTGGGTGTGGTGTTTCATGGTTTAGGCAGTGCAGTGGTTTTCGGGCAGTGTAGGGGGTCGTGCTGGGAGTGGTGTTTCAGGGTTTAGGGAAGTGCAGTGGCGTTCGGGCAGTGTAGGGGGTCGTGCAGGGGGTGGTGTTTCAGGGTTTAGGGTAGTGCAGTGGCGTTCAAGAAGTGTAGGGGGTCGTGCTGGGGGTGGTGTTTCAGGGTTTAGGGCAGTGCAGTGGTGTTCGAGCAGTGTAGGGGGTTGTGCTGTGGGTGGTGTTTCAGGGTTTAGGGCAGTGCAGTGTTGTTCGGGCAGTGTAGGGGATCGTGCTGGGGCCGGTGTTTTAGGGTTTAGGGCAGTGCAGTGGTGTTGGGGCTGTATAGGGGGTGGTGCTGGGGGTGGTGTTTCAGGGTTTAGGGCAGTGCAGTGGCTTTCAGGCCGTGTAGGGGTCATGCTGGGGTTGGTGTTTCAGGGTTGAGGGCACTGCAGTGGCATTTTGGCCCTGTAGAGGGTCGTGCAGGGGGGTGGTGTTTCAGGGTTTAGGGCAGTGCATTGGCATTCGGGCAGTGTAGGGGGTCGTGCTGGTGTTTCAGGGTTTAGGGCAGAGCAGTGGTGTTCGGGCACTGTAGTACGACGTTCTGGGTGTAGTGTTTCAGGGTTTAGGCAGTGCAGTGGTGTTCGGGTAGTGTAGGGGGTCTTGCTGGGCGTGGTGTTTCAGGGTTTAGGGCCGTGCAGGGGTGTTCGGGCAGTGTAGGGGGTCGTGCAGGGCGGTGGTATTTCAGGGTTTAGGGTAGTGCAGTGGTGTTCAGGCAGTGTAGGGGGTCGTGCTGGGGGTGGTGTTTCAGGGTTTAGGGCAGTGCAGTGGTGTTCGGGCAGTGTAGGGGGTTGTGCAGGGGGATAGTGTTACAGGGTTTAGGGCAGTGGTGTTCAGGCAGCGTAGGGGGTCATGCTGGGGGTGGTGTTTGAGGGATTAGGGCAGAGCAGTGGTGTTCAGGCTGTGTAGGGGGTCATGCAGGGGTGTTGTTTCAGGGTTTAGGGCAGAGCAGTGGTGTTCGGACTCTGTAGGGGATAGTGCTGGGGCTAGTGTTTCAGGGTTTAGGGCAGTGCAGGGGTGTTCGAGCAGTGTAGGGGGTTGTGCTGGGGGTGATGTTTCAGGGTTTAGGGCAGAGCAGTAGTGTTCAGGCGTTGTAGGGGGTCGTGCAGGGGGGTGGTGTTTCAGAGGTTAGGGCAGTGCAGTGGTGTTCAGGCAGTGTAGGGGGTTGTGCTGGGGGTGATGTTTCAGGGTTTAGGGCAGAGCAGTGGTGTTCAGGCGTTGTAGGGGGTCGTGCAGGGGGTGGTGTTTCAGGGTTTAGGTCAGTGCAGTGGTGTTTGGCAATGTAGGGGGTCATGCAGGGGGGTGGTGTTTCATGGTTTAGGGCAGTGCAGTGGTGTTCGGACAGTGTAGGGGTTCATGCTGGGGGTGATGTTTCAAGGTTTAGGGCAGTGTAGTAGTGTTCGGACTGTGTAGGGGTCGTGCAGGGGATGGTGTTTCAGGGTTTAGGGCAATGCAGTGGCGTTCAGGTAGTGTAGGGGGTCATACTGGGGGTGATGTTTCAGGGTTTAGGGCAGTCCAGTGGCATTCGGGAAGTGTAGGAGGTTGTGCTGGGGTGGTGTTTCAGGGTTTAGGGCAGTGCAGTGGCATTCGGGCAGTGTAGGGGGTCGTGCAGGGGGGTGGTGTTTCAGGGTTTAGGGCAGTGCACTGGCGCTAGGGCAGTATAGGGGGTCGTGCTGGGGGTGGTGTTTCAGGGTTTAGGGCAGTGCAGTGGCTTTCAGGCCGTGTAGGGGGTCGTGCTGGGGGTGGTGTTTCAGGGTTTAAGGCAGTGCAGTGATGTTCGGGCAGTGTAGGGGGTTGTGCTGGGAGTGGTGTTTCAGGGTTTAGGGTAGTGCAGTGGTGTTCGGGCATTGTAGGGTGTCGTGCTGGTGTTTCAGGGTTTAGGGCAGAGCAGTGGTGTTCGGGCAGTGTAGTACGACGTTCTGGGTGTAGTGTTTCATGGTTAGGCAGTGCAGTGGTGTTCGGGCAGTGTAGGGGGTCGTGCTGGGTGTGGTGTTTCAGGGTTTAGGGAAGTGCAGTGGCGTTCGGGCAGTGTAGGGGGTCATGCAGGGGGTGGTGTTTCAGGGTTTAGGGCAGTGCAGTGGCGTTCAGGAAGTGTAGGGGGTCGTGCTGGGGGTGGTGTTTCAGGGTTTAGGGCAGTGCAGTGGTATTCGAGCAGTGTAGGGGGTTGTGCTGTGGGTGGTGTTTCAGGGTTTAGGGCAGTGCAGTGGTGTTTGGGCAGTGTAGGGGATCGTGCTGGGGCTGGTGTTTTAGGGTTTAGTGAAGTGCAGTGGTGTTAGGGCTGTATAGGGGGTGGTGCTGGGGGTGGTGTTTCAGGGTTTAGGGCAGTGCAGTGGATTTCAGGCCATTTAGGGGTCATGCTGGGGTTGGTGTTTCAGGGTTGAAGGCACTGCAGTGGCGTTTGGGCCCTGTAGAGGGTCGTGCAGGGGGGTGGTGTTTCAGGGTTTAGGGCAGTGCAGTGGCATTCGGGCAGTGTAGGGGGTCGTGCTGGTGTTTCAGGGTTTAGGGCAGAGCATTGGTGTTCGGGCACTGTAGTACGACGTTCTGGGTGTAGTGTTTCAGGGTTTAGGCAGTGCAGTGGTGTTCGGGTAGTGTAGGGGGTCTTGCTGGGCTTGGTGTTTTAGGGTTTAGGGCCGCGCAGGGGTGTTCGGGCAGTGTAGAGGGTCGTGCAGGGGGGTGGTGTTTCAGGGTTTAGGGTAGTGCAGTGGTGTTCAGGCAGTGTAGGGGGTCGTGCTGGGCGTGGTGTTTCAGGGTTTAGCGCAGTGCAGTGGTGTTCGGGCAGTGTAGGGGGTTGTGCAGGGGGATAGTGTTACAGGGTTTAGGGCAGTGCAGTGGTGTTCAGGCAGTGTAGGGGGTCATGCTGGGGGTGGTGTTTGAGGGTTTAGGGCAGAGCAGTGGTGTTCAGGCTGTGTAGGGGGTCATGCAGGGGTTTTGTTTCAGGGTTTAGGGCAGAGCAGTGGTGTTCGGGCAGTGTAGGGGGTTGTGCAGGGTGGTGATGTTTCAGGGTTTAGGGCAGTGCACTGGTGTTCGGGCAGTGTAGGGGTTGTGGTAGGGGCTAGTGTTTCAGGGTTTAGGGCAATGCCGTGGTGTTCGGACACTGTAGGGGATAGTGCTGGGGCTAGTGTTTCAGGGTTTAGGGCAGTGCAGTGGTGTTCGAGCAGTGTAGGGGTTGTGCAGGGGGGTGGTGTTTCAGAGGTTAGGGCAGTGCAGTGGTGTTCAGGCAGTGTAGGGGATTGTGCTGGGTGTGGTGTTTCAGGGTTTAGGGCAGTGCAGTGGTGTTCGGGCAGTGTAGGGGTTGTGGTAGGGGCTAGTGTTTCAGGGTTTAGGGCAATGCCGTGGTGTTCGGACACTGTAGGGGATAGTGCTGGGGCTAGTGTTTCAGGGTTTAGGGCAGTGCAGTGGTGTTCAGGCAGTGTAAGGGGTCGTGCTGGGGGTGGTGTTTCAGGGTTTAGGGCAGTGCAGTGGCATTCAGGAAGTGTGGGGGGTCGTGCAGGGGGTGGTGTTTCAGGGTTTAGGGCAGTGCAGTGGCGTTCAGGAAGTGTAGGGGGTCATGCTGGGGGTGGTGTTTCAGGGTTTAGGGCAGTGCAGTGGTGTTCGGGCACTGTAGGGGGTTGTGTTGTGGGTGGTATTTCAGGGTTTAGGGCAGTGCAGTGGTGTTCGGGCAGTGTAGGGGATAGTGCTGGGGCTGGTGTTTCAGGGTTTAGGGCAGTGCAGTGGTGTTCGGGCTGTGTAGGGGGTCACGCTCTGGGTGGTGTTTCAGGGTTTAGGGCAGTGCAGTGATGTTCGGGCAGTGTAGGTGGTTGAGCTGGGAGTGGTGTTTCAGGGTATAGGGTAGTGCAGTGGTGTTCGGGCAGTGTAGGGGGTCGTGCTGTGGGTGGTGTTTCAGGGTTTAGGGCAGTGCAGTAGTGTTCGGGCAGTGTAGGGGGTTGTGCTGTTGGTGGTGTTTCAGGGTTTAGGGCAGTGCAGTGGTGTTCGGGCAGTGTAGGGGATCGTGCTGGGGCTGGTGTTTCAGGGCTTAGGACAGTTCAGTGGTGTTCGGGCAGTGTAGGGGGTCGTGCTGGGTGTGGTGTTTCAGGGTTTAGGGAAGTGCAGTGGCGTTCGGGCAGTGTAGGGGGTCGTGCAGGGGGTGGTGTTTCAGGGTTTAGGGCACTGCAGTGGCGTTCGGGAAGTGTAGGGTGTCGTGCTGGGGTTGGTGTTTCAGGGTTTAGGGCAATGCAGTGGTGTTTGGGCCCTGTAGAGGGTCGTGCAGGGGGGTGTTGTTTCAGGGTTTAGGACAGTGCAGTGGCATTCGGACAGTGTAGGGGGTCATGCTGGGGATGGTGTTTCCGGGTTTAGGGCTGTGCAGTGGTGTTCGGGCAGTGTAGGGAGTCGTACTGGTGGTGGTGTTTCATGGATTAAGGCAGTGCAGTGGTGTTCGGGCAGTGTAGGGGGTCGTGCTGGTGCTTGTGTTTCAGGGTTTAGGGCAGAGCAGTGGTGTTCGGGCAGTGTAGTACAACGTTCTGGGTCTAGTGGTTCAGGGTTTAGGCAGTGCAGTGGTGTTCAGGCAGTGTAGGGGGTCATGCTTGGGGTGGAGTTTTACAGTTTAGGGCACTGCAGTGGTGTTTGGGCTGTGCAGGGAGTTGTGCAGGGGTGATGTTTCAGGGTTTAGGGCAGTGCAGTGGTGTCCGGGCAGTGTAGGGGGTCTTGCGGGGGTGGTGTTTCAGGGTTTAGGGCAGTGCAGTGGTGGTCGGGCAGTGTAGGGGGTCATTCTGGGGAATGGTGTTTCAGGGTTTAGGGCAGTGCAGTGGCGTTCGGGCAGTGTAAGGGGTCACACAGGGGGGTGGTGTTTCAGGGTTTAGGGCAATGCAGTGGCGTTCAGGTAGTGTAGGGGGTCATACTGGGGGTGATGTTTCAGGGTTTAGGGCAGTCCAGTGGCATTCAGGAAGTGTAGGAGGTTGTGCCAGGGAGGTGTTTCAGGGTTTAGGGCAGTGCAGTGGCATTCGGGCAGTGTAGGGGGTCGTGCAGGGGGGTGGTGTTTCAGGGTTTAGGGCAGTGCACTGGCGCTAGGGCAGTATAGGGGGTCGTGCTGGGGGTGGTGTTTCAGGGTTTAGGGCAGTGCAGTGGCTTTCAGGCCGTGTAGGGGGTCGTGCTGGGGGGTGTTTCAGGGTTTAAGGCAGTGCAGTGATGTTCGGGCAGTGTAGGGGGTTGTGCTGGGAGTGGTGTTTCAGGGTTTAGGGTAGTGCAGTGGTGTTCGGGCAGTGTAGGGTGTCGTGCTGGTGTTTCAGGGTTTAGGGCAGAGCAGTGGTGTTCGGGCATTGTAGGGGGTCTTGCTGGGTGTGGTGTTTCAGGGTTTAGGGCAGTCCAGTGGCATTCGGGAAGCGAGGAGGTTGTGCTGAGGTGGTGTTTCAGGGTTTAGGGCAATGCAGTGGCGTTTGGGCCCTGTAGAGGGTCGTGCAGGGGGGTGTTGTTTCAGGGTTTAGGACAGTGCAGTGGCATTCGGGAAGTGTAGGAGGTTGTGCCAGGGAGGTGTTTCAGGGTTTAGGGCAGTGCAGTGGCATTCGGGCAGTGTAGGGGGTCGTGCAGGGGGGTGGTGTTTCAGGGTTTAGGGCAGTGCACTGGCGCTAGGGCAGTATAGGGGGTCGTGCTGGGGGTGGTGTTTCAGGGTTTAGGGCAGTGCAGTGGCTTTCAGGCCGTGTAGGGGGTCGTGCTGGGGGGTGTTTCAGGGTTTAAGGCAGTGCAGTGATGTTCGGGCAGTGTAGGGGGTTGTGCTGGGAGTGGTGTTTCAGGGTTTAGGGTAGTGCAGTGGTGTTCGGGCAGTGTAGGGTGTCGTGCTGGTGTTTCAGGGTTTAGGGCAGAGCAGTGGTGTTCGGGCAGTGTAGTACGACGTTCTGGGTGTAGTGTTTCATGGTTTAGGCAGTGTAGTGGTGTTCGGGCAGTGTAGCGGTCATGCTGGGGTTGGTGTTTCAGGGTTGAGGGCACTGCAGTGGCATTTGGGCCCTGTAGAGTGTCGTGCAGGGGGGTGGTGTTTCAGGGTTTAGGGCAGTGCATTGGCATTCGGGCAGTGTAGGGGGTCGTGCTGGTGTTTCAGGGTTTAGGGCAGAGCAGTGGTGTTCGGGCACTGTAGTATGACGTTCTGGGTGTAGTGTTTCAGGGTTTAGGCAGTGCAGTGGTGTTCGGGTAGTGTAGGGGGTCTTGCTGGGCGTGGCGTTTCAGGGTTTAGGGCCGTGCAGGGGTGTTCGGGCAGCGTAGGGGGTCGTGCAGGGGGGTGGTGTTTAAAAGTTTAGGGTAGTGCAGTGGTGTTCAGGCAGTGTAGGGGGTCGTGCTGGGGGTGGTGTTTCAGGGTTTAGGGCAGTGCAGTGGTGTTCGGGCAGTGTAGGGGGTTGTGCAGGGGGATAGTGTTACAGGGTTTAGGGCAGTGCAGTGGTGTTCAGGCAGCGTAGGGGGTCATGCTGGGGGTGGTGTTTGAGGGTTTAGGGCAGAGCAGTGGTGTTCAGGCTGTGTAGGGGGTCATGCAGGGGTTTTGTTTCAGGGTTTAGGGCAGAGCAGTGGTGTTCGGGCAGTGTAGGGGGTTGTGCAGGGGGTTGTGCAGGGTGGTGATGTTTTAGGGTTTAGGGCAGTGCACTGGTGTTCGGGCAGTGTAGGGGTTGTGGTAGGGGCTAGTGTTTTAGGGTTTAGGGCAATGCCGTGGTGTTCGGACACTGTAGGGGATAGTGCTGGGGCTAGTGTTTCACGGTTTAGGGCAGTGCAGTGGTGTTCGAGCAGTGTAGGGGGTTGAGCAGGGGGGTGGTGTTTCAGAGGTTAGGGCAGTGCATTGGTGTTCGGGCAGTGTAGGGGGTTGTGCCGGGAGTGGTGTTTCAAGGTTTAGGGTAGTGCAGTGGTGTTCGGCCAGTGTAGGGGGTCGTGCTGGGGGTGGTGTTTCAGGGTTTAGGGCAGTGCAGTGGTGTTTGGGCACTGTAGGGGGTTGTGCTGTGGGTGGTGTTTCAGGGTTTAGGGCAGTGCAGTGGTGTTCGGGCAGTGTAGGGGATAGTGCTGGGGCTGGTGTTTCAGGGTTTAGGGCAGTGCAGTGGTGTTCGGGCAGTGTAGGGGGTCGCGCTGGGTGTGGTGTTTCAGGGTTTAGGGCAGTCCAGTGGCATTCGGGAAGTGTAGGAGGTTGTGCTGAGGTGGTGTTTCAGGGTTTAGGGCAATGCAGTGGCGTTTGGGCCCTGTAGAGGGTCGTGCAGGGGGGTGTTGTTTCAGGGTTTAGGACAGTGCAGTGGCATTTGGGCAGTGTGGGGGGTCGTGCTGGGGATGGTGTTTCCGGGTTTAGGGATGTGCAGTGGTGTTCGGGCAGTATAGGGAGTCGTACTGGTGGTGGTGTTTCAGGGATTAAGGCAGTGCAGTGGTGTTCGGGCAGTGTAGGGGGTCGTGCTGGTGCTGGTGTTTCAGGGTTTAGGGCAGAGCAGTGGTGTTCGGGCAGTGTAGTACAACGTTCTGGGTGTAGTGTTTCAGGGTTTAGGCAGTGCAGTGGTGTTCAGGCAGTGTAGGGGGTCATGCTTGGGGTGGAGTTTTACAGTTTAGGGCACTGCAGTGGTGTTCGGGCAGTGCAGGGAGTTGTGCAGGGGTGGTGGTTCAGGGTTTTGGGCAGTGCAGTGGTGTTTGGGCAGTGTAGGTGGTCTTGCGGGGGTGGTGTTTCAGGGTTTAGGTCAGTGCAGTGGTGGTCGGGCAGTGTAGGGGGTCATGCTGGGGAATGGTGTTTCAGTGTTTAGGGCAGTGCAGTGGCGTTCGGGCAGTGTAAGGGGTCATACAGGGGGGTGGTGGTTCAGGGTTTAGGGCAATGCAGTGGCGTTCAGGTAGTGTAGGGGGTCATACTGGGGGTGATGTTTCAGGGTTTAGGGCAGTCCAGTGGCATTCGGGAAGTGTAGGAGGTTGTTCTGGGGTGGTGTTTCAGGGTTTAGGGCAGTGCAGTGGCATTCGGGCAGTGTAGGGTGTCGTGCAGGGGGGTGGTGTTTCAGGGTTTAGGGCAGTGCACTGGCGCTAGGGCAGTATAGGGGGTCGTGCTGGAAGTGGTGTTTCAGGGTTTAGGGCAGTGCAGTGGCTTTCAGGCCGTGTAGGGGGTCGTGCTGGGGGTGGTGTTTCAGGGTTTAAGGCAGTGCAGTGATGTTCGGGCAGTGTAGGGGGCTGTGCTGGGAGTGGTGTTTCAGGGTTTAGGGTAGTGCAGTGGTGTTCGGGCAGTGTAGGGGGTCGTGCTGGTGTTTCAGGGTTTAGGGCAGAGCAGTGGTGTTCGGGCAGTGTAGTACGACGTTCTGGGTGTAGTGTTTCATGGTTTAAGCAGTGCAGTGGTGTTCGGGCAGTGTAGGGGGTCGTGCTGGGAGTGGTGTTTCAGGGTTTAGGGAAGTGCAGTGGCGTTCGGGCAGTGTAGGGGGTCGTGCAGGGGGTGGTGTTTCAGGGTTTAGGGTAGTGCAGTGGAGTTCAAGAAGTGTAGGGGGTCATGCTGGGGGTGGTGTTTCAGGGTTTAGGGCAGTGCAGTGGTGTTCGAGCAGTGTAGGGGGTTGTGCTGTGGGTGGTGTTTCAGGGTTTAGGGCAGTGGAGTGTTGTTCGGGCAGTGTAGGGGATCCTGCTGGGGCCGGTGTTTTAGGGTTTAGGGCAGTGCAGTGGTGTTGGGGCTGTATAGGGGGTGGTGCTGGGGGTGGTGTTTCAGGGTTTAGGGCAGTGCAGTGGCTTTCAGGCCGTGTAGGGGTCATGCTGGGGTTGGTGTTTCAGGGTTGAGGGCACTGCAGTGGCATTTGGGCCCGGTAGAGGGTCGTGCAGGGGGGTGGTGTTTCAGGGTTTAGGGCAGTGCATTGGTGTTCGGGCACTGTAGTACGACGTTCTGGGTGTAGTGTTTCAGGGTTTAGGCAGTGCAGTGGTGTTCGGGTAGTGTAGGGGGTCTTGCTGGGCATGGTGTTTCAGGGTTTAGGGCCGTGCAGGGGTGTTCGGGCAGTGTAGGGGGTCGTGCAGGGGGGTGGTGTTTCAGGGTTTAGGGTAGTGCAGTGGTGTTCAGGCAGTATAGGGGGTCGTGCTGGGGGTGGTGTTTCAGGGTTTAGGG
Organism: Triturus cristatus; assembly: GCF_964204655.1. Lineage (NCBI taxonomy): Eukaryota > Metazoa > Chordata > Amphibia > Caudata > Salamandridae > Triturus > Triturus cristatus. The sequence goes on along the minus strand of NC_140579.1, from coordinate 509,327,322 downwards.
CAGTGCAGTGGTTTTCGGGCAGTGTAGGGGGTTGTGCAGGGGGATAGTGTTACAGGGTTTAGGGCAGTGCAGTGGTGTTCAGGCAGCGTAGGGGTCATGCAGGGGGTGGTGTTTGAGGGTTTAGGGCAGAGCAGTGGTGTTCAGGCTGTGTAGGGGGTCATGCAGGGGTGTTGTTTCAGGGTTTAGGGCAGAGCAGTGGTGTTCGGACTCTGTAGGGGATAGTGCTGGGGCTAGTGTTTCAGGGTTTAGGGCAGTGCAGTGGTGTTCGAGCAGTGTAGGGGGTTGTGCAGGGGGGTGGTGTTTCAGAGGTTAGGGCAGTGCAGTGGTGTTGAGGCAGTGTAGGGGGTTGTGCTGGGGGTGATATTTCAGGGTTTAGGGCAGAGCAGTGGTGTTCAGGCGTTGTAGGGGGTCGTGCAGGGGGTGGTGTTTCAGGGTTTAGGTCAGTGCAGTGGTGTTTGGCAATGTAGGGGGTCATGCAGGGGGGTGGTGTTTCATGGTTTAGGGCAGTGCAGTGGTGTTCGGACAGTGTAGGGGTTCGTGCTGGGGGTGATGTTTCAAGGTTTAGGGCAGTGTAGTAGTGTTTGGACTGTGTAGGGGTCGTGCAGGGGATGGTGTTTCAGGGTTTAGGGCAATGCAGTGGCGTTCAGGTACTGTAGGGGGTTATACTGGGGGTGATGTTTCAGGGTTTAGGGCAGTCCAGTGGCATTCGGGAAGTGTAGGAGGTTGTGCTGGGGTAGTGTTTCAGGGTTTAGGCAGTGCAGTGGTGTTCGGGTAGTGTAGGGGGTCTTGCTGGGCATGGTGTTTCAGGGTTTAGGGCCGTGCAGGGGTTTTCGGGCAGTGTAGGGGGTCGTGCAGGGGGGTGGTGTTTCAGGGTTTAGGGTAGTGCAGTGGTGTTCAGGCAGTGTAGGGGGTCGTGCTGGGGGTGGTGTTTCAGGGTTTAGGGCAGTGCAGTGGTGTTCGGGCAGTGTAGGGGGTTGTGCAGGGGGATAGTGTTACAGGGTTTAGGGCAGTGCAGTGGTGTTCAGGCAGCGTAGGGGGTCATGCTGGGGGTGGTGTTTGAGGGTTTAGGGCAGAGCAGTGGTGTTCAGGCTGTGTAGGGGGTCATGCAGGGGTGTTGTTTCAGGGTTTAGGGCAGAGCAGTGGTGTTCGGACTCTGTAGGGGATAGTGCTGGGGCTAGTGTTTCAGGGTTTAGGGCAGTGCAGTGGTGTTCGAGCAGTGTAGGGGGTTGTGCAGGGGGGTGGTGTTTCAGAGGTTAGGGCAGTGCAGTGGTGTTCAGGCAGTGTAGGGGGTTGTGCTGGGGGTGATGTTTCAGGGTTTAGGGCAGAGCAGTGGTGTTCAGGCGTTGTAGGGGGTCGTGCAGGGGGTGGTGTTTCAGGGTTTAGGTCAGTGCAGTGGTGTTTGGCAATGTAGGGGGTCATGCAGGGGGGTGGTGTTTCATGGTTTAGGGCAGTGCAGTGGTGTTCGGACAGTGTAGGGGTTCGTGCTGGGGGTGATGTTTCAAGGTTTAGGGCAGTGTAGTAGTGTTCGGACTGTGTAGGGGTCGTGCAGGGGATGGTGTTTCAGGGTTTAGGGCAATGCAGTGGCGTTCAGGTAGTGTAGGGGGTTATACTGGGGGTGATGTTTCAGGGTTTAGGGCAGTCCAGTGGCATTCGGGAAGTGTAGGAGGTTGTGCTGGGGTGGTGTTTCAGGGTTTAGGGCAGTGCAGTGGCATTCGGGCAGTGTAGGGGGTCGTGCAGGGGGGTGGTGTTTCAGGGTTTAGGGCAGTGCACTGGCGCTAGGGCAGTATAGGGGGTTGTGCTGGGGGTGGTGTTTCAGGGTTTAGGGCAGTGCAGTGGCTTTCAGGCCGTGTAGGGGGTCGTGCTGGGGGTGGTGTTTCAGGGTTTAAGGCAGTGCAGTGATGTTCGGGCAGTGTAGGGGGTTGTGCTGGGAGTGGTGTTTCAGGGTTTAGGGTAGTGCAGTGGTGTTCGGGCAGTGTAGGGTGTCGTGCTGGTGTTTCAGGGTTTAGGGCAGAGCAGTGGTGTTCGGGCAGTTTAGTACGACGTTCTGGGTGTAGTGTTTCATGGTTAGGCAGTGCAGTGGTGTTCGGGCAGTGTAGGGGGTCGTGCTGGGTGTGGTGTTTCAGGGTTTAGGGAAGTGCAGTGGCGTTCAGGCAGTGTAGGGGTTCGTGCAGGGGGTGGTGTTTCAGGGTTTAGGGCAGTGCAGTGGCGTTCAGGAAGTGTAGGGGGTCGTGCTGGGGGTGGTGTTTCAGGGTTTAGGGCAGTGCAGTGGTGTTCGAGCAGTGTAGGGGGTTGTGCTGTGGGTGGTGTTTCAGGGTTTAGGGCAGTGCAGTGGTGTTCGGGCAGTGTAGGGGATCGTGCTGGGGCTGGTGTTTTAGGGTTTAGGGCAGTGCAGTGGTGTTAGGGCTGTATAGGGGGTGGTGCTGGGGGTGGTGTTTCAGGGTTTAGGGCAGTGCAGGGGATTTCAGGCCATTTAGGGGTCATGCTGGGGTTGGTGTTTCAGGGTTGAAGGCACTGCAGTGGCGTTTGGGCCCTGTAGAGGGTCGTGCAGGGGGGTGGTGTTTCAGGGTTTAGGGCAGTGCAGTGGCATTCGGGCAGTGTAGGGGGTCGTGCTGGTGTTTTAGGGTTTAGGGCAGAGCAGTGGTGTTCGAGCACTGTAGTACGACGTTCTGGGTGTAGTGTTTCAGGGTTTAGGCAGTGCAGTGGTGTTCGGGTAGTGTAGGGGGTCTTGCTGGGCTTGGTGTTTTAGGGTTTAGGGCCGCGCAGGGGTCTTCGGGCAGTGTAGAGGGTCGTGCAGGGGGGTGGTGTTTCAGGGTTTAGGGTAGTGCAGTGGTGTTCAGGCAGTGTAGGGGGTCGTGCTGGGGGTGGTGTTTCAGGGTTTAGCGCAGTGCAGTGGTGTTCGGGCAGTGTAGGGGGTTTTGCAGGGGGATAGTGTTACAGGGTTTAGGGCAATGCAGTGGTGTTCAGGCAGTGTAGGGGGTCATGCTGGGAGTGGTGTTTGAGGGTTTAAGGCAGAGCAGTGGGGTTCAGGCTGTGTAGGGGGTCATGCAGGGGTTTTGTTTCAGGGTTTAGGGCAGAGCAGTGGTGTTCGGGCAGTGTAGGGGGTTGTGCAGGGTGGTGATGTTTCAGGGTTTAGGGCAGTGCACTGGTGTTCGGGCAGTGTAGGGGTTGTGGTAGGGGCTAGTGTTTCAGGGTTTAGGGCAATGCCGTGGTGTTCGGACACTGTAGGGGATAGTGCTGGGGCTAGTGTTTCAGGGTTTAGGGCAGTGCAGTGGTGTTCGAGCAGTGTAGGGGGTTGTGCAGGGGGGTGGTGTTTCAGAGGTTAGGGCAGTGCAGTGGTGTTCAGGCAGTGTAGGGGATTGTGCTGGGTGTGGTGTTTCAGGGTTTAGGGCAGTGCAGTGGTGTTCGGGCAGTGTAGGGGTTGTGGTAGGGGCTAGTGTTTCAGGGTTTAGGGCAATGCCGTGGTGTTCGGACACTGTAGGGGATAGTGATGGGGCTAGTGTTTCAGGGTTTAGGGCAGTGCAGTGGTGTTCAGGCAGTGTAAGGGGTCGTGCTGGGGGTGGTGTTTCAGGGTTTAGGGCAGTGCACTGGCATTCGGGAAGTGTGGGGGGTCGTGCAGGGGGTGGTGTTTCAGGGTTTAGGGCAGTGCAGTGGCGTTCAGGAAGTGTAGGGGGTCGTGCTGGGGGTGGTGTTTCAGGGTTTAGGGCAGTGCAGTGGTGTTCGGGCACTGTAGGGGGTTGTGCTGTGGTTGGTGTTTCAGGGTTTAGGGCAGTGCAGTGGTGTTCGGGCAGTGTAGGGGATAGTGCTGGGGCTGGTGTTTCAGGGTTTAGGGCAGTGCAGTGGTGTTCAGGCCGTGTAGGGGGTCATGCTGGGGGTGGTGTTTCAGGGTTTAGGGCAGAGCAGTGATGTTCGGGCAGTGTAGGTGGTTGAGCTGGGAGTGGTGTTTCAGGGTATAGGGTAGTGCAGTGGTGTTCGGGCAGTGTAGGGGGTCGTGCTGTGGGTGGTGTTTCAGGGTTTAGGGCAGTGCAGTAGTGTTCGGGCAGTGTAGGGGGTTGTGCTGTCGGTGGTGTTTCAGGGTTTAGGGCAGTGCAGTGGTGTTCGGGCAGTGTAGGGGGTCGTGCTGGGTGTGGTGTTTCAGGGTTTAGGGAAGTGCAGTGGCGTTCGGGCAGTGTAGGGGGTCGTGCAGGGGGTGGTGTTTCAGGGTTTAGGGCAGTGCAGTGGCGTTCGGGAAGTGTAGGGTGTCGTGCTGGGGTTGGTGTTTCAGGGTTTAGGGCAATGCAGTGGTGTTTGGGCCCTGTAGAGGGTCGTGCAGGGGGGTGTTGTTTCAGGGTTTAGGACAGTGCAGTGGCATTCGGACAGTGTAGGGGGTCGTGCTGGGGATGATGTTTCCGGGTTTAGGGCTGTGCAGTGGTGTTCGGGCAGTGTAGGGAGTCGTACTGGTGGTGGTGTTTCATGGATTAAGGCAGTGCAGTGGTGTTCGGGCAGTGTAGGGGGTCGTGCTGGTGTTTCAGGGTTTAGGGCAGAGCAGTGGTGTTCGGGCAGTGTAGTACAACGTTCTGGGTCTAGTGTTTCAGGGTTTAGGCAGTGCAGTGGTGTTCAGGCAGTGTAGGGGGTCATGCTTGGGGTGGAGTTTTACAGTTTAGGGCACTGCAGTGGTGTTTGGGCTGTGCAGGGAGTTGTGCAGGGGTGATGTTTCAGGGTTTAGGGCAGTGCAGTGGTGTTCGGGCAGTGTAGGGGGTCTTGCGGGGGTGGTGTTTCAGGGTTTAGGGCAGTGCAGTGGTGGTCGGGCAGTGTAGGGGGTCATTCTGGGGAATGGTGTTTCAGGGTTTAGGGCAGTGCAGTGGCGTTCGGGCAGTGTAAGGGGTCACACAGGGGGCTGGTGTTTCAGGGTTTAGGGCAGTGCAGTGGTGTTCAGGCCGTGTAGGGGGTCATGCTGGGGGTGGTGTTTCAGGGTTTAGGGCAGAGCAGTGATGTTCGGGCAGTGTAGGTGGTTGAGCTGGGAGTGGTGTTTCAGGGTATAGGGTAGTGCAGTGGTGTTCGGGCAGTGTAGGGGGTCGTGCTGTGGGTGGTGTTTCAGGGTTTAGGGCAGTGCAGTAGTGTTCGGGCAGTGTAGGGGGTTGTGCTGTCGGTGGTGTTTCAGGGTTTAGGGCAGTGCAGTGGTGTTCGGGCAGTGTAGGGGGTCGTGCTGGGTGTGGTGTTTCAGGGTTTAGGGAAGTGCAGTGGCGTTCGGGCAGTGTAGGGGGTCGTGCAGGGGGTGGTGTTTCAGGGTTTAGGGCAGTGCAGTGGCGTTCGGGAAGTGTAGGGTGTCGTGCTGGGGTTGGTGTTTCAGGGTTTAGGGCAATGCAGTGGTGTTTGGGCCCTGTAGAGGGTCGTGCAGGGGGGTGTTGTTTCAGGGTTTAGGACAGTGCAGTGGCATTCGGACAGTGTAGGGGGTCGTGCTGGGGATGATGTTTCCGGGTTTAGGGCTGTGCAGTGGTGTTCGGGCAGTGTAGGGAGTCGTACTGGTGGTGGTGTTTCATGGATTAAGGCAGTGCAGTGGTGTTCGGGCAGTGTAGGGGGTCGTGCTGGTGTTTCAGGGTTTAGGGCAGAGCAGTGGTGTTCGGGCAGTGTAGTACAACGTTCTGGGTCTAGTGTTTCAGGGTTTAGGCAGTGCAGTGGTGTTCAGGCAGTGTAGGGGGTCATGCTTGGGGTGGAGTTTTACAGTTTAGGGCACTGCAGTGGTGTTTGGGCTGTGCAGGGAGTTGTGCAGGGGTGATGTTTCAGGGTTTAGGGCAGTGCAGTGGTGTTCGGGCAGTGTAGGGGGTCTTGCGGGGGTGGTGTTTCAGGGTTTAGGGCAGTGCAGTGGTGGTCGGGCAGTGTAGGGGGTCATTCTGGGGAATGGTGTTTCAGGGTTTAGGGCAGTGCAGTGGCGTTCGGGCAGTGTAAGGGGTCACACAGGGGGGTGGTGTTTCAGGGTTTAGGGCAATGCAGTGGCGTTCAGGTAGTGTAGGGGGGTCATACTGGGGGTGATGTTTCAGGGTTTAGGGCAGTCCAGTGGCATTCGGGAAGTGTAGGAGGTTGTGCTGGGGTGGTGTTTCAGGGTTTAGGGCAGTGCAGTGGCATTCGGGCAGTGTAGGGGGTTGTGCTGGGAGTGGTGTTTCAGGGTTTAGGGTAGTGCAGTGGTGTTCGGGCAGTGTAGGGTGTCGTGCTGGTGTTTCAGGGTTTAGGGCAGAGCAGTGGTGTGCAGGCAGTGTAGTACGACGTTCTGGGTGTAGTGTTTCATGGTTTAGGCAGTGCAGTGGTGTTCGGGCAGTGTAGGGGGTCGTGCTGGATGTGGTGTTTCAGGGTTTAGGGAAGTGCAGTGGCGTTCGGGCAGTGTAGGGGGTCGTGCAGGGGGTGGTGTTTCAGGGTTTAGGGCAGTGCAGTGGCATTCAGGAAGTGTAGGGGGTCGTGCTGGGGGTGGTGTTTCAGGGTTTAGGGCAGTGCAGTGGTGTTCGAGCAGTGTAGGGGGTTGTGCTGTGGGTGGTATTTCAGGGTTTAGGGCAGTGCAGTGGTGTTCGGGCAGTGTAGGGGATCGTGCTGGGGCTGGTGTTTTAGGGGTTAGGGCAGTGCAGTGGTGTTAGGGCTGTATAGGGGTGGTGCTGGGGGTGGTGTTTCAGGGTTTAGGGCAGTGCAGTGGATTTCAGGCCATTTAGGGGTCATGCTGGGGTTGGTGTTTCAGGGTTGAGGGCACTGCAGTGGCGTTTGGTCCCTGTAGAGGGTCGTGCAGGGGGGTGGTGTTTCAGGGTTTGGGGCAGTGCAGTGGCATTCGGGCAGTGTAGGGGGTCGTGCTGGTGTTTCAGGGTTTAGGGCAGAGCAGTGGTGTTCGGGCACTGTAGTACGACGTTCTGGGTGTAGTGTTTCAGGGTTTAGGCAGTACAGTGGTGTTCGGGTAGTGTAGGGGGTCTTGCTGGGCGTGGTGTTTCAGGGTTTAGGGCCGTGCAGGGGTGTTCGGGCAGTGTTGGGGGTCGTGCAGGGGGGTGGTGTTTCAGGGTTTAGGGTAGTGCAGTGGTGTTCAGGCAGTGTAGGGGGTCATGCTGGGGGTGGTGTTTCAGGGTTTAGGGCAGTGCAGTGGTGTTCGGGCAGTGTAGGGGGTTGTGCAGGGGGATAGTGTTACAGGGTTTAGGGCAGTGCAGTGGTGTTCAGGCAGTGTAGGGGGTCATGCTGGGGGTGGTGTTTGAGGGTTTAGGGCAGAGCAGTGGTGTTCAGGCTGTGTAGGGGATCATGCAGGGGTTTTGTTTCAGGGTTTAGGGCAGAGCAGTGGCATTCGGGAAGTGTGGGGGGTCGTGCAGGGGGTGGTGTTTCAGGGTTTAGGGCAGTGCAGTGGCGTTCAGGAAGTGTAGGGGGTCGTGCTGGGGGTGGTGTTTCAGGGTTTAGGGCAGTGCAGTGGTGTTCGGGCACTGTAGGGGGTTGTGCTGTGGTTGGTGTTTCAGGGTTTAGGGCAGTGCAGTGGTGTTCGGGCAGTGTAGGGGATAGTGCTGGGGCTGGTGTTTCAGGGTTTAGGGCAGTGCAGTGGTGTTCAGGCCGTGTAGGGGGTCATGCTGGGGGTGGTGTTTCAGGGTTTAGGGCAGAGCAGTGATGTTCGGGCAGTGTAGGTGGTTGAGCTGGGAGTGGTGTTTCAGGGTATAGGGTAGTGCAGTGGTGTTCAGGCAGTGTAGGGGGTCGTGCTGTGGGTGGTGTTTCAGGGTTTAGGGCAGTGCAGTAGTGTTCGGGCAGTGTAGGGGGTTGTGCTGTCGGTGGTTTTTCAGGGTTTAGGGCAGTGCAGTGGTGTTCGGGCAGTGTAGGGGGTCGTGCTGGGTGTGGTGTTTCAGGGTTTAGGGAAGTGCAGTGGCGTTCGGGCAGTGTAGGGGGTCGTGCAGGGGGTGGTGTTTCAGGGTTTAGGGCAGTGCAGTGGCGTTCGGGAAGTGTAGGGTGTCGTGCTGGGGTTGGTGTTTCAGGGTTTAGGGCAATGCAGTGGTGTTTGGGCCCTGTAGAGGGTCGTGCAGGGGGGTGTTGTTTCAGGGTTTAGGACAGTGCAGTGGCATTCGGACAGTGTAGGGGGTCGTGCTGGGGATGATGTTTCCGGGTTTAGGGCTGTGCAGTGGTGTTCGGGCAGTGTAGGGAGTCGTACTGGTGGTGGTGTTTCATGGATTAAGGCAGTGCAGTGGTGTTCGGGCAGTGTAGGGGGTCGTGCTGGTGTTTCAGGGTTTAGGGCAGAGCAGTGGTGTTCGGGCAGTGTAGTACAACGTTCTGGGTCTAGTGTTTCAGGGTTTAGGCAGTGCAGTGGTGTTCAGGCAGTGTAGGGGGTCATGCTTGGGGTGGAGTTTTACAGTTTAGGGCACTGCAGTGGTGTTTGGGCTGTGCAGGGAGTTGTGCAGGGGTGATGTTTCAGGGTTTAGGGCAGTGCAGTGGTGTTCGGGCAGTGTAGGGGGTCTTGCGGGGGTGGTGTTTCAGGGTTTAGGGCAGTGCAGTGGTGGTCGGGCAGTGTAGGGGGTCATTCTGGGGAATGGTGTTTCAGGGTTTAGGGCAGTGCAGTGGCGTTCGGGCAGTGTAAGGGGTCACACAGGGGGGTGGTGTTTCAGGGTTTAGGGCAATGCAGTGGCGTTCAGGTAGTGTAGGGGGGTCATACTGGGGGTGATGTTTCAGGGTTTAGGGCAGTCCAGTGGCATTCGGGAAGTGTAGGAGGTTGTGCTGGGGTGGTGTTTCAGGGTTTAGGGCAGTGCAGTGGCATTCGGGCAGTGTAGGGGGTTGTGCTGGGAGTGGTGTTTCAGGGTTTAGGGTAGTGCAGTGGTGTTCGGGCAGTGTAGGGTGTCGTGCTGGTGTTTCAGGGTTTAGGGCAGAGCAGTGGTGTGCGGGCAGTGTAGTACGACGTTCTGGGTGTAGTGTTTCATGGTTTAGGCAGTGCAGTGGTGTTCGGGCAGTGTAGGGGGTCGTGCTGGATGTGGTGTTTCAGGGTTTAGGGAAGTGCAGTGGCGTTCGGGCAGTGTAGGGGGTCGTGCAGGGGGTGGTGTTTCAGGGTTTAGGGCAGTGCAGTGGCATTCAGGAAGTGTAGGGGGTCGTGCTGGGGGTGGTGTTTCAGGGTTTAGGGCAGTGCAGTGGTGTTCGAGCAGTGTAGGGGTTGTGCTGTGGGTGGTATTTCAGGGTTTAGGGCAGTGCAGTGGTGTTCGGGCAGTGTAGGGGATCGTGCTGGGGCTGGTGTTTTAGGGGTTAGGGCAGTGCAGTGGTGTTAGGGCTGTATAGGGGTGGTGCTGGGGGTGGTGTTTCAGGGTTTAGGGCAGTGCAGTGGATTTCAGGCCATTTAGGGGTCATGCTGGGGTTGGTGTTTCAGGGTTGAGGGCACTGCAGTGGCGTTTGGTCCCTGTAGAGGGTCGTGCAGGGGGGTGGTGTTTCAGGGTTTGGGGCAGTGCAGTGGCATTCGGGCAGTGTAGGGGGTCGTGCTGGTGTTTCAGGGTTTAGGGCAGAGCAGTGGTGTTCGGGCACTGTAGTACGACGTTCTGGGTGTAGTGTTTCAGGGTTTAGGCAGTACAGTGGTGTTCGGGTAGTGTAGGGGGTCTTGCTGGGCGTGGTGTTTCAGGGTTTAGGGCCGTGCAGGGGTGTTCGGGCAGTGTTGGGGGTCGTGCAGGGGGGTGGTGTTTCAGGGTTTAGGGTAGTGCAGTGGTGTTCAGGCAGTGTAGGGGGTCATGCTGGGGGTGGTGTTTCAGGGTTTAGGGCAGTGCAGTGGTGTTCGGGCAGTGTAGGGGGTTGTGCAGGGGGATAGTGTTACAGGGTTTAGGGCAGTGCAGTGGTGTTCAGGCAGTGTAGGGGGTCATGCTGGGGGTGGTGTTTGAGGGTTTAGGGCAGAGCAGTGGTGTTCAGGCTGTGTAGGGGATCATGCAGGGGTTTTGTTTCAGGGTTTAGGGCAGAGCAGTGGTGTTCGGGCAGTGTAGGGGGTTGTGCAGGGTGGTGATGTTTCAGGGTTTAGGGCAGTGCACTGGTGTTCGGGCAGTGTAGGGGTTGTGGTAGGGGCTAGTGTTTCAGGGTTTAGGGCAATGCCGTGGTGTTCGGACACTGTAGGGGATAGTGCTGGGGCTAGTGTTTCACGGTTTAGGGCAGTGCAGTGGTGTTCGAGCAGTGTAGGGGGTTGTGCAGGGGGGTGGTGTTTCAGAGGTTAGGGCAGTGCAGTGGTGTTCGGTGTAGGAAGGTGGATATCTGACTATGGTTACCCCCAAATTTTTGCCTAGTGTCTAGCTGGTTTTTCGACTTAGTTGGCCTGAGATCCTGCCATTCAGGCTCTCAGGCTATCTGCTCTCTCTGTAAAATGGACTCCATGTACCCTAGGTACATACCCAATTGGTTGGATCACCCTGTCAGCCCCTGTACCAGTGTACACTAGGTACCCAGGGCATTGGTGTATCCAAGGCCTGCCAGGGGCTGAAGCATGTATTATGCCACCCCAGGCTTGGCCTAACAATCTGACACAACTGGCTGATCACTCAGCTGGGGTAAGTTGGTGTAATCACCTCTTACTTAGGTGTAGTATACCTATACCTAAACTTAAATGGGACACCTGGTAACCTATAAGTCACTCCTATGGCAGGCCTTAACAATCCTGAAGGCAGAGTGCTTGGTTCCATGTGAGATGGTGCTCTGGCATGAGCTGAGCCTGTCTGCAGTGGTCGGAACAACTTCCTTCTACTGTTTCCAGATATCGTCATACCATATACTCTTAAGTGCATTATGAACCTCGCGGTTAAATGCTATCTTTGGTTTGGCTTTATCAAAACATGTCGAGTAAGGTGTCATACGAATTGGAATACTAACCCCTCGCCAATTCTGGCGACGGGGTTAGCATTCCACCCTTCTAGAGGGACACGACATGTACAGTACCTGAAACCCGGGTAAAATCAGACATAGCCTCAGCTCCACAAAATGGATGCTGCCACCACAGACACAAGTCTGCCCTCCTGCTGCTGGGAGTCCTTCCAGCTTGGGAGGTGTGGACAAAGGGTTTCCTGCCAGGGGAGGTGCATGCACCACCCCAGACAGGATTTTGTGTATTGGTCAGGTAGGGCTTGAAAGAAACCAGACATGCCTGTGGCTCACAAGGAGCCTCGGTGCATATGCCAGTTCAAACCGGTCCTGGGGCACACCAGTCCCGGGCCTGGGGCGAGCTGGACAAAGGATTGGGGGTGTAACCACCCCCCTTCCTGGTCCCACCCATAGGGAGGGACCTAGCAGGTAGTCCGGCCCCTAGAATCCGAATAAAGGTAGGAGCTGTGTCCTAAGACTTCAGACATCCTGGAATCAACTTGAAACTAAGAAGAAGACGGGAACTTCGACATTCTGCTGCACAGAAGACTGAAGAAAATCTCCCCTGTGGTCAGGGAGTGACCACCTTGCTAACGCAAGCACCATCCAGCGAATCACCGTCTGCTTTGCCGCCGCCTCCCGCCGGAGCCCGAGCCCAGAGACTGACAAGACCTGGACCTCCAGACCTCTCACCGCCCGATCCACAGTCCCTGAAAAGAGGAGACCCGTGGAGGCACCGAGACACGTGGAGCCAGCCATCTTGAAACGACTACGACAAGCTGACCAGTGCAACAACCGAGGCTCCCTCCAAGTTGTGCTTTGGGTCCTGAGAAGCCCAACCCTCGAGCAGCATCTGCACCAAAGGTGAGCCCTCCAGCATCTCCACGATCTGCGTGGGGCCCTTCTGCATTTTGCCACTCGACGCGCCTAACCGGTTGCTGGCCCGCTGGCTAGTGGCCATCTTGGCGACGAAATCTACGACAAACACCGCTGGTCTGGTTGCTCCAGACTGGCCCTTGCTCCCCTCCAAAGGAGCAATCCCTCTGACCTTGCTGGTCAGAACCAACAGCTGATTTCCGAATCCTCCTACAATTGCTTTTGCCAAGGCTTGTTTGCTTCGATCAAGTCGCCGACACCGCCGACAGCGAGAGCCTGCGTGGGACAGCTCGTGAGCCGACTCCTGGACGTCGTCGACCTCCAGGGACCACGTGGCTGCGGAGACAAGCTACCCCTCATCACCTGTTTGCACCCGACATCGCCTGGTACCCACCTGGTGCCACGCTGGTCACTGGCTAGTGACTGTGAACACTGTCCCCTCTGCTTACAGGTCTTCAACATCTCCGATCCACTCTTGGATCCACTGCATCTCTTCCCGACCGACCGCCTGCAGCATCTTTGTCCCAGGCTCAACGGAACAGATAGAAGAAACCCGACGCACTTTGAGGCCTATGCACCCGCTTCCTGTGGGTGAGGTAAAGCTGGTACTCCGGTGCCCATGTGTAGTAATACATCTCTAGTGCCTGTGTTCCAAATCTTAAGTTCCTAGGTCATCCGGAAGATTCCTTTTGCAGTAACTTTGTACTTTTTACGCACCCATTGAAACCTATGGGAGCACGCGTGTGACTATTTGCTCTGCACACGCCACCCGTGGACCTCCTGGTCACTAACTGACGTTAGCTCCTTGTAGGCCCAGCGATTCTAGAGGCCCTAGGCCTTTTCCCTTTTCTGTTCGTGGTACTTATACCACTATTTTAGTATATGGTTTGAGTGGCCACCAGGGCCTATCCATATAACGTGCAACTTCTGTGTATTCTGTGATAATCTTGTTTGACGATTTGTGCTCCTGTGCTCATAAAGAGACTAGGGGTTACTTTGAGAAATAAATACATATATATTTTGAATATATATCTGTGTGGTGTCCTTTCATTGGTATAAAAGGGGGTTACTATTGGTAAAACAGCTTGCTTAACACGTTTCACGAGTTTAGCCTCAAAGACTGCTTAGCCTACGCTACCACTAGGGCAGCTAGTCCGAAAAGGTTGACTTACAACCACACCATAAGGGTTGCTTGGCATGGTACAAGGTGATCACTTTAACTAGTGAGCATCATATACCAGGCCAACTTCTCACATTGGTGAGCAGCGGTGGGATTTGAGCTTGCTGTGTTTTACCATTGTAATCTCTTGGTTACCAATTGAAAGATCACATAGGTACCTGTAGGTACATATAAAACAAGATTAGATATACATAAGTTCTACTGAACTTAGTTGTTGTAGAGCAAAGGGAGTAGCACACCCTGACTACAACTACTAGATAGGTTTAGTAGGTAAACACAAGTGTAGGTAGATTGCAACACATCCACCCACACTTAAGAGCAATGGCCGGGGCAGAGGGGTCCACTGTACCCATCTCTGTTGAGAGTGACCCCCAGAGGGCACCATCCAGCTTTGCTACCCTTAATCAGAATGAGCTCAGGCATTTGGCAACTCTTAGAGGCCTTAAACAGCCCAAGAACCCAAACTCTGCTGAGCTCAGAGAACTCTTACAGAATGATGAGAATCAGAGAGAACTCAGGAAAGCTTCCCAGTTAGCCCCCTTAGGGTCAGGAACAGGAGGCCCCCCTTCTGAAGATGCCACAGAGGTACCCCCTTCCAATAGTCACCCCTTAGATGGGATGCCTACCACAGAGGAAGAAAGTGATGGGGATACAGATGTGAGTGGGGATGAAGGGAGAACTAGCCCAGTGCCAAGTGTTATACTTGGCCCAGCTAAACTAAGGCTGTTGGGGACTGACAGTGGGTTCACCCCATTGGATCTCCCCAGTGGACTTAACACAGGGCTTGGAAGGCAAAGGAATCGCTCAGGTGACTCCAATGCTTCCCATGGCTCTAGAGGCTCTCAAGGTCACTCCAGAAGGAGACTGACCACCCCTCAGAGGAGGGAACATGAGGCCAGAATGCAGGAAGCCCAGCTGAGGATCAGGAAGCAGGAGCTAGAAGTAGCCCTGATGGAAGAAAAACTGAACAAGGCTAGGCAGCCTAGAGAGAGTGGGTCTATACCCACTGGTGGCAGCAATGTCCCTAGGGACAAAGATAGGGTCTTTGACAATAGGAACCTGTCCAAGATTGTGCCCCCCTACAAAAGTGGGGATGACATCCACAAATGGATGACTGCTCTTGAGAGAGCCTGCAAAGTGCAGCAGGTTCCTGAAGACCAGTGGGCAGCAATCTTATGGCTCTCCTTTGAGGGGAGAGGCAGAGATAGACTCCTCACTGTTAGAGAAGAGGATGTCAGAAATTACAGAGTCCTGAAGAGTGTCCTAGTTGATGGGTTAGGCTTAACCACTGAACAGTACAGGTTAATGTTCAGAGACACCCAGAAGACACAGACTCAGGACTGGTCTGAATATGTGGAATGTGCCACTAAGGCTTTGGAGGGTTGGTTGCTGGGAAGTAAGGTGTCTGATTATACAGGATTGTACAATTTGATGATGAGAGAGCAGATTTTAAGTAATTGTCAAAACCAGCTTCTCCATCAACACCTGGTAGACTCAGATTTGACCTCTCCCCAAGAATTGGGAAAGAGGGCAGATAAATGGGTCAGGACCAGGATCAGGCCTAAAAACCAGGGTGGTGACCAAAAGAAAGATACCACCAAGCCTCAAGAGAAGGGTGGGGATAAAGAAAAAGAGAAACCTTCCTCAGGGCCCCAAAACTCCACACAGGGTGGTGGGTCCCAAGCTCCCTCCTCTACCACAGCTAAAAAGCCCTACTGCCATGAGTGTAAAACTCCTGGGCATTGGAAAACTGACAGCGGTTGCCCAAGGGCTAAAAACAAAACTGTTCCTCCAATTACTCCTGTCACACCACCTATTACTGTCAGCAGTAATCCCCCAGGTGGTGGGAGTGCCCCCAGAAATCTGGGTGGGTTTACTTGGGGAACACAGGGGGACCCTGGCTTAGCCAATTCCCCTACAGCAACCACTCTTGTCTGTGATGGTGGCATGGGGTTTGCCAACTTCACTGCCTGTCCCAACACTTTGGGTAGGTACAGACAGGAGCCCTACATCAATGGTACAAAAGCTGAGGCCTACAGAGACACTGGGGCTAGCATCACAATGGTGGCCCATTGGCTAGTTCCCTCTGAGCAGCTTTTGCCCGGTTTCTCCTACCAGGTGACTAACATTGATGGCAAACAGAACAGTCATCCCATGGCAGAGGTATGTCTCAGCTGGGGAGGGGTCACTGGCCCTAAAAGGGTAGCAGTGTCCCCAACCTTGCCTGTAGACTGCTTACTGGGGAATGACTTAGAACTCTCAGCTTGGGCTGGAGTTGAACAAGACACCCATTCTAAAATGGTAGGCCTTTCACAAAAGGGTAGGGGGGTTGTGCCATTCACAACCCCTGTCCAAATAGATTTCCTCCCTGAAAAGGTTGGAAGGGCAGTGGTAGCCACAGCCCAGGCACAGACAGACTTCCCTGTAGGGACTGGCAGAGCTGTGACAGTCACAGCTCAAACACAAACTGAGTGCCCCCCTGAAAAGGTTGGCAAGGCTGTAATGGTCTCAGCCTATACTCAGACTGACATAGGTGTAGTGAAGCCTGAAACAATGGATCACTCCACACAAACTGAGAGTAGTGGGGAGGAAGAAAAGTCTCCCTCTCCCCAGACATTAGGAAAAGGTCAGCCTCCTCAGGGATCTGACCTCACCCCTTGTGAAGGAACTGCCCCAGAGGTAGCCAGGCCTGGCCTGGCAGAGCCTCTGATGTCAGTGGCCCCTTCCAAGGTGGGATCCAGTCTGGTGCAGGTAGCCTGCCTCTCTCTACCCTGCCTCAGTCAGCCCAGGGCTGCAGAGGTCAGGGAGGCCAGTGGACCCCCAGAGGGCCCCTGTCCACAAGAACCCCCCCATCAAAAGAATGAGGATTGCCTGGCTAGTAGCCCTAGTCAGGTGATGGGTAAAAACATTCCTGAGGGATCTCCTTTACAGGTAGTTAGGGACCTCCCCCAGGGGGATTCTGTTGGGCACAGGCAAACATGGGACCTTAGGGCCCCAAACCTGACCTGTCCCTCCAGTAAGCCCACAAAAGGGACCCAGCCTCCAGCTTTAGGTAGCCAGAGGCTGACCCTGAGAGCACAGTGCAACTCAGTTAAAGAAAGAAAGGCATCCATGGTGGAGGATGATTGGAGGAAGCTGAGGCCTCACTTTGAGGACACTCACTTCAGTACTCCATCTCAACACCAGCCTTTTACTTTGCCAAGACACACCACAGGTAGAGATTCCCTATGGTGGAGACCCTCTGATACCCTTAGGGTGAGGGATTGCTTAGTGGACCATGAGACAGGGGGTAACCATGCCAGTGCTGGTTCCTCCTTATATGGCCACTTGGGCAATATAGGCTTACCTGGTCAAGGTCAGCCTTATCTCCCTTCGTTTGGGGGGGGGTTGTGTAGGAAGGTGGATATCTGACTATGGTTACCCCCAAATTTTTGCCTAGTGTCTAGCTGGTTTTTCGACTTAGTTGGCCTGAGATCCTGCCATTCAGGCTCTCAGGCTATCTGCTCTCTCTGTAAAATGGACTCCATGTACCCTAGGTACATACCCAATTGGTTGGATCACCCTGTCAGCCCCTGTACCAGTGTACACTAGGTACCCAGGGCATTGGTGTATCCAAGGCCTGCCAGGGGCTGAAGCATGTATTATGCCACCCCAGGCTTGGCCTAACAATCTGACACAACTGGCTGATCACTCAGCTGGGGTAAGTTGGTGTAATCACCTCTTACTTAGGTGTAGTATACCTATACCTAAACTTAAATGGGACACCTGGTAACCTATAAGTCACTCCTATGGCAGGCCTTAACAATCCTGAAGGCAGAGTGCTTGGTTCCATGTGAGATGGTGCTCTGGCATGAGCTGAGCCTGTCTGCAGTGGTCGGAACAACTTCCTTCTACTGTTTCCAGATATCGTCATACCATATACTCTTAAGTGCATTATGAACCTCGCGGTTAAATGCTATCTTTGGTTTGGCTTTATCAAAACATGTCGAGTAAGGTGTCATACGAATTGGAATACTAACCCCTCGCCAATTCTGGCGACGGGGTTAGCATTCCACCCTTCTAGAGGGACACGACATGTACAGTACCTGAAACCCGGGTAAAATCAGACATAGCCTCAGCTCCACAAAATGGATGCTGCCACCACAGACACAAGTCTGCCCTCCTGCTGCTGGGAGTCCTTCCAGCTTGGGAGGTGTGGACAAAGGGTTTCCTGCCAGGGGAGGTGCATGCACCACCCCAGACAGGATTTTGTGTATTGGTCAGGTAGGGCTTGAAAGAAACCAGACATGCCTGTGGCTCACAAGGAGCCTCGGTGCATATGCCAGTTCAAACCGGTCCTGGGGCACACCAGTCCCGGGCCTGGGGCGAGCTGGACAAAGGATTGGGGGTGTAACCACCCCCCTTCCTGGTCCCACCCATAGGGAGGGACCTAGCAGGTAGTCCGGCCCCTAGAATCCGAATAAAGGTAGGAGCTGTGTCCTAAGACTTCAGACATCCTGGAATCAACTTGAAACTAAGAAGAAGACGGGAACTTCGACATTCTGCTGCACAGAAGACTGAAGAAAATCTCCCCTGTGGTCAGGGAGTGACCACCTTGCTAACGCAAGCACCATCCAGCGAATCACCGTCTGCTTTGCCGCCGCCTCCCGCCGGAGCCCGAGCCCAGAGACTGACAAGACCTGGACCTCCAGACCTCTCACCGCCCGATCCACAGTCCCTGAAAAGAGGAGACCCGTGGAGGCACCGAGACACGTGGAGCCAGCCATCTTGAAACGACTACGACAAGCTGACCAGTGCAACAACCGAGGCTCCCTCCAAGTTGTGCTTTGGGTCCTGAGAAGCCCAACCCTCGAGCAGCATCTGCACCAAAGGTGAGCCCTCCAGCATCTCCACGATCTGCGTGGGGCCCTTCTGCATTTTGCCACTCGACGCGCCTAACCGGTTGCTGGCCCGCTGGCTAGTGGCCATCTTGGCGACGAAATCTACGACAAACACCGCTGGTCTGGTTGCTCCAGACTGGCCCTTGCTCCCCTCCAAAGGAGCAATCCCTCTGACCTTGCTGGTCAGAACCAACAGCTGATTTCCGAATCCTCCTACAATTGCTTTTGCCAAGGCTTGTTTGCTTCGATCAAGTCGCCGACACCGCCGACAGCGAGAGCCTGCGTGGGACAGCTCGTGAGCCGACTCCTGGACGTCGTCGACCTCCAGGGACCACGTGGCTGCGGAGACAAGCTACCCCTCATCACCTGTTTGCACCCGACATCGCCTGGTACCCACCTGGTGCCACGCTGGTCACTGGCTAGTGACTGTGAACACTGTCCCCTCTGCTTACAGGTCTTCAACATCTCCGATCCACTCTTGGATCCACTGCATCTCTTCCCGACCGACCGCCTGCAGCATCTTTGTCCCAGGCTCAACGGAACAGATAGAAGAAACCCGACGCACTTTGAGGCCTATGCACCCGCTTCCTGTGGGTGAGGTAAAGCTGGTACTCCGGTGCCCATGTGTAGTAATACATCTCTAGTGCCTGTGTTCCAAATCTTAAGTTCCTAGGTCATCCGGAAGATTCCTTTTGCAGTAACTTTGTACTTTTTACGCACCCATTGAAACCTATGGGAGCACGCGTGTGACTATTTGCTCTGCACACGCCACCCGTGGACCTCCTGGTCACTAACTGACGTTAGCTCCTTGTAGGCCCAGCGATTCTAGAGGCCCTAGGCCTTTTCCCTTTTCTGTTCGTGGTACTTATACCACTATTTTAGTATATGGTTTGAGTGGCCACCAGGGCCTATCCATATAACGTGCAACTTCTGTGTATTCTGTGATAATCTTGTTTGACGATTTGTGCTCCTGTGCTCATAAAGAGACTAGGGGTTACTTTGAGAAATAAATACATATATATTTTGAATATATATCTGTGTGGTGTCCTTTCATTGGTATAAAAGGGGGTTACTATTGGTAAAACAGCTTGCTTAACACGTTTCACGAGTTTAGCCTCAAAGACTGCTTAGCCTACGCTACCACTAGGGCAGCTAGTCCGAAAAGGTTGACTTACAACCACACCATAAGGGTTGCTTGGCATGGTACAAGGTGATCACTTTAACTAGTGAGCATCATATACCAGGCCAACTTCTCACATTCGGGCAGTGTAGGGGGTTGTGCCGGGAGTGGTGTTTCAAGGTTTAGGGTAGTGCAGTGGTGTTCGGGCAGTGTAGGGGGTCGTGCTGGGGGTGGTGTTTCAGGGTTTAGGGCAGTGCAGTGGTGTTCGGGCACTGTAGGGGGTTGTGCTGTGGGTGGTGTTTCAGGGTTTAGGGCAGTGCAGTGGTGTTCGGGCAGTGTAGGGGATAGTGCTGGGGCTGGTGTTTCAGGGTTTAGGTCAGTGCGTGGTGTTCGGGCAGTGGAGGGGGTCGTGCTGGGTGTGGTGTTTCAGGGTTTAGGGCAGTCCAGTGGCATTCGGGAAGTGTAGGAGGTTGTGTTGAGGTGGTGCTTCAGGGTTTAGGGCAGTGCAGAGGCATTCGGGCAGTGTAGGGAGTTGTGCAGGGGGGGTGTTTTAGGGTTTAGGGCAGTGCAGTGGTGTTAGGGCAGTATAGGGGGTGGTGCTGGGGGTGGTGTTTCAGGGTTTAGGGCAGTGCAGTGGTGTTCGGGCAGTGTAGGGGGTTGTGCTGGGTGTGGTGTTTCATGGTTTAGGGTAGTGCAGTGATGTTCGGGCAGTGCAGGGGGTCGTGCTGGGGGTGGTGTTTCAGGGTTCAGGGCAGTGCAGTCTTGTTCGGGCAGTGTAGGGGGTTGTGCTGTGGGTGGTGTTTCAGGGTTTAGGGCAGTGCAGTGGTGTTCGGGCAGTGTAGGGGATCATGCTGGGGCTGGTGTTTCAGGGTTTAGGGCAGTGCAGTGGTGTTCGGGTAGTGTAGGGGGTCATGCTGGGTGTGGTGTTTCAGGGTTTAGGGCAGTGCAGTGGTGTTCGGGCAGTGCAGGGGGTTGTTCTGTGGGTGGTGTTTCAGGGTTTAGGGCAGTGCAGTGGTGTTCGGGCAGTGTAGGGGATCATGCTGGGGCTGGTGTTTTAGGGTTTAGGGCAGTGCAGTGGTGTTAGGGCCATATAGGGGTGGTGCTGGGGGTGGTGTTTCAGGGTTTAGGGCAGTGCAGTGGCTTTCAGGCCATGTAGGGGGTCGTGCTGGGGGTGGTGTTTCAGGGTTTAGGGCAGTGCAGTGATGTTCGGGCAGGGCAGGGGAATGTGCTGGGAGTGGTGTTTCAGGGTATAGGGTAGTGTAGTGGTGTTCGGGCATTGTAGGGGGGCGTGCTGGGGGTGGTGTTTCAGGGTTTAGGGCAGTGCAGTAGTGTTCGGGCAGTGTAGGGGGTTGTGCTGTCGGTGGTGTTTCAGGGTTTAGGGCAGTGCAGTGGTGTTCGGGCAGTGTAGGGGATCATGCTGGGGCTGGTGTTTCAGGGTTTAGGGCAGTGCAGTGGCTTTCAGGCCATGTAGGGGGTCGTGCTGGGGGTGGTGTTTCAGGGTTTAGGGCAGTGCAGTGATGTTCGGGCAGTGCAGGGGAATGTGCTGGGAGTGGTGTTTCAGGGTATAGGGTAGTGTAGTGGTGTTCGGGCATTGTAGGGGGGCGTGCTGGGGGTGGTGTTTCAGGGTTTAGGGCAGTGCAGTAGTGTTCGGGCAGTGTAGGGGGTTGTGCTGTCGGTGGTGTTTCAGGGTTTAGGGCAGTGCAGTGGTGTTCGGGCAGTGTAGGGGATCATGCTGGGGCTGGTGTTTCAGGGTTTAGGGCAGTGCAGTGGTGTTCGGGCAGTGCAGGGGGTTGTTCTGTGAGTGGTGTTTCAGGGTTTAGGGCAGTGCAGTGGTGTTCGGGCAGTGTAGGGGATCATGCTGGGGCTGGTGTTTTAGGGTTTAGGGCAGTGCAGTGGTGTTAGGGCCATATAGGGGTGGTGCTGGGGGTGGTGTTTCAGGGTTTAGGGCAGTGCAGTGGCTTTCAGGCCATGTAGGGGGTCGTGCTGGGGGTGGTGTTTCAGGGTTTAGGGCAGTGCAGTGATGTTCGGGCAGTGCAGGGGAATGTGCTGGGAGTGGTGTTTCAGGGTATAGGGTAGTGTAGTGGTGTTCGGGCATTGTAGGGGGGCGTGCTGGGGGTGGTGTTTCAGGGTTTAGGGCAGTGCAGTAGTGTTCGGGCAGTGTAGGGGGTTGTGCTGTCGGTGGTGTTTCAGGGTTTAGGGCAGTGCAGTGGTGTTCGGGCAGTGTAGGGGATCATGCTGGGGCTGGTGTTTTAGGGTTTAGGGCAGTGCAGTGGTGTTAGGGCCATATAGGGGTGGTGCTGGGGGTGGTGTTTCAGGGTTTAGGGCAGTGCAGTGGCTTTCAGGCCGTGTAGGGGGTTGTGCTGGGGGTGGTGTTTCAGGGTTTAGGGCAGTGCAGTGATGTTCGGGCAGTGTAGGGGGTTGTGCTGGGAGTGGTGTTTCAGGGTATAGGGTAGTGCAGTGGTGTTCGGGCAGTGTAGGGGGCGTGCTGGGGGTGGTGTTTCAGGGTTTAGGGCAGTGCAGTAGTGTTCGGGCAGTGTAGGGGGTTGTGCTGTGGGTGGTGTTTCAGGGTTTAGGGCAGTGCAGTGGTGTTTGGGCAGTGTAGGGGATCGTGCTGGGGCTGGTGTTTCAGGGCTTAGGGCAATGCAGTGGTGTTCGGGCAGTATTGGGGGTCGTGCTGGGTGTGGTGTTTCAGGGTTTAGGGAAGTGCAGTGGCGTTCGGGCAGTGTAGGGGGTATTGCAGGGGGTGGTGTATCAGGGTTTAGGGCAGTGCAGTGGCATTCGGGAAGTGTAGGGTGTCGTGCTGGGGTTGGTGTTTCAGGGTTTAGGGCAATGCAGTGGTGTTTGGGCCCTGTAGAGGGTCGTGCAGGGGGGTGTTGTTTCAGAGTTTAGGACAGTGCAGTGGCATTCGGGCAGTGTAGGGGGTCATGCTGGGGATGGTGTTTCCGGGTTTAGGGCAGTGCAGTGGTGTTCGGGCAGTGTAGGGAGTCGTACTGGTGGTGGTGTTTCAGGGATTAAGGCAGTGCAGTGGTGTTCGGGCAGTGTAGGGGGTCGTGCTGGTGCTGGTGTTTCAGGGTTTAGGGCAGAGCAGTGGTGTTCGGGGAGTGTAGTACAACGTTCTGGGTGTAGTGTTTCAGGGTTTAGGCAGTGCAGTGGTGTTCAGGCAGTGTAGGGGGTCATGCTGGGGCTGGTGTTTTAGGGTTTAGGGCAGTGCAGTGGTGTTAGGGCCATATAGGGGTGGTGCTGGGGGTGGTGTTTCAGGGTTTAGGGCAGTGCAGTGGCTTTCAGGCCGTGTAGGGGGTCGTGCTGGGGGTGGTGTTTCAGGGTTTAGGGCAGTGCAGTGATGTTCGGGCAGTGTAGGGGGTTGTGCTGGGAGTGGTGTTTCAGGGTATAGGGTAGTGCAGTGGTGTTCGGGCAGTGTAGGGGGCGTGCTGGGGGTGGTGTTTCAGGGTTTAGGGCAGTGCAGTAGTGTTCGGGCAGTGTAGGGGGTTGTGCTGTCGGTGGTGTTTCAGGGTTTAGGGCAGTGCAGTGGTGTTCGGGCAGTGTAGGGGATCATGCTGGGGCTGGTGTTTTAGGGTTTAGGGCAGTGCAGTGGTGTTCGGGCAGTGTAGGGAGTCGTGCTGGTGGTGGTGTTTCAGGGATTAAGGCAGTGCAGTGATGTTCGGGCAGTGTAGGGGGTCGTGCTGGTGCTGGTGTTTCAGGGTTTAGGGCAGAGCAGTGGTGTTCGGGGAGTGTAGTACAACGTTCTGGGTGTAGTGTTTCAGGGTTTAGGCAGTGCAGTGGTGTTCAGGCAGTGTAGGGGGTCATGCTTGGGGTGGAGTTTTACAGTTTAGGGCACTGCAGTGGTGTTCGGGCAGTGCAGGGAGTTGTGCAGGGGTGGTGTTTCAGGGTTTAGGGCAGTGCAGTGGTGTTCGGGCAGTGTAGGGGTCTTGCGGGGGTGATGTTTCATGGTTTAGGGTAGTGCAGTGGTGGTCGGGCAGTGTAGGGAGTCATGCTGGGGAATGGTGTTTCAGGGTTTAGGGCAGTGAAGTGGCGTTCGGGCAGTGTAACGGGTCATACAGGGGGGTGGTGTTTCAGGGTTTA
Organism: Triturus cristatus; assembly: GCF_964204655.1. NCBI lineage: Eukaryota > Metazoa > Chordata > Amphibia > Caudata > Salamandridae > Triturus > Triturus cristatus. The sequence continues at coordinate 509,304,404 of NC_140579.1, read as the reverse complement.
GGGCAATGCAGTGGCGTTCAGGTAGTGTAGGGGGTTATACTGGGGGTGATGTTTCAGGGTTTAGGGCAGTCCAGTGGCATTCGGGAAGTGTAGGAAGTTGTGCTGGGGTGGTGTTTCAGGGTTTAGGGCAGTGCAGTGGCATTCGGGCAGTGTAGGGGGTCGTGCAGGGGGGTGGTGTTTCAGGGTTTAGGGCAGTGCACTGGCGCTAGGGCAGTATAGGGGGTCGTGCTGGGGGTGGTGTTTCAGGGTTTAGGGCAGTGCAGTGGCTTTCAGGCCGTGTAGGGGGTCGTGCTGGGGGTGGTGTTTCAGGGTTTAAGGCAGTGCAGTGATGTTCGGGCAGTGTAGGAGGTTGTGCTGGGAGTGGTGTTTCAGGGTTTAGGGTAGTGCAGTGGTGTTCGGGCAGTGTAGGGGGTCGTGCTGGTGTTTCAGGGTTTAGGGCAGAGCAGTGGTGTTCGGGCAGTGTAGTACGACGTTCTGGGTGTAGTGTTTCATTGTTTAGGCAGTGCAGTGGTGTTCGGGCAGTGTAGGGGGTCGTGCTGGGTGTAGTGTTTCAGGGTTTAGGGAAGTGCAGTGGCGTTCGGGCACTGTAGGGGGTCGTGCAGGGGGTGGTGTTTCAGGGTTTAGGGCAGTGCAGTGGCGTTCAGGAAGTGTAGGGGGTCGTGCTGGGGGTGGTGTTTCAGGGTTTAGGGCAGTGCAGTGGTGTTCGAGCAGTGTAGGGGGTTGTGCTGTGGGTGGTGTTTCAGGGTTTAGGGCAGTGCATTGGTGTTCGGGCAGTGTAGGGGATCGTCCTGGGGCTGGTGTTTTAGGGTTTAGGGCAGTGCAGTGGTGTTAGGGCTGTATAGGGGGTGGTGCTGGGGGTGGTGTTTCAGGGTTTAGGGCAGTGCAGTGGCTTTCAGCCCTTGTAGGGGTCATGCTGGGGTTGGTGTTTCAAGGTTGAGGGCACTGCAGTGGCGTTTGGGCCCTGTAGAGGGTCGTGCAGGGGGGTTGTGTTTCAGGGTTTAGGGCAGTGCATTGGCATTCGGGCAGTGTAGGGGGTCGTGCTGGTGTTTCAGGGTTTAGGGCAGAGCAGTGGTGTTCGGGCACTGTAGTACGACATTCTGGGTGTAGTGTTTCAGGGTTTAGGCAGTGCAGTGGTGTTCGGGTAGTGTAGGGGGTCTTGCTGGGGCTAGTCTTTAAGGGTTTAGGGCAGTGCAGTGGTGTTCAGGCAGTGCAGGGGGTCTTGCAGAGGCTAGTGTTTCAGGGTTTAAGGCAGTGCAGTAGTGTTCGGGCAGTGTAGGACGTCGTACTGGGGGTAGTGTTTCAGGGTTTAGGGCAGGGAAGTGGAGTTCTGGAAGTGTAGGGGGTCGTGCTGCGGCTGGTGTTACAGGGTTTAGGGCAGTGCACTGGTGTTCGATTAGTGTAGGGAGTCTTGCTGGGGTTAGTGTTTTAGGGTTTAGGGCAGTGCAGTGGTGTTCGGGCAGTGTACGGGGTATTGCAGGGGGGTAATGTTACAGGGTTTAGGGCAGTGCAGTGGTGTTCAGGCAGTGTATGGGGTCATGCTGGGGGTAGAGCTTGAGGGTTTAGGGCAGAGCAGTGGTGTTCAGGTGGTGAAGGGGGTAATGCAGGGGTGTTGTTTCAGGGTTTAGGGCAGAGCAGTGGTGTTCGGGCAGTGTAGGGGGTTGTGCAGGGGGTAGTGTTTTAGGGTTTATGGCAGTGCAGTGGTGTTCGGGCAGTGTAGGGGGTTGTGCAGGGGGGTAATGTTACAGGGTTTAGGGCAGTGCAGTGGTGTTCAGGCAGTGTATGGGGTCATGCTGGGGGTGGAGCTTGAGGGTTTAGGCCAGAGCAGTGGTGTTCAGGCGGTGTAGGGGGTCATGCAGGGGTGTTGTTTCAGGGTTTAGGGCAGTGCACTGGTGTTCGGGCAGTGTAGGGGTCGTAGTAGGGGCTAGTGTTTCAGGGTTTAGGGCAATATCGTGGTGTTCGGACACTGTAGGGGATCGTGCTGGGGCTAGTGTTTCAGGGTTTAGGGCAGTGCAGTGGTGTTCGAACAGTGTAGGGGGTTGTGCAGGGGGGTGGTGTTTCAGAGGTTAGGGCAGTGCAGTGGTGTTCAGGCAGTGTAGGGGGTTGTGCTGGGGGGGGTGTTTCAGGGTTTAGGGCAGTGCAGTGGTGTTCGGGCAGTGTAGGGGTCGTGCTGGGGGTGGTGTTTCAGGGTTTAGGGTAGTGCAGTGGTGTTCAGGCAGTGTAGGGGGTCGTGCTGGGGGTGGTGTTTCAGGGTTTAGGGCAGTGCCGTGGTGTCGGGGCAGTGTAGGGGGCTGTGCAGGGGGGTAGTGTTACAGGGTTTAGGGCAGTGCAGTGGTGTTCAGGCAGTGTAGGGGGTCATGCTGGGGGTGGTGTTTGATGGTTTAGGGCAGAGCAGTGGTGTTCAGGCTGTGTAGGGGGTCAATCAGGGGGTTTTGTTTCAGGGTTTAGGACAGAGCAGTGGTGTTCGGGCAGTGTAGGGGGTTGTGCAGGGGGGTGATGTTTCAGGGTTTAGGGCAGTGCACTGGTGTTCGGGCAGTGTAGGGGTCGTGGTAGGGGCTAGTGTTTCAGGGTTGAGGGCAATGCCGTGGTGTTCGCACACTGTAGGGGATCGTGCTGGGGTTGGTGTTCAGGGTTTAGGGATATGCAGTGGCGTTTGGGCCCTGTAGAGGGTCGTGCAGGGGGGTGGTGTTTCAGGGTTTAGGGCAGTGCAGTGGTGTTCGGGCAGTGTAGGGGGTTGTGCAGGGGGGTAGTGTTACAGGGTTACGGCAGTGCACTGGTGTTCAGGCAGTGTAGGGGGTCATGCTGGGGTGGTGTTTGAGGGTTTAGGGCAGAGCAGTGGTGTTCAGGCTGTGTAGGGGGTCATGCAGGGGGTGTTGTTTCAGGGTTTAGGACAGAGCAGTGGTGTTCGGGCAGTGTAGGGGGTTGTGCAGGGGGGTGATGTTTCAGGGTTTAGGGCAGTGCACTGGTGTTCGGGCAGTGTAAGGGTCGTGGTAGGGGCTAGTGTTTCAGGGTTTAGGGCAATGCCGTGGTGTTCGGACACTGTAGGGGATCGTGCTGGAGCTAGTGTTTCAGGGTTTAGGGCAGTGCAGTGGTGTTCGAGCAGTGTAGGGGGTTGTGCAGGGGGGTGGTGTTTCAGAGGTTAGGGCAGTACAGTTGTGTTCAGGCAGTGTAGGGGGTTGTGCTGGGGGTGGTGTTTCAGGGTTTAGGTCAGTGCAGTGGTGTTTGGCCATGTAGGGGGTCATGCAGGGGGGTGGTGTTTCATGGTTTAGGGCAGTGCAGTGGTGTTCTGACAGTGTAGGGATTCGTGCTGGGGGTGATGTTTCAAGGTTTCGGGCAGTGTAGTAGTGTTCGGACCGTGTAGGGGTCGTGCAGGGGATAGTGTTTCAGGGTTTAGGGCAGTGCAGTGGTGTTCAGGCCGTGTAGGGGGTCGTGCTGGGGGTGGTTTTTAGGGTTTAGGGCAGTGCAGTGGTGCTTGAGCAGTGTAGGGGGTCGTGCACGGGGATGGTGTTTCAGGGGTTAGGGCAGTGCAGTGGTGTTCAGGCAGTGTAGGGGGTCGTGCTGGGGGTGGTGTTTCAGGGCTTAGGGCAATGCAGTGGTGTTCAGGCTGTGTAGGGGGTCGTGCAGGGGGTGGTGTTTCAGGGTTTAGGGCAGTGCTTGGTGTTCGAGCTGTGTAGGGGGTCGTGCAGGGGGGTGGTGTTTCAGGAGTTAGGGCAGTGCAGTGGTGTTCTGGCAGTGTAGGGGGTTGTGCTGGGGTTGGTGTTTCAGGGTTTAGGGCAGTGCAGTGGTGATCGAGCAGTGTAGGGGGTCGTGCTGGGGGTGGTATTTCAGGGTTTAGGAAAGTGCACTGGCATTCGGACAGTGTAGGGGGTCGTGCATGGGGTGGTGTTTCAGGGTTCAGGGCAGTGCAGTGGCATTCGGGAAGTATAGGGGGTCATGCTGGGGTTGGAGTTTCAGGGTTGAGGGCAATGCAGTGGCGTTTGGGACCTGTAGAGGGTCGTGCAGGGGGATGGTGTTTCAGGGTTTAGGGCAGTGCAGTGGCATTCGGGCAGTGTAGGGGGTCTTGCTGGGCGTGGTGTTTCAGGGTTTAGGGCCGTGCAGTCGTGTTCAGGCAGTGAAGGGGGTCGTGCTGGGGGTGGTGTTTCAGGGTTTAGGGCAGTGCAGTGGTGTTCGGGCAGTGTAGGGGGTTGTGCAGGGGGATAGTGTTACAGGGTTTAGGGCAGTGCAGTGGTGTTCAGGCAGTGTAGGGGGTCATGCTGGGGGTGGTGTTTGAGGGTTTAGGGCAGAGCAGTGGTGTTCAGGCTGTGTAGGGGGTCATGCAAGGGGTGTTGTTTCAGGGTTTAGGACAGAGCAGTGGTGTTCGGGCACTGTAGTACGACATTCTGGGTGTAGTGTTTCAGTGTTTAGGCAGTGCAGTGGTGTTCGGGCAGTGTAGGAGGTCTTGCTGGGCGTGGTATTTCAGTGTTTAGGGCCGTGCAGTGGTGTTCGGGCAGTGTAGGGGGTCGTGCAGGGGGGTGGTGTTTCAGGGTTTAGGGTAGTGCAGTCGTGTTCAGGCAGTGAAGGGGGTCGTGCTGGGGGTGGTGTTTCAGGGTTTAGGGCAGTGCAGTGGTGTTCGGGCAGTGTAGGGTGTTGTGCAGGGGGATAGTGTTACAGGGTTTATGGCAGAGCAGTGGTGTTCAGGCTGTGTAGGGGGTCATGCAAGGGGTGTTGTTTCAGGGTTTAGGACAGAGCAGTGGTGTTCGGGCAGTGTAGGAGGTTGTGCAGGGGGTGATGTTTCAGGGTTTAGGGCAGTGCACTGGTGTTCGGGCAGTTTAGGGGTCGTGGTAGGGGCTAGTGTTTCAGAGTTTAGGGCAATGCCGTGGTGTTCGCACACTGTAGGTGATCGTGCTGGGGCTAGTGTTTCAGGGTTTAGGGCAGTGCAGTGGTGTTTGAGCAGTGTAGGGGGTTGTGCAGGGGGTTGGTGTTTCAGAGGTTAGGGCAGTGCAGTGGTGGTCAGGCAGTGTAGGGGGTTGTGCTGGGGGTGGTGTTTCAGGGTTTAGGGCAGTGCAGTGGTGTTCAGGCGTTGTAGGGGGTTGTGCAGGGGGTGGTGTTTCAGGGTTTAGGTCAGTGCAGTGGTGTTTGGCTATGTAGGGGGTCATGCAGGGGGGTGTTCATGGTTTAGGGCATTGCAGTGGTGTTCGGACAGTGTAGGAGTTCATGCTGGGGGTGATGTTTCAAGGTTTAGGGCAGTGTAGTAGTGTTCGGACCGTGTAGGGGTCGTGCAGGGGATGGTGTTTCAGGGTTTAGGGCAGTGCAGTGGTGTTCAGGCTGTGTAGGGGGTCGTGCTGGGGTGGTTTTTAGGGTTTAGGGCAGAGCAGTGGTGTTCAGGCAGAGTAGGGTGTCAAGCTGGCGGTGGTGTTTCAGGGTTTAGGGCAATGCAGTGGTGTTCGAGCAGTGTAGGGGGTCGTGCAGGGGGGTGGTGTTTCAGGGGTTAGGGCAGTGCAGTGGTGTTCAGGCAGTGTAGGGGGTCGTGCTGGGGGTGGTGTTTCAGGGCTTAGGGCAGTGCAGTGGTGTTCAGGCTGTGTAGGGGCCGTGCAGGGGGTGGTGTTTCAGGGTTTAGGGCAGTGCGTGGTGTTCGAGCCGTGTAGGGGGTCGTGCAGGGGGGTGGTGTTTCAGGGGTTAGGGCAGTGCAGTGGTGTTCAGGCAGTGCAGGGGGTCGTGCTGGGGGTGGTGTTTCAGGGTTTAGGGCAGTTCAGTAGTGTTCAGGCAGTGTAGGGGTTCGTGCTGGGGGTGATGTTTCAGGGTTTAGGGCAGTGCAGTGGTGTTCGGACCGTGTAGGGGGCCGTGTTGGGGGTGGTGTTTCAGGGGTTAGGGCAGTGCAGTGGTGTTCGGTCAGTGTAGGGAGTCATGCTGGGGGTGGTGCTTCAGGGTTTAGGGCAGTGCAGTGGTGTTCAGGCAGTGCAGGGGGTCTTGCTGAGGCTAGTGTTTCAGGGTTTAAGGCAGTGCAGTAGTGTTCGGGGAGTGTAGAGGTCGTGCTGGGGCTGGTGTTTCAGGGATTAGAGCAGAGCAGTAGTGCTCGGGCAGTGTAGGACGTCGTACTGGGGTAGTGTTTCAGGGTTTAGGGCAGGGAAGTGGAGTTCTGGAAGTGTAGGGGGTCGTGCTGCGGCTGGTGTTTCAGGGTTTAGGGCAGTGCACTGGTGTTCGAGCAGTGTAGGGAGTCGTGCTGGGGGTAGTGTTTTAGGGTTAAGGACAGTGCAGTGGAGTTCGGGCAGTGTAGGGGGTTGTGCAGGGGGGTAGTGTTGCAGGGTTTAGGGCAGTGCAGTGGTGTTCAGGCAGTGTAGGGTGTCATTCTAGCGGTGGAGCTTGAGGGTTTAGGGCAGAGCAGTGGTGTTCAGGCAGAGTAGGGGGTTGTGCAGGGGTGTGATGTTTCATGGTTTAGGGCAGTGCACTGGTGTTCAGGCAGTGTAGGGGTCGTAGTAGGGGCTAGTGATTCAGGGTTTAGGGCAATGCCGTGGTGTTCGGACACTGTAGGGGATCGTGCTGGGGCTAGTGTTTCAGGGTTTAGGGCAGTGCAGTGGTGTTCGAGCAGTGTAGGGGGTTGTGCAGGGGGGTGGTGTTTCAGAGGTTAGGGCAGTGCAGTGGTGTTCAGGCAGTGTAGGGGGTTGTGCTGGGGGTGGTGTTTCAGGGTTTAGGGCAGTGCAGTGGTGTTCGGGCAGTGTAGGGGGTCTTGCTGGGCGTGGTGTTTCAGGGTTTAGGGCCGTGCAGTGGTGTTCGGGCAGTGTAGGGGGTCATGCAGGGGGGTGGTGTTTCAGGGTTTAGGGTAGTGCAGTGGTGTTCAGGCAGTGTAGGGGGTCGTGCTGGGGGTGGTGTTTCAGGGTTTAGGTCAGTGCAGTGGTGTCCGGGCAGTGTAGAGGGTTGTGCAGGGGGGTAGTGTTTCAGGGTTTAGGGCTGTGCAGTGGCATTCGGGCAGTGTAGGGGGTCGTGCAGGGGGGTGGTGTTTCAGGGTTTGGGGCAGTGCAGTGGCGCTAGGGCAGTATAGGGGGTCGTGCTGGGGGTGGTGTTTCAGGGTTTAGGGCAGTGCAGTGGCTTTCAGGCCGTGTAGGGGGTCGTGCTGGGGGAGGTGTTTCAGGGATTAAGGCAGTGCAGTGATGTTCAGGCAGTGTAGGGGGTTGTGCTCGGAGTGGTGTTTCAGGATTTAGGGTAGGGCAGTGGATTTTGGGCAGTGTTTAGGGGGTCGTGCAGGGGGTGGTGTTTCAGGGTTTAGGGCAGTGCAGTGGCATTCGGGCAGTGTAGGGGGTCTTGCTGGGCGTGGTGTTTCAGGGTTTAGGGCCGTGCAGTCGTGTTCAGGCAGTGAAGGGGGTCGTGCTGGGGGTGGTGTTTCAGGGTTTAGGGAAGTGCAGTGGTGTTCGGGCAGTGTAGGGGGTTGTGCAGGGGGATAGTGTTACAGGATTTAGGGCAGTGCAGTGGTGTTCAGGCAGTGTAGGGGGTCATGCTGGGGGTGGTGTTTGAGGGTTTAGGGCAGAGCAGTGGTGTTCAGGCTGTGTAGGGGGTCATGCAAGGGGTGTTGTTTCAGGGTTTAGGACAGAGCAGTGGTGTTCGGGCACTGTAGTACGACGTTCTGGGTGTAGTGTTTCAGTGTTTAGGCAGTGCAGTGGTGTTCGGGCAGTGTAGGAGGTCTTGCTGGGCGTGGTATTTCAGTGTTTAGGGCCGTGCAGTGGTGTTCGGGCAGTGTAGGGGGTCGTGCAGGGGGGTGGTGTTTCAGGGTTTAGGGTAGTGCAGTCGTGTTCAGGCAGTGAAGGGGGTCGTGCTGGGGGTGGTGTTTCAGGGTTTAGGGCAGTGCAGTGGTGTTCGGGCAGTGTAGGGTGTTGTGCAGGGGGATAGTGTTACAGGGTTTATGGCAGTGCAGTGGTGTTCAGGCAGTGTAGGGGGTCATGCTGGGGGTGGTGTTTGAGGGTTTAGGGCAGAGCAGTGGTGTTCAGGCTGTGTAGGGGGTCATGCAAGGGGTGTTGTTTCAGGGTTTAGGACAGAGCAGTGGTGTTCAGGCAGTGTAGGAGGTTGTGCAGGGGGTGGTGTTTCAGGGTTTAGGGCAGTGCGTGGTGTTCGAGCCGTGTAGGGGGTCGTGCAGGGGGGTGGTGTTTCAGGGGTTAGGGCAGTGCAGTGGTGTTCAGGCAGTGCAGGGGGTCGTGCTGGGGGTGGTTTTTCAGGGTTTAGGGCAGTTCAGTGGTGTTCAGGCAGTGTAGGGGTTCGTGCTGGGGGTGATGTTTCAGGGTTTAGGGCAGTGCAGTGGTGTTCGGACCGTGTAGGGGGCCGTGTTGGGGGTGGTGTTTCAGGGGTTAGGGCAGTGCAGTGGTGTTCGGTCAGTGTAGGGAGTCATGCTGGGGGTGGTGCTTCAGGGTTTAGGGCAGTGCAGTGGTGTTCAGGCAGTGCAGGGGGTCTTGCTGAGGCTAGTGTTTCAGGGTTTAAGGCAGTGCAGTAGTGTTCGGGGAGTGTAGAGGTCGTGCTGGGGCTGGTGTTTCAGGGATTAGAGCAGAGCAGTAGTGCTCGGGCAGTGTAGGACGTCGTACTGGGGTAGTGTTTCAGGGTTTAGGGCAGGGAAGTGGAGTTCTGGAAGTGTAGGGGGTCGTGCTGCGGCTGGTGTTTCAGGGTTTAGGGCAGTGCACTGGTGTTCGAGCAGTGTAGGGAGTCGTGCTGGGGGTAGTGTTTTAGGGTTAAGGACAGTGCAGTGGAGTTCGGGCAGTGTAGGGGGTTGTGCAGGGGGTAGTGTTACAGGGTTTAGGGCAGTGCAGTGGTGTTCAGGCAGTGTAGGGTGTCATTCTAGCGGTGGAGCTTGAGGGTTTAGGGCAGAGCAGTGGTGTTCAGGCAGAGTAGGGGGTTATGCAGGGGTGTGATGTTTCATGGTTTAGGGCAGTGCACTGGTGTTCAGGCAGTGTAGGGGTCGTAGAGTAGGGGCTAGTGATTCAGGGTTTAGGGCAATGCCGTGGTGTTCGGACACTGTAGGGGATCGTGCTGGGGCTAGTGTTTCAGGGTTTAGGGCAGTGCAGTGGTGTTCGAGCAGTGTAGGGGGTTGTGCAGGGGGGTGGTGTTTCAGAGGTTAGGGCAGTGCAGTGGTGTTCAGGCAGTGTAGGGGGTTGTGCTGGGGGTGGTGTTTCAGGGTTTAGGGAAGTGCAGTGGTGTTCGGGCAGTGTAGGGGGTCTTGCTGGGCGTGGTGTTTCAGGGTTTAGGGCCGTGCAGTGGTGTTCGGGCAGTGTAGGGGGTCATGCAGGGGGGTGGTGTTTCAGGGTTTAGGGTAGTGCAGTGGTGTTCAGGCAGTGTAGGGGGTCGTGCTGGGGGTGGTGTTTCAGGGTTTAGGTCAGTGCAGTGGTGTCCGGGCAGTGTAGAGGGTTGTGCAGGGGGGTAGTGTTACAGGGTGTAGGGCAGTGCAGTGGTGTTCAGGCAGTGTAGGGGGTCGTGCAGGGGGGTGGTGTTTCAGGGTTTAGGGCAGTGCAGTGGTGCTAGGGCAGTATAGGGGGTCGTGCTGGGGGTGGTGGTTCAGGGTTAGGCCAGTGCAGTGGCTTTCAGGCCGTGTAGGGGGTCGTGCTGGGGGTGGTGTTTCAGGGTTTAAGGCAGTGCAGTGATGTTCGGGCAGTGTAGGGGGTTGTGCTCGGAGTGGTGTTTCAGGGTTTAGGGTAGTGCAGTGGAGTTTGGGCAGTGTAGGGGGTTGTGCAGGGGGGTGATGTTTCAGGGTTTAGGGCAGTGCACTGGTGTTCGGGGAGTGTAGGGGTCGTGGTAGGGGCTAGTGTTTCAGGGTTGAGGGCAATGCAGTGGTGTTAGGACACTGTAGGGGATCGTGCTGGGGCTAGTGTTTCAGGGTTTAGGGCAGTGCAGTGGTGTTCGAGCAGTGTAGGGGGTTGTGCAGGGGGGTGGTGTTTCAGAGGTTAGGGCAGTGCAGTGGTGTTCAGGCAGTGTAGGGGGTCATACTGGGGGTGATGTTTCAGGGTTTAGGGCAGTCCAGTGGCATTCGGGAAGTATAGGAGGTTGTGCTGGGGTGGTGTTTCAGGGTTTAGGGCTGTGCAGTGGCATTCGGGCAGTGTAGGGGGTCGTGCAGGGGGGTGGTGTTTCAAGGTTTAGGGCAGTGCAGTGGCTTTCAGGCCGTGTAGGGGGTCGTGCTGGGGGAGGTGTTTCAGGGTTTAGGGCAGTGCAGTGGCTTTCAGGCCGTGTAGGGGGTCGTGCTGGGGGAGGTGTTTCAGGGATTAAGGCAGTGCAGTGATGTTCAGGCAGTGTAGGGGGTTGTGCTCGGAGTGGTGTTTCAGGATTTAGGGTAGGGCAGTGGATTTTGGGCAGTGTTTAGGGGGTCGTGCTGGGGGTGGTGTTTCAGGGTTTAGGGCAGTGCAGTGGTGTTTGGGCAGTGTAGGGGAGTCGTGCTGGGGTGGTGTTTCAGGGTTTAGGGCAGTGCAGTGGTGTTCGGGCAGTGTAGGGGGTCATGCTGGAGGTTGTGTTTCAGGGTTTAGGGCAGTGCACTGGTGTTCGGGCAGTATAGGGGATCGTGCTGGGGCTGGTGTTTCAGGGTTTAGGGCAGTGCAGTGGTGTTCGGGCAGTGAAGGGGGTCGTGCTGGGGGTGGAGTTTCAGGGTTTAGGGAAGTGCACTGGCATTCGGGCAGTGTAGGGGGTCGTGCAGGGGGTGGCGTTTCAGGGTTCAGGGCAGTGCAGTGGCATTCGGGAAGTGTAGGGGGTCATGCTGGGGTTGGTGTTTCAGGGTTTAGGGCAATGCAGTGGCGTTTGGGCCCTGTAGAGGGTCTTGCAGGGGGGTGGTGTTTTAGGGTTTAGGGCAGTGCAGTGGCATTCGGGCAGTGTAGGGGGTCGTGCTGGTGTTTCAGGGTTTAGGGCAGAGCAGTGGTGTTCGGGCAGTCTAGTACGACGTTCTGGGTGTAGTGTTTCAGGGTTTAGGCAGTGCAGTGGTGTTCGGGCAGTGTAGGGGGTCTTGCTGGGCATGGTGTTTCAGGGTTTAGGGCCGTGCAGTGGTGTTTGGGCAGTGTAGGGGGTCGTGCAGGGGGGTGGTGTTTCAGGGTTTAGGGTAGTGCAGTGGTGTTCAGGCAGTGTAGGGAGTCGTGCTGGGGGTGGTTTTCAGGGTTTAGGGCAGTGCAGTGGTGTTTGGGCAGTATAGGGGGTTGTGCAGGGGGGTAGTGTTACAGGGTTTAGGGCAGTGCAGTGGTGTTCTGGCAGTGTAGGGGGTCATGCTGGGGGTGGTGTTTGAGGGTTTAGGGCAGAGCAGTGGTATTCAGGCTGTGTAGGGGGTCATGCAGGGGGTGTTGTTTCAGGGTTTAGGACAGAGCAGTGGTGTTCGGGCAGTGTAGGGGGTCATGCTGGGGCTGGTGTTTCAGGGTTTGGGGCAGTGCAGTGGTGTTCGGGCAGTGTAGGGGGTCGTGCTGGGTGTGGTGTTTCAGGGTTTAGGGAAGTGCAGTGGTGTTCAGGCAGTGTAGGGGGTCGTGCAGGGGGATAGTGTTACAGGGTTTAGGGCAGTGCAGTGGTGTTCAGGCAGAGTAGGGGGTCATGCTGGGGCTGGTGTTTCAGGGTTTAGGGCAGTGCAGTGGTGTTCGGGCAGTGTAGGGGGTCATGCTGGGTGTGCTGTTCCAGGGTTTAGGGATGTGCAGTGGTGTTCGGGCAGTGTAGGGGGTCGTGCAGGGGGTGGTGTTTCAGGGTTTAGGGCAGTGCAGTGGCGTTCGGGAAGTGTAGGGGTTGTGCTGGGGTTGGTGTTTCAGGGTTTAGGGCAATGCAGTGGCGTTTGGGCCCTGTAGAGGGTCGCGTAGGGGGGTGGTGTTTCAGGGTTGAGGACAGTGCAGTGGCAATCGGGCAGTGTAGGGGGTCGTGCTGGGGATGGTGTTTCAGGGTTTAGGGCTGTGCAGTGGTGTTCGGGCAGTGTAGAGAGTCGTGCTGGTGGTGGTGTTTCAGGGTATAGCGCAGTGCAGTGGTGTTCGGGCAGTGTAGGGGTCGTGCTGGTGCTGGTGTTTCAGGGTTTAGGGCAGAGCAGTGGTGTTCGGGCAGTGTAGTACAACGTTCTGGGTGTAGTGTCTCAGGGTTTAGGCAGTGCAGTGGTGTTCAGGCAGTGTAGGGGGTCATGCTGGAGGTGGTGTTTCAGGGTTTAGGGCAGTGCACTGGTGTTCGGGCAGTATAGGGGGTCGTGCTGGGGGTGGAGTTTCAGGGTTTAGGGAAGTGCACTGGCATTCGGGCAGCGTAGGGGGTCGTGCAGGGGGTGGTGTTTCAGGGTTCAGGGCAGTGCAGTGGCATTCGGGAAGTGTAGGGGGTCATGCAGGGGTTGGTGTTTCAGGGTTTAGGGCAATGCAGTGGCGTTTGGGTGCTGTAGAGGGTCGTGCAGGGGGGTGGGGTTTCAGGGTTTAGGGCAGTGCAGTGGCATTCGGGCAGTGTAGGGGGTCGTGCTGGTGTTTCAGGGTTTAGGGCAGAGCAGTGGTGTTCGGGCAGTCTAGTACAACGTTCTGGGTGTAGTGTTTCAGGGTTTAGGCAGTGCAGTGGTGTTCGGGCAGTGTAGGGGGTCTTGCTGGGCATGGTGTTTCAGGGTTTAGGGCGTGCAGTGGTGTTTGGGCAGTGTAGGGGGTCGTGCAGGGGGGTGGTGTTTCAGGGTTTAGGGTAGTGCAGTGGTGTTCAGGCAGTGTAGGGAGTCGTGCTGGGGGTGGTGTTTCAGTGTTTAGGGCAGTGCAGTGGTGTTTGGGCAGTATAGGGGGTTGTGCAGGGGGGTAGTGTTACAGGGTTTAGGGCAGTGCAGTGGTGTTCAGGCAGTGTAGGGGGTCATGCTGGGGGTGGTGTTTGAGGGTTTAGGGCAGAGCAGTGGTATTCAGGCTGTGTAGGGGGTCATGCAGGGGGTGTTGTTTCAGGGTTTAGGACAGAGCAGTGGTGTTCGGGCAGTGTAGGGGGTCATGCTGGGGCTGGTGTTTCAGGGTTTCGGGCAGTGCAGTGGTGTTCGGGCAGTGTAGGGCGTCGTGCTGGGTGTGGTGTTTCAGGGTTTAGGGAAGTGCAGTGGTGTTCAGGCAGTGTAGGGGGTCGTGCAGGGGGATAGTGTTACAGGGTTTAGGGCAGTGCAGTGGTGTTCAGGCAGAGTAGGGGGTCATGCTGGGTCTGGTGTTTCAGGGTTTAGGGCAGTGCAGTGGTGTTCGGGCAGTGTAGGGGGTCGTTCTGGGTGTGGTGTTTCAGGGTTTAGGGAAGTGCAGTGGTGTTCGGGCAGTGTAGGGGGTCATGCAGGGGGTGGTGTTTCAGGGTTTAGGGCAGTGCAGTGGCGTTCGGGAAGTGTAGGGGTCGTGCTGGGGTTGGTGTTTCAGGGTTTAGGGCAATGCAGTGGCGTTTGGGCCCTGTAGAGGGTCGCGTAGGGGGGTGGTGTTTCAGGGTTTAGGACAGTGCAGTGGCATTCGTGCAGTGTAGGGGGTTGTGCTGGGGATGGTGTTTCAGGGTTTAGGGCTGTGCAGTGGTGTTCGGGTAGTGTAGGGAGTCGTGCTGGTGGTGGTGTTTCATGGTATAGGGCAGTGCAGTGGTGTTCGGGCAGTGTAGGGGTCGTGCTGGTGCTGGTGTTTCAGGGTTTAGGGCAGAGCAGTGGTGTTTGGGCAGTGTAGTACAACGTTCTGGGTGTAGTGTCTCAGGGTTTAGGCAGTGCAGTGGTGTTCAGGCAGGGTAGGGGGTCTTGCTTGAGGTGGAGTTTTACCGTTTAGGGCACTGCAGTGGTGTTCGGGCAGTGCAGGGAGTTGTGCAGGGGGTGGTGTTTCAGGGTTTGGGGCAGTGCAGTGGTGTTCAGGCAGTGTAGGGGGTCTTGTGGGGGTGGTGTTTCAGGGTTTAGGGCAGTGCAGTGGTGTTCTGGCAGTGTAGGGGGTCATGCTGGGGGATGGTGTTTCAGGGTTTAGGGCAGTGCAGTGGCGTTCGGGCAGTGTAAGGGGTCGTACAGGGGGGTGGTGTTTCAGGGTTTAGGGCAGTGCAGTGGCGTTCAGGCAGTGTAGGGGGTCATACTGGGGGTGGTGTGTCAGGGTTTAGGGCAGTGCAGTGGTGTTCGGGCAGTGTAGGGGGTCATGCTGGGGGTGGTGTTTCAGGGTTTAGGGCAGTGCAGTGGTGTTCGGGCAGTGTAGGGGGTTGTGCTGGGGGTGGTGTTTCAGGGTTTAGGGCAGTGCACTGGTGTTCGGGCAGTATAGGGGATCGTGCTGGGGCAGGTGTTTCAGGGTTTAGGGCAGTGCAGTGGTGTTCGGGCAGTGCAGGGGGTCGTGCTGGGGGTGGTGTTTCAGGGTTTAGGGAAGTGCACTGGCATTCGGGCAGTGTAGGGGGTCTTGCAGTGGGTGGTGTTTCAGGGTTCAGGGCAGTGCAGTGGCATTCGGGAAGTGTAGGGGGTAATGCTGGGGTTGGTGTTTCAGGGTTCAGGGCACTGCAGTTGCGTTTGGGCCCTGTAGAGGGTCGTGCAGGGGGTGGTGTTTCAGGGTTTAGGGCAGTGCAGTTGCATTCGGGCAGTGTAGGGGGTCGTGCTGGTGTTTCAGGGTTTAGGGCAGAGCAGTGATGTTCAGGCACTGTAGTACGACGTTCTGGGTGTAGTGTTTCAGGGTTTAGGCAGTGCAGTGGTGTTCGGGCAGTGTAGGGGGTCGTGCTGGGCGTGGTGTTTCAGGGTTTAGGGCCGTGCAGGGGTGTTCGGGCAGTCTAGGGGGTCGTGCTGGGGGGTGGTGTTTCAGGGTTTAGGGTAGTGCAGTGGTGTTCAAGCAGTGTAGGGGGTCGTGCTGGGGGTGGTGTTTCAGGGTTTAGGGCAGTGCAGTGGTGTTTGGGCAGTGTAGAGGGTTGTGCAGGGGGATAGTGTTACAGGGTTTAGGGCAGTGCAGTGGTGTTCAGGCAGCGTAGGGGGTCATGCTGGGGGTGGTGTTTGAGGGTTTAGGGCAGATCAGTGGTGTTCAGGCTGTGTAGGGGGTCATGTAGGGGTGTTGTTTCCGGGTTTAGGGCAGAGCAGTGGTGTTCGGGCAGTGTAGGGGGTTGTGCAGGGGGGTGATGTTTCAGGGTTTAGGGCAGTGCACTGGTGTTCGGGCAGTGTAGGGGTCATGGTAGGGGCTTGTGTTTCAGGGTTTAGGGCAATGCCGTGGTGTTCGGACACTGTAGGGGATCGTGCTGGGGCTAGTGTTTCAGGGTTTAGGGCAGTGCAGTGGTGTTCGAGCAGTGTAGGGGGCTGTGCAGGGGGGTGGTGTTTTAGAGGTTAGGGCAGTGCAGTGGTGTTCAGGCAGTGTAGGGGGTTGTGCTGGGGGTGGTGTTTCAGGGTTTAGGGCAGTGCAGTGGTGTTCAGGCATTGTAGGGGGTCATACAGGGGGTGGTGTTTCAGGGTTTTGGTCAGTGCAGTGGTGTTTGGCTATGTAGGGGGTCATGCAGGGGGGTGGTGTTTCATGGTTTAGGGCAGTGCAGTGGTGTTCGGACAGTGTAGGGGTTCGTGCTGGGGGTGATGTTTCAATGTTTATTGCAGTGTAGTAGTGTTCGGATCGTGTAGGGGTCGTGCAGGGGATGGTGTTTGAGGGTTTAGGGCAGTGCAGTGGTGTTCAGGCTGTGTAGGGGGTCGTGCTGGGGTGGTTTTTAGGGTTTAGGGCAGAGCAGTGGTGTTCGGGCAGAGTAGGGTGTCGAGCTGGCGGTGGTGTTTCAGGGTTTAGGGCAATGCAGTGATGTTCGAGCAGTGTAGGGGGTCGTGCAGGGGGGTGGTGTTTCAGGGGTTAGGGCAGTGCAGTGGTGTTCAGGCAGTGTAGGGGGTAGTGCTGGGGGTGGTGTTTCAGGGCTTAGGGCAGTGCAGTGGTGTTCAGGCTGTGTAGGGGTCGTGCAGGGGGTGGTGTTTCAGGGTTTAGGGCAGTGCGTGGTGTTCGAGCCGTGTAGGGGGTTGTGCAGGGGGGTGGAGTTTCAGGGGTTAGGGCAGTGCAGTGGTGTTCAGGCCGTGCAGGGGGTCGTGCTGGGGGTGGTGTTTCTGGGTTTAGGGCAGTGCGTGGTGTTCGAGCCGTGTAGGGGGTTGTGCAGGGGGGTGGTGTTTCAGGGGTTAGGGCAGTGCAGTGGTGTTCAGGCAGTGCAGGGGGTCGTGCTGGGGGTGGTGTTTCAGCTTTTAGGGCAGTTCAGTGGTGTTCAGGCAGTGTAGAGGTTCGTGTTGGGGGTGGTGTTTCAGGGGTTAGGGCAGTGCATTGGTGTTCGATCAGTGTAGGGGGTCGTGCTGGGGGTGGTGCTTCAGGGTTTAGGGCAGTGCAGTGGTGTTTGGGCAGTGTAGGGGAGTCGTGCTGGGGTGGTGTTTCAGGGTTTAGGGCAGTGCAGTGGTGTTCGGGCACTGTAGGGGGTCATACTGGGGGTGATGTTTCAGGGTTTAGGGCAGTCCAGTGGCATTCGGGAAGTATAGGAGGTTGTGCTGGGGTGGTGTTTCAGGGTTTAGGGCTGTGCAGTGGCATTCGGGCAGTGTAGGGGGTCGTGCAGGGGGGTGGTGTTTCAGGGTTTAGGGCAGTGCAGTGGCGCTAGGGCAGTATAGGGGGTCGTGCTGGGGGTGGTGTTTCAGGGTTTAGGGCAGTGCAGTGGCTTTCAGGCCGTGTAGGGGGTCGTGCTGGGGGTGGTGTTTTAGGGATTAAGGCAGTGCAGTGATGTTCAGGCAGTGTAGGGGGTTGTGCTCGGAGTGGGGATTCAGGGTTTAGGGTAGGGCAGTGGAGTTTGGGCAGTGTATGGGGTCGTGCTGGGGGTGGTGTTTCAGGGTTTAGGGCAGTGCAGTGGTGTTTGGGCAGTGTAGGGGAGTCGTGCTGGGGTGGTGTTTCAGGGTTTAGGGCAGTGCAGTGGTGTTCGGGCAGTGTAGGGGGTCATGCTGGAGGTGGTGTTTCAGGGTTTAGGGCAGTGCACTGGTGTTCGGGCAGTATAGGGGATCGTGCTGGGGCTGGTGTTTCAGGGTTTAGGGCAGTGCAGTGGTGTTCGGGCAGTGAAGGGGGTCGTGCTGGGGGTGGAGTTTCAGGGTCTAGGGAAGTGCACTGGCATTCGGGCAGTGTAGGGGGTCGTGCAGGGGGTGGTGTTTCAGGGTTCAGGGCAGTGCAGTGGCATTCGGGAAGTGTAGGGGGTCATGCTGGGGTTGGTGTTTCAGGGTTTAGGGCAATGCAGTGGCGTTTGGGCCCTGTAGAGTGTCTTGCAGGGGGGTGGTGTTTTAGGGTTTAGGGCAGTGCAGTGGCATTTGGGCAGTGTAGGGGGTCGTGCTGGTGTTTCAGGGTTTAGGGCAGAGCAGTGGTGTTCGGGCAGTCTAGTACGACGTTCTGGGTGTAGTGTTTCAGGGTTTAGGCAGTGCAGTGGTGTTCGGGCAGTGTAGGGGGTCTTGCTGGGCATGGTGTTTCAGGGTTTAGGGCCGTGCAGTGGTGTTTGGGCAGTGTAGGGGGTCATGCAGGGGGGTGGTGTTTCAGGGTTTAGGGTAGTGCAGTGGTGTTCAGGCAGTGTAGGGAGTCGTGCTGGGGGTGGTGTTTCAGGGTTTAGGGCAGTGCAGTGGTGTTTGGGCAGTATAGGGGGTTGTGCAGGGGGTAGTGTTACAGGGTTTAGGGCAGTGCAGTGGTGTTCAGGCAGTGTAGGGGGTCATTACTGGGGGTGGTGTTTGAGGGTTTAGGGCAGAGCAGTGGTATTCAGGCTTTGTAGGGGGTCATGCAGGGGGTGTTGTTTCAGGGTTTAGGACAGAGCAGTGGTGTTCGGGCAGTGTAGGGGGTCGTGCTGGGTGTGCTGTTTCAGGGTTTAGGGAAGTGCAGTGGTGTTCGGGCAGTGTAGGGGGTCGTGCAGGGGGTGGTGTTTCAGGGTTTAGGGCACTGCAGTGGTGTTCGGGAAGTGTAGGGGTTGTGCTGGGGTTGGTGTTTCAGGGTTTAGGGCAATGCAGTGGTGTTTGGGCCCTGTAGAGGGTCGCGTAGGGGGGTGGTGTTTCAGGGTTGAGAACAGTGCAGTGGCATTCGGGCAGTGTAGGGGGTCGTGCTGGGGATGGTGTTTCAGGGTTTAGGGCTGTGCAGTGGTGTTCGGGCAGTGTAGAGAGTCGTGCTGGTGGTGGTGTTTCAGGGTATAGGCCAGTGCAGTGGTGTTCGGGCAGTGTAGGGGTCGTGCTCGTGCTGGTGTTTCAGGGTTTAGGGCAGAGCAGTGGTGTTCGGGCAGTGTAGTACAACGTTCTGGGTGTAGTGTCTCAGGGTTTAGGCAGTGCAGTGGTGTTCAGGCAGTGTAGGGGGTCATGCTGGAGGTGGTGTTTCAGGGTTTAGGGCAGTGCACTGGTGTTCGGGCAGTATAGGGGGTCGTGCTGGGGGTGGAGTTTCAGGGTTTAGGGAAGTGCACTGGCATTCGGGCAGCATAGGGGGTCGTGCAGGGGGTGGTGTTTGAGGGTTCAGGGCAGTGCAGTGGCATTCGGGAAGTGTAGGGGGTCATGCAGGGGTTGGTGTTTCAGGGTTTAGGGCAATGCAGTGGCGTTTGGGCCCTGTAGAGGGTCGTGCAGGGGGGTGGTGTTTCAGGGTTTAGGGCAGTGCAGTGGCATTCGGGCAGTGTAGGGGGTCGTGCTGGTGTTTCAGGGTTTAGGGCAGAGCAGTGGTGTTCGGGCAGTCTAGTACGACGTTCTGGGTGTAGTGTTTCAGGGTTTAGGCATTGCAGTGGTGTTCGGGCAGTGTAGGGGGTCTTGCTGGGCATGGTGTTTCAGGGTTTAGGGCCGTGCAGTGGTGTTTGGGCAGTGTAGGGGGTTGTGCAGGGGGGTGGTGTTTCAGGGTTTAGGGTAGTGCAGTGGTGTTCAGGCAGTGTAGGGAGTCGTGCTGGGGGTGGTGTTTCAGGGTTTAGGGCAGTGCAGTGGTGTTCGGGCAGCATAGGGGTTTGTGCAGGGGGGTAGTGTTATAGGGTTTAGGGCAGTGCAGTGGTGTTCAGGCAGTGTAGGGGGTCATGCTGGGGGTGGTGTTTGAGGGTTTAGGGCAGAGCAGTGGTATTCAGGCTGTGTAGGGGGTCTTGCAGGGGGTGTTTTTTCAGGGTTTAGGACAGAGCAGTGGTGTTCGGGCAGTGTAGGGGGTCATGTTGGGGCTGGTGTTTCAGGGTTTCGGGCAGTGCAGTGGTGTTCGGGCAGTGTAGGGGGTCGTGCTGGGTGTGGTGTTTCAGGGTTTAGGGAAGTGTAGTGGTGTTCAGGCAGTGTAGGGGGGTCGTGCAGGGGATAGTGTTACAGGGTTTAGGGCAGTGCAGTGGTGTTCAGGCAGAGTAGGGGGTCATGCTGGGGCTGGTGTTTCAGGGTTTAGGGCAGTGCAGTGGTGTTCGGGCAGTGTAGGGGGTCGTTCTGGGTGTGGTGTTTCAGGGTTTAGGGAAGTGCAGTGGTGTTCGGGCAGTGTAGGGGGTCGTGCAGGGGGTGGTGTTTCAGGGTTTAGGGCAGTGCAGTGGCGTTCGGGAAGTGTAGGGGTCGTGCTGGGGTTGGTGTTTCAGGGTTTAGGGCAATGCAGTGGCGTTTGGGCCCTGTAGAGGGTCGCGTAGGGGGGTGGTGTTTCAGGGTTTAGGACAGTGCAGTGGCATTCGTGCAATGTAGGGGGTTGTGTTGGGGATGGTGTTTCAGGGTTTAGGGCTGTGCAGTGGTGTTCGGGCAGTGTAGGGAGTCGTGCTGGTGGTGGTGTTTCAGGGTATAGGGCAGTGCAGTGGTGTTCGGGCAGTGTAGGGGTCGTGCTGGTGCTGGTGTTTCAGGGTTTAGGGCAGAGCAGTGGTGTTCGGGCAGTGTAGTACGTTCTGGGTGTAGTGTCTCAGGGTTTAGGCAGTGCAGTGGTGTTCAGGCAGGGTAGGGGGTCTTGCTTGAGGTGGAGTTTTACCGTTTAGGGCACTGCAGTGGTGTTCGGGCAGTGCAGGGATTTGTGCAGGGGGTGGTGTTTCAGGGTTTGGGGCAGTGCAGTGGTGTTTAGGCAATGTAGGGGGTCTTGTGGGGGTGGTGTTTCAGGGTTTAGGGCAGTGCAGTGGTGTTCTGGCAGTGTAGGGGGTCATGCTGGGGGATGGTGTTTCAGGGTTTAGGGCAGTGCAGTGGCGTTCGGGCAGTGTAAGGGGTCGTACAGGGGGGTGGTGTTTCAGGGTTTAGGGCAGTGCAGTGGCGTTCAGGCAGTGTAGGGGGTCATACTGGGGGTGGTGTTTCAGGGTTTAGGGCAGTGCACTGGTGTTCGGGCAGTATAGGGGATCGTGCTGGGGCAGGTGTTTCAGGGTTTAGGGCAGTGCAGTGGTGTTCGGGCAGTGTAGGGGGTCGTGCTGGGGGTGGTGTTTCAGGGTTTAGGGAAGTGCACTGGCATTCGGGCAGTGTAGGGGGTCGTGCAGTGGGTGGTGTTTCAGGGTTCAGGGCAGTGCAGTGGCATTCAGGAAGTGTAGGGGGTAATGCTGGGGTTGGTGTTTCAGGGTTGAGGGCACTGCAGTTGCATTTGGGCCCTGTAGAGGGTCGTGCAGGGGGGTGGTGTTTCAGGGTTTAGGGCAGTGCAGTTGCATTCGGGCAGTGTAGGGGGTCGTGCTGGTGTTTCAGGGTTTAGGGCAGAGCAGTGATGTTCAGGCACTGTAGTACGACGTTCTGGGTGTAGTGTTTCAGGGTTTAGGCAGTGCAGTGGTGTTCGGGCAGTGTAGGGGGTCTTGCTGGGCGTGGTGTTTCAGGGTTTAGGGCCGTGCAGGGGTGTTCGGGCAGTGTAGGGGGTCGTGCAGGGGGGTGGTGTTTCAGGGTTTAGGGTAGTGCAGTGGTGTTCAGGCAGTGTAGGGGGTCGTGCTGGGGGTGGTGTTTCAGGGTTTAGGGCAGTGCAGTGGTGTTTGGGCAGTGTAGGGGGTTGTGCAGGGGGATAGGGTTACAGGGTTTAGGGCAGTGCAGTGGTGTTCAGTCAGCGTAGGGGGTCATGCTGGGGGTGGTGTTTGAGGGTTTAGGGCAGATCAGTGGTGTTCAGGCTGTGTAGGGGGTCATGCAGGGGTGTTGTTTCCGGGTTTAGGGCAGAGCAGTGGTGTTCGGGCAGTGTAGGGGGTTGTGCAGGGGGGTGATGTTTCAGGGTTTAGGGCAGTGCACTGGTGTTCGGGCAGTGTAGGGGTCGTGGTAGGGGCTTGTGTTTCAGGGTTTAGGGCAATGCCGTGGTGTTCGGACACTGTAGGGGATCGTGCTGGGGCTAGTGTTTCAGGGTTTAGGGCAGTGCAGTGGTGTTCGAGCAGTGTAGGGGGTTGTGCAGGGGGGTGGTGTTTCAGAGGTTAGGGCAGTGCAGTGGTGTTCAGGCAGTGTAGGGGGTTGTGCTGGGGGTGGTGTTTCAGGGTTTAGGGCAGTGCAGTGGTGTTCGAGCATTGTAGGGGGTCATACAGGGGGTGGTGTTTCAGGGTTTAGGTCAGTGCAGTGGTGTTTGGCCATGTAGGGGGTCATGCAGGGGGGTGGTGTTTCATGGTTTAGGGCAGTGCAGTGGTGTTCGGACAGTGTAGGGGTTCATGCTGGGGGTGATGTTTCAATGTTTATTGCAGTGTAGTAGTGTTCGGATCGTGTAGGGGTCGTGCAGGGGATGGTGTTTGAGGGTTTAGGGCAGTGCAGTGGTGTTCAGGCTGTGTAGGGGGTCGTGCTGGGGTGGTTTTTAGGGTTTAGGGCAGAGCAGTGGTGTTCGGGCAGAGTAGGGTGTCGAGCTGGCGGTGGTGTTTCAGGGTTTAGGGCAATGCAGTGGTGTTCGAGCAGTGTAGGGGGTCGTGCAGGGGGGTGGTGTTTAAGGGGTTAGGGCAGTGCAGTGGTGTTCAGGCAGTGTAGGGGGTAGTGCTGGGGGTGGTGTTTCAGGGCTTAGGGCAGTGCAGTGGTGTTCAGGCTGTGTAGGGGTCGTGCAGGGGGTGGTGTTTCAGTGTTTAGGGCAGTGCGTGGTGTTCGAGCCGTGTAGGGGATCGTGCTGGGGATGGTGTGTCAGGGTTTAGGACATCGCAGTGGTGTTCGGGCAGTGTAGGGGGTCGTGCTGGGGCTAGTGTTTCAGGGTTTAGGGCAGTTCAGTGGTGTTCAGGCAGTATAGAGGTTCGTGTTGGGGGTGGTGTTTCAGGGGTTAGGGCAGTGCAGTGGTGTTCGATCAGTGTAGGGGGTCGTGCTGGGGGTGGTGCTTCAGGGTTTAGGGCAGTGCAGTGGTGTTCGGGCACTGTAGGGGATCGTGCTGGGGATGGTGTGTCAGGGTTTAGGACATCGCAGTGGTGTTCGGGCAGTGTAGGGGGTCGTGCTGGGGCTAGTGTTTCAGGGTTTAGGGCAGTGCAGTGGTGTTCAGGCAGTACAAGGGGGCTTGCTGGGGCTAGTCTTTCAGGGTTTAGGGCAGTGCAGTGGTGTTCAGGCAGTGCAGGGGGTCTTGCTGAGGCTAGTGTTTCAGGGTTTAAGGCAGTGCAGTAGTGTTCGGGCAGTGTAGAGGTCGTGCTGGGACTGGTGTTTCAGGGATTAGAGCAGAGCAGTGGTGCTCGGGCAGTGTAGGACGTCGTACTGGGGGTAGTGTTTCAGGGTTTAGGGCAGGGAAGTGGAGTTCTGGAAGTGTAGGGGGTCGTGCTGCAGCTGGTGTTTCAGGGTTTAGGGCAGTGCACTGGTGTTCGAGCAGTGTAGGGAGTCGTGCTGGGGGTAGTGTTTTAGGGTTAAGGGCAGTGCAGTGGTGTTCGGGCAGTGTAGGGGGTTGTGCAGGGAGGTACTGTTACAGGGTTTAGGGCAGTGCAGTGGTGTTCAGGCAGTGTAGGGTGTCATTCTGGGGGTGGAGCTTGAGGGTTTAGGGCAGAGCAGTGGTGTTCAGGCGGAGTAGGGGGCTGTGCAGGGGCGTGATGTTTCAGGGTTTAGGGCAGTGCACTGGTGTTCGGGCAGTGTAGGGGTCGTAGTAGGGGCTAGTGATTCAGGGTTTAGGGCAATGCCGTGGTGTTCGGACACTGTAGGGGACCGTGCTGGGGCTAGTGTTTCAGGGTTTAGGGCAGTGCAGTGGTGTTCGAGCAGTGTAGGGGGTTGTGCAGGGGGGTGGTGTTTCAGAGGTTAGGGCAGTGCAGTGGTGTTCAGGCAGTGTAGGGGGTTGTGCTGGGGGTGGTGTTTCAGGGTTTAGGGCAGTGCAGTGGTGTTTGGGCAGTGTAGGGGGTCTTGCTGGGCATGGTGTTTCAGGGTTTAGGGCCGTGCAGTGGTGTTCGGGCAGTGTAGGGGGTCATGCAGGGGGGTGGTGTTTCAGGGTTTAGGGTAGTGCAGTGGTGTTCAGGCAGTGTAGGGGGTCGTGCTGGGGGTGGTGTTTCAGGGTTTAGGTCAGTGCAGTGGTGTCCGGGCAGTGTAGAGGGTTGTGCAGGGGGGTAGTGTTACAGGGTTTAGGGCAGTGCAGTGGTGTTCAGGCAGTGTAGGGGGTCATGCAGGGGGGTGGTGTTTCAGGGTTTAGGGCAGTGCAGTGGTGCTAGGGCAGTATAGGGGGTCGTGCTGGGGGTGGTGGTTCAGGGTTTAGGCCAGTGCAGTGGCTTTCAGGCCGTGTAGGGGGTCGTGCTGGGGTGGTGTTTCAGGGTTTAAGGCAGTGCAGTGATGTTCGGGCAGTGTAGGGGGTTGTGCTCGGAGTGGTGTTTCAGGGTTTAGGGTAGTGCAGTGGAGTTCAGGCAGTGTAGGGGGTTGTGCAGGGGGGTGATGTTTCAGGGTTTAGGGCAGTGCACTGGTGTTCGGGAGTGTAGGGGCTGTGGTAGGGGCTAGTGTTTCAGGGTTTAGGGCAATGCAGTGGTGTTAGGACACTGTAGGGGATCGTGCTGGGGCTAGTGTTTCAGGGTTTAGGGCAGTGCAGTGGTGTTCGAGCAGTGTAGGGGGTTGTGCAGGGGGTGGTGTTTCAGAGGTTAGGGCAGTGCAGTGGTGTTCAGGCAGTGTAGGGGGTCATACTGGGGGTGATGTTTCAGGGTTTAGGGCAGTCCAGTGGCATTCGGGATGTATAGGAGGTTGTGCTGGGGTGGTGTTTCAGGGTTTAGGGCTGTGCAGTGGCATTCGGGCAGTGTAGGGGGTCGTGCAGGGGGGTGGTGTTTCAGGGTTTAGGGCAGTGCAGTGGCGCTAGGGCAGTATAGGGGGTCGTGCTGGGGGTGGTGTTTCAGGGTTTAGGGCAGTGCAGTGGCTTTCAGGCCGTGTAGGGGGTCGTGCTGGGGGTGGTGTTTCAAGGATTAAGGCAGAGCAGTGATGTTCAGGCAGTGTAGGGGGTTGTGCTCGGAGTGGTGTTTCAGGGTTTAGGGTAGGGCAGTGGAGTTTGGGCAGTGTAGGGGGTCGTGCTGGGGGTGGTGTTTCAGGGTTTAGGGCAGTGCAGTGGTGTTTGGGCAGTGTAGGGGAGTCGTGCTGGGGTGGTGTTTCAGGGTTTAGGGCAGTGCAGTGGTGTTCGGGCACTGTAGGGGGTCATGCTGGAGGTGGTGTTTCAGGGTTTAGGGCAGTGCACTGGTGTTCGGGCAGTATAGGGGATCGTGCTGGGGCTGGTGTTTCAGGGTTTAGGGCAGTGCAGTGGTGTTCGGGCAGTGAAGGGGTCGTGCTGGGGTGGAGTTTCAGGGTTTAGGGAAGTGCACTGGCATTCGGGCAGTGTAGGGGGTCGTGCAGGGGGTGGTGTTTCAGGGTTCAGGGCAGTGCAGTGGCATTCGGGAAGTGTAGGGGGTCATGCTGGGGTTGGTGTTTCAGGGTTTAGGGCAATGCAGTGGCGTTTGGGCCCTGTAGAGGGTCTTGCAGGGGGGTGGTGTTTTAGGGTTTAGGGCAGTGCAGTGGCATTCGGGCAGTGTAGGGGGTCCGGCTGGTGCTTCAGGGTTAAGGGCAGAGCAGTGGTGTTCGGGCAGTCTAGTACGACGTTCTGGGTGTAGTGTTTCAGGGTTTAGGCAGTGCAGTGGTGGTTGGGCAGTGTAGGGGGTCTTGCTGGGCATGGTGTTTCAGGGTTTAGGGCCGTGCAGTGGTGTTTGGGCAGTGTAGGGGGTCGTGCAGGGGGGTGGTGTTTCAGGGTTTAGGGTAGTGCAGTGGTGTTTAGGCAGTGTAGGGAGTCGTGCTGGGGGTGGTGTTTCAGGGTTTAGGGCAGTGCAGTGGTGTTTGGGCAGTATAGGGGGTTGTGCAGGGGGGTAGTGTTACAGGGTTTAGGGCAGTGCAGTGGTGTTCAGGCAGTGTAGGGGGTCATGCTGGGGGTGGTGTTTGAGGGTTTAGGGCAGAGCAGTGGTATTCAGGCTGTGTAGGGGGTCATGCAGGGGGTGTTGTTTCAGGGTTTAGGACAGAGCAGTGGTGTTCGGGCAGTCTAGGGGGTCATGCTGGGGCTGGTGTTTCAGGGTTTCGGGCAGTGCAGTGGTGTTCGGGCAGTGTAGGGGGTCGTGCTGGGTGTGGTGTTTCAGGGTTTAGGGAAGTGCAGTGGTGTTCAGGCAGTGTAGTGGGTCGTGCAGGGGGATAGTGTTACAGGGTTTAGGGCAGTGCAGTGGTGTTCAGGCAGAGTAGGGGGTCATGCTGGGGCTGGTGTTTCAGGGTTTAGGGCAGTGCAGTGGTGTTCGGGCAGTGTAGGGGGTCGTGCTGGGTGTGCTGTTTCAGGGTTTAGGGAAGTGCAGTGGTGTTCGGGCAGTGTAGTGGGTCGTGCAGGGGGTGGTGTTTCAGGGTTTAGGGCAGTGCAGTGGCGTTCGGGAAGTGTAGGGGTTGTGCTGGGGTTGGTGTTTCAGGGTTTAGGGCAATGCAGTGGCGTTTGGGCCCTGTAGAGGGTCACGTAGGGGGGTGGTGTTTCAGGGTTGAGGACAGTGCAGTGGCATTCGGGCAGTGTAGGGGGTCGTGCTGGGGATGGTGTTTCAGGGTTTAGGGCTGTGCAGTGGTGTTCGGGCAGTGTAGAGAGTTGTGCTCGTGGTGGTGTTTCAGGGTATAGGGCAGTGCAGTGGTGTTCGGGCAGTGTAGGGGTCGTGCTGGTGCTGGTGTTTCAGGGTTTAGGGCAGAGCAGTGGTGTTCGGGCAGTGTAGTACAACGTTCTGGGTGTAGTGTCTCAGGGTTTAGGCAGTGCAGTGGTGTTCAGGCAGTGTAGGGGGTCATGCTGGAGGTGGTGTTTCAGGGTTTAGGGCAGTGCACTGGTGTTCGGGCAGTATAGGGGGTCGTGCTGGGGGTGGAGTTTCAGGGTTTAGGGAAGTGCACTGGCATTCGGGCAGCGTAGGGGGTCATGCAGGGGGTGGTGTTTCAGGGTTCAGGGCAGTGCAGTGGCATTCGGGAAGTGTAGGGGGTCATGCAGGGGTTGGTGTTTCAGGGTTTAGGGCAATGCAGTGGCGTTTGGGCCCTGTAGAAGGTCGTGCAGGGGGGTGGTGTTTCAGGGTTTAGGGCAGTGCAGTGGCATTCGGGCAGTGTAGGGGGTCGTGCTGGTGTTTCAGGGTTTAGGGCAGAGCAGTGGTGTTCGGGCAGTGTAGTACAACGTTCTGGGTGTAGTGTCTCAGGGTTTAGGCAGTGCAGTGGTGTTCAGGCAGGGTAGGGGGTCTTGCTTGAGGTGGAGTTTTACCGTTTAGGGCACTGCAGTGGTGTTCGGGCAGTGCAGGGAGTTGTGCAGGGGGTGGTGTTTCAGGGTTTGGGGCAGTGCAGTGGTGTTCAGGCAGTGTAGGGGGTCTTGTGGGCGTGGTGTTTCAGGGTTAAGGGCAGTGCAGTGGTGTTCTGGCAGTGTAGGGGGTCATGCTGGGGGATGGTGTTTCAGTGTTTAGGGCAGTGCAGTGGCGTTCGGGCAGTGTAAGGGGTCGTACAGGGGGGTGGTGTTTCAGGGTTTAGGGCAGTGCAGTGGCGTTCCGGGAGTGTAGGGGGTCATACTGGGGGTGGTGTTTCAGGGTTTAGGGCAGTGCAGTGGTGTTCGGGCAGTGTAGGGGGTCATGCTGGGGGTGGTGTTTCAGGGTTTAGGGCAGTGCAGTGGTGTTCGGGCAGTGTAGGGGGTTGTGCTGGGGGTGGTGTTTCAGGGTTTAGGGCAGTGCACTGGTGTTCGGGCAGTATAGGGGATCGTGCTGGGGCAGGTGTTTCAGGGTTTAGGGCAGTGCAGTGGTGTTTGGGCAGTGTAGGGGGTCGTGCTGGGGGTGGTGTTTCAGGGTTTAGGGAAGTGCACTGGCATTCGGGCATTGTAGGGGGTCGTGCAGTGGGTGGTGTTTCAGGGTTCAGGGCAGTGCAGTGGCATTCGGGAAGTGTAGGGGGTAATGCTGGGGTTGGTGTTTCAGGGTTGAGGGCACTGCAGTTGCGTTTGGGCCCTGTAGAGGGTCGTGCAGGGGGGTGGTGTTTCAGGGTTTAGGGCAGTGCAGTTGCATTCGGGCAGTGTAGGGGGTCGTGCTGGTGTTTCAGGGTTTAGGGCAGAGCAGTGATGTTCGGGCACTGTAGTACGACGTTCTGGGTGTAGTGTTTCAGGGTTTAGGCAGTGCAGTGGTGTTCGGGCAGTGTAGGGGGTCTTGCTGGGCGTGGTGTTTCAGGGTTTAGGGCCGTGCAGGGGTGTTCGGGCAGTGTAGGGGGTCGTGCAGGGGGGTGGTGTTTCAGGGTTTAGGGTAGTGCAGTGGTGTTCAGGCAGTGTAGGGGGTCGTGCTGGGGGTGGTGTTTCAGGGTTTAGGGCAGTGCAGTGGTGTTTGGGCAGTGTAGGGGGTTGTGCAGGGGGATAGTGTTACAGGGTTTAGGGCAGTGCAGTGGTGTTCAGGCAGCGTAGGGGGTCATGCTGGGGGTGGTGTTTGAGGGTTTAGGGCAGATCAGTGGTGTTCAGGCTGTGTAGGGGGTCATGCAGGGGTGTTGTTTCCGGGTTTAGGGCAGAGCAGTGGTGTTCGGGCAGTGTAGGGGGTTGTGCAGGGGGGTGATGTTTCAGGGTTTAGGGCAGTGCACTGGTGTTCGGGCAGTGTAGGGGTCGTGGTAGGGGCTTGTGTTTCAGGGTTTAGGGCAATGCCGTGGTGTTCGGACACTGTAGGGGATCGTGCTGGGGCTAGTGTTTCAGGGTTTAGGGCAGTGCAGTGGTGTTCGAGCAGTGTAGGGGGTTGTGCAGGGGGGTGGTGTTTCAGAGGTTAGGGCAGTGCAGTGGTGTTCAGGCAGTGTAGGGGGTTGTGCTGGGGGTGGTGTTTCAGGGTTTAGGGCAGTGCAGTGGTGTTCAGGCATTGTAGGGGGTCATACAGGGGGTGGTGTTTCAGGGTTTAGGTCAGTGCAGTGGTGTTTGGCCATGTAGGGGGTCATGCAGGGGGGTGGTGTTTTATGGTTTAGGGCAGTGCAGTGGTGTTCGGACAGTGTAGGGGTTCGAGCTGGGGGTGATGTTTCAATGTTTATTGCAGTGTAGTAGTGTTCGGATCGTGTAGGGGTCGTGCAGGGGATGGTGTTTGAGGGTT
Source organism: Triturus cristatus (assembly GCF_964204655.1). Classification (NCBI taxonomy): domain Eukaryota; kingdom Metazoa; phylum Chordata; class Amphibia; order Caudata; family Salamandridae; genus Triturus; species Triturus cristatus. The sequence goes on along the minus strand of NC_140579.1, from coordinate 509,276,231 downwards.
TAGGGCAGTGCAGTGGTGTTCAGGCTGTGTAGGGGGTCGTGCTGGGGTGGTTTTTAGGGTTTAGGGCAGGTTTAGGGCAGAGCAGTGGTGTTCGGGCAGAGTAGGGTGTCGAGCTGGCGGTGGTGTTTCAGGGTTTAGGGCAATGCAGTGGTGTTCGAGCAGTGTAGGGGGTGGTGCAGGGGGGTGGTGTTTCAGGGGTTAGGGCAGTGCAGTGGTGTTCAGGCAGTGTAGGGGGTAGTGCTGGGGGTGGTGTTTCAGGGCTTAGGGCAGTGCAGTGGTGTTCAGGCTGTGTAGGGGTCGTGCAGGTGGTGGTGTTTCAGGGTTTAGGGCAGTGCGTGGTGTTCGAGCCGTGTAGGGGGTTGTGCAGGGGGGTGGTGTTTCAGGGGTTAGGGCAGTGCAGTGGTGTTCAGGCAGTGCAGGGGGTCGTGCTGGGGGTGGTGTTTCTGGGTTTAGGGCAGTGCGTGGTGTTCGAGCCGTGTAGGGGGTTGTGCAGGGGGGTGGTGTTTCAGGGGTTAGGGCAGTGCAGTGGTGTTCAGGCAGTGCAGGGGGTCGTGCTGGGGGTGGTGTTTCAGGGTTTAGGGCAGTTCAGTGGTGTTCAGGCAGTGTAGAGGTTCGTGTTGGGGGTGGTGTTTCAGGGGTTAGGGCAGTGCAGTGGTGTTCGATCAGTGTAGGGGGTCGTGCTGGGGGTGGTGCTTCAGGGTTTAGGGCAGTGCAGTGGTGTTCGGGCACTGTAGGGGATCGTGCTGGGGATGGTGTGTCAGGGTTTAGGACATCGCAGTGGTGTTCGGGCAGTGTAGGGGGTCGTGCTGGGGCTAGTGTTTCAGGGTTTAGGGCAGTGCAGTGGTGTTCAGGCAGTACAGGGGGGCTTGCTGGGGCTAGTCTTTCAGGGTTTAGGGCAGTGCAGTGGTGTTCAGGCAGTGCAGGGGGTCTTGCTGAGGCTAGTGTTTCAGGGTTTAAGGCAGTGCAGTAGTGTTCGGGCAGTGTAGAGGTCGTGCTGGGACTGGTGTTTCAGTGATTAGAGCAGAGCAGTGGTGCTCGGGCAGTGTAGGACGTCGTACTGGGGGTAGTGTTTCAGGGTTTAGGGCAGGGAAGTGGAGTTCTGGAAGTGTAGGGGGTCGTGCTGCGGCTGGTGTTTCAGGGTTTAGGGCAGTGCACTGGTGTTCGAGCAGTGTAGGGAGTCGTGCTGGGGTAGTGTTTTAGGGTTAAGGGCAGTGCAGTGGTGTTCGGGCAGTGTAGGGGGTTGTGCAGGGAGGTAGTGTTACAGGTTTGTTACAGGTTTGCCAAAAAGTTTGACAACTTGGTCAAACTAGATCTACAGAGAGTGGGCAGTAAAACTTCACTCTCAAGTAATATAAGTGTTGTCTCATCTGGCACTGCTTCAAGTGTAAGTGACGATGTTCAAAATGAAGGGGCAACTGGGGAGAGCCCAGGTGGTTCTTTTTTACGCGAAATTCAAAGAATCAGAATGGGCAACAAAGAGCCGAATATTCCACCCAGAGAAGAACGCCGAGGACCAAGAGAGGGTCCAGGGGGGGAGTCAGGTCCAAGAATGAGAGAAGGCATGCACACTCGGTCTTGGAACAGGGGCAAGTAGTGATTTCTACAACAAACCCGGGTATTCAAGTGATAAATCTGTCCAACTCAATTTTGTCACAGGATATGCTATCTGTTCTGGGCAAGGGGATGGGTTTCTGCCCTACCCCCAAATGTGATATGACAAATGTCAAAATAGATTTGTACAAATTTGTTCGCAATTTAAAATTGAAGAAGTTTTTTGGCATGAATTCTGCTAATAAACCTAAGGAACCAAATACAACATTAAGTGTGGGCAATCAATCTATTCAAAACATTAGAGACACTGTCTTATTGTTATCAATTACGGAGAATGAGGAGGATCCTGTGACATTGGGCCAAGTATTGGAAGAACTAGAATATAGTACTAATGCTAGTGTGGACAGTGGCCTAAAACCCAAATCGAGATGGACACCACAACTTCCTAGTGGTAACAACATTGAGGTTTTCCATAGGATTGTTATGGGTGAGCTGAACAAATTTGAGGACAATATAAGGAATAAAAAAGATAGTCATTCCACCCTCTACAATCTCACCAAAGGGGAACAGTTGGCCCTCAAATTGTTACGCTCTAACGATAAAATAATTATTAGAGAGGCCGACAAAGGGGGCAATATGGTGGTAATGGAAAGATCTGACTATGAGGCTGAGATAGTGAGTCAACTTTCTAATGAGCTTTGCTATGTTAAACTGAATACCAATCCGATTTTTGACATAACACGATTAGTAAACTCGGAACTTACTGAATGGCACACTAAGGGTTTACTTAATGATGATGAATTTGCTTATTTAATGATTGTTAAGCCTCGTTTCCCTTGCCTATATACGCTCCCAAAGATCCATAAAAATGCCACTCGACCACCGGGAAGACCGATTGTCTCTGGTATAGGAGGACCTATGGAAAAGATTTCTGAATTTGTAGACCTTTTTCTGCAACCATATGTTCTGAACTTAGCCTCCTATATCAGAGATACTAAACACATTCTTAATGTGTTAATGGATCTTACTTGGGATGCCTCTATGATGTTAGTAACCCTAGACGTGGTGTCTTTATACACGAATATCCAACATGGGCTGGGGTTACAGGCACTTGAATACTTTTTATACAAACGTCCGGTGGAACTTTTGGAACATTCGGACATGCTGATACACATGTCACGACTAATTTTGGAACACAATGTTTTTTTGTTTAACAATGAGTGGTACAGACAGAAGTGCGGAGTAGCTATGGGTTCAAAATTTGCACCGTCCCTGGCATGTTTGTTTATGGGGATGTTTGAGACACTACACCTATGGGGTCCGAATGGTGCTAAATGGCAGGAATTCATAATCTATTATGGCAGGTATATAGATGACTGTTTTATTGTATGGACTGGTAATGAATCACAATTGCAGGACTTTTTTGAGTATATGAATATGAATTCATTTAATATGTCCTTCACTATGTCATCGAGTCGAGACAAAATAGTCTTTTTGGATACCGAGCTTTTTGTGGCAGATGAAAAAATTAACAGCAGATTATATAGAAAAAGTACTTCTTGTAACTCCACTCTGTTTGCCACGAGTGCGCATCCAAAGTCACAAGTAAATGCCATACCCTATGGGGAAATGTTCAGGGCCCGGAGAAACAACAGTAGGGACGATGATTTCCTTAGCTGTGTTAATGACATGGAACAGCGATTCCTGGAAAGGGGCTATAATAAGGATGTAGTCATTCAAGCCAAACAAAGATCATTGAAACTCTGTAGAAATGACACTTTGAAACAGAAAACTAATGCTATGGCTAGTAAGAACCAACATCTCAAGTTGGTAACGGACTATCATCCTAAGTCTCACAAGATCTATAATATTCTTAACAAACATTGGCACTTATTAACCTCTGATCCAACACTGGGTGCTTCTTTGAGTAGTAAGCCTGGTATTGTTTACAGGAGAGGAACGACCATTCGTAATATGATTAGTCCGAGCTATCCCAGAAGTACAAAGACCGAACAATCTTGGTTGCATAAACAGATTATAGGGTCTTTTAAATGCGGACACTGTAGCATGTGTAGGTTTTCTGTTCATAATATCAAAGAATTTGAGTATAACGGATCAGCTACATTCAAAATCTTACAACACATAGACTGTTCGACCAAGTTTGTGGTATATGCTATCCGCTGTAAGTGTTTAAAAGTATACATTGGGAGTACTATCAGATGCCTTAAAGAAAGGATATCTGAACACTTCAGAGCCCTTAAAAATGTTGACCTCAGATATCCCCTGGCAAATCATGCAAAGGAATGCTTAAGCCAAAAAGGAAGTTCCTCCTTCTCATTTTCCTTCCATGGTATTGAAAATGTGTTACCCGACAACCGGGGGGGCAACAGGGAACTCAGGGTCCGCCAATGTGAGGCCAAATGGATTCTAAAGTTACGAGCTGTTGAACTAGGGCTTAACATAGATTCAGAGTTACAATATTTTTTGGGCTGTTAGACGGACCTATGATATAACCTCGGAAGCAATATCCGCCGCTTGGTTGTGCTAGTAATCTACCAAAGTAAATACAAAAAGGAATGATTATGGGACATGTATTGTCTGTTGATAGTTTTAAGAACAGTGTATAGGTCTGTTGTCTCAACTATATGTTTAACTGATGTTGTTGTCATGGTTGATATCAACTGTCCAATATGTAATGAAACTATCACTCCGTATGAATTCTGTACAGATCATTAATTATCTCTGTGAAGCTATCTTTATTCTATTTTTGAGTCTACAACATAATTTCTCTCCTTATTCTGTGACTTATTCCTCTTTTTTACTCTCTCTCCAATCACGGCATCAATGGAAAGTTATTCCCTTTCCTTTCTCATTTTTCAGCATGTATATGTCCTTTTTAAACGTTCGGGTTTATTATACAATGTAGCGCAAATCTTGGATGTATCATGTTTTTTGATACAAAATATGGCAAATTTATTGGATTGCCGTTGATTGGCTATGAGATGGACTTATTTAATTTAATGTAATAGTTATTATTGCATTATCAGATCTTAGTAATCCTTGGACGGTTATTCCTGTCCTTTTAAATAGTGGGTGTATTTTTATCAATTTTGTTTTGCATTTAACTTCATATCCATTTTATCCCACGATTAAAATATGCGCTAGTTGGTTACTGTTGAATTATTGCAGTGACCGTTGTATCCCTATCCAAGATGGCGCTACCCTAGGTTCTCAGTAGAATCATGGTTAAGGGTTTTGTAGTCCCTTCTTTATTATTTAGAGCACTCGCGTTTTTTTAATGAAATGAATAGTTGGGCGCGTTACATGACGCCGGATGGAAGATGGCAGTATTTGACCGTACTCGGTGCCTAGAATACGGAGGTAAGAGCGGAGTCTGGATCTATTATAGGTCTTAGATACTTATCGTTTGAATTTGGACGGCATTATAAAGTCGAACACGTTTTTTTCGAGGTGTTCGCGTGTTGCACCACTATACTACGGTGGAACACTACTTTGCTGGAATGGTTAAAGTAAAACAGGGCGTGTTAATTTTCGAACTTTGACAACAACGGGCTGATATAATATGGGATAGTAAGGTCGGTGATTGTCCTGTAGAGCTGCCCGTGTGTTTGCTATTTGAGTATAACAGATTAACACCATACTCATTGCCTCAAGTACAAAGCTTAAATAAGCATTTTAGTTGTCATGTTTCGAGCTTTTGTAAGGTACATAATTCCGTGTTTGTAATTCCTTCTAGTACCGATTGCTGCCGTTACTAGTAATTAGATGATTATTTTCTTATATTCATATGTACCTTTCTCTTTATTTTATTATATTTTTTGTTTCATAGGCAATAGAAGTTCTTTGATACATACTATCTAGTGTGGTTGGCTGATACAATTGCGGCCACCTTCATGGTTATGTCTGGCTGACGCCATTAATATTTTGAAACTAGGGTGAGTGCTCTACAATACTTGTACTTAGACTTCTTGGGTTGATTTTATTAGACACATGGTGTTTAGTGTCTTGGTTACTTCGGTTTATTGACTATATTTTTGACGATTGACACCAGCTGTGGTTTTTCTCTCTTTTCTGTTCCCTTCTATTTTTGAACTATTTTATGTGACGTAGGTGGTTTGGGTATACTGTACACAACTCTTGTCACACTGATATCTAATTCCTCTTTACACTTACACCATTTTGGGCTGCTCTCCCCTGCTTGTTGGGGACCTCTGACTTGTGTGGTTAAGAGGAGTGCAATTAATAATTGTGCTGTATATCTATTCATTACAGCCCTGATGAAGTCTTATGGAATATCATCCTTAGACGAAACACGTGTTGGCTTCTGCTTTTTCGTATGAAAGCTGTTCCTTTATGACCCGATGAATTGGAAATAAACACTTTGGTCTATAAAAGTCAAATATGGACTTGAATTCTTACTGAACATTAAGGTGTTTACTATTTAAACAAGTCTCCTGAGAATCAATGCCAAAGCCGTGACTTCAAGAGACCTTAATAAGAAGATGCAGTTTGGACAAAGCATTTATTTATTAACATATTAATCTGTGATCTTCGAATTATTTCCATGATTTCAAATTGAAGGTTCTGATATATTCTGTTTGCTCAGGGAACTAATTGTTTTTCTTTACAGGGTTTAGGGCAATGCAGTGGTGTTCGAGCAGTGTAGGGGGTCGTGCAGGGGGGTGGTGTTTAAGGGGTTAGGGCAGTGCAGTGGTGTTCAGGCAGTGTAGGGGGTAGTGCTGGGGGTGGTGTTTCAGGGCTTAGGGCAGTGCAGTGGTGTTCAGGCTGTGTAGGGGTCGTGCAGGGGGTGGTGTTTCAGGGTTTAGGGCAGTGCGTGGTGTTTGAGCCGTGTAGGGGGTTGTGCAGGGGGTGGTGTTTCAGGGGTTAGGGCAGTGCAGTGGTGTTCAGGCAGTGCAGGGGGTCGTGCTGGGGGTGGTGTTTCTGGGTTTAGGGCAGTGCGTGGTGTTCGAGCCATGTAGGGGGTTGTGCAGGGGGGTGGTGTTTCAGGGGTTAGGGCAGTGCAGTGGTGTTCAGGCAGTGCAGGGGGTCGTGCTGGGGGTGGTGTTTCAGGGTTTAGGGCAGTTCAGTGGTGTTCAGGCAATGTAGAGGTTCGTGTTGGGGGTGGTGTTTCAGGGGTTAGGGCAGTGCAGTGGTGTTCGATCAGTGTAGGGGGTCGTGCTGGGGGTGGTGCTTCAGGGTTTAGGGCAGTGCAGTGGTGTTCGGGCACTGTTGGGGATCGTGCTGGGGATGGTGTGTCAGGGTTTAGGACATCGCAGTGGTGTTCGGGCAGTGTAGGGGGTCGTGCTGGGGCTAGTGTTTCAGGGTTTAGGGCAGTGCAGTGGTGTTCAGGCAGTACAGGGGGGCTTGCTGGGGCTAGTCTTTCAGGGTTTAGGGCAGTGCAGTGGTGTTCAGGCAGTGCAGGGGGTCTTGCTGAGGCTAGTGTTTCAGGGTTTAAGGCAGTGCAGTAGTGTTCGGGCAGTGTAGAGGTCGTGCTGGGACTGGTGTTTCAGGGATTAGAGCAGAGCAGTGGTGCTCGGGCAGTGTAGGACGTCGTACTGGGGGTAGTGTTTCAGGGTTTAGGGCAGGGAAGTTGAGTTCTGGAAGTGTAGGGGGTCGTGCTGCGGCTGGTGTTTCAGGATTTAGGGCAGTGCACTGGTGTTTGAGCAGTGTAGGGAGTCGTGCTGGGGGTAGTGTTTTAGGGTTAAGGGCAGTGCAGTGGTGTTCGGGCAGTGTAGGGGGTTGTGCAGGGAGGTAGTGTTACAGGGTTTAGGGCAGTGCAGTGGTGTTCAGGCAGTGTAGGGTGTCATTCTGTGGGTGGAGCTTGAGGGTTTAGGGCAGAGCAGTGGTGTTCAGGCGGAGTAGGGGGCTGTGCAGGGGTTGATGTTTCAGGGTTTAGGGCAGTGCACTGGTGTTCGGGCAGTGTAGGGGTCGTAGTAGGGGCTAGTGATTCAGGGTTTAGGGCAATGCCGTGGTGTTCTGACACTGTAGGGTACCGTGCTGGGGCTAGTGTTTCAGGGTTTAGGGCAGTGCAGTGGTGTTCGAGCAGTGTAGGGGGTTTTGCAGGGGGGTGGTGTTTCAGAGGTTAGGGCAGTGCAGTGGTGTTCAGGCAGTGTAGGGGGTTGTGCTGGGTGTGGTGTTTCAGGGTTTAGGGCAGTACAGTGGTGTTCGGGCAGTGTAGGGGGTCTTGCTGGGCGTGGTGTTTCAGGGTTTAGGGCCGTGCAGTGGTGTTCGGGCAGTGTAGGGGGTCGGGCAGGGGGGTGGTGTTTCAGGGTTTAGGGTAGTGCAGTGGTGTTCAGGCAGTGTAGGGGGTCGTGCTGGGGGTGGTGTTTCAGGGTTTAGGGCAGTGCAGTGGTGTCCGGGCAGTGTAGGGGGTTGTGCAGGGGGGTAGTGTTACAGGGTTTAGGGCAGTGCAGTGGTGTTCAGGCAGTGTAGGTGGTCGTGCAGGGGGGTGGTGTTTCAGGGTTTAGGGCAGTGCAGTGGCGCTAGGGCAGTATAGGGGGTCGTGCTGGGGGTGGTGTTTCAGGGTTTAGGGCAGTGCAGTGGCTTTCAGGCCATGTAGGGGGTCGTGCTGGGGGTGGTGTTTCAGGGTTTAAGGCAGTGCAGTGATGTTCGGGCAGTGTAGGGGGTTGTTCTCTGAGTGGTGTTTCAGGGTTTAGGGTAGTGCAGTGGAGTTCGGGCAGTGTAGGGGGTTGTGCAGGGGGGTGATGTTTCAGGGTTTAGGGCAGTGCACTGGTGTTCGGGGAGTGTAGGGGTCGTGGTAGGGGCTAGTGCTTCAGGGTTGAGGGCAATACCGTGGTGTTCGGACACTGTAGGGGATCGTGCTGGGGCTGGTGTTTCAGGGTTTAGGGCAGTGCAGTGGTGTTTGAGCAGTGTAGGGGGTTGTGCAGGGGGGTGGTGTTTCAGAGGTTAGGGCAGTGCAGTGGCTTTCAGGCCCTGTAGAGGGTCGTGCAGGGGGTGGTGTTTCAGGGTTTAGGGCAGTGCAGTGGCATTCGGGCAGTGTAGGGGGTCGTGCTGGTGTTTCAGGGTTTAGGGCAGAGCAGTGGTGTTCGGGCACTGTAGTACGACGTTCTGGGTGTAGTGTTTCAGGGTTTAGGCAGTGCAGTGGTGTTCGGGCAGTGTAGGGGGTGTTGCTGGGCGTGGTGTTTCAGGGTTTAGGGACGTGCAGGGGTGTTCGGGCAGTGTAGGGGGTCGTGCAGGGGGGTGGTGTTTCAGGGTTTAGGGTAGTGCAGTGGTGTTCAGGCAGTGTAGGTGGTCGTGCTGGTGGTGGTGTTTCAGGGTTTAGGGCAGTGCACTGGTGTTCGGGCAGTGCAGGGGGTTGTGCAGGGGGATAGTGTTACAGGGTTTAGGGCAGTGCAGTGGTGTTCAGGCAGTGTAGGGAGTCATGCTGGGGGTGGTGTTTGAGGGTTTAGGGCAGAGCAGTGGTGTTCAGGCTATGTAGGGGGTCATGCAGGGGTGTTGTTTCAGGGTTTAGGGCAGAGCAGTGGTGTTCGGGCAGTGTAGGGGGTCGTGCTGGTGTTTCAGGGTTTAGGGCAGAGCAGTGGTGTTCGGGTACTGTAGTACAACATTCTGGGTGTAGTGTTTCAGGGTTTAGGCAGTGCAGTGGTGTTCGGGCAGTGTAGGGGTCGTGGTAGGGGCTAGTGTTTCAGGATTTAGGGCAATGCCGTGGTGTTCGGACACTGTAGAGGATCGTGCTGGGGCTAGTGTTTCAGGGTTTAGGGCAGTGCAGTGGTGTTCGAGCAGTGTAGGGGGTTGTGCAGGGTGGTGGTGTTTCAGAGGTTAGGGCAGTGCAGTGGTGTTCAGGCAGTGTAGGGGGTTGTGCTGGGGGTGGTGTTTCAGGGTTTAGGGCAGTGCAGTGGTGTTCAGGCATTGTAGGGGGTCCTTGCAGGGGGTGTTGTTTCAGGGTTTAGGTCAGTGCAGTGGTGTTTGGCCATGTAGGGGGTCATGCAGGGGGGTGGTGTTTCATGGTTTAGGGCAGTGCATTGGTGTTCGGACAGTGTAGGGGTTCGTGCTGGGGGTGATGTTTCAAGGTTTAGGGCAGTGTAGTAGTGTTCGGACCGTGTAGGGGTCGTGCAGGGGATGGTGTTTCAGGGTTTAGGGCAGTGCAGTGGTGTACAGGCTGTGTAGGGGGTCGTGCTGGGGGTGGTTTTTTAGGGTTTAGGGCAGAGCAGTGGTGTTCGGGCAGTGTAGGGGGTTGTGCAGGGGGGTGGTGTTTCAGAGGTTAGGGGCAGTGCAGTGGTGTTCAGGCAGTGTAGGGGGTCATACTTGGGGTGATGTTTCAGGGTTTAGGGCAGTCCAGTGGCATTCGGGAAGTGTAGGAGGTTGTGCTGGGGTGGTGTTTCAGGGTTTAGGGCTGTGCAGTGGCATTCGGGCAGTGTAGGGGGTCGTGCAGGGGGGTGGTGTTTCAGGGTTTAGGGCAGTGCAGGGGCGCTAGGGCAGTATAGGGGGTCATGCTTGGGGTGGTGTTTCAGAAGTTAGGGCAGTGCAGTGGCTTTCAGGCCGTGTAGGGGGTCGTGCTGGGGGTGGTGTTTCAGGGTTTAGGGCCGTGCAGTGGTGTTCGGGCAGTGTAGGGGGTCGTGCAGGGGGTAGTGTTACAGGGTTTAGGGCAGTGCAGTGGTGTTCAGGTAGTGTAGGGGGTCATGCTAGGGGTGGTGTTTGAGGGTTTAGGGCAGAGCAGTGGTGTTCAGGCTGTGTAGGGGGTCATGCAGGGGTGTTGTTTCAGGGTTTAGGACAGAGCAGTGGTGTTCGGGCAGTGTAGGGGGTCATGCTGGGGCTGGTGTTTCAGGGTTTAGGGCAGTGCAGTGGTGTGCGGGCAGTGTAGGGGATCGTGCTGGGTGTGGTGTTTCAGGGTTTAGGGAAATGCAGTGGTGTTCGGGCAGTGTAGGGGGTCGTGCAGGGGGGTAGTGTTACAGGGTTTAGGGCAGTGCAGTGGTGTTCAGGCAGTGTAGGGGGTCATGCTAGGGGTGGTGTTTGAGGGTTTAGGGCAGAGCAGTGGTGTTCAGGCTGTGTAGGGGGTCATGCAGGGGGTGTTGTTTCAGGGTTTAGGACAGAGCAGTGGTGTTCGGGCAGTGTAGGGGGTCATGCTGGGGCTGGTGTTTCAGGGTTTAGGGCAGTGCAGTGGTGTTCGGGCAGTGTAAGGGGTCGTGCTGGGTGTGGCGTTTCAGGGTTTAGGGAAGTGCAGTGGTGTTCGGGCAGTGTAGGGGGTCGTGCAGGGGGTGGTGTTTCAGGGTTTAGGGCAGTGCAGTGGCGTTCGGGAAGTGTAGGGGGTCGTGCTGGGGTTGGTGTTTCAGGGTTTAGGGCAATGCAGTGGCGTTTGGGCCCTGTAGAGGGTCGCGTAGGGTGGTGGTGTTTCAGGGTTTAGGACAGTGCAGTGGCATTCGGGCAGTGTAGGGGGTCGTGCTGGGGATGGTGTTTCAGGGTTTAGGGCTGTGCAGTGGTGTTTGGGCAGTGTAGGGAGTCGTGCTGGTGGTGGTGTTTCAGGGTATAGGGCAGTGCAGTGGTGTTCGGGCAGTGTAGGGGTCGTGCAGGGGGGTGCTGGTGTTTCAGGGTTTAGGGCAGAGCAGTGGTGTTCGGGCAGTGTAGTACAACTTTCTGGGTGTAGTGTTTCAGGGTTTAGGCAGTGCAGTGGTGTTCAGGCAGTGTAGGGGGTCTTGCTTGGGGTGGAGTTTTACAGTTTAGGGCACTGCAGTGGTGTTCGGGCAGTGCAGGGAGTTGTGCAGGGGGTGGTGTTTCAGGGTTTGGGGCAGTGCAGTGGTGTTCGGGCAGTGTAGGGGGTCTTGCGGGGGTGGTGTTTCAGGGTTTAGGGCAGTGCAGTGGTGTTCTGGCAGTGTAGGGGGTCATGCTGGGGGATGGTGTTTCAGGGTTTATGGCAGTGCAGTGGCGTTCGGGCAGTGTAAGGGGTCGTACAGGGGGGTAGTGTTTCAGGGTTTAGGGCAGTGCAGTGGCGTTCAGGCAGTGTAGGGGGTCATACTGGGGGTGGTGTTTCAGGGTTTAGGGCAGTGCAGTGGTGTTCGGGCAGTGTAGGGGGTCGTGCTGGGGGTGGTGTTTCAGGGTTTAGGGCAGTGCACTGGTGTTCGGGCAGTATAGGGGATTGTGCTGGGGCAGGTGTTTCAGGGTTTAGGGCAGTGCAGTGGTGTTCGGGCAGTGTAGGGGGTCATGCTGGGGGTGGTGTTTCAGGGTTTAGGGCAGTGCAGTGGTGTTCGGGCAGTGTAGGGGGTCGTGCTGGGGGTGGTGTTTCAGGGTTTAGGGCAGTGCACTGGTGTTCGGGCAGTATAGGGGATCGTGCTGGGGCAGGTGTTTCAGGGTTTAGGGCAGTGCAGTGGTGTTCGGGCAGTGTAGGGGGTTGTGCTGGGGGTGGTGTTTCAGGGTTTAGGGAAGTGCACTGGCATTCGGGCAGTGTAGAGGGTCGTGCAGGGGGTGGTGTTTCAGGGTTCAGGGCAGTGCAGTGGCATTCGGGAAGTGTAGGGGGTCATGCTGGGGTTGGTGTTTCAGGGTTGAGGGCCGTGCAGTGGAATTTGGGCATTGTAGGGGGTTGTGCTGGTGTTTCAGGGTTTAGGGCAGAGCAGTGGTGTTCGGGCACTGTAGTATGACATTCTGGGTGTAGTGTTTTATGGTTTAGGCAGTGCAGTGGTGTTCGGGCAGTGTAGGGGGTCTTGCTGGGCGTGGTGTTTCAGGGTTTAGGGCCGTGCAGGGGTGTTCGGGCAGTGTAGGGGGTCTTGCAGGGGGTGGTGTTTCAGGGTTTAGGGTAGTGCAGTGGTGTTCAGGCAGTGTAGGGGGTCATGCTGGGGGTGGTGTTTCAGGGTTTAGGGCAGTGCAGTGGTGTTCAGGCAGCGTAGGGGGTCATGCTGGGGGTGGTGTTTCAGGGTTTAGGGCAGAGCAGTGGTGTTCGGGCAGTGTAGGGGGTTGTGCAGGGGGTTGATGTTTCAGGCTTTAGGGCAGTCAGTGCACTGGTGTTCGGGCAGTGTAGGGGTCGTGGTAGGGGCTAGTGTTTCAGGGTTTAGGGCAATGCCGTGGTGTTCGGACCCTGTAGGGGATCGTGCTGGGGCTAGTGTTTCAGGGTTTAGGGCAGTGGAGTGGTGTTCGAGCAGTGTAGGGGGTTGTGCAGGGGGGTGGTGTTTCAGAGGTTAGGGCAGTGCAGTGGTGTTCAGGCAGTGTAGGGGGTTGTGCTGGGGTGGTGTTTCAGGGTTTAGGGCAGTGCAGTGGTGTTCAGGCATTGTAGGGGGTCGTGCAGGGGGTGGTGTTTCAGGGTTTAGGTCAGTGCAGTGGTGTTTGGCCATGTAGGGGGTCATGCAGGGGGGTGGTGTTTCATGGTTTAGGGCAGTGCAGTGGTTTTCGGACAGTGTAGGGGTTTGTGCTGGGGGTGATGTTTCAATGTTTAGGGCAGTGTAGTAGTGTTCGGACCGTGTAGGGGTCGTGCAGGGGATGGTGTTTCAGGGTTTAGGGCAGTGCAGAGGTGTTCAGGCTGTGTAGGGGGTCATGCTGGGGTTGGTGTTTCAGGGTTCAGGGCAGTGCAGTGGCATTCGGGAAGTATAGGGGTCATGCTGGGGTTGGTGTTTCAGGGTTGAGGGCACTGCAGTGGCGTTTGGGCCCTGTAGAGGGTCGTGCAGGGGGGTGGTGTTTCAGGGTTTAGGGCAGTGCAGTGGCATTCGGGCAGTGTAGGGGGTCGTGCTGGTGTTTCAGGGTTTAGGGCAGAGCAGTGGTGTTTGGGCACTGTAGTACAACGTTCTGGGTGTAGTGTTTCAGGGTTTAGGCAGTGCAGTGGTGTTCGGGCAGTGTAGGGGGTCTTGCTGGGCGTGGTGTTTCAGGGTTTAGGGCCGTGCAGGGGTGTTCGGGCAGTGTAAGGGGTCGTGCAGGGGGGTGGTGTTTCAGGGTTTAGGGTAGTGCAGTGGTGTTCAGGCAGTGTAGGGGGTCGTGCTGGGGGTGGTGTTTCAGGGTTTAGGGCAGTGCAGTGGTGTTCGGGCAGTGTAGGGGGTTGTGCAGTGGGATAGTGTTACAGGGTTTAGGGCAGTGCAGTGGTGTTCAGGCAGCGTAGGGGGTCATGCTGGGGGTGGTGTTTGAGGGTTTAGGGCAGAGCAGTAGTGTTCAGGCTGTGTAGGGGGTCATGCAGGGGTGTTGTTTCAGGGTTTAGGGCAGAGCAGTGGTGTTCGGGCGATGTAGGGGGTCATGCTGGGGGTGGTGTTTCAGGGTTTAGGGCAGTGCACTGGTATTCGGGAAGTATAGGGGATCGTGCTGGGGCAGGTGTTTCAGGGTTTAGGGCAGTGCAGTGGTGTTCGGGCAGTGTAGGGGGTCGTGCTGGGGGTGGTGTTTCAGGGTTTAGGGAAGTGCACTGGCATTCGGGCAGTGTAGGGGGTCGTGCAGGGGGTGGTGTTTCAGGGTTTAGGGCAGTGCAGTGGCATTCGGGAAGTGTACGGGGTCATGCTGGGGTTGGTGTTTCAGGGTTGAGGGCACTGCAGTGGCGTTTGGGCCCTGTAGAGGGTCGTGCAGGGGGTGGTGTTTCAGGGTTAAGGGCAGTGCAGTGGCATTCGGGCAGTGTAGGGGGTCGTGCTGGTGTTTCAGGGTTTAGGGCAGAGCAGTGGTGTTCGGGCACTGTAGTACAACGTTCTGGGTGTAGTGTTTCAGGGTTTAGGCAGTGCAGTGGTGTTCGGGCAGTGTAGGGGGTCTTGCTGGGCGTGGTGTTTCAGGGTTTAGGGACGTGCAGGGGTCTTCGGGCAGTGTAGGGGGTCGTGCAGGGGGGTGGTGTTTCAGGGTTTAGGGTAGTGCAGTGGTGTTCAGGCAGTGTAGGTGGTCGTGCTGGGGGTGGTGTTTCAGGGTTGTGGGCAGTGCAGTGGTGTTCGGGCAGTGTAGGGGTTGTGCAGGGGGATAGTGTTACAGGGTTTAGCGCAGTGTAGTGGTGTTCAGGCTGCATAGGGGGTCATGCTGGGGGTGGTGTTTGAGGGTTTAGGGCAGAGCAGTGGTGTTCAGGCTGTGTAGGGGGTCATGCAGGGGTGTTGTTTCAGGGTTTAGGGCAGAGCAGGGGTGTTCGGGCAGTGTAGGGGGTTGTGCAGGGGGGTGATGTTTCAGGGTTTAGGGTAGTGCACTGGTGTTCGGGCAGTGTAGGGGTCGTGGTAGGGGCTAGTGTTTCAGGGTTTAGGGCAATGCCGTGGTGTTCAGACACAGTAGGGGATCGTGCTAGGGTTAGTGTTTCAGGGTTTAGGGCAGTGCAGTGGTGTTTGAGCAGTGTAGGGGGTTGTGCAGGGGGGTGGTGTTTCAGAGGTTAGGGCAGTGCAGTCGTGTTCAGGCAGTGTAGGGGGTTGTGCTGGGGGTGGTGTTTCAGGGTTTAGGGCAGTGCAGTGGTGTTCAGGCATTGTAGGGGGTCGTGCAGGGGGTGGTGTTTCAGGGTTTAGGTCAGTGCAGTGGTGTTTGGCCATGTAGGGGGTCATGCAGGGGGGTGGTGTTTCATGGTTTAGGGCAGTGCAGTGGTGTTCGGACAGTGTAGGGGTTCGTGCTGGGGGTGATGTTTCAAGGTTTAGGGCAGTGTAGTAGTGTTCGGACCGTGTAGGGGTCGTGCAGGGGATGGTGTTTCAGGGTTTAAGGCAGTGCAGTGGTGTTCAGGCTGTGTAGGGGGTCGTGCTGGGGGTGGTTTTTAGGGTTTAGGGCAGAGCAGTGGTGTTCGGGCAGTGTAGGGGGTTGTGCAGGGGGGTGGTGTTTCAGAGGTTAGGGGCAGTGCAGTGGTGTTCAGGCAGTGTAGGGGGTCATACTGGGGGTGATGTTTCAGGGTTTAGGGCAGTCCAGTGGCATTCGGGAAGTGTAGGAGGTTGTGCTGGAGTGGTGTTTCAGGGCTTAGGGCTGTGCAGTGGCATTCGGGCAGTGTAGGGGGTCGTGCAGGGGGGTGGTGTTTCAGGGTTTAGGGCAGTGCAGTGGCGCTAGGGCAATATAGGGGGTCATGCTCGGGTGGTGTTTCAGGGTTTAGGGCAGTGCAGTGGCTTTCAGACCGTGTAGGGGGTCGTGCTGGGGGTGGTGTTTCAGGGTTTAAGGCAGTGCAGTGATGTTCGGGCAGTGTAGGGGGTTGTGCTGGGGGTGGTGTTTCAGGGTTTAGGGCAGTGCAGTGGTGTTCGGTTAGTATAGGGGATCCTGCTGGAGGTGGTGTTTCAGGGTTTAGGGCAGTGCAGTGGTGTTCGGGCAGTGTAGGGGGTCATGCTGGAGGTGGTGTTTCAGGGTTTAGAGCAGTGCACTGGTGTTCGGTTAGTATAGGGGATCCTGCTGGGGCTGGTGTTTCAGGGTTTAGGGCAGTGCAGTGGTGTTCGGGCAGTGAAGGGGGTCGTGCTGGGGGTGGAGTTTCAGGGTTTAGGGAAGTGCACTGGCATTCGGGCAGTGTAGGGGGTCATGCAGGGGGTGGTGTTTCAGGGTTCAGGGCAGTGCAGTGGCATTTGGGAAGTGTAGGGGGTCATGCTGGGGTTGGTGTTTCAGGGTTTAGGGCAATGCAGTGGCGTTTGGGCCCTGTAGAGGGTCGTGCAGGGGGGTGGTGTTTCAGGGTTTAGGGCAGTGCAGTGGCGTTCAGGCAGTGTAGGGGGTCATACTGGGGGTGGTGTTTCAGGGTTTAGGGCAGTGCAGTGGTGTTCGGGCAGTGTAGGGGGTCATGCTGGGGGTGGTGTTTCAGGGTTTAGGGCAGTGCACTGGTGTTCGGGCAGTATAGGGGATCGTGCTGGGGCAGGTGTTTCAGGGTTTAGGGCAGTGCAGTGGTGTTCGGGCAGTGTAGGGGGTCGTGCTGGGGGTGGTATTTCAGGGTTTAGGGAAGTGCACTGGCATTCGGGCAGTGTAGGGGGTCGTACAGTGGGTGGTGTTTCAGGGGTCAGGGCAGTGCAGTGGCATTCGGGAAGTGTAGGGGGTCATGCTGGGGTTGGTGTTTCAGGGTTTAGGGCAGAGCAGTGGTGTTCGGGCACTGTAGTACGACGTTCTGGGTGTAGTGTTTCAGGGTTTAGGCAGTGCAGTGGTGTTCGGGCAGTGTAGGGGGTCTTGCTGGGCGTGGTGTTTCAGGGTTTAGGGCCGTGCAGGGGTGTTCGGGCAGTGTAGGGGGTCGTGCAGGGGGATGGTGTTTCAGGGTTTAGGGTAGTGCAGTGGTGTTCAGCCAGTGTAGGGGGTCGTGCTGGGGGTGGTGTTTCAGGGTTTATGGCAGTGCAGTGGTGTTCGGGCAGTGGAGGGGGTTGTGCAGGGGGATAGTGTTACAGGGTTTAGGGCAGTGCAGTGGTGTTCAGGCAGCGTAGGGGGTCATGCTGGGGGTGGTGTTTGAGGGTTTAGGGCAGAGCAGTGGTGTTCAGGCTGTGTAGGGGGTCATGCAGGGGTGTTGTTTCAGGGTTTAGGGCAGAGCAGTGGTGTTCGGGCAGTGTAGGGGTCGTGGTAGGGGCTAGTGTTTCAGGGTTTAGGGCAATGCCGTGGTGTTCGGACACTGTAGGGGATCGTGCTGGGGCTAGTGTTTCACGGTTTAGGGCAGTGCAGTGGTGTTCGAGCAGTGTAGGGGGTTGTGCAGGGGGGTGGTGTTTCAGAGGTTAGGGCAGTGCAGTGGTGTTCAGGCAGTGTAGGGGGTTTTGCTGGGGGTGGTGTTTCAGGGTTTAGGGCAGTGCAGTGGTGTTCAGGCATAGTAGGGGGTCGTGCAGGGGGTGGTGTTTCAGGGTTTAGGTCAGTGCAGTGGTGTTTGGCCATGTAGGGGGTCACGCAGGGGGGTGGTGTTTCATGGTTTAGGGCAGTGCAGTGGTGTTCGGACAGTGTAGGGGTTCGTGCTGGGGGTGATGTTTCAAGGTTTAGGGCAGTGTAGTAGTGTTCGGACTGTGTAGGGGTCGTGCAGGGGATGGTGTTTCAGGGTTTAGGGCAGTGCAGTGGTGTTCAGGCTGTCTAGGGGGTCGTGCTGGGGGTGGTTTTTAGGGTTTAGGGCAGAGCAGTGGTGTTCGGGCAGAGTAGGGTGTCGAGCTGGGGTGGTGTTTCAGGGTTTAGGGCAGTGCAGTGGTGTTCGAGCAGTGTAGGGGGTCGTGCAGGGGGGTGGTGTTTCAGGGGTTAGGGCAGTGCAGTGGTGTTCAGGCAGTGTAGGGGGTTGTGCAGGGGCTGGTATTTCAGGGCTTAGGGCAGTGCACTGGTGTTCAGGCTGTGTAGGGGTCGTGCAGGGGGTGGTGTTTCAGGGTTTAGGGCAGTGTGTGGTGTTCGAGCTTTGTAGGGGGTCGTGTAGGGGGGTGGTATTTCAGGGGTTAGGGCAGTGCAGTGGTGTTCAGGCAGTGTAGGGGGTCGTGCTGGGGGTGGTGTTTCAGGGTTTAGGGCAGTTCAGCGGTGTTCAGGCAAGGTCGGGGGTCGTGCTGGGGGTGGTCCTTCAGGGTTTAGGGCAGTGCAGTGGTGTTCGGGCACTGTAGGGGATCGTGCTGGGGCTGGTGTGTTAGGGTTTAGGACAGTTCACTGGTGTTCGGGCAGTGTAGGGGTCGTGGTACGGACTAGTGTTTCAGGGTTTAGGGCAATGCCGTGTTGTTCGGACACTGTAGGGTATCATGCTGGGGCTAGTGTTTCAGGGTTTAGGGCAGTGCAGTGGTGTTCGAGCAGTGTAGGGGCTTGTGCAGGGGGGTGGTGTTTCAGAGGTTAGGGCAGTGCAGTGGTGTTCAGGCAGTGTAGGGGGTTGTGCTGGGGGTGGTGTTTCAGGGTTTAGGGCAGTGCAGTGGTGTTCAGGCGTTGTAGGGGGTCGTGCAGGGGGTGGTGTTTCAGGGTTTAGGTCAGTGCAGTGGTGTTTGGCCATGTAGGGGGTCATGCAGGGGGGTGGTGTTTCATGGTTTAGGGCAGTGCAGTGGTGTTCGGACAGTGTAGGGGTTCATGCTGGGGGTGATGTTTCAAGGTTTAGGGCAGTGTAGTAGTGTTCGGACCGTGTAGGGGTCGTGCAGGGGATGGTGTTTCAGGGTTTAGGGCAGTGCAGTGGTGTTCAGGCTGTGTAGGGGGTCGTGCTGGGGTGGTTTTTAGGGTTTAGGGCAGAGCAGTGGTGTTCGGGCAGAGTAGGGTGTCGAGCTGGGGGTGGTGTTTCAGGGTTTAGGGCAATGCAGTGGTGTTCGAGCAGTGTAGGGGGTCGTGCAGGGGGGTGGTGTTTCAGGGGTTAGGGCAGTGCAATGGTGTTCAGGCAGTGTAGGGGGTCGTGCTGGGGGTGGTGTTTCAGGGCTTAGAGCAGTGCAGTGGTGTTCAGGCTGTGTAGGGGTCGTGCAGGGGGTGGTGTTTCAGGGTTTAGGGCAGTGCGTGGTGTTCGAGCCATGTAGGGGGTCGTGCAGGGGGGTGGTGTTTCAGTGGTTAGGGCAGTGCAGTGGTGTTCAGGCAGTGCAGGGGGTCGTGCTGCGGGTGGTGTTTCAGGGTTTAGGGCAGTTCAGTGGTGTTCAGGCAGTGTAGGGGTTCGTGCTGGGGGTGATGTTTCAGGGTTTAGGGCAGTGCAGTGGTGTTCGGACCGTGTAGGGGGCCTTGTTGGGGGTGGTGTTTCAGGGGTTAGGGCAGTGCTGTGGTGTTCGGTCAGTGTAGGGGGTCGTGCTGGGGTGGTGCTTCAGGGATTAGAGCAGAGCAGTGGTGCTCGGGCAGTGTAGGACGTCGTACTGGGGGTAGTGATTCAGGGTTTAGGGCAGGGAAGTGGAGTTCTGGAAGTGTAGGGGGTCGTGCTGCAGCTGGTGTTTCAGGGTTTAGGGCAGTGCACTGGTGTTCGAGCAGTGTAGGGAGTCGTGCTGGGGTAGTGTTTTAGGGTTAAGGGCAGTGCAGTGGTGTTCGGGCAGTGTAGGGGGTTGTGCAGGGGGGTAGTGTTACAGGGTTTAGGGCAGTGCAGTGGTGTTCAGGCAGTGTAGGGTGTCATTCTGGGGGTGGAGCTTGAGGGTTTAGGGCAGAGCAGTGGTGTTCAGGCGGAGTAGGGGGTTGTGCAGGGGGGTGATGTTTTAGGGTTTAGGGCAGTGCACTGGTGTTTGGGCAGTGTAGGGGTCGTAGCAGGGGCTAGTGATTCAGGGTTTAGGGCAATGCCGTGGTGTTCGGACACTGTAGGGGATCGTGCTGGGGCTAGTGTTTCAGGGTTTAGGGCAGTGCAGTGGTGTTCGAGCAGTGTAGGGGGTTGTGCAGGGGGTGGTGTTTCAGAGCTTAGGGCAGTGCAGTGGTGTTCAGGCAGTGTAGGGGGTTGTGCTGGGGGTGTTGTTTCAGGGTTTAGGGCAGTGCAGTGGTGTTCGGGCAGTGTAGGGGGTCTTGCTGGGTGTGGTGTTTCAGGGTTTAGGGCCGTGCAGTGGTGTTCGGGCAGTGTAGGGGGTCGTGCAGGGGTGTTGTTTCAGGGTTTAGGGCAGAGCAGTGGTGTTCGGGCAGTGTAGGGGGTCATGCTGGGGGTGGTGTTTCAGGGTTTAGGGCAGTGCACTGGTGTTCGGGAAGTATAGGGGATCGTGCTGGGGCAGGTGTTTCAGGGTTTAGGGCAGTGCAGTGGTGTTCGGGCAGTGTAGGGGGTCGTGCTGGGGGTGGTGTTTCAGGGTTTAGGGAAGTGCACTGGCATTCGGGCAGTGTAGGGGGTCATGCAGGGGGTGGTGTTTCAGGGTTCAGGGCAGTGCAGTGGCATTCGGGAAGTGTACGGGGTCATGCTGGGGTTGGTGTTTCAGGGTTGAGGGCACTGCAGTGGCGTTTGGGCCCTGTAGAGGGTCGTGCAGGGGGTGGTGTTTCAGGGTTAAGGGCAGTGCAGTGGCATTCGGGCAGTGTAGGGGGTCGTGCTGGTGTTTCAGGGTTTAGGGCAGAGCAGTGGTGTTCGGGCACTGTAGTACAACGTTCTGGGTGTAGTGTTTCAGGGTTTAGGCAGTGCAGTGGTGTTCGGGCAGTGTAGGGGGTCTTGCTGGGCGTGGTGTTTCAGGGTTTAGGGACGTGCAGGGGTCTTCGGGCAGTGTAGGGGGTCGTGCAGGGGGGTGGTGTTTCAGGGTTTAGGGTAGTGCAGTGGTGTTCAGGCAGTGTAGGTGGTCGTGCTGGGGGTGGTGTTTCAGGGTTGTGGGCAGTGCAGTGGTGTTCGGGCAGTGTAGGGGGTTGTGCAGGGGGATAGTGTTACAGGGTTTAGCGCAGTGTAGTGGTGTTCAGGCTGCATAGGGGGTCATGCTGGGGGTGGTGTTTGAGGGTTTAGGGCAGAGCAGTGGTGTTCAGGCTGTGTAGGGGGTCATGCAGGGGTGTTGTTTCAGGGTTTAGGGCAGAGCAGGGGTGTTCGGGCAGTGTAGGGGGTTGTGCAGGGGGGTGAAGTTTCAGCGTTTAGGGTAGTGCACTGGTGTTCGGGCAGTGTAGGGGTCGTGGTAGGGGCTAGTCTTTCAGGGTTTAGGGCAATGCCATGGTGTTCAGACACAGTAGGGGATCGTGCTAGGGTTAGTGTTTCAGGGTTTAGGGCAGTGCAGTGGTGTTTGAGCAGTGTAGGGGTTGTGCAGGGGGGTGGTGTTTCAGAGGTTAGGGCAGTGCAGTCGTGTTCAGGCAGTTTAGGGGGTTGTGCTGGGGGTGGTGTTTCAGGGTTTAGGGCAGTGCAGTGGTGTTCAGGCATTGTAGGGGGTCGTGCAGGGGGTGGTGTTTCAGGGTTTAGGTCAGTGCAGTGGTGTTTGGCCATGTAGGGGGTCATGCAGGGGGGTGGTGTTTCATGGTTTTGGGCAGTGCAGTGGTGTTCGGACAGTGTAGGGGTTCGTGCTGGGGGTGATGTTTCAAGGTTTAGGGCAGTGTAGTAGTGTTCGGACCGTGTAGGGGTCGTGAAGGGGATGGTGTTTCAGGGTTTAGGGCAGTGCAGTGGTGTTCAGGCTGTGTAGGGGGTCGTGCTGGGGGTGGTTTTTAGGGTTTAGGGCAGAGCAGTGGTGTTCGGGCAGTGTAGGGGGTTGTGCAGGGGGGTGGTGTTTCAGAGGTTAGGGGCAGTGCAGTGGTGTTCAGGCAGTGTAGGGGGTCATACTGGGGGTGATGTTTCAGGGTTTAGGGCAGTCCAGTGGCATTCGGGAAGTGTAGGAGGTTGTGCTGGAGTGGTGTTTCAGGGCTTAGGGCTGTGCAGTGGCATTCGGGCAGTGTAGGGGGTCGTGCAGGGGGGTGGTGTTTCAGGGTTTAGGGCAGTGCAGTGGCGCTAGGGCAATATAGGGGGTCATGCTCGGGGTGGTGTTTCAGGGTTTAGGGCAGTGCAGTGGCTTTCAGACCGTGTAGGGGGTCGTGCTGGGGGTGGTGTTTCAGGGTTTAAGGCAGTGCAGTGATGTTCGGGCAGTGTAGGGGGTTGTGCTCGGAGTGGTGTTTCAGGGTTTAGGGTAGTGCAGTGGAGTTCGGGCAGTGTAGGGGGTTGTGCTTGGGGTGGTGTTTCAGGGTTTAGGGCAGTGCAGTGGTGTTCGGGCAGTGTAGGGGATCATGCTGGGGGTGGTGTTTCAGGGTTTAGGGCAGTGGAGTGGTGTTCGGGCAGTGTAGGGGGTCATGCTGGAGGTGGTGTTTCAGGGTTTAGGGCAGTGCACTGGTGTTCGGTTAGTATAGGGGATCGTGCTGGGGCTGGTGTTTCAGGGTTTAGGGCAGTGCAGTGGTGTTCGGGCAGTGAAGGGGGTCGTGCTGGGGGTGGAGTTTCAGGGTTTAGGGAAGTGCACTGGCATTCGGGCAGTGTAGGGGGTCGTGCAGGGGGTGGTGTTTCAGGGTTCAGGGCAGTGCAGTGGCATTTGGGAAGTGTAGGGGGTCATGCTGGGGTTGGTGTTTCAGGGTTTAGGGCAACGCAGTGGCATTTGGGCCCTGTAGAGGGTCGTGCAGGGGGGTGGTGTTTCAGGGTTTAGGGCAGTGCAGTGGCGTTCAGGCAGTGTAGGGGGTCATACTGGGGGTGGTGTTTCAGGGTTTAGGGCAGTGCAGTGGTGTTCGGGCAGTGTAGGGGGTCATGCTGGGGGTGGTGTTTCAGGGTTTAGGGCAGTGCAGTGGTGTTCGGGCAGTGTAGGGTTCGTGCTGGGGGTGGTGTTTCAGGGTTTAGGGCAGTGCACTGGTGTTCGGGCAGTATAGGGGATCGTGCTCGGGCAAGTGTTTCAGGGTTTAGGGCAGTGCAGTGGTGTTCGGGCAGTGTAGGGGGTCGTGCTGGGGGTGGTATTTCAGGGTTTAGGGAAGTGCACTGGCATTCGGGCAGTGTAGGGGGGTCGTACAGTGGGTGGTGTTTCAGGGGTCAGGGCAGTGCAGTGGCATTCGGGAAGTGTAGGGGGTCATGCTGGGGTTGGTGTTTCAGGGTTGAGGGCACTGCAGTGGCGTTTGGGCCCTGTAGAGGGTCGTGCAGCGGGGTGGTGTTTCAGGGTTTAGGGCAGTGCAGTGGCATTCGGGCAGTGTAGGGGGTCGTGCTGGTGTTTCAGGGTGTAGGGCAGAGCAGTGTTGTGCGGGCACTGTAGTACGACGTTCTGGGTGTAGTGTTTCAGGGTTTAGGCAGTGCAGTGGTGTTCAGGCAGTGTCGGGGGTCTTGCTGGGCGTGGTGTTTCAGGGTTTAGGGCCGTGCAGGGGTGTTCGGGCAGTGTAGGGGGTCGTGCAGGGGGGTGGTGTTTCAGGGTTTAGGGTAGTGCAGTGGTGTTCAGGCAGTGTAGGGGGTCGTGCTGGGGGTGGTGTTTCAGGGTTTAGGGCAGTGCAGTGGTGTTCGGGCAGTGTAGGGGGTTGTGCAGGGGGATAGTGTTACAGGGTTTAGGGCAGTGCAGTGGTGTTCAGGCAGCGTAGGGGGTCATGCTGGGGGTGGTGTTTGAGGGTTTAGGGCAGAGCAGTGGTGTTCAGGCTGTGTAGGAGGTCATGCAGGGGTGTTGTTTCAGGGTTTAGGGCAGAGCAGTGGTGTTCGGGCAGTGTAGGGGTCGTGGTAGGGGCTAGTGTTTCAGGGTTTAGGGCAATGCCGTGGTGTTCGGACACTGTAGGGGATCGTGCTGGGGCTAGTGTTTCACGGTTTAGGGCAGTGCAGTGGTGTTCGAGCAGTGTAGGGGGTTGTGCAGGGGGGTGGTGTTTCAGAGGTTAGGGCAGTGCAGTGGTGTTCAGGCAGTGTAGGGGGTTGTGCTGGGGGTGGTGTTTCAGGGTTTAGGGCAGTGCAGTGGTGTTCAGGCATTGTAGGGGGTCGTGCAGGGGGTGGTGTTTCAGGGTTTAGGTCAGTGCAGTGGTGTTTGGCCATGTAGGGGGTCACGCAGCGGGGTGGTGTTTCATGGTTTAGGGCAGTGCAGTGGTGTTCGGACAGTGTAGGGGTTCGTGCTGGGGGTGATGTTTCAAGGTTTAGGGCAGTGTAGTAGTGTTCGGACTGTGTAGGGGTCGTGCAGGGGATGGTGTTTCAGGGTTTAGGGCAGTGCAGTGGTGTTCAGGCTGTCTAGGGGGTCGTGCTGGGGGTGGTTTTTAGGGTTTAGGGCAGAGCAGTGGTGTTCGGGCAGAGTAGGGTGTCGAGCTGGGGTGGTGTTTCACGGTTTAGGGCAGTGCAGTGGTGTTCGAGCAGTGTAGGGGGTCGTGCAGGGGGGTGGTGTTTCAGGGGTTAGGGCAGTGCAGTGGTGTTCAGGCAGTGTAGGGGGTTGTGCAGGGGCTGGTATTTCAGGGCTTAGGGCAGTGCACTGGTGTTCAGGCTGTGTAGGGGTCATGCAGGGGGTGGTGTTTCAGGGTTTAGGGCAGTGCGTGGTGTTCGAGCTTTGTAGGGGGTCGTGTAGGGGGGTGGTATTTCAGGGGTTAGGGCAGTGCAGTGGTGTTCAGGCAGTGTAGGGGGTCGTGCTGGGGGTGGTGTTTCAGGGTTTAGGGCAGTTCAGCGGTGTTCAGGCAAGGTCGGGGGTCGTGCTGGGGGTGGTCCTTCAGGGTTTAGGGCAGTGCAGTGGTGTTCGGGCACTGTAGGGGATCGTGCTAGGGCTGGTGTGTTAGGGTTTAGGACAGTTCACTGGTGTTCGGGCAGTGTAGGGGTCGTGGTACGGACTAGTGTTTCAGGGTTTAGGGCAATGCCGTGGTGTTCGGACACTGTAGGGGATCATGCTGGGGCTAGTGTTTCAGGGTTTAGGGCAGTGCAGTGGTGTTCGAGCAGTGTAGGGGGTTGTGCAGGGGGGTGGTGTTTCAGAGGTTAGGGCAGTGCAGTGGTGTTCAGGCAGTGTAGGGGGTTGTGCTGGGGGTGGTGTTTCAGGGTTTAGGGCAGTGCAGTGGTGTTCAGGCGTTGTAGGGGGTCGTTCAGGGGGTGGTGTTTCAGGGTTTAGGTCATTGCAGTGGTGTTTGGCCATGTAGGGGGTCATGCAGGGGGGTGGTGTTTCATGGTTTAGGGCAGTGCAGTGGTGTTCGGACAGTGTAGGGGTTCATGCTGGGGGTGATGTTTCAAGGTTTAGGGCAGTGCAGTGGTGTTCAGGCTGTGTAGGGGGTCGTGCTGGGGTGGTTTTTAGGGTTTAGGGCAGAGCAGTAGTGTTCGGGCAGAGTAGGGTGTCGAGCTGGGGGTGGTGTTTCAGGGTTTAGGGCAATGCAGTGGTGTTCGAGCAGTGTAGGGGGTCGTGCAGGGGGGTGGTGTTTCAGGGGTTAGGGCAGTGCAGTGGTGTTCAGGCAGTGTAGGGGGTCGTGCTGGGGGTGGTGTTTCAGGGCTTAGAGCAGTGCAGTGGTGTTCAGGCTGTGTAGGGGTCGTGCAGGAGGTGGTGTTTCAGGGTTTAGGGCAGTGCGTGGTGTTCGAGCCATGTAGGGGGTCGTGCAGGGGGGTGGTGTTTCAGGGGTTAGGGCAGTGCAGTGGTGTTCAGGCAGTGCAGGGGGTCGTGCTGCGGGTGGTGTTTCAGGGTTTAGGGCAGTTCAGTGGTGTTCAGGCAGTGTAGGGGTTCGTGCTGGGGGTGATGTTTCAGGGTTTAGGGCAGTGCAGTGGTGTTCGGACCGTGTAGGGGGCCTTGTTGGGGGTGGTGTTTCAGGGGTTAGGGCAGTGCTGTGGTGTTCGGTCAGTGTAGGGGGTCGTGCTGGGGTGGTGCTTCAGGGATTAGAGCAGAGCAGTGGTGCTCGGGCAGTGTAGGACGTCGTACTGGGGGTAGTGTTTCAGGGTTTAGGGCAGGGAAGTGGAGTTCTGGAAGTGTAGGGGGTCGTGCTGCAGCTGGTGTTTCAGGGTTTAGGGCAGTGCACTGGTGTTCGAGCAGTGTAGGGAGTCGTGCTGGGGTAGTGTTTTAGGGTTAAGGGCAGTGCAGTGGTGTTCGGGCAGTGTAGGGGGTTGTGCAGGGGGGTAGTGTTACAGGGTTTAGGGCAGTGCAGTGGTGTTCAGGCAGTGTAGGGTGTCATTCTGGGGGTGGAGCTTGAGGGTTTAGGGCAGAGCAGTGGTGTTCAGGCGGAGTAGGGGGTTGTGCAGGGGGGTGATGTTTCAGGGTTTAGGGCAGTGCACTGGTGTTCGGGCAGTGTAGGGGTCGTAGCAGGGGCTAGTGATTCAGGGTTTAGGGCAATGCCGTGGTGTTAGGACACTGTAGGGGATCGTGCTGGGGCTAGTGTTTCAGGGTTTAGGGCAGTGCAGTGGTGTTCGAGCAGTGTAGGGGGTTGTGCAGGGGGTGGTGTTTCAGAGCTTAGGGCAGTGCAGTGGTGTTCAGGCAGTGTAGGGGGTTGTGCTGGGGGTGTTGTTTCAGGGTTTAGGGCAGTGCAGTGGTGTTCGGGCAGTGTAGGGGGTCTTGCTGGGTGTGGTGTTTCAGGGTTTAGGGCTGTGCAGTGGTGTTCGGGCAGTGTAGGGGGTCGTGCAGGGGGGTGGTGTTTCAGGGTTTAGGGTAGTGCAGTGGTGTTCAGGCAGTGTAGGGGGTCGTGGTGGGGGTGGTGTTTCAGGGTTTAGGGCAGTGCAGTGGTGTTCAGGCAGTGTAGGGGGTCGTGCAGGGGGGTGGTGTTCCAGGGTTTAGGGAAGTGCAGTGGCGCAAGGGCAGTATAGGGGGCCGTGCTGGGGGTGGTATTTCAGGGTTTAGGGCAGTGCAGTGGCTTTCAGACCGTGTAGGGGGTCGTGCTGGGGGTGGTGTTTCAGGGTTTAAGGCAGTGCAGTGATGTTCGGGCAGTGTAGGGGGTTGTGTCTTCAGAGTGGTGTTTCAGGGTTTAGGGTAGTGCAGTGGAGTTCGGGCAGTGTAGGGGGTTGTGCAGGGGGGTGATGTTTCAGGGTTTAGGGCAGTGCACTGGTGTTCGGGCAGTGTAGGGGTCGTGGAAGGGGCTAGTGTTTCAGGGTTGAGGGCAATGCCGTGGTGTTCGGACACTGTAGGGGATCATGCTGGGGCTGGTGTTTCAGGGTTTAGGGCAGTGCATTGGTGTTCGAGCAGTGTAGGGGTTGTGCAGGGGGTGGTGTTTCAGAGGTTAGGGGCAGTGCAGTTGTGTTCAGGCAGTGTAGGGGGTCATACTGGGGGTGATGTTTCAGGGTTTAGGGCAGTCCAGTGGCATTCAGGAAGTGTAGGAGGTTGTGCTGGGGTGGTGTTTCAGGGTTTAGGGCTGTGCAGTGGCATTCGGGCAGTGTAGGGGGTCATGCTGGGGGTGGTGTTTCAGGGTTTAGGGCAGTGCAGTGGCTTTCAGGCCGTGTAGGGGGTCGTGCTGGGGGTGGTGTTTCAGGGTTTAAGGCAGTGCAGTGATGTTCGGGCAGTGTAGGGGGTTGTGCTCGGAGTGGTGTTTCAGGGTTTAGGGTAGTGCAGTGGAGTTCGGGCAGTGTAGGGGGTCGTGCTGGGGGTGGTGTTTCATGGTTTAGGGCAGTGCAGTGGTGTTCGGGCAGTGTAGGGGGTCATGCTGGAGGTGGTGTTTCAGGGTTTAGGGCAGTGCACTGGTGTTCGGGCAGTATAGGGGATCGTGCTGGGGCTGGTGTTTCAGGGTTTAGGGCAGTGCAGTGGTGTTCTGGCAGTGAAGGGGGTCGTGCTGGGGGTGGAGTTTCCGGGTTTAGGGAAGTGCACTGGCATTTGGGCAGTGTAGGGGGTCGTGCAGGGGGTGGTGTTTCAGGGTTCAGGGCAGTGCAGTGGCATTTGGGAAGTGTACGGGGTCATGCTGGGGTTGGTGTTTCAGGGTTTAGGGCAATGCAGTGGTGTTTGGGCCCTGTAGAGGGTCGTGCAGGGGGGTGGTGTTTCAGGGTTGAGGGCAGTGCAGTGGCATTCGGGCAGTGTAGGGGGTCGTGCTGGTGTTTCAGGGTTTAGGGCGGAGCAGTGGTCTTCGGGCAGTGTAGTACAACGTTCTGGGTGTAGTGTTTCAGGGTTTAGGCAGTGCAGTGGTGTTCGGGCAGTGTAGGGGGTCTTGCTGGGCGTGGTGTTTCAGGGTTTAGGGCCATGCAGTGGTGTTCGGGCAGTGTAGGGGGTCGGGCAGGGGGGTGGTGTTTCAGGGTTTATTGTAGTGCAGTGGTGTTCAGGCAGTGTAGGGAGTCGTGCTGGGGGTGGGTTTTCAGGGTTTAGGGCAGTGCAGTGGTGTTCGGGCAGTATAGGGGGTTGTGCAGGGGGGTAGTGTTACAGGGTTTAGGGCAGTGCAGTGGTGTTCAGGCAGTGTAGGGGGTCATGCTGGGGGTGGTGGTTGAGGGTTTAGGGCAGAGCAGTGGTGTTCAGGATGTGTAGGGGGTCATGCAGGGGGTGTTGTTTCAGGGTTTAGGACAGAGCAGTGGTGTTCGGGCAGTGTAGGGGGTCATGCTGGGGCTGGTGTTTCAGGGTTTAGGGCAGTGCAGTGGTGTTCGGGCAGTGTAGGGTGTCGTGCTGGGTGTGGTGTTTCAGGGTTTAGGGAAGTGCAGTGGTGTTCGGGCAGTGTAGGGGGTCGTGCAGGGGGATAGTGTTACAGGGTTTAGGAAAGTGCAGTGGTGTTCAGGCAGAGTAGGGGGTCATGCTGGGGCTGGTGTTTCAGGGTTTAGGGGAGTGCAGTGGTGTTCGGGCAGTGTAGGGGTCGTGCTGGGTGTGGTGTTTCAGGGTTTAGGGAAGTGCAGTGGTGTTCGGGCAGTGTAGGGGGTCGTGCAGGGGGTGGTGTTTCAGGGTTTAGGGCAGTGCAGTGGCGTTCGGGAAGTGTAGGTGGTCGTGCTGGGGTTGGTGTTTCAGGGTTTAGGGCAATGCAGTGGCGTTTGGGCCCTGTAGAGGGTCGCGTAGGGGGGTGGTGTTTCAGGGTTTAGGACAGTGCAGTGGCATTCGGGCAGTGTAGGGGGTCCTGCTGGGGATGGTGTTTCAGGGTTTAGGGCTGTGCAGTGGTGTTAGGGCAGTGTAGGGAGTCGTGCTGGTGGTGGTGTTTCAGGGTTTAGGGCAGAGCAGTGGTGTTCAGGCAGTGTAGTACAACGTTCTAGGTGTCGTGTTTCAGGGTTTAGGCAGTGCAGTGGTGTTCAGGCAGTGTAGGGGGTCTTGCTTGGGGTGGAGTTTTACAGTTTAGGGCACTGCAGTTGTGTTCGGGCAGTGCAGGGAGTTATGCAGGGGGTGGTGTTTCAGGTTTTGGGGCAGTGCAGTGGTGTTCGGGCAGTGTAGGGGGTCTTGCGGGGTGGTGTTTCAGGGTTTAGGGCAGTGCAGTGGTGTTCTGGCAGTGTAGGGGGTCATGCTGGGGGATAGTGTTTCAGGGTTTAGGGCAGTGCAGTGGCGTTCGGGCAGTGTAAGGGGTCGTACAGGGGGGTGGTGTTTCAGGGTTTAGGGCAGTGCAGTGGTGTTCAGGCAGTGTAGGGGTCATACTGGGGGTGGTGTTTCAGGGCTTAGGGCAGTGCAGTGGTGTTCGGGCAGTGTAGGGGGTCGTGCTGGGGGTGGTGTTTCAGGGTTTAGGGCAGTGCAGTGGTGTTCGGGCAGTGTAGGGGGTCGTGCTGGGGGTGGTGTTTCAGGGTTTAGGGCAGTGCACTGGTGTTCGGGCAGTATAGGGGATCGTGCTGTGGCAGGTGTTTCAGGGTTTAGGGCAGTGCAGTGGTGTTCGGGCAGTGTAGGGGGTCGTGCTCTGGGTGGTGTTTCAGGGTTTAGGGAAGTGCACTGGCATTCGGGCAGTGTAGGGGGTCGTGCAGGGGGTGGTGTTTCAGGGTTCAGAGCAGTGCAGTGGCATTCGGGAAGTGTAGGGGGTCATGCTGGGGTTGGTGTTTCAGGGTTGAGGGCACTGCAGTGGCGTTTGGGCCCTGTAGAGGGTCGTGCAGGGGGGGTGGTGTTTCAGGGTTTAGGGCAGTGCAGTGGTGTTAGAAATGGGATTTCTGGTTGGCTAGGGCTTGCGCCAAAGCCAGGCAGAAACCACCACTCTAGTCAGGGCTGGGGAGTTACACGCCAAAGATAACCCCTGCTCAACCCCTTGGTAGCTTGGCACGAGCAGTCAGGCTTATCTCTGAGGCGATGTGTAAAGCGTTTGCGCGCGCACCCAGCAACAACACCCAAGGCCCACCACAAAGGAAACTCCACACAAGGTATTATAAAAAAATAACCTTTGTATTATACCACAACATATTAGATAACAACACACACTCTACAATGTGCCAACAGGCACGGGCAGAATTTACAAGGGATTATATGAACAGGGGACAGGGCCACATGGACCACTGTCAGGAATTAGCACTTGTGGAAATTAGCACTTAGAACATAGGAATAATACTTTAGCAGATAGCACATACAATCACTGTAGCGCTAAAATAGAACATGTAGCACACAACCAGTACTTACTGGTAACAGGTAAGTACCACCTACGCAACCCTAACCACCTTAGGAAAATATCGCGCAGGGAACTAGGACCTCACTAGCACCACCTGTACTAGGAGAAAACAAACAACCACCTAAGTATCACGATACCTGTAGGGGTAAAAGCATAATACAGATGGCGCATAAAAGCACATTTAGAGGTATAAACACAAGGCACATTAGCGCAAAACTCACATTCGCCACCACCTGTGGCAGTCCCTGGGCCAACTGGCCTTGAAGGGGCAAGACGCCCTATGTCCCAATGTCAGGGGGGGGCCTAAACATGGCAGCTGCCCACTAAGTGCTGGGCAGCTGTAGGGACTGAGGCCTGGGCACCTCTGGGCCCTAAGAACAAGTATGGCCTCCATTGGAGCCTCGCTGGGCTCTGAGCAAACAATCGTGGCCCCCTGAGCCCCTCTGGGCTCCACAACAAGAAATGCCCCCTGAGCCTCGCAGGCTCTACAACAAGAATGCGCCCCTTCGTTGGAGCCTGTACTCGGGGCTTTGTACACCACTGCCACGCGTTGGAGCCTCAGTGGGCCCTAGGACGCCTCTGAGGCAACGTTGGAGCGGCCCGCTGCCTTCCGGGGCCGCTCTTCACATTCCAGAAATACCCCCTCTCGGAGCGGCCCGCAACTGCAGCGCCGCTGTGGGGCACAGGGGAGCAGAGGCGGGAACCACGCGGAGTCCCGTTAGAGCGCACTGGCGCTCGGAGCAACAATGCAGGTAAAACCCACTACCCCGGCCTGCCCTCTTCACTCACCGGCGGTAAGGTCTGCTCTTGGCCCTCCGGCGAGCGCTTCCCTCGCGGCGGGGGCTGGGGGCGGACCCAGCACTTCCGTCTCTCTCCTGGGTCACGCTGCGTCAGCCCGGCCGGACTCTGCTTCGTCCAGGAGGCCTCGCCTCCGTTGGTTGCAGTCCAGTGCGGGGTGGGCTCCCGCCTGGACTCCACCGCCGGCTCACTTCTCCGGGCTGCACCGGGGCATGGGGTGGGCTCCCGTTGGCTTCCGGGTCAAGTCCCGCCCACGTTCTGCAAGGGCTGCCTGACTTCTGGCTGAAGCCCGGCCGCGGCGGTGGTTTCGGAAATAAAAGGGGTAGGCTCCCTCGCGCTATGAAATACACGGTGGGGTGGGCACCCGCTGTGAAATTAAGACCAATAAGCGGAGTGGGCACCCGCCAACGACCACGGCAATGTCCCTGGCAGGGTGGGCACCTGCCAGGGGACTCTAAGATCAGCGAAGATGGGGCAAACGCCGGGTGGGCACCGGCTTTCAGAAATAAAGCGCTCCTAGCGCTAAGGAAAATAAAAGCGCTTCCAGGCGCTTAGGGATGCCCACAGACACCAAGTCCAGCAAAGTTCTCTCCTGCATGCAGCAGGGCAGGGGTGGGGGGCAAGGCTGGACCCAGAGCCAGCTCACTGGGCCTCCAGGCAGGGAGGTAGTCCAAGTAGCGGTCCTCTGGTCCAGCGGCAGCAGCAGCAGCCCCCCTCAGGTAAGATCCTGGCAGAGAACAGTTTCTGTGGGGACACAGCCCCATTTTTATACAGTAAAACCCTTTGTTCTTGGTTCCGGGTGAGGGGGAAAACCAGTCGCAGCTGGTTGGGAGCACCCTTGATGTGCTCAGCCCCTCACTCTATTTACTGGCAGGGCTAGGGTCGTCAGCCGCACCACAGGGGGCGGAGCCAGCATTGTGTGGGGAAAGCCCTGCCCTATTCAGGTCCAAGGTGCACTCCTCCCCAGCCATCAGCATGCTAATCTCCCTATTCACCACCGGGTGACTCCTCCTGACTCTGGGGAATCCCTAGCCCGTCACATGACCTCAGCCAGCCAATCATGCGACAAGGCACACATTTTACACTGCACACCGAAGTGCCCACTTCTAGAAGTGGCACTTCCATACTAGGTACATGCACGCCGCACACATCATCGCGCAGCATTCAATCACACGAGTCCGCACATACCAAACTCGACCATGCACACCCCACGCATCAGGAACTACTAGGGAGACATACATTCCCCATGCATTCCTATAGGAGGGCAGGCCTATCTCACCACATGCACTCAGAGTGCGCACGCACTTTACCCTGGGACACAGGGAAAGTGCGCAGAAACCAAAAACCACTATCACCAAGTCACCAATAAAAGCAAAAAAATTCAGGGGTGAACCTGCCAGAAGGGCCAAGTCCAACACAACCCCCTTCCAGCCAAAACGCAGGGCAGACCAATCACCACCGTGATGGACTTCCCTGCTTGGGGCGATAGAACACGGACGCGGGCCCGCAACTGCAGGGACACCCTCCGGTTCTACGCCACGGTGAACCCATGGAATTCTTTCTAACACCACTGTCTGGACCAACTGGGCTACCCCACTGGTACTCCCAAGCTGTCCGCGGCCAAGACCAGGCCCTAGGCCACCCAGGAGCCACCGGTCCTTGCCTAATCACAGAGTGGGGGTAGTAACCCCTGGCCCATAGCGGCCATTCTCCACTCTTCCTGTCTGCAAGACAGGACTAGACTGCCACTGGTTCTCCAGCCTAGGGTCTACACCCTCAGGCGGACCAGGAGTCTCAGGGAAGGCTCTCCTCCCCCTACCTCTTCTCCTAGGGTTCCTCCTCCTCTGGCGAGGGGTACACCTAGAACGCCATTCCAACCCAGGGTTTAACCCCTCAGGTTGTACCGGGGCCAGAGGTGGGCTCTCCCACCCTCTGCACCCCCTTCCAGAGCCCTGCTCTCTACCAACTGGGGCAGTACCTCTGGAAGAAGAACCGGTCGGGACGCTGGTTACAGACGTCCCACCCTTCAGGTCAGGCTGATCCTGAACCTGGCCTTCCAACCTCCGGCCTAGAACCTTCGGTGGAATAATCGCCTGGCACTCCAGGACTTTGGGGGATTTACGCTCCATCCCCCTGAGGCTAACAAACGACACATACGCCGTGTGAGTGTCTGTCTGGCGCAGATCTCCCGTCCCCTGTCCATCTGACAGTGCGCAGAGATCCCCCAGAACAGAAGTGGTGTCACCCTGGTCACTACACGGGATCCTAGCCCAACTGGGTAGTCCCTGACCCACTGGCTCTTCCACTGGGCAACTCATCCCCCAATCACTCCTCACGCTGGACTCCTGTACCCTCCCTACCGGAGCGGTACTGCCAGCCTCTAGAACCACAGGAGCCCTGGTTACAGGTGCTCCAGGTCCTCTACTCACTAAGAGATCTTCCTCAAATGGGCTAACAGGACAGCCTAGGTCCCCAACTTGGTGTTCCCTCATGAAACCATCCAAGTCCTGAGGCAGGGTTTCGTACGTCTGGGGACCCTCGGTCACCCACTTACTCCCGCTCCACTGAGCCAGGCCGTAAGCCCCTACACCCTCCTCGCTATCCTGGGACCTAGCTGGGCTACACTGAGCCTCTTCCACCACGCTGGGCTGGAAGATACCTGACCCACTACTTTTGGAGTCACTCCCTAATGACTCTAGAGAACCTCTAGCACTTTCCCAGCGCCCTGCTTCCCCTGCAAGCTCAAGGGGCTCAGACAATCCACACCCCAACAGGTGTTGGCGCAACCCCGGCACACAACAACTGAGCAGGTGTTCTTTGAGAACCAGATTACACAGTATATCAAAATCACTTGCTGTGGGAATCCAATCAAACATTGCATCCTCACATCCATCCACAAACTCCTCCCAAGTCTGGTGAGACAGTTTCCTACTGCCCCTGAATTTTAACCTTAACTCCTCCTCCTGGGGAACAGGTACCAGACTGGGGGGACTGGGATTTCCTACACTGGAATCTATATGGCTGCCACCACTGGACTCAACCCTCCCTGGGGAGCCCAGAAAATTAAAACTGCGCGCAGGGGATAGTCCACCCTCCAGAGCTGATTTCTCCCTGGTGAAGGCCCTCTCAGCCTCCGCTATCCTCTCCTGCGCTATGACCCTCTCAGTCTCCAACTTTTTCTCCTCCACATCCAGCTGTTGCTTCTCGACCTCCAGCTGCGCCATAGCCTGGGCATGCTCTAACCTGAGCTTTTCTAATGTCAGCTGGTGCTCCCTTTCTTTCCTCCTATCTTCCCACTCCTCTGGGGACAGGGAAAGGGATGAGGCGCTGCCTCCTACGCTGGACCCAGCAAGGGACTCACTACCTATGGGGTCCTCACTCTCTACTGGCGTCCAGGTACTGTCATCTTCTTCCTCCTCTTCTGAATCTTCAGGGCTCCCCACAGACCCACCACCCTCCAGGTGTGAGGCCTGGGCCCTTTCCATACTGTGCTCAAGATCCCATGGACCCTTTTGCCATAGGACCAGGTGGTCCTGAAGTTCGTACAGAGTGTCGGACTCTCTCTCTGTACAGGACCTTTCTAACTCCTGCCTCTGGCACCAAGCTAGCTCATAGGGATCACAAGCAGGCTCCATTCTGGCGGACGTTATGGTGAAAAGATTATACAGGGAACCTAGGGGTCTGAGCTTAACAGGAGCACACAATTCACAAAAAGATTCAGCCAGCTCTCTAACCCAGAGAACTCACACTCACTTGCCTAGTGCCACACACCATCCATCCACACACAACCCTCCCCTCGGACTGGTAAGGCAGTTTCTACCACCCCTGATTCCTCAACCTGACCACAAGTGACACAGGTACCAACTCTGGGCGCAGGGCGGAGGACAAATGTACTGGACACTATTACGCTGCCACCACTGGATCCCACCCTCTGGTGAATCCAGAAAACACAATGCACTTAGGGGGGATGATCTACCCTCCCGAGCTAGGGACACTTACCAATTAAGTCCCCACTGTAGGCCAACCCAAGAAATAGCAAACAGCACAGGGGCAGTTACCTCCTCCAGCTTCTACTGCAGGCCAACCCCAGAAATAACAAACAGCACAGGGGCAGTTACCTCCTCCAGCTTCTACTGCAGGCCAACCCAAGAAACCGCTGTCTGCACAAGGGCAGTTACCTCCTACAGTTTCTGGTTTCTGTCCTTGGCAGGACACTCAACTCAAAGTGCACCAGCAACACATTTCTACAGAAATGACTTTTAAGAACAATCTTAAAACAATAATCCCTATACCATGTGATTTATCTAAATGCAGAGTTTTGTGGTGCAGCCAGTTGCCGCTGCGGTACAGCGCAAACGCAAGTCCAAATCCCACCGCTGATCACCAATGTTAGAAATGGGATTTCTGGTTGGCTAGGGCTTGCGCCAAAGCCAGGCAGAAACCACCACTCTAGTCAGGGCTGGGGAGTTACACGCCAAAGATAACCCCTGCTCACCCCCTTGGTAGCTTGGCACGAGCAGTCAGGCTTATCTCTGAGGCGATGTGTAAAGCGTTTGCACGCGCACCCAGCAACAACACCCAAGGCCCACCACAAAGGAAACTCCACACAAGGTATTATAAAAAAATAACCTTTGTATTATACCACAACACATTAGATAAAAACACACACTCTACAATGTGCCAACAGGCACGGGCAGAATTTACAAGGGATTATATGAACAGGGGACAGGGCCACATGGACCACTGTCAGGAATTAGCACTTGTGGAAATTAGCACTTAGAACATAGGAATAATACTTTAGCACATAGCACATACAATCACTGTAGCGCTAAAATAGAACATGTAGCACACAACCAGTACTTACTGGTAACAGGTAAGTACCACCTACGCAACCCTAACCACCTTAGGAAAATATCACGCAGGGAACTAGGACCTCACTAGCACCACCTGTACTAGGAGAAAGCAAAGAACCACCTAAGTATCACGATACCTGTAGGGGTAAAAGCATAATACAGATGGCGCATAAAAGCACATTCAGAGGTGTAAACACAAGGCACATTAGCGCAAAACTCACATTCGCCACCACCTGTGGCAGTCCCTAGGCCAACTGGCCTTGAAGGGGCAAGACGCCCTATGTCCCAATGTCAGGGGGGGGGCCTAAACGTGGCAGCTGCCCACTAAGTGCTGGGCAGCTGTAGGGACTGAGGCCTGGGCACCTCTGGGCCCTAAGAACAAGTATGGCCTCCGTTGGAGCCTCGCTGGGCTCTGAGCAAACACTCATGGCCCCCTGAGCCCCTCTGGGCTCCACAACAAGAAATGCCCCCTGAGCCTCGCAGGCTCTACAACAAGAATGCGCCCCTTCGTTGGAGCCTGTACTCGGGGCTTTGTACACCACTGCCACGTGTTGGAGCCTCGGTGGGCCCTAGGACGCCTCTGGGGCAACGTTGGAGCGGCCCGCTGCCTTCCAGGGCCGCTCTTCACATTCCAGAAATACCCCCTCTCGGAGCGGCCCGCAACTGCGGCGCCGCTGTGGGGGACAGGGGGGCAGAGGCGGGAACCACGCGGAGTCCCGTTAGAGCGCACTGGCGCTCGGAGCAACAATGCAGGTAAAACCCACTACCCCGGACTGCCCTCTTCACTCACCGGCGGTAAGGTCTGCTCTTGGCCCTCCGGCGAGCGCTTCCCTCGCGGCGGGGGCTGGGGGCGGACCCAGCACTTCCGTCTCTCTCCTGGGTCGCGCTGCGTCAGCCCGGCCGGACTCTGCTTCGTCCAGGAGGCCTCGCCTCCGTTGGTTGCAGTCCAGTGCGGGGTGAGCTCCTGCCTGGACTCCACCGCCGGCTCACTTCTCCGGGCTGCACCGGGGCACGGGGTGGGCTCCCGTTGGCTTCCGGGTCAAGTCCCACCCACGTCCTGCAAGGGCTGCCTGACTTCCGGCT
This sequence comes from Triturus cristatus, assembly GCF_964204655.1. Classification (NCBI taxonomy): domain Eukaryota; kingdom Metazoa; phylum Chordata; class Amphibia; order Caudata; family Salamandridae; genus Triturus; species Triturus cristatus. The sequence continues at coordinate 509,239,467 of NC_140579.1, read as the reverse complement.
GAAGCCCGGCTGCGGCGGTGGTTTCGGAAATAAAAGGGGTAGGCTCCCTCGTGCTATGAAATACACGGTGGGGTGGGCACCCGCCGTGAAATTAAGACCAATAAGCGTGGTGGGCACCCGCCAACGACCACGGCAATGTCCCTGGCAGGGTGGGCACCTGCCAGGGGACTCTAAGATCAGCGCAGATGGGGCAAACGCCGGGTGGGCACCGGCTTTCAGAAATAAAGCGCTCCTAGCGCTAAGGAAAATAAAAGCGCTTCCAGGCGCTTAGGGATGCCCACAGACACCAAGTCCAGCAAAGTTCTCCCCTGCATGCAGCAGGGTAGGGGTGGGGGGCAAGGCTGGACCCAGAGCCAGCTCACTGGGCCTCCAGGCAGTGGCGGTCCTCTGGTCCAGCGACAGCAGCAGCAGCCCCCCTCAGGTAAGATCCTGGCAGAGAACAGTTTCTGTGGGGACACAGCCCCATTTTTATACAGTAAAACCCTTTGTTCTTGGTTCAGGGTGAGGGGGAAAACCAGTCCCAGCTGGTTGGGGAGCACCCTTGATGTGCTCAGCCCCTCACTCTATTCACTGGCAGGGCTAGGGTCGTCAGTCGCACCACAGGGGGCGGAGCCAGCATTGTGTGGGGAAAGCCATGCCCTATTCAGGTCCAAGGTGCACTCCTCCCCAGCCATCAGCATGCTAATCTCCCTATTCACCACCGGGTGACTCCTCCTGACTCTGGGGAATCCCTAGCCCGTCACATGACCTCAGCCAGCCAATCATGCGACAAGGCACACATTTTACACTGCATACCGAAGTGCCCACTTCTAGAAGTGGCACTTCCATACTAGGTACATGCACGCCACACACATCATCGCGCAGCATTCAATCACACGAGTCCGCACATACCAAACTCGACCATGCACAACCCACGCATCAGGAACTACTAGGGACACATACATTCCCCATGCATTCCTATGGGAGGGCAGGCCTATCTCACCACATGCACTCAGAGTGCGCACGCACTTTACCCTGGGACACAGGGAAAGTGCGCAGAAACCAAAAACCACTATCATCAAGTCACCAATAAAAGCAAAAAGTTCAGGGGTGAACCTGCCAGAAGGGCCAAGTCCAACAAGTGGCATTCGGGCAGTGTAGGGGGTCGTGCTGGTGTTTCAGGGTTTAGGGCAGAGCAGTGGTGTTCGGGCACTGTAGTACGACATTCTGGGTGTAGTGTTTCAGGGTTTAGGCAGTGCAGTGGTGTTCGGGCAGTGTAGGGGGTCTTGCTGGGCGTGGTGTTTCAGGGTTTAGGACCGTGCAGGGGTGTTCGGGCAGTGTAGTGGGTCGTGCAGGGGGGTGGGGTTTCAGGGTTTAGGGTAGTGCAGTGGTGTTCAGGCAGTGTAGGGGGTCGTGCTGGGGGTGGTGTTTCAGGGTTTAGGGCAGTGCAGTGGTGTTCGGGCAGTGTAGGGGGTTGTGCAGGGGGATAGTGTTACAGGGTTTAGGGCAGTGCAGTGGTGTTCAGACAGCGTAGGGGGTCATGCTGGGGGTGGTGTTTGAGGGTTTAGGGCAGAGCAGTGGTGTTCGGGCAGTGTAGGGGGTTATGCAGGGGGGTGATGTTTCAGGCTTTAGGGCAGTGCACTGGTGTTCGGGCAGTGTAGGGGTCGTGGTAGGGGCTAGTGTTTCAGGGTTTAGGGCAATGCCGTGGTGTTCGGACACTGTAGGGGATCGTGCTGGGGCTAGTGTTTCAGGGTTTAGGGCAGTGCAGTGGTGTTCGAGCAGTGTAGGGGGTTGTGCAGGGGGGTAGTGTTTCAGAGGTTAGGGCAGTGCAGTGGTGTTCAGGCAGTGTAGGGGGTTGTGCTGGGGGTGGTGTTTCAGGGTTTAGGGCAGTGCAGTGGTGTTCAGGCATTGTAGGGGGTCGTGCAGGGGGTGGTGTTTCAGGGTTTAGGTCAGTGCAGTGGTGTTTGGCCATGTAGGGGGCCATGCAGGGGGGTGGTGTTTCATGGTTTAGGCAGTGCAGTGGTGTTCGGACAGTGTAGGGGTTCGTGCTGGGGGTGATGTTTCAAGGTTTAGGGCAGTGTAGTAGTGTTCGGACCGTGTAGGGGTCGTGCAGGGGATGGTGTTTTAGGGTTTAGGGCTGTGCAGTGGTGTTCAGGCTGTGTAGGGGGTCATGCTGGGGTTGGTGTTTCAGGGTTCAGGGCAGTGCAGTGGCATTCGGGAAGTGTAGGGGGTCATGCTGGGGTTGGTGTTTCAGGGTTGAGGGCACTGCAGTGGCGTTTGGGCCCTGTAGAGGGTCGTGCAGGGGGGTGGTGTTTTAGGGTTCAGGGCAGTGCAGTGGCATTCGGGCAGTGTAGGGGGTCGTGCTGGTGTTTCAGGGTTTAGGGCAGAGCAGTGGTGTTCGGGCACTGTAGTACGACGTTCTGGGTGTAGTGTTTCAGTGTTTAGGCAGTGCAGTGGTGTTCGGGCAGTGTAGGGGGTCTTGCTGGGCGTGGTGTTTCAGGGTTTAGGGCCGTGCAGGGGTGTTCGGGCAGTGTAGGGGGTCGTGCAGGGGGGTGGTGTTTCAGGGTTTAGGGTAGTGCAGTGGTGTTCAGGCAGTGTAGGGGGTCATGCTGGGGGTGGTGTTTCAGGGTTTAGGGCAGTGCAGTGGTGTTCAGGCAGTGTAGGGGGTTGTGCAGGGGGATAGTGTTACAGGGTTTAGGGCAGTGCAGTGGTGTTCAGGCAGCGTAGGGGGTCATGCTGGGGGTGGTGTTTGAGGGTTTAGGGCAGAGCAGTGGTGTTCAGGCTGTGTAGGGGGTCATGCAGGGGTGTTTTTTCAGGGTTTAGGGCAGAGCAGTGGTGTTCGGGCAGTGTAGGGGGTCGTGCTGGGGGTGGTGTTTCAGGGTTTAGGGCAGCGCACTGGTGTTCGGGCAGTATAGGGGATCGTGCTGGGGCAGGTGTTTCAGGGTTTAGGACAGTGCAGTGGTGTTCGGGCAGTGTAGGGGGTCGTGCTGGGGGTGGTGTTTCAGGGTTTAGGGAAGTGCACTGGCATTCGGGCGGTGTAGGGGGTCATGCAGGGGGTGGTGTTTTAGGGTTCAGGGCAGTGCAGTGGCATTCGGGAAGTGTACGGGGTCATGCTGGGGTTGGTGTTTCAGGGTTGAGGGCACTGCAGTGGTGTTTGGGCCCTGTAGAGGGTCGTACAGGGGGTTGTGTTTCAAGGTTTAGGGCAGTGCAGTGGCATTCGGGCAGTGTAGGGGGTCGTGCTGGTGTTTCAGGGTTAAGGGCAGAGCAGTGGTGTTCGGACACTGTAGTACGACGTTCTGGGTGTAGTGTTTCAGGGTTTAGGCAGTGCAGTGGTGTTTGGGCAGTGTAGGGGGGCTTGCTGGGCGTGGTGTTTCAGGGTTTAGGGACGTGCAGGGGTGTTCGGGCAGTGTAGGGGGTCGTGCAGGGGGGTGGTGTTTCAGGGTTTAGGGTAGTGCAGTGGTGTTCAGGCAGTGTAGGTGGTCGTGCTGGGGGGGTGTTTCAGGGTTTAGGGCAGTGCAGTGGTGTTCGGGCAGTGTAGGGGGTTGTGCAGGGGGATAGTGTTACAGGGTTTAGGGCAGCGCAGTGGTGTTCAGGCAGCGTAGGGGGTCATGCTGGGGGTGGTGTTTGAGGGTTTAGGGCAGAGCAGTGGTGTTCAGGCTGTGTAGGGGGTCATGCAGGGGTGTTGTTTCAGGGTTTAGGGCAGAGCAGTGGTGTTCAGGCAGTGTAGGGGGTTGTGCAGGGGGGTGATTTTTCAGGGTTTAGGGCAGTGCACTGGTGTTCGGGCAGTGTAGGGGTCGTGGTAGGGGCTAGTGTTTCAGGGTTTAGGGCAATGCTGTGGTGTTCGGACACTGTAGGGGATCGTGCTGGGGCTAGTGTTTCAGGGTTTAGGGCAGTGCAGTGGAGTTCGAGCAGTGTAGGGGGTTGTGCAGGGGGGTGGTGTTTCAGAGGTTAGGGCAGTGCAGTGATGTTCAGGCAGTGTAGGGGGTTGTGCTGGGGGTGGTGTTTCAGGGTTTAGGGCAGTGCAGTGGTGTTCAGGCATTGTAGGGGGTCGTGCAGGGGGTGGTGTTTCAGGGTTTAGGTCAGTGCAGTGGTGTTTGGCCATGTAGGGGGTCATGCAGGGGGGTGGTGTTTCATGGTTTAGGCAGTGCAGTGGTGTTCGGACAGTGTAGGGATTCGTGCTCGGGGTGATGTTTCAAGGTTTAGGGCAGTGTAGTAGTGTTCGGACCGTGTAGGGGTCGTGCAGGGGATGGTGCTTCAGGGTTTAGGGCAGTGCAGTGGTGTTCAGGCTGTGTAGGGGGTCATGCTGGGGTTGGTGTTTCAGGGTTCAGGGCAGTGCAGTGGCATTCGGGAAGTGTAGGGGGTCATGCTGGGGTTGGTGTTTCAGGGTTGAGGGCACTGCAGTGGCGTTTGGGCCTTGTAGAGGGTCATGCAGGGGGGTGGTGTTTCAGGGTTTAGGGCAGTGCAGTGGCATTCGGGCAGTGTAGGGGGTCGTGCTGGTGTTTCAGGGTTTAGGGCAGAGCAGTGGTGTTCGGGCACTGTAGTACGACGTTCTGGGTGTAGTGTTTCAGGGTTTAGGCAGTGCAGTGGTGTTCGGGCAGTGTAGGGGGTCTTCCTGGGCGTGGTGTTTCAGGGTTTAGGGCCGTGCAGGGGTGTTCGGGCAGTGTAGGGGGTCGTGCAGGGGGGTGGTGTTTCAGGGTTTAGGGTAGTGCAGTGGTGTTCAGGCAGTGTAGGGGGTCATGCTGGGTGTGGTGTTTTAGGGTTTAGGGCAGTGCAGTGGTGTTCAGGCAGTGTAGGGGGTTGTGCAGGGGGATAGTGTTACAGGGTTTAGGGCAGTGCAGTGGTGTTCAGGCAGCGTAGGGGGTCATGCTGGGGGTGGTGTTTGAGGGTTTAGGGCAGAGCAGTGGTGTTCAGGCTGTGTAGGGGGTCATGCAGGGGTGTTGTTTCAGGGTTTAGGGCAGAGCAGTGGTGTTCGGGCAGTGTAGGGGGTCGTGCTGGGGGTGGTGTTTCAGGGTTTAGGGCAGTGCACTGGTGTTCGGGCAGTATAGGGGATCGTGCTGGGGCAGGTGTTTCAGGGTTTAGGACAGTGCAGTGGTGCTCGGGCAGTGTAGGGGGTCGTGCTGGGGGTGGTGTTTCAGGGTTTAGGGAAGTGCACTGGCATTCGGGCAGTGTAGGGGGTCATGCAGGGGGTGGTGTTTTAGGGTTCAGGGCAGTGCAGTGGCATTCGGGAAGTGTACGGGGTCATGCTGGGGTTGGTGTTTCAGGGTTGAGGGCACTGCAGTGGTGTTTGGGCCCTGTAGAGGGTCGTACAGGGGGTTGTGTTTCAGGGTTTAGGGCAGTGCAGTGGCATTCGGGCAGTGTAGGGGGTCGTGCTGGTGTTTCAGGGTTAAGGGCAGAGCAGTGGTGTTCGGGCACTGTAGTACGACGTTCTGGGTGTAGTGTTTCAGGGTTAAGGCAGTGCAGTGGTGTTTGGGCAGTGTAGGGGGGCTTGCTGGGCGTGGTGTTTCAGGGTTTAGGGACGTGTAGGGGTGTTCGGGCAGTGTAGGGAGTCGTGCAGGGGGGTGGTGTTTCAGGGTTTAGGGTAGTGCAGTGGTGTTCAGGCAGTGTAGGTGGTCGTGCTGGGGGGGGTGTTTCAGGGTTTAGGGCAGTGCAGTGGTGTTCGGGCAGTGTAGGGGGTTGTGCAGGGGGATAGTGTTACAGGGTTTAGGGCAGCGCAGTGGTGTTCAGGCAGCGTAGGGGGTCATGCTGGGGGTGGTGTTTGAGGGTTTAGGGCAGAGCAGTGGTGTTCAGGCTGTGTAGGGGGTCATGCAGGGGTGTTGTTTCAGGGTTTAGGGCAGAGCAGTGGTTTTCAGGCAGTGTAGGGGGATGTGCAGGGGGGTGATTTTTCAGGGTTTAGGGCAGTGCACTGGTGTTCGGGCAGTGTAGGGGTCGTGGTAGGGGCTAGTGTTTCATGGGTTTAGGGCAATGCCGTGGTGTTCGGACACTGTAGGGGATCGTGCTGGGGCTAGTGTTTCAGGGTTTAGGGCAGTGCAGTGGAGTTCGAGCAGTGTAGGGGGTTGTGCAGGGGGTGGTGTTTCAGAGGTTAGGGCAGTGCAGTGGTGTTCAGGCAGTGTAGGGGGTTGTGCTGGGGGTGGTGTTTCAGGGTTTAGGGCAGTGCAGTGGTGTTCAGGCATTGTAGGGGGTCGTGCAGGGGGTAGTGTTTCAGGGTTTAGGTCAGTGCAGTGGTGTTTGGCCATGTAGGGGGTCATGCAGGGGGGTGGTGTTTCATGGTTTAGGCAGTGCAGTGGTGTTCGGACAGTGTAGGGATTCGTGCTGGGGGTGATGTTTCAAGGTTTAGGGCAGTGTAGTAGTGTTCGGACCGTGTAGGGGTCGTGCAGGGGATGGTGCTTCAGGGTTTAGGGCAGTGCAGTGGTGTTCAGGCTGTGTAGGGGGTCATGCTGGGGTTGGTGTTTCAGGGTTCAGGGCAGTGCAGTGGCATTCGGGAAGTGTAGGGGGTCATGCTGGGGTTGGTGTTTCAGGGTTGAGGGCACTGCAGTGGCGTTTGGGCCCTGTAGAGGGTCGTGCAGGGGGGTGGTGTTTCAGGGTTTAGGGCAGTGCAGTGGCATTCGGGCAGTGTAGGGGGTCGTGCTGGTGTTTCAGGGTTTAGGGCAGAGCAGTGGTGTTCGGGCACTGTAGTACGACGTTCTGGGTGTAGTGTTTCAGGGTTTAGGCAGTGCAGTGGTGTTCGGGCAGTGTAGGGGGTCTTCCTGGGCGTGGTGTTTCAGGGTTTAGGGCCGTGCAGGGGTGTTCGGGCAGTGTAGGGGGTCATGCAGGGGGGTGGTGTTTCAGGGTTTAGGGTAGTGCAGTGGTGTTCAGGCAGTGTAGGGGGTCATGCTGGGGGTGGTGTTTCAGGGTTTAGGGCAGTGCAGTGGTGTTCAGGCAGTGTAGGGGGTTTTGCAGGGGGATAGTGTTACAGGGTTTAGGGCAGTGCAGTGGTGTTCAGGCAGCGTAGGGGGTCATGCTGGGGGTGGTGTTTGAGGGTTTAGGGCAGAGCAGTGGTGTTCAGGCTGTGTAGGGGGTCATGCAGGGGTGTTGTTTCAGGGTTTAGGGCAGAGCAGTGGTGTTCGGGCAGTGTAGGGGGTCGTGCTGGGGGTGGTGTTTCAGGGTTTAGGGCAGTGCACTGGTGTTCGGGCAGTATAGGGGATCGCGCTGGGGAAGGTGTTTCAGGGTTTAGGACAGGGCAGTGGTGTTCGGGCAGTGTAGGGGGTCGTGCTGGGGGTGGTGTTTCAGGGTTTAGGGAAGTGCACTGGCATTCGGGCAGTGTAGGGGGTCATGCAGGGGGTGGTGTTTCAGGGTTCAGGGCAGTGCAGTGGCATTCGGGAAGTGTACGGGGTCATGCTGGGGTTGGTGTTTCAGGGTTGAGGGTACTGCAGTGGTGTGGGCCCTGTAGAGGGTCGTACAGGGGGTTGTGATTCAGGGTTTAGGGCAGTGCAGTGGTGTTCGGGCAGTGTAGGGGTTCGTGCTTGGGCTAGTGTTTCAGGGTTTAGGGCAGTGCAGTGATGTTTGTGTAGTATAGGGGGTCGTGCTGGGGGTAATGTTTAAGTGTTTAGGGTAGTGCAGTGGTGTTTGGGTATGAAATGGGTTCGTGCTGGGGTAGATTTAGGGTTTAGGGCAGTGCAGTGATGTTTGGGCAGTGTAGGGGGTCGAGCAGGGGGGTGGTGTTTCAGGGTTTAGGGCAGTGCAGTGGTGTTCGGGAAGTGTAGGGAGTCGACCAGGGGGGTGATGTTTCAGGGTTTAGGGCAGTGCAGTGGTGATCGGACAGTGTAGGGGGTCGTGGTGGGCTAGTGTTTCAGTGTTTAGGGCAGTGCAGTGGTGTTCGGGCAGTGTAGGGGGTCATGCTGGGGCTAGTGTTTCAGGGTTTAGGGCAGGGCAGTGGTGTTCGGACAGTGTAGGGAGTTGTGCTGGGGCTAGTGTTTCAGGGTTTAGGGCAGTGCAGTGATGTTTGTGTAGTATAGGGGGTCGTACTGGGGGTAATGTTTAAGTGTTTAGGGTAGATCAGTGGTGTTTGGGTATGAAATGGGTTCGTGCTGGGGTAGATTTAGGGTTTAGGGCAGTGCAGTGATCTTAGGGCAGTGTAGGGGGTCGTGCAGGGGGGTGGTGTTTCAGGGTTTAGGGCAGTGCAGTGGTGTTCGGGAAGTGTAGGGGGTTGACCAGGGGGGTGATGTTTCAGGGTTTAGGGCAGTGCAGTGGTGTTCGGACAGTGTAGGGGGTCATGGTGGGGCTAGTGTTTCAGTGTTTAGGACAGTGCAGTGGTGTTCGGGCAGTGTAGGATTCGTGCTTGGGCTGGTGTTTCAGGGTTTAGGACAGAGCTGTGGGGTTCGGGTACTGTAGGGGGTCCTGCTGGGACTGGTGTTTCAGGGTTTAGGGCAGAGCAGTGGTGTACGGGCAGAGTAGGGGGTCGTGCGGGTGGTGGTGTTTCAGGGTTTAGGGCAGTGCAGTGGTGTTCGGGCAGTGTAGGGGGTCGTGCGGGGGGTTGTGTTTCAGGGTTTAGGGCAGTGCAGTGGCATTCAGGCAGTGTAGGGGGTCATGCAGGGAGATGGTGTTTCAGGGTTTAGGGCAGTGCAGTGTCGTCCGGGCAGTGTGGGGTGTCATGCAGGGGGGTTGTGTTTCAGGGTTTTGGGCAGTGCAGTGGTTTTTGGGCAGTGTAGGGGGACATGCTGGGGGTGGTGTTTCAGGGTTTAGGGGAGTGTAGTGGTCTTCGGGCAATATAGGGGTCGTGCTGGGGTGGGTGTTTCAGAGTTTAGGGCAGAGCAGTAGTGTTCGGGCAGTGTAGGGCGTCGTGCTGGGGGTAGTGTTTCAGGGTTTAGGGCAGTGCAGTGGTGTTCTGGCAGTGTAGGGGGTCTTGCTGGGGCTAGTGTTTCAGGGTTTAGGGCAGTGAAGTTCGGGCAGTGTAGGGGATCGTGCTGGGAGTGGTGTTTCAGGGTTTAGAGCAGTGCAGTGGTATTCAAGCAGTGTAGGGAGTCGTGCTGGGGGTAGTAATTCAGGGTTTAGGGCAGTGCAGTGCTGTTCGGGCAGTGTAGCGGGCCGTGCTGCGGTCGGGTTTCAGGATTTAGGGCAGTGCAGTGGTGTTTGGGTAGTGTAGGGGGTCGTGCTGTGGGTGGTGTTTTAGGATTTAGGGCAGCGCAGTGGTGTTCGGGCAGTGTAGGGGGTCGTGCTGGGGGTGGTGTTTCAGAGTTTAGGGCAGTGCAGTGGTGTTCGGGCATTGTAGGGGGTCATGCTGGGGATGGTGATTCAGGGTTTAAAGCAGTGCAGTGGTGCTCGGGCAGTATAGGGGGTCTTGCTGGGGGTGGTTTCTCAGGATTTAGGGCAGTACAGTGTTGTTCGGGCAGTGTAGGGGGTCGTGCTGGGGCTAGTGTTTCAGGGTTTAGGGCGGTGCAGTGATATTTGTGCAGTGTAGGGGGTCGTGCTTGTTGTAGATTTAGGGTTTTGGGCAGTGCAGTGGTGTTTGTGTAGTATAGGGGGTCGTGCTGGGGGTACTGTTTTAGGGTTTAGGGCAGTGCGGTGATGTTTCTGTAGTGTAGGGGGTTGTGCTGGGGGAAGTGTTTTAGGGTTTAGTGTTGTGCAGTGGTGTTTGGTTAGTGTAGGAAGTCGTGCTGGGGGTAGTGTTTTAGGGTTTAGGGTAGTGCAGTGGTGTTTGGGTAGTGTAGGGTGTCGTGCTGGGGGTAGTGGTTTAGAGTTTAGGGTAGTACAGTGGTGTTTAGGTAGTGTAGGGGTACTGCTGGGGGTAGTGTTTTAGGGTTTAGGGTAGTGCACTGGTGTTTGGGTAGTGTAGGAAGTCGTGCTGGGGGTAGTGTTTTAGGGTTTAGGGTAGTGCAGTGGTTTTTGGGTAGTGTAGGGTGTCGTGCTGGGGGTAGTGGTTTAGAGTTTAGGGTAGTACAGTGGTGTTTAGGTAGTGTAGGGGGTACTGCTGGGGGTAGTGTTTTAGGGTTTAGGGTAGTGCAGTGGTGTTTGGGTAGTATAGGGAGTCGGGCTGGGGGTAGTGTTTTAGGGTTTAGGGTAGTGCAGTGGTGTTTGTGTAGTGTAGGGGGTAGTGTTTTAGGGTTTAGGGTAGTGCATTGGTGTTTGTGTAGTGTAGGGGATCATGCTGGGGATAGTGTTTTAGGGTTTAGGGAAGTGCAGCAATGTTTGTGTAGTGTAGGGGGTCGTGTTGTAGGGTTTAGGGTAGTGCATTGGTCTTTGGGTAGAGTAGGGGGTTGTGCAGGGATAGTGTTTTAGGAATTAAGGTAGTGCAGTGGTGTTTGGGTAGTGTAGGGGGTCATGCGGGGGTAGGGTTTTAGGGTTTAGAGTAGTGCTGTGGTGTTTTGGTAGTGTAGGGGGTCGTGCGGGGGTTAGTGTTTTAGGGTTTAGGGTAGTGCAGTGGTGTTTGGGTAATGTAGGAGGTTGTGCTAGGGCAGTGTTTTAGGGTTTAGGGCAGTGCAGTGGTGTGTGGGTAGTGTAGGGGATTGTGCTGGGGTAGTGATTTAGGGTTTAGGGCAGTACATTGGTGTTTGTGTAGTGAAGTGGGTCGTGCGGAGGTAGTGTTTTAGGGTTTAGGGCAGAGCAGTGGTGTTCAGGCAGTGTAGGGGGTTGTGCAGGGGGGTGATTTTTCAGGGTTTAGGGCAGTGCACTGGTGTTCGGGCAGTGTAGGGGTCGTGGTAGGGGCTAGTGTTTCAGGGTTTAGGGCAATGCCGTGGTGTTCGGACACTGTAGGGGATCGTGCTGGGGCTAGTGTTTCAGGGTTTAGGGCAGTGCAGTGGAGTTCGAGCAGTGTAGGGGGTTGTGCAGGGGGGTGGTGTTTCAGAGGTTAGGGCAGTGCAGTGGTGTTCAGGCAGTGTAGGGGGTTGTGCTGGGGGTGGTGTTTCAGGGTTTAGGGCAGTGCAGTGGTGTTCAGGCATTGTAGGGGGTCGTGCAGGGGGTGGTGTTTCAGGGTTTAGGTCAGTGCAGTGGTGTTTGGCCATGTAGGGGGTCATGCAGGGGGGTGGTGTTTCATGGTTTAGGCAGTGCAGTGGTGTTCGGACAGTGTAGGGATTCGTGCTGGGGGTGATGTTTCAAGGTTTAGGGCAGTGTAGTAGTGTTCGGACCGTGTAGGGGTCGTGCAGGGGATGGTGCTTCAGGGTTTAGGGCAGTGCAGTGGTGTTCAGGCTGTGTAGGGGGTCATGCTGGGGTTGGTGTTTCATGGTTCAGGGCAGTGCAGTGGCATTCGGGAAGTGTAGGGGGTCATGCTGGGGTTGGTGTTTCAGGGTTGAGGGCACTGCAGTGGCGTTTGGGCCCTGTAGAGGGTCGTGCAGGGGGGTGGTGTTTCAGGGTTTAGGGCAGTGCAGTGGCATTCGGGCAGTGTAGGGGGTCGTGCTGGTGTTTCAGGGTTTAGGGCAGAGCAGTGGTGTTCGGGCACTGTAGTACGACGTTCTGGGTGTAGTGTTTCAGGGTTTAGGCAGTGCAGTGGTGTTCGGGCAGTGTAGGGGGTCTTCCTGGGCGTGGTGTTTCAGGGTTTAGGGCCGTGCAGGGGTGTTCGGGCAGTGTAGGGGGTCATGCAGGGGGGTGGTGTTTCAGGGTTTAGGGTAGTGCAGTGGTGTTCAGGCAGTGTAGGGGGTCATGCTGGGGGTGGTGTTTCAGGGTTTAGGGCAGTGCAGTGGTGTTCAGGCAGTGTAGGGGGTTTTGCAGGGGGATAGTGTTACAGGGTTTAGGGCAGTGCAGTGGTGTTCAGGCAGCGTAGGGGGTCATGCTGGGGGTGGTGTTTGAGGGTTTAGGGTAGTGCACTGGTGTTTGGGTAGTGTAGGAAGTCGTGCTGGGGGTAGTGTTTTAGGGTTTAGGGTAGTGCAGTGGTTTTTGGGTAGTGTAGGGTGTCGTGCTGGGGGTAGTGGTTTAGAGTTTAGGGTAGTACAGTGGTGTTTAGGTAGTGTAGGGGGTACTGCTGGGGGTAGTGTTTTAGAGTTTAGGGTAGTACAGTGGTGTTTAGGTAGTGTAGGGGTACTGCTGGGGGTAGTGTTTTAGGGTTTAGGGTAGTGCACTGGTGTTTGGGTAGTGTAGGAAGTCGTGCTGGGGGTAGTGTTTTAGGGTTTAGGGTAGTGCAGTGGTTTTTGGGTAGTGTAGGGTGTCGTGCTGGGGGTAGTGGTTTAGAGTTTAGGGTAGTACAGTGGTGTTTAGGTAGTGTAGGGGGTACTGCTGGGGGTAGTGTTTTAGGGTTTAGGGTAGTGCAGTGGTGTTTGGGTAGTATAGGGAGTCGGGCTGGGGGTAGTGTTTTAGGGTTTAGGGTAGTGCAGTGGTGTTTGTTTAGTGTAGGGGGTAGTGTTTTAGGGTTTAGGGTAGTGCATTGGTGTTTGTGTAGTGTAGGGGATCATGCTGGGGATAGTGTTTTAGGGTTTAGGGAAGTGCAGCAATGTTTGTGTAGTGTAGGGGGTCGTGTTGTAGGGTTTAGGGTAGTGCATTGGTCTTTGGGTAGAGTAGGGGGTTGTGCAGGGATAGTGTTTTAGGAATTAAGGTAGTGCAGTGGTGTTTGGGTAGTGTAGGGGGTCATGCGGGGGTAGGGTTTTAGGGTTTAGAGTAGTGCTGTGGTGTTTTGGTAGTGTAGGGGGTCGTGCGGGGGTTAGTGTTTTAGGGTTTAGGGTAGTGCAGTGGTGTTTGGGTAATGTAGGAGGTTGTGCTAGGGCAGTGTTTTAGGGTTTAGGGCAGTGCAGTGGTGTGTGGGTAGTGTAGGGGATTGTGCTGGGGTAGTGATTTAGGGTTTAGGGCAGTACATTGGTGTTTGTGTAGTGAAGTGGGTCGTGCGGAGGTAGTGTTTTAGGGTTTAGGGCAGAGCAGTGGTGTTCAGGCAGTGTAGGGGGTTGTGCAGGGGGGTGATTTTTCAGGGTTTAGGGCAGTGCACTGGTGTTCGGGCAGTGTAGGGGTCGTGGTAGGGGCTAGTGTTTCAGGGTTTAGGGCAATGCCGTGGTGTTCGGACACTGTAGGGGATCGTGCTGGGGCTAGTGTTTCAGGGTTTAGGGCAGTGCAGTGGAGTTCGAGCAGTGTAGGGGGTTGTGCAGGGGGGTGGTGTTTCAGAGGTTAGGGCAGTGCAGTGGTGTTCAGGCAGTGTAGGGGGTTGTGCTGGGGGTGGTGTTTCAGGGTTTAGGGCAGTGCAGTGGTGTTCAGGCATTGTAGGGGGTCGTGCAGGGGGTGGTGTTTCAGGGTTTAGGTCAGTGCAGTGGTGTTTGGCCATGTAGGGGGTCATGCAGGGGGGTGGTGTTTCATGGTTTAGGCAGTGCAGTGGTGTTCGGACAGTGAAGAGATTCGTGCTGGGGGTGATGTTTCAAGGTTTAGGGCAGTGTAGTAGTGTTCGGACCGTGTAGGGGTCGTGCAGGGGATGGTGCTTCAGGGTTTAGGGCAGTGCAGTGGTGTTCAGGCTGTGTAGGGGGTCATGCTGGGGTTGGTGTTTCATGGTTCAGGGCAGTGCAGTGGCATTCGGGAAGTGTAGGGGGTCATGCTGGGGTTGGTGTTTCAGGGTTGAGGGCACTGCAGTGGCGTTTGGGCCCTGTAGAGGGTCGTGCAGGGGGGTGGTGTTTCAGGGTTTAGGGCAGTGCAGTGGCATTCGGGCAGTGTAGGGGGTCGTGCTGGTGTTTCAGGGTTTAGGGCAGAGCAGTGGTGTTCGGGCACTGTAGTACGACGTTCTGGGTGTAGTGTTTCAGGGTTTAGGCAGTGCAGTGGTGTTCGGGCAGTGTAGGGGGTCTTCCTGGGCGTGGTGTTTCAGGGTTTAGGGCCGTGCAGGGGTGTTCGGGCAGTGTAGGGGGTCATGCAGGGGGGTGGTGTTTCAGGGTTTAGGGTAGTGCAGTGGTGTTCAGGCAGTGTAGGGGGTCATGCTGGGGGTGGTGTTTCAGGGTTTAGGGCAGTGCAGTGGTGTTCAGGCAGTGTAGGGGGTTTTGCAGGGGGATAGTGTTACAGGGTTTAGGGCAGTGCAGTGGTGTTCAGGCAGCGTAGGGGGTCATGCTGGGGGTGGTGTTTGAGGGTTTAGGGCAGAGCAGTGGTGTTCAGGCTGTGTAGGGGGTCATGCAGGGGTGTTGTTTCAGGGTTTAGGGCAGAGCAGTGGTGTTCGGGCAGTGTAGGGGGTCGTGCTGGGGGTGGTGTTTCAGGGTTTAGGGCATTGCACTGGTGTTCGGGCAGTATAGGGGATCGTGCTGGGGAAGGTGTTTCAGGGTTTAGGACAGGGCAGTGGTGTTCGGGCAGTGTAGGGGGTCGTGCTGGGGGTGGTGTTTCAGGGTTTAGGGAAGTGCACTGGCATTCGGGCAGTGTAGGGGGTCATGCAGGGGGTGGTGTTTCAGGGTTCAGGGCAGTGCAGTGGCATTCGGGAAGTGTACGGGGTCATGCTGGGGTTGGTGTTTCAGGGTTGAGGGCACTGCAGTGGTGTGGGCCCTGTAGAGGGTCGTACAGGGGGTTGTGTTTCAGGGTTTAGGGCAGTGCAGTGGTGTTCGGGCAGTGTAGGGGTTCGTGCTTGGGCTAGTGTTTCAGGGTTTAGGGCAGTGCAGTGATGTTTGTGTAGTATTGGGGGTCGTGCTGGGGGTAATGTTTAAGTGTTTAGGGTAGTGCAGTGGTGTTTGGGTATGAAATGGGTTCGTGCTGGGGTAGATTTAGGGTTTAGGGCAGTGCAGTGATGTTTGGGCAGTGTAGGGGGTCGAGCAGGGGGGTGGTGTTTCAGGGTTTAGGGCAGTGCAGTGGTGTTCGGGAAGTGTGGGGAGTTGACCAGGGGGGTGATGTTTCAGGGTTTAGGGCAGTGCAGTGGTGATCGGACAGTGTAGGGGGTCGTGGTGGGTTAGTGTTTCAGTGTTTAGGGCAGTGCAGTGGTGTTCGGGCAGTGTAGGGGGTCATGCTGGGGCTAGTGTTTCAGGGTTTAGGGCAGGGCAGTGGTGTTCGGACAGTGTAGGGAGTTGTGCTGGGGCTAGTGTTTCAGGGTTTAGGGCAGTGCAGTGATGTTTGTGTAGTATAGGAGGTCGTACTGGGGGTAATGTTTAAGTGTTTAGGGTAGTGCAGTGGTGTTTGGGTATGAAATGGGTTCGTGCTGGGGTAGATTTAGGGTTTAGGGCAGTGCAGTGATCTTAGGGCAGTGTAGGGGGTCGTGCAGGGGGGTGGTGTTTCAGGGTTTAGGGCAGTGCAGTGGTGTTCGGGAAGTGTAGGGGGTTGACCAGGGGGGTGATGTTTCAGGGTTTAGGGCAGTGCAGTGGTGTTCGGACAGTGTAGGGGGTCATGGTGGGGCTAGTGTTTCAGTGTTTAGGACAGTGCAGTGGTGTTCGGGCAGTGTAGGATTCGTGCTTGGGCTGGTGTTTCAGGGTTTAGGACAGAGCTGTGGGGTTCGGGTACTGTAGGGGGTCCTGCTGGGACTGGTGTTTCAGGGTTTAGGGCAGAGCAGTGGTGTACGGGCAGAGTAGGGGGTCGTGCGGGTGGTGGTGTTTCAGGGTTTAGGGCAGTGCAGTGGTGTTCGGGCAGTGTAGGGGGTCGTGCGGGGGGTTGTGTTTCAGGGTTTAGGGCAGTGCAGTGGCGTTCGGGCAGTGTAGGGGGTCATGCAGGGAGATGGTGTTTCAGGGTTTAGGGCAGTGCAGTGTCGTCCGGGCAGTGTGGGGTGTCATGCAGGGGGGTTGTGTTTCAGGGTTTTGGGCAGTGCAGTGGTTTTTGGGCAGTGTAGGGGGACATGCTGGGGGTGGTGTTTCAGGGTTTAGGGGAGTGTAGTGGTCTTCGGGCAATATAGGGGTCGTGCTGGGGTGGGTGTTTCAGAGTTTAGGGCAGAGCAGTAGTGTTCGGGCAGTGTAGGGCGTCGTGCTGGGGGTAGTGTTTCAGGGTTTAGGACAGTGCAGTGGTGTTCTGGCTGTGTAGGGGGTCTTGCTGGGGCTAGTGTTTCAGGGTTTAGGGCAGTGCAGTGAAGTTCGGGCAGTGTAGGGGATCGTGCTGGGAGTGGTGTTTCAGGGTTTAGAGCAGTGCAGTGGTATTCAAGCAGTGTAGGGAGTCGTGCTGGGGGTAGTAATTCAGGGTTTAGGGCAGTGCAGTGCTGTTCGGGCAGTGTAGCGGGCCGTACTGCGGTCGGGTTTCAGGGTTTAGGGCAGTGCAGTGGTGTTTGGGTAGTGTAGGGGGTCGTGCTGTGGGTGGTGTTTTAGGATTTAGGGCAGCGCAGTGGTGTTCGGGCAGTGTAGGGGGTCGTGCTGGGGGTGGTGTTTCAGAGTTTAGGGCAGTGCAGTGGTGTTCGGGCGTTGTAGGGGGTCATGCTGGGGGTGGTGATTCAGGGTTTAAAGCAGTGCAGTGGTGCTCGGGCAGTATAGGGGGTCTTGCTGGGGGTGGTTTCTCAGGATTTAGGGCAGTACAGTGTTGTTCGGGCAGTGTAAGGGGTCGTGCTGGGGCTAGTGTTTCAGGGTTTAGGGCGGTGCAGTGATATTTGTGCAGTGTAGGGGGTCGTGCTTGTTGTAGATTTAGGGTTTTGGGCAGTGCAGTGGTGTTTGTGTAGTATAGGGGGTCGTGCTGGGGGTACTGTTTTAGGGTTTAGGGCAGTGCGGTGATGTTTCTGTAGTGTAGGGGGTTGTGCTGGGGGAAGTGTTTTAGGGTTTAGTGTTGTGCAGTGGTGTTTGGTTAGTGTAGGAAGTCGTGCTGGGGTAGTGTTTTAGGGTTTAGGGTAGTGCAGTGGTGTTTGGGTAGTGTAGGGTGTCGTGCTGGGGGTAGTGGTTTAGAGTTTAGGGTAGTACAGTGGTGTTTAGGTAGTGTAGGGGTACTGCTGGGGGTAGTGTTTTAGGGTTTAGGGTAGTGCACTGGTGTTTGGGTAGTGTAGAAAGTCGTGCTGGGGGTAGTGTTTTAGGGTTTAGGGTAGTGCAGTGGTTTTTGGGTAGTGTAGGGTGTCGTGCTGGGGGTAGTGGTTTAGAGTTTAGGGTAGTACAGTGGTGTTTAGGTAGTGTAGGGGGTACTGCTGGGGGTAGTGTTTTAGGGTTTAGGGTAGTGCAGTGGTGTTTGGGTAGTATAGGGAGTCGGGCTGGGGGTAGTGTTTTAGGGTTTAGGGTAGTGCAGTGGTGTTTGTGTAGTGTAGGGGGTAGTGTTTTAGGGTTTAGGGTAGTGCATTGGTGTTTGTGTAGTGTAGGGGATCATTCTGGGGGTAGTGTTTTAGGGTTTAGGGAAGTGCAGCAATGTTTGTGTAGTGTAGGGGGTCGTGTTGTAGGGTTTAGGGTAGTGCATTGGTCTTTGGGTAGAGTAGGGGGTTGTGCAGGGATAGTGTTTTAGGAATTAAGGTAGTGCAGTGGTGTTTGGGTAGTGTAGGGGGTCATGCGGGGGTAGGGTTTTAGGGTTTAGAGTAGTGCTGTGGTGTTTTGGTAGTGTAGGGGGTCGTGCGGGGGTTAGTGTTTTAGGGTTTAGGGTAGTGCAGTGGTGTTTGGGTAATGTAGGAGGTTGTGCTAGGGCAGTGTTTTAGGGTTTAGGGCAGTGCAGTGGTGTGTGGGTAGTGTAGGGGATTGTGCTGGGGTAGTGATTTAGGGTTTAGGGCAGTACATTGGTGTTTGTGTAGTGAAGTGGGTCGTGCGGAGGTAGTGTTTTAGGGTTTATGGCAGTGCATTGGTGTTTGGATAGTGTAGGGGTCATGCTGGGGGTATTGTTTTAGGTTTAGGGCAGAGCAGTGGTGTTTGGGAACTGGAGGGGGTCTTGCTGGGAGTGGTGTTTTAGGGTTTTGGGCAGTGCAGTGGTGTTCGGGCTGTGTAGGGGGTCGTGCTGGGGGTGATGTTTTAGGGTTTAGGGCAGTGCTGTGCTATTCGGGTAGTGTAGGGGGTCGTGCTGGGGGTGGTGTTTTAGGCTTTAGGGCACTGCATTGGTGTTCGGGCAGTGTAGGGGGTCGTGCTGGGGATGGTGTTTTAGGGTTTAGGGCAGTGCAGTGGTGTTCGGGCAGTGTAGGTGGTCGTGCTAGTGGTGGTGTTTTAGTGTTTAGGGCAGTACAGTGGTGTTCGGGCAGTGTAGGGGGTCGTGCAGGGGATGGTGTTTCAGGGTTTAGGGCAGTGCAGTGGTGTTCGGGCAGTGTAGAGGGTTTTGCAGGGGGTGGTGTTTCAAGGTTTAGTGCAGTGGTGTTCGGACAGTGTAGGGGGTCTTGCAGGGGGTGGTGTTTCAGGGTTTAGGGCAGTGGTGTTTGGGCAGTGTAGGGGGTCTTGCAGGGGGTGGTGTTTCAGGGTTTAGGGCAGTGCATTGGCATTCGGGCAGTGTAGGGTATATTGCTGGGGGTGTTGTTTCAGGGTTTAGGGCAGTGCAGTGGCGTTCACGCAGTGTAGGGGGTCGTGCAGGGGGTGGTGTTTTAGGTTTAGGGCAGAGCAGTGGTGTTTGGAAACTGGAGGGGGTCATGCTGGGAGTGGTGTTTTAAGGTTTTGGGCAGTGCAGTGGTGTTCGGGCAGTGTAGGGGATCATTCTGAGGTGATGTTTTACGGTTTAGGGCAGTGCTGTGCTATTCGGGTAGTATAGGGGTCGTGCTGGGGATGGTGTTTTAGGCTTTAGGGCACTGCAGTGGTGTTCGGGCAGTGTAGGGGGTCGTGCTGTGGGTGGTGTTTTAGGGTTTAGGGCAGTGAAGTGGTGATCGGGCAGTGTAGGGGGTCGTGCTAGTGGTGGTGTTTTAGTGTTTAGGGCAGTGCATTGGTCTTTGGGTAGAGTAGGGGGTCGTGCTAGTGGTGGTGTTTTAGTGTTTAGGGCAGTACAGTGGTGTTCGGGCAGTGTAGGGGGTCGTGCAGGGGATGGTGTTTCAGGGTATAGGGCAGTGCAGTGGTGTTCGGGCAGTGTAGAGGATTTTGCAGAGGGTGGTGTTTCAAGGTTTAGTGCAGTGGTGTTCGGACAGTGTAGGGGGTCTTGCAGGGGGTGGCGTTTCAGGGTTTAGCGCAGTGGTGTTTGGGCAGTGTAGGGGGTCTTGCAGGGGGTGTTGTTTCAGGGTTTAGGGCAGTGCATTGGCATTCAGGCAGTGTAGGGGGTATTGCTGGGGGTGTTGTTTCAGGGTTTAGGGCAGTGCAGTGGCGTTCACACAGTGTAGGGGGTCATGCAGGGGGTGGTGTTTTAGGTTTAGGGCAGAGCAGTGGTGTTTGGAAACTGGAGGGGGTCGTGCTGGGAGTGGTGTTTTAGGGTTTTGGGCAGTGCAGTGGTGTTCGGGCAGTGTAGGGGGTCATGCTACGGTGATGTATTACCGTTTAGGGCAGTGCTGTGCTATTCGGGTAGTGTAGGGGTCGTGCTGGGGATGGTGTTTTAGGCTTTAGGGCACTGCAGTGGTGTTCGGGCAGTGTAGGGGGTCGTGCTGGGGGTGGTGTTTTAGGGTTTAGGGCAGTGAAGTGTTGTTCGGGCAGTGTAGGGGGTCGTGCTAGTGGTGGTGTTTTAGTGTTTAGGGCAGTGCATTGGTGTTCGGGCATTGTAGGGGGTCGTGCAGGGCGTGGTGTTTCAGGGTTTAGGGCAGTGCCGTGGTGTTCGGGCAGTGTAGGTGGTCATGCTGGGAGTGGTGTTTTAGGGTTTAGGGCAGTGCAGTGGTGTTCGGGCAGTGTAGGGGGTCATGCAGGGAGGTGGTGTTTCAGGGTTTAGGGCAGTGCAGTGTCGTCCGGGCAGTGTGGGGGGGTCATGCAGGGGGCTTGTATTTCAGGGTTTAGGGCAGTGCAGTGGTTTTCGCGCAGTGTAGGGGACATGCTGGGGGTGGTGTTTCAGGGTTTAGGGGAGTGTAGTGGTGTTCGGGCAATGTAGGGGTCGTGCTGGGGCGGGTGTTTCAGAGTTTAGGGTAGTGCAGTGGTGTTTAGGTAGTGTAGAGTGTCGTGCTGGGGGTAGTGGTTTAGAGTTTAGGGTAGTACAGTGGTGTTTAGGTAGTGTAGGGGGTACTGCTGGGTGTAGTGTTTTAGGGTTTAGGGTAGAGCAATTGTGTTTGGGTAGTGTAGGGGGTACTGCAGGGGGCAGTGTATTAGGGTTTAGTGTAGTGCAGTGGTGTTTGGGTAGTGTAGGTGTACTGATGGGGGTAGTGTTTTAGGGTTTAGGGTAGTGCAGTGGTGTTTGGGTAGTATAGGGAGTCAGGCTGGGGGTAGTGTTTTAGGGTTTAGGGTAGTGCAGTGGTGTTTGTGTAGTGTAGGGGGTAGTGTTTTAGGGTTTAGGGTAGTGCATTGGTGTTTGTGTATTGTAGGGGATCTTGCTGGGGGTAGTGTTTTAGGGTTTAGGTTAGTGTAGCATTGTTTGTGTAGTGTAGGGGGTCGTGTTGTAGGGTTTAGGGTAGTGCATTGGTCTTTGGGTAGAGTAGGGGGTTGTGCGGGGATAGTGTTTTAGGAATTAAGGAAGTGCAGTGGTGTTTGGGTAGTGTAGGGGGTCGTGCGGGGGTAGGGTTTTAGGGTTTAGGGTAGTGCTGTGGTGTTTTGGTAGTGTAGGGGGTCGTGCGGTTGTTAGTGTTTTAGGGTTTAGGGTAGTGCAGTGGTGTTTGGGTAATGTAGGAGGTCGTGCTAGGGCAGTGTTTTAGGGTTTAGGGAAGTGCAGTGGTGTTTGTGTAGTGAAGGGGGTCGTGCGGGGGTAGTGTTTTAGGGTTTAGGGCAGTGCATTGGTGTTTGGATAGTGTAGGGGACATGCTGGGGGTGGTGTTTTAGGTTTAGGGCAGAGCAGTGGTGTTTGGGAACTGGAGGGGGTCTTGCTGGGAGTGGTGTTTTAGGGTTTTGGGCAGTGCAGTGCAGTGGTGTTCGGGCAGTGTAGGGGGTCGTGCTGGGGGTGATGTTTTAGGGTTTAGGGCAGTGCTGTGCTATTCGGGTAGTGTAGGGGGTCGTGCTGGGGGTGGTGTTTTAGGCTTTAGGGCAGTGCAGTGGTGTTCGGGCAGTGTAGGGGGTCGTGCTAGTGGTGGTGTTTTAGGGTTTAGGGCAGTACAGTGGTGTTCGGGCAGTGTAGGGGGTCGTGCAGGGGATGGTGTTTCAGGGTTTAGGGCAGTGCAGTGGTGTTCGGGCAGTGTAGAGGGTTTTGCAGGGGGTGGTGTTTCAAGGTTTAGTGCAGTGGTGTTCGGACAGTGTAGAGGGTCTTGCAGGGGGTGGTGTTTCCGGGTTTAGGGCAGTGGTGTTTGGGCAGTGTAGGGGGTCTTGCAGGGGGTGGTGTTTCAGGGTTTAGGGCAGTGCATTGGCATTCGGGCAGTGTAGGGTGTATTGCTGGGGGTGTTGTTTCAGGGTTTAGGGCAGCGCAGTGGCGTTCATGCAGTGTAGGGGGTCGTGCAGGGGGTGGTGTTTTAGGTTTAGGGTAGAGCAGTGGTGTTTGGAAACTGGAGGGGGTCGTGCTGGAAGTGGTGTTTTAGGGTTTTGGGCAGTGCAGTGGTGTTCGGGCAGTGTAGGGTGTCATGCTGGGGTGATGTTTTACGGTTTAGGGCAGTGCTGTGCTATTCGGGTAGTATAGGGGTCGTGCTGGGGATGATGTTTTAGGCTTTAGGGCACTGCAGTGGTGTTCGGGCAGTGTAGGGGGTCGTGCTGGGGGTGGTGTTTTAGGGTTTAGGGCAGTGAAGTGGTGTTCGGGCAGTGTAGGGGGTCGTGCTAGTGGTGGTGTTTTAGTGTTTAGGGCAGTGCATTGGTGTTCAGGCAGTGTAGGGGGTCGTGCAGGGCGTGATGTTTCAGGGTTTAGGGCAGTGCAGTGGTGTTCGGGCAGTGTAGGTGGTCATGCTGGGAGTGGTGTTTTAGGGTTTAGGGCAGTGCAGTGGCGTTCGGGCAGTGTAGGGGGTCATGCAGGGAGGTGGTGTTTCAGGGTTTAGGGCAGGGCAGTGTCGTGCGGGCAGTGTGGGGGGGTCATGCAGGGGGGTTGTATTTCAGGGTTTAGGGCAGTGCAGTGGTTTTCGGGCAGTGTAGGGGGACATGCTGGGGGTGGTGTTTCAGGGTTTAGGGGAGTGGAGTGGTGTTCGGGCAATGTAGGGGTCATGCTGGGGCGGGTGTTTCAGAGTTTAGGTTAGTGCAGTGGTGTTTAGGTAGTGTAGGGGGTACTGCTGGGGGTAGTGTTTCAGGGTTTAGGGTAGAGCAATTGTGTTTGGGTAGTGTAGGGGGTACTGCAGGGGGCAGTGTATTAGTGTTTAGGGTAGTGCAGTGGTGTTTGGGTAGTATAGGGAGTCGGGCTGGGGGAAGTGTTTTAGGGTTTAGGGTAGTGCAGTGGTGTTTGTGGAGTGTAGGGGGTAGTGTTTTAGGGTTTAGGGTAGTGCATTGGTGTTTGTGTAGTGTAGGGGATCATGCTGGGGGTAGTGTTTTAGGGTTTAGGGAAGTGCAGCATTGTTTGTGTAGTGTAGGGGGTCGTGTTGTAGGGTTTAGGGTAGTGCATTGGTCTTTGGGTAGAGTAGGGGGTTGTGCGGGGATAGTGTTTTAGGAATTAAGGTAGTGCAGTGGTGTTTGGGTAGTGTAGGGGGTCGTGCGGGGGTAGGGTTTTAGGGTTTAGGGTAGTGCTGTGGTGTTTTGGTAGTGTAGGGGGTCGTGCGGGGGTTAGTGTTTTAGGGTTTAGGGTAGTGCAGTGGTGTTTGGGTAATGTAGGAGGTCGTGCTAGGGCAGTGTTTTAGAGTTTAGGGCAGTGCAGTGGTGTGTGGGTAGTGTAGGCGATTGTGCTGGGGTAGTTATTTAGGGTTTAGGGCAGTACATTGGTGTTTGTGTAGTGAAGTGGGTCGTGCGGGGGTAGTGTTTTAGGGTTTAGGGCAGTGCATTGGTGTTTGGATAGTGTAGGGGTCGTGCTGGGGGTGGTGTTTTAGGTTTAGGGCAGAGCAGTGGTGTTTGGGAACTGGAGGGGGTCTTGCTGGGAGTGGGGTTTTAGGGTTTTGGGCAGTGCAGTGGTGTTCGGGCAGTGTAGGGGGTCATGCTGGGGGTGATGTTTTAGGGTTTAGGGCAGTGCTGTGCTATTCGGGTAGTGTAGGGGGTCGTGCTGGGGGTGGTGTTTTTGGCTTTAGGGCAGTGCAGTGGTGTTCGGGCAGTGTAGGGGGTCGTGCTAGTGGTGGTGTTTTAGTGTTTAGGGCAGTACAGTGGTGTTCGGGCAGTGTAGGGGGTCGTGCAAGGGGATGGTGTTTCAGGGTTTAGGGCAGTGCAGTGGTGTTCGGGCAGTGTAGAGGGTTTTGCAGGGGGTGGTGTTTCAAGGTTTAGTGCAGTGGTGTTCGGAATGTGTAGGGGGTCTTGCAGGGGGTGGTGTTTCAGGGTTTAGGGCAGTGGTGTTTGGGTAGTGTAGGGGGTCTTGCAGGGGGTGGTGTTTCAGGGTTTAGGGCAGTGCATTGGCATTCGGGCAGTGTAGGGTGTATTGCTGGGGGTGTTGTTTCAGGGTTTAGGGCAGTGCAGTGGCGTTCACGCAGTGTAGGGGGTCATGCAGGGGGTGGTCTTTTAGGTTTAGGGCAGAGCAGTGGTGTTTGGAAACTGGAGGGGGTCGTGCTGGGAGTGGTGTTTTAGGGTTTTGGGTAGTGCAGTGGTGTTCGGGCAGTGTAGGGTGTCATGCTGGGGTGATGTTTTACGGTTTAGGGCAGTGCTGTGCTATTCGGGTAGTATAGGGGTCGTGCTGGGGATGGTGTTTTAGGATTTAGGGCACTGCAGTGGTGTTCGGGCAGTGTAGGGGGTCGTGCTGGGGGGGTGTTTTAGGGTTTAGGGCAGTGAAGTGGTGTTCGGGCAGTGTAGGGGGTCGTGCTAGTGGTGGTGTTTTAGTGTTTAGGGCAGTGCATTGGTCTTTGGGTAGAGTAGGGGGTCGTGCTAGTGGTGGTGTTTTAGTGTTTAGGGCAGTACAGTGGTGTTCGGGCAGTGTAGGGGGTCATGCAGGGGATGGTGTTTCAGGGTTTAGGGCAGTGCAGTGGTGTTCGGGCAGTGTAGAGGGTTTTGCAGGGGGTGGTGTTTCAAGGTTTAGTGCAGTGGTGTTCGGACAGTGTAGGGGGTCTTGCAGGGGGTGGTGTTTCAGGGCTTAGCGCAGTGGTGTTTGGGCAGTGTAGGGGGTGTTGCAGGGGGTGTTGTTTCAGGGTTTAGGGCAGTGCATTGGCATTCAGGCAGTGTAGGGGGTATTGCTGGGGGTGTTGTTTCAGGGTTTAGGGCAGTGCAGTGTTGTTCACGCAGTGTAGGGGGTCCTGCAGGGAGTGGTGTTTTAGGTTTAGGGCAGAGCAGTGGTGTTTGGAAACTGGAGGAGGTCGTGCTAGGGCAGTGTTTTAGGGTTTAGGGCAGTGCAGTGGTGTGTGGGTAGTGTAGGCGATTGTGCTGGGGTAGTTATTTAGGGTTTAGGGCAGTACATTGGTGTTTGTGTAGTGAAGTGGGTCGTGCGGGGGTAGTGTTTTAGGGTTTAGGGCAGTGCATTGGTGTTTGGATAGTGTAGGGGTCGTGCTGGGGTGGTGTTTTAGGTTTAGGGCAGAGCAGTGGTGTTTGGGAACTGGAGGGGGTCTTGCTGGGAGTGGGGTTTTAGGGTTTTGGGCAGTGCAGTGGTGTTCGGGCAGTGTAGGGGGTCATGCTGGGGGTGATGTTTTAGGGTTTAGGGCAGTGCTGTGCTATTCGGGTAGTGTAGGGGGTCGTGCTGGGGGTGGTGTTTTTGGCTTTAGGGCAGTGCAGTGGTGTTCGGGCAGTGTAGGGGGTCGTGCTAGTGGTGGTGTTTTAGTGTTTAGGGCAGTACAGTGGTGTTCGGGCAGTGTAGGGGGTCGTGCAGGGGATGGTGTTTCAGGGTTTAGGGCAGTGCAGTGGTGTTCGGGCAGTGTAGAGGGTTTTGCAGGGGGTGGTGTTTCAAGGTTTAGTGCAGTGGTGTTCGGACAGTGTAGGGGGTCTTGCAGGGGGTGGTGTTTCAGGGTTTAGGGCAGTGGTGTTTTGGTAGTGTAGGGGGTCTTGCAGGGGGTGGTGTTTCAGGGTTTAGGGCAGTGCATTGGCATTCGGGCAGTGTAGGGTGTATTGCTGGGGGTGTTGTTTCAGGGTTTAGGGCAGTGCAGTGGCGTTCACGCAGTGTAGGGGGTCATGCAGGGGGTGGTCTTTTAGGTTTAGGGCAGAGCAGTGGTGTTTGGAAACTGGAGGGGGTCGTGCTGGGAGTGGTGTTTTAGGGTTTTGGGCAGTGCAGTGGTGTTCGGGCAGTGTAGGGTGTCATGCTGGGGTGATGTTTTACGGTTTAGGGCAGTGCTGTGCTATTCGGGTAGTATAGGGGTCGTGCTGGGGATGGTGTTTTAGGATTTAGGGCACTGCAGTGGTGTTCGGGCAGTGTAGGGGGTCGTGCTGGGGGGGGTGTTTTAGGGTTTAGGGCAGTGAAGTGGTGTTCGGGCAGTGTAGGGGGTCGTGCTAGTGGTGGTGTTTTAGTGTTTAGGGCAGTGCATTGGTCTTTGGGTAGAGTAGGGGGTCGTGCTAGTGGTGGTGTTTTAGTGTTTAGGGCAGTACAGTGGTGTTCGGGCAGTGTAGGGGGTCATGCAGGGGATGGTGTTTCAGGGTTTAGGGCAGTGCAGTGGTGTTCGGGCAGTGTAGAGGGTTTTGCAGGGGGTGGTGTTTCAAGGTTTAGTGCAGTGGTGTTCGGACAGTGTAGGGGGTCTTGCAGGGGGTGGTGTTTCAGGGCTTAGCGCAGTGGTGTTTGGGCAGTGTAGGGGGTGTTGCAGGGGGTGTTGTTTCAGGGTTTAGGGCAGTGCATTGGCATTCAGGCAGTGTAGGGGGTATTGCTGGGGGTGTTGTTTCAGGGTTTAGGGCAGTGCAGTGGTGTTCACGCAGTGTAGGGGGTCCTGCAGGGGGTGGTGTTTTAGGTTTAGGGCAGAGCAGTGGTGTTTGGAAACTGGAGGGGGTCGTGCTGGGAGTGGTGTTTTAGGGTTTTGGGCAGTGCAGTGGTGTTCGGGCAGTGTAGGGGGTCATGCTACGGTGATGTATTACGGTTTATGGCAGTGCTTTGCTATTCGGGTAGTGTAGGGGTCATGCTGGGGATGGTGTTTTAGGCTTTAGGGCACTGCAGTGGTGTTCGGGCAGTGTAGGGTGTCGTGTTGGGGGTAGTGGTTTAGAGTTTAGGGTAGTACAGTGGTGTTTAGGTAGTGTAGGGGGTACTGCTGGGGGTAGTGTTTCAGGGTTTAGGGTAGAGCAATTGTGTTTGGGTAGTGTAGGGGGTACTGCAGGGGGCAGTGTATTAGTGTTTAGGGTAGTGCAGTGGTGTTTGGGTAGTATAGGGAGTCGGGCTGGGGGTAGTGTTTTAGGGTTTAGGGTAGTTCAGTGGTGTTTGTGTAGTGTAGGGGGTAGTGTTTTAGGGTTTAGGGTAGTGCATTGGTGTTTGTGTAGTGTAGGGGATCATGCTGGGGGTAGTGTTTTAGGGTTTAGGGAAGTGCAGCATTGTTTGTGTAGTGTAGGGGGTCGTGTTGTAGGGTTTAGGGTAGTGCATTGGTCTTTGGGTAGAGTAGGGGGTTGTGCAGGGATAGTGTTTTAGGAATTAAGGTAGTGCAGTGGTGTTTGGGTAGTGTAGGGGGTCGTGCGGGGGTAGGGTTTTAGGGTTTAGGGTAGTGCTGTGGTGTTTTGGTAGTGTAGGGGGTCGTGCGGGGGTTAGTGTTTTAGGGTTTAGGGTAGTGCAGTGGTGTTTGGGTAATGTAGGAGGTCGTGCTAGGGCAGTGTTTTAGGGTTTAGGGCAGTGCAGTGGTGTGTGGGTAGTGTAGGCGATTGTGCTGGGGTAGTTATTTAGGGTTTAGGGCAGTACATTGGTGTTTGTGTAGTGAAGTGGGTCGTGCGGGGGTAGTGTTTTAGGGTTTAGGGCAGTGCATTGGTGTTTGGATAGTGTAGGGGTCGTGCTGGGGGTGGTGTTTTAGGTTTAGGGCAGAGCAGTGGTGTTTGGGAACTGGAGGGGTTCTTGCTGGGAGTGGTGTTTTAGGGTTTTTGGCAGTGCAGTGGTGTTCGGGCAGTGTAGGGGGTCATGCTGGGGGTGATGTTTTAGGGTTTAGGGCAGTGCTGTGCTATTCGGGTAGTGTAGGGGGTCGTGCTGGGGGTGGTGTTTTAGGCTTTAGGGCAGTGCAGTGGTGTTCGGGCAGTGTAGGGGGTCGTGCTAGTGGTGGTGTTTTAGTGTTTAGGGCAGTACAGTGGTGTTCGGGCAGTGTAGGGGGTCGTGCAGGGGATGGTGTTTCAGGGTTTAGGGCAGTGCAATGGTGTTAGGGCAGTGTGGAGGGTTTTGCAGGGGGTGGTGTTTCAAGGTTTAGTGCAGTGGTGTTCGGACAGTGTAGGGGGTCTTGCAGGGGGTGTTGTTTCAGGTTTTAGGGCAGTGAAGTTTGGGTAGTGTAGGGGGTCTTGCAGGGGGTGGTGTTTCAGGGTTTAGGGCAGTGCATTGGCATTCGGGCAGTGTAGGGTGTATTGCTGGGGGTGTTGTTTCAGGGTTTAGGGCAGTGCAGTGGCGTTCACGCAGTGTAGGGGGTCGTGTAGGGGGTGGTCTTTTAGGTTTAGGGCAGAGCAGTGGTGTTTGAAAACTGGAGGGGGTCGTGCTGGGAGTGGTGTTTTAGGGTTTTGGGCAGTGCAGTGGTGTTCGGGCAGTGTAGGGGGTCATGCTGGGGTGATGTTGACGGTTTAGGGCAGTGCTGTGCTATTCGGGTAGTATAGGGGTCGTGCTGGGGATGGTGTTTTAGGATTTAGGGCACTGCAGTGGTGTTCGGGCAGTGTAGGGGGTCGTGCTGGGGGTGGTGTTTTAGGGTTTAGGGCAGTGAAGTGGTGTTAGGGCAGTGTAGGGGGTCGTGCTAGTGGTGGTGTTTTAGTGTTTAGGGCAGTGCATTGGTCTTTGGTTAGAGTAGGGGGTCGTGCTAGTGGTGGTGTTTTAGTGTTTAGGGCAGTACAGTGGTGTTCGGGCAGTGTAGGGGGTCATGCAGGGGATGGTGTTTCAGGGTTTAGGGCAGTGCAGTGGTGTTCGGGCAGTGTAAAGGGTTTTGCAGGGGGTGGTGTTTCAAGGTTTAGTGCAGTGGTGTTCGGACAGTGTAGGGGGTCTTGCAGGGGGTGGTGTTTCAGGGCTTAGCGCAGTGGTGTTTGGGCAGTGTAGGGGGTGTTGCAGGGGGTGTTGTTTCAGGGTTTAGGGCAGTGCATTGGCATTCAGGCAGTGTAGGGGGTATTGCTGGGGGTGTTGTTTCAGGGTTTAGGGCAGTGCAGTGGTGTTCACGCAGTATAGGGGGTCCTGCAGGGGGTGGTGTTTTAGGTTTAGGGCAGAGCAGTGGTGTTTGGAAACTGGAGGGGGTCGTGCTGGGAGTGGTGTTTTAGGGTTTTGGGCAGTGCAGTGGTGTTCGGGCAGTGTAGGGGGTCATGCTAGGGTGATGTATTACGGTTTAGGGCAGTGCTTTGCTATTCGGGTAGTGTAGGGGTCGTGCTGGGGATGGTGTTTTAGGCTTTAGGGCACTGCAGTGGTGTTCGGGCAGTGTAGGGGGTTGTGCTGGGGGTGGTGTTTTAGGGGTTAGGGCAGTGAAGTGGTGTTCAGGCAGTGTAGGGGGTCGTGCTAGTGGTGGTGTTTTAGTGTTTAGGGCAGTGCATTGGTGTTCGGGCAGTGTAGGGGGTCGTGCAGGGCGTGGTGTTTCAGGGTTTAGGGCAGTGCAGTGGTGTTCGGGCAGTGTAGGTGTCATGCTGGGAGTGGTGTTTTAGGGTTTTGGGCAGTGCAGTGGTGTTCGGGCAGTGTAGGGGGTCATGCGGGGGGGTTGTGTTTCAGGGTTTAGGGCAGTGCA
This sequence comes from Triturus cristatus, assembly GCF_964204655.1. Classification (NCBI taxonomy): domain Eukaryota; kingdom Metazoa; phylum Chordata; class Amphibia; order Caudata; family Salamandridae; genus Triturus; species Triturus cristatus. The sequence continues at coordinate 509,210,927 of NC_140579.1, read as the reverse complement.
GTGGCGTTCGGGCAGTGTAGGGGGTCATGCAGGGAGGTGGTGTTTCAGGGTTTAGGGCAGTGCAGTGTCGTCCGGGCAGTGTGGGGGGTGTCATGCAGGGGGGTTGTATTTCAGGGTTTAGGGCAGTGCAGTGGTTTTCGGGCAGTGTAGGGGGACATGCTGGGGGTGGTGTTTCAGGGTTTAGGGGAGTGTAGTGGTGCTCAGGCAATGTAGCGGTCGTGCTGGGGCGGGTGTTTCAGAGTTTAGGGCAGAGCAGTAGTGTTCGGGCAGTGTAGGGCGTCGTGCTGGGGGTAGTGTTTCAGGGTTTAGGGGAGTGCAGTGGTGTTCTGGCAGTGTAGGGGGTCTTGCTGGGGCTAGTGTTTCAGGGTTTAGGGCAGTGCAGTGAAGTTCGGGCAGTGTAGGGGGTCGTGCTGGGAGTGGTGTTTCAGGGTTTAGGGCAGTGCTGTCGTATTCGAGCAGTGTAGGGAGTCGTGCTGGGGGTAGTATTTCAGGGTTTAGGGCAGTGCAGTGCTGTTCGGGCAGTGTAGCGGGCCGTGCTGCGGTGGGGTTTCAGGGTTATGGGCAGTGCAGTGGTGTTCGGGTAGTGTAGGGGGTCGTGCTGTGGGTGGTGTTTTAGGGTTTAGGGCAGCGCAGTGGTGTTCGGGCAGTGTAGGGGGTTGTGCTGGGGTGGTGTTTCAGGGTTTAGGGCAGTGCAGTGGTGTTCGGGCATTATAGGGGGTCATGCTGGGGGTGGTGTTTCAGGGTTTAAAGCAGTGCAGTGGTGTTCGGGCAGTATAGGGGTCGTACTGGGGGTGGTTTCTCAGGATTTAGGGCAGTACAATGTTGTTCGGGCAGTGCAGGGGGTCGTGCTTGTTGTAGATTTAGGGTTTAGGGCAGTGCCGTGGTGTTTGTGTAATGTAAGGGGTCGTGCTGAGGGTAGTGTTTTAGGGTTTTGGGCAGTGCAGTGGTGTTTGTGTAGTATAGGGGGTCGTGCTGGGGGTACTGTTTTAGGGTTTAGGGCAGTGCGGTGGTGTTTCTGTAGTGTAGGGGGTTGTGCTGGGGGAAGTGTTTTAGGGTTTAGGGTAGTGCAGTGGTGTTTGGGTAGTGTAGGGGGTCGTGCTGGGGTAAGTGTTTTAGGGTTTAGGGTAGTGCAGTGGTGTTTGGGTAGTGTAGGAAGTCGTGCTGGGGGTAGTGTTTTAGGGTTTAGGGTAGTGCAGTGGTGTTTGGGTAGTGTAGGGGGTCATGCTGGGGGTAGTGGTTTAGAGTTTAGGGTAGTACAGTGGTGTTTAGGTAGTGTAGGGGGTTCTGCTGGGGGTAGTGTTTTAGGGTTTAGGGTAGAGCAATTGTGTTTGGGTAGTGTAGGGGGTACTGCAGGGGGCAGTGTATTAGGGTTTATTGTAGTGCAGTGGTGTTTGGGTAGTGTAGGGGTACTGCTGGGGGTAGTGTTTTAGGGTTTAGGGTAGTGCAGTGGTGTTTGGGTAGTATAGGGAGTCGGGCTGGGGGTAGTGTTTTAGGGTTTAGGGTAGTGCAGTGGTGTTTGTGTAGTGTAGGGGGTACTGCTGGGGGTAGTGTTTTAGGGTTTAGGGTAGAGCAATTGTGTTTGGGTAGTGTAGGGGGTACTGCAGGGGGCAGTGTATTAGGGTTTAGTGTAGTGCAGTGGTGTTTGGGTAGTGTAGGGGTACTGCTGGGGGTAGTGTTTTAGGGTTTAGGGTAGTGCAGTGGTGTTTGTGTAGTATAGGGAGTCGGGCTGGGGGTAGTGTTTTAGGGTTTAGGGTAGTGCAGTGGTGTTTGTGTAGTGTAGGGGGTAGTGTTTTAGGGTTTAGGGTAGTGCAGTGGTGTTTGTGTAGTGTAGGGGATCATGCTGGGGTTAGTCTTTTAGGGTTTAGGGAAGTGCAGCTTTGTTTGTGTAGTGTAGGGGGTCGTGTTGTAGGGTGTAGGGTAGTGCATTGGTCTTTGGGTAGAGTAGGGGATTCTGCGGGGATAGTGTTTTAGGATTTAGGTTAGTGCAGTGGTGTTTGGGTAGTGTAGGGGGTCATGCGGGGGTAGGGTTTTAGGGTTTATGGTAGTGCTGTGGTGTTTTGGTGGTGTAGGGGGTCGTGCGGGGGTTAGTGTTTTAGGGTTTAGGGTAGTGCAGTGGTGTTTGGGTAATGTAGGAGGTTGTGCTAGGGCAGTGTTTTAGGGTTTAGGGCAGTGCAGTGGTGTGTGGGTAGTGTAGGGGATTGTGCTGGGGTAGTGATTTAGGGTTTAGGGCAGTACATTGGTGTTTGTGTAGTGAAGTGGGTCGTGCGGGGGTAGTGTTTTAGGGTTTAGGGCAGTGCATTGGTGTTTGGATAGTGTAGGGGTCGTGCTGGGGGTGGTGTTTTAGGTTTAGGGCAGAGCGGTGGTGTTTGGGAACTGGAGGGGGTCTTGCTGGGAGTGGTGTTTTAGGGTTTTGGGCAGTGCAGTGGTGTTCGGGCAGTGTAGGGGGTCGTGCTGGGGGTGATGTTTTAGGGTTTAGGGCAGTGCCGTGCTATTCGGGTAGTTTAGGGGGTCGTGCTGGGGGTGGTGTTTTAGGCTTTAGGGCACTGCATTGGTGTTCGGGCAGTGTAGGGGTTCGTGCTGGGGGTGGTGTTTAAGGGTTTAGGGCAGTGAAGTGGTGTTCAGGCAGTGTAGGGGGTCGTGCTAGTGGTGGTGTTTTAGTGTTTAGGGCAGTACAGTGGTGTTCGGGCAGAGTAGAGGGTCGTGCAAGGGGTGGTGTTTCAGGTTTTAGGGCAGTGCAGTGGTGTTCGAGCAGTGTAGAGGGTTTTGCAGGGGTTGGTGTTTCAAGGTTTAGTGCAGTGGTGTTCGGACAGTGTAGGGGGTCTTGCAGGGGGTGGTGTTTCAGGGTGTAGGGCAGTGGTGTTTGGGCAGTGTAGGGGGTCTTGCAGGGGGTGGTGTTTCAGGGTTTAGGGCAGTGCATTGGCATTCGGGCAGTGTAGGGGGTATTATTGGGGGTGTTGTTTCAGGGTTTAGGGCAGTGCAGTGGCATTCACGCAGTGTAGGGGATCGTGCAGGGGTTGGTGTTTTAGGTTTAGGGCAGAGCAGTGGTGTTTGGAAACTGGAGGGGGTCGTGCTGGGAGTGGTGTTTTAGGGTTTTGGGCAGTGCAGTGGTGTTCGGGCAGTGTAGGGGGTCATGCTGGGGTGATGTTTCAGGGTTTAGGGCAGTGCAGTGGTGTTCGGGCAGTGTAAAGGGTTTTGCAGGGGGTGGTGTTTCAAGGTTTAGTGCAGTGGTGTTCGGACAGTGTAGGGGGTCTTGCAGGGGGTGGTGTTTCAGGGCTTAGCGCAGTGGTGTTTGGGCAGTGTAGGGGGTGTTGCAGGGGGTGTTGTTTCAGAGTTTAGGGCAGTGCATTGGCATTCAGGCAGTGTAGGGGGTATTGCTGGGTGTGTTGTTTCAGGGTTTAGGGCAGTGCAGTGGTGTTCACGCAGTGTAGGGGGTCCTGCAGGGGGTGGTGTTTTAGGTTTAGGGCAGAGCAGTGGTGTTTGGAAACTGGAGGGGGTCGTGCTGGGAGTGGTGTTTTAGGGTTTTGGGCAGTGCAGTGGTGTTCGGGCAGTGTAGGGGGTCATGCTAGGGTGATGTATTACGGTTTAGGGCAGTGCTTTGCTATTCGGGTAGTGTAGGGGTCGTGCTGGGGATGGTGTTTTAGGCTTTAGGGCACTGCAGTGGTGTTCGGGCAGTGTAGGGGGTTGTGCTGGGGGTGGTGTTTTAGGGTTTAGGGCAGTGAAGTGGTGTTCAGGCAGTGTAGGGGGTCGTGCTAGTGGTGGTGTTTTAGTGTTTAGGGCAGTGCATTGGTGTTCGGGCAGTGTAGGGGGTCGTGCAGGGCGTGGTGTTTCAGGGTTTAGGGCAGTGCAGTGGTGTTCGGGCAGTGTAGGTGTCATGCTGGGAGTGGTGTTTTAGGGTTTTGGGCAGTGCAGTGGTGTTCGGGCAGTGTAGGGGGTCATGCGGGGGGTTGTGTTTCAGGGTTTAGGGCAGTGCAGTGGCGTTCGGGCAGTGTAGGGGGTCATGCAGGGAGGTGGTGTTTCAGGGTTTAGGGCAGTGCAGTGTCGTCCGGGCAGTGTGGGGGGTGTCATGCAGGGGGGTTGTATTTCAGGGTTTAGGGCAGTGCAGTGGTTTTCGGGCAGTGTAGGGGGACATGCTGGGGGTGGTGTTTCAGGGTTTAGGGGAGTGTAGTGGTGTTCAGGCAATGTAGCGGTCGTGCTGGGGCGGGTGTTTCAGAGTTTAGGGCAGAGCAGTAGTGTTCGGGCAGTGTAGGGCGTCGTGCTGGGGGTAGTGTTTCAGGGTTTAGGGGAGTGCAGTGGTGTTCTGGCAGTGTAGGGGGTCTTGCTGGGGCTAGTGTTTCAGGGTTTAGGGCAGTGCAGTGAAGTTCGGGCAGTGTAGGGGGTCGTGCTGGGAGTGGTGTTTCAGGGTTTAGGGCAGTGCTGTCGTATTCGAGCAGTGTAGGGAGTCGTGCTGGGGGTAGTATTTCAGGGTTTAGGGCAGTGCAGTGCTGTTCGGGCAGTGTAGCGGGCCGTGCTGCGGTGGGGTTTCAGGGTTAAGGGCAGTGCAGTGGTGTTCGGGTAGTGTAGGGGGTCGTGCTGTGGGTGGTGTTTTAGGGTTTAGGCCAGCGCAGTGGTGTTCGGGCAGTGTAGGGGGTTGTGCTGGGGTGGTGTTTCAGGGTTTAGGGCAGTGCAGTGGTGTTCGGGCATTATAGGGGGTCATGCTGGGGGTGGTGTTTCAGGGTTTAAAGCAGTGCAGTGGTGTTCGGGCAGTATAGGGGTCGTACTGGGGGTGGTTTCTCAGGATTTAGGGCAGTACAATGTTGTTCGGGCAGTGTAGGGGGGTCGTGCTTGTTGTAGATTTAGGGTTTAGGGCAGTGCCGTGGTGTTTGTGTAATGTAAGGGGTCGTGCTGAGGGTAGTGTTTTAGGGTTTTGAGCAGTGCAGTGGTGTTTGTGTAGTATAGGGGGTCGTGCTGGGGGTACTGTTTTAGGGTTTAGGGCAGTGCGGTGGTGTTTCTGTAGTGTAGGGGGTTGTGCTGGGGGAAGTGTTTTAGGGTTTAGGGTAGTGCAGTGGTGTTTGGGTAGTGTAGGGGGTCGTGCTGGGGTAAGTGTTTTAGGGTTAAGGGTAGTGCAGTGGTGTTTGGGTAGTGTAGGAAGTCGTGCTGGGGGTAGTGTTTTAGGGTTTAGGGTAGTGCAGTGGTGTTTGGGTAGTGTAGGGGGTCATGCTGGGGGTAGTGGTTTAGAGTTTAGGGTAGTACAGTGGTGTTTAGGTAGTGTAGGGGGTTCTGCTGGGGGTAGTGTTTTAGGGTTTAGGGTAGAGCAATTGTGTTTGGGTAGTGTAGGGGGTACTGCAGGGGGCAGTGTATTAGGGTTTAGTGTAGTGCAGTGGTGTTTGGGTAGTGTAGGGGTACTGCTGGGGGTAGTGTTTTAGGGTTTAGGGTAGTGCAGTGGTGTTTGGGTAGTATAGGGAGTCGGGCTGGGGGTAGTGTTTTAGGGTTTAGGGTAGTGCAGTGGTGTTTGTGTAGTGTAGGGGGTACTGCTGGGGGTAGTGTTTTAGGGTTTAGGGTAGAGCAATTGTGTTTGGGTAGTGTAGGGGGTACTGCTGGGGGTAGTGTTTTAGGGTTTAGGGTAGAGCAATTGTGTTTGGGTAGTGTAGGGGGTACTGCAGGGGGCAGTGTATTAGGGTTTAGTGTAGTGCAGTGGTGTTTGGGTAGTGTAGGGGTACTGCTGGGGGTAGTGTTTTAGGGTTTAGGGTAGTGCAGTGGTGTTTGTGTAGTATAGGGAGTCGGGCTGGGGGTAGTGTTTTAGGGTTTAGGGTAGTGCAGTGGTGTTTGTGTAGTGTAGGGGGTAGTGTTTTAGGGTTTAGGGTAGTGCAGTGGTGTTTGTGTAGTGTAGGGGATCATGCTGGGGTTAGTCTTTTAGGGTTTAGGGAAGTGCAGCATTGTTTGTGTAGTGTAGGGGGTCGTGTTGTAGGGTGTAGGGTAGTGCATTGGTCTTTGGGTAGAGTAGGGGATTCTGCGGGGATAGTGTTTTAGGATTTAGGTTAGTGCAGTGGTGTTTGGGTAGTGTAGGGGGTCATGCGGGGGTAGGGTTTTAGGGTTTATGGTAGTGCTGTGGAGTTTTGGTAGTGTAGGGGGTCGTGCGGGGGTTAGTGTTTTAGGGATTAGGGTAGTGCAGTGGTGTTTGGGTAATGTAGGAGGTTGTGCTAGGGCAGTGTTTTAGGGTTTAGGGCAGTGCAGTGGTGTGTGGGTAGTGTAGGGGATTGTGCTGGGGTAGTGATTTAGGGTTTAGGGCAGTACATTGGTGTTTGTGTAGTGAAGTGGGTCGTGCGGGGGTAGTGTTTTAGGGTTTAGGGCAGTGCATTGGTGTTTGGATAGTGTAGGGGTCGTGCTGGGGGTGGTGTTTTAGGTTTAGGGCAGAGCGGTGGTGTTTGGGAACTGGAGGGGGTCTTGCTGGGAGTGGTGTTTTAGGGTTTTGAGCAGTGCAGTGGTGTTCGAGCAGTGTAGGGGGTCGTGATGGGGGTGATGTTTTAGGGTTTAGGGCAGTGCCGTGCTATTTGGGTAGTATAGGGGTCGTGCTGGGGATGGTGTTTTAGGCTTTAGGGCACTGCAGTGGTGTTCGGGCAGTGTAGGGGGTCGTGCTGGGGGTGGTGTTTTAGGGTTTAGGGCAGTGAAGTGGTGGTCGGGCAGTGTAGGGGGTCGTGCTAGTGGTGGTGTTTTAGTGTTTAGGGCAGTGCATTGGTCTTTGGGTAGAGTAGGGGTCATGCTAGTGGTGGTTTTTTAGTGTTTAGGGCAGTACAGTGGTGTTCGGGCAGTGTAGGGGGTCATGCAGGGGATGGTGTTTCAGGGTTTAGGGCAGTGCAGTGGTGTTCGGGCAGTGTAGAGGGTTTTGCAGGGGGTGGTGTTTCAAGATTTAGTGCAGTGGTGTTCGGACAGTGTAGGGGGTCTTGCAGGGGGTGGTGTTTCAGGGTTTAGCGCAGTGGTGTTTGGGCAGGGTAGGGGGTCTTGCAAGGGGTGTTGTTTCAGGGTTTAGGGCAGTGCATTGGCATTCAGGCAGTGTAGGGGGTATTGCTGGGGGTGTTGTTTCAGGGTTTAGGGCAGTGCAGTGGCATTCATGCAGTTCACGATGGTGTTTTAGGCTTTAGGGCACTGCAGTGGTTTTCGGGCAGTGTAGGGGGTCATGCTGGGGGTGGTGTTTTAGGGTTTAGGGCAGTGAAGTGGTGTTCGGGCAGTGTAGGGGGTCGTGCTAGTGGTGGTGTTTTAGTGTTTAGGGCAGTGCATTGGTGTTCGGGCAGTGTAGGGGGTCATGCATGGCGTGGTGTTTCAGGGTGTAGGGCAGTGCAGTGGTGTTCGGGCAGTGTAGGTGGTCATGCTGGGAGTGGTGTTTTAGGGTTAGGGCAGTGCAGTGGCGTTCAGGCAGTGTAGGGGGTCATGCGGGGGGTTGTGTTTCAGGGTTTAGGGCAGTGCAGTGGCGTTCGGGCAGTGTAGGGGGCATGCAGGGAGGTGGTGTTTCAGGGTTTAGGGCAGTGCAGTGTCATCCGGGCAGTGTGGGGGGGGGTCATGCAGGGGGGTTGTATTTCAGGGTTTAGGGCAGTGCAGTGGTTTTCGGGCAGTGTAGGGGGACATGCTGGGGGTGTTGTTTCAGGGTTTAGGGGAGTGTAGTGGTGTTCGGGCAATGTAGCGGTCGTGCTGGGGCGGGTGTTTCAGAGTTTAGGGCAGAGCAGTAGTGTTCGGGCAGTGTAGGGCGTCATGCTGGGGGTAGTGTTTCAGGGTTTAGGAGAGTGCAGTGGTGTTCTGGCAGTGTAGGGGGTCTTGCTGGGGCTAGTGTTTCAGGGTTTAGGGCAGTGCAGTGAAGTTCGGGCAGTGTAGGGGGTCGTGCTGGGAGTGGTGTTTCAGGGTTTAGGGCAGTGCTGTCGTATTCGAGCAGTGTAGGGAGTCGTGCTGGGGGTAGTATTTCAGGGTTTAGGGCAGTGCAGTGCTGTTCGGGCAGTGTAGCGGGCCGTGCTGCGGTGGGGTTTCAGGGTTAAGGGCAGTGCAGTGGTGTTCGGGTAGTGTAGGGGGTCGTGCTGTGGGTGGTGTTTTAGGGTTTAGGGCAGCGCAGTGGTGTTCGGGCTGTGTAGGGGGTTGTGCTGGGGTGGTGTTTCAGGGTTTAGGGCAGTGCAGTGGTGTTCGGGCATTGTAGGGGGTCATGCTGGGGGTGTTGTTTCAGGGTTTAAAGCAGTGCAGTGGTGTTCGGGCAGTATAGGGGGTCGTGCTGGGGGTGGTTTCTCAGGATTTAGGGCAGTACAGTGTTGTTCGGGCAGTGTAGGGGGTCATGCTTGTTGTAGATTTAGGGTTTAGGGCAGTGCCGTGGTGTTTGTGTAATGTAAGGGGTCGTGCTGAGGGTAGTGTTTTAGGGTTTAGGGTAGTGCAGTGGTGTTTGGGTAGTGTAGGGGGTCATGCTGGGGGTAGTGGTTTAGAGTTTAGGGTAGTACAGTGGTATTTAGGTAGTGTAGGGGGTTCTGCTGGGGGTAGTGTTTTAGGGTTTAGGGTAGAGCAATTGTGTTTGGGTAGTGTAGGGGGTAATGCAGGGGGCAGTGTATAAGGGTTTAGTGTAGTGCAGTGGTGTTTGGGTAGTGTAGGGGTACTGCTGGGGGTAGTGTTTTAGGGTTTAGGGTAGTGCAGTGGTGTTTGGGTAGTATAGGGAGTCGGGCTGGGGGTAGTGTTTTAGGGTTTAGGGTAGTGCAGTGGTGTTTGTGTAGTGTAGGGGGTACTGCTGGGGGTAGTGTTTTAGGGTTTAGGGTAGAGCAATTGTGTTTGGGTAGTGGAGGGGGTACTGCAGGGGGCAGTGTATTAGGGTTTAGTGTAGTGCAGTGGTGTTTGGGTAGTGTAGGGGTACTGCTGGGGGTAGTGTTTTAGGGTTTAGGGTAGTGCATTGGTGTTTGTGTAGTATAGGGAGTCGGGCTGGGGGTAGTGTTTTAGGGTTTAGGGTAGTGCAGTGGTGTTTGTGTAGTGTAGGGGGTAGTGTTTTAGGGTTTAGGGTAGTGCAGTGGTGTTTGTGTAGTGTAGGGGATCATGCTGGGGGTAGTGTTTTAGGGTTTAGGGAAGTGCAGCATTGTTTGTGTAGTGTAGGGGGTCGTGTTGTAGGGTGTAGGGTAGTGGATTGGTCTTTTGGTAGAGTAGGGGGTTCTGCGGGGATAGTGTTTTAGGATTTAGGGTAGTGCAGTGGTGTTTGGGTAGTGTAGGGGGTCATGCGGGGGTAGGGTTTTAGGGTTTAGGGTAGTGCTGTGGTGTTTTGGTAGTGTAGGGGGTCGTGCGGGGGTTAGTGTTTTAGTGTTTAGGGTAGTGCAGTGGTGTTTGGGTAATGTAGGAGGTCGTGCTAGGACAGTGTTTTAGGGTTTAGGGCAGTGCAGTGGTGTGTGGGTAGTGTAGGGGATTGTGCTGGGGTAGTGATTTAGGGTTTAGGGCAGTACATTGGTGTTTGTGTAGTGAAGTGGGTCGTGCGGGGGTAGTGTTTTAGGGTTTAGGGCAGTGCATTGGTGTTTGGATAGTGTAGGGGTCGTGCTGGGGGTGGTGTTTTAGGTTTAGGGCAGAGCGGTGGTGTTTGGGAACTGGAGGGGGTCTTGCTGGGAGTGGTGTTTTAGGGTTTTGGGCAGTGCAGTGGTGTTCGGGCAGTGTAGGGGGTCGTGCTGGGGGTGATGTTTTAGGGTTTAGGGCAGTGCCGTGCTATTCGGGTAGTTTAGGGGGTCGTGCTGGGGGTGGTGTTTTAGGCTTTAGGGCACTGCATTGGTGTTCGGGCAGTGTAGGGGTTCGTGCTGGGGGTGGTGTTTAAGGGTTTAGGGCAGTGAAGTGGTGTTCAGGCAGTGTAGGGGGTCGTGCTAGTGGTGGTGTTTTAGTGTTTAGGGCAGTACAGTGGTGTTCGGGCAGAGTAGAGGGTCGTGCAAGGGGTGGTGTTTCAGGTTTTAGGGCAGTGCAGTGGTGTTCGAGCAGTGTAGAGGGTTTTGCAGGGGTTGGTGTTTCAAGGTTTAGTGCAGTGGTGTTCGGACAGTGTAGGGGGTCTTGCAGGGGGTGGTGTTTCAGGGTGTAGGGCAGTGGTGTTTGGGCAGTGTAGGGGGTCTTGCAGGGGGTGGTGTTTCAGGGTTTAGGGCAGTGCATTGGCATTCGGGCAGTGTAGGGGGTATTATTGGGGGTGTTGTTTCAGGGTTTAGGGCAGTGCAGTGGCATTCACGCAGTGTAGGGGATCGTGCAGGGGTTGGTGTTTTAGGTTTAGGGCAGAGCAGTGGTGTTTGGAAACTGGAGGGGGTCGTGCTGGGAGTGGTGTTTTAGGGTTTTGGGCAGTGCAGTGGTGTTCGGGCAGTGTAGGGGGTCATGCTGGGGTGATGTTTTAGGGTTTAGGGCAGTGCTGTGCTATTAGGGTAGTGTAGGGGTCGTGCTGGGGATGGTGTTTTAGGCTTTAGGGCACTGCAGTGGTGTTCCGGCAGTGTAGGGGGTCGTGCTGGGGGTGATGTTTTAGGGTTTAGGGCAGTGCCGTGCTATTCGGGTAGTTTAGGGGGTCGTGCTGGGGGTGGTGTTTTAGGCTTTAGGGCACTGCATTGGTGTTTGGGCAGTGTAGGGGTTCGTGCTGGGGGTGGTGTTTAAGGGTTTAGGGCAGTGAAGTGGTGTTCAGGCAGTGTAGGGGGTCGTGCTAGTGGTGGTGTTTTAGTGTTTAGGGCAGTACAGTGGTGTTCGGGCAGAGTAGCGGGTCGTGCAAGGGGTGGTGTTTCAGGTTTTAGGGCAGTGCAGTGGTGTTCGAGCAGTGTAGAGGGTTTTGCAGGGGTTGGTGTTTCAAGGTTTAGTGCAGTGGTGTTCGGACAGTGTAGGGGGTTTTGCAGGGGGTGGTGTTTCAGGGTGTAGGGCAGTGGTGTTTGGGCAGTGTAGGGGGTCTTGCAGGGGGTGGTGTTTCAGGGTTTAGGGCAGTGCATTGGCATTCGGGCAGTGTAGGGGGTATTATTGGGGGTGTTGTTTCAGGGTTTAGGGCAGTGCAGTGGCATTCACGCAGTGTAGGGGATCGTGCAGGGGTTGGTGTTTTAGGTTTAGGGCAGAGCAGTGGTGTTTGGAAACTGGAGGGGGTCGTGCTGGGAGTGGTGTTTTAGGGTTTTGGGCAGTGCAGTGGTGTTCGGGCAGTGTAGGGGGTCATGCTGGGGTGATGTTTTAGGGTTTAGGGCAGTGCTGTGCTATTAGGGTAGTGTAGGGGTCGTGCTGGGGATGGTGTTTTAGGCTTTAGGGCACTGCAGTGGTGTTCCGGCAGTGTAGGGGGTCGTGCTGGGGGTGGTGTTTTAGGGTTTAGGGCAGTGAAGTGTTGTTCGTGCAGAGTGGGGGGTCGTGATAGTGGTGGTGTTTTAGTGTTTAGGGCAGTGCAGTGGTGTTCGGGCAGTGTAGGGGGTCATGCAGGGGGTGGTGTTTCAGGGTTTAGGGCAGTGGTCTTCGGACAGTGTAGGGGTCTTGCAGGGGGTGGTGTTTTAGGGTTTAGGACAGTGCATTGGTGTTCGGGCAGTGTAGGGGGTATTGCTGGGGGTGTTGTTTCAGGGTTCAGGGCAGTGCAGTGGCGTTCACACAGCGTAGGGGGTTGTGCAGGGGGTGGTGTTTCAGGGTTTAGGGCAGTGCAGTGGTGTTCGGGCAGTATAGGGGGTCATGCCAGGGGGTGGAGTTTCAGGGTGTAGGGCAGTGAAGTGGTGTTCGGGCAGTGTAGTGGGTCATGCAGGGGGTGGTGTTTCAGGGTTTAGGGCAGTGCAGTGGTGTTCTGGCAGTGTAGGGGGTCGTGCAGGGGGTGGTGCTTCAGGGTTTAGGGCAGTGCAGTCGTGTTTGGGCACTGTAGGGGATTGTGCTGGGGCTGGTGTTTCAGGGTTTAGAACAGTGCAGTGGTGTTTGGGCAGTGTAGAGGGTTGTGCTGGGGCTAGTGTTTCAGGGTTTAAAGCAGTGCAGTCGTGTTCAGGCAGTGTAGGGGGTCATGCTGGGGGTGGTGTTTTAGGGTTTAGGGCAGTGAAGTGGTGTTCGGGCAGTGCAGGGGGTCGTGCTAGTGGTGGTGTTTTAGTGTTTAGGGCAGTGCAGTGGTGTTCGGGCAGTGTAGGGGGTCGTGCAGGGGTGGTGTTTCAGGGTTTAGGGCAGTGCAGTGGTGTTCGGGCAGTGTAGGGGGTTTTGCAGGGGGTGGTGTTTCAAGGATTAGTGGAGTGGTGTTCGGACAGTGTAGGGGGTCTTGCAGGGGGTGGTGTTTCAGGGTTTAGGACAGTGCATTGGTGTTCGGGCAGTGTAGGGGGTATTGCTGGGGGTGTTGTTTCAGGGTTTAGGGCAGTGCAGTGGCGTTCACGCAGCGTAGGGGGTTGTGCAGGGGGTGGTTTTTCAGGGTTTAGGGCAGTGCAGTGGTGTTCGGGCAGTATAGGGGGTCGTGCCGGGGGATGGTGTTTCAGGGTTTAGGGCAGTGCAGTGGTGTTCGGGCAGTGTAGGGGGTCATGCCGGGGGTGGAGGTTTAGGGCAGTGAAGTGGTGTTCGGGCAGTGTAGTGGGTCATGCAGGGGGTGGTGTTTCAGGGTGTAGGGCAGTGCAGTGGTGTTCTGGCAGTGTAGGGGGTCGTGCAGGGGGTGATGCTTCAGGGTTTAGGGCAGTGCAGTAGTGTTTGGGCACTGTAGGGGATTGTGCTGGGGCTGGTGTTTCAGGGTTTAGAACAGTGCAGTGGTGTTCGGGCAGTGTAGAGGGTTGTGCTGGGGTTGGTGTTTCAGGGTTTAGGGCAGTGAAGTGGTGTTAGAGCAGTGTAGGTGGTCGTGCTGAGGCTAGTGTTTCAGGGTTTAAAGCAGTGCAGTGGTGTTCGGGCAGTATAGGGGGTCGTGCTGGGGGTGGTTTCTCAGGATTTAGGGCAGTACAGTGTTGTTCGGGCAGTGTAGGGGGTCGTGCTTGTTGTAGATTTAGGGTTTAGGGCAGTGCCGTGGTGTTTGTGTAATGTAAGGGGTCGTGCTGAGGGTAGTGTTTTAGGGTTTTGGGCAGTGCAGTGGTGTTTGTGTAGTATAGGGGGTCGTGCTGGGGGTACTGTTTTAGGGTTTAGGGCAGTGCGGTGGTGTTTCTGTAGTGTAGGGGGTTGTGCTGGGGGAAGTGTTTTAGGGTTTAGGGTAGTGCAGTGGTGTTTTAGTAGTGTAGGGGGTCATGCTGGGGTAAGTGTTTTAGGGTTTAGGGTAGTGCAGTGGTGTTTGGGTAGTGTAGGAAGTCGTGCTGAGGGTAGTGTTTTAGGGTTTAGGGCACTGCAGTGGTGTTCGGGCAGTGTAGGGGGTTGTGCTGGGGGTGGTGTTTTAGGGTTTAGGGCAGTGAAGTGGTGTTCAGGCAGTGTAGGGGGTCGTGCTAGTGGTGGTGTTTTAGTGTTTAGGGCAGTGCATTGGTGTTCGGGCAGTGTAGGGGGTCGTGCAGGGCGTGGTGTTTCAGGGTTTAGGGCAGTGCAGTGGTGTTCGGGCAGTGTAGGTGTCATGCTGGGAGTGGTGTTTTAGGGTTTTGGGCAGTGCAGTGGTGTTCGGGCAGTGTAGGGGGTCATGCGGGGGGTTGTGTTTCAGGGTTTAGGGCAGTGCAGTGGCGTTCGGGCAGTGTAGGGGGTCATGCAGGGAGGTGGTGTTTCAGGGTTTAGGGCAGTGCAGTGTCGTCCGGGCAGTGTGGGGGGTGTCATGCAGGGGGGTTGTATTTCAGGGTTTAGGGCAGTGCAGTGGTTTTCGGGCAGTGTAGGGGGACATGCTGGGGGTGGTGTTTCAGGGTTTAGGGGAGTGTAGTGGTGTTCAGGCAATGTAGCGGTCGTGCTGGGGCGGGTGTTTCAGAGTTTAGGGCAGAGCAGTAGTGTTCGGGCAGTGTAGGGCGTCGTGCTGGGGGTAGTGTTTCAGGGTTTAGGGGAGTGCAGTGGTGTTCTGGCAGTGTAGGGGGTCTTGCTGGGGCTAGTGTTTCAGGGTTTAGGGCAGTGCAGTGAAGTTCGGGCAGTGTAGGGGGTCGTGCTGGGAGTGGTGTTTCAGGGTTTAGGGCAGTGCTGTCGTATTCGAGCAGTGTAGGGAGTCGTGCTGGGGGTAGTATTTCAGGGTTTAGGGCAGTGCAGTGCTATTCGGGCAGTGTAGCGGGCCGTGCTGCGGTGGGGTTTCAGGGTTAAGGGCAGTGCAGTGGTGTTCGGGTAGTGTAGGGGGTCGTGCTGTGGGTGGTGTTTTAGGGTTTAGGCCAGCGCAGTGGTGTTCGGGCAGTGTAGGGGGTTGTGCTGGGGTGGTGTTTCAGGGTTTAGGGCAGTGCAGTGGTGTTCGGGCATTATAGGGGGTCATGCTGGGGGTGGTGTTTCAGGGTTTAAAGCAGTGCAGTGGTGTTCGGGCAGTATAGGGGTCGTACTGGGGGTGGTTTCTCAGGATTTAGGGCAGTACAATGTTGTTCGGGCAGTGTAGGGGGGTCGTGCTTGTTGTAGATTTAGGGTTTAGGGCAGTGCCGTGGTGTTTGTGTAATGTAAGGGGTCGTGCTGAGGGTAGTGTTTTAGGGTTTTGGGCAGTGCAGTGGTGTTTGTGTAGTATAGGGGGTCGTGCTGGGGGTACTGTTTTAGGGTTTAGGGCAGTGCGGTGGTGTTTCTGTAGTGTAGGGGGTTGTGCTGGGGGAAGTGTTTTAGGGTTTAGGGTAGTGCAGTGGTGTTTGGGTAGTGTAGGGGGTCGTGCTGGGGTAAGTGTTTTAGGGTTAAGGGTAGTGCAGTGGTGTTTGGGTAGTGTAGGAAGTCGTGCTGGGGGTAGTGTTTTAGGGTTTAGGGTAGTGCAGTGGTGTTTGGGTAGTGTAGGGGGTCATGCTGGGGGTAGTGGTTTAGAGTTTAGGGTAGTACAGTGGTGTTTAGGTAGTGTAGGGGGTTCTGCTGGGGGTAGTGTTTTAGGGTTTAGGGTAGAGCAATTGTGTTTGGGTAGTGTAGGGGGTACTGCAGGGGGCAGTGTATTAGGGTTTAGTGTAGTGCAGTGGTGTTTGGGTAGTGTAGGGGTACTGCTGGGGGTAGTGTTTTAGGGTTTAGGGTAGTGCAGTGGTGTTTGGGTAGTATAGGGAGTCGGGCTGGGGGTAGTGTTTTAGGGTTTAGGGTAGTGCAGTGGTGTTTGTGTAGTGTAGGGGGTACTGCTGGGGGTAGTGTTTTAGGGTTTAGGGTAGAGCAATTGTGTTTGGGTAGTGTAGGGGGTACTGCTGGGGGTAGTGTTTTAGGGTTTAGGGTAGAGCAATTGTGTTTGGGTAGTGTAGGGGGTACTGCAGGGGGCAGTGTATTAGGGTTTAGTGTAGTGCAGTGGTGTTTGGGTAGTGTAGGGGTACTGCTGGGGGTAGTGTTTTAGGGTTTAGGGTAGTGCAGTGGTGTTTGTGTAGTATAGGGAGTCGGGCTGGGGGTAGTGTTTTAGGGTTTAGGGTAGTGCAGTGGTGTTTGTGTAGTGTAGGGGGTAGTGTTTTAGGGTTTAGGGTAGTGCAGTGGTGTTTGTGTAGTGTAGGGGA
Source organism: Triturus cristatus (assembly GCF_964204655.1). Classification (NCBI taxonomy): domain Eukaryota; kingdom Metazoa; phylum Chordata; class Amphibia; order Caudata; family Salamandridae; genus Triturus; species Triturus cristatus. Next base: position 509,195,496 of record NC_140579.1, on the reverse strand, counting down.
TCATGCTGGGGTTAGTCTTTTAGGGTTTAGGGAAGTGCAGCATTGTTTGTGTAGTGTAGGGGGTCGTGTTGTAGGGTGTAGGGTAGTGCATTGGTCTTTGGGTAGAGTAGGGGATTCAGCGGGGATAGTGTTTTAGGATTTAGGTTAGTGCAGTGGTGTTTGGGTAGTGTAGGGGGTCATGCGGGGGTAGGGTTTTAGGGTTTATGATAGTGCTGTGGAGTTTTGGTAGTGTAGGGGGTCGTGCGGGGGTTAGTGTTTTAGGGATTAGGGTAGTGCAGTGGTGTTTGGGTAATGTAGGAGGTTGTGCTAGGGCAGTGTTTTAGGGTTTAGGGCAGTGCAGTGGTGTGTGGGTAGTGTAGGGGATTGTGCTGGGGTAGTGATTTAGGGTTTAGGGCAGTACATTGGTGTTTGTGTAGTGAAGTGGGTCGTGCGGGGGTAGTGTTTTAGGGTTTAGGGCAGTGCATTGGTGTTTGGATAGTGTAGGGGTCGTGCTGGGGGTGGTGTTTTAGGTTTAGGGCAGAGCGGTGGTGTTTGGGAACTGGAGGGGGTCTTGCTGGGAGTGGTGTTTTAGGGTTTTGGGCAGTGCAGTGGTGTTCGGGCAGTGTAGGGGGTCGTGATGGGGGTGATGTTTTAGGGTTTAGGGCAGTGCCGTGCTATTTGGGTAGTATAGGGGTCGTGCTGGGGATGGTGTTTTAGGCTTTAGGGCACTGCAGTGGTGTTCGGGCAGTGTAGGGGGTCGTGCTGGGGGTGGTGTTTTAGGGTTTAGGGCAGTGAAGTGGTGGTCGGGCAGTGTAGGGGGTCGTGCTAGTGGTGGTGTTTTAGTGTTTAGGGCAGTGCATTGGTCTTTGGGTAGAGTAGGGGTCGTGCTAGTGGTGGTTTTTTAGTGTTTAGGGCAGTACAGTGGTGTTCGGGCAGTGTAGGGGGTCATGCAGGGGATGGTGTTTCAGGGTTTAGGGCAGTGCAGTGGTGTTCGGGCAGTGTAGAGGGTTTTGCAGGGGGTGGTGTTTCAAGATTTAGTGCAGTGGTGTTCGGACGGTGTAGGGGGTCTTGCAGGGGGTGGTGTTTCAGGGTTTAGCGCAGTGGTGTTTGGGCAGGGTAGGGGGTCTTGCAAGGGGTGTTGTTTCAGGGTTTAGGGCAGTGCATTGGCATTCAGGCAGTGTAGGGGGTATTGCTGGGGGTGTTGTTTCAGGGTTTAGGGCAGTGCAGTGGCATTCATGCAGTTCACGATGGTGTTTTAGGCTTTAGGGCACTGCAGTGGTTTTCGGGCAGTGTAGGGGGTCATGCTGGGGGTGGTGTTTTAGGGTTTAGGGCAGTGAAGTGGTGTTCGGGCAGTGTAGGGGGTCGTGCTAGTGGTGGTGTTTTAGTGTTTAGGGCAGTGCATTGGTGTTCGGGCAGTGTAGGGGGTCATGCAGGGCGTGGTGTTTCAGGGTGTAGGGCAGTGCAGTGGTGTTCGGGCAGTGTAGGTGGTCATGCTGGGAGTGGTGTTTTAGGGTTAGGGCAGTGCAGTGGCGTTCAGGCAGTGTAGGGGGTCATGCGGGGGGTTGTGTTTCAGGGTTTAGGGCAGTGCAGTGGCGTTCGGGCAGTGTAGGGGGCATGCAGGGAGGTGGTGTTTCAGGGTTTAGGGCAGTGCAGTGTCATCCGGGCAGTGTGGGGGGGGTCATGCAGGGGGGTTGTATTTCAGGGTTTAGGGCAGTGCAGTGGTTTTCGGGCAGTGTAGGGGGACATGCTGGGGGTGTTGTTTCAGGGTTTAGGGGAGTGTAGTGGTGTTCGGGCAATGTAGCGGTCGTGCTGGGGCGGGTGTTTCAGAGTTTAGGGCAGAGCAGTAGTGTTCGGGCAGTGTAGGGCGTCATGCTGGGGGTAGTGTTTCAGGGTTTAGGAGAGTGCAGTGGTGTTCTGGCAGTGTAGGGGGTCTTGCTGGGGCTAGTGTTTCAGGGTTTAGGGCAGTGCAGTGAAGTTCGGGCAGTGTAGGGGGTCGTGCTGGGAGTGGTGTTTCAGGGTTTAGGGCAGTGCTGTCGTATTCGAGCAGTGTAGGGAGTCGTGCTGGGGGTAGTATTTCAGGGTTTAGGGCAGTGCAGTGCTGTTCGGGCAGTGTAGGGGGTCGTGCTGGGAGTGGTGTTTCAGGGTTTAGGGCAGTGCTGTCGTATTCGAGCAGTGTAGGGAGTCGTGCTGGGGGTAGTATTTCAGGGTTTAGGGCAGTGCAGTGCTGTTCGGGCTGTGTAGGGGGTTGTGCTGGGGTGGTGTTTCAGGGTTTAGGGCAGTGCAGTGGTGTTCGGGCATTGTAGGGGGTCATGCTGGGGGTGGTGTTTCAGGGTTTAAAGCAGTGCAGTGGTGTTCGGGCAGTATAGGGGGTCGTGCTGGGGGTGGTTTCTCAGGATTTAGGGCAGTACAGTGTTGTTCGGGCAGTGTAGGGGGTCATGCTTGTTGTAGATTTAGGGTTTAGGGCAGTGCCGTGGTGTTTGTGTAATGTAAGGGGTCGTGCTGAGGGTAGTGTTTTAGGGTTTTGGGCAGTGCAGTGGTGTTTGTGTAGTATAGGGGGTCGTGCTGGGGGTACTGTTTTAGGGTTTAGGGCAGTGCGGTGGTGTTTCTGTAGTGTAGGGAGTTGTGCTGGGGGAAGTGTTTTAGGGTTTAGGGTAGTGCAGTGGTGTTTGGGTAGTGTAGGGGGTCGTGCTGGGGTTAGTATTTTAGGGTTTAGGGTAGTGCAGTGGTGTTTGGGTAGTGTAGGAAGTCGTGCTGGGGGTAGTGTTTTAGGGTTTAGGGTAGTGCAGTGGTGTTTGGGTAGTGTAGGGGGTCATGCTGGGGGTAGTGGTTTAGAGTTTAGGGTAGTACAGTGGTATTTAGGTAGTGTAGGGGGTTCTGCTGGGGGTAGTGTTTTAGGGTTTAGGGTAGAGCAATTGTGTTTGGGTAGTGTAGGGGGTAATGCAGGGGGCAGTGTATAAGGGTTTAGTGTAGTGCAGTGGTGTTTGGGTAGTGTAGGGGTACTGCTGGGGGTAGTGTTTTAGGGTTTAGGGTAGTGCAGTGGTGTTTGGGTAGTATAGGGAGTCGGGCTGGGGGTAGTGTTTTAGGGTTTAGGGTAGTGCAGTGGTGTTTGTGTAGTGTAGGGGGTACTGCTGGGGGTAGTGTTTTAGGGTTTAGGGTAGAGCAATTGTGTTTGGGTAGTGGAGGGGGTACTGCAGGGGGCAGTGTATTAGGGTTTAGTGTAGTGCAGTGGTGTTTGGGTAGTGTAGGGGTACTGCTGGGGGTAGTGTTTTAGGGTTTAGGGTAGTGCATTGGTGTTTGTGTAGTATAGGGAGTCGGGCTGGGGGTAGTGTTTTAGGGTTTAGGGTAGTGCAGTGGTGTTTGTGTAGTGTAGGGGGTAGTGTTTTAGGGTTTAGGGTAGTGCAGTGGTGTTTGTGTAGTGTAGGGGATCATGCTGGGGGTAGTGTTTTAGGGTTTAGGGAAGTGCAGCATTGTTTGTGTAGTGTAGGGGGTCGTGTTGTAGGGTGTAGGGTAGTGGATTGGTCTTTGGGTAGAGTAGGGGGTTCTGCGGGGATAGTGTTTTAGGATTTAGGGTAGTGCAGTGGTGTTTGGGTAGTGTAGGGGGTCATGCGGGGGTAGGGTTTTAGGGTTTAGGGTAGTGCTGTGGTGTTTTGGTAGTGTAGGGGGTCGTGCGGGGGTTAGTGTTTTAGTGTTTAGGGTAGTGCAGTGGTGTTTGGGTAATGTAGGAGGTCGTGCTAGGACAGTGTTTTAGGGTTTAGGGCAGTGCAGTGGTGTGTGGGTAGTGTAGGGGATTGTGCTGGGGTAGTGATTTAGGGTTTAGGGCAGTACATTGGTGTTTGTGTAGTGAAGTGGGTCGTGCGGGGGTAGTGTTTTAGGGTTTAGGGCAGTGCATTGGTGTTTGGATAGTGTAGGGGTCGTGCTGGGGGTGGTGTTTTAGGTTTAGGGCAGAGCGGTGGTGTTTGGGAACTGGAGGGGGTCTTGCTGGGAGTGGTGTTTTAGGGTTTTGGGCAGTGCAGTGGTGTTCGGGCAGTGTAGGGGGTCGTGCTGGGGGTGATGTTTTAGGGTTTAGGGCAGTGCCGTGCTATTCGGGTAGTTTAGGGGGTCGTGCTGGGGGTGGTGTTTTAGGCTTTAGGGCACTGCATTGGTGTTCGGGCAGTGTAGGGGTTCGTGCTGGGGGTGGTGTTTAAGGGTTTAGGGCAGTGAAGTGGTGTTCAGGCAGTGTAGGGGGTCGTGCTAGTGGTGGTGTTTTAGTGTTTAGGGCAGTACAGTGGTGTTCGGGCAGAGTAGAGGGTCGTGCAAGGGGTGGTGTTTCAGGTTTTAGGGCAGTGCAGTGGTGTTCGAGCAGTGTAGAGGGTTTTGCAGGGGTTGGTGTTTCAAGGTTTAGTGCAGTGGTGTTCGGACAGTGTAGGGGGTCTTGCAGGGGGTGGTGTTTCAGGGTGTAGGGCAGTGGTGTTTGGGCAGTGTAGGGGGTCTTGCAGGGGGTGGTGTTTCAGGGTTTAGGGCAGTGCATTGGCATTCGGGCAGTGTAGGGGGTATTATTGGGGGTGTTGTTTCAGGGTTTAGGGCAGTGCAGTGGCATTCACGCAGTGTAGGGGATCGTGCAGGGGTTGGTGTTTTAGGTTTAGGGCAGAGCAGTGGTGTTTGGAAACTGGAGGGGGTCGTGCTGGGAGTGGTGTTTTAGGGTTTTGGGCAGTGCAGTGGTGTTCGGGCAGTGTAGGGGGTCATGCTGGGGTGATGTTTTAGGGTTTAGGGCAGTGCTGTGCTATTAGGGTAGTGTAGGGGTCGTGCTGGGGATGGTGTTTTAGGCTTTAGGGCACTGCAGTGGTGTTCCGGCAGTGTAGGGGGTCGTGCTGGGGGTGATGTTTTAGGGTTTAGGGCAGTGCCGTGCTATTCGGGTAGTTTAGGGGGTCGTGCTGGGGGTGGTGTTTTAGGCTTTAGGGCACTGCATTGGTGTTCGGGCAGTGTAGGGGTTCGTGCTGGGGGTGGTGTTTAAGGGTTTAGGGCAGTGAAGTGGTGTTCAGGCAGTGTAGGGGGTCGTGCTAGTGGTGGTGTTTTAGTGTTTAGGGCAGTACAGTGGTGTTCGGGCAGAGTAGCGGGTCGTGCAAGGGGTGGTGTTTCAGGTTTTAGGGCAGTGCAGTGGTGTTCGAGCAGTGTAGAGGGTTTTGCAGGGGTTGGTGTTTCAAGGTTTAGTGCAGTGGTGTTCGGACAGTGTAGGGGGTCTTGCAGGGGGTGGTGTTTCAGGGTGTAGGGCAGTGGTGTTTGGGCAGTGTAGGGGGTCTTGCAGGGGGTGGTGTTTCAGGGTTTAGGGCAGTGCATTGGCATTCGGGCAGTGTAGGGGGTATTATTGGGGGTGTTGTTTCAGGGTTTAGGGCAGTGCAGTGGCATTCACGCAGTGTAGGGGATCGTGCAGGGGTTGGTGTTTTAGGTTTAGGGCAGAGCAGTGGTGTTTGGAAACTGGAGGGGGTCGTGCTGGGAGTGGTGTTTTAGGGTTTTGGGCAGTGCAGTGGTGTTCGGGCAGTGTAGGGGGTCATGCTGGGGTGATGTTTTAGGGTTTAGGGCAGTGCTGTGCTATTAGGGTAGTGTAGGGGTCGTGCTGGGGATGGTGTTTTAGGCTTTAGGGCACTGCAGTGGTGTTCCGGCAGTGTAGGGGGTCGTGCTGGGGGTGGTGTTTTAGGGTTTAGGGCAGTGAAGTGTTGTTCGTGCAGAGTGGGGGGTCGTGATAGTGGTGGTGTTTTAGTGTTTAGGGCAGTGCAGTGGTGTTCGGGCAGTGTAGGGGGTCATGCAGGGGGTGGTGTTTCAGGGTTTAGGGCAGTGGTCTTCGGACAGTGTAGGGGTCTTGCAGGGGGTGGTGTTTTAGGGTTTAGGACAGTGCATTGGTGTTCGGGCAGTGTAGGGGGTATTGCTGGGGGTGTTGTTTCAGGGTTCAGGGCAGTGCAGTGGCGTTCACACAGCGTAGGGGGTTGTGCAGGGGGTGGTGTTTCAGGGTTTAGGGCAGTGCAGTGGTGTTCGGGCAGTATAGGGGGTCATGCCAGGCGGTGGAGTTTCAGGGTGTAGGGCAGTGAAGTGGTGTTCGGGCAGTGTAGTGGGTCATGCAGGGGGTGGTGTTTCAGGGTTTAGGGCAGTGCAGTGGTGTTCTGGCAGTGTAGGGGGTCGTGCAGGGGGTGGTGCTTCAGGGTTTAGGGCAGTGCAGTCGTGTTTGGGCACTGTAGGGGATTGTGCTGGGGCTGGTGTTTCAGGGTTTAGAACAGTGCAGTGGTGTTTGGGCAGTGTAGAGGGTTGTGCTGGGGCTAGTGTTTCAGGGTTTAAAGCAGTGCAGTCGTGTTCAGGCAGTGTAGGGGGTCGTGCTGGGGGTGGTGTTTTAGGGTTTAGGGCAGTGAAGTGGTGTTCGGGCAGTGCAGGGGGTCGTGCTAGTGGTGGTGTTTTAGTGTTTAGGGCAGTGCAGTGGTGTTCGGGCAGTGTAGGGGGTCGTGCAGGGGTGGTGTTTCAGGGTTTAGGGCAGTGCAGTGGTGTTCGGGCAGTGTAGGGGGTTTTGCAGGGGGTGGTGTTTCAAGGATTAGTGGAGTGGTGTTCGGACAGTGTAGGGGGTCTTGCAGGGGGTGGTGTTTCAGGGTTTAGGACAGTGCATTGGTGTTCGGGCAGTGTAGGGGGTATTGCTGGGGGTGTTGTTTCAGGGTTTAGGGCAGTGCAGTGGCGTTCACGCAGCGTAGGGGGTTGTGCAGGGGGTGGTTTTTCAGGGTTTAGGGCAGTGCAGTGGTGTTCGGGCAGTATAGGGGGTCGTGCCGGGGGATGGTGTTTCAGGGTTTAGGGCAGTGCAGTGGTGTTCGGGCAGTGTAGGGGGTCATGCCGGGGGTGGAGGTTTAGGGCAGTGAAGTGGTGTTCGGGCAGTGTAGTGGGTCATGCAGGGGGTGGTGTTTCAGGGTGTAGGGCAGTGCAGTGGTGTTCTGGTAGTGTAGGGGGTCGTGCAGGGGGTGATGCTTCAGGGTTTAGGGCAGTGCAGTAGTGTTTGGGCACTGTAGGGGATTGTGCTGGGGCTGGTGTTTCAGGGTTTAGAACAGTGCAGTGGTGTTCGGGCAGTGTAGAGGGTTGTGCTGGGGTTGGTGTTTCAGGGTTTAGGGCAGTGAAGTGGTGTTAGAGCAGTGTAGGTGGTCGTGCTGAGGCTAGTGTTTCAGGGTTTAAAGCAGTGCAGTGGTGTTCGGGCAGTATAGGGGGTCGTGCTGGGGGTGGTTTCTCAGGATTTAGGGCAGTACAGTGTTGTTCGGGCAGTGTAGGGGGTCGTGCTTGTTGTAGATTTAGGGTTTAGGGCAGTGCCGTGGTGTTTGTGTAATGTAAGGGGTCGTGCTGAGGGTAGTGTTTTAGGGTTTTGGGCAGTGCAGTGGTGTTTGTGTAGTATAGGGGGTCGTGCTGGGGGTACTGTTTTAGGGTTTAGGGCAGTGCGGTGGTGTTTCTGTAGTGTAGGGGGTTGTGCTGGGGGAAGTGTTTTAGGGTTTAGGGTAGTGCAGTGGTGTTTTAGTAGTGTAGGGGGTCATGCTGGGGTAAGTGTTTTAGGGTTTAGGGTAGTGCAGTGGTGTTTGGGTAGTGTAGGAAGTCATGCTGGGGGTAGTGTTTTAGGGTTTAGGGTAGTGCAGTGGTGTTTGGGTAGTGTAGGGGGTCATGCTGGAGGTAGTGGTTTAGAGTTTAGGGTAGTACAGTGGTGTTTAGGTAGTGTAGGGGGTTCTGCTGGGGGTAGTGTTTTAGGGTTTAGGGTAGAGCAATTGTGTTTGGGTAGTGTAGGGGGTACTGCAGGGGGCAGTGTATTAGGGTTTAGTGTAGTGCAGTGGTGTTCACGCAGCGTAGGGGGTTGTGCAGGTGGTGGTGTTTCAGGGTTTAGGGCAGTGCAGTGGTGTTCGGGCAGTATAGGGGGTCGTGCCGGGGGATGGTGTTTCAGGGTTTAGGGCAGTGCAGTGGTGTTCGGGCAGTGTAGGGGGTCATGCCGGGGGGTGGAGTTTCAGGGTTTAGGGCAGTGAAGTGGTGTTCGGGCAGTGTAGTGGGTCATGCAGGGGGTGGTGTTTCAGGGTGTAGGGCAGTGCAGTGGTGTTCTGGCAGTGTAGGGGGTCGTGCAGGGGGTGGTGCTTCAGGGTTTACGGCAGTGCAGTGGTGTTTGGGCACTGTAGGGGATTGTGCTGGGGCTGGTGTTTCAGGGTTTAGAACAGTGCAGTGGTGTTCGGGCAGTGTAGAGGGTTGTGCTGGGGTTGGTGTTTCAGGGTTTAGGGCAGTGAAGTGGTGTTAGAGCAGTGTAGGGGGTCGTGCTGGGGCTAGTGTTTCAGGGTTTAAAGCAGTGCAGTGGTGTTAAGGCAGTGTAGGGGGTCTTGCTGGGGCTAGTGTTTCAGGGTTTAGGGCAGTGCAGTGGTGTTTGGGCAGTGCAGGGGTCCTGCTGGGGCTGGTGTTTCAGGGATTAGGATAGAGCAGTGGTGCTTGGGCAGTGTAGGGCATCATACTGGGAGTAGTGTTTCAGGGCATAGGGCAGGGCAGTGGAGTTCTGACAGTGTAGTGGGTCGTGCTGGGGATGGTGTTTCAGGGTTTAGGGCAGTGCGCTGGTGTTTGAGCATTGTAGGGAGTTGTGCTGGGGTAGTGTTTCAGGGTTTAGGGCAGTGCAGCGGCGTTCGGGCAGTGTAGGGGGTCGTGCTGGGGTGGTGTTTCAGAGTTTAGGGCAGTGCAGCGATTTTTGGGCAGTGTAGGGGTTCGTGCTGGCGGTAGTGTTTCAGGGTTTAGGGGAGCGCAGTGGTGTTCGGGCAATGTAAGGGGTCGTGCTGGGGGTGGTGTTTCAGGGTTTAAAGCAGTGCAGTGGTGTTCGGTCAGTGTAGGGGGTCATGCTGGGGGTGGTGTTTCAGGGTTTAGGGCAGTGCAGTGGTGTTCGGGCAGTGTAGGGGTTCGTGCTGGGGCTAGCATTTCAGGGTTTAGGGCAGTGCAGTGCAATTCGGGCAGTGTAGGGGTTTGTGCTGAGGCTAGTGTTTCAGGGTTTAGGGCAGTGCAGTGATGTTTGGGTATGAAATGGGTTCCTGCAGGGGTAGATTTAGGGTTTAGGGCAGTGAAGTGATGTTTGGGCAGTGTGGGGGGTGGTGCAGGGGGGTGGTGTTTCAGGGTTTAGGGAAGTGCAATGGTGTTCAGGCAGTGTAGGGGGTTGTGCAGGGGGGTGATGTTTCAGGGTTTAGGGCAGTGCAGTGGTGTTCGGACAGTGTAGGGGGTCGTGGTGGGGCTAGTGTTTCAGTGTTTAGGGCAGTGCAGTGGTGTTCGGGCAGTGTAGGGGGTCGTGCTGGGGCTAGTGTTTCAGGGTTTAGGACAGGGCAGTGGTGTTCGGGGCAGTGTAGGATTCGTGCTTGGGCTGGTGTTTCAGGGTTTTGGACAGAGCCATGGGGTTCGGGCACTGTAGGGGGTCCTGCTGGGGCTGGTGTTTCAGGGTTTAGGGCAGAGCAGTGGTGTACGGGCAGAGTAGGGGGTCGTGCGGGTGGTGGTGTTTCAGGGTATAGGGCAGAGCAGTGGCATTCGGGCAGTGTAGGGGGTCATGCTGGGAGTGGTGTTTCAGGGTTTAGGGCAGTACAGTGGTGTTCCGGCAGTGTAGGGGGTCATGCGGGGAGAGGGTGTTTCAGGGTTTAGGGCAGTGCAGTGTCGTCTGGGCAGTGTGGGGGGTCATGCAGGGGGGTTGTGTTTCAGGGTTTAGGGCAGTGCAGTGGTGTTCGGGCAGTGTAGGATGTCATGCTGGGGGTGGTGTTTCAGGGTTTAAGGGAGTGTAGTGGTGTTCGGGCAGTGTAGGGGTCGTGCTGGGGCGGGTGTTTCAGAGTTTAGGGCAGAGCAGAAGTGTTTGGGCAGTGTAGGGGGTCATGCTGGGGGTAGTGGTTTAGAGTTTAGGGTAGTACAGTGGTGTTTAAGTAGTGTAGGGGGTTCTGCTGGGGGTAGTGTTTTAGGGTTTAGGGTAGAGCAATTGTGTTTGGGTAGTGTAGGGGGTACTGCAGGGGGCAGTGTATTAGGGTTTAGTGTAGTGCAGTGGTGTTTGGGTAGTGCAGGGGTACTGCTGGGGGTAGTGTTTTAGGGTTTAGGGTAGTGCAGTGGTGTTTCGGTAGTATAGGGAGTCGGGCTGGGGGTAGTGTTTTAGGGTTTAGGGTAGTGCAGGGGTGCTTGTGTAGTGTAGGGGGTACTGCTGGGGGTAGTGGTTTAGAGTTTAGGGTAGTACAGTGGTGTTTAGGTAGTGTAGGGGGTTCTGCTGGGGGTAGTGTTTTAGAGTTTAGGGTAGAACAATTGTGTTTGGGTAGTGTAGGGGGTACTGCAGGGGGCAGTGTATTAGGGTTTAGTGTAATGCAGTGGTGTTTGGGTAGTGTAGGGGTACTGCTGGGGTAGTGTTTTAGGGTTTAGGGTAGTGCAGTGGTGTTTGGGTAGTATAGGGAGTCGGGCTGGGGGTAGTGTTTTAGGGTTTAGGGTAGTGCAGTGGTGTTTGTGTAGTGTAGGGCGTACTGCTGGGGGTAGTGTTTTAGGGTTTAGGGTAGAGCAATTGTGTTTGGGTAGTGTAGGGGGTACTGCAGGGGGCAGTGTATTAGGGTTTAGTGTAGTGCAGTGGTGTTTGGGTAGTGTAGGGGTACTGCTGGGGGTAGTGTTTTAGGGTTTAGGGTAGTGCAGTGGTGTTTGTGTAGTATAGGGAGTCGGGCTGGGGGTAGTGTTTTAGGGTTTAGGGTAGTGCAGTGGTGTTTGTGTAGTGTAGGGGGTAGTGTTTTAGGGTTTAGGGTAGTGCAGTGGTGTTTGTGTAGTGTAGGGGATCATGCTGGGGGTAGTCTTTTAGGGTTTAGGGAAGTGCAGCATTGTTTGTGTAGTGTAGGGGGTCGTGTTGTAGGGTGTAGGGTAGTGCATTGGTCTTAGGGTAGAGTAGGGGGTTCTGTGGGGATAGTGTTTTAGGATTTAGGGTAGTGCAGTGGTGTTTGGGTAGTGTATGGGGTCATGCGGGGGTAGGGTTTTAGGGTTTAGGGTAGTGCTGTGGTGTTTTGGTAGTGTAGGGGTCATGCGGGGGTTAGTGTTTTAGGGTTTAGGGTAGTGCAGTGGTGTTTGGGTAATGTAGGAGGTCGTGCTAGGGCAGTGTTTTAGGGTTTAGGGCAGTGCAGTGATGTGTGGGTAGTGTAGGGTATTGTGCTGGGGTAGTGATTTAGGGTTTAGGGCAGTACATTGGTGTTTGTGTAGTGAAGTGGGTCGTGCGGGGGTAGTGTTTTAGGGTTTAGGGGAGTGCATTGGTGTTTGGATAGTGTAGGGGTCGTGCTGGGGGTGGTGTTTTAGGTTTAGGGCAGAGCGGTGGTGTTTGGGAACTGGAGGGGGTCTTGCTGGGAGTGGTGTTTTTGGGTTTTGGGCAGTACAGTGGTGTTCGGGCAGTGTAGGGGGTCGTGCTGGGGGTGATGTTTTAGGGTTTAGGGCAGTGCCGTGCTATTCGGGTAGTGTAGGGGGTCATGCAGGGGGTGGTGTTTTAGGCTTTAGGGCACTGCATTGGTGTTCGGGCAGTGTAGGGGGTCGTGCTGGGGGTGGTGTTTTAGGGTTTAGGGCAGTGAAGTGTTGTTCAGGCAGTGTAGGGGGTCGTGCTAGTGGTGGTGTTTCATGTTTTAGGGCAGTGCAGTGGTGTTCGGGCAGTGTAGAGGGTTTTGCAGGGGTTGGTGTTTCAAGGTTTAGTGCAGTGGTGTTCGGACAGTGTAGGGGGTCTTGCAGGGGGTGGTGTTTCAGGGTTTAGGGCAGTGGTGTTTGGGCAGTGTAGGGGGTCTTGCAGGGGGTGGTGTTTCAGGGTTTAGGGCAGTGCATTGGCATTCGGGCAGTGTAGGGGGTATTATTGGGGGTGTTGTTTCAGGGTTTAGGGCAGTGCAGTGGCATTCACGCAGTGTAGGGGGTCGTGCAGGGGTTGGTGTTTTAGGTTTAGGGCAGAGCAGTGGTGTTTGAAACTGGAGGGGGTCGTGCTGGGGGTGGTGTTTTAGGGTTTAGGGCAGTGAAGTGGTGTTCGGGCAGTGTAGGGGGTCGTGCTAGTGGTGGTGTTTTAGTGTTTAGGGCAGTGCAGTGGTGTTCGGGCAGTGTAGGGGGTGGTGCATGGGGTGGTGTTTCAGGGTTTAGGGCAGTGCAGTGGTGTTCGGGCAGTGTAGGGGGTTTTGCAGGGGGTGGTGTTTCAAGGATTAGTGGAGTGGTGTTCGGACAGTGTAGGGGGTCTTGCAGGGGTGGTGTTTCAGGGTTTAGGACAGTGCATTGGTGTTCGGGCAGTGTAGGGGGTATTGCTGGGGGTGTTGTTTCAGGGTTTAGGGCAGTGCAGTGGCGTTCACGCAGCATAGGGGGTTGTGCAGGTGGTGGTGTTTCAGGGTTTAGGGCAGTGCAGTGGTGTTCGGGCAGTATAGGGGGTCGTGCCGGGGGATGGTGTTTTAGGGTTTAGGGCAGTGCAATGGTGTTCGGGCAGTGTAGGGGTCATGCCGGGGGGTGGAGTTTCAGGGTTTAGGGCAGTGAAGTGGTGTTCGGGCAGTGTAGTGGGTCATGCAGGGGGTGGTGTTTCAGGGTGTAGGGCAGTGCAGTGGTGTTCTGGCAGTGTAGGGGGTCGTGCAGGGGGTGGTGCTTCAGGGTTTAGGGCAGTGCAGTGGTGTTTGGGCACTGTAGGGGATTGTGCTGGGGCTGGTGTTTCAGGGTTTAGAACAGTGCAGTGGTGTTCGGGCAGTGTAGAGGGTTGTGCTGGGGTTGGTGTTTCAGGGTTTAGGGCAGTGAAGTGGTGTTAGAGCAGTGTAGGGGGTCGTGCTGGGGCTAGTGTTTCAGGGTTTAAAGCAGTGCAGTGGTGTTAAGGCAGTGTAGGGGGTCTTGCTGGGGCTAGTGTTTCAGGGTTTAGGGCAGTGCAGTGGTGTTTGGGCAGTGTAGGGGTCCTGCTGGGGCTGGTGTTTCAGGGATTAGGATAGAGCAGTGGTGCTTGGGCAGTGTAGGGCATCATACTGGGAGTAGTGTTTCAGGGTATAGGGCAGGGCAGTGGAGTTCTGACAGTGTAGTGGGTCGTGCTGGGGATGGTGTTTCAGGCTTTAGGGCAGTGCGCTGGTGTTTGAGCATTGGAGGGAGTTGTGCTGGGGTAGTGTTTCAGGGTTTAGGGCAGTGCAGCGGCGTTCGGGCAGTGTAGGGGGTCGTGCTGGGGTGGTGTTTCAGAGTTTAGGGCAGTGCAGCGATTTTTGGGCAGTGTAGGGGTTCGTGCTGGCGGTGGTGTATCTGGGTTTAGGGGAGCGTAGTGGTGTTCGGGCAATGTAAGGGGTCGTGCTGGGGGTGGTGTTTCAGGGTTTAAAGCAGTGCAGTGGTGTTCGGTCAGTGTAGGGGGTCATGCTGGGGGTGGTGTTTCAGGGTTTAGGGCAGTGCAGTGGTGTTCGGGCAGTGTAGGGGTTCGTGCTGGGGCTAGCATTTCAGGGTTTAGGGCAGTGCAGTGCAATTCGGGCAGTGTAGGGGTTTGTGCTGAGGCTAGTGTTTCAGGGTTTAGGGCAGTGCAGTGATGTTTGGGTATGAAATGGGTTCCTGCAGGGGTAGATTTAGGGTTTAGGGCAGTGAAGTGATGTTTGGGCAGTGTGGGGGGTGGTGCAGGGGGGTGGTGTTTCAGGGTTTAGGGAAGTGCAATGGTGTTCAGGCAGTGTAGGGGGTTGTGCAGGGGGGTGATGTTTCAGGGTTTAGGGCAGTGCAGTGGTGTTCGGACAGTGTAGGGGGTCGTGGTGGGGCTAGTGTTTCAGTGTTTAGGGCAATGCAGTGGTGTTCGGGCAGTGTAGGGGGTCGTGCTGGGGCTAGTGTTTCAGGGTTTAGGGCAGGGCAGTGGTGTTCGGGGCAGTGTAGGATTCGTGCTTGGGCTGGTGTTTCAGGGTTTTGGACAGAGCCATGGGGTTCGGGCACTGTAGGGGGTCCTGCTGGGGCTGGTGTTTCAGGGTTTAGGGCAGAGCAGTGGTGTACGGGCAGAGTAGGGGGTTGTGCGGGTGGTGGTGTTTCAGGGTTTAGGGCAGAGCAGTGGCATTTGGGCAGTGTAGGGGGTCATGCTGGGAGTGGTGTTTCAGGGTTTAGGGCAGTACAGTGGTGTTCCGGCAGTGTAGGGGGTCATGCGGGGAGAGGGTGTTTCAGGGTTTAGGGCAGTGCAGTGTCGTCTGGGCAGTGTGGGGGGGTCATGCAGGGGGGTTGTGTTTCAGGGTTTAGGGCAGTGCAGTGGTGTTCGGGCAGTGTAGGATGTCATGCTGGGGTGGTGTTTCAGGGTTTAAGGGAGTGTAGTGGTGTTCGGGCAGTGTAGGGGTCGTGCTGGGGTGGGTGTTTCAGAGTTTAGGGCAGAGCAGAAGTGTTTGGGCAGTGTAGAGCGTCGTGCTGGGGGTAGTGTTTCAGGGTTTAGGGCAGTGCAGTGGTGTTCTGGCAGTGTAGGGGGTCTTGCTGGGGGTAGTGTTTCAGGGTTTAGGGCAGTGCAGTGAAGTTCGGGCAGTGTAGGGGGTCATGCTTTGAGTGGTGTTTCAGGGTTTAGGGCAGTGCAGTGGTATTCAAGCAGTGTAGGGAGTCATGCTGGGGGTAGTGTTTCAGGGTTTAGGGCAGTCCAGTGCTGTTCGGGCAGTATAGGAGGCCGTGCAGGGGTGGTGTTTCAGGGTTTAGGGCAGAGCAGTTGTGTTCAGGCAGTGTAGGGGGTCGTGCTGAGGGTGGTGTTTCAGGGTTTAGGGAAGAGCAGTGGTGTTTGGGTAGTGTAGGGAGTCGGGCTGGGGGTACTGTTTTAGGGTTTAGGGTAGTGCAGTGGTGTTTGTGTAGTGTAGGGGGTAGTGTTTTAGGGTTTAGGGTAGTGCAGTGGTGTTTGTGTAGTGTAGGGGGTCATGCTGGGGGTAGTGTTGTAGGGTTTAGGGAAGTGCAGCATTGTTTGTGTAGTGTAGGGGGTCGTGCAGGGATAGGGTTTTAGGGTTTAGGGTAGTGCTGTGGTGTTTTGGTAGTGTAGGGGGCCATGCGGGGGTTAGTGTTTTAGGGTTTATGGTAGTGCAGTGGTGTTTGGGTAATGTAGGCGGTCATGCTAGGGCAGTGTTTTAGGGTTTAAGGCAGTGCAGTGGTGTGTGGGTAGTGTAGGGGATTGTGCTGGGGTAGTGATTTAGGGTTTAGGGCAGTTTAGGGACCGGTTTGCTGGTCAGACCACTACCTCATAACCACTCTCCTCCCACAGGTGAGGGCCACGCCCAGAGCCTCGTCTAGGGCCACTTTCAAACGCAGCTGGCACAAACTTAAGTTGGATGATTTGCTGGTCCTTCTGTCCTCCTGTCCTCCTACCCTTGACACCGACCCAGAACAGGCCTATAACGCTATCTGTGTGAGTGGTTATATGTGGCACTAGACTCCCTTATCCCTGCGAAATGGTCTAAGGGACGCAACCCCGGCTCTAATCCCTGGTACACGGATTCCCTTGCCGCTATGCGGACTGTGTGCAAACAGCGCGAGCGTGCTTGGAGAAAAAATTACTGCCTTCTAGCAAAAAAACAGTATCAGGATGTTATCAAAAGTTATCACAAAGCCATACAGTTAGCTCGAGCCGCTTTTATTACCAATCAGACAGCTTCCAGCAATAACCCTATGAAATGTATTTTCAAGATTCTTAGTGATCTGAAAAAGAGGAAAGATCCGCCCACCTCTACCATCACCTCCGGGAAACAAATTGAGGAACTCGCCATCTATTTCACTCAAAAAGTGGGAGCCATATATAAAACATTCCCCAACTGCCTCAGGGTCCCAGAGTGCCCTTCAAGACCCATAACTCATGCCACTTTGGAGGTCATTCCTCCCATCTCACGGGAGGGGTTCCTTGCTCTGAGCACGAAAGTCAAATCGGGATTTCCTCTTGACCCCATGAGACCGGCTCAATTCAGGGATTGCCTACCCGTGCTTCTTACACCCTTACTTTCGACCATCAACTCTTCATTTAGCATGGCTTCGGTTCCTACATCTTGGAAACATGCCAAGGTGCTTCCATTGTTGAAAAAACCTCTTCTGGACCCCTCCAAGCCTGAAAACTTTCGTCCAATTTCTCTCCTGCCCTGGGCGGCTAAAGTGGCGGAGGCACATGTCAATAAAGTTCCTTCTGATTTTTTAAATAACAACATGATCTTAGACCAGTCTCAGAATGGATTTCGCGCTGGCCACAGCACCTAAACTGCACTCTTAGCGGTGAGTGAACATCTGCGCTCGATCCTTGATAAAGGTCAAACTGCTGCACTCGTATTGCTCGATCTGAGTGCCGCGTTTGACACGGTCTCTCATCAGATCCTATTGCGTCGGCTAGAAGAAGCGGGAGTAAAAGATCTTGCCCTTGAATGGTTCCGCTCCTTCCTGTCTGACCGATCTTTTCAGGTCCATGCCCCCCCTTTTGCTTCCTCCACTCAGCCCATTAAGCAGGGGGTTCCGCAGGGCTCGGCTTTAAGTCTGGCTCTGTTTAACCTCTATGTTCAGCCCCTGGCAGCAGTCGCCCGTGACCATGGTCTCTCCATGGTCTCTTACGCAGATGACACCCAGCTGATGGTGGCTCTTTCGGATGACTATGCTAACGGGCCACCCAGCTTCGGACGGGCCTCGAGGCGGTTGCGGGCTGGATGACGGAGAATTGTCTCCAGCTCAACGCCAATAAATCCGAGGTGTTACTGGTGGGTAAGGACAAGGGGCTTTGGAACTCACAGTGGTGGCCCCCCTCCCTAGGCCCTGCCCCGTCCCCTAAGCTGGTGGTAAAGAACCTCGGGTTTCTGTTCGATTCAACCTTGGGCTTTCAAGAGCACACCAAAAAAATTGCTGGTACGTGCTTTGGTCTGCTACGTGGCTTAAGACCCATTCTTCGGTTTTTCGATGCGACCACACGCCAACTCATAGTCCAGGTCACTATCCTTTCAAGACTTGACTACGCGAACTCCTTGTTGCTGGGCGCCAATAAGGCAGAACTGAACCGTTTGCAGCGCATCCAGAATTCACCGGCACGTGCCACACTTGGACTTTCGAGATCATGCTCTGGAGCAGGGGCTGTTTGCCGCCTCCATTGGCTCCCTATCGCTAAAAGGGTCGAATTCAAGACCCTATGTCTCACCTTCAAAATCCTAAAGTTCTCCACACCTGAGATCCTGTCGGGCCTGATCACCCACTACACCCCCAGCCGCATGCTGCGTTCCTCCGAATTGATTCTAGCTTCTGTCCCCAGAGTCAAGCGATCGAGAGCTGGCGGCAGATCTTTACGTCTCCTGGCAGCTAAGCTGTGGAATTCCCTCCCCTTAAAGATCCGTAGCCTAAAGTGTCTGCTATCCTTTCGTAAGGCTATTAAAACCTTTCTTTTCCCCTTGGCTTAACCTCCTCTTGACTGGATACTGCTGTTAGCGCCGGGACGCCCCTTCGTTGGGGCAGCTGTGTGCTCTATAAATGATGTTAACATAACATAACATAACATTGGTGTTTGTGTAGTGAAGTGGGTCATGCGGGGGTAGTGTTTTAGGGTTTAGGGCAGTGCATTGGTGTTTGGATAGTGTAGGGGGTCGTGCTGGTGGTGGTGTTTTAGGTTTACGGCAGAGCAGTGGTGTTTGGGAACTGGAGGGGGTCTTGCTGGGAGTGGTGTTTTAGGGTTTTGGGCAGTGCAGTGGTGTTCGGGCAGTGTAGGGGTCGTGCTGGGGGTGATGTTTTAGGGTTTAGGGCAGTGCCGTGCTAATCGGGTAGTGTAGGGGGTGGTGCTGGGGGTGGTGTTTTAGGCTTTTGGGCACTGCATTGGTGTTCGGGCCGTGTAAGGGGTCGTGCTGGGGGTGGTGTTTTAGGGTTACGGCAGTGCAGTGGTGTTCGGGCAGTGTAGGGGGTCGTGCTAGTGGTGGTGTTTTAGTGTTTAGGGCAGTGCAGTGGTGTTCGGGCAGTGTAGGGGGTCATGCAAGGGATGGTGTTTCAGGGCTTAGGGCAGTGCAGTGGTGTTCAGGCAGTGTAGGGGGTTTTGCAGGGGGTGGTGTTTCAAGGTTTAGTGCAGTGGTGTTCGGACAGTGTAGGGGGTCTTTCAGGGGGTGGTGTTTCAGGATTTAGAGCAGTGGTGTTTGGGCAGTGTAGGGGGTCTTGCAGGGAGTGATGTTTCAGGGTTTAGGGAAGTGCATTGGCGTTTGGGCAGTGTAGGGGGTATTGCTGGGGGTGTTGTTTCAGGGTTTAGGGCAGTGCAGAGGCGTTCACGCAGCGTAGGGGGTCGTGCAGGGGGTGGTGTTTCAGGGTTTAGGGCAGTGCAGTGGTGTTCGGGCAGTGTAGGGGGTCGTGCCGGGGGATGGTGTTTCAGGGTTTAGGGCAGTGCAGTGATGTTCAGGCAGTGTAGGGGGTCATGTTGGGATGTGGAGTTTCAGGGTATAGGGCAGTGCAGTGGTGTTCGGGCAGTGTAGGGGGTCGTGCTGGGGGTGGTGTTTTAGGGTTTAGGGCAGTGCAGTGGTGTTTGGGCACTGTAGGGGATTGTGCTGGGGCTGGTGTTTCAGGGTTTAGGACAGTGCAGTAGTGTTCGGGCAGTATAGGGGGTTATGCTGGGATTGGTGTTTCAGGGTTTAGGGCAGTGAAGTGGTGTTCGGGCAGTGTAGGGGGTCGTGCTGGGGCTAGTGTTTCAGTGTTTAGGGCAGTGCAGTGGTGCTTGGGCAGTGTAGGGCATCATACTGGGGGTTGTGTTTCAGGGTTTAGGGCAGTGCAGCGATGTTCGGGCAGTGTAGGGGGTCGTGCTGGGGTGGTGTTTCAGGGTTTAGGGCACTGCAGCAATTTTCAGGCAGTGTAAGGGGTTGCGCTAGGGGTGGTGTTTCAGGGTTTAGGGGAGCGCAGGGGTGTTCGGGCATTGTAGGGGGTCATGCTGGGGATGGTGTTTCAGGGTTTAAAGCAGTGCAGTGGTGTTCGTTCAGTGTAGGGGGTCATGCTGGGGGTGGCGTTTCAGGGTTTAGGGCAGTCCAGTGGTGTTCAGGCAGTGTAGGGGTTCGTGCTGGGGATAGTGTTTCAGGGTTTAGGGAAGTGCAGTGGAATTCGGGCAGTGTAGGGGGTTGTGCTGGGGCTAGTGTTTCAGGGTTTAGGGCAGTGCAGTGATGTTTGTGTAGTGTAGGGGGATGTGCTTGTGGTAGATTTAGGGTTTAGGGTAGTGCAGTGGTGTTTGTGTAGTGTAGGGGGTCGTGCTGGGGGTAGTGTTTCAGGGTTTAGGGTAGTGCAGTTGTGTTTTGGTATGAAATTGGTTTGTGATTGGGTAGATTTAGGGTTTAGGGCAGTGCAGTGATGTTTGGGCAGTGTAGGGGGTCGTGCAGGGGGGTGGTGTTGCAGGGTTTAGGGCAGTACAGTGGTGTTCGGTCAGTGTAGGGGGTTGTGCAGGGGGGTGATATTTCATGGTTTAGGGCAGGGCAGTGGTGTTCGGCTAGTGTAGGATTCGTGCTGGGGCTGGTGTTTCAGGGTTTAGGACAGAGCCGGGGGGTTCGGGCACTGTAGGGGGTCCTGCTGGGGCTGGTGTTTCAGGGTTTAGGGGAGTGCAGTGGTGTTCGGGCAGTGTAGGGGGTCGTGCCGGTGGGTGGTGTTTCAGGGTTTAGGGCAGTGCAGTGGTGTTCGGGCAATGTAATGGGTTATGCCGGGGGTGGAGTTTCAGGGTTTAAGGGAGTGTAGTGGTGTTCGGGCAGTGTAGGGGTCGTGCTGGGGTGGGTGTTTCAGAGTTTAGGGCAGAGCAGAAGTGTTTGGGCAGTGTAGAGCGTCGTGCTGGGGGTAGTGTTTCAGGGTTTAGGGCAGTGCAGTGGTGTTCTGGCAGTGTAGGGGGTCTTGCTGGGGGTAGTGTTTCAGGGTTTAGGGCAGTGCAGTGAAGTTCGGGCAGTGTAGGGGGTCATGCTTTGAGTGGTGTTTCAGGGTTTAGGGCAGTGCAGTGGTATTCAAGCAGTGTAGGGAGTCATGCTGGGGGTAGTGTTTCAGGGTTTAGGGCAGTCCAGTGCTGTTCGGGCAGTATAGGAGGCCGTGCAGGGGTGGTGTTTCAGGGTTTAGGGCAGAGCAGTTGTGTTCAGGCAGTGTAGGGGGTCGTGCTGAGGGTGGTGTTTCAGGGTTTAGGGAAGAGCAGTGGTGTTTGGGTAGTGTAGGGAGTCGGGCTGGGGGTACTGTTTTAGGGTTTAGGGTAGTGCAGTGGTGTTTGTGTAGTGTAGGGGGTAGTGTTTTAGGGTTTAGGGTAGTGCAGTGGTGTTTGTGTAGTGTAGGGGGTCATGCTGGGGGTAGTGTTGTAGGGTTTAGGGAAGTGCAGCATTGTTTGTGTAGTGTAGGGGGTCGTGCAGGGATAGGGTTTTAGGGTTTAGGGTAGTGCTGTGGTGTTTTGGTAGTGTAGGGGGCCATGCGGGGGTTAGTGTTTTAGGGTTTATGGTAGTGCAGTGGTGTTTGGGTAATGTAGGCGGTCATGCTAGGGCAGTGTTTTAGGGTTTAAGGCAGTGCAGTGGTGTGTGGGTAGTGTAGGGGATTGTGCTGGGGTAGTGATTTAGGGTTTAGGGCAGTTTAGGGACCGGTTTGCTGGTCAGACCACTACCTCATAACCACTCTCCTCCCACAGGTGAGGGCCACGCCCAGAGCCTCGTCTAGGGCCACTTTCAAACGCAGCTGGCACAAACTTAAGTTGGATGATTTGCTGGTCCTTCTGTCCTCCTGTCCTCCTACCCTTGACACCGACCCAGAACAGGCCTATAACGCTATCTGTGTGAGTGGTTATATGTGGCACTAGACTCCCTTATCCCTGCGAAATGGTCTAAGGGACGCAACCCCGGCTCTAATCCCTGGTACACGGATTCCCTTGCCGCTATGCGGACTGTGTGCAAACAGCGCGAGCGTGCTTGGAGAAAAAATTACTGCCTTCTAGCAAAAAAACAGTATCAGGATGTTATCAAAAGTTATCACAAAGCCATACAGTTAGCTCGAGCCGCTTTTATTACCAATCAGACAGCTTCCAGCAATAACCCTATGAAATGTATTTTCAAGATTCTTAGTGATCTGAAAAAGAGGAAAGATCCGCCCACCTCTACCATCACCTCCGGGAAACAAATTGAGGAACTCGCCATCTATTTCACTCAAAAAGTGGGAGCCATATATAAAACATTCCCCAACTGCCTCAGGGTCCCAGAGTGCCCTTCAAGACCCATAACTCATGCCACTTTGGAGGTCATTCCTCCCATCTCACGGGAGGGGTTCCTTGCTCTGAGCACGAAAGTCAAATCGGGATTTCCTCTTGACCCCATGAGACCGGCTCAATTCAGGGATTGCCTACCCGTGCTTCTTACACCCTTACTTTCGACCATCAACTCTTCATTTAGCATGGCTTCGGTTCCTACATCTTGGAAACATGCCAAGGTGCTTCCATTGTTGAAAAAACCTCTTCTGGACCCCTCCAAGCCTGAAAACTTTCGTCCAATTTCTCTCCTGCCCTGGGCGGCTAAAGTGGCGGAGGCACATGTCAATAAAGTTCCTTCTGATTTTTTAAATAACAACATGATCTTAGACCAGTCTCAGAATGGATTTCGCGCTGGCCACAGCACCTAAACTGCACTCTTAGCGGTGAGTGAACATCTGCGCTCGATCCTTGATAAAGGTCAAACTGCTGCACTCGTATTGCTCGATCTGAGTGCCGCGTTTGACACGGTCTCTCATCAGATCCTATTGCGTCGGCTAGAAGAAGCGGGAGTAAAAGATCTTGCCCTTGAATGGTTCCGCTCCTTCCTGTCTGACCGATCTTTTCAGGTCCATGCCCCCCCTTTTGCTTCCTCCACTCAGCCCATTAAGCAGGGGGTTCCGCAGGGCTCGGCTTTAAGTCTGGCTCTGTTTAACCTCTATGTTCAGCCCCTGGCAGCAGTCGCCCGTGACCATGGTCTCTCCATGGTCTCTTACGCAGATGACACCCAGCTGATGGTGGCTCTTTCGGATGACTATGCTAACGGGCCACCCAGCTTCGGACGGGCCTCGAGGCGGTTGCGGGCTGGATGACGGAGAATTGTCTCCAGCTCAACGCCAATAAATCCGAGGTGTTACTGGTGGGTAAGGACAAGGGGCTTTGGAACTCACAGTGGTGGCCCCCCTCCCTAGGCCCTGCCCCGTCCCCTAAGCTGGTGGTAAAGAACCTCGGGTTTCTGTTCGATTCAACCTTGGGCTTTCAAGAGCACACCAAAAAAATTGCTGGTACGTGCTTTGGTCTGCTACGTGGCTTAAGACCCATTCTTCGGTTTTTCGATGCGACCACACGCCAACTCATAGTCCAGGTCACTATCCTTTCAAGACTTGACTACGCGAACTCCTTGTTGCTGGGCGCCAATAAGGCAGAACTGAACCGTTTGCAGCGCATCCAGAATTCACCGGCACGTGCCACACTTGGACTTTCGAGATCATGCTCTGGAGCAGGGGCTGTTTGCCGCCTCCATTGGCTCCCTATCGCTAAAAGGGTCGAATTCAAGACCCTATGTCTCACCTTCAAAATCCTAAAGTTCTCCACACCTGAGATCCTGTCGGGCCTGATCACCCACTACACCCCCAGCCGCATGCTGCGTTCCTCCGAATTGATTCTAGCTTCTGTCCCCAGAGTCAAGCGATCGAGAGCTGGCGGCAGATCTTTACGTCTCCTGGCAGCTAAGCTGTGGAATTCCCTCCCCTTAAAGATCCGTAGCCTAAAGTGTCTGCTATCCTTTCGTAAGGCTATTAAAACCTTTCTTTTCCCCTTGGCTTAACCTCCTCTTGACTGGATACTGCTGTTAGCGCCGGGACGCCCCTTCGTTGGGGCAGCTGTGTGCTCTATAAATGATGTTAACATAACATAACATAACATTGGTGTTTGTGTAGTGAAGTGGGTCATGCGGGGGTAGTGTTTTAGGGTTTAGGGCAGTGCATTGGTGTTTGGATAGTGTAGGGGGTCGTGCTGGTGGTGGTGTTTTAGGTTTACGGCAGAGCAGTGGTGTTTGGGAACTGGAGGGGGTCTTGCTGGGAGTGGTGTTTTAGGGTTTTGGGCAGTGCAGTGGTGTTCGGGCAGTGTAGGGGTCGTGCTGGGGGTGATGTTTTAGGGTTTAGGGCAGTGCCGTGCTAATCGGGTAGTGTAGGGGGTGGTGCTGGGGGTGTTGTTTTAGGCTTTTGGGCACTGCATTGGTGTTCGGGCCGTGTAAGGGGTCGTGCTGGGGGTGGTGTTTTAGGGTTACGGCAGTGCAGTGGTGTTCGGGCAGTGTAGGGGGTCGTGCTAGTGGTGGTGTTTTAGTGTTTAGGGCAGTGCAGTGGTGTTCGGGCAGTGTAGGGGGTCATGCAAGGGATGGTGTTTCAGGGCTTAGGGCAGTGCAGTGGTGTTCAGGCAGTGTAGGGGGTTTTGCAGGGGGTGGTGTTTCAAGGTTTAGTGCAGTGGTGTTCGGACAGTGTAGGGGGTCTTTCAGGGGGTGGTGTTTCAGGATTTAGAGCAGTGGTGTTTGGGCAGTGTAGGGGGTCTTGCAGGGAGTGATGTTTCAGGGTTTAGGGAAGTGCATTGGCGTTTGGGCAGTGTAGGGGGTATTGCTGGGGGTGTTGTTTCAGGGTTTAGGGCAGTGCAGAGGCGTTCACGCAGCGTAGGGGGTCGTGCAGGGGGTGGTGTTTCAGGGTTTAGGGCAGTGCAGTGGTGTTCGGGCAGTGTAGGGGGTCGTGCCGGGGGATGGTGTTTCAGGGTTTAGGGCAGTGCAGTGATGTTCAGGCAGTGTAGGGGGTCATGTTGGGATGTGGAGTTTCAGGGTATAGGGCAGTGCAGTGGTGTTCGGGCAGTGTAGGGGGTCGTGCTGGGGGTGGTGTTTTAGGGTTTAGGGCAGTGCAGTGGTGTTTGGGCACTGTAGGGGATTGTGCTGGGGCTGGTGTTTCAGGGTTTAGGACAGTGCAGTAGTGTTCGGGCAGTATAGGGGGTTATGCTGGGATTGGTGTTTCAGGGTTTAGGGCAGTGAAGTGGTGTTCGGGCAGTGTAGGGGGTCGTGCTGGGGCTAGTGTTTCAGTGTTTAGGGCAGTGCAGTGGTGCTTGGGCAGTGTAGGGCATCATACTGGGGGTTGTGTTTCAGGGTTTAGGGCAGTGCAGCGATGTTCGGGCAGTGTAGGGGGTCGTGCTGGGGTGGTGTTTCAGGGTTTAGGGCACTGCAGCAATTTTCAGGCAGTGTAAGGGGTTGCGCTAGGGGTGGTGTTTCAGGGTTTAGGGGAGCGCAGGGGTGTTCGGGCATTGTAGGGGGTCATGCTGGGGATGGTGTTTCAGGGTTTAAAGCAGTGCAGTGGTGTTCGTTCAGTGTAGGGGGTCATGCTGGGGGTGGCGTTTCAGGGTTTAGGGCAGTCCAGTGGTGTTCAGGCAGTGTAGGGGTTCGTGCTGGGGATAGTGTTTCAGGGTTTAGGGAAGTGCAGTGGAATTCGGGCAGTGTAGGGGGTTGTGCTGGGGCTAGTGTTTCAGGGTTTAGGGCAGTGCAGTGATGTTTGTGTAGTGTAGGGGGATGTGCTTGTGGTAGATTTAGGGTTTAGGGTAGTGCAGTGGTGTTTGTGTAGTGTAGGGGGTCGTGCTGGGGGTAGTGTTTCAGGGTTTAGGGTAGTGCAGTTGTGTTTTGGTATGAAATTGGTTTGTGATTGGGTAGATTTAGGGTTTAGGGCAGTGCAGTGATGTTTGGGCAGTGTAGGGGGTCGTGCAGGGGGGTGGTGTTGCAGGGTTTAGGGCAGTACAGTGGTGTTCGGTCAGTGTAGGGGGTTGTGCAGGGGGGTGATATTTCATGGTTTAGGGCAGGGCAGTGGTGTTCGGCTAGTGTAGGATTCGTGCTGGGGCTGGTGTTTCAGGGTTTAGGACAGAGCCGGGGGGTTCGGGCACTGTAGGGGGTCCTGCTGGGGCTGGTGTTTCAGGGTTTAGGGGAGTGCAGTGGTGTTCGGGCAGTGTAGGGGGTCGTGCCGGTGGGTGGTGTTTCAGGGTTTAGGGCAGTGCAGTGGTGTTCGGGCAATGTAATGGGTTATGCCGGGGGTGGAGTTTCAGGGTTTAGGGCAGTGCAGGGGTGTTCTGGCAGTGTATTGGGTCGTGCAGGTGGTGGTGTTTCAGGGTTTAGGGCAATTCAGTGGTGTTCGGGCAGTGTAGGGGGTCGTGCTGGGGTGGTGCTTCCGGGTTTAGGGCAGTGCAGTGGTGTTTGGGCACTGTTGGGGATTGTGCTGGGGCTGCTGTTTCAGGGTTTAGGATAGTGCAGTGGTGTTCGGGTAGTGTAGGGGGTTATGATGGGGTTGGTGTTTCAGGGTTTAGGGCAGTGAAGTGGTGTTCGGGAAGTGTAGGGGGTTGTGCTGGGGCTAGTGTTTCAGGGTTTAGAGCAGTGCAGTGGTGTTCGGTCAGTGTAGGGGGGTGTGCAGGGGGGTGATATTTAAGGGTTTAGGGCAGGGCAGTGGTGTTCGGGTAGTGTAGGATTCGTGCTGGGGCTGGTGTTTCAGGGTTTAGGACAGAGCCATGGGGTTCGGGCACTGTAGGGGGTCCTGCTGGGGCTGGTGTTTCAGGGTTTAGGGCAGTGCAGTGGTGTTCGGGCAGTGTAGGGGGTCGTGCCGGGGGATGGTGTTTCAGGGTTTAGGGCAGTGCAGTGGTGTTCGGGCAGTGTAGGGGGTCATGCCGGGGGGTGGAGTTTCAGGATTTAGGGCAGTGCAGTGGTGTTCGGGCAGTTTAGTGGGTTGTGCAGGGGGTGGTGTTTCAGGGTTTAGGGCAGTGCAGTGGTGTTCGGGCAGTGTAGGGGGTCGTGCTGGGGTGGTGCTTCAGGGTTTAGGTCAGTGCAGTGGTGTTTGGGCACAGTTGGGGATTGTGCTGGGGCTGGTGTTTCAGGCTTTAGGACAGTGCAGTGGTGTTCGGGCAGTATAGGGGGTTATGATGGGGTTGGTGTTTCAGGGTTTAGGGCAGTAAAGTGGTGTTCGGGCAGTGAAGGGGGATGTGCTGGGGCTAGTGTTTCAGGGTTTAGGGCAGTGCAGTGGTTTTCAGGCAGTGTAGGGTGTCGTGCTGGGGTGGTGTTTCAGGGTTTAGGGCAGTGCAGCGATTTTCGGGCAGTGTAAGGGGTTGTGCTGGGGGTGGTATTTCAGGGTTTAGGGCAGTGCAGTGGTGTTCGGGCAGTGTAGGGGTTCGTGCTAGGGCTAGTGTTTCAGGGTTTAGGGCAGTGCAGTGGAATTCGGGCAGTGTAGAGGGTAGTGCTGGGGCTAGTGTTTCAGGGTTTATGGCAGTGCAGTGATGTTTGTGTAGTGTAGGGGGTTGTGCTTGGGGTAGATTTAGGGTTTAGGGTAGTGCAGTGGTGTTTGTGTAGTATAGGGGGTCGTGCTGGGGTAGTGTTTAAGTGTTTAGGGTAGTGCAGTGGTGTTTGGGTATGAAATGGGTTCGTGCTGGGGTAGATTTAGGGTTTAGTGCAGTGATGTTTGGGCAGTGTAGGGAGTCGTGCAGGGGTGGTGTTTCAGGGTTTAGGGCAGTGCAGTAGTGTTCGGGCAGTGTAGGGGGTCGTGCCGGGGGATGGTGTTTCAGGGTTTAGGGCAGTGCAGTGGTGTTCGGGCAGTGTAGGGGGTCGTGCTGGGGGTGGTGTTTTAGGGTTTAGGGCAGTGCAGTGGTGTTTGGGCAGTGTAGGGGATTGTGCTGGGGCTGGTGTTTCAGGGTTTAGGACAGTGCAGTGGAGTTCGGGCAGTATAGGGGGTTATGCTGGGGGTGGTGTTTTAGGGTTTAGGGCAGTGCAGTGGTGTTTGGGCACTGTAGGGGATTGTGCTGGGGTGGTGTTTCAGGGTTTAGGGCAGTGCAGCGATATTCAGGCAGTGTAAGGGGTTGTGCTAGGGGTGGTGTTTCATGGTATAGGGGAGCGCAGGGGTGTTCGGGCATTGTAGGGGGTCATGCTGGGGGTGGTGTTTCAGGGTTTAAAGCAGTGCAGTGGTGTTCGTTCAGTGTAGGGGGTCATGCTGGGGGTGGTGTTTCAGGGTTTAGGGCAGTGCAGTGGTGTTCGGGCAGTGTAGGGGTTCGTGCTGGGGATAGTGTTTCAGGGTTTAGGGAAGTGCAGTGGAATTCGGGCAGTGTAGGGGGTTGTGCTGGGGCTAGTGTTTCAGGGTTTAGGGCAGTGCAGTGATGTTTGTGTAGTGTAGGGGGATGTGCTTGGGGTAGACTTAGGGTTTAGGGTAGTGCAGTGGTGTTTGTGTAGTGTAGGGGGTCGTGCTGGGGGTAGTGTTTAAGTGTTTAGGGTAGTGCAGAGGTGTTTTGGTATGAAATGGGTTCGTGCTGGGGTAGATTTAGGGTTTAGGGCAGTGCAGTGATGTTTGGGCAGTGTAGGGGGTCATGCAGGGGGGTGGTGTTTCAGGGTTTAGGGCAGTACAGTGGTGTTCGGTCAGTGTAGGGGGTTGTGCAGGGGGTGATATTTCAGGGTTTAGGGCAGGGCAGTGGTGTTCGGCTAGTGTAGGATTCGTGCTGGGGCTGGTGTTTCAGGGTTTAGGACAGAGCCGTGGGGTTCGGGCACTGTAGGGGGTCCTGCTGGGGCTGGTGTTTCAGGGTTTAGGGGAGTGCAGTGGTGTTCGGGCAGTGTAGGGGGTCGTGCCGGTGGGTGGTGTTTCAGGGTTTAGGGCAGTGCAGTGGTGTTCGGGCAGTGTAATGGGTCATGCCGGGGGGTGGAGTTTCAGGGTTTAGGGCAGTGCAGTGGTGTTCTGGCAGTGTAGTGGGTCATGCAGGGGGTGGTGTTTCAGGGTTTAGGGCAATGCAGTGGTGTTCGGGCAGTGTAGGGGGTCGTGCTGGGGTGGTGCTTCAGGGTTTAGGGCAGTGCAGTGGTGTTTGGGCACTGTTGGGGATTGTGCTGGGGCTGCTGTTTCAGGGTTTAGGATAGTGCAGTGGTGTTCGGGTAGTGTAGGGGGTTATGATGGGGTTGGTGTTTCAGGGTTTAGGGCAGTGAAGTGGTGTTCGGGCAGTGTAGGGGGTTGTGCTGGGGCTAGTTTTTCAGGGTTTAGGGCAGTGCAGTGGTGTTCGGTCAGTGTAGGGGGGTGTGCAGGGGGGTGATATTTAAGGGTTTAGGGCAGGGCAGTGGTGTTCGGGTAGTGTAGGATTCGTGCTGGGGCTGGTGTTTCAGGGTTTAGGACAGAGCCATGGGGTTCGGGCACTGTAGGGGGTCCTGCTGGGGCTGGTGTTTCAGGGTTTAGGGCAGTGCAGTGGTGTTCGGGCAGTGTAGGGGGTCATGCCGGGGGGTGGAGTTTCAGGATTTAGGGCAGTGCAGTGGTGTTCGGGCAGTGTAGTGGGTTGTGCAGGGGGTGGTGTTTCAGGGTTTAGGGCAGTGCAGTGGTGTTCGGGCAGTGTAGGGGGTCGTGCTGGGGTGGTGCTTCAGGGTTTAGGTCAGTGCAGTGGTGTTTGGGCATAGTTGGAGATTGTGCTGGGGCTGGTGTTTCAGGGTTTAGGACAGTGCAGTGGTGTTCGGGCAGTATAGGGGGTTATGATGGGGTTGGTGTTTCAGGGTTTAGGGCAGTGAAGTGGTGTTCGGGCAGTGAATGGGGATGTGCTGGGGCTAGTGTTTCAGGGTTTAGGGCAGTGCAGTGGTGTTCGGGCAGTGTAGTGGGTTGTGCAGGGGGTGGTGTTTCAGGGTTTAGGGCAGTGCCGTGCTATTCGGGTAGTGTAGGGGGTGGTGCTGGGGGTGGTGTTTTAGGCTTTAGGGCACTGCATTGGTGTTCGGGCCGTGTAGGGGGTCTTGCTGGGGGTGGTGTTTTAGGGTTTAGGGCAGTGCAGTCGTGTTCGGGCAGTGTAGGGGGTCGTGCTAGTGGTGGTGTTTTAGTGTTTAGGGCAGTGCAGTGGTGTTCGGGCAGTGTAGGGGGTCATGCCGGGGATGGTGTTTCAGGGTTTAGGGCAGTGCAGTGGTGTTCAGGCAGTGTAGGGGGTTTTGCAGGGGGTGGTGTTTCAAGGTTTAGTGCAGTGGTGTTCGGACAGTGTAGGGGGTCTTTCAGGGGGTGGTGTTTCAGGATTTAGAGCAGTGGTGTTTGGGCAGTGTAGGGGGTCTTGCAGGGAGTGATGTTTCAGGGTTTAGGGAAGTGCATTGGCATTTGGGCAGTGTAGGGGGTATTGCTGGGGTGTTGTTTCAGGGTTTAGGGCAGTTCAGAGGCGTTCACGCAGCGTAGGGGGTCGTGCAGGGGGTGGTGTTTCAGGGTTTAGGGCAGTGCAGTGGTGTTCAGGCAGTGTAGGGGGTCGTGCCGGGGGATGGTGTTTCAGGGTTTAGGGCAGTGCAGTGGTGTTCAGGCAGTGTAGGGGGTCATGCCGGGATGTGGAGTTTCAGGGTATAGGGCAGTGCAGTGGTGTTCGGGCAGTGTAGGGGGTCGTGCTGGGGGTGGTGTTTTAGGGTTTAGGGCAGTGCAGTGGTGTTTGGGCACTGTAGGGGATTGTGCTGGGGCTGGTGTTTCAGGGTTTAGGACAGTGCAGTGGTGTTCGGGCAGTATAGGGGGTTATGCTGGGGTTGGTGTTTCAGGGTTTAGGGCAGTGAAGTGGTGTTCGGGCAGTGTAGGGGGTCGTGATGGGGCTAGTGTTTCAGGGTTTAGGGCAGTGCAGTGGTGCTTGGGCAGTGTAGGGCATCATACTGGGGGTAGTGTTTCAGGGTTTAGGGCAGGGCAGTGGAGTTCTGACAGTGTAGGGGGCGTGCTGGGGATGGTGTTTCAGGGTTTAGGGCAGTGCACTGTTGTTCGAGCAGTGTAGGGAGTCGTGCTGGGGTTGTGTTTCAGGGTTTAGGGCAGTGCAGCGATGTTCGGGCAGTGTAGGGGGTCGTGCTGGGGTGGTGTTTCAGGGTTTAGGGCAGTGCAGCGATTTTCAGGCAGTGTAAGGGGTTGTGCTAGGGGTGGTGCTTCAGGGTTTAGGGGAGCGCAGGGGTGTTCGGGCATTGTAGGGGGTCATGCTGGGGATGGTGTTTCAGGGTTTAAAGCAGTGCAGTGGTGTTCGTTCAGTGTAGGGGGTCATGCTGGGGGTGGCGTTTCAGGGTTTAGGGCAGTGCAGTGGTGTTCGGGCAGTGTAGGGGTTTGTGCTGGGGATAGTGTTTCAGGGTTTAGGGAAGTGGAGTGGAATTCGGGCAGTGCAGGGGGTTGTGCTGGGGCTAGTGTTTCAGGGTTTAGGGCAGTGCAGTGATGTTTGTGTAGTGTAGGGGGATGTGCTTGGGGTAGATTTAGGGTTTAGGGTAGTGCAGTGGTGTTTGTGTAGTGTAGGGGGTCGTGCTGGGGGTAGTGTTTCAGGGTTTAGGGTAGTGCAGTGGTGTTTTGGTATGAAA
Source organism: Triturus cristatus (assembly GCF_964204655.1). Lineage (NCBI taxonomy): Eukaryota > Metazoa > Chordata > Amphibia > Caudata > Salamandridae > Triturus > Triturus cristatus. Next base: position 509,165,341 of record NC_140579.1, on the reverse strand, counting down.
TTGGTTCGTGCTGGGGTAGATTTAGGGTTTAGGGCAGTGCAGTGATGTTTGGGCAGTGTAGGGGGTCGTGCAGGGGGGTGGTGTTTCAGGGTTTAGGGCAGTACAGTGGTGTTCGGTCAGTGTAGGGGGTTGTGCAGGGGGGTGATATTTCAGGGTTTAGGGCAGGGCAGTGGTGTTCGGCTTGTGTAGGATTCATGCTGGGGCTGGTGTTTCAGGGTTTAGGACAGAGCCGTGGGGTTCGGGCACTGTAGGGGGTCCTGCTGGGGCTGGTGTTTCAGGGTTTAGTGGAGTGCAGTGGTGTTCGGGCAGTGTAGGGGGTCGTGCTGGTGGGTGGTGTTTCAGGGTTTAGGGCAGTGCAGTGGTGTTCGGGCAGTGTAATGGGTCATGCCGGGGGGTGGAGTTTCAGGGTTTAGGGCAGTGCAGTGGTGTTCTGGCAGTGTAGTGGGTCGTGCAGGGGGTGGTGTTTCAGGGTTTAGGGTAATGCAGTGGTGTTCGGGCAGTGTAGGGGGTCGTGCTGGGGTGGTGCTTCAGGGTTTAGGGCAGTGCAGTGGTGTTTGGGCACTGTTGGGGATTGTGCTGGGGCTGCTGTTTCAGGGTTTAGGACAGTGCAGTGGTGTTCGGGTAGTGTAGGGGGTTATGATGGGGTTGGTGTTTCAGGGTTTAGGGCAGTGAAGTGGTGTTCTGGCAGTGTAGGGGGTTGTGCTGGGGCTAGTGTTTTAGGGTTTAGGGCAGTGCAGTGGTGTTCGGTCAGTGTAGGGGTGTGTGCAGGGGGGTGATATTTAAGGGTTTAGGGCAGGGCAGTGGTGTTCGGGTAGTGTAGGATTCGTGCTGGGGCTGGTGTTTCAGGGTTTAGGACAGAGCCATGGGGTTCGGGCACTGTAGGGGGTCCTGCTGGGGCTGGTGTTTCAGGGTTTAGGGCAGTGCAGTGGTGTTCGGGCAGTGTAGGGGGTCGTGCCGGGGGATGGTGTTTCAGGGTTTAGGGCAGTGCAGTGGTGTTCGGGCAGTGTAGGGGGTCATGCCGGGGGTGGAGTTTCAGGATTTAGGGTAGTGCAGTGGTGTTCGGGCAGTGTAGTGGGTTGTGCAGAGGGTGGTGTTTCAGGGTTTAGGGCAGTGCAGTGGTGTTCGGGCAGTGTAGGGGGTCGTGCTGGGGTGGTGCTTCAGGGTTTAGGTCAGTGCAGTGGTGTTTGGGCACAGTTGGGGATTGTGCTGGGGCTGGTGTTTCAGGGTTTAGGACAGTGCAGTGGTGTTCGGGCAGTATAGGGGGTTATGATGGGGTTGGTGTTTCAGGGTTTAGGGCAGTGAAGTGGTGTTCAAGCAGTGAAGGGGGATGTGCTGGGGCTAGTGTTTCAGGGTTTAGGGCAGTGCAGTGGTGTTCAGGCAGTGTAGGGGGTCGTGCTGGGGTGGTGTTTCAGGGTTTAGGGCAGTGCAGCGATTTTCGGGCAGTGTAAGGGGTTGTGCTGGGGGTGGTGTTTCAGGGTTTAGGGGAGCGCAGTGGTGTTCGGGCATTGTAGGGGGTCGAGCTGGGGGTGGTGTTTCAGGGTTTAAAGCAGTGCAGTGGTGTTCGGTCACTGTAGGGGGTCATGCTGGGGGTGGTATTTCAGGGTTTAGGGCAGTGCAGTGGTGTTCGGGCAGTGTAGGGGTTCGTGCTGGGGCTAGTGTTTCAGGGTTTAGGGCAGTGCAGTGGAATTCGGGCAGTGTAGAGGGTAGTGCTGGGGCTAGTGTTTCAGGGTTTATGGCAGTGCAGTGATGTTTGTGTAGTGTAGGGGGTTGTGCTTGGGGTAGATTTAGGGTTTAGGGTAGTGCAGTGGTGTTTGTGTAGTATAGGGGGTCGTGCTGGGGTAGTGTTTAAGTGTTTAGGGTAGTGCAGTGGTGTTTGGGTATGAAATGGGTTCGTGCTGGGGTAGATTTAGGGTTTAGTGCAGTGATGTTTGGGCAGTGTAGGGAGTCGTGCAGGGGGTGGTGTTTCAGGGTTTAGGGCAGTGCAGTAGTGTTCGGGCAGTGTATGGAGTCGTGCCGGGGGATGGTGTTTCAGGGTTTAGGGCAGTGCAGTGGTGTTCGGGCAGTGTAGGGGGTCATGCCGGGATGTGGAGTTTCAGGGTATAGGGCAGTGCAGTGGTGTTCGGGCAATGTAGGGGGTCGTGCTGGGGGTGGTGTTTTAGGGTTTAGGGCAGTGCAGTGGTGTTTGGGCACTGTAGGGGATTGTGCTGGGGCTGGTGTTTCAGGGTTTAGGACAGTGCAGTGGAGTTCGGGCAGTATAGGGGGTTATGCTGGGGGTGGTGTTTTAGGGTTTAGGGCAGTGCAGTGGTGTTTGGGCACTGTAGGGGATTGTGCTGGGGTGGTGTTTCAGGGTTTAGGGCAGTGCAGCGATTTTCAGGCAGTGTAAGGGGTTGTGCTAGGGGTGGTGTTTCAGGGTTTAGGGGAGCGCAGGGGTGTTCGGGCATTGTAGGGGGTCATGCTGGGGGTGGTGTTTCAGGGTTTAAAGCAGTGCAGTGGTGTTCGTTCAGTGTAGGGGGTCATGCTGGGGGTGGTGTTTCAGGGTTTAGGGCAGTGCAGTGGTGTTCGGGCAGTGTAGGGGTTCGTGCTGGGGATAGTGTTTCAGGGCTTAGGGAAGTGCAGTGGAATTCGGGCAGTGTAGGGGGTTGTGCTGGGGCTAGTGTTTCAGGGTTTAGGGCAGTGCAGTGATGTTTGTGTAGTGTAGGGGGATGTGCTTGGGGTAGACTTAGGGTTTAGGGCAGTGCAGTGGTGTTCAGGCAGTATAGGGGGTCGTGCTGGGGTGGTGTTTCAGGGTTTAGGGCAGTGCAGCGATTTTCGGGCAGTGTAAGGGGTTGTGCTGGGGGTGGTGTTTCAGGGTTTAGGGCAGTGCAGCGATTTTCGGGCAGTGTAAGGGGTTGTGCTGGGGGTGGTGTTTCAGGGTTTAGGGGAGCGCAGTGGTGTTCGGGCATTGTAGGGGGTCGAGCTGGGGGTGGTGTTTCAGGGTTTAAAGCAGTGCAGTGGTGTTCGGTCACTGTAGGGGGTCATGCTGGGGGTGGTATTTCAGGTTTTAGGGCAGTGCAGTGGTGTTCGGGCAGTGTAGGGGTTCGTGCTGGGGCTAGTGTTTCAGGGTTTAGGGCAGTGCAGTGGAATTCGGGCAGTGTAGAGGGTAGTGCTGGGGCTAGTGTTTCAGGGTTTACGGCAGTGCAGTGATGTTTGTGTAGTGTAGGGGGTTGTGCTTGGGGTAGATTTAGGGTTTAGGGTAGTGCAGTGGTGTTTGTGTAGTATAGGGGGTCGTGCTGGGGTAGTGTTTAAGTGTTTAGGGTAGTGCAGTGGTGTTTGGGTATGAAATGGGTTCGTGCTGGGGTAGATTTAGGGTTTAGTGCAGTGATGTTTGGGCAGTGTAGGGAGTCGTGCAGGGGGTGGTGTTTCAGGGTTTAGGGCAGTGCAGTAGTGTTCGGGCAGTGTATGGAGTCGTGCCGGGGGATGGTGTTTCAGGGTTTAGGGCAGTGCAGTGGTGTTCGGGCAGTGTAGGGGGTCATACCGGGATGTGGAGTTTCAGGGTATAGGGCAGTGCAGTGGTGTTCGGGCAGTGTAGGGGGTCGTGCTGGGGGTGGTGTTTTAGGGTTTAGGGCAGTGCAGTGGTGTTTGGGCACTGTAGGGGATTGTGCTGGGGCTGGTGTTTCAGGGTTTAGGACAGTGCAGTGGAGTTCGGGCAGTATAGGGGGTTATGCTGGGGGTGGTGTTTTAGGGTTTAGGGCAGTGCAGTGGTGTTTGGGCACTGTAGGGGGTCGTGCTGGGGCTAGTGTTTCAGGGTTTAGGGCAGTGCAGTGGTGCTTGGGCAGTGTAGGGCATTATAATGAGGGTAGTGTTTCAGGGTTTAGGGCAGGGCAGTGGAGTTCTGACAGTGTAGGGGGCGTGCTGGGGATGGTGTTTCAGGGTTTAGGGCAGTGCACTGGTGTTCGAGCAGTGTAGGGAGTCGTGCTGGGTTTGTGTTTCAGGGTTTAGGGCAGTGCAGCGATGTTCAGGCAGTGTAGGGGGTCATGCTGGGGTGGTGTTTCAGGGTTTAGGGCAGTGCAGCGATTTTCGGGCAGTGTAAGGGGTTGTGCTAGGGGTGGTGTTTCAGGGTTTAGGGGAGCGCAGTGGTGTTCGGGAATTGTAGGGGGTCATGCTCGGGGTGGTGTTTCAGGGTTTAAAGCAGTGCAGTGGTGTTCGTTCAGTGTAGGGGGTCATGCTGGGGGTGGTGTTTCAGGGTTTAGGGCAGTGCAGTGGTGTTCGGGCAGTATAGGGGTTCGTGCTGGGGATAGTGTTTCAGGATTTGGGGAAGTACAGTGGAATTCGGGCAGTGTAGGGGGTTGTGCTGGGGCTAGTGTTTCAGGGTTTAGGGCAGTGCAGTGATGTTTGTGTAGTATAGGGGGATTTGCTTGGGGTAGATTTAGGGTTTAGGGTAGTGCAGTGGTGTTTGTGTAGTGTAGGGGGTCGTGCTGGGGGTAGTGTTTAAGTGTTTAGGGTAGTGCAGAGGTGTTTTGGTATGAAATGGGTTCGTGCTGGGGTAGATTTAGGGTTTAGGGCAGTGCAGTGATGTTTGGGCAGTGTAGGGGGTCGTGCAGGGGGGTGTTGTTTCAGGGTTTAGGGCAGTACAGTGGTGTTCGGTCAGTGTAGGGGGTTGTGCAGGGGGGTGATATTTCAGGGTTTAGGGCAGGGCAGTGGTGTTCGGCTAGTGTAGGATTCGTGCTGGGGCTGGTGTTTCAGGGTTTAGGACAGAGCCGTGGGGTTCGGGCACTGTAGGGGGTCCTGCTGGGGCTGGTGTTTCAGGGTTTAGGGGAGTGCAGGGGTGTTTGGGCAGTGTAGGGGGTCGTGCCGGTGGGTGGTGTTTCAGGGTTTAGGGCAGTGCAGTGGTGTTCGGGCAGTGTAGGGGGTTGTGCTGGGGATAGTGTTTCAGGGCTTAGGGAAGTGCAGTGGAATTCGGGCAGTGTAGGGGGTTGTGCTGGGGCTAGTGTTTCAGGGTTTAGGGCAGTGCAGTGATGTTTGTGTAGTGTAGGGGGATGTGCTTGGGGTAGACTTAGGGTTTAGGGCAGTGCAGTGGTGTTCGGGCAGTGTATGAGTTCGTGCTGGGGCTAGTGTTTCAGGGTTTAGGGCAGTGCAGTGGAATTCGGGCAGTGTAGAGGGTAGTGCTGGGGCTAGTGTTTCAGGGTTTACGGCAGTGCAGTGATGTTTGTGTAGTGTAGGGGGTTGTGCTTGGGGTAGATTTAGGGTTTAGGGTAGTGCAGTGGTGTTTGTGTAGTATAGGGGGTCATGCTGGGGTAGTGTTTAAGTGTTTAGGGTAGTGCAGTGGTGTTTGGGTATGAAATGGGTTCGTGCTGGGGTAGATTTAGGGTTTAGTGCAGTGATGTTTTGGCAGTGTAGGGAGTCGTGCAGGGGGTGGTGTTTCAGGGTTTAGGGCAGTGCAGTAGTGTTCGGGCAGCGTAGGGGGTCGTGCCGGGGGATGGTGTTTCAGGGTTAAGGGCAGTGCAGTGGTGTTCGGGCAGTGTAGGGGGTCATGCCGGGATGTGGAGTTTCAGGGTATAGAGCAGTGCAGTGGTGTTCGGGCAGTGTAGGGGGTCGTGCTGGGGGTGGTGTTTTAGGGTTTAGGGCAGTGCAGTGGTGTTTGGGCACTGTAGGGGATTGTGCTGGGGCTGGTGTTTCAGGGTTTAGGACAGTGCAGTGGTGTTCCGGTAGTAAAGGGGGTTATGCTGGGGTTGGTGTTTCAGGGTTTAGGGCAGTGAAGTAGTGTTCGGGCAGTGTAGGGGGTCGTGCTGGGGCTAGTGTTTCAGGGTTTAGGGCAGTGCAGTGGTGCTTGGGCAGTGTAGGGCATCATACTGAGGGTAGTGTTTCAGGGTTTAGGGCAGGGCAGTGGAGTTCTGACAGTGTAGGGGGCGTGCTGGGGATGGTGTTTCAGGGTTTAGGGCAGTGCACTGGTGTTCGAGCAGAGTAGGGAGTCGTGCTGGGTTTGTGTTTCAGGGTTTAGGGCAGTGCAGCGATGTTCAGGCAGTGTAGGGGGTCATGCTGGGGTGGTGTTTCAGGGTTTAGGGCAGTGCAGCGATTTTCGGGCAGTGTAAGGGGTTGTGCTAGGGGTGGTGTTTCAGGGTTTAGGGGAGCGCAGTGGTGTTCGGGAATTGTAGGGGGTCATGCTCGGGGTGGTGTTTCAGGGTTTAAAGCAGTGCAGTGGTGTTCGTTCAGTGTAGGGGTCATGCTGGGGGTGGTGTTTCAGGGTTTAGGGCAGTGCAGTGGTGTTCGGGCAGTATAGGGGTTCGTGCTGGGGATAGTGTTTCAGGATTTGGGGAAGTACAGTGGAATTCGGGCAGTGTAGGGGGTTGTGCTGGGGCTAGTGTTTCAGGGTTTAGGGCAGTGCAGTGATGTTTGTGTAGTATAGGGGGATTTGCTTGGGGTAGATTTAGGGTTTAGGGTAGTGCAGTGGTGTTTGTGTAGTGTAGGGGGTCGTGCTGGGGGTAGTGTTTAAGTGTTTAGGGTAGTGCAGAGGTGTTTTGGTATGAAATGGGTTCGTGCTGGGGTAGATTTAGGGTTTAGGACAGTGCAGTGATGTTTGGGCAGTGTAGGGGGTCGTGCAGGGGGGTGGTGTTTCAGGGTTTAGGGCAGTACAGTGGTGTTCGGTCAGTGTAGGGGGTTGTGCAGGGGGGTGATATTTCAGGGTTTAGGGCAGGACAGTGGTGTTCGGCTAGTGTAGGATTCGTGCTGGGGCTGGTGTTTCAGGGTTTAGGACAGAGCCGTGGGGTTCGGGCACTGTACGGGGTCCTGCTGGGGCTGGTGTTTCAGGGTTTAGGGGAGTGCAGGGGTGTTTGGGCAGTGTAGGGGGTCGTGCCGGTGGGTGGTGTTTCAGGGTTTAGGGCAGTGCAGTGGTGTTCGGGCAGTGTAGGGGGTCATGTCGGGGGGTGGAGTTTCATGGTTTAGGGCAGTGCAGTGGTGTTCTGGCAGTGTAGTGGGTCGTGCAGGGGGTGGTGTTTCAGGGATTATGGCAATACAGTGGTGTTCGGGCAGTGTAGGGGGTCGTGCTGGGGTGGTGCTTCAGGGTTTAGGGCAGTGCAGTGGTGTTTGGGCACTGTTGGGGATTGTGCTGGGGCTGGTGTTTCAGGGTTTAGGATAGTGCAGTGGTGTTCGGGTAGTGTAGGGGGTTATGATGGGGTTGGTGTTTCAGGGTTTAGGGCAGTGAAGTTGTGTTCGGGCAGTGTAGGGGGTTGTGCTGGGGCTAGTGTTTCAGGGTTTAGGGCAGTGCAGTGGTGTTCGGTCAGTGTAGGGGGTTGTGCAGGGGGGTGATATTTAAGGGTTTAGGGCGGGGCAGTGGTGTTCGGGTAGTGTAGGATTCGTGCTGGGGCTGGTGTTTCAGGGTTTAGGACAGAGCCATGGGGTTCGGGCACTGTAGGGGGTCCTGCTGGGGCTGGTGTTTCAGGGTTTAGGGCAGTGCAGTGGTGTTCGGGCAGTGTAGGGGGTCGTGCCGGGGGATGGTGTTTCAGGGTTTAGGGCAGTGCAGTGGTGTTCGGGCAGTGTAGGGGGTCATGCCGGGGGGTGGAGTTTCAGGATTTAGGGCAGTGCAGTGGTGTTCGGGCAGTGTATTGGGTTGTGCAGGGGGTGGTGTTTCAGGGTTTAGGGCAGTGCAGTGGTGTTTGGGCAGTGTAGAGGGTCGTGCTGGGGTGGTGCTTCAGGGTTTAGGTCAGTGCAGTGGTGTTTGGGCACAGTTGGGGATTGTGCTGGGGCTGGTGTTTCAGGGTTTAGGACAGTGCAGTGGTGTTCGGGCAGTATAGGGGGTTATGATGGGGTTGGTGTTTCAGGGTTTAGGGCAGTGAAGTGGTGTTCGGGCAGTGAAGGGGGATGTGCTGGGGCTAGTGTTTCAGGGTTTAGGGCAGTGCAGTGGTGTTCAGGCAGTGTAGGGGGTCGTGCTGGGGTGGTTTTTCAGGGTTTAGGGCAGTGCAGCGATTTTCGGGCAGTGTAAGGGGTTGTGCTGGGGGTGGTGTTTCAGGGTTTAGGGGAGCGCAGTGGTGTTCGGGCATTGTAGGGGGTCGTGCTGGGGGTGGTGTTTCAGGGTTTAAAGCAGTGCAGTGGTGTTCGGTCAGTGTAGGGGGTCATGCTGGGGGTGGTATTTCAGGGTTTAGGGCAGTGCAGTGGTGTTCGGGCAGTGTAGGGGTTCGTGCTGGGGCTATTGTTTCAGGGATTAGGGCAGTGCAGTGGAATCCGGGCAGTGTAGAGGGTAGTGCTGGGGCTAGTGTTTCAGGGTTTACGGCAGTGCAGTGATGTTTGTGTAGTGTAGGGGGTTGTGCTTGGGGTAGATTTAGGGTTTAGGGTAGTGCAGTGGTGTTTGTGTAGTATAGGGGTCGTGCTGGGGTAGTGTTTAAGTGTTTAGGGTAGTGCAGTGGTGTTTGGGTATGAAATGGGTTTGTGCTGGGGTAGATTTAGGGTTTAGTGCAGTGATGTTTGGGCAGTGTAGGGAGTCGTGCAGGGGGTGGTGTTTCAGGGTTTAGGGCAGTGCAGTAGTGTTCGGGCAGTGTAGGGGTCGTGCCGGGGGATGGTGTTTCAGGGTTTAGGGCAGTGCAGTGGTGTTCGGGCAGTGTAGGGGGTCATGCCGGGATGTGGAGTTTCAGGGTATAGGGCAGTGTAGTGGTGTTCGGGCAGTGTAGGGGGTCGTGCTGGGGGTGGTGTTTTAGGGTTTAGGGCAGTGCAGTGGTGTTTGGGCACTGTAGGGGATTGTGCTGGGGCTGGTGTTTCAGGGTTTAGGACAGTGCAGTGGTGTTCGGGCAGTATAGGGGGTTATGCTGGGGTTGGTGTTTCAGGGTTTAGGGCAGTGAAGTAGTGTTCGGGCAGTGTAGGGGGTCGTGCTGGGGCTAGTGTTTCAGGGTTTAGGGCAGTGCAGTGATGCTTGGGCAGTGTAGGGCATCATACTGGGGGTAGTGTTTCAGGGTTTAGGGCAGGGCAGTGGAGTTCTGACAGTGTAGGGGGCGTGCTGGGAATGGTGTTTCAGGGTTTAGGGCAGTGCACTGGTGTTGGAGCAGTGTAGGGAGTCGTGCTGGGTTTGTGTTTCATGGTTTAGGGCAGTGCAGCTATGTTCGGGCAGTGTAGGGGGTCATGCTGGGGTGGTGTTTCAGGGTTTAGGGCAGCGCAGCGATTTTCGGGCAGTAAGGGGTTGTGCTAGGGGTGGTGTTTCAGGGTTTAGGGGAGCGCAGTGGTGTTCGGGAATTGTAGGGGGTCATGCTGGGGTTGGTGTTTCAGGGTTTAAAGCAGTGCAGTGGTGTTCGTTCAGTGTAGGGGGTCATGCTGGGGGTGGTGTTTCAGGGTTTAGGGCAGTGCAGTGGTGTTCGGGCAGTGTAGGGGTTCGTGCTGGGGATAGTGTTTCAGGGTTTAGGGAAGTGCAGTGGAATTCGGGCAGTGTAGGGGGTTGTGCTGGGGCTAGTGTTTCAGGGTTTAGGGCAGTGCAGTGATGTTTGTGTAGTGTAGGGGGATGTGCTTGGGGTAGATTTAGAGTTTAGGGTAGTGCAGTGGTGTTTGTGTGGTGTAGGGGGTCATGCTGGGGGTAGTGTTTAAGTGTTTAGGGTAGTGCAGTGGTGTTTTGGTATGAAATTGGTTCGTGCTGGGGTAGATTTAGGGTTTAGGGCAGTGCAGTGATGTTTGGGCAGTGTAGGGGGTCATGCAAGGGGGTGGTGTTTCAGGGTTTAGGGCAGTACAGTGGTGTTCGGTCAGTGTAGGGGGTTGTGCAGGGGGATGATATTTCAGGGTTTAGGGCAGGGCAGTGGTGTTCGGGTAGTGTAGGATTCGTGCTGGGGCTGGTGTTTCAGGGTTTAGGACAGAGCCGTGGGGTTCGGGCACTGTAGGGGGTCCTGCTGGGGCTGGTGTTTCAGGGTTTAGGGCAGTGCAGTGGTGTTCGGGCAGTGTAGGGGGTCGTGCCGGGCGATGGTGTTTCAGGGTTTAGGGCAGTGCAGTGGTGTTCGGGCAGTGTAGGGGGTCATGCAGGGGGGTGGAGTTTCAGGGTTTAGGGCAGTGCAGTGGTGTTCATGCAGTGTAGTGGGTCGTGCAGGGGGTGGTGTTTCAGGGTTTAGGGCAGTGCAGTGGTGTTCAGGCAGTGTAAGGGGTCGTGCTGGGGATAGTGTTTCAGGGTTTAATGAAGTGCAGTGGAATTCGGGCAGTGTAGGGGGTTGTGCTGGGGCTAGTGTTTCAGGGTTTAGGGCAGTGCAGTGATGTTTGTGTAATGTAGGGGGATGTGCTTGGGGTAGATTTAGGGTTTAGGGTAGTGCAGTGGTGTTTGTGTAGTGTAGGGGGTCGTGCTGGGGGTAGTGTTTAAGTGTTTAGGGTAGTGCAGTGGTGTTTTGGTATGAAATTGGTTCGTGCTGGGGTAGATTTAGGGTTTAGGGCAGTGCAGTGATGTTTGGGAAGTGTAGGGGGTCGTGCAGGGGGGTGGTGTTTCAGGGTTTAGGGCAGTACAGTGGTGTTCGGTCAGTGTAGGGGGTTGTGCAGGGGGGTGATATTTCAGGGTTTAGGGCAGGGCAGTGGTGTTCGGGTAGTGTAGGATTCGTGCTGGGGCTGGTGTTTCAGGGTTTAGGACAGAGCCGTGGGGTTTGGGCACTGTAGGGGGTCCTGCTGGGGCTGGTGTTTCAGGGTTTAGGGCAGTGCAGTGGTGTTCGGGCAGTGTAGGGGGTCGTGCCGGGGGATGGTGTTTCAGGGTTTAGGGCAGTACAGTGGTGTTCGGGCAGTGTAGGGGGTCATGCCGGGGGGTGGAGTTTCAGGGTTTAGGGCAGTGCAGTGGTGTTCGGGCAGTGTAGTGGGTCGTGCAGGGGGTGGTGTTTCAGGCTTTAGGGTAGTGCAGTGGTGTTTGGGCAGTGTAGGGGGTCGTGCTGGGGTGGTGCTTCAAGGTTTAGGGCAGTGCAGTGGTGTTTGGGCACTGTTGGGGATTGTGCTGGGGCTGGTGTTTCAGGGTTTAGGACAGTGCAGTGGTGTTCGGGCAGTATAGGGGGTTATGATGGGGTTGGTGTTTCAGGGTTTAGGGCAGTGAAGTGGTGTTCGGGCAGTGTAGGGGGTTGTGCTGGGGCTAGTGTTTCAGGGTTTAGGGCAGTGCAGTGGTGTTCAGGCAGTGTAGGGGGTCGTGCTGGGGTGGTGTTTCAGGGTTTAGGGCAGTGCAGCAATCTTCGGGCAGTGAAAGGGGTTGTGCTGGGGGTGGTGTTTCAGGGTTTAGGGGAGCGCAGTGGTGTTCGGGCATTGTAGGGGGTCGTGCTGGGGGTGGTGTTTCAGGGTTTAAAGCAGTGCAGTGGTGTTCGGTCAGTGTAGGGGGTCATGCTGGGGGTGGTATTTCAGGGTTTAGGGCAGTGCAGTGGTGTTCGGGCAGTGTAGGGGTTCGTGCTGGGGCTAGTGTTTCAGGGTTTAGGGCAGTGCAGTGGAATTCGGGCAGTGTAGAGGGTTGTGCTGGGGCTAGTGTTTCAGGGTTTAGGGCAGTGCAGTGATGTTTGTGTAGTGTAGGGGGTTGTGCTTGGGGTAGATTTAGGGTTTAGGGTAGTGCAGTGGTGTTGGTGTAGTGTAGGGGGTCATGCTGGGGGTAGTGTTTAAGTGTTTAGGGCAGTGCAGTGGTGTTTTGGTATGAAATTGGTTCGTGCTGGGGTAGATTTAGGGTTTAGGGCAGTGCAGTGATGTTTGGGAAGTGTAGGGGGTCGTGCAGGGGGGCGGTGTTTCAGGGTTTAGGGCAGTACAGTGGTGTTCGGTCAGTGTAGGGGGTTGTGCAGGGGGGTGATATTTCAGGGTTTAGGGCAGGGCAGTGGTGTTCGGGTAGTGTAGGATTCGTGCTGGGGCTGGTGTTTCAGGGTTTAGGACAAAGCCGTGGGGTTCGGGCACTGTAGGGGGTCCTGCTGGGGCTGGTGTTTCAGGGTTTAGGGCAGTGGTGTTCGGGCAGTGTAGGGGGTCGTGCCGGGGGATGGTGTTTCAGGGTTTAGGGCAGTACAGTGGTGTTCGGGCAGTGTAGGGGGTCATGCCGGGGGGTGGAGTTTCAGGGTTTAGAGCAGTGCAGTGGTGTTCGGGCAGTGTAGTGGGTCGTGCAGGGGGTGGTGTTTCAGGGTTTAGGGCAGTGCAGTGGTGTTCGGGCAGTGTAGTGGGTCGTGCTGGGGTGGTGCTTCAGGGTTTAGGGCAGTGCAGTGGTGTTTGGGACTGTTGGGGATTGTGCTGGGGCTGGTGTTTCAGGGTTTAGGACAGTGCAGTGGTGTTCGGGCAGTATAGGGGGTTATGATGGGGTTGGTGTTTCAGGGTTTAGGGCAGTGAAGTGGTATTCGGGCAGTGTAGGGGGTTGTGCTGGGGCTAGTGTTTCAGGGTTTAGGGCAGTGCAGTGGTGTTCAGGCAGTGTAGGGGTCGTGCTGGGGTGGTGTTTCAGGGTTTAGGGCAGTGCAGCGATTTTCGGGCAGTGTAAGAGGTTGTGCTGGGGGTGGTGTTTCAGGGTTTAAAGCAGTGCAGTGGTGTTTGGTCACTGTAGGGGGTCATGCTGGGGGTGGTATTTCAGGGTTTAGGGCAGTGCAGTGGTGTTCGGGCAGTGTAGGGGTACGTGCTGGGGCTAGTGTTTCAGGGTTTAGGGCAGTGCAGTGGAATTCGGGCAGTGTAAGGGGTTGTGGTGGGGGTTGTGTTTCAGGGTTTAAAGCAGTGCAGTGGTGTTTGGTCAGTGTAGGGGGTCATGCTGGGGGTGGTATTTCAGGGTTTAGGGCAGTGAAGTGGTGTTCGGGCAGTGTAGGGGTTTGTGCTGGGGCTAGTGTTTCAGGGTTTAGGGCAGTGCAGTGGAATTCGGGCAGTGTAGAGGGTTGTGCTGGGGCTAGTGTTTCAGGGTTTAGGGCAGTGCAGTGATGTTTGTGTAGTGTAGGGGGTTGTGCTTGGGGTAGATTTAGGGTTTAGGGTAGTGCAGTGGTGTTTGTGTAGTGTAGGGGGTCGTGCTGGGTGTAGGAGAGTAGGGTCTGCTATCCTATGGTCACCCCAAATTTTTGCTTTTTGCTTCTCTGGTTTTTGACATATTGAGGCTGTGGGCCTGCCAATCAGACCCCCAGCCTGCTGTTCTCTCTACTAAATTTACACTATGCACCCTAGGTGCACAACCAATTGGAAGTGGATCACCCTGTGAGCCCCTGTACCAGTGTACACTAGGTACCCAGGGCATTGGTGTATCTATGGCCTACCAGGGGCTGAAGCATGTATTGTGCCACCCCTGGCCTGGCCTAACAAATTTGACACAACTGGCTGATCACTCAGCTGGGGTAAGTTGGTGTAACCACCTCTTACTTAGGTGTAGTATACCTATACCTAACCTTAAATGGGACACATGTTAACCTATAAGTCACTCCTATGGCAGGCCTTAACAATCCTGAAGGCAGAGTGCTTGGTTCCATGTGAGATGGTGCTCTGGCATGAGCTGAGCCTGTCTGCAGCGGTCGGAACCACTTCCTTCTACTGTTTCCAGATATCGACATACCATATACTCTTAAGTGCATTATGAACCTCGCGGTTAAATGCTATCTTTGGTTTGGCTTTGTAGGAAGGTGGATATCTGACTATGGTTACCCCCAAATTTTTGCCTAGTGTCTAGCTGGTTTTTCGACTTAGTTGGCCTGAGATCCTGCCATTCAGGATCTCAGCCTGGCTGTTCTCTCTTTAAAATGGACTCCATGTACCCTAGGTACATACCCAATTGGTTGGATCACCCTGTCAGCCCCTGTACCAGTGTACACTAGGTACCCAGGGCATTGGTGTACCCAAGGCCTGCCAGGGGCTGAAGCATGTATTATGCCACCCCAGGCTTGGCCTAACAATCTGACACAACTGGCTGATCACTCAGCTGGGGTAAGTTGGTGTAATCACCTCTTACTTAGGTGTAGTATACCTATACCTAACCTTAAATGGGACACCTGGTAACCTATAAGTCACTCCTATGGCAGGCCTTAACAATCCTGAAGGCAGAGTGCTGGGTTCCATGTGAGATGGTGCTCTGGCATGAGCTGAGCCTGTCTGCAGTGGTCGGAACAACTTCCTTCTACTGTTTCCAGATATCGTCATACCATATACTCTTAAGTGCATTATGAACCTCGCGGTTAAATGCTATCTTTGGTTTGGCTTTATCAAAACATGTCGAGTAAGGTGTCATACGAATTGGAATACTAACCCCTCGCCAATTCTGGCGACGGGGTTAGCATTCCACCCTTCTAGAGGGACACGACATGTACAGTACCTGAAACCCGGGTAAAATCAGACATAGCCTCAGCTCCACAAAATGGATGCTGCCACCACAGACACAAGTCTGCCCTCCTGCTGCTGGGAGTCCTTCCAGCTTGGGAGGTGTGGACAAAGGGTTTCCTGCCAGAGGAGGTGCATGCACCACCCCAGACAGGATTTTGTGTATTGGTCAGGTAGGGCTTGAAAGAAACCAGACATGCCTGTGGCTCACAAGGAGCCTCGGTGCATATGCCAGTTCAAACCGGTCCTGGGGCACACCAGTCCCGGGCCTGGGGCGAGCTGGACAAAGTATTGGGGGTGTAACCACCCCCCTTCCTGGTCCCACCCATAGGGAGGGACCTAGCAGGTAGTCCGGCCCCTAGAATCCGCTTAAAGGTAGGAGCTGTGTCCTAAGACTTCAGACATCCTGGAATCAACTTGAAACTAAGAAGAAGACGGGAACTTCGACATTCTGCTGCACAGAAGACTGAAGGAAATCTCCCCTGTGGTCAGGGAGTGACCACCTTGCTAACGCAAGCACCATCCAGCGAATCAACATCTGCTTTGCCGCCGCCTCCCGCCGGAGCCCGAGCCCAGAGACTGACAAGACCTGGACCTCCAGACCTCTCACCGCCCGATCCACAGTCCCTGAAAAGAGGAGACCCGTGGAGGCACCGAGACACGTGGAGCCAGCCATCTTGAAACGACCACGACAAGCTGACAAGTGCAACAACCGAGGCTCCCTCCAAGTTGTGCTTTGGGATCTGAGAAGCCCAACCCTCGAGCAGCATCTGCACCAAAGGTGAGCCCTCCAGCATCTCCACGATCTGCGTGGGGCCCTTCTGCATTTTGCCACTCGACGCGCCTAACCGGTTGCTGGCCCGTTGGCTAGTGGCCATCTTGGCGACGAACTTCAAGAACTACACTGCTGGTCTGGTTGCTCCAGACTGGCCCTTGCTCCCCTCCAAAGGAGCAGTCCCTCTGACCTTGCTGGTCAGAACCATCAGCTTATTTTGTTCTCCACAACAATTGCTTTTGCCAAGGCTTGTTTGCTTTGACCAAGTCGCCGACACCGCCGACAGCGAGAGCCTGCGTGGGACAGCTCGTGAACCGACTCCTGGACGTCGTCGACCTTCAGGGACCACGTGGCTGCAGAGACAAGCTGCACCTTTCCTCCTGTTTGCACCCGACATCGCCTGGTACCCACCTGGTGCCACGCTGGTCACTGGCTAGTGACTGTGAACACTGTCCCCTCTGCTTACAGGTCTTCTACAACTCCGATCCACCCTTGGATCCACCGCATCTCTTCTGGACCGACCGCCTGCAGCATCTTTGTCGACAGGCTCCATTGAATCGATAGAAGAAACCCGACGCACTTCGAGACCTATGCACCCGCTTCCTGTGGGTGAGGTAAAGCTGGCACTCTGGTGCCCAAGTGTAGAGAATCATCTCTAGTGTCTGTGTTTCAAATCTTGAGTTCATAGTCCATCCGGAAGATCCTTTTTGCAGTAACTTTGTAACTTTTACGCACCCATTGAAAACCTATGGGAGCCCGCGTGTGACTATTTGCTCTGCACACGCAACCCGTGGACCTCCTGGTCACTAACTAAAGTTAGCTCCTTGTAGGCCCAGCGATTCTAGAGGCCCTAGGCCTTTTCCCTTTTCTGTTCGTGGTACTTATACCACTATTTTAGTATATGGTTCGAGTGGCCACCAGGGCCTATCCATATAAAGTGCAACTTCTGTGTATTCTAACGTATTCTTGTTTAACAATTTGTGCTCCTGTGCTCATAAAGAGTCTAGGGGATACTTTGAGAAATAAATACATATATATTTTCAATATATATCTGTGTGGTGTCCTTTCATTGGTATAAAGGGGGGTTACATTTGGTAAAACAGCCTGCTTAACACGTTTCACGAGTTTAGCCTCAAAGACTGCTTAGCCTACGCTACCACTAGGGCAGCTAGTCCGAAAAGGTTGACTTACAACCACACCATAAGGGTTGCTTGGCATGGTACAAGGTGGTCACTTTAACTAGTGAACATCATATACCAGGCCAACTTCTCACATTGGTGAGCAGCGGTTGGATTTGAGCTTGCTGTGTTTTACCTCTGTAATCTCTTTGTTACCAATTGAAAGATCATACAGGTACCTTTAGGTACATATAAAACAAGAATAGATATACTTAAGTTCTACTGAACTTAGTTGTTGTAGAGCAAAGGGAGTAGCACACCCTGACTACAACTACTAGATAGGTTTAGTAGGAAAACCCAAGTGTAGGTAGATTGCAACACATCCACCCACACGTAAGAGCAATGGCTGGGGCAGAGGGGTCCAATGTACCCATCTCTGTTGAGAGTGACCCCCAGAGGGCACCATCCATCTTTGCTACCCTAAATCAAAATGAGCTCAGGCAGTTGGCAAATATCAGGGGCCTTAAACCGCCCAAGAATCCTACTTCTGCTGAACTCAGAGAGCTTTTACAGGCTGATGAAGATCAGAAAGCTCTCAGGAAAGCCTCCCAGTTAGGCCCCTTAGGGACTGGAACAGGAGGCCCCCCTTCTGAAAATGCTACTGAGGTACCCCTTTCCAATAGTCACCCCTTAGATGAGATTCATACTACAGAGGATGAAAGTGAGAAGGGTACTGATACAGAAGGTAGCGAGGATGAAGGGAGAACTAGCCCAGTGCCAAGTGTTATACGTGGCCCAGCTAACTTAAGGCTACTGGGGACTGACAATGGGATCACCCCATTGGATCTCCCTAGTGGACTTAACCAGGGGCTTGGGAGGCAAAGGAATCACTCAGGTGAATCTAATGCTTCTCATGCCTCTAGAGGCTCTCAAGGTCACTCCAGGAGAAGGATGACCACCCCTTAGAGGATGGAGCATGAGGCCAGAATGCAGGAAGCTCAGCTGAGAATCAGGAAACAGGAGCTAGAAGTAGCTCTGATGGAAGAGAAACTGAGTAAGGCGACCTAAAGAGAGTGGGTCTATACCCACTGGTGGCAGCATTGTCCCTAAGGACAAAGATAGGGTCTTTGATAATAGGAACCTGTCTAAGGTTGTGCCCCCCTACAAAAGTGGGGATGACATCCACAAATGGATGACTGCTCTTGAGAGAGCCTGCAAAGTGCAGCAGGGTCCTGAAGACCAGTGTGCAGCAATCCTCTGGCTCTCCTTTGAAGGAAGAGGCAGAGACAGACTCCTCAGTGTTAGGGAGGAGGATGTCAGAAACTACAGAGTCCTGAAGAGTGTCCTAGTTGATGGGTTAGGCTTAACCACTGAACAGTACAGGTTAATGTTCAGAGACACCCAGAAGACACAGACTCAGGACTGGTCTGAATACATTGAATGTGCCACTAAGGCTTTGGAGGGTTGGTTGCTGGGAAGTAAGGTATCTGATTATACAGGATTGTACAATTTGATGATGAGAGAACAGATTTTAAATAACTGTCAAAACCAGCAACTGCATCAACACTTGGTTGACTCTGATCTGACCTCTCCCCAAGAATTGGGAAAGAAGGCAGACAAATGGGTCAGAACCAGGGTTAAGCAAAAGAACCAGAACCAGGGCCAAGGGGGTGATCAGAAGAAAACAGACCAAAAGGGTGGAGATCAGAAATCTAAAGACCAGAAGTCTTCAACAGGGCCCCAAACTAGTACTAAAGAGGGTGGGTCCCAGCCTAAAGGGAAGAAGAAAGAAGGTCAAAAGAAACCCTGGTACAATTCTTGCAAGAATACAACTCACTGGACTAGTGATTGTAAAAAGGGTGGAGCCCCCAACACTGTTGCCCCTAAGGCACCTGCTCCCAGTACTACTGTTAGCAGTGTTGGTCCCCAGACAAAGGGTGTAGTGGGAATCACTATGGGAACTGAAGGAGATTCTGACTTAGACAGAACCCTGACCCAGGCAGTCCTGATCTGTGATGGGGACATAGATTTGTCCCTGACTGTGAGCCCCAGTAACCTGGGCAAGTACAGACAGACTCCTTTAATTAATGAAAAAGTGGCTCAAGCCTACAGGGACACATGTGCCAGTGTCACTATGGTGACACCAGGCTTTGTGGACCCTGGACAGTACATACCAGGTGAGAATTACCTGGTGACCAATGCCAGCAATGCCACTACTTCACATAGTGTGGCAGTTGTTAACTTCTCATGGGGAGGGGTAACTGGCCTCAAAAGGGTTGTGGTTAGTGCAGACCTCCCAGTAGAATGTTTGTTGGGCAATGACCTAGAGAGTTCTCTATGGTCTGAAGTGGAGTACAGGACACATGCAGAGATGTTAGGTATATCACCACATGTCCTTGCTGTGACCAGGTCACAGGCCAAAAAGTGCCTTACTGAACCTCAGGTCTTGGATCCTGGAACAATGGACCAAGCAACTACCAAGAAGAAGAACAGGAGGGTCAAGGCTGTGCCTTCCCCCCTGCCTCAGAGTGATGATCAACCTTCCCAGGAAGCTGATCTAGAGAACCCTGAAGGAACTGTCCCTGAAGAGCTTGAACCTGATCAGGTTGAGTTTCTGGGGACAGGGGGACCTTCAAGGGCTGACTTGAGGCAGGCTCAGTTATCCTGTCCCTCTCTTGAACCCCTCAGACAGCTGGCTGCTGCTGAGGCTGCTGGGAATGCTCAAGGTACCCATAAAGTGTATTGGGATGAAGGGCTCCTTTATTCAGAGGCTAGAGACCCCAAGCCTGGTGCAACCAGGAGGTTGGTTATACCTCTGCAATTTAGGGGCTTCCTTCTTACCTTGGCCCATGATATTCCTTTAGCAGGACACTTAGGCCAGAACAAGACTTGGGACAGGCTTGTCCCTCACTTTCACTGGCCTCACATGAATGAAGATACCAAGGAGTTTTGTCGCTCCTGTGTGACCTGCCAAGCCAGTGGCAAATCAGGTAGCACAACAAAGGCCCCCCTAATACCACTACCTGTGGTGGGGGTCCCCTTTGAAAGAGTGGGAATAGATATAGTGGGTCCCATGGATCCTCCCACTGCATCTGGGCACAGATTTATACTGGTGGTAGTGGATCATGCCACCAGGTATCCAGAGGCAATTCCCCTTAGGACCACTACAGCACCTGTTGTGGCCAGGGCCCTGCTGGGAGTATTCTCCAGAGTGGGGTTTCCTAAGGAGGTGGTTTCTGACAGAGGTACCAACTTCATGTCAGGATACTTGACAGCTATGTGGAAGGAATGTGGTGTCAACTACAAGTTCACCACCCCTTATCACCCACAATGCAATGGGCTTGTTGAGAGATTCAACAAGACCCTAAAGGGTATGTTCAAAGGATTACCTGAAAAGCTCAGGCGAAGATGGGACATCCTTCTACCCTGCATTCTGTTTGCTTACAGAGAGGTCCCACAAAAGGGGGTTGGCTACAGCCCCTTTGAATTGTTGTTTGCGCACCCTGTAAGAGGCCCACTGTGTTTGGTGAAGGAAGGATGGGAGTTACCTCTCAAAAAGCCTAAGCAAGACATAGTGGACTATGTACTTGGTCTCTGCTCCAGGATGGCTGAGTATATGGAGAAGGCATCCAAAAACCTTGAGGCAAGCCAGGCCTTACAGAAAGCTTGGCATGACCAAAAGGCTGTCTTGGTTGAGTTTCAGCCAGGACAGAAGGTATGGGTGTTGGAGCCAGTGGCCCCAGCAGCACTCCAAGACAAATGGTCTGGACCCCATACAATCCTGGAAAAGAAGGGAGAGGTTACCTACTTGGTGGACCTAGGAACTCCCAGGAGTCCCCACAGGGTACTCCATGTTAACAGGTTAAAAGCATATGTTGACAGGGCAGACATGGGCTTGCTCATGGCTACAGATGAGGGACAGGAGGAAGAGAGTGACCCTCTCCCAGACCTGTTGTCTCAGAACCCTGAGGATGGTTCAGTTGAAGGAGTGACCCTTGGAGGCAACCTCACTGATCATCAGCAGACTGAATGTAGACAAGTTCTACAATCATTTCAACACATGTTTTCCTTGATACCTAGCCAAACTGACTGGTGTACCCATGTGGTGGACACTGGTGACAGTCTGCCTGTAAAGAACAAGCTTTACAGACAACCTGACCACGTCAGGGACTGTATAAAGGCTGAGGTACACAAAATGCTGGAATTGGGTGTCATTGAACCCTCAGAGAGCCCCTGGGCTAGCCCAGTGGTTCTGGTCCCCAAACCTCACACCAAAGATGGCAAGAGAGAGATGAGGTTCTGTGTGGATTACAGAGGACTCAATGCTGTCACTAGGACAGATGCACATCCTATTCCAAGGGCAGATGAGCTCATAGATAAACTGGCTTCTGCTAAGTTTTTGAGCACATTTCACTTGACAGCTGGCTATTGGAAAATCAGATTAGCTGAGGAGTCTAAGGCCAAAACAGCATTCTCAACCCCAGGTGGGCACTACCAATTTGTGGTGATGCCCTTTGGTCTGAAGAATGCACCTGCCACCTTCCAAAGGTTGGTGAATCAAGTCCTTACTGGGTTGGATGACTTTTGTGCAGCATATCTTGATGACATTGCTGTCTTTAGCTCCACCTGGGAGGATCACCTGATCCACCTGAAGAAGGCTCTTGAGGCTCTGCAAAGGGCAGGCCTCACTATCAAGGCCACTAAGTGCCAGATAGGGCAGAGTAAGGTTGTGTATTTGGGCCACCTTGTAGGTGGAGGCCAAGTCCAACCACTGGAGAGTAAGATACAATCCATCAAGGACTGGTCTCCTCCAACCACCCAGACTCAAGTTCGAGCTTTCTTGGGCTTGACTGGGTACTACAGGAAGTTTGTTAAGAACTATGGGTCCATTGTGACTCCTCTTAATGATCTGACATCCAAGAAGATGCCCAAAAAGGTTCAGTGGACAGTAAGCTGTCAAAAGGCATTTGATGACCTGAAGGAGGCCATGTGCTCTGCACCTATCCTGAAAACTCCTGACTACTCCCAAGAGTTTATTGTCCAAACAGATGCTTCTGAGTTGGGTGTGGGAGCTGTGCTGTCACAACTTAATGTAGATGGTCAAGACAAACCCATTGCTTTTATTAGCAGAAGGTTGACCCCCAGAGAGAAGAATTGGTCAGCTATTGAGAGGGAGGCTTTTGCTGTGGTGTGGGCCCTGAAGAAGCTGAGGCCATACTTGTTTGGCACTCACTTCAAGATTCAGACCGACCATAAGCCCCTCTTGTGGCTAAATCAGATGAAGGGTGAAAACCCCAAACTGCTTAGGTGGTCCATTTCCCTACAGGGGATGGACTTTACAGTGGAGCACCGGCCAGGTACTGACCATGGGAATGCAGATGGTCTCTCCAGGTACTTCCACTTAGGACATGAAGACGAGACTGGTCAAGGCTAGTTTAATGTCCCTGCGTTTGGGGGGGGGGGGGTTGTGTAGGAGAGTAGGGTCTGCTATCCTATGGTCACCCCAAATTTTTGCTTTTTGCTTCACTGGTTTTGGACATATTGAGGCTGTGGGCCTGCCAATCAGACCCCCAGCCTGCTGTTCTCTCTAATAAATTTACACTATGCACCCTAGGTGCACAACCAATTGGAAGTGGATCACCCTGTGAGCCCCTGTACCAGTGTACACTAGGTACCCAGGGCATTGGTGTATCTAAGGCCTACCAGGGGCTGAAGCATGTATTGTGCCACCCCTGGCCTGGCCTAACAAATTTGACACAACTGGCTGATCACTCAGCTGGGGTAAGTTGGTGTAACCACCTCTTACTTAGGTGTAGTATACCTATACCTAACCTTAAATGGGACACATGTTAACCTATAAGTCACTCCTATGGCAGGCCTTAACAATCCTGAAGGCAGAGTGCTTGGTTCCATGTGAGATGGTGCTCTGGCATGAGCTGAGCCTGTCTGCAGCGGTCGGAACCACTTCCTTCTACTGATTCCAGATATCGACATACCATATACTCTTAAGTGCATTATGAACCTCGCGGTTAAATGCTATCTTTGGTTTGGCTTTATCAAAACATGTCGAGTAAGGTGTCATACGAATTGGAATACTAACCCCTCGCCAATTCTGGCGACAGGGTTAGCATTCCACCCTTCTAGAGGGACACGACATGTACAGTACCTGAAACCCGGGTAAAATCAGACATAGCCTCAGCTCCACAAAATGGATGCTGCCACCACAGACACAAGTCTGCCCTCCTGCTGCTGGGAGTCCTTCCAGCTTGGGAGGTGTGGACAAAGGGTTTCCTGCCAGGGGAGGTGCGTGCACCACCCCAGACAGGATTTTGTGTATTGGTCAGGTAGGGCTTGAAAGAAACCAGACATGCCTGAGGCTCACAAGGAGCCTCGGTGCATATGCCAGTTCAAACCGGTCCTGGGGCACACCAGCCCTGGACCTGGGGCGAGCTGGACAAAGGATTGGGGGTGTAACCACCCCCCTTCCTGGTCCCACCCTTAGGGAGGGACCTAGCAGGTAGTCCGGCCCCTAGAATCCGAATAAAGGTAGGAGCTGTGTCCTAAGACTTTAGACATCCTGGAATCAACTTAACTACAAGAAGAAGATGGGAACTTCAACGCTCTGCCGCACAGAGGACTGAAGCCAATCTCCCCTGTGGTCAGGGAGTGACCACCTTGCTAACGCAAGCACCATCCAGCGAATCAACGTCTGCTTTGCCGCCGCCTCCCGCCGGAGCCCGAGCCCAGAGACTGACAAGACCTGGACCTCCAGACCTCTCACCGCCCGATCCACAGTCCCTGAAAAGAAGGAACCCGTGGAGGCACCGAGACACGTGGAGCCAGCCATCTTGAAAAGACCACGACAAGCTGCTAGCGCGACAACCGAGGCTCCTTCCAAGTTGTGCTTTGGGATCTGAGAAGCCCAACACCAGAGCAGCATCTGCACCAAAGGTGAGCGCTCCAGCATCTCCACGATCTGTGTGGGGCCCCTCTGCATTTTGCCACTCTACGCGCCTAACCGGTTGCTGGCCCGTTGGCTAGTGGCCATCTTGGCGACGAACTTCAAGAACTACACCGCTGGTCTGGTTGCTCCAGACTGGCCCTTGCTCCCCTCCAAAGGAGCAGTCCCTCTGACCTTGCTGGTCAGAACCATCAGCTTATTTTGTTCTCCACAACAATTGCTTTTGCCAAGGCTTGTTTGCTTCGACCAAGTCGCCGACAGCGAGAGCCTGCGTGGGACAGCTCGTGAACCGACTCCTGGACATCGTCAACCTTCAGGGACCACGTGGCTGCAGAGACAAGCTGCACCTTTCCTCCTGTTTGCACCCGACATCGCCTGGTACCCACCTGGTGCCACGCTGGTCACTGGCTAGTGACTGTTAACACTGTCCCCTCTGCTTACAGGTCTTCTACAACTCCGATCCACCCTTGGATCCACCGCATCTCTTCTGGACCGACCGCCTGCAGCATCTTTGTCGACAGGCTCCATTGAATCGATAGAAGAAACCCGACGCACTTCGAGACCTATGCACCCGCTTCCTGTGGGTGAGGTAAAGCTGGCACTCCGGTGCCCAAGTGTAGATAATCATCTCTAGTGTCTGTGTTTCAAATCTTGAGTTCATAGTCCATCCGGAAGATCCTTTTTGCAGTAACTTTGTAACTTTTACGCACCCATTGAAAACCTATGGGAGCCCGCGTGTGACTATTTGCTCTGCACACGCAACCCGTGGACCTCCTGGTCACTAACTAAAGTTAGCTCCTTGTAGGCCCAGCGATTCTAGAGGCCCTAGGCCTTTTCCCTTTTCTGTTCGTGGTACTTATACCACTATTTTAGTATATGGTTCGAGTGGCCACCAGGGCCTATCCATATAAAGTGCAACTTCTGTGTATTCTAACGTATTCTTGTTTAACGATTTGTGCTCCTGTGCTCATAAAGAGTCTAGGGGATACTTTAAGAAATAAATACATATATATTTTCAATATATATCTGTGTGGTGTCCTTTCATTGGTATAAAGGGGGGTTACATTTGGTAAAACAGCCTGCTTAACACGTTTCACGAGTTTAGCCTCAAAGACTGCTTAGCCTACGCTACCACTAGGGCAGCTAGTCCGAAAAGGTTGACTTACAACGACACCATAAGGGTTGCTTGGCATGGTACAAGGTGGTCACTTTAACTAGTGAACATCATATACCAGGCCAACTTCTCACACTGGGGTAGTGTTTAAGTGTTTAGGGTAGTGCAGTGGAGTTTGGGTATGAAATGGGTTGGTGCTTAGGTAGATTTAGGGTTTAGTGCAGTGATGTTTGGGCAGTGTAGGGAGTCGTGCAGGGGGGTGGTGTTTCAGGGTTTAGGGCAGAGTAGTGGTGTTCGGGCAGTGTACGGGGTTGTGCAGGGGGTGATGTTTCAGGGTTTAGGGCAGTACAGTGGTGTTCGGAAAGTTTAGGAGGTCGTGGTGGGGCTAGTGTTTCAGGGTTTAGGGCAGTGCAGTGGTGTTCGGGCAGTGTAGGGGGTCGTGCTGGGGCTAGTGTATCAGGGTTTAGGGCAGGGCAGTGGTGTTTGGATAGTGTAGGATTCGTGCTGTGGCTGGTGTTTCAGGGTTTAGGACAGAGCCGTGGAGTTCGGGCACTGTAGGCGTTCCTGCTGGGGCTGGTGTTTCAGGATTTAGGGCAGAGCAGTGGTGTACGGGCGGAGTAGGTGGTCGTGCGGGTGGTGGTGTTTCAGGGTTTAGGGCAGAGCAGTGGCATTCGGGCAGTGTAGGGGGTCATGCTAGGAGTGGTGTTTCAGGGTTTAGGGCAGTGCAGTGGCATTCGGGCAGTGCAGGGGGTCGTGTGGGGGTTGTGTTTCAGGGTTTAGGGCAGTGCAGTGGCATTCGGGCAGTGTAGGTGGTCATGCAGGGAGGTGGTGTTTCAGGGTTTAGGGCAGTGCAGTGTCGTCCGGGCAGTGTGGGGGTGGTCATGCAGGGGGTCGTGTTTCAGGGTTTAGGGGAGTGCAGTTGTGGTCAGTCCGTGTAGGGGGTCTTGGTGGGCTAGTGTTTCAGGGTTAAAGGCACTGCAGTGGTGTTCGGGCAGTGTATGGGTTGTGCTGGGGGTGGTTTTTAGGGTATAGGGCAGAGCAGTGGTGTTCAGGCAGAGTAGGGTGTCGTGCTGGGGGTGATGTTTCAGGGTTTGGAGCAGAGCAGTGGTGCTCGGGCAGTGTAGGGGGTCATGCTGGGGGGTGTTTCAGGATGTAGGGCAGTGCAGTTGTGTTCGGGCAGTGTAGGGGGTCGTGCAGAGGGTGGTGTTTTAGTGTTTAGGGCAGTGCAGTGGTGTTCGGGCAGTGTAGGGGGTCATGCAGGGGATGGTGTTTCAGGGTTTAGGGCAGTGCAGTGGTGTTCGGGCAGTGTAGGGGGTTTTGCAGGGGGTGGTGTTTCAAGGTTTAGTGCAGTGGTGTTCGGACAGTGTAAGGGGTCTTTCAGGGGGTGGTGTTTCAGGATTTAGAGCAGTGGTGTTTGGGCAGTGTAGGGGGTCTTGCAGGGGGGTGATGTTTCAGGGTTTAGGGAAGTGCATTGGCGTTCCGGCAGTGTAGGGGGTATTGCTGGGGGTGTTGTTTCAGGGTTTAGGGCAATGCAGAGGCGTTCACGCAGCGTAGGGGTTCGTGCAGGGGGTGGTGTTTCAGGGTATAGGGCAGTGCAGTGGTGTTCGGGCAGTTTAGGGGGTGGTGCAGGGGGTGGTGTTTCAGGGTTTAGGGCAGTGGCGTTCATGCAGTGTAGGGGGTCTTGCTGGGGGTGGTGTTCCAGGGCTTAGGGCAGTGCAGTGGCGTTCGGGCAGTGTAGGGGTCGTGGTGGGGCTAGTGTTATAGGGTTTAGGACTGTGCAGTGGTGTTTGGGCAGTGTAGGGGGCATGCTGGAGGTAGTGTTTTAGGGTTTAGGGCAGAACAGTGGTGTTCGGGCGGAGTAGGGGGTCGTGCTGGGGGTGGTGTTCAGGGTTTAGGCTGGAATTTGGTATTCGGGCAGTGTAGGGGGTCATGCTGCGGGTGGTGTTTCAAGGTTTAGGGCAGTGCAGTGGTGTTTGGGCAGTGTAGGTGTTCATGCTGGGGCTGGTGTTTCAGGGTATAGGGCAGAGCGTAGTGTTGGGCAGTATAGGGGGTTATGATGGGGTTGGTGTTTCAGGGTTTAGAGCAGTGAAGTGGTGTTCGGGCAGTGTAGGGGGTTGTGCTGGGGCTAGTGTTTCAGGGTTTAGGGCAGTGCAGTGGTGTTCAGGCAGTGTAGGGGGTCATGCTGGGGTGGTGTTTCAGGGTTTAGGGCAGTGCAGCGATTTTCGGGCAGTGTAAGGGGTTGTGCTGGGGGTGGTGTTTCAGGGTTTAAAGCAGTGCAGTGGTATTGGTCAGTGTAGGGGGTCATTCTGGGGGTGGTATTTCAGGGTTTAGGGCAGTGCAGTGGTGTTCGGGCAGTGTAGGGGTTCGTGCTGGGGCTAGTGTTTCAGGGTATAGGGCAGTGCAGTGGAATTCGGGCAGTGTAAGGGGTTGTGCTGGGGGTGGTGTTTCAGGGTTTAAAGCAGTGCAGTGGTGTTTGGTCAGTGTAGGGGGTCATGCTGGGGGTGGTATTTCAGGGTTTAGGGCAGTGCAGTGATGTTTGTGTAGTGTAGGGGGTTGTGCTTGGGGTAGATTTAGGGTTTAGGGTAGTGCAGTGGTGTTTGTGTAGTGTAGAGGGTCGTGCTGGGGTAGTGTTTAAGTGTTTAGGGTAGTGCAGTGGAGTTTGGGTATGAAATGGGTTGGTGCTTGGGTAGATTTAGGGTTTAGTGCAGTGATGTTTGGGCAGTGTAGGGAGTCGTGCAGGGGGTGGTGTTTCAGGGTTTAGGGCAGAGCAGTGGTGTTCGGAAAGTTTAGGGGGTCGTGGTGGGGCTAGTGTTTCAGGGTTTAGGGCAGTGCAGTGGTGTTCGGGTAGTGTAGGGGGTCGTGCTGGGGCTAGTGTTTCAGGGTTTAGGGCAGTGGTGTTTGGATAGTGTAGGATTCGTGCTGTGGCTGGTGTTTCAGGGTTTAGGACAGAGCCGTGGGGTTCGGGCACTGTAGGGGTTCCTGCTGGGGCTGGTGTTTCAGGATTTAGGGCAGAGCAGTGGTGTACGGGCAGAGTAGGTGGTCGTGCCGGTGGTGGTGTTTCAGGGTTTAGGGCAGAGCAGTGGCATTCGGGCAGTGTAGGGGGTCATGCTGGGAGTGGTGTTTCAGGGTTTAGGGCAGTGCAGTGGCATTCGGGCAGTGTAGGGGGTCGTGTGGGGGGTTGTGTTTCAGGGTTTAGGGCAGTGCAGTGGTATTCGGGCAGTGTAGGCGGTCATGCAGGGAGGTGGTGTTTCAGGGTTTAGGGCAGTGCAGTGTCGTCCGGGCAGTGTGGGGGGGTCATGCAGGGGGGTTGTTTTTCAGGGTTTAGGGCAGTGCAGTGGTGTTCAGGCAGTGTAGGGGGTCATGCTGGGGGTGGTGTTTCAGGGTTTAGGGGAGAGCAGTTGTGTTCAGTCCATGTAGGGGGTCTTGGTGGGCTAGTGTTTCAGGGTTAAAGGCACTGCAGTGGTGTTCGGGCAGTGTATGGGTCGTGCTGGGGGTGGTTTTTAGGGTATAGGGCAGAGCAGTGGTGTTCGGGCAGAGTAGGGTGTCGTGCTGGGGGTGATGTTTCAGGGTTTAGAGCAGAGCAGTGGTGCTCGGGCAGTGTAGGGGGTCATGCTGGGGGGTGTTTCAGGATGTAGGGCAGTGCAGTTGTGTTCGGGCAGTGTAGGGGGTCGTGCAGAGGGTGGTGTTTTAGGGTTTAGGGCAGTGCAGTGGTGTTCGGGCAGTGTAGGGGGTCGTGCTAGTGGTGGTGTTTTAGTGTTTAGGGCAGTGCAGTGGTGTTCGGGCAGTGTAGGGGGTCATGCAGGGGATGGTGTTTCAGGGTTTAGGGCAGTGCAGTGGTGTTCGGGCAGTGTAGGGGGTTTTGCAGGGGGTGGTGTTTCAAGGTTTAGTGCAGTGGTGTTCGGACAGTGTAAGGGGTCTTTCAGGGGGTGGTGTTTCAGGATTTAGAGCAGTGGTGTTTGGGCAGTGTAGGGGGTCTTGCAGGGGGTGATGTTTCAGGGTTTAGGAAAGTGCATTGGCGTTCGGGCAGTGTAGGGGGTATTGCTGGGGGTGTTGTTTCAAGGTTTAGGGCAGTGCAGAGGCGTTCACGCAGTGTAGGGGGTTGTGCTGGGGTTTGTGTTTCAGGGTTTAGGGCAGTGCAGTGGTGTTCGAGAAGTGTAGGGGGTCGTGCTGCAGGTGGTGTTACAGGGTTTAGGGCAGTGCAGTGGCATACGGGCAGTGTAGCGGGTGATGCGGGGTGGTATTTCAGGGTTTAGGGCAGTGCAGTGGTGTTTGGGCAGTGTAGGGGGTCATGCAGGGAGGTGGTGTTTCAGGGTTTAGGGCAGTGCAGTGTCGTCCGGGCAGTGTGGGGGGGTCATGCAGGGGGGTTGTTTTTCAGGGTTTAGGGCAGTGCAGTGGTGTTCAGGCAGTGTAGGGGGTCATGCTGGGGGTGGTGTTTCAGGGTTTAGGGGAGAGCAGTTGTGTTCAGTCCATGTAGGGGGTCTTGGTGGGCTAGTGTTTCAGGGTTAAAGGCACTGCAGTGGTGTTCGGGCAGTGTATGGGTCGTGCTGGGGGTGGTTTTTAGGGTATAGGGCAGAGCAGTGGTGTTCGGGCAGAGTAGGGTGTCGTGCTGGGGGTGATGTTTCAGGGTTTAGAGCAGAGCAGTGGTGCTCGGGCAGTGTAGGGGGTCATGCTGGGGGGTGTTTCAGGATGTAGGGCAGTGCAGTTGTGTTCGGGCAGTGTAGGGGGTCGTGCAGAGGGTGGTGTTTTAGGGTTTAGGGCAGTGCAGTGGTGTTCGGGCAGTGTAGGGGGTCGTGCTAGTGGTGGTGTTTTAGTGTTTAGGGCAGTGCAGTGGTGTTCGGGCAGTGTAGGGGGTCATGCAGGGGATGGTGTTTCAGGGTTTAGGGCAGTGCAGTGGTGTTCGGGCAGTGTAGGGGGTTTTGCAGGGGGTGGTGTTTCAAGGTTTAGTGCAGTGGTGTTCGGACAGTGTAAGGGGTCTTTCAGGGGGTGGTGTTTCAGGATTTAGAGCAGTGGTGTTTGGGCAGTGTAGGGGGTCTTGCAGGGGGTGATGTTTCAGGGTTTAGGAAAGTGCATTGGCGTTCGGGCAGTGTAGGGGGTATTGCTGGGGGTGTTGTTTCAAGGTTTAGGGCAGTGCAGAGGCGTTCACGCAGTGTAGGGGGTTGTGCTGGGGTTTGTGTTTCAGGGTTTAGGGCAGTGCAGTGGTGTTCGAGAAGTGTAGGGGGTCGTGCTGCAGGTGGTGTTACAGGGTTTAGGGCAGTGCAGTGGCATACGGGCAGTGTAGCGGGTGATGCGGGGTGGTATTTCAGGGTTTAGGGCAGTGCAGTGGTGTTTGGGCAGTGTAGGGGGTGGTGTAGGGGGGTGGTGTTTCAGGGTTGAGGGCAGTGGCGTCCAGGCAGTGTAGGGGGTCGTGCAGGGGGTGGTGTTTCAGGGTTTAGGGCAGTGCAGTGGCGTTCGGGCAGTGTAAGGGGTCATGCAGGGGTGGTGTTTCAGGGTATAGGGCAGTGCAGTGGTGTTCGGGCAGTTTAGGGGGTGGTGTTTTAGGGTTTAGGGCAGTGGCGTCCACGCAGTGTAGGGGGTCGTGCTGGGGGTGGTGTTCCAGGGCTTAGGGCAGTACAGTGGCGTTCGGCAGTGTAGGGGTCGTGGTGGGGCTAGTGTTCCAGGGTTTAGGACTGTGCAGTGTTTGGGCAGTGTAGGGGGTCATGCTGGAGGTGGTGTTTTAGGATTTAGGGCAGAACAGTGGTGTTCGGGCAGAGTAAGGGGTCGTGCTGGGGGTGGTGTTTCAGGGTTTAGGCTGGAATTTGGTATTCGGGCAGTGTGGGGGTCGTGCTGCGGGTGGTGTTTCAGGGTTTAGGGTAGTGCTGTGGTGTTCGGGCAGTGTAGGGTTTCCTGCTGGGGTGGTGTTTCAAAGTTTAGGGCAGTGCAGTGGTGTTCGGGCAGTGTAGGTGTTCATGCTGGGGCTGGTGTTTCAGGGTTTAGGGCAGATCATAGTGTTCGGGTAGTGTAGGGGGTCATGCAGGGGGTGGTGTTTCAGGGCTTAGATCAGTGTAGTGGTGTTCAGGCAGTGTAGGGGTCGTGCTGGGGTGGGTGTTTTAGAGTTTAGGGCAGAGCAGTAGTGTTCGGGCAGTGTAGGGCGTAGTGCTGGGGGTAGTGTTTCAGGGTTTAGGGCAGTGCAGTTGTGGTCTGCGAGTGTAGGGAGTCTTTTTGGGGGCTGTGTTTCAGAGTTTAGGGCAGTGCAGTGGTATTCGAGCAGTGTTGGGAGTCGTGCTGGGGTAGTGTTTCAGGGTTTAGGGCAGTGGAGTGCTGTTCGGGCAATGTAGTGGGCTGTGCTGGGGTGGTGTTTCAGGATTTAGGGCAGTGCAGTGGTGTTCGGGCAGTGTAGGGGGTCGTGCTGGGGGTGGTGTTTGAGGGTTTAGGGCAGTGCAGTGGTGTTCCGGCATTGTGGGGGGTCGTGCTGGGGGTGGTGTTTCAGGGTTTAAAGCAGTGCAGTGGTGTTCGGGCAGTATAGGGTGTCGTGCTGGGGGTGGTTTCTCAGGATTTAGGGCAGTACAGTGTTGTTCGGGCAGTGTAGGGGGTCATGCTGGGGATAGTGTTTCAGGGTTTAAGGCAGTGCAGTAGTGTTAGGGCAGTGCAGGGGGTCGTGATGGGGCTAGTTTTTCAGGGTTTAGGGCAGTGCAGTGATATTTGTGTAGTATAGGGGGTTGTGCTTGTTGTAGATTTAGGGTCTAGGGCAGTGCAGTGGTGTATGTGTAGTATAGGGGGTCGTGCTGAGGGTAGTGTTTTAGGGTTTTGGCAGTGCAGTGGTGTTTGTGTAGTTTAGGGGGTTGTGCTGGGGGTACTGTTTTAGGGTTTAGGGCAGTGCAGTGGTGTTTGGGTAGTGTAGAGGGTCATGCTGGTGGAAGTGTTTTAGGGTTTAGGGTAGTGCAGTGGTGTTTGGGTAATGTAGGGGGTCGTGCTGGGGGTAGATTTAGGGTTTAGGGTAGTGCAGTGGTGTTTGGGTAGTATAGGGAGTCATGCTGGGGAGAGTGTTTTAGGGTTTAGGGTAGTGCAGTGGTGTTTGGGTAGTGTAGGGGGTCGTGCTGGGGGTAGTGGTTTAGGGTTTAGGGTAGTGCAGTGGTGTTTGGATAGTGTAGGGGGTACTGCTGAGGGTAGTGTTTTAGGGTTTAGGGTAGAGCAATTGTGTTTGGGTAGTGTAGGGGGTACTGCAGTATGTAGTGTATTAGGGTTTAGTGTAGTGCAGTGGTGTTTGGGTAGTGTAGGGGTACTGCTGGGGGTAGTGTTTTAGGGTTTAGGGTAGTGCAGTGCTGTTTGGGTAGTGTAGGGGGTAGTGTTTTAGGGTAGTGCAGTGGTGTTTGTGTAGTGTATGGGGTCATGCTGGGGGTATTGTTTTAGGGTTTAGGGAAGTGCGGCATTGTTTTGTAGTGTAGGGGGTCGTGTTGTAGGGTTTAGGGTAGTGCATTGGTCTTTGGGTAGAGTAGGGGGTTGTGCGGGGGTAGTGTTTTAGGGTTTAGGGTAGTGCTGTGATGTTTGGGTAGTGTAGGGGGTCGTGCTGGGATTAGTGTTTTAGGGTTTAGGGTAGTGCAGTGGTGTTTGGGTCATGTAGGAGGTCATGCTGGGGCAGTGTTTTAGGGTTTAGGGCAGTGCAGTGGTGTGTGGGTAGTGTAAGGGATTATGCTGGGGTAGCTATTTAGGGTTTAGAGCAGTACATTGGTGTTTGTGTTGTGAAGTGGGTCGTGCGGGGGTAGTGTTTTAGGGTTTAGGGCAGTGCATTGGTGTTTGGATAGTGTAGGGGGTCGTGCTGGGGGTGGTGTTTTAGGTTTAGGGCAGAGCAGTGGTGCTTGGGAACTGGAGGGGGTCGTGCTGGGGGTGGTGTTTTAGGGTTTTGGGCAGTGAAGTGGTGTTCGGGCAGTGTAGGGGGTCGTGCTAGTGGTGGTGTTTTAGTGTTTAGGGCAGTGCAGTGCAGTGGTGTTCGGGCAGTTTAGGGGGTTGTGCAGGGGTGGAGTTTCAGGGTTTAGGGCAGTGCAGTGGTGTTCGGGCAGTGTAGGGGTTTTGCAGGGGGTGGTGTTTCAAGGATTAGTGGAGTGGTGTTCGGACAGTGTAGGGGGTCTTGCAGGGGGTGGTGTTTCAGGGTTTAGGACAGTAAATTGGAGTTCGGGCAGTGTAGTGGGTCATGCAGGGGTGGTGTTTCAGGGTTTAGGGCAGTGCAGTGGTGTTCTGGCAGTGTAGGGGGTCATGCTGGGGGTGGTGCTTCAGGGTTCAGGGCATTGCAGTGGTGTTTGGGCACTGTAGGGGATTGTGCTTTGGCTGTTGTTTCAGGGTTTAAAGCAGTGCAGTGGTGTTCGGGCAGTATAGGGTGTCGTGCTGGGGGTGGTTTCTCAGAATTTAGGGCAGTACAGTGTTGTTCGGGCAGTGTAGGGGGTCATGCTGGGGATAGTGTTTCAGGGTTTAAGGCAGTGCAGTAGTGTTAGGGCAGTGCAGGGGGTCGTGATGGGGCTAGTTTTTCAGGGTTTAGGGCAGTGCAGTGATATTTGTGTAGTATAGGGGGTTGTGCTTGTTGTAGATTTAGGGTCTAGGGCAGTGCAGTGGTGTATGTGTAGTATAGGGGGTCGTGCTGAGGGTAGTGTTTTAGGGTTTTGGCAGTGCAGTGGTGTTTGTGTAGTTTAGGGGGTTGTGCTGGGGGTACTGTTTTAGGGTTTAGGGCAGTGCAGTGGTGTTTGGGTAGTGTAGAGGGTCATGCTGGTGGAAGTGTTTTAGGGTTTAGGGTAGTGCAGTGGTGTTTGGGTAATGTAGGGGGTCGTGCTGGGGGTAGATTTAGGGTTTAGGGTAGTGCAGTGGTGTTTGGGTAGTATAGGGAGTCATGCTGGGGAGAGTGTTTTAGGGTTTAGGGTAGTGCAGTGGTGTTTGGGTAGTGTAGGGGGTCGTGCTGGGGGTAGTGGTTTAGGGTTTAGGGTAGTGCAGTGGTGTTTGGATAGTGTAGGGGGTACTGCTGAGGGTAGTGTTTTAGGGTTTAGGGTAGAGCAATTGTGTTTGGGTAGTGTAGGGGGTACTGCAGTATGTAGTGTATTAGGGTTTAGTGTAGTGCAGTGGTGTTTGGGTAGTGTAGGGGTACTGCTGGGGGTATTGTTTTAGGGTTTAGGGAAGTGCGGCATTGTTTTGTAGTGTAGGGGGTCGTGTTGTAGGGTTTAGGGTAGTGCATTGGTCTTTGGGTAGAGTAGGGGGTTGTGCGGGGGTAGTGTTTTAGGGTTTAGGGTAGTGCTGTGGTGTTTGGGTAGTGTAGGGGGTCGTGCTGGGATTAGTGTTTTAGGGTTTAGGGTAGTGCAGTGGTGTTTGGGTCATGTAGGAGGTCATGCTGGGGCAGTGTTTTAGGGTTTAGGGCAGTGCAGTGGTGTGTGGGTAGTGTAAGGGATTATGTTGGGGTAGCTATTTAGGGTTTAGAGCAGTACATTGGTGTTTGTGTTGTGAAGTGGGTCGTGCGGGGGTAGTGTTTTAGGGTTTAGGGCAGTGCATTGGTGTTTGGATAGTGTAGGGGGTCGTGCTGGGGGTGGTGTTTTAGGTTTAGGGCAGAGCAGTGGTGCTTGGGAACTGGAGGGGGTCGTGCTGGGGGTGGTGTTTTAGGGTTTTGGGCAGTGCAGTGGTGTTCGGGCAGTGTAGGGGGTCGTGCCGGGGTGATGTTTTAGGGTTTAGGGAAGTGCCGTGCTATTCGGGTAGTGTAGGGGGTCATGCTGGGGATGGTGTTTTAGGCTTTAGGGCACTGCATTGGTGTTTGGGCAGTGTAGGGGGTCGTGCTGGGGGTGGTGTTTTAGGGTTTAGGGCAGTGCAGTGGTGTTCGGGCAGTGTAGGGGGTCGTGCTAGTGGTGGTGTTTTAGTGTTTAGGGCTGTGCAGTGGTGTTCGGGCAGTGTAGGGGGTCGTGCAGGGGATGGTTTTTCAGGGTTTAGGGCAGTGCAGTGGTGTTGGGGCAGTGTAGAGGGTTTTGCAGGGGGTGGTGTTTCAAGGTTTTGAGCAGTGGTGTTCGGACAGTGTAGGGGGTCTTGCAGGGGGTGGTGTTTCAGGGTTTAGGGCAGTGGTGTTTGGGCAGTGTAGGGGGTCGTGCTGGGGGTGGTGTTTCAGGGTTTAGGGCAGTGCAGTGGCGTTCACACAGTGTAGGGGGTCGTGCAGGGGGTGGTGTTTTAGGTTTAGGGCAGAGCAGTGGTGTTTGGAAACTGGAGGGGGTCGTGCTGGGAGTGGTGTTTTAGGGTTTTGGGCAGTGCAGTGGTGTTCGGGCAGTGCAGGGGGTCATGCTGGGGTGATGTTTTAGGGTTTAGGGCAGTGCTGTGCTATTCGGGTAGTGTAGGGGTCGTGCTCTGGATGGTGTTTTAGGCTTTAGGGCACTGCAGTGGTGTTCGGGCAGTGTGGGGGGTCGTGCTGGGGTGGTGTTTTAGGGTTTAGGGCAGTGAAGTGGTGTTCGGGCAGTGTAGGGGGTCGTGCTAGTGGTGGTGTTTTAGTGTTTAGGGCAGTGCAGTGCAGTGGTGTTCGGGCAGTTTAGGGGGTTGTGCAGGGGTGGAGTTTCAGGGTTTAGGGCAGTGCAGTGGTGTTCGGGCAGTGTAGGGGTTTTGCAGGGGGTGGTGTTTCAAGGATTAGTGGAGTGGTGTTCGGACAGTGTAGGGGGTCTTGCAGGGGGTGGTGTTTCAGGGTTTAGGACAGTAAATTGGAGTTCGGGCAGTGTAGTGGGTCATGCAGGGGTGGTGTTTCAGGGTTTAGGGCAGTGCAGTGGTGTTCTGGCAGTGTAGGGGGTCATGCTGGGGGTGGTGCTTCAGGGTTTAGGGCAGTGCAGTGGTGTTTGGGCACTGTAGGGGATTGTGCTTTGGCTGTTGTTTCAGGGTTTAGGACAGTGCAGTGGTGTTCGGGCAGTGTAGGGGGTTGTGCTGGGGTTTGTGTTTCAGGGTTTAGGGCAGTGAAGTGGTGTCAGAGCAGTGTAGGGGGTCCTGCTGGGGCTGGTGTTCCAGGGATTAGGATAGAGCAGTGGTGCTTGGGCAGTGTAGGGCATCATACTGGGGGTAGTGTTTCAGGGTTTAGGGCAGGGCAGTGGAGTTGTGACAGTGTAGTGGGTCGTGCTGGGGATGGTGTTTCAGGGTTTAGGGCAGTGCAGCGGTGTTTTCGGGCAGTGTAGGGGGTCGTGCTGGGGTGGTGTTTCAGAGTTTAGGGCAGTGCAGCGATTTTTGGGCAGTGTAGGGGGTCGTGCTGGGGGTGGTGTTTCAGGGTTTAAAGCAGTGCAGTGGTGTGCGGTCAGTGTAGGGGGTCATGCTGGGGGTGGTGTTTCAGGGTTTAGGGCAGTGCAGTGGTGTTCGGGCAGTGTAGGGGTTCGTGCTGGGGCTAGCGTTTCAGGGTTTAGGGCAGTGCAGTGTAATTCGGGCAGTGTAGGGGGTTGTGCTGGGGCTAGTGTTTCAGGGTTTAGGGCAGTGCAGTGATGTTTGGGTATGAAATGGGTTCCTGCAGGGGTAGATTTAGGGTTTAGGGCAGTGAAGTGATGTTTGGGCAGTGTGGGGGGTCGTGCAGGGGGGTGGTGTTTCAGGGTTTAGGGAAGTGCAATGGTGTTCGGGCAGTGTAGGGGGTTGTGCAGGGGGGTGATGTTTCAGGGTTTAGGGCAGTGCAGTGGTGTTCGAACAGTGTAGGGGGTCATGGTGGGGCTAGTGTTTCAGTGTTTAGGGCAGTGCAGTGGTGTTCAGGCAGTGTAGGGGGTCGTGCTGGGGCTAGTGTTTCAGGGTTTAGGGCAGGGCAGTGGTGTTCGGGCAGTGCAGGATTCGTGCTTGGGCTGGTGTTTCAGGGTTTAGGACAGAGCCATGGGGTTCGGGCACTGTAGGGGGTCCTGCTGGGGCTGGTGTTTCAGGGTTTAGGGCAGAGCAGTGGTGTACGGGCAGAGTAGGGGATCGTGCGGGTGCTGGTGTTTCAGGGTTTAGGGCAGAGCAGTGGCATTCGGGCAGTGTAGGGGGTCATGCTGGGAGTGGTGTTTCAGGGTTTAGGGCAGTACAGTGGCGTTCCGGCATTGTAGGGGGTCATGCGGGGAGAGGGTGTTTCAGGGTTTAGGGCAGTGCAGTGTTGTCTGGGCAGTGTGGGGGGGTCATGCAGGGGGGTTGTGTTTCAGGGTTTAGGGCAGTGCAGTGGCGTTCGGGCAGTGTAGGGGGTCATGCTGGGGGTGGTGTTTCAGGGTTTAGGGCAGTGCAGTGTCATCTGGGCAGTGTGGGGGGTCATGCAGAGGGGTTGTGTTTCAGGGTTTAGGGCAGTGCAGTGGTGTTCGGGCAGTGTAGGGTGTCATGCTGGGGGTGGTGTTTCAGGGTTTAGGGGAGTGTAGTGGTGTTCGGGCAGTGTAGGGGTCGTGCTAGTGGTGGTGTTTTAATGTTTAGGGCAGTGCAGTGCAGTGGTGTTCGGGCAGTTTAGGGGGTTGTGCAGGGGTGGAGTTTCAGGGTTTAGGGCAGTGCAGTGGTGTTCGGGCAGTGTAGGGGTTTTGCAGGGGGTGGTGTTTCAAGGATTAGTGGAGTGGTGTTCGGACAGTGTAGGGGGTCTTGCAGGGGGTGGTGTTTCAGGGTTTAGGACAGTAAATTGGCGTTCGGGCAGTGTAGTGGGTCATGCAGGGGTGGTGTTTCAGGGTTTAGGGCAGTGCAGTGGTGTTCTGGCAGTGTAGGGGGTCATGCTGGGGGTGGTGCTTCAGGGTTTAGGGCAGTGCAGTGGTGTTTGGGCACTGTAGGGGATTGTGCTTTGGCTGTTGTTTCAGGGTTTAGGACAGTGCAGTGGTGTTCGGGCAGTATAGGGGGTTGTGCTGGGGTTTGTGTTTCAGGGTTTAGGGCAGTGAAGTGGTGTCAGAGCAGTGTAGGGGGTCCTTCTGGGGCTGGTGTTCCAGGGATTAGGATAGAGCAGTGGTGCTTGGGCAGTGTAGGGCATCATACTGGGGGTAGTGTTTCAGGGTTTAGGGCAGGGCAGTGGAGTTGTGACAGTGTAGTGGGTCGTGCTGGGGATGGTGTTTCAGGGTTTAGGGCAGTGCAGCGGTGTTTTCGGGCAGTGTAGGGGGTCGTGCTGGGGTGGTGTTTCAGAGTTTAGGGCAGTGCAGCGATTTTTGGGCAGTGTAGGGGGTCGTGCTGGGGGTGGTGTTTCAGGGTTTAAAGCAGTGCAGTGGTGTTCGGTCAGTGTAGGGGGTCATGCTGGGGGTGGTGTTTCAGGGTTTAGGGCAGTGCAGTGGTGTTCGGGCAGTGTAGGGGTTCGTGCTGGGGCTAGCGTTTCAGGGTTTAGGGCAGTGCAGTGTAATTCGGGCAGTGTAGGGGGTTGTGCTGAGGCTAGTGTTTCAGGGTTTAGGGCAGTGCAGTGATGTTTGGGTATGAAATGGGTTCCTGCAGGGGTAGATTTAGGGTTTAGGGCAGTGAAGTGATGTTTGGGCAGTGTGGGGGGTCGTGCAGGGGGGTGGTGTTTCAGGGTTTAGGGAAGTGCAATGGTGTTCGGGCAGTGTAGGGGGTTGTGCAGGGGGGTGATGTTTCAGGGTTTAGGGCAGTGCAGTGGTGTACGGACAGTGTAGGGGGTCATGGTGGGGCAGTGTTTCAGTGTTTAGGGCAGTGCAGTGGTGTTCAGGCAGTGTAGGGGGTCATGCTGGGGCTAGTGTTTCAGGGTTTAGGGCAGGGCAGTGGTGTTCGGGCAGTGCAGGATTCGTGCTTGGGCTGGTGTTTCAGGGTTTAGGACAGAGCCATGGGGTTCGGGCACTGTAGGGGGTCCTGCTGGGGCTGGTGTTTCAGGGTTTAGGGCAGAGTAGTGGTGTACGGGCAGAGTAGGGGATCGTGCGGGTGCTGGTGTTTCAGGGTTTAGGGCAGAGCAGTGGCATTCGGGCAGTGTAGGGGGTCATGCTGGGAGTGGTGTTTCAGGGTTTAGGGCAGTACAGTGGCGTTCCGGCATTGTAGGGGGTCATGCGGGGAGAGGGTGTTTCAGGGTTTAGGGCAGTGCAGTGTTGTCTGGGCAGTGTGGGGGGGTCATGCAGGGGGGTTGTGTTTCAGGGTTTAGGGCAGTGCAGTGCAGTGGCGTTCGGGCAGTGTAGGGGGTCATGCTGGGGGTGGTGTTTCAGGGTTTAGGGCAGTGCAGTGTCATCTGGGCAGTGTGGGGGGTCATGCAGGGGGGTTGTGTTTCAGGGTTTAGGGCAGTGCAGTGGTGTTCGGGCAGTGTAGGGTGTCATGCTGGGGGTGGTGTTTCAGGGTTTAGGGGAGTGTAGTGGTGTTCGGGCAGTGTAGGGGTCGTGCTGGGGCAGGTGTTTCAGAGTTTAGGGAAGAGCAGTAGTGTTTGGGCAGTGTAGGGCATCGTGCTGGGGGTAGTGTTTCAGGGTTTAGGGCAGTGCAGTGGTGTTCTGGCAGTGTAGGGGGTCTTGCTGGGGGTAGTGTTTCAGGGTTTAGGGCAGTGCAGTGAAGTTCGGGCAGTGTAGGGTGTCGTGCTGGGAGTGGTGTTTCAGGATTTAGGGCAGTGCAGTGGTATTCGAGCAGTGTAGGGAGTCATGCTGGGGGTAGTGTTTCAGGGTTCAGGGCAGTGCAGTGCTGTTCGGGTAGTATAGGGGGCCGTGCTGGGGTGATGTTTCAGGGTTTAGGGCAGAGCAGTGGTGTTCGGGCAGTGTAGGGGGTCGTGCTGAGGGTGGTGTTTCAGGGTTTAGGGCAGTGCAGTGGTGTTCGGGCAGTGTAGGGGGTCATGCTGGGGGTGGTGTTTCAGGGTTTAGGGCAGTGCAGTGGTGTTCGGGCAGTGTAGGGTGTCATGCTGGGGGTGGTGTTTCAGGGTTTAGGGGAGTGTAGTGGTGTTCGGGCAGTGTAGGGGTCGTGCTGGGGCAGGTGTTTCAGAGTTTAGGGAAGAGCAGTAGTGTTTGGGCAGTGTAGGGCATCGTGCTGGGGGTAGTGTTTCAGGGTTTAGGGCAGTGCAGTGGTGTTCTGGCAGTGTAGGGGGTCTTGCTGGGGGTAGTGTTTCAGGGTTTAGGGCAGTGCAGTGAAGTTCGGGCAGTGTAGGGTGTCGTGCTGGGAGTGGTGTTTCAGGATTTAGGGCAGTGCAGTGGTATTCGAGCAGTGTAGGGAGTCATGCTGGGGGTAGTGTTTCAGGGTTCAGGGCAGTGCAGTGCTGTTCGGGTAGTATAGGGGGCCGTGCTGGGGTGGTGTTTCAGGGTTTAGGGCAGAGCAGTGGTGTTCGGGCAGTGTAGGGGGTCGTGCTGAGGGTGGTGTTTCAGGGTTTAGGGCAGTGCAGTGGTGTTCGGGCAGTGTAGGGGGTCGTGCTGGGGGTGGTGTTTCAGGGATTAGGGCATTGCAGTGGTGTTCGGGCAGTGTAGGGGGTCGTGCTGGGGAAGTGTTTCAGGCTTTAGGGCAGTGCAGTGGTGTTCAGGCAGTGTAGGGGGTCTTGCTGGGGCTAGTGTTTCAGGGTTTAGGGCAGTGTAGTGGTGTTTGGGCAGTGTAGGGGTCGTGCTGGGGCTGGTGTTTCAGGCATTAGAGCAGAGCAGTGGTGCTCGGGCAGTGTAGGGCATTATACTGGGGGAGTGTTTCAGGGTTTAAGGCAGGGAAGTGGAGTTCTGAAAGTGTAGGGTGTCATGCTGGGGCTGGTCTTTCAGGGTTTAGTGCAGTGCACTGGTGTTCGAGCAGTGTAGGAAGTCGTGCTGGGGGTAGTGTTTCAGGGTTTAGGGCAGTGCAGCGGTGTTCGGGCAGTGTAGGGGGTTGTGCTGGGGTGGTGTTTCAGGGTTTAGGGCAGTGCAGCGGTGTTCGGGCAGTGTAAGGGGACGTGCTGGGGGTGGTGTTTCAGGGTTTAGGGCAGCGCAGTGGTGTTCGGGCATTGTAGGGGGTCGTGCTGGGGTGGTGATTCAGGGTTTAAAGCAGTGCAGTGGAGTTCGGTCAGTGTAGGGGGTCGTGCTGGGGGTGGTGTTTCAGGGTTTAGGGCAGTGCAGTGGTGTTCAGGCAGTGTAGGGGTTCGTGCTGGGGCTAGTATTTCAGGGTTTAGGGTAGTGCAGTGGTGATCGGGCAGTGTAGGGGGTTGTGCTGGGGCTAGTGTTTCAGGGTTTAGGGCAGTGCAGTGATGTTTGTGAAGTGTAGGGGGTAGTGCTTGGGGTAGATTTAGGGTTTAAGGTAGTGTAGTGGTGTTTGTGTAGTGTAGGGGGTCGTGCTGGGGGTAGTTTTTAGTGTTTAGGGTAGTGCAGTGGTGTTTGGGTAGTAAATGGGTTCGTGCTGGGGGTAGATTTATGGTTTAGGGCAGTGCAGTGATGTTTGGGCAGTGTAGGGGGTTGTGCAAGTGGGTGGTGTTTCAGGGTTTAGGGCAGTGCAGTGGTGTTCGGGCAGTGTAGGGGGTTGTGCAGGGGAGTAATGTTTCAGGGTTTAGGGCAGTGCAGTGATGTTTGGGCAGTGTAGGGGGTCGTGGTGTGGCTAGTGTTTCAGGGTTTAGGGCAGTGCAGTGGTGTTCGGGCAGTGTAGGAGGTCGTGCTGAGGCTAGTGTTTCAGGGTTTAGGGCTGGGCAGTGGTGTTGGGGCAGTGTAGGGTTCGTGCTGGGGCTGGTGTTTCAGGGTTTAGGGTGGAGCAGTGGGGTTCGGGCACTGTAGGGGGTCATGCTGGGGCTGGTGTTTCAGGGTTTAGGGCAGAGCAGTGGCGTAAGGGCAGAGTAGGGGGTCGTGCGGGGTGTGGTGTTTCAGGGTCTAGGGCAGAGCAGTGGCATTCGGGCAGTGTAGGGGTCGTGCTGGGAGTGGTGTTTCAGGGTTTAGGGCAGTGCAGTGGCATTCGGTCAGTGTAGTGGGTCGTGCAGGGGGTTGTGTTTCAGGGTTTAGGGCAGTGCAGTGGTGTTCGGGCAGTGTAGGGGGTCATGCAGGGAGGTGGTGTTTCAGGGTTTAGGGCAGTGCAGTGGCATCTGGGCAGTGTGGGGGTTTGTGCAGGGGGTTGTGTTTCAGGGGTTTGGGCAGTGGTGTTCGGGCAGTGTAGGGGGTCATGCTGGGGGTGCAGTTTCAGGGTTTAGGGCAGTGCAGTTGTGTTCGGGCAGTGTATGGGTCATGCTGGGTCTGGTGTTTCAGGGTTTAGAGCAGAGGGGTGGTGCTCGGACAGTGTAGGGGGTCATGCTGGGCGTGGTTTTTAGGGTTTAGGGCAGAGCAGTGGTGTACGGGCAGAGTAGGGGATCGTGCGGGTGCTGGTGTTTCAGGGTTTAGGGCAGAGCAGTGGCATTCGGGCAGTGTAGGGGTCGTGCTGGGAGTGGTGTTTCAGGGTTTAGGGCAGTGCAGTGGCATTCGGTCAGTGTAGGGGGTCGTGCAGGGGGTTGTGTTTCAGGGTTTAGGGCAGTGCAGTGGTGTTCGGGCAGTGTAGGGGGTCATGCAGGGAGGTGGTGTTTCAGGGTTTAGGGCAGTGCAGTGGCATCTGGGCAGTGTGGGGGTTTGTGCAGGGGGTTGTGTTTCAGGGGTTTGGGCAGTGGTGTTCGGGCAGTGTAGGGGGTCATGCTGGGGGTGCAGTTTCAGGGTTTAGGGCAGTGCAGTTGTGTTCGGGCAGTGTATGGGTCATGCTGGGTCTGGTGTTTCAGGGTTTAGAGCAGAGGAGTGGTGCTCGGACAGTGTAGGGGGTCATGCTGGGCGTGGTTTTTAGGGTTTAGGGCAGAGCAGTGGTGTTCGGGCAGAGTAGGGGGTCGTGCTGGGGGTGGTGTTTCAGGGATTAGAGCAGAGCAGTGGTGTTCGGGCAATGTAGGAGGTCGTGCTGGGGGGTGTTTTAGGATGTAGGGCAGTGCAGTTGTGTTTGGGCAGAGTAGGGGGTCGTGCAGGGGGTGGTGTTTCAGGGTTTAGGGCAGGGCAGTGGTGTTCGGGCAGTGTAGGGGGTCTTGCAGGGGGTGGTGTTTCAGGGTTTAGGGCAGTGGTGTTTGGGCAGTGTAGGGGGTGGTGCAGGGGGTGGTGTTTCAGGGTTTAGGGCAGTGCAGTGGCGTTCTGGCAGTGTAGGGGGTTGTGCAGGGGGTGGTGTTTCAGGGTTTAGGGCAGTGCAGTGGCGTTCAGGCAGTGTAGGGGGTCGTGCTGGGGGTAGTGTTTTAGGTTTAGGGTAGTGCAATGGTGTTTGGGTAGTGTAGGGGGTCGTGCTGGGGGTAGTGGTTTAGGGTTTAGGGTAGTGCAGTGGTGTTTGGGTAGTGTAGGGGGTACTGCTGGGGGTAGTGTTTTAGTGTTTAGGGTAGAGCAATTGTGTTTGGGTAGTGTAGGGGGTCGTGCTGGGGTAGTGGTTTAGGGTTTAGTGTAGTGCAGTGGTGTTTGTGTAGTGTATGGGGTCATGCTGGGGGTAGTGTTTTAGGGTTTAGGGTAGTGCATTGGTCTTTGGGTAGAGTAGGGGGTTGTGCGGGGTAGTGTTTTAGGGTTTAGGGTAGTGCAGTGGTGTTTGGGTAGTGTAGGGGGTCGTGCGGGGGTAGGGTTTTAGGGTTTAGGGTAGTGCAGTGGTGTTCAGGTAATGTAGGAGGTCATGTTGGGGCAGTGTTTTAGGGTTTAGGGCAGTGCAGTGGTGTGTGGGTAGTGTAAGGGATTGTGCTGGGGTAGTGATTTAGGATTTAGAGCAGTACATTGGTGTTTGAGTAGTGAAGTGGGTCGTGCGGGGGTAGTGTTTTAGGGTTTAGGGCAGTGCATTGGTGTTTGAATAGTGTAGGGGGTCGTGCTGGGGGTGGTGTTTTAGGTTTAGGGCAGAGCAGTGGTGCTTGGGAACTGGAGGGGGTCGTGCTGGGGGTGGTGTTTTAGGGTTTTGGGCAGTGCAGTGGTGTTCGGGCAGTGTAGGGGGTCAGGCCGGAGGTGATGTTTTAGGGTTTAGGGCAGTGCCGTGCTATTCGGGTAGTGCAGGGGGTCGTGCTGGGGGTGGTGTTTTAGGGTTTAGGGCAGAGCAGTGGTGTTCGGGCAATGTAGGGGGTCGTGCTAGTGGTGGAGTTTTAGTGTTTAGGGCAGTGCAGTGGTGTTCAGGCAGTGTAGGGGGTCGTGCAGGGGGTGGTGTTTCAGGGTTTAGGGCAGTGCAGTGGTGTTTGGGCAGTGTAGGGGGTTTTGCAGGGGTGGTGTTTCAAAGTTTAGTGCAGTGGTGTTCGGAAAGTGTAGGGGGTCTTGCAAGGGGTGGTGTTTCAGGGTTTAGGGGAGTGGTGTTTGGACAGTGTAGGGGGTCTTGCAGGGGGTGGTGTTTCAGGGTTTAGGGCAGTGCATTGGTATTCGGGCAGTGTAGGGGGTATTGCTGGGGGTGTTGTTTCAGGGTTTAGGGCAGTGCAGTGGTGTAGTGCAGTGGTGTTCTTGCAGTGTAGGAGGTCATGCAGGGGGTGGTGTTTCAGGGTTTAGGGCAGTGCAGTGGTGTTCGGGCAGTGAAGCAGGTCATGCGGGGGAAGGTGTTTCAGGGTTTAGGGCAGTGCAGTGGTGTTCAGGCAGTGTAGGGGGTCATGCTGGGGGGTGGAGTTTCAGGGTTTAGGGCAGTGCAGTGGTGTTCAGGCAGTGTAGTGGGTCGTGCAGGGGTAGTGTTTCAGGGTTTAGGGCAGTGCAGTGGTGTACGGGCAGTGTAGGGGGTCATGCAGGGGGTGGTGTTTCAGGGTTTAGGGCAGTGATGTGGTGTTCTAGCAGTGTAGGGGGTCGTGGTGGGGCTAGTGTTTCAGGGTTTAGGGCAGTGCAGTGGTGTTCGGGCAGTGTAGTGGTCGTGCTGGGGGGTTGTGTTTCAGGGTTTAGGGCTATACATTGGGGTTTGTGTAGTGTAGAGGGTCGTGCTGTTGGAGTGGTGTTTGAGGTGTGTTAGGTTTAGGACAGAGCAGTGGTGTTTGGGTGGTGCAGGGGGGTGGTGTTTCAGGGTTTAGGGCAGGGGCAGTGTAGGGGTCGTGGTGGGGCTAGTGTTCCAGGGTTTAGGACAGTGTAGTGTCGTTTGGGCAGTGTAGGGGGTCATGCTGGAGGTGGTGTTTTAGGGTTTAGGGCAGAACAGTGCTGTTCGGGCAGAGTAGGGGGTCGTGCTAGGGGTGGTGTTTCAGGGTTTAGGCTGGAATTTGGTATTCGGGCAGTGTAGGGGGTCGTGCTGTGGGTGGTGTTTCAGGGTTTAGGGCAGTGTAGGGTTTCCTGCTGGGGTGGTGTTTCAGAGTTTAGGGCAGTGCAGTGGTGTTCGGGCAGTGTAGGTGTTCATGCTGGGGCTAGTGTTTCAGGGTTTAGGGCAGAGCGTAGTGTTCGGACAGTGTAGGGGGTCATGCAGGGGGGTGGTGTTTCAGGGTTTAGGTCAGTGTAGTGGTGTTCGGGCAGTGTAGGGGTCGTGCTGGGGCGGGTGTCTTAGAGTTTAGGGCAGAGCAGTAGTGTTCGGGCAGTGTAGGGCGTCGTGCTGGGGGTAGTGTTTCAGGGTTTAGGGCAATGCAGTGGTGTTCTGCGAGTGTAGGGAGTCTTTTTGGGGGCTGTGTTTCAGGGTTTAGGGCAGTGCAGTGGTGTTCGGGCAGTGTAGGGGGTTGTGCAGGGGGTGATGTTTCAGGGTTTAGTGCAGTACAGTGGTGTTCGGAAAGTGTAGGGGGTCGTGCTGGGGTGGTGTTTCAGGATTTAGGGCAGTGCAGTGGTGTTCGGGCAGTGTAGGGGGTCGTGCTGGGGGTGGTGTTTCAG
Source organism: Triturus cristatus (assembly GCF_964204655.1). NCBI lineage: Eukaryota > Metazoa > Chordata > Amphibia > Caudata > Salamandridae > Triturus > Triturus cristatus. The sequence continues at coordinate 509,120,634 of NC_140579.1, read as the reverse complement.
GGTTTAGGGCAGTGGTGTTCCGGCATTGTAGGGGGTCGTGCTGGGGATGGTGTTTCAGGGTTTAAAGCAGTGCAGTGTTGTTCGGGCAGTGTAGGGGGTCGTGCTGGGGATAGTGTTTCAGGGTTTAGGGCAGTGCAGTAGTGTTAGGGCAGTGCAGGGTGTCGTGCTGGGGCTAGTTTTTCAGGGTTTAGGGCAGTGCAGTGATATTTGTGTAGTATAGGGGGTCGTGCTTGTTGTAGATTTAGGGTCTAGGGCAGTGCAGTGGTGTATGTGTAGTATAGGGGGTCGTGCTGAGGGTAGTGTTTTAGGGTTTTGGGCAGTGCAGTGGTGTTTGTGTAGTTTAGGGAGTTGTGCTGGGGGTACTGTTTTAGGGTTTAGGGCAGTGCAGTGGTGTTTGGGTAGTGTAGGGGGTCGTGCTGGTGGAAGTGTTTTAGGGTTTAGGGTAGTGCAATGGTGTTTGGGTAATGTAGGGGGTCGTGCTGGGGGTAGATTTAGGGTTTGGGGTAGTGCACTGATGTTTGGGTAGTGTAGGGGGTCGTGCTGGGGGTAGATTTAGGGTTTAGGGTAGTGCAGTGGTGTTTGGATACTATAGGGAGTCATGATGGGGGGAGTGTTTTAGGGTTTAGGGTAGTGCTGTGGTGTTTGGGTAGTGTAGGGGGTCGTGCTGGGGGTAGTGTTTTAGGGTTTAGGGTAGTGCAATGGTGTTTGGGTAGTGTAGGGGGTCGTGCTGGGGGTAGTGGTTTAGGGTTTAGGGTAGTGCAGTGGTGTTTGGGTAGTGTAGGGGGTACTGCTGGGGGTAGTGTTTTAGGGTTTAGGGTAGTGCAATGGTGTTTGGGTAGTGTAGGGGGTCGTGCTGGGGGTAGTGGTTTAGGGTTTAGGGTAGTGCAGTGCTGTTTGGGTAGTGTAGGGGGTACTGCTGGGGGTAGTGGTTTAGGGTTTAGGGTAGTGCAGTGGTGTTTGCGTAGTGTAGGGGGTACTGCTGGGTGTAGTGTATTAGGGTTTAGTGTAGTGCAGTGGTGTTTGGGGAGTGTAGGGGTACTGCTGGGGGTAGTGTTTTATGGTTTAGAGTTGTGCAGTGCTGTTTGGGTAGTGTAGGGGTAGTGTTTTAGGGTAGTGCAGTGGTGTTTGTGTAGTGTATGGGGTCACGCTGGGGGTAGTGTTCTAGGGTTTAGGGTAGTGCATTGGTCTTTGGGTAGAGTAGGGGGTTGTGCGGGGTAGTGTTTTAGGGTTTAGGGTAGTGCAGTGATGTTTGGTAGTGTAGGGGGTCGTGCGGGGGTAGGGTTTTAGGGTTTAGGGTAGTGCAGTGGTGTTTGGGTAATGTAGGAGGTCATGTTGGGGCAGTGTTTTAGGGTTTAGGGCAGTGCAGTGGTGTGTGGGTAGTGTAAGGGATTGTGCTGGGGTAGTGATTTAGGATTTAGAGCAGTACATTGGTGTTTGAGTAGTGACGTGGGTCGTGCGGGGGTAGTGTTTTAGGGTTTAGGGCAGTGCATTGGTGTTTGAATAGTGTAGGGGGTCGTGCTGGGGTGGTGTTTTAGGTTTAGGGCAGAGCAGTGGTGCTTGGGAACTGGAGGGGGTCGTGCTGGGGGTGGTGTTTTAGGGTTTTGGGCAGTGCAGTGGTGTTCGTGCAGTGTAGGGGGTCAGGCCGGAGGTGATATTTTAGGGTTTAGGGCAGTGCCGTGCTATTCGGGTAGTGCAGGGGGTCGTGCTGGGGGTGGTGTTTTAGGGTTTAGGGCAGAGCAGTGGTGTTCGGGCAATGTAGGGGGTCGTGCTAGTGGTGGTGTTTTAGTGTTCAGGGCAGTGCAGTGGTGTTCAGGCAGTGTAGGGGGTCGTGCAGGGGGTGGTGTTTCAGGGTTTAGGGCAGTGCAGTGGTGTTTGGGCAGTGTAGGGGGTTTTGCAAGGGTGGTGTTTCAAGGTTTAGTGCAGTGGTGTTTGGACAGTGTAGGGGGTCTTGCAAGGGGTGGTGTTTCAGGGTTTAGGGGAGTGGTGTTTGGACAGTGTAGGGGGTCTTGCAGGGGGTGGTGTTTCAGGGTTTAGGGCAGTGCATTGGTATTCGGGCAGTGTAGGGGGTATTGCTGGGGGTGTTGTTTCAGGGTTTAGGGCAGTGCAGTGGTGTAGTGCAGTGGTGTTCGTGCAGTGTAGGAGGTCATGCAGGGTGTGGTGTTTCAGGGTTTAGGGCAGTGCAGTGGTGTTAGGGCAGTGAAGCAGGTCATGCGGGGGAAGGTGTTTCAGGGTTTAGGGCAGTGCAGTGGTGTTCAGGCAGTGTAGGAGGTCATGCTGGGGGGTGGAGTTTCAGGGTCTAGGGCAGTGCAGTGGTGTTCAGGCAGTGAAGTGGGTCGTGCAGGGGTAGTGTTCCAGGGTTTAGGGCAGTGCAGTGGTGTACGGGCATGGAAGGGGGTCATGCAGGGGGTGGTGTTTCAGGGTTTAGGGCAGTGACGTGGTGTTCTAGCAGTGTAGGGGGTCGTGGTGGGGCTAGTGTTTCAGGGTTTAGGGCAGTGCAGTGGTGTTTGGGCAGTGTAGTGGTCGTGCTGGGGGGTTGTGTTTCAGGGTTTAGGGCTATACATTGGGGTTTGTGTAGTGTAGAGGGTCGTGCTGTTGGAGTAGTGTTTTAGGTTTAGGACAGAGCAGTGGTGTTTGGGTAGTGTAGGGGTCATGCTGCGGGTGGTTTATCGGGGTTTAGGGCAGTGCAGAGGCATTCGAGCAGTGTAGGGGGTCATGCTGGGGGTGGTGCTTCAGGGTTTAGGGCAGTGCAGTGGTGTTCGGGCAGTGTAGGGGGTCGTGCTGGGGGTGGTGTTTCAGGGATTAGGGCATTGCAGTGGTGTTCGGGCAGTGTAGGGGGTCGTGCTGGGGAAGTGTTTCAGGCTTTAGGGCAGTGCAGTGGTGTTCAGGCAGTGTAGGGGGTCTTGCTGGGGCTAGTGTTTCAGGGTTTAGGGCAGTGCAGTGGTGTTTGGGCAGTGTAGGGGTCGTGCTGGGGCTGGTGTTTCAGGCATTAGAGCAGAGCAGTGGTGCTCGGGCAGTGTAGGGCATTATACTGGGGGAGTGTTTCAGGGTTTAGGGCAGGGAAGTGGAGTTCTGAATGTGTAGGGTGTCATGCTGGGGCTGGTCTTTCAGGGTTTAGTGCAGTGCACTGGTGTTCGAGCAGTGTAGGAAGTCGTGCTGGGGGTAGTGTTTCAGGGTTTAGGGCAGTGCAGTGGTGTTCGGGCAGTGTAGGGGGTTGTGCTGGGGTGGTGTTTCAGGGTTTAGGGCAGTGCAGCGGTGTTCGGGCAGTGTAAGGGGACGTGCTGGGGGTGGTGTTTCAGGGTTTAGGGCAGCGCAGTGGTGTTCGGGCATTGTAGGGGGTCGTGCTGGGGTGGTGATTCAGGGTTTAAAGCAGTGCAGTGGAGTTCGGTCAGTGTAGGGGGTCGTGCTGGGGGTGGTGTTTCAGGGTTTAGGGCAGTGCAGTGGTGTTCAGGCAGTGTAGGGGTTCGTGCTGGGGCTAGTATTTCAGGGTTTAGGGTAGTGCAGTGGTGATCGGGCAGTGTAGGGGGTTGTGCTGGGGCTAGTGTTTCAGGGTTTAGGGCAGTGCAGTGATGTTTGTGAAGTGTAGGGGGTAGTGCTTGGGGTAGATTTAGGGTTTAAGGTAGTGTAGTGGTGTTTGTGTAGTGTAGGGGGTCGTGCTGGGGGTAGTTTTTAGTGTTTAGGGTAGTGCAGTGGTGTTTGGGTAGTAAATGGGTTCGTGCTGGGGGTAGATTTATGGTTTAGGGCAGTGCAGTGATGTTTGGGCAGTGTAGGGGGTTGTGCAAGTGGGTGGTGTTTCAGGGTTTAGGGCAGTGCAGTGGTGTTCGGGCAGTGTAGGGGGTTGTGCAGGGGAGTAATGTTTCAGGGTTTAGGGCAGTGCAGTGATGTTTGGGCAGTGTAGGGGGTCGTGGTGTGGCTAGTGTTTCAGGGTTTAGGGCAGTGCAGTGGTGTTCGGGCAGTGTAGGAGGTCGTGCTGAGGCTAGTGTTTCAGGGTTTAGGGCTGGGCAGTGGTGTTGGGGCAGTGTAGGGTTCGTGCTGGGGCTGGTGTTTCAGGGTTTAGGGTGGAGCAGTGGGGTTCGGGCACTGTAGGGGGTCATGCTGGGGCTGGTGTTTCAGGGTTTAGGGCAGAGCAGTGGTGTAAGGGCAGAGTAGGGGGTCGTGCGGGGCGTGGTGTTTCAGGGTCTAGGGCAGAGCAGTGGCATTCGGGCAGTGTAGGGGTCGTGCTGGGAGTGGTGTTTCAGGGTTTAGGGCAGTGCAGTGGCATTCGGTCAGTGTAGGGGGTCGTGCAGGGGGCTGTGTTTCAGGGTTTAGGGCAGTGCAGTTGTGTTCGGGCAGTGTAGGGGGTCATGCAGGGAGGTTGTGTTTCAGGGTTTAGGGCAGTGCAGTGGCATCCGGGCAGTGTGGGGGTTCGTGCAGGGGGTTGTGTTTCAGGGGTTTGGGCAGTGGTGTTCGGGCAGTGTAGGGGGTCATGCTGGGGGTGCAGTTTCAGGGTTTAGGGCAGTGCAGTTGTGTTCGGGCAGTGTATGGGTCATGCTGGGTCTGGTGTTTCAGGGTTTAGAGCAGAGCAGTGGTGCTCGGACAGTGTAGGGGGTCATGCTGGGCGTGGTTTTTAGGGTTTAGGGCAGAGCAGTGGTGTTCGGGCAGAGTAGGGGGTCGTGCTGGGGGTGGTGTTTCAGGGATTAGAGCAGAGCAGTGGTGTTCGGGCAATGTAGGAGGTCGTGCTGGGGGGTGTTTTAGGATGTAGGGCAGTGCAGTTGTGTTTGGGCAGAGTAGGGGGTCGTGCAGGGGGTGGTGTTTCAGGGTTTAGGGCAGGGCAGTGGTGTTCGGGCAATGTAGGGGGTCTTGCAGGGGGTGGTGTTTCAGGGTTTAGGGCAGTGGTGTTTGGGCAGTGTAGAGGGTGGTGCAGGGGGTGGTGTTTCAGGGTTTAGGGCAGTGCAGTGGCGTTCTGGCAGTGTAGGGGGTTGTGCAGGGGGTGGTGTTTCAGGGTTTAGGGCAGTGCAGTGGCATTCAGGCAGTGTAGGGGGTCCTGCTGGGGGTAGTGTTTTAGGTTTAGGGTAGTGCAATGGTGTTTGGGTAGTGTAGGGGGTCGTGCTGGGGGTAGTGGTTTAGGGTTTAGGGTAGTGCAGTGGTGTTTGGGTAGTGTAGGGGGTACTGCTGGGGGTAGTGTTTTAGGGTTTAGGGTAGAGCAATTGTGTTTGGGTAGTGTAGGGGGTCGTGCTGGGGGTAGTGGTTTAGGGTTTAGTGTAGTGCAGTGGTGTTTGGGTAGTGTAGGGGTACTGCTGGGGGTAGTGTTTTATGGTTTAGGGTAGTGCAGTGCTGTTTGGGCAGTGTAGGGGGTAGTGTTTTAGGGTAGTGCAGTGGTGTTTGTGTAGTGTATGGGGTCATGCTGGGGGTAGTGTTTTAGGGTTTAGGGTAGTGCATTGGTCTTTGGGTAGTGTAGGGGGTCGTGCGGGGGTAGGGTTTTAGGGTTTAGGGTAGTGCAGTGGTGTTTGGGTAATGTAGGAGGTCATGTTGGGGCAGTGTTTTAGGGTTTAGGGCAGTGCAGTGGTGTGTGGGTAGTGTAAGGGATTGTGCTGGGGTAGTGATTTAGGATTTAGAGCAGTACATTGGTGTTTGAGTAGTGAAGTGGGTTGTGCGGGGGTAGTGTTTTAGGGTTTAGGGCAGTGCATTGGTGTTTGAATAGTGTAGGGGGTCGTGCTGGGGGTGGTTTTTTAGGTTTAGGGCAGAGCAGTGGTGCTTGGGAACTGGAGGGGGTCGTGCTGGGGGTGGTGTTTTAGGGTTTTGGGCAGTGCAGTGGTGTTCGGGCAGTGTAGGGGGTCAGGCCGGAGGTGATGTTTTAGGGTTTAGGGCAGTGCCGTGCTATTCGGGTAGTGCAGGGGGTCGTGCTGGGGGTGGTGTTTTAGGGTTTAGGGCAGAGCAGTGGTGTTCGGGCAATGTAGGGGGTCGTGCTAGTGGTGGAGTTTTAGTGTTTAGGGCAGTGCAGTGGTGTTCAGGCAGTGTAGGGGGTCGTGCAGGGGGTGGTGTTTCAGGGTTTAGGGCAGTGCAGTGGTGTTTGGGCAGTGTAGGGGGTTTTGCAGGGGTGGTGTTTCAAAGTTTAGTGCAGTGGTGTTCGGAAAGTGTAGGGGGTCTTGCAAGGGGTGGTGTTTCAGGGTTTAGGGGAGTGGTGTTTGGACAGTGTAGGGGGTCTTGCAGGGGGTGGTGTTTCAGGGTTTAGGGCAGTGCATTGGTATTCGGGCAGTGTAGGGGGTATTGCTGGGGGTGTTGTTTCAGGGTTTAGGGCAGTGCAGTGGTGTAGTGCAGTGGTGTTCTTGCAGTGTAGGAGGTCATGCAGGGGGTGGTGTTTCAGGGTTTAGGGCAGTGCAGTGGTGTTCGGGCAGTGAAGCAGGTCATGCGGGGGAAGGTGTTTCAGGGTTTAGGGCAGTGCAGTGGTGTTCAGGCAGTGTAGGGGGTCATGCTGGGGGGTGGAGTTTCAGGGTTTAGGGCAGTGCAGTGGTGTTCAGGCAGTGTAGTGGGTTGTACAGGGGTAGTGTTTCAGGGTTTAGGGCAGTGCAGTGGTGTTCGGGCAGTGTAGTGGTCGTGCTGGGGGTTGTGTTTCAGGGTTTAGGGCTATACATTGGGGTTTGTGTAGTGTAGAGGGTCGTGCTGTTGGAGTGGTGTTTTAGGTTTAGGACAGAGCAGTGGTGTTTGGGTAGTGTAGGGGTCATGCTGCGGGTGGTGTATCGGGGTTTAGGGCAGTGCAGAGGCATTCGGGCAGTGTAGGGTGTCATGCTGGGGGTGGTGCTTCAGGGTTTAGGGCAGTGCAGTGGTGTTCGGGCACTGTAGCGGATTGTGCTGGGGCTGGTGTTTCAGGGTTTAGCACAGTGCAGTGGTGTTCGGGCAGTGTAGGGGGTCGTGCTGGGGGTGGTGTTTCAGGGATTAGGGCATTGCAGTGGTGTTCGGGCAGTGTAGGGGGTCATGCTGGGGCAAGTGTTTCAGGGTTTAGGGCAGTGCAGTGGTGTTCAGGCAGTGTAGGGGCTTTTGCTGGGGCTAGTGTGTCAGGGTTTAGGGCAGTGCAGTGGTGTTTGGGCAGTGTAGGGGTCGTGCTGGGGCTGGTGTTTCAGGCATTAGAGCAGAGCAGTGGTGCTCGGGCAGTGTAGGGTATCATACTGGGGGAGTGTTTCAGGGTTAAGGGCAGGGCAGTGGAGTTCTGAAAGTGTAGGGTGTCATGCTGGGGCTGGTCTTTCAGGGTTTAGTGCAGTGCACTGGTGTTCGAGCAGTGTAGCAAGTCGTGCTGGGGGTAGTGTTTCAGGGTTTAGGGCAGTGCAGCGGTGTTCGGGCAGTGTAGGGGGTTGTGCTGGGGTGGTGTTTCAGGGTTTAGGGCAGTGCAGCGGTGTTCGGGCAGTGTAAGGGGGCGTGCTGGGGTGGTGTTTCAGGGTTTAGGGCAGCGCAGTGGTGTTCGGGCATTGTAGGGGGTCGTGCTGGGGGTGGTGTTTCAGGTTTTAAAGCAGTACAGTGGTGTTCGGTCAGTGTAGGGGGTCATGCTGGGGGTGGTGTTTCAGGGTTTAGGGCAGTGCAGTGGTGTTCGGGCAGTGTAGGGGTTCGTGCTGGGGCTAGCGTTTCAGGGTTTAGGGCAGTGCAGTGCAATTCAGGCAGTGTAGGGGGTTGTGCTGGGGCTAGTGTTTCAGGGTTTACGGCAGTGCAGTGATGTTTGGGTATGAAATGGGTTCCTGCAGGGGTAGATTCAGGGTTTAAGGCAGTGAAGTGATGTTTGGGCAGTGTGGGGTGTCGTGCAGGGGGGTGGTGTTTCAGGGTTTAGGGAAGTGCAATGGTGTTCGGGCAGTGTAGGGGGTTGTGCAGAGGGGTGATGTTTCAGGGTTTAGGGCAGTGCAGTGGTGTTCAGACAGTGTAGGGGGTCGTGCTGGGGCTAGTGTTTCAGTGTTTAGGGCAGTGCAGTGGTGTTCAGGATGGGTAGGGGGTCGTGCTGGGGCTAGTGTTTCAGGGTTTAGGGCAGGGCAGTGGTGTTCGGGCAGTGTAGGATTCGTGCTTGGGCTGGTGTTTCAGGGTTTAGGACAGAGCCATGGGGTTCGGGCACTGTAGGGGGTCCTGCTGGGGCTGGTGTTTCAGGGTTTAGGGCAGAGCAGTGGTGTACGGGCAGAGTAGGGGGTCGTGCGGGTGGTGTTGTTTCAGGGTTTAGGGCAGAGCAGTGGCATTCGGGCAGTGTAGGGGGTCATGCTGGGAGTGGTGTTTCAGGGTTTAGGGCAGTACAGTGGCGTTCCAGCATTGTAGGGGGTAATGCGAGGAGAGGGTGTTTCAGGGTTTAGGGCAGTGCAGTGTCGTCTGGGCAGTGTGGAGGGGTCATGCAGGGGGGTTGTGTTTCAGGGTTTAGGGCAGTGCAGTGGCATTCGGGCAGTGTAGGGGGTCATGCTGGGGGTGGTGTTTCAGGGTTTAGGGCAGTGCAGTGTCATCTGGGTAGTGTGGGGGGTCATGCAGGGGGTTGTGTTTCAGGGTTTAGGGCAGTGCAGTGGTGTTCGGGCAGTGTAGGGTGTCATGCTGGGGGTGGTGTTTCAGGGTTTAGGGGAGTGTAGTGGTGTTCGGGCAGTGTAGGGGTCATGCTGGGGCGGGTGTTTCAGAGTTTAGGGAAGAGCAGTAGTGTTTGGGCAGTGTAGGGCATCGTGCTGGGGGTAGTGTTTCAGGGTTTAGGGCAGTGCAGTGGTGTTCTGGCAGTGTAGGGGGTCTTGCTGGGGGTAGTGTTTCAGGGTTTAGGGCAGTGCAATGAAGTTCGGGCAGTGTAGGGTGTCGTGCTGGGAGTGGTGTTTCAGGATTTAGGGCAGTGCAGTGGTATTCGAGCAGTGTAGGGAGTCATGCTGGGGGTAGTGTTTCAGGGCAGTGCAGTGCTGTTCGGGCAGTATAGGGGGCCGTGCTGGGGTGGTGTTTCAGGGTTTAGGGCAGTGCAGTGGTGTTCGGGCAGTGTAGGGGGTCACGCTGTGGGTGGTGTTTCAGGGTTTAGGGCAGTGCAGTGGTGTTCGGGCATTGTAGGGGGTCATGCTTGGGGAGGTGTTTCAGGGTTTAAAGCAGTGCAGTGGTGTTCGGGCAGTAGAGGGGTCGTGCTGGGGGTGGTTTCTCAGGATTTAGGGCAGTACAGTGTTGTTCGGGTAGTGTAGGGGGTCGTGCTGGGGCTAGTGTTTCAGGGTTTAGGGCAGTGCAGTGATATTTGTGTAGTGTAGGGGGTCGTGCTTGTTGTAGATTTAGGGTTTAGGGCAGTGCAGTGGTGTATGTGTAATGTAGGGGGTCGTGCTGAGGGTAGTGTTTTAGGGTTTTGGGCAGTGGTGTTTGTGTAGTATAGGGGGTCGTGCTGGGGTTACTGTTTTAGGGTTTAGGGCAGTGCGGTGGTGTTTCGGTAGTGTAGGGGGTTATGGTGGGGGAAGTGTTTTAGGGTTTAGTGTAGTGCAGTGGTGTTTGGGTAGTGTAGGGGGTCGTGCTGGGGGTAGATGTAGGGTTTAGAGTAGTGCAGTGGTGTTTGTGTAGTATAGGGAGTCATGCTGGGGGAAGTGTTTTAGGGTTTTGGGCAGTGCAGTGGTGTTCGGGCAGTGTAGGGGGTTGTGCTGGGGGTGATGTTTTAGGGTTTAGGGCAGTGCCGTGCTATTCGGGTAGTGTAGAGGGTCGTGCTGGGGGTGGTGTTTTAGGCTTTAGGGCACTGCATTAGTGTTCGGGCCGTGTAGGGGGTCGTGCTGGGGGTGGTGTTTTAGGGTTTAGGGCAGTGCAGTGGTGTTCGGGCAGTGTAGGGGGTCGTGCTAGTGGTGGTGTTTTAGTGTTTAGGGCAGTGCAGTGGTGTTCGGGCAGTGTAGGGGGTCATGCAGGGGATGGTGTTTCAGGGTTTAGGGCAGTGCAGTGGTGTTCGGGCAGTGTAGGGGGTTTTGCAGGGGGTGGTGTTTCAAGGTTTAGTGCAGTGGTGTTCGGACAGTGTAGGGGGTCTTTCAGGGGGTGGTGTTTCAGGATTTAGAGCAGTGGTGTTTGGGCAGTGTAGGGGGTCTTGCAGGGGGTGTTGTTTCAGGGTTTAGGGCAGTGCAGAGGTGTTCACGCAGCGTAGGGGGTCGTGCAGGGATTGGTGTTTCAAGGTTTAGGGCAGTGCAGTGGTGTTCGGGCAGTGTAGGGGGTCGTGCCGGGAGATGATGTTTCAGGGTTTAGGGCAGTGCAGTGGTGTTCAGGCAGTGTAGGGGGTCATGCCGGGATGTGGAGTTTCAGGGTTTAGGGCAGTGCAGTGGTGTTCTGGCAGTGTAGTGGGTCATGCAGGGGGTGGTGTTTCAGGGTTTAGGGTAGTGCAGTGGTGTTCGGGAAGTGTAGGGGTCGTGCTGGGGGTGGTGCTTCAGGGTTTAGGGCAGTGCAGTGGTGTTTGGGCACTGTAGGGGATTGTGCTGGGGCTGGTGTTTCAGGGTTTAGGACAGTGCAGTGGTGTTCGGGCAGTATAGGGGGTTATGCTGGGGTTGGTGTTTCAGGGTTTAGGGCAGTGAAGTGGTGTTCGGGCCGTGTAGGGGGTTGTGCTGGGGCTAGTGTTTCAGGGTTTAGGGCAGTGCAGTGGTGTTCAGGCAGTGTAGGGTGTCTTGCTGGTGCTAGTGTTTCAGGGTTTAGGGCAGTGCAGTGGTGTTCGGGCAGTGTATGGGTCCTGCTGGGGCTGGTGTTTCAGGGATTAGGATAGAGCAGTGGTGCTTGGGCAGTGTAGGGCATCATACTGGGGGTAGTGCTTCAGGGTTTAGGGCAGGGCAGTGGAGTGGAGTTCTGACAGTGTAGGGGGCGTGCTGGGGATGGTGTTTCAGGGTTTAGGGCAGTGCACTGGTGTTCGAGCAGTGTAGGGAGTCGTGCTGGGGGTTGTGTTTCAGGGTTTAGGGCAGTGCAGTGGTGTTCGGGCAGTGTAGGGGGTTATGCTGGTGTGGTGTTTCAGGGTTTAGGGAAGTGCAGCGATTTTCGGGCAGTGTAAGGGGTTGTGCTAGGGGTGGTGTTTCAGGGTTTAGGGGAGCGTAGTGGTGTTCGGGCATTGTCGGGGGTCGTGCTGGGGGTGGTGTTTCAGGGTTTAAAGCAGTGCAGTGGTGTTCAGTCAGTGTAGGGGGTCATGCTGGGGGTGGTGTTTCAGGGTTTAGGGCAGTGCAGTGGTGTTCGGGCAGTGTAGGGGTTCGTGCTGGGGATATTGTTTCAGGGTTTAGGGCAGTGCAGTGGAATTCGGGCAGTGTAGGGGGTTGTGCTGGGGCTAGTGTTTCAGGGTTTAGGGCAGTGCAGTGATGTTTCTGTAGTGTGGGGGGTTGTGCTTGGGGTAGATTTAGGGTTTAGGGTAGTGCAGTGGTGTTTGTGTAGTGTAGGGGGTCGTGCTGGGGGTAGTGTTTAAGTGTTTAGGGTAGTGCAGTGGTGTTTTGGTATGAAATGGGTTCGTGCTGGGGTAGATTTAGGGTTTAGGGCAGTGCAGTGATGTTTGGGCAGTGTAGGGGGTTGTGCAGGGCGGTGGTGTTTCAGGGTTTAGGGCAGTACAGGGGTGTTCGGTCAGTGTAGGGGGTTGTGCAGGGGGGTGATATTTCAGGGTTTAGGGCAGTGCAGAAGTGTTCGGCAAGTGTAGGGGGTCATGGTGGAGCTAGTGTTTCAGGGTTTAGGGCAGTGCAGTGGTGTTCAGGCAGTGTAGGGGGTCGTGCTAGGGCTAGTGTTTCAGGGTTTAGGGCAGGGCAGTGGTGTTCGGGTAGTATAGGATTCGTGCTGGGGCTGGTGTTTCAGGGTTTAGGACAGAGCCGTGGGGTTCGGGCACTGTAGGGGGTCCTGCTGGGGCTGGAGTTTCAGGGTTTAGGGCAGTGCAGTGGTGTTCGGGCAGTGCAGGGGGTCGTGCCGGGGGATGGTGTTTCAGGGTTTAGGGCAGTGCAGTGGTGTTCGGGCATTGTAGGGGGTCATGCGGGGGGGTGGAGTTTCAGGGTTTAGGGCAGTGCAGTGGTGTTAGTGCAGTGGTGTTCAGGCAGTGTAGTGGGTCGTGCAGGGGGTGGTGTTTCAGGGTTTAGGGCAGTGCAGTGGTGTTCGGGCAATGTAGGGGGTCGTGCTGGGGTGGTGCTTCAGGGTTTAGGGCAGTGCAGTGGTGTTTGGGCACTGTTGGGGGTTATGATGGGGTTGGTGTTTCAGGGTTTAGGGCAGTGAAGTGGTGTTCGGGCAGTGTAGGGGGTTGTGCTGGGGCTAGTGTTTCAGGGTTTAGGGCAGTGCAGTGGTGTTCAGGCAGTGTAGGGGGTCGTGCTGGGGTGGTGTTTCAGGGTTTAGGGCAGTGCAGCGATTTTCAGGCAGTGTAAGGGGTTGTGCTGAGGGTGGTGTTTCAGGGTTTAGGGGAGCGCAGTAGTATTCAGGCATTGTAGGGGGTCGTGCTGGGGGTGGTGTTTCAGGGTTTAAAGCAGTGCAGTGGTGTTCGGTCAGTGTAGGAGGTCATGCTGGGGGTGATGTTTCAGGGTTTAGGGCAGTGCAGTGGTGTTCGGGCAGTGTAGGGGTTCGTGCTGGGGCTAGTGTTTCAGGGTTTAGGGCAGTGCAGTGGAATTCGGGCAGTGTAGAGGGTTGTGCTGGGGCTAGTGTTTCAGGGTTTAGAGCAGTGCAGTGATGTTTGTGTAGTGTAGGGGGTTGTGCTTGGGGTAGATTTAGGGTTTAGGGTAGTGCAGTGGTGTTTGTGTAGTGTAGGGGGTCATGCTGGGGTAGTGTTTAAGTGTTTAGGGTAGTGCAGTGGTGTTTGGGTATGAAATGGGTTCGTGCTGGGGTAGATTTAGGGTTTAGTGCAGTGATGTTTGGGCAGTGTAGGGAGTCGTGCAGGGGGTGGTGTTTCAGGGTTTAGGGCAGAGCAGTGGTGTTCGGGCAGTGTAGGGGGTTGTGCAGGGGTGATGTTTCAGTGTTTAGGGCAGTACAGTGGTGTTCAGAAAGTGTAGGGGGTCGTGGTGGGGCTAGTGTTTCAGGGTTTAGGGCAGTGCAGTGGTGTTCGGGCAGTGTAGGGGGTCGTGCTGGGGCTAGTGTTTCAGGGTTTAGGGCAGGGCAGTGGTGTTCGGGCACTGTAGGGGTTCCTGCTGGGGCTGGTGTTTCAGGGCTTAGGGCAGAGCAGTGGTGTATGGGCAGAGTAGGGGTCCGTGCGGGTGGTGGTGTTTCAGGGTTTAGGGCAGGGCAGTGGCATTCGGGCAGTGTAGGGGGTCATGCTGGGAGTGGTGTTTCAGGGTTTAGGGCAGTGCAGTGACATTCGGGCAGTGTAGGAGGTCGTGTGGGGGGTTGTGTTTCAGGGTTTAGGGCAGTGCAGTGGCATTCGGGCAGTGTAGGGAGTCATGCAGGGAGGTGGTGTTTCAGGGTTTAGGGCAGTGCAGTGTCATCCAGGCAGTGTGGGGGGGGTCATGCAGGGGGTTGTGTTTCAGGGTTTAGGGCAGTGCAGTGGTGTTCAGGCATTGTAGGGGGTCATGCTGGGGGTGGTGTTTCAGGGTTTAGGGGAGTGCAGTTGTGTTCAGTCCGTGTAGGGGGTCGTGGTTGGCTAGTGTTTCAGGGTTTAAGGCACTGCAGTGGTGTTCGGGCAGTGTATGGGTCGTGCTGGGGCTGGTTTTTAGGATATAGGGCAGAGCAGTGGTGTTCGGGCAGAGTAGGGTGTCGTACTGGGGGTGATGTTTCAGGGTTTAGAGCAGAGCAGTGGTGCTCGGGCAGTGTAGGGGGTCATGCTGGGGTGTGTTTCAGGATGTAGGGCAGTGCAGTTGCGTTCGGGCAGTGTAGGGGGTCGTGCAGAGGGTGGTGTTTCAGGGTTTAGGGCAGGGCAGTGGTGTTCGGGCAGTGTAGGGGATCCTGCAGGGGGTGGTGTTTCAGGGATTAGGGCAGTGGTGTTCGGGCAGTGTAGGGGGTTGTGCTGGGGTTTGTGTTTCAGGGTTTATCGCAGAACAGTGCTGTTCGGGCAGAGTAGGGGGTCGTGCTAGGGGTGGTGTTTCAGGGTTTAGGCAGGAATTTGGTATTCGGGCAGTGTAGGGGGTCGTGCTGCGGGTGGTGTTTCAGGGTTTAGGGCAGTGATGTGGTGTTCGGGCAGTGTAGGGTTTCCTGCTGGGGTGGTGTTTCAGAGTTTAGGGCAGTGCAGTGGTGTTCGGGCAGTGTAGGTGTTCATGCTGGGGCTGGTGTTTCAGGGTTTAAGGCAGAGCGAAGTGTTCGGACAGTGTAGGGGGTCATGCAGGGGGGTGGTGTTTCAGGGTTTAGGTCAGTGTAGTGGTGTTCGGGCAGTGTAGGGGTCGTGCTGGGGCGGGTGTTTTAGAGTTTAGGGCAGAGCAGTAGTGTTCGGGCAGTGTAGGGCGTCGTGCTGGGGGTAGTGTTTCAGGGTTTAGGGCAGTGCAGTGGTGTTCTGCGAGTGTAGGGAGTCTTTTTGGGGGCTGTGTTTCAGGGTTTAGGGCAGTGCAGTGGTATTCGAGCAGTGTAGGGAGTCGTGCTGTGGTAGTGTTTCAGGGTTTAGGGCAGTGGAGTTCTGTTCGGGCAATGTAGTGGGCTGTGCTGGGGTGGTGTTTCAGGATTTAGGGCAGTGCAGTGGTGTTCAGGGAAGTGTAGGGAGTCGTGCTGGGGGTGGTGTTTCAAGGTTTAGGGGAGCGCAGTGGTGTTCAGGCATTGTAGGGGGTCGTGCTGGGGGTGGTGTTTCAGAGTTTAAAGCAGTGCAGTGGTGTTCGGTCAGTGTAGGAGGTCATGCTGGGGGTGATGTTTCAGGGTTTAGGGCAGTGCAGTGGTGTTCGGGCAGTGTAGGGGTTCGTGCTGGGGCTAGTGTTTCAGGGTTTATGGCAGTGCAGTGGTGTTCGGGCAGTGTAGGGGTTTGTGCTGGGGCTAGTGTTTCAGGGTTTAGGGCAGTGCAGTGGAATTCGGGCAGTATAGGGGGTCGTGCTGGGGGTGGTTTCTCAGGATTTAGGGAAGTACAGTGTTGTTCGGGCAGTGTAGGGGGTCGTGCTGGGGATAGTGTTTCAGGGTTTAGGGCAGTGCAGTAGTGTTAGGGCAGTGCAGGGGGTCGTGCTGGGGCTAGTTTTTCAGGGTTTAGGGCAGTGCAGTGATATTTGTGTAGTATAGGGGGTCGTGCTTGTTGTAGATTTAGGGTCTAGGGCAGTGCAGTGGTGTATGTGTATTATAGGGGGTCTCGCTGAGGGTAGTGTTTTAGGGTTTTGGGCAGTGCAGTGGTGTTTGTGTAGTTTAGGGGGTTGTGCTGGGGGTACTGTTTTAGGGTTTAGGGCAGTGCAGTGGTGTTTGGGTAGTGTAGGGGGTCGGGCTGGTGGAAGTGTTTTAGGGTTTAGGGTAGTGCAGTGGTGTTTGGGTAATGTAGGGGGTCATGCTGGGGGTAGATTTAGGGCTTAGGGTAGTGCACTGGTGTTTGGGTAGTGTAGGGGTTCATGCTGGGGGTAGATTTAGGGTTTAGGGTAGTGAAGTGGTGTTTGGGTAGTATAGGGAGTCATGATGGGGGGAGTGTTTTAGGGTTTAGGGCAGTGCAGTGGTGTTTGGGTAGTGTAGGGGGTCGTGCTGGGGGTAGTGTTTTAGGGTTTAGGGTAGTGCAATGGTGTTTGGGTAGTGTAGGGGGTCGTGCTGGGGGTAGTGGTTTAGGGGTTAGGGTCGTGCAGTGGTGTTTGGGTAGTGTAGGGGGTACTGCTGGGGGTAGTGTTTTAGGGTTTAGGGTAGAGCAATTGTGTTTGGGTAGTGTAGGGGGTACTGCAGGGTGTAGT
Source organism: Triturus cristatus (assembly GCF_964204655.1). Taxonomy (NCBI): domain Eukaryota; kingdom Metazoa; phylum Chordata; class Amphibia; order Caudata; family Salamandridae; genus Triturus; species Triturus cristatus. Next base: position 509,104,963 of record NC_140579.1, on the reverse strand, counting down.
GTATTAGGGTTTAGTGTAGTGCAGGGGTGTTTGGGTAGTGTAGGGGTACTGCTGGGGGTAGTGTTTTATGGTTTAGGGTAGTGTAGAGATGTTTGGGTAGTGTAGGGGGTAGTGTTTTAGGGTAGTGCAGTGGTGTTTGTGTAATGTATGGGGTCATGCTGGGGGTATTGTTTTAGGGTTTAGGGAAGTGCGGCATTGTTTTGTAGTGTAGGGGGTCGTGTTGTAGGGTTTAGGGTAGTGCATTGGTCTTTGGGTAGAGTAGGGGGTTGTGCGGGGTAGTGTTTTAGGGTTTAGGGTAGTGCAGTGGTGTTTGTGTAGTGTAGGGGGTCGTGCGGGGGTAGGGTTTTAGGGTTTAGGGTAGTGCAGTGGTGTTTGGGTAATGTAGGAGGTCATGTTGGGGCAGTGTTTTAGGGTTTAGGGCAGTGCAGTGGTGTGTGGGTAGTGTAAGGGATTGTGCTGGGGTAGTGATTTAGAATTTAGAGCAGGACATTGGTGTTTGAGTAGTGAAGTGGGTCGTGCGGGGGTAGTGTTTTAGGGTTTAGGGCAGTGCATTGGTGTTTGAATAGTGTAGGGGGTGGTGTTGGGGGTGGTGTTTTAGGTTTAGGGCAGAGCAGTGGTGCTTGGGAACTGGAGGGGGTCGTGCTGGGGGTGGTGTTTTTGGGTTTTGGGCAGTGCAGTGGTGTTCGGGCAGTGTAGGGGGTTGTGCTTGGGGTAGATTTAGGGTTTAGGGTAGTGCAGTGGTGTTTGTGTAGTGTAGGGGGTCATGCTGGGGTAGTGTTTAAGTGTTTAGGGTAGTGCAGTGGTGTTTGGGTATGAAATGGGTTCGTGCTGGGGTAGATTTGGGGTTTAGTGCAGTGATGTTTGGGCAGTGTTGGGGAGTCGTGCGGGGGGTGGTGTTTCAGGGTTTAGGGCAGAGCAGTGGTGTTCGGGCAGTGTAGGGGGTTGTCCAGGGCGTGATGTTTCAGGGTTTAGGGCAGTACAGTGGTGTTCGGAAAGTGTAGGGGGTCGTGGTGGGGCTAGTGTTTCAGGGTTTAGGGCAGTGCAGTGGTGTTCGGGCAGTGTAGGGGGTCGTGCTGGGGCTAATGTTTCAGGGTTTAGGGCAGGGCAGTGGTGTTTGGGTAGTGTAGGATTCGTGCTGGGGCTGATGTTTCAGGGTGTAGGACAGAGCCGTGGGGTTCGGGCACTGTAGGGGTTCCTGCTGGGGCTGGTGTTTCAGGGTTTAGGGCAGAGCAGTGGTGTACGGGCAGAGTAGGGGGTCGTGTGGGTGGTGGTGTTTCAGGGTTTAGGGCAGGGCAGTGGCATTCGGGCAGTGTAGGGGGTCATGCTGGGAGTGGTGTTTCAGGGTTTAGAGCAGTGCAGTGGCATTCGGGCAGTGTAGGGGGTCGTGTGGGGGGTTGTGTTTCAGGGTTTAGGGCAGTGCAGTGGCATTCGGGCAGTGTAGGGGGTCATGCAGGGAGGTGGTGTTTCAGGGTTTAGGGCAGTGCAGTGTCATCCAGGCAGTGTGGGGGGGTCATGCAGGGGGTTGTGTTTCAGGGTTTAGGGCAGTGCAGTGGTGTTCAGGCAATGTAGGGGGTCATGCTGGGGGTGGTGTTTCAGGGTTTAGTAGAGTGCAGTTGTGTTCAGTCCATGTAGGGGGTCGTGGTGGGCTATTGTTTCAGGGTTTAAGGCACTGCAGTGGTGTTCGGGCAGTGTATGGGTCGTGCTAGGGGTGGTTATTAGGGTATAGGGCAGAGCAGTGGTGTTCGGGCAGAGTATGGTGTCGTGCTGGGGGTGATGTTTCAGGGTTTAGAGCAGAGCAGTGGTGCTCGGGCAGTGTAGGGGGTCATGCTGGGGGGTGTTTCAGGATGTAGGGCAGTGCAGTTGTGTTTGGGCAGTGTAGGGGGTCGTGCAGAGGGTGGTGTTTCAGGGTTTAGGGCAGGGCAGTGGTGTTCGGGCAGTGTAGGGGATCTTGCAGGGGGTGGTGTTTCAGGGATTAGGGCAGTGGTGTTCGGGCAGTGTAGGGGGTTGTGCTGGGGTTTGTGTTTCAGGGTTTAGGGCAGAACAGTGCTGTTCGGGCAGAGTAGGGGGTCGTGCTAGGGGTGGTGTTTCAGGGTTTAGGCAGGAATTTGGTATTCGGGCAGTGTAGGGGGTCGTGCTGCGGGTGGTGTTTCAGGGTTTAGGGCAGTGATGTGGTGTTCGGGCAGTGTAGGGTTTCCTGCTGGGGTGGTGTTTCAGAGTTTAGGGCAGTGCAGTGGTGTTCGGGCAGTGTAGGTGTTCATGCTGGGGCTGGTGTTTCAGGGTTTAAGGCAGAGCGCAGTGTTCGGACAGTGTAGGGGGTCATGCAGGGGGGTGGTGTTTCAGGGTTTAGGTCAGTGTAGTGGTGTTCGGGCAGTGTAGGGGTCGTGCTGGGGCGGGTGTTTTAGAGTTTAGGGCAGAGCAGTAGTGTTCGGGCAGTGTAGGGCGTCGTGCTGGGGGTAGTGTTTCAGGGTTTAGGGCAGTGCAGTGGTGTTCTGCGAGTGTAGGGAGTCTTTTTGGGGGCTGTGTTTCGGGGTTTAGGGCAGTGCAGTGGTATTCGAGCAGTGTAGGGAGTCGTGCTGTGGTAGTGTTTCAGGGTTTAGGGCAGTGGAGTGCTGTTCGGGCAATGTAGTGGGCTGTGCTGGGGTGGTGTTTCAGGATTTAGGGCAGTGCAGTGGTGTTCGGGCAGTGTAGGGGGTCGTGCTGGGGGTGGTGTTTCAGGGTTTAGGAGAGCGCAGTGGTGTTCAGGCATTGTAGGGGGTCGTGCTGGGGTGCTGTTTCAGGGTTTAAAGCAGTGCAGTGGTGTTCGGTCAGTGTAGGAGGTCATGCTGGGGGTGATATTTCAGGGTTTAGGGCAGTGCAGTGGTGTTCGGGCAGTGTAGGGGTTCGTGCTAGGGCTAGTGTTTCAGGGTTTAGGGCAGTGCAGTGGTGTTCGGGCAGTGTAGGGGGTCGTGCTGGGGCTAGTGTTTCAGGGTTTAGGGCAGTGCAGTGGAATTCGGGCAGTATAGGGGGTCGTGCTGGGGGTGGTTTCTCAGGATTTAGGGAAGTACAGTGTTGTTCGGGCAGTGTAGGGGGTCGTGCTGGGGATAGTGTTTCAGGGTGTAGGACAGAGCCGTGGGGTTCGGGCACTGTAGGGGTTCCTGCTGGGGCTGGTGTTTCAGGGTTTAGGGCAGAGCAGTGGTGTACGGGCAGAGTAGGGGGTCGTGCGGGTAGTGGTGTTTCAGGGTTTAGGGCAGGGCAGTGGCATTCGGGCAGTGTAGGGGGTCATGCTGGGAGTGGTGTTTCAGGGTTTAGGGCAGTGCAGTGTCATCCAGGCAGTGTGGGGGGGTCATGCAGGGGGTTGTGTTTCAGGGTTTAGGGCAGTGCAGTGGTGTTCAGGCAATGTAGGGGGTCATGCTGGGGGTGGTTTTTCAGGGTTTAGTAGAGTGCAGTTGTGTTCAGTCCATGTAGGGGGTCGTGGTGGGCTATTGTTTCAGGGTTTAAGGCACTGCAGTGGTGTTCGGGCAGTGTATGGGTCGTGCTAGGGGTGGGTATTAGGGTATAGGGCAGAGCAGTGGTGTTCGGGCAGAGTATGGTGTCGTGCTGGGGTGATGTTTCAGGGTTTAGAGCAGAGCAGTGGTGCTCGGCAGTGTAGGGGGTCATGCTGGGGGGTGTTTCAGGATGTAGGGCAGTGCAGTTGTGTTTGGGCAGTGTAGGGGGTCGTGCAGAGGGTGGTGTTTCAGGGTTTAGGGCAGGGCAGTGGTGTTCGGGCAGTGTAGGGGATCTTGCAGGGGGTGGTGTTTCAGGGTTTAGGGTGGTGGAGTTCGGGCAGTGTAGGGGGTTGTGCTGGGGTTTGTGTTTCAGGGTTTAGGGCAGTGCAGTGGTGTTCGAGAAGTGTAGGGGGTCGTGCTGCAGGTGGTGTTTCAGGGTTTAGAGCAGTGCTGTGGCATACGGGCAGTGTAGGGGGTGATGCGGGGTGGTATTTCAGGGTTTAGGGCAGTGCAGTGGTGTTTGGGCAGTGTAGGGGGTGGTGCAGGGGGGTGGTGTTTCAGGGTTTAGGGCAGTGGTGTCCAGGCAGTGTAGGGGGTCGTGCAGGGGGTGGTGTTTCAGGGTTTAGGGCAGTGCAGTGGCGTTCGGGCAGTGAAGGGGGTCATGCAGGGGGGTGGTGTTTCAGGGTATAGGGCAGTGCAGTGGTGTTCGGGCAGTTTAGAGGGTGGTGCAGGGGGGTGGTGTTTCAGGGTTTAGGGCAGTGGCAGTGTAGGGGTCGTGGTGGGGCTAGTGTTCCAGGGTTTAGGACAGTGCAGTGTTGTTTGGGCAGTGTAGGGGGTCATGCTGGAGGTGGTGTTTTAGGGTTTAGGGCAGAACAGTGCTGTTCGGGCAGAGTAGGGGGTCGTGCTAGGGGTGGTGTTTCAGGGTTTAGGCTGGAATTTGGTATTCGGGCAGTGTAGGGGGTCGTGCTGGGGCAAGTGTTTCAGGGTTTAGGGCAGTGCAGTGGTGTTCAGGCAGTGTAGGGGGTCTTGCTGGGGCTAGTGTGTCAGGGTTTAGGGCAGTGCAGTGGTGTTTGGGCAGTGTAGGGGTTGTGCTGGGGCTGGTGTTTCAGGCATTAGAGCAGAGCAGTGGTGCTCAGGCAGTGTAGGGCATCATGCTGGGGGAGTGTTTCAGGGTTTAGGGCAGGGCAGTGGAGTTCTGAAAGTGTAGGGTGTCATGCTGGGGCTGGTCTTTCAGGGTTTAGTGCAGTGCACTGGTGTTCGCGCAGTGTAGGAAGTCGTGCTGGGGGTAGTGTTTCAGGGTTTAGGGCAGTGCAGCGGTGTTCGGGCAGTGTAGGGGGTTGTGCTGGGGTGGTGTTTCAGGGTTTAGGGCAGTGCAGCGGTGTTCGGGCAGTGTAAGGGGACGTGCTGGGGTGGTGTTTCAGGGTTTAGGGCAGCGCAGTGGTGTTCGGGCATTGTAGGGGGTAGTGCTGGGGTGGTGATTCAGGGTTTAAAGCAGTGCAGTGGAGTTCGGTCAGTGTAGGGGGTCGTGCTGGGGGTGGTGTTTCAGGGTTTAGGGCAGTGCAGTGGTGTTCAGGCAGTGTAGGGGTTCGTGCTGGGGCTAGTATTTCAGGGTTTAGGGTAGTGCAGTGGTGTTCGGGCAGTGTAGGGGGTTGTGCTGGGGCTAGTGTTTCAGGGTTTAGGGCAGCGCAGTGATGTTTGTGAAGTGTAGGGGGTAGTGCTTGGGGTAGATTTAGGGTTTAGGGTAGTGTAGTGGTGTTTGTGTGGTGTAGGGGGTCGTGCTGGGGGTAGTTTTTTAGTGTTTAGGGTAGTGCAGTGGTGTTTGGGTAGTAAATGGGTTTGTGCTGGGGTAGATTTATGGTTTAGGGCAGTGCAGTGATGTTTGGGCAGTGTTGGGGGTCGTGCAAGTGGGTGGTGTTTCAGGGTTTAGGGCAGTGCAGTGGTGTTCGGGCAGTGTAGGGGGTTGTGCAGGGGAGTAATGTTTCAGGGTTTAGGGCAGTGCAGTGATGTTTGGCCAGTGTAAGGGGTCGTGGTGGGGCTAGTGTTTCAGGGTTTAGGGCAGTGCAGTGGTGTTCGGGCAGTGTAGGAGGTCGAGCTGAGGCTAGTGTTTCAGGGTTTAGGACTGGGCAGTGGTGTTCGGGCAGTGTAGGGTTCGTGCTGGGGCTGGTGTTTCAGGGTTTAGGGTGGAGCAGTGGGGTTCGGGCACTGTAGGGGGTCATGCTGGGGCTGGTGTTTCAGGGTTTAGGGCAGCGCAGTGGTGTTCAGGCATTGTAGGGGGTCGTGCTGGGGTGGTGATTCAGGGTTTAAAGCAGTGCAGTGGAGTTCGGTCAGTGTAGGGGGTCGTGCTGGGGTGGTGTTTCAGGGTTTAGGGCAGTGCAGTGGTGTTCAGGCAGTGTAGGGGTTCGTGCTGGGGCTAGTATTTCAGGGTTTAGGGTAGTGCAGTGGTGTTTGGGCAGTGTAGGGGGTTGTGCTGGGGCTAGTGTTTCAGGGTTTAGGGCAGTGCAGTGATGTTTGTGAAGTGTAGGGGGTAGTGCTTGGGGTAGATTTAGGGTTTAAGGTAGTGTAGTGGTGTTTGTGTAGTGTAGGGGGTCGTGCTGGGGGTAGTTTTTTAGTGTTTAGGGTAGTGCAGTGGTGTTTGGGTAGTATAGGGGGTCGTGCTTGTTGTAGATTTAGGGTCTAGGGCAGTGCAGTGGTGTATGTGTAGTATAGGAGGTCGTGCTGAGGGTAGTGTTTTAGGGTTTTGGGCAGTGCAGTGGTGTTTGTGTAGTTTAGGGGGTTGTGCTGGGGGTACTGTTTTAGGGTTTAGGGCAGTGCAGTGGTGCTTGGGTAGTGTAGGGGGTCGTGCTGGTGGAAGTGTTTTAGGGTTTAGGGTAGTGCAGTGGTGTTTGGGTAATGTAGGGGGTCGTGCTGGGGGTAGATTTAGGGTTTAGAGTAGTGCACTGGTGTTTGGGTAGTGTAGGGGGTCGTGCTGGGGGTAGATTTAGGGTTTAGGGTAGTGCAGTGGTGTTTGGGTACTATAGGGAGTCATGATGGGGGAGTGTTTTAGGGTTTAGGGTAGTGCAGTGGTGTTTGGGTAGTGTAGGGGGTCGTGCTGGGGGTAGTGTTTTAGGGTTTAGGGTAGTGCAATGGTGTTTGGGTAGTGTAGGGGGTCGTGCTGGGGATAGTGGTTTAGGGTTTAGGGAAGTGCAGTGGTGTTTGGGTAGTGTAGGGGGTCCTGCTGGGGGTAGTGTTTTAGGGTTTAGGGTAGAGCAATTGTGTTTGGGTAGTGTAGGGGGTAATGCAGGGTGTAGTGTATTAGGGTTTAGTGTAGTGCAGTGGTGTTTGGGTAGTGTAGGGGTACTGCTGGGGTAGTGTTTTATGGTTTAGGGTAGTGCAGTGCTGTTTGGGTAGTGTAGGGGGTAGTGTTTTAGGGTAGTGCAGTGGTATTTGTGTAGTGTATGGGGTCATGCAGGGGGTAGTGTTTTAGGGTTTAGGGTAGTGCATTGGTCTTTGGGTAGAGTAGGGGGTTGTGCGGGGTAGTGTTTTAGGGTTTAGGGTAGTGCAGTGGTGTTTGGGTAGTGTAGGGGGTGGTGCGGGGGTAGGGTTTTAGGGTTTAGGGTAGTGCAGTGGTGTTTGGGTAATGTAGGAGGTCATGTTGGGGCAGTGTTTTAGGGTTTAGGGCAGTGCAGTGGTGTGTGGGTAGTGTAAGGGATTGTGCTGGGGTAGTGATTTAGGATTTAGAGCAGTACATTGGTGTTTGAGTAGTGAAGTGGGTCGTGCGGGGGTAGTGTTTTAGGGTTTAGGGCAATGCATTGGTGTTTGAATAGTGTAGGGGGTCATGCTGGGGGTGGTGTTTTAGGTTTAGGGCAGAGCAGTGGTGCTTGGGAACTGGAGGGGGTCGTGCTGGGGGTGGTGTTTTAGGGTTTTGGGCAGTGCAGTGGTGTTCGGGCAGTGTAGGGGGTCAGGCCAGAGGTGATGTTTTAGGGTTTAGGGCAGTGCCGTGCTATTCGGGTAGTGCAGGGGGTCGTGCTGGGGGTGGTGTTTTAGGGTTTAGGGCAGAGCAGTGGTGTTCGGGCAATGTAGGGGGTCGTGCTAGTGGTGGTGTTTTAGTGTTTAGGGCAGTGCAGTGGTGTTCAGGCAGTGTAGGGAGTCGTGCAGGGGGTGGTGTTTCAGGGTTTAGGGCAGTGCAGTGGTGTTTGGGCAGTGTAGGGGGTTTTGCAGGGGTGGTGTTTCAAGGTTTAGTGCAGTGGTGTTCGGACAGTGTAGGGGGTCTTGCAAGGGGTGGTGTTTCAGGGTTTAGGGGAGTTGTGTTTGGACAGTGTAGGGGGTCTTGCAGGGGGTGGTGTTTCAGGGTTTAGGGCAGTGCAGAGGTGTTCGGGCAGTGAAGCAGGTCATGCTGGGGGGTGGAGTTTCAGGGTTTAGGGCAGTGCAGTGGTGTTCAGGCAGTGTAGTGGGTCGTGCAGGGGTAGTGTTTCAGTGTTTAGGGCAGTGCAGTGGTGTGTGGACAGTGTACGGGGTCATGCAGGGGGTGGTGTTTCAGGGTTTAGGGCAGTGACGTGGTGTTCTAGCAGTGTAGGGGGTCGTGGTGGGGCTAGTGTTTCAGGGTTTAGGGCAGTGGTGTTCGGGCAGTGTAGTGGTCGTGCTGGGGGGTTGTGTTTCAGGGTTTAGAGCTATACATTGGGGTTTGTGTAGTGTAGAGGGTTGTGCTGTTGGAGTGGTGTTTTAGGTTTAGGACAGAGCAGTGGTGTTTGGGTAGTGTAGGGGTCATGCTGCGGGTGGTGTATCGGGGTTTAGGGCAGTGCAGAGGCATTCGGGCAGTGTAGGGGTCATGCTGGGGGTGGTGCTTCAGGGTTTAGGGCAGTGCAGTGGTGTTAGGGCACTGTAGGGGATTGTGCTGGGGCTGGTGTTTCAGGGTTTAGGACAGTGCAGTGGTGTTCGGGCAGTGTAGGGGGTCTTGCTGGGGGTGGTGTTTCAGGGATTAGGGCATTGCAGTGGTGTTCGGGCATTGTAGGGGGTCGTGCTGGGGTGGTGTTTCAGGGATTAGAGCAGAGCAGTGGTGTTCGGGCAATGTAGGAGGTCGTGCTGGGGGGTGTTTTAGGATGTAGGGCAGTGCAGTTGTGTTTGGGCAGAGTAGGGGGTCGTGCAGGGGGTGGTGTTTCAGGGTTCAGGGCAGGGCAGTGGTGTTCGGGCAGTGTAGGGGGTCTTGCAGGGGGTGGTGTTTCAGGGTTTAGGGCAGTGGTGTTTGGGCAGTGTAGGGGGTGGTGCAGGGGGTGGTGTTTCAGGGTCTAGGGCAGTGCAGTGGCATTCTGGCAGTGTAGGGGGTTGTGCAGGGGGTGGTGTTTCAGGGTTTAGGGCAGTGCAGTGGCGTTCAGGCAGTGTAGGGGGTCGTGCTGGGGGTGGTGTTTTAGGGTTTAGGGTAGTGCAATGGTGTTTGGGTAGTGTAGGGGGTCGTGCTAGTGGTGGTGTTTTAGTGTTTAGGGCAGTGCAGTGGTGTTCAGGCAGTGTAGGGGGTCGTGCAGGGGGTGGTGTTTCAGGGTTTAGGGCAGTGCAGTGGTGTTTGGGCAGTGTAGGGGGTTTTGCAGGGGTGGTGTTTCAAGGTTTAGTGCAGTGTTGTTTGGACAGTGTAGGGGGTCTTGCAAGGGGTGGTGTTTCAGGGTTTAGGGGAGTGGTGTTTGGACAGTGTAGGGGGTCTTGCAGGGAGTGGTGTTTCATGGTTTAGGGCAGTGCATTGGTATTTGGGCAGTGTAGGGGGTATTGCTGGGGGTGTTGTTTCAGGGTTTAGGGCAGTGCAGTGGTGTAGTGCAGCGGTGTTCGTGCAGTGTAGGAGGTCATGCAGGGGGTGGTGTTTCAGGGCTTAGGGCAGTGCAGTGGTGTTCGGGCAGTGAAGCAGGTCATGTGGGGGAAGGTGTTTCAGTGTTTAGGGCAGTGCAGTGGTGTTCAGGCAGTGTAGGGGGTCATGCTGGGGGGTGGAGTTTCAGGGTTTAGGGCAGTGCAGTGGTGTTCAGGCAGTGTAGTGGGTCGTGCAGGGGTAGTGTTTCAGGGTTTAGGGCAGTGCAGTGGTGTACGGGCAGTGCAGGGGGTTATGCAGGGGTGGTGTTTCAGGGTTTAGGGCAGTGACGTGGTGTTCTAGCAGTGTAGGGGGTCGTGGTGGGGCTAGTGTTTCAGGGTTTAGGGCAGTGCAGTGGTGTTTGGGCAGTGTAGTGGTCATGCTGGGGGGTTGTGTTTCAGGGTTTAGGGCTATACATTGGGGTTTGTGTAGTGTAGAGGGTCGTGTTGTTGGAGTGGTGTTTTAGGTTTAGGACAGAGCAGTGGTGTTTGGGTAGTGTAGGGGTCATGCTGCGGGTGGTGTATTGGGGTTTAGGGCAGTGCAGAGGCATTCGGGCAGTGTAGGGGGTCATGCTGGGGGGGTGCTTCAGGGTTTAGGGCAGTGCAGTGGTGTTCGGGCACTGTAGCGGATTGTGCTGGGGCTGGTGTTTCAGGCTTTAGGACAGTGCAGTGGTGTTCGGGCAGTGTAGGGGGTCGTGCTGGGGGTGGTGTTTCATGGATTAGGGCATTGCAGTGGTGTTCGGGCAGTGTAGGGGGTCGTGCTGGGGCAAGTGTTTCAGGGTTTAGGGCAGTGCAGTGGTGTTCAGGCAGTGTAGGGGGTCTTGCTGGGGCTAGTGTTTCAGGGTTTAGGGCAGTGCAGTGGTGTTTGGGCAGTGTAGGGGTCGTGCTGGGGCTGGTGTTTCAGGCATTAGAGCAGAGCAGTGGTGCTCGGGCAGTGTAGGGCATCATACTGGGGGAGTGTTTCAGGGTTTAGGGCAGGGCAGTGGAGTTCTGAAAGTGTAGGGTGTCATGCTAGGGCTGGTCTTTCAGGGTTTAGTGCAGTGCACTGGTGTTCGAGCAGTGTAGGAAGTCGTGCTGGGGGTAGTGTTTCAGGGTTTAGGGCAGTGCAGCGGTGTTCAGGCAGTGTAGGGGGTTGTGCTGGGGTGGTGTTTCAGGGTTTAGGGCAGTGCAGCGGTGTTCGGGCAGTGTAAGGGGATGTGCTGGGGGTGGGGTTTCAGGGTTTAGGGCAGCGCAGTGGTGTTCGGGCATTGTAGGGGGTCGTGCTGGGGTGGTGGTTCAGGGTTTAAAGCAGTGCAGTGGAGTTTGGTCAGTGTAGGGGGTCGTGCTGGGGGTGGTGTTTCAGGGTTTAGGGCCGTGCAGTGGTGTTCAGGCAGTGTAGGGGTTTGTGCTGGGGCTAGTATTTCAGGGTTTAGGATAGTGCAGTGGTGTTCGGGCAGTGTAGGGGGTTGTGCTGGGGCTAGTGTTTCAGGGTTTAGGGCAGTGCAGTGATGTTTGTGAAGTGTAGGGGTAGTGCTTGGGGTAGATTTAGGGTTTAAGGTAGCGTAGTGGTGTTTGTGTAGTGTAGGGGGTCGTGCTGGGGGTAGTTTTTTAGTGTTTAGGGTAGTGCAGTGGTGTTTGGGTAGTAAATGGGTTCGTGCTGGGGGTAGATTTATGGTTTAGGGCAGTGCAGTGATGTTTGGGCAGTGTAGGGGGTCGTGCAAGTGGGTGGTGTTTCAGGGTTTAGGGCAGTGCAGTGGTGTTCGGGCAGTGTAGGGGGTTGTGCAGGGGAGTAATGTTTCAGGGTTTAGGGCAGTGCAGTGATGTTTGGCCAGTGTAGGGGGTCGTGGTGGGGCTAGTGTTTCAGGGTTTAGGGCAGTGCAGTGGTGTTCGGGCAGTGTAGGAGGTCATGCTGAGGCTAGTGTTTCAGGGTTTAGGGCTGGGCATTGGTGTTCGGGCAGTGTAGGGTTCGTGCTGGGGCTGGTGTTTCAGGGTTTAGGGTGGAGCAGTGGGGTTCGGGCACTGTAGGGGGTCATGCTGGGGCTGGTGTTTCAGGGTTTAGGGCAGAGCAGTGGTGTAAGGGCAGAGTAGGGAGTCGTGCGGGGTGTGGTATTTCAGGGTCTAGGGCAGAGCAGTGGCGTTCGGGCAGTGAGGGGTCGTGCTGGGAGTGGTGTTTCAGGGTTTAGGGCAGTGCAGTGGCATTCGGTCAGTGTAGGGGGTCGTGCAGGGGGTTGTGTTTCAGGGTTTAGGGCAGTGCAGTGGCATTCGGGCAGTGTAGGGGGTCATGCAGGGAGGTGGTGTTTCAGGGTTTAGGGCAGTGCAGTGGCGTTCGGGCAGTGAAGGGGGTCATGCTGGGGGTGGTGTTTCAGGGTTTAGGGCAGTGCAGTTGTGTTCGGGCAGTGTAAGGGTCATGCTGGGTCTGGTGTTTCAGGGTTTAAAGCAGAGCAGTGGTGCTCGGACAGTGTAGGGGGTCATGCTGGGCGAGGTTTTTAGGGTTTAGGGCAGAGCAGTGGTGTTCGGGCAGAGGAGGGGGTCGTGCTGGGGGTGGTGTTTCAGGGATTAGAGCAGAGCAGTGGTGTTCGGGCAATGTAGGAGGTCGTGCTGGGGGGTGTTTTAGGATGTAGGGCAGTGCAGTTGTCTTTGGGCAGAGTAGGGGGTCGTGCAGGGGGTGGTGTTTCAGGGTTTAGGGCAGGGCAGTGGTGTTCGGGCAGTGTAGGGGGTCTTGCAGGGGGTGGTGTTTCAGGGTTTAGGGCAGTGGTGTTTGGGCAGTGTAGGGGGTGGTGCAGGGGGTGGTGTTTCAGGGTTTAGGGCAGTGCAGTGGCGTTCTGGCAGTGTAGGGGGTTGTGCAGGAGGTGGTTTTTCAGGGTTTAGGGCAGTGCAGTGGCGTTCAGGCAGTGTAGGGGGTCGTGCTGGGGGTAGTGTTTTAGGGTTTAGGGTAGTGCAATGGTGTTTGGGTAGTGTAGGGGGTCGTGCTGGGGGTAGTAGTTTAGGGTTTAGGGTAGTGCAGTGGTGTTTTGGTAGTGTAGGGGGTACTGCTGGGGGTAGTGTTTTAGGGTTTAGGGTAGAGCAATTGTGTTTGGGTAGTGTAGGGGGTACTGCAGGGTGTAGTGTATTAGGGTTTAGTGTAGTGCAGTGGTGTTTGGGTAGTGTAGGGGTACTGCTGGGGTAGTGTTTTATGGTTTAGGGTAGTGCAGTGCTGTTTGGGTAGTGTAGGGGTAGTGTTTTAGGGTAGTGCAGTGGTGTTTGTGTAGTGTATGGGGTCATGCTGGGGGTAGTGTTTTAGGGTTTAGGGTAGTGCATTGGTCTTTGGGTAGAGTAGGGGGTTGTGCGGGGTAGTGTTTTAGGGTTTAGGGTAGTGCAGTGGTGTTTGGGTAGTGTAGGGGGTGGTGCGGGGGTAGGGTTTTAGGGTTTAGGGTAGTGCAGTGGTGTTTGGGTAATGTAGGGGGTCATGTTGGGGCAGTGTTTTATGGTTTAGGGCAGTGCAGTGGTGTGTGGGTAGTGTAAGGGATTGTGCTGGGGTAGTGATTTAGGATTTAGAGCAGTACATTGGTGTTTGAGTAGTGAAGTGGGTCGTGCGGGGGTAGTGTTTTAGGGTTTAGGGCAGTGCATTGGTGTGTGAATAGTGTAGGGGGTCATGCTGGGGGTGGTGTTTTAGGTTTAGGGCAGAGCAGTGGTGCTTGGGAACTGGAGGGGGTCGTGCTGGGGGTGGTGTTTTAGGGTTTTGGGCAGTGCAGTGGTGTTCGGGCAGTGTAGGGGGTCAGGCCAGAGGTGATGTTTTAGGGTTTAGGGCAGTGCCGTGCTATTCGGGTAGTGCAGGGGGTTGTGCTGGGGGTGGTGTTTTAGGGTTTAGGGCAGAGCAGTGGTGTTCGGGCAATGTAGGGGGTCGTGCTAGTGGTGGTGTTTTAGTGTTTAGGGCAGTGCAGTGGTGTTCAGGCAGTGTAGGGGGTCGTGCAGGGGGTGGTGTTTCAGGGTTTAGGGCAGTGCAGTGGTGTTTGGGCAGTGTAGGGGGTTTTGCAGGGGTGGTGTTTCAAGGTTTAGTGCAGTGGTGTTCGGACAGTGTAGGGGGTCTTGCAAGGGGTGGTGTTTCAGGGTTTAGTGGAGTGGTGTTTGGACAGTGTAGGGGGTCTTGCAGGGGGTGGTGTTTCAGGGTTTAGGGCAGTGCATTGGTATTCGGGCAGTGTAGGGGGTATTGCTGGGGGTGTTGTTTCAGGATTTAGGGCAGTGCAGTGATGTAGTGCAGTGGTGTTCGTGCAGTGTAGGAGGTCATGCAGGGCGTGGTGTTTCAGGGTTTAGGGCAGTGCAGTGGTGTTCGGGCAGTGAAGCAGGTCATGCGGGGGAAGGTGTTTCAGGGTTTAGGGCAGTGCAGTGGTGTACGGGCAGTGTAGGGGGTCATGCAGGGGGTGGTGTTTCAGGGTTTAGGGCAGTGACATGGTGTTCTAGCAGTGTAGGGGGTGGTGGTGGGGCTAGTGTTTCAGGGTTTAGGGCAGTGGTGTTCGGGCAGTGTAGTGGTCGTGCTGGGGGGTTGTGTTTCAGGGTTTAGGGCTATACATTGGGGTTTGTGTAGTGTAGAGGGTCGTTCTGTTGGAGTGGTGTTTTAGGTTTAGGACAGAGCAGTGGTGTTTGGGTAGTGTAGGGGTCATGCTGCGGGTGGTGTATCCTGGTTTAGGGCAGTGCAGAGGCATTCGGGCAGTGTAGGGGGTCATGCTGGGGGTGGTGCTTCAGGGTTTAGGGCAGTGCAGTGGTGTTCGGGCACTGTAGGGGATTGTGCTGGGGCTGGTGTTTCAGGGTTTAGGACAGTGCAGTGGTGTTCGGGCAGTGTAGGGGGTCGTGCTGGGGGTGGTGTTTCAGGGATTAGGGCATTGCAGTGGTGTTCGGGTAGTGTAGGGGGTCGTGCTGGTGCAAGTGTTTCAGGGTTTATGGCAGTGCAGTGGTGTTCAGGCAGTGTAGGGGGTCTTGCTGGGGCTAGTGTGTCAGGGTTTAGGGCAGTGCAGTGGTGTTTGGGCAGTGTAGGGGTTGTGCTGGGGCTGGTGTTCCAGGCATTAGAGCAGAGCAGTGGTGCTCGGGCAGTGTAGGGCATCATACTGGGGGAGTGTTTCAGGGTTTAGGGCAGTGCAGTGGTGTTCGGGCAGTGAAGCAGGTCATGCGGGGGAAGGTGTTTCAGGGTTTAGGGCAGTGCAGTGGCGTTCGGGCAGTGTAGGGGGTCGTGCAGGGGGTGGTGTTTCAGGGTTTAGGGCAGTGCAGTGGCGTTCAGGAAGTGTAGGGGGTCGTGCAGGGGGTGGTGTTTCAGGGTTTAAGGCAGTGCAGTGGCGTTCTGGCAGTGTAGGGGGTTGTGCAGGAGGTAGTGTTTCAGGGTTTAGGGCAGTGCAGTGGCGTTCAGGCAGTGTAGGGGGTCGTGCTGGGGGTAGTGTTTTAGGGTTTAGGGTAGTGCAATGGTGTTTGGGTAGTGTAGGGGGTCGAGCTGGGGGTAGGGGTTTAGGGTAGTGCAGTGGTGTTTGGGTAGTGTAGGGGGTACTGCTGGGGGTAGTGTTTTAGTGTTTAGGGTAGAGCAATTGTGTTTGGGTAGTGTAGGGGGTACTGCAGGGTGTAGTGTATTAGGGTTTAGTGTAGTGCAGTGGTGTTTGGGTAGTGTAGGGGGACTGCTGGGGGTAGTGTTTTATGGTTTAGGGTAGTGCAGTGCTGTTTGGGTACTGTAGGGGGTAGTGTTTTAGGGTAGTGCAGTGGTGTTTGTGTAGTGTATGGGGTCATGCTGGGGGTAGTGTTTTAGGGTTTAGGGTAGTGCATTGGTCTTTGGGTAGAGTAGGGGGTTGTGCGGGGTAGTGTTTTAGGGTTTAGGGTAGTGCAGTGGTGTTTGGGTAGTGTAGGGAGTCGTGCGGGGATAGGGTTTTAGGGTTTAGGGTAGTGCAGTGGTGTTTGGGTAATGTAGGAGGTCATGTTGGGGCAGTGTTTTATGGTTTAGGGCAGTGCAGTGGTGTGTGGGTAGTGTAAGGGATTGTGCTGGGGTAGTGATTTAGGATTTAGAGCAGTACATTGGTGTTTGAGTAGTGAAGTGGGTCGTGCAGGGGTAGTGTTTTAGGGTTTAGGGCAGTGCATTGGTGTTTGAATAGTGTAGGGGGTCATGCTGGGGGTGGTGTTTTAGGTTTAGGGCAGAGCAGTGGTGCTTGGGAACTGGAGGGGGTCGTGCTGGGGGTGGTGTTCAGTGCAGTGGTGTTCGGGCAGTGTAGGGGGTCAGGCCGGAGGTGATGTTTTAGGGTTTAGGGCAGCGCCGTGCCATTCGGGTAGTGCAGGGGGTCGTGCTGGGGGTGGTGTTTTAGGGTTTAGGGCAGAGCAGTGGTGTTCGGGCAATGTAGGGGGTCGTGCTAGTGGTGGTGTTTTAGTGTTTAGGGCAGTGCAGTGGTGTTCAGGCAGTGTAGGGGGTCGTGCAGGGGGTGGTGTTTCAGGGTTTAGGACAGTGCAGTGGTGGTTGGGCAGTGTAGGGGGTTTTGCAGGGGTGGTGTTTCAAGGTTTAGTGCAGTGGTGTTCGGACAGTGTAGGGTGTCTTGCAAGGGGTGGTGTTTCAGGGTTTAGTGGAGTGGTGTTTGGACAGTGTAGGGGGTCTTGCAGGGGTGGTGTTTCAGGGTTTAGGGCAGTGCATTGGTATTCGGGCAGTGTAGGGGGTATTGCTGGGGGTGTTGTTTCAGGGTTTAGGGCAGTGCAGTGGTGCAGTGCAGTGGTGTTCGTGCAGTGTAGGAGGTCATGCAGGGGGTGGTGTTTCAGGGTTTAGGGCAGTGCAGTGGTGTTCGGGCAGTGAAGCAGGTCATGCGGGGGAAGGTGTTTCAGGGTTTAGGGCAGTGCAGTGGTGTTCAGGCAGTGTAGGAGGTCATGCTGGGGGGTGGAGTTTCAGGGTTTAGGGCAGTGCAGTGGTGTTTAGGCAGTGTAGTGGGTCGTGCAGGGGTAGTGTTTCAGGGTTTAGGGCAGTGCAGTGGTGTACGGGCAGTGTAGGGGGTCATGCAGGGGGTGGTGTTCCAGGGTTTAGGGCAGTGACGTGGTGTTCTAGCAGTGTAGGGGGTGGTGGTGGGGCTAGTGTTTCAGGCTTTAGGGCAGTGGTGTTCGGGCAGTGTAGTGGTCATGCTGGGGGGTTGTGTTTCAGGGTTTAGGGCTATACATTGGAGTTTGTGTAGTGTAGAGGGTTGTGCTGTTGGAGTGGTGTTTTAGGTTTAGGACAGAGCAGTGGTGTTTGGGTAGTGTAGGGGTCATGCTGCGGGTGGTGTATCCTGGTTTAGGGCAGTGCAGAGGCATTCGGGCAGTGTAGGGGGTCATGCTGGGGGTGGTGCTTCAGGGTTTAGGGCAGTGCAGTGGTGTTCGGGCACTGTAGGGGATTGTGCTGGGGCTGGTGTTTCAGGGTTTATGACAGTGCAGTGGTGTTCGGGCAGTGTAGGGGGTCATGCTGGGGGTGGTGTTTCAGGGATTAGGGTATTGCAGTGGTGTTCGGGCAGTGTAGGGGGTCGTGCTGGGGCAAGTGTTTCAGGGTTTAGGGCAGTGCAGTGGTGTTCAGGCAGTGTAGGGGGTCTTGCTGGGGCTAGTGTGTCAGGGTTTAGGGCAGTGCAGTGGTGTTTGGGCAGTGTAGGGGTTGTGCTGGGGCTTGTGTTCCAGGCATTAGAGCAGAGCAGTGGTGCTCGGGCAGTGTAGGGCATCATACTGGGGGAGTGTTTCAGGGTTTAGGGCAGGGCAGTGGAGTTCTGAAAGTGTAGGGTGTCATGCTGGGGCTGGTCTTTCAGGGTTTAGTGCAGTGCACTGGTGTTCGAGCAGTGTAGGAAGTCGTGCTGGGGGTAGTGTTTCAGGGTTTAGGGCAGTGCAGCGGTGTTCGGGCAGTGTAGGGGGTTGTGCTGGGGTGGTGTTTCAGGGTTTAGGGCAGTGCAGCGGTGTTCGGGCAGTGTAAGGGGACGTGCTGGGGGTGGTGTTTCAGGGTTTAGCGCAGCGCAGTGGTGTTCGGGCATTGTAGGGGGTCGTGCTGGGGTGGTGATTCAGGGTTTAAAGCAGTGCAGTGGAGTTCGGTCAGTGTAGGGGGTCGTGCTGGGGGTGGTGTTTCAGGGTTTAGGGCAGTGCAGTGGTGTTCAGGAAGTGTAGGGGTTCGTGCTGGGGCTAGTATTTCAGGGTTTAGGGTAGTGCAGTGGTGTTCGGGCAGTGTAGGGGGTTGTGCTGGGGCTAGTGTTTCAGGGTTTAGGGCAGTGCAGTGATGTTTGTGAAGTGTAGGGGGTAGTGCTTGGGGTAGATTTAGGGTTAGGGTAGTGTAGTGGTGTTTGTGTAGTGTAGAGGGTCGTGCTGGGAGTAGTTTTTTAGTGTTTAGGGTAGTGCAGTGGTGTTTTGGTAGTAAATGGGTTCGTGCTGGGGTAGATTTATGGTTTAGGGCAGTGCAGTGATGTTTGGGCAGTGTTGGGGGTCGTGCAAGTGGGTGGTGTTTCAGGGTTTAGGGCAGTGCAGTGGTGTTCGGGCAGTGTAGGGGGTTGTGCAGGGGAGTAATGTTTCAGGGTTTAGGGCAGTGCAGTGATGTTTGGCCAGTGTAAGGGGTCGTGGTGGGGCTAGTGTTTCATGGTTTAGGGCAGTGCAGTGGTGTTCGGGCAGTATAGGAGGTCGTGCTGAAGCTAGTGTTTCAGGGTTTAGGACTGGGCAGTGGTGTTCGGGCAGTGTAGGGTTCGTGCTGGGGCTGGTGTTTCAGGGTTTAGGGTGGAGCAGTGGGGTTCGGGCACTGTAGGGGGTCATGCTGGGGCTGGTGTTTCAGGGTTTAGGGCAGCGCAGTGGTGATCGGGCATTGTAGGGGTTTGTGCTGGGGTGGTGATTCAGGGTTGAAAGCAGTGCAGTGGAGTTCGGTCAGTGTAGGGGGTCGTGCTGGGGGTGGTGTTTCAGGGTTTAGGGCAGTGCAGTGGTGTTCAGGCAGTGTAGGGGTTCGTGCTGGGGCTAGTATTTCAGGGTTTAGGGTAGTGCAGTGGTGTTCGGGCAGTGTAGGGGGTTGTGCTGGGGCTAGTGTTTCAGGGTTTAGGGCAGTGCAGTGATGTTTTTGAAGTGTAGGGGGTAGTGCTTGGGGTAGATTTAGGGTTTAAGGTAGTGTAGTGGTGTTTGTGTAGTGTAGGGGGTCGTGCTGGGGGTAGTTTTTTAGTGTTTAGGGTAGTGCAGTGGTGTTTGGGTAGTAAATGGGTTCGTGCTGGGGGTAGATTTATGGTTTAGGGCAGTGCAGTGATGTTTGGGCAGTGTAGGGGGTCGTGCAAGTGGGTGGTGTTTCAGGGTTTAGGGCAGTGCAGTGGTGTTCGGGCAGTGTAGGGGGTTGTGCAGGGGAGTAATGTTTCAGGGTTTAGGGCAGTGCAGTGATGTTTGGCCAGTGTAAGGGGTCGTGGTGGGGCTAGTGTTTCAGGGTTTAGGGCAATGCAGTGGTGTTCAGGCAGTGTAGGAGGTCGTGCTGAGGCTAGTGTTTCAGGGTTTAGGGCTGGGCAGTGGTGTTCGGGCAGTGTAGGGTTCGTGCTGGGGCTGGTGTTTCAGGGTTTAGGGTGGAGCAGTGGGGTTCGTGCACTGTAGGGGGTCATGCTGGGGCTGGTGTTTCAGGGTTTAGGGCAGAGCAGTGGTGTAAGGGCAGAGTAGGGGGTCGGGCGGGGTGTGGTATTTCAGTGTCTAGGGCAGAGCAGTGGCGTTTGGGCAGTGTAGGTGTCGTGCTGGGAGTGGTGTTTCAGGGTTTAGGGCAGTGCAGTGGCATTCGGTCAGTGTAGGGGGTCGTGCAGGGGGTTGTGTTTCAGGGTTTAGGGCAGTGGCGTTCGGGCAGTGTAGGGGGTCATGCTGGGGGTGGTGTTTCAGGGTTTAGGGCAGTGCAGTTGTGTTCGGGCAGTGTAAGGGTCATGCTGGGTCTGGTGTTTCAGGGTTTAGAGCAGAGCAGTGGTGCTCGGACAGTGTAGGGGGTCATGCTGGGCGTGGTTTTTAGGGTTTAGGGCAGAGCAGTGGTGTTCGGGCAGAGTAGCTGGTCGTGCTGGGGTGGTGTTTCAGGGATTAGAGCAGAGCAGTGGTGTTCGGGCAATGTAGGAGGTCGTGCTGGGGGGTGTTTTAGGATGTAGGGCAGTGCAGTTGTGTTTGGGCAGATTAGGGGGTCGTGCAGGGGGTGGTGTTTCAGGGTTTAGGGCAGGGCAGTGGTGTTCGGGCAGTGTAGGGGGTCTTGCAGGGGGTGGTGTTTCAGGGTTTAGGGCAGTGGTGTTTTGGCAGTGTAGGGGGTGGTGCAGGGGGTGGTGTTTCAGGGTTTAGGGCAGTGCAGTGGCATTCTGGCAGTGTAGGGGGTTGTGCAGGGGGTGGTGTTTCAGGGTTTAGGGCAGTGCAGTGGCGTTCAGGCAGTGTAGGGGGTCGTGCTGGGGGTAGTGGTTTAGGGTTTAGGGTAGTGCAGTGGTGTTTGGGTAGTGTAGGGGGTACTGCTGGGGGTAGTGTTTTAGGGTTTAGGGTAGAGCAATTGTGTTTGGGTAGTGTAGGGGGTACTGCAGGGTGTAGTGTATTAGGGTTTAGTGTAGTGCAGTGGTGTTTGGGTAGTGTAGGGGTACTGCTGGGGGTAGTGTTTTATGGTTTAGGGTAGTGCAGTGCTGTTTGGGTAGTGTAGGGGGTAGTGTTTTAGGGTAGTGCAGTGGTGTTTGTGTAGTGTATGGGGTCATGCTGGGGGTAGTGTTTTATGGTTTAGGGTAGTGCATTGGTCTTTGGGTAGAGTAGGGGGTTGTGCGGGGTAGTGTTTTAGGGTTTAGGGTAGTGCAGTGGTGTTTGGGTAGTGTAGGGGGTCGTGCGGGGGTAGGGTTTTAGGGTTTAGGGTAGTGCAGTGGTGTTTGGGTAATGTAGGAGGTCATGTTGGGGCAGTGTTTTAGGGTTTAGGGCAGTGCAGTGGTGTGTGGGTAGTGAAAGGGATTGTGCTGGGGTAGTGATTTAGGATTTAGAGCAGTACATTGGTGTTTGAGTAGTGAAGTGGGTCATGCGGGGGTAGTGTTTTAGGGTTTAGGGCAGTGCATTGGTGTTTGAATAGTGTAGGGGGTCATGCTGAGGTGGTGTTTTAGGTTTAGGTTTAGGGCAGAGCAGTGGTGCTTGGGAACTGGAGGGGGTCGTGCTGGGGGTGGTGTTTTAGGGTTTTGGGCAGTGCAGTGGTGTTCGGGCAGTGCAGGGGGTCGTGCTGGGGGTGGTGTTTTAGGGTTTAGGGCAGAGCAGTGGTGTTCGGGCAATGTAGGGGGTCGTGCTAGTGGTGGTGTTTTAGTGTTTAGGGCAGTGCAGTGGTGTTCAGGCAGTGTAGGGGGTCGTGCAGGGGGTGGTGTTTCAGGGTTTAGGGCAGTGCAGTGGTGTTTGGGCAGTGTAGGGGGTTTTGCAGGGGTGGTGTTTCAAGGTTTAGTGCAGTGGTGTTCGGACAGTGTAGGGGGTCTTGCAAGGGGTGGTGTTTCAGGGTTTAGGGGAGTGGTGTTTGGACAGTGTAGGGGGTCTTGCAGGGGGTGGTGTTTCAGGGTTTAGGGCAGTGCATTGGTATTCGGGCAGTGTAGGGGGTATTGCTGGGGGTATTGTTTCAGGGTTTAGGGCAGTGCAGTGGTGTAGTGCAGTGGTGTTCGTGCAGTGTAGGAGGTCATGCAGGGGGTGGTGTTTCAGGGTTTAGGGCAGTGCAGTGGTGTTCGGGCAGTGAAGCAGGTCATGCGGGGGAAGGTGTTTCAGGGTTTAGGGCAGTGCAGTGGTGTTCAGGCAGTGTAGTGGGTCGTGCAGGGGTAGTGTTTCAGGGTTTAGGGCAGTGCAGTGGTGTACGGGCAGTGTAGGGGGTCATGCAGGGGGTGGTGTTTCAGGGTTTAGGGCAGTGACGTGGTGTTCTAGCAGTGTAGGGGGTCGTGGTGGGGCTAGTGTTTCAGGGTTTAGGGCAGTGCAGTGGTGTTCGGGCAGTGTAGTGGTCATGCTGGGGGGTTGTGTTTCAGGGTTTAGGGCTATACATTGGGGTTTGTGTAGTGTAGAGGGTCGTGCTGTTGGAGTGGTGTTTTAGGTTTAGGACAGAACAGTGGTGTTTGGGTAGTGTAGGGGTCATGCTGCGGGTGGTGTATCGGGGTTTAGGGCAGTGCAGAGGCATTCGGGCAGTGTAGGGGGTCATGCTGGGGGTGGTGCTTCAGGGTTTAGGGCAGTGCAGTGGTGTTCGGGCACTGTAGGGGATTGTGCTGGGGCTGGTGTTTCAGGGTTTAGGACAGTACAGTGGTGTTCGGGCAGTGTAGGGGGTCGTGCTGGGGGTGGTGTTTCAGGGATTAGGGCATTGCAGTGGTGTTCGGGCAGTGTAGGGGGTCGTGCTGGGGCAAGTGTTTCAGGGTTTGGGGCAGTGCAGTGGTGTTCAGGCAGTGTAGGGGGTCTTGCTGGGGCTAGTGTGTCAGGGTTTAGGGCAGTGCAGTGGTGTTTGGGCAGAGTAGGGGTTGTGCTGGGGCTGGTGTTTCAGGCATTAGAGCAGAGCAGTGGTGCTCGGGCAGTGTAGGGCATCATACTGGGGGAGTGTTTGAGGGTTTAGGGCAGGGCAGTGGAGTTCTGAAAGTGTAGGGTGTCATGCTGGGGCTGGTCTTTCAGGGTTTAGTGCAGTGCACTGGTGTTCGAGCAGTGTAGGAAGTCGTGCTGGGGGTAGTGTTTCAGGGTTTAGGGCAGTGCAGCGGTGTTCGGGCAGTGTAGGAGGTTGTGCTGGGGTGGTGTTTTAGGGTTTAGGGCAGTGCAGCGGTGTTTGGGCAGTGTAAGGGGACATGCTGGGGGTGGTGTTTCAGGGTTTAGGGCAGCGCAGTGGTGTTCGGGCATTGTAGGGGGTCGTGCTGGGGTGGTGATTCAGGGTTTAAAGCAGTGCAGTGGAGTTCGGTCAGTGTAGGGGGTCGTGCTGGGGGTGGTGTTTCAGGGTTTAGGGCAGTGCAGTGGTGTTCAGGCAGTGTAGGGGTTCGTGCTGGGGCTAGTATTTCAGGGTTTAGAGTAGTGCAGTGGTGTTCGGGCAGTGTAGGGGGTTGTGCTGGGGGTATTGTTTCAGGGTTTAGGGCAGTGCAGTGGTGTAGTGCAGTGGTGTTCGTGCAGTGTAGGAGGTCATGCAGGGGGTGGTGTTTCAGGGTTTAGGGCAGTGCAGTGGTGTTCGGGCAGTGAAGCAGGTCATGCGGGGGAAGGTGTTTCAGGGTTTAGGGCAGTGCAGTGGTGTTCAGGCAGTGTAGTGGGTCGTGCAGGGGTAGTGTTTCAGGGTTTAGGGCAGTGCAGTGGTGTACGGGCAGTGTAGGGGGTCATGCAGGGGGTGGTGTTTCAGGGTTTAGGGCAGTGACGTGGTGTTCTAGCAGTGTAGGGGGTCGTGGTGGGGCTAGTGTTTCAGGGTTTAGGGCAGTGCAGTGGTGTTCGGGCAGTGTAGTGGTCATGCTGGGGGGTTGTGTTTCAGGGTTTAGGGCTATACATTGGGGTTTGTGTAGTGTAGAGGGTCGTGCTGTTGGAGTGGTGTTTTAGGTTTAGGACAGAACAGTGGTGTTTGGGTAGTGTAGGGGTCATGCTGCGGGTGGTGTATCGGGGTTTAGGGCAGTGCAGAGGCATTCGGGCAGTGTCGGGGGTCATGCTGGGGGTGGTGCTTCAGGGTTTAGGGCAGTGCAGTGGTGTTCGGGCACTGTAGGGGATTGTGCTGGGGCTGGTGTTTCAGGGTTTAGGACAGTACAGTGGTGTTCGGGCAGTGTAGGGGGTCGTGCTGGGGGTGGTGTTTCAGGGATTAGGGCATTGCAGTGGTGTTCGGGCAGTGTAGGGGGTCGTGCTGGGGCAAGTGTTTCAGGGTTTGGGGCAGTGCAGTGGTGTTCAGGCAGTGTAGGGGGTCTTGCTGGGGCTAGTGTGTCAGGGTTTAGGGCAGTGCAGTGGTGTTTGGGCAGAGTAGGGGTTGTGCTGGGGCTGGTGTTTCAGGCATTAGAGCAGAGCAGTGGTGCTCGGGCAGTGTAGGGCATCATACTGGGGGAGTGTTTGAGGGTTTAGGGCAGGGCAGTGGAGTTCTGAAAGTGTAGGGTGTCATGCTGGGGCTGGTCTTTCAGGGTTTAGTGCAGTGCACTGGTGTTCGAGCAGTGTAGGAAGTCGTGCTGGGGGTAGTGTTTCAGGGTTTAGGGCAGTGCAGCGGTGTTCGGGCAGTGTAGGAGGTTGTGCTGGGGTGGTGTTTTAGGGTTTAGGGCAGTGCAGCGGTGTTTGGGCAGTGTAAGGGGACATGCTGGGGGTGGTGTTTCAGGGTTTAGGGCAGCACAGTGGTGTTCGGGCATTGTAGGGGGTCGTGCTGGGGTGGTGATTCAGGGTTTAAAGCAGTGCAGTGGAGTTCGGTCAGTGTAGGGGGTCGTGCTGGGGGTGGTGTTTCAGGGTTTAGGGCAGTGCAGTGGTGTTCAGGCAGTGTAGGGGTTCGTGCTGGGGCTAGTATTTCAGGGTTTAGAGTAGTGCAGTGGTGTTCGGGCAGTGTAGGGGGTTGTGCTGGGGCTAGTGTTTCAGGGTTTAGGGCAGTGCAGTGATGTTTGTGAAGTGTAGGGGGTAGTGCTTGGGGTAGATTTAGGGTTTAGGGTAGTGTAGTGGTGTTTGTGTAGTGTAGGGAGTCGTGCTGGGAGAAGTTTTTAAGTGTTTAGGGTAGTGCAGTGGTGTTTGGGTAGTAAATGGGTTCGTGCTGGGGTAGATTTATGGTTTAGGGCAGTGCAGTGATGTTTGGGCAGTGTTGGGAGTCGTGCAAGTGGGTGGTGTTTCAGGGTTTAGGGCAGTGCAGTGGTGTTCGGGCAGTGTAAGGGGGTTGTGCAGGGGAGTAATGTTTCAGGGTTTAGGGCAGTGCAGTGATGTTTGGCCAGTGTAGGGGGTCGTGGTGGGGCTAGTGTTTCAGGGTTTAGGGCAGTGCAGTGGTGTTCGGGCAGTGTAGGAGGTCGTGCTGAGGCTAGTGTTTCAGGGTTTAGGGCTGGGCAGTGGTGTTCGGGCAGTGTAGGGTTCATGCTGGGGCTGGTGTTTCAGGGTTTAGGGTGGAGCAGTGGGGTCGGGAACTGTAGGGGGTCATGATGGGGCTGGTGTTTCAGGGTTTAGGGCAGAGCAGTGGTGTAAGGACAGAGTAGGGGGTCGTGCGGGGTGTGGTGTTTCAGGGTCTAGGGCAGAGCAGTGGCGTTCGGGCAGTGTAGGGGTCGTGTTGGGAGTGGTGTTTCAGGGTTTAGGGCAGTGCAGTGGCATTCGGTCAGTGTAGGGGGTCATGCAGGGGGTTGTGTTTCAGGGTTTAGGGCAGTGCAGTGGCGTTCGGGCAGTGTAGGCGGTCATGCAGGGAGGTGGTGTTTCAGGGTTTAGGGCAGTGCAGTGGCATCCGGGCAGTGTGGGGGTTTGTGCAGGGGGGTTGTGTTTCAGGGGTTTGGGCAGTGCAGTGGTGTTCGGGCAGTGTAGGGGGTCATGCTGGGGGTGGAGTTTCAGGGTTTAGGGCAGTGCAGTTGTGTTCGGTCAGTGTATGGGTCATGCTGGGTCTGGTGTTTCAGGGTTTAGAGCAGAGCAGTGGTGCTCGGACAGTGTAGGGGGTCATGCTCGGCGTGGTTATTAGGGTTTAGGGCAGAGCAGTGGTGTTCGGGCAGAGTAGGGTGTCGTGCTGGGGGTGGTGTTTCAGGGATTAGAGCAGAGCAGTGGTGTTCGGGCAATGTAGGAGGTCGTGCTGGGGTTTTTTTTAGGATGTACGGCAGTGCAGTTGTGTTTGGGCAGAGTAGGGGGTCGTGCAGGGGGTGGTGTTTCAGGGTTTAGGGCAGGGCAGTGGTGTTCGGGCAGTATAGGGGGTGTTGCAGGGGGTGGTGTTTCAGGGTTTAGAGCAGTGGTGTTTGGGCAGTGTAGGGGGTGGTGCAGGGGGTGGTGTTTCAGGGTTTAGGGCAGAGCAGTGCAGTGGCATTCTGGCAGTGTAGGGTGTTGTGCAGGGGGTGGTGTTTCAGGGTTTAGGGCAGTGCAGTGGCGTACAGGCAGTGTAGGGGGTCATGCAGGGGGTGGTGTTTCAGGGTATGGGGCAGTGCAGTGGTGTTCAGGCAGTTTAGGGGGTCATGCTGGGGGTGGTGTTCCAGGGCTTAGGGCAGTGCAGTGGAGTTCTTCAGTGTAGGGTTCGTGGTGGGGCTAGTGTTCCAGAGTTTAGGGCAGTGCAGTGGCGTTTGGGCAGTGTAGGGGGTCGTGTTGGGGCTAGTGTTTCAGGGTTTAGGGCAGAGCAGTGGTGTTCGGGCAAAGTAGGGGGTCATGCTGGGGGGGTGTTTCAGGGTTTAGGGCAGTACATTGGTATTCGGTCAGTGTAGGGGGTCGTGCTGGGGGTGGTGTTTCAGGGTTTAGTTAAGTGCAGTGGTGTTCAGGCAGTGTAGGGGGTCGTGCAGGGGGTGGTGTTTCAGGGATTATGGCAGTGCAGTGGTGTTCGGGCAGAGTAGGGGGTCGTGCTGGGGGTGGTGTTTCAGGGATTAGAGCAGAGCAGTGGTGTTTGGCCAATGTAGTGGGTCGTGCTGGGGGTGTTTCAGGGTTTAGGGCAGTGCAGTGGTGTACGGGCAGTGTAGGGGGTCATGCAGGGGGTGGTGTTTCAGGGTTTAGGGCAGTGACGTGGTGTTCTAGCAGTGTAGGGGGTCGTGGTGGGGCTAGTGTTTCAGGGTTTAGGGCAGTGCAGTGTTGTTCGGGCAGTGTAGTGGTCGTGCTGGAGGGTTGTGTTTCAGGGTTTAGGGCTATACATTGGGGTTTGTGTAGTGTAGAGGGTCGTGCTGTTGGAGTGGTGTTTTAGGTTTAGGACAGAACAGTGGTGTTTGGGTAGTGTAGGGGTCATGCTGCGGGTGGTGTATCGGGGTTTAGGGCAGTGCAGAGGCATTCGGGCAGTGTAGGGGGTCATGCTGGGGGTGGTGCTTCAGGGTTTAGGGCAGTGCAGTGGTGTTCGGGCACTGTAGGGGATTGTGCTGGGGCTGGTGTTTCAGGGTTTAGGACAGTGCAGTGGTGTTCGGGCAGTGTAGGGGGTCGTGCTGTGGGTGGTGTTTCAGGGATTAGGGCATTGCAATGGTGTTCGGGCAGTGTAGGGGTCGTGCTGGGGCAAGTGTTTCAGGGTTTAGGGCAGTGCAGTGGTGTTCAGGTAGTGTAGGGGGTCTTGCTGGGGCTAGTGTTTCAGGGTTTAGGGCAGTGCAGTGGTGTTTGGGCAGTGTAGGGGTCGTGCTGGGGCTGGTGTTTCAGGCATTAGAGCAGAGCAGTGGTGCTCGGGCAGTGTAGGGCATCATACTGGGGGAGTGTTTCAGGGTTTAGGGCAGGGCAGTGGAGTTCTGAAAGTGTAGGGTGTCATGCTGGGGCTGGTCTTTCAGGGTTTAGTGCAGTGCACTGGTGTTCGAGCAGTGTAGGAAGTCGTGCTGGGGGTAGTGTTTCAGGGTTTTGGGCAGTGCAGTGGTATTTGGGTAGTGTAGGGGGTTGTGCTGGGGGTAGTGCAGTGGTGTTTGGGTAGTGTAGCGGGTTGTGCTGGGGGTAGTGGTTTAGGGATTAGGGTAGTGCAGTTGTGTTTAGGTAGTGTAGGGGGTACTGTTGGGGGTAGTGTTTTAGGTTTTAGGGTAGTGCAGTGGTGTTTGGGTAGTGTATGAGGTCGTGCTGGGGGTATTGTTTTAGGGTTTAGGGCAGTAGGGTGGCGTTTGGGTAGTGTAGGGGGTCGTGTTGGGGGAAGTGTTTTAAGGTTTAGCGTAGTGCAGTGGTGTTTGGGTAGTGTAGCGGGTCGTGCTGGGGTAGATTTAGGGTTTAGGGTAGTGCAGTGGTGTTTGGGTAGTATAGGGAGTCGTACTGGTGGGAGTGTTTTAGGGTTTAGGGTAGTGCAGTGGTATTTGGGTAGTGTAGGGGGTTGTGCTGGGGGTAGTGTTTTAGGGTTTAGGGTAGTGCAGTGGTGTTTGGGTAGTGTAGTGGGTTGTGCTGGGGGTAGTGGTTTGGGGATTAGGGTAGTGCAGTTGTGTTTGGGTAGTGTAGGGGGTACTGTTGGGGGTAGTGTTTTAGGTTTTAGGGTAGTGCAGTGGTGTTTGGGTAGTGTAAGGGGTCATGCGGGGATAGTGTTTTAGGGTTTAGGGTGGTGCAGTGGTGTTTGGGCAGTTTAGGGGGTTGTGCGGTGGGTAGTGTTTTAGGGTTTAGGGTAGAGCAGTGGTGTTAGGGTAGTGTAGGGATTGTGCTGGGGTAGTGATTTAGGGTTTGGGCAGTAGAGTGGTTTTCGGGCAGTGTAGGAGGTTTCGCAGGGATGGTGTTTCAGGGTTTAGTGCAGTGTTGTTCGGGCAGTGTAGGGGGTCTTGCAGGGGGTGGTGTTTCAGGGTTTAGGGCAAAGCAGTGGTGTTCGGGCAGTGTACGGGGTCATGCAGGGGGTGGTGTTTCAGGACTTATGGCAGGACAGTGGTGTTCGGGCAGTGTAGGGGATTGTGCTGGGGTAGTGATTTAGGGTTTAGGGCAGTACAGTGGTGTTCGGGCAGTGTAGGGGGTTTTGCAGGGGGTGGTGTTTCAGGGTTTGATGCAGTGGTGTTTGGGCAGTGTAGGGGGTCTTGCAGGGGGTGGTATTTCAGGGTTTAGGGCAGTGCAGTGGTGTTCGGGCAATTTACGGGGTCATGCAGGGGGTGGTGTTTCAGGGATTAGGGCAGGGCAGTGGTGTTCGGGCAGTGTAGCGGATCATGCCGGGGGATGGTGTTTCAGGGTTTAGGGCAGTGTAGTGGTGTTCGGGCAGTGTAGGGCGTCATGCTGTGGGTGGAGTTTCAGGGTTTAGGGCAGTGCAGTGGTGTTCAGGCAGTGTAGGGGATCGTGCAGGGGGTTGATGTTTCAGGGGTTTAGGGCAGTGCAGTAGTGTTCGGGCAGTGTAGGGGGTTGTGCAGGGGTGGTGTTTCAGGGTTTAGGGCAGTGCAGTGGTGTTCGGGCAGTGAAGGGGTCGTGGTGGGGCTAGTGTTTCTGGGTTTAGGGCAGTGCAATGGTGTTCGGGCAGTGTAGGGGTCGTGCTGGGTGGTTGTGTTTCAGGGTTTAGGGCTGTACATTGGTGTTTGTGTAGTGAATGGGGTCGTGCGGGGGTAGTGTTTTAGGGTTTAGGGCACTGCTTTGGTGTTTGGGTAGTGTAGGGGGTCATGCTGGGGTAGATTTAGGGTTTAGGTTAGTGCAGTGGTGTTTGGGTAGTATAGGGAGTCGTACTGGGGGAGTGTTTTAGGGTTTAGGGTAGTGCAGTGGTATTTGGGTAGTGTAGGGGGTTGTGCTGGGTGTAGTGTTTTAGGGTTTAGGGTAGTGTAGCGGGTTGTGCTGGGGGTAGTGGTTTAGGGATTAGGGTAGTGCAGTTTTGTTTGGGTAGTGTAGGGGGTACTGCTGTGGGTAGTGTTTTAGGTTTTTGGGTAGTGCAGTGGTGTTTGGGTAGTGTAGGGGGTCAGGCTGGGGTAGTGTTTTAGGGTTTAGGGTAGTGCAGTGGTGATTGTGTAGTGTAGGGGGTAGTGTTTTAGGGTTTAGGGTAGTGCAGTGGTGTTTGTGTAGTGCAGGGGGTCATGCTGGGGGTAGTGATTTAAGGTTTAGGGTAGTGCAGCATTGTTTGGGGAGTGTAGGGGGTCATGTTTTAGGGTTTAGGGTAGTGCATTGGTCTTTGGGTAGTGTAGGGGGTTGTGTTTTAGGGTTTAGGGTAGTACATTGATCTTTGGGCAGTGTAGGGGGTCATGCAGGGGTAGTGTTTTAGGGTTTAGGGTAGTGCAGTGGTGTTTGGGTAGTTTAGGGGTTGTGCGGGGGGTAGGGTTTTAGGGTTTAGGGTAGAGCAGTGGTGTTAAGGTAATGTAGGGGATTGTGCTGGGGTGGTGATTTAGGGTTTAGGGCAGTACAGTGGTGTTCGGGCAGTGTAGGGGGTCTTGCAGGCGGTGGTGTTTCAGGGTTTAGGGCAGTGCAGTGGTGTTCGAGCAGTGTACGGGGTCATGCAGGGGGTGGTGTTTCAGGGATTAGGGCAGGGGTGTTCGGGCAGTGTAGAGGATTGTGCTGGGGTAGTGATTTAGGGTTTAGGGCAGTACAGTGGTGTTCGGGCAGTGTAGGGGGTTTTGCAGGGGGTGGTGTTTCAGGGTTTAGTGCAGTGGTGTTCGGGCAGTGTAGGGGGTCTTGCAGGGGGTGGTGTTTCAGGGTTTAGGGCAGTGCAGGGGTGTTCGGGCAGTGTAAGGGGTCATGCAGGGGGTGGTGTTTCAGGGTTTAGGGCAGTGACGTGGTGTTCTAGCAGTGTAGGGGGTCATGGTGGGGCTAGTGTTTCAGGGTTTAGGGCAGTGCAGTGGTGTTCGGGCAGTGTAGTGGTCGTGCTGGGGGGTTGTGTTTCAGGGTTTAGGGCTATACATTGGGGTTTGTGTAGTGTAGAGGGTCGTGCTGTTGGAGTGGTGTATTAGGTTTAGGACAGAGCAGTGGTGTTTGGGTAGTGTAGGGGTCATGCTGCGGGTGGTGTATCCTGGTTTAGGGCAGTGCAGAGGCATTCGGGCAGTATAGGGGGTCATGCTGGGGGTGGTGCTTCAGGGTTTAGGGCAGTGCAGTGGTGTTCGGGCACTGTAGGGGATTGTGCTGGGGCTGGTGTTTCAGGGTTTAGGACAGTGAAGTGGTGTTCGGGAAGTGTAGGGGGTCGTGCTGGGGGTGGTTTTTCAGGGATTAGGGCATTGCAGTGGTGTTCAGGCAGTGTAGGGGGTCTTGCTGGGGCTAGTGTTTCAGGGTTTAGGGCAGTGCAGTGGTGTTTGGGCAGTGTAGGGGTCGTGCTGGGGCTGGTGTTTCAGGCATTAGAGCAGAGCAGTGGTGCTCGGGCAGTGTAGGGCATCATACTGGGGGAGTGTTTCAGGGTTTAGGGCAGGGCAGTGGAGTTCTGAAAGTGTAGGGTGTCATGCTGGGGCTGGTCTTTCAGGGTTTAGTGCAGTGCACTGGTGTTCGAGCAGTGTAGGAAGTCGTGCTGGGGGTAGTGTTTCAGGGTTTAGGGCAGTGCAGTGGTATTTGGGTAGTGTAGGGGGTTGTGCTGGGGGTAGTGCAGTGGACTTTGGGTAGGGTAGCGGGTTGTGCTGGGGGTAGTGGTTTAGGGATTAGGGTAGTGCAGTTGTGTTTGGGTAGTGTAGGGGGTACTGTTGGGGGTAGTGTTTTAGGTTTTAGGGTAGTGCAGTGGTGTTTGGGTAGTGTATGAGGTCGTGCTGGGGGTATTGTTTTATGGTTTAGGGCAGTGCGGTGGCGTTTGGGTAGTGTAGGGGGTCGTGTTGGGGGAAGTGTTTTAAGGTTTAGGGTAGTGCAGTGGTGTTTGGGTAGTGTAGCGGGTCGTGCTGGGGTAGATTTAGGGTTTAGGGTAGTGCACTGGTGTTTGGGTAGTGTAGGGGTCATGCTGGGGGTAGCTTTAGGGTTTAGGGTAGTGCAGTGGTGTTTGGGTAGTATAGGGAGTCGTACTGGTGGAAGTGTTTTAGGGTTTAGGGTAGTGCAGTGGTATTTGGGTAGTGTAGGGGGTTGTGCTGGGGTAGTGTTTTAGGGTTTAGGGTAGTGCAGTGGTGTTTGGGTAGTGTAGTGGGTTGTGCTGGGGCTAGTGGTTTAGGGATTAGGGTAGTGCAGTTGTGTTTGGGTAGTGTAGGGGGTTGTGCTGGGGGTAGTGTTTTAGGGTTTAGGGTAGTGCAGTGGTGTTTGGGTAGTGTAGTGGGTTGTGCTGGGGGTAGTGGTTTAGGGATTAGGGTAGTGCAGTGGTGTTTGGGTAGTGTAGGGGGTCAGGCTGGGGGTAGTGTTTTAAGGTTTAGGGTAGTGCAGTGATGATTGTGTAGTGTAGGGGTAGTGTTTAAGGGTTTAGGGTAGTGCAGTGGTGTTTGTGTAGTGCAGGGGGTCATGCTGGGGGTAGTCTTTTAAGGTTTACGGTAGTGCAGCATTGTTTGGGTAGTGTAGGGGGTCATGTTTTAGGGTTTAGGGTAGTGCATTGGTCTTTGGGTAGTGTAGGGGGTCGTGTTTTAGGGTTTAGGGTAGTACATTGATATTTGGGTAGTGTATGGGGTCATGCAGGGGTAGTGTTTTAGGGTTCAGGGTAGTGCAGTGGTGTTTGGGTAGCGTAGGGGGTCATGCGGGGATAGTGTTTTAGGGTTTAGGGTAGTGCAGTGGTGTTTGGGTAGTTTAGGGGGTTGTGCGGGGGGTAGTGTTTTAGGCTTTAGGGTAGAGCAGTGGTGTTAGGGTAGTGTAGGGGATTGTGCTGGAGTAGTGATTAAGGGTTTGGGCAGTAGAGTGGTTTTCGGGTAGTGTAGGAGGTTTTGCAGGGAGTGGTGTTTCAGGGTTTAGTGCAGTGTTGTTCGGGCAGTGTAGGGGGTCTTGCAGGGGGTGATGTTTCAGGGTTTAGGGCAGTGCAGTGGTGTTCGGGCAGTGTACGGGGTCATGCAGGGGGTGGTGTTTCAGGAATTAGGGCAGGACAGTGGTGTTCGGGCAGTGTAGGGGATTGTGTTGGGGTAGTGATTTAGGGTTTAGGGCAGTACAGTGGTGTTCGGGCAGTGTAGGGGGTTTTGCAGGGGGTGGTGTTTCAGGGTTTAGTGCAGTGGTGTTTGGGCAGTGTGGGGGTCTTGCAGGGGGTGGTGTTTCAGGGTTTAGGGCAGTGCAGTGGTGTTCGGGCAATGTACGGGGTCGTGCAGGGGGTGGTGTTTCAGGGATTAGGGCAGGGCACTGGTGTTCGGGCAGTATAGCGGGTCATGCCGGGGGATGGTGTTTCAGGGTTTAGGGCAGTGTAGTGGTGTTCGGGCAGTGTAGGGGGTTGTGCAGGGGTGGTGTTTCAGGGTTTAGGGCAGTGCAGTGGTGTTTGGGCAGTGAAGGGGGTCGTGGTGGGGCTAGTGTTTCAGGGTTTAGGGCAGTGCAATGGTGTTCGGGCCGTGTAGGGGTCGTGCTGGGTGGTTGTGTTTCAGGGTTTAGGGCTGTACATTGGTGTTTGTGTAGTGAATGGGGTTGTGCGGGGGTAGTGTTTTAGGGTTTAGGGCACTGCTTTGGTGTTTGGGTAGTGTAGGGGGTCGTGCTGGGGGTAGATTTAGGGTTTAGGTTAGTGCAGTGGTGTTTGGGTAGTATAGGGAGTCGTACTGGGGGAGTGTTTTAGGGTTTAGGGTAGTGCAGTGGTATTTGGGTAGTGTAGGGGGTGTGCTGGGTGTAGTGTTTTAGGGTTTAGGGTAGTGTAGCGGGTTGTGCTGGGGGTAGTGGTTAAGGGATTAGGGTAGTGCAGTTTTGTTTGGGTAGTGTAGGGGGTACTGCTGGGGGTAGTGTTATAGGTTTTAGGGTAGTGCAGTGGTGTTTGGGTAGTGTAGGGGGTCGGGCTGGGGGTAGTGTTTTAGGGTTTAGGGTAGTGCAGTGGTGATTGTGTAGTGTAGGGGGTAGTGTTTTAGGGTTTAGGGTAGTGCAGTGGTTTTTATGTAGTGCAGGGGGTCATGCTGGGGGTAGTGATTTAAGGTTTAGGGTAGTGCAGCATTGTTTGGGTAGTGTAGGGGGTCATGTTTTAGGGTTTAGGGTAGTGCATTGGTCTTTGGGTAGTGTAGGGGGTTGTGTTTTAGGGTTTAGGGTAGTACATTGATCTTTGGGTAGTGTAGGGGGTCATGCAGGGGTAGTGTTTTAGGTGTTTGGGTAGTTTAGGGGTTGTGCGGGGGGTAGTGTTTTAGGAATTAGGGTAGAGCAGTGGTGTTAGGGTAATATAGGGGATTGTGCTGGGGTGGTGATTTAGGGTTTAGGGCAGTACAGTGGTGTTCGAGCAGTGTAGGAGGTTTTACAGGGGGTGGTGTTTCAGGGTTTAGCGCAGTGGTGTTCGGGCAGTGTAGGGGGTCTTGCAGGGGGTGGTGTTTCAGGGTTTAGGGCAGTGCAATGGTGTTCGAGCAGTGTACGGGGTCATGCAGGGGGTGGTGTTTCAGGGATTAGGGCAGGGGTGTTCGGGCAGTGTAGGGGATTGTGCTGGGGTAGTGATTTAGGGTTTGGGGCAGTACAGTGGTGTTCGGGCAGAGTAGGGGGTTTTGCAGGGGGTGGTGTTTCAGGGTTTAGTGCAGTGGTATTCGGGCAGTGTAGGGGGTCTTGCAGGGGGTGGTGTTTCAGGGATTAGGGCAGGGCAGTGGTGTTCGGGCAGTGTAGGGCGTCATGCTGGGGGTGGAGTTTCAGGGTTTAGGGCAGTGCAGTGGTGTTCAGGCAGTGTAGGGGGTCGAGCAGGGGGTTGATGTTTCAGGGTTTAGGGCAGTGCAGTGGTGTTCGGGCAGTGCAGGGGGTCGTTGCAGGGGGTGGTGTTTCAGGGTTTAGGGCAGTGCAGTGGTGTTCGGGCAGTGAAGGGGGTCGTGGTGGGGCTATTGTTTCAGGGTTTATGGCAGTGCAATGGTGTTTGGGCAGTGTAGGTGTCGTGCTGGGTGGTTGTGTTTCAGGGTTTAGGGCTGTACATTGGTGTTTGTGTAGTGAAGGGGGTCGTGCGGGGGTAGTGTTTTAGGGTTTAGGGCACTGCATTGGTTTTTGGGTTGTGTAGGGAGTCGTGCTGGGGGTGGTGTTTTAGGTTGAGGACAGAGCAGTGGTGTTTGGATAGTGTAGGGGGTTGTGCTGGGGGTGGTGTTTCAGGGTTTAGGGCAGTGCAGTGGTGTTCGGGCAGTGTAGGGGGTTGTGCTGGTGTTGGTGTTTTAGGGTTTAGGGCAGTTCAGTGGTATTCGGGCTGTGTAGAGGGTCATGCTAGGGGTGGTGTTTCAGGGTTTAGAGCAGTGCAGTGGTGTTCGGGCATTATAGGGGTGGTGGTGGGGCTAGTGTTTCAGGGTTTTGGGCAGTGCAGTGGTGTTCGGGCAGTGTAGGGGTTCATGCTGGTTTTGGTGTTTCAGGGTTTAGGGCAGTGCAGTCGTGTTTGGGCAGTGTAGGTGTCGTGCTGGGGCTGGTGTTTCAGAGTTTAGGGCAGAGCAGTGGTGTTCGGGCAGTGTAGGGGGTCATGCTGGGGGTGGTGTTTTAGGGTTTAGTACAGAGCAATGGTGTTCGGGTAGAGTAGGGGGTCGTGCTGGGGATGGTGTTTCAGGGTTTAAGACAGAGCAGTGGTGTTCGGGCAGTGTAGGGGGTTGTGCTGGGGATGGTGTTTCAGGGTATAGGCCACTGCAGTGGTGTTCGGGCAGTGTAGGAGCTCATGCAGGGGGTGGTGTTTCAGGGTTTAGGGAGGGCAGTGGTGTTCGGGCAGTGTAGGGGGTCTTGCAGGGGGTGGTGTTTCAGGGTTAAGAGCAGTGGTGTTCGGGCAGTGTATGGGGTCTTGCTGGGGTTGGTGTTTCAGGGTTTAGGACAGTGCAGTGGTTTTCGAGCAGTGTAGGGGGTCATGCTGGGGGTGGTGTTTCAGGGTTTAGGGCAGTGCAGTGGTGTTCAGGCAGTGTAGGGGGTCATGCTGGGGGTGGTGTTTCAGGGTTTAGGGCAGTGCAGTGGTGTTCGGGCAGTATAGGGTGTCGTGCTGGGGGTGGTGTTTCAGGGTTTAGGGCAGTGCAGTGGTGTGCAGGCAGTGTAGGGGTTGTGCTGGGGTGGTGTTTCAGGGTTTAGGGCAGTGCAGTGGTGTTTGGGCAGTGTAGGCGGTCATACTTGGGGTAGTGTTTTAGGGTTTAGGGCAGTGTAGTGGTGTTTGTGTAGTTTAGGGGGTCATGCTGGGGTAGTGTTTTAGGGATTAGGGCAGTGCAGTGCAGTGGTGTTCGTGCAGTGTAGGGGGTCGTGTTGGGGTAGTGTTTTAGGGTTTAGGGCAGTGCAGTGGCGTTTGTGTAGTTTCAGCGCATGTGCTGTATCGCCAGGCAAGACCTAAAAAGCAATGCACCAAGATGGCTGCCAAGACTTACTGGATTGAAGTGTCGGCAGCCAATTAGAGCCAAGCTTGTGCTTGTGTAGTTAGGTCCCGCCCAGATATATAAAGGTTTTTTTCCTTTAATATCGCGAAAACTACTGAACGGATTTATACCATTTTAAAAAAAGGGCGCTTTCTGAACCAAGCACTACTTTTTTGCCAAATTTGGTGTAATTCCGTTCAGCAGTTTTGGCTGTAACCGTGTCTAAAGTTTCCTATGAGAAAAATGATTTTCTGATCTCTATTTTTTTAATTTCTCAGGAACTATTGAACGGATTAACACCATTTAAAAAAGAGGTCTCTTTCTGAAACAAGGGCTACCTTTTTCAGATATTACATCACTGTATTTAGACACTTATTTACCCATGTCTTCTTCCATTAATCTTTAGCTATACATATATTACAAATATTTATTTTTCATAAAGACACATATGTCATCAGTGATGTAATATCTGACGTCATC
The DNA here is from genome assembly GCF_964204655.1 of Triturus cristatus. Classification (NCBI taxonomy): domain Eukaryota; kingdom Metazoa; phylum Chordata; class Amphibia; order Caudata; family Salamandridae; genus Triturus; species Triturus cristatus. The sequence continues at coordinate 509,069,550 of NC_140579.1, read as the reverse complement.
AGCAGAGGATTGCGGTCGCGTGAGTTATAGTTGCCTGCACTAACTATAACGGGGGAATTTCATTGGTTTTTTACGAGTGAAATGTCCAGCTAACTATAACATGTGTGAAACCTATGGTTTTTTAAGTGAATTTGTAAGGTTTTTTAAAAGTCTTAATTCGTAACTATAACGTGTGTGAAACCTATGGTTGTTTCAGTGAATTTGTACGGTTTTTTAAATGCTAAGTTATGTATTTATTAATTATTTTTTTTTCAGGTTTTTCACCGTGCGCGCACCGTGATTTTTTTTAAATCGCGCACGGTGCGTGCACTGTGGGCGCTCGGTGCGCTTCGCGCACCGAGCACCCACGGTTCGCAGTGCGTGCCGTGCGCACCTCGCGATTTTTTCAAAATAAAAAAAAAAAATTTTTTCTCCGTTGGGGGTCCTTCTGTGACCCCCTGACCAAGGCTAGGGGGTCAGGAACTGTCCACTCTGCCCCCTTTTCACGTTGTCCACCTTTTTTTTTCACCCCCTCAGACTGCGAGAGACAAAATGGCGGCCGACACTTCCTGGTTTCGACCGATTCGAATGTTTACCGACATCTAACAACCAATCAGAATTCCGCTCGCGCGTGGCATGGTGCGCGCACAGTGCGCGCACGGTGCACGCGTATAGATATTGATATGCTTTAAGACGCTATTTTCTCAGGAAATACTGAACAGATTTACACCAGACCTGCAAAAGGCACTTCCTTGACCTTATTGCTACCTCTCTGCCAAATTTCACGTAATTCTGTTCAGCCGTTCGGGCTGTAGCTGCGACTAAAGGTCCTATGGAAAAATGCATGGGAAAACGCGTTTTGGGACCCCCCCTTTTTCTCGGCCCCCGCTTGACGAATCACCCCGAGACTTTCTGGGTAGGAGCTGAGCGGAGCGCCCCATTAGTTTTGAAAATTTCGCGAGGATTCGTCAACCGGCGGCAAAGTTATTCAAAATAGAATTTTGAGATTTCCTATGGAAACTAGATTGTAACTATAACTATCTACTGGAGACCGCCAGTAGATAATATTTATATATATTATCTACTGGCGGTCGCCAGTAGATAGTTATAGTTAGGACCGTGTTTCCATAGGAAATCTCAAAATTCTATTTTGAATAACTTTGGCACCGGTTGACGAATCCTCGCAACATTTTCAAAACTAATGGGGCGCTACGCTCCACTCCTACCCTGAAAGTCTCGGGGTGATTTGTCAAGCGGGGGCTGAGAAAAAAGGGGGGTCCCAAAACGCGTTTTCCCCATGCATTTTTCCATAGGACCTTTAGACACAGCTACAGCCCGAACGGCTGAACAGAGTTACTTGAAATTTGGCAGAGAGGTAGTCTACAGGTCAAGGATGTGCCTTTTGTAGGTTTGGTGTAAATCTGTTCAGTATTTCCTAAGAAAATAGCATTTAAATCAATATATATATCTGTAAGCGCGCTCCGAGCGCGCACCGTAAGCTTACCGTACGCGTACGGTGCCGTGCGCGAGCGCGATTCTGATTGGCTGTTAGATCTTAGTAAACATTCGAATCGGTCGAAACCAGGAAGTGTCGGCCGCCATTTTCTCTCTCGCACTCTGAGGGGGGGAGGAAAACCAAAGTTGGATAACATGAAAAGGGGCAGGCTAGACAGCTCCTGACCCCCTAGCCTTGGTCAGGGTGTCCCAGAAGGACCCCCAAGGCCAAAAATAAAAAACATTTTTTTTTTAAAAAACGCCGAATGCGCTTACCGTACGCGTACGGCAAAAAATAAATAAAAAAACAAATAAACTCCACATATTCCCCCCCCCCGTGTGCAAAAGGTGCCTGCAGAGCATCTTTTATGCATGGCATATAAATCCGATGAACATTTAATAGATAACCTTTCACAACGAAGCGCATAATATGTCCTCCGTGTGCGGACGGTGCGCGAAGCACATCGTGCGTACATGGCCCATCCAGCGTAACGTGGGCACGCGGTGTGCGTAGCGCACCGCGTGCCCACCGTGCGTGCACGGCACTAACTGCGTAAAGTGGGCGCGCGGTGCGCAAAGCGCACCGTGCGCGCACGGAACGAACTGCGTGAAGTGGGCGCGCACGGCACGAACGGCGTAAAGTAACTTAGCATTTAAAAAAACGTACAAATTCACTGAAAAAACCATAGGTTTCACACACGTTATAGTTAGGAATTAGCATTTAAAAAACCTTGCAAATTCACTGAAAAAACCATAGGTTTCACACAAGTTATAGTTAGCTGTACATTTCACTCGTAAAAAAACCAATGAAATTCCACGTTATAGTTAGTGCAGGCAACTATAACTCACGCGACCCCAATCCTCTGCTGATGCTAATACTGTATTTAGACACTTATTTGCCCATGTCTTCTTCCATTAAATTTTAGCTATACATATATTACAAATATTTTTTTTTCATAAAGACACATATGTCATCAGCAGAGGATTGCGGTCGCGTGAGTTATAGTTGCCTGCACTAACTATAACGTGGAATTTCATTGGTTTTTTACGAGTGAAATGTACAGCTAACTACAACTTGTGTGAAACCTATGGTTTTTTCAGTGAATATATATATATATATATATATATATATATATTGATTCCAATGGTGCCCTTCAGCTTTGAGAACGCACTCGGCAACTGCCTCCCGTGGGGTTTAAACATCAGCTTGTGTCAGCATTCCTGGAATTAAATCATCGCCCGACGCGTTTCAGGGTACTTCACCCCTTAATCATGGGCTGCTTAAACAAAGTTAGTACACGAATGTTCTCCTTTTAAAGACGTTGTTTAATTGGCTCATTATCCTCAGTGGGTTGTGCTTAGTGCTTAGAGCATGTTGGGACTCGTAGTCCTAAGGAGAAAAATAGTACCTTTCCCACAGTGGGTTCGTGCACTCTTTGTATAGTAAAAGTCCATTATTTTCCTCTTGTAGGCTCCCAAACACTGGCACAAGTTCTTTTCATCTGGCAGAATGCGCTGAAAGTGGTTTGAACACAGTTTTCAATCCTCAGCCTCTTAATATTGAAAGATGGTGCTGTTCTCCACGACGCAGGCCGCCGTGACATTAATTGATTCCAATGGTGCCCTTCAGCTTTGAGAACGCACTCGGCAACTGCCTCCCGTGGGGTTTAAACATCAGCTTGTGTCAGCATTCCTGGAATTAAATCATCGCCCGACGCGTTTCAGGGTACTTCACCCCTTAATCATGGGCTGCTTAAACAAAGTTAGTACACGAATGTTCTCCTTTTAAAGACGTTGTTTAATTGGCTCATTATCCTCAGTGGGTTGTGCTTAGTGCTTAGAGCATGTTGGGACTCGTAGACCTAAGGAGAAAAATAGTACCTTTCCCACAGTGGGTTCGTGCACTCTTTGTATAGTAAAAGTCCATTATTTTCCTCATGTAGGCTCCCAAACACTGGCACAAGTTCTTTTCATCTGGCAGAATGCGCTGAAAGTGGTTTGAACACAGTTTTCAATCCTCAGCCTCTTAATATTGAAAGATGGTGCTGTTCTCCTCGACGCAGGCCGCCGTGACATTAATTGATTCCAATGGTGCCCTTCAGCTTTGAGAACGCACTCGGCAACTGCCTCCCGTGGGGTTTAAACATCAGCTTGTGTCAGCATTCCTGGAATTAAATCATCGCCCGACGCGTTTCAGGGTACTTCACCCCTTAATCATGGGCTGCTTAAACAAAGTTAGTACACGAATGTTCTCCTTTTAAAGACGTTGTTTAATTGGCTCATTATCCTCAGTGGGTTGTGCTTAGTGCTTAGAGCATGTTGGGACTCGTAGTCCTAAGGAGAAAAATAGTACCTTTCCCACAGTGGGTTCGTGCACTCTTTGTATAGTAAAAGTCCATTATTTTCCTCTTGTAGGCTCCCAAACACTGGCACAAGTTCTTTTCATCTGGCAGAATGCGCTGAAAGTGGTTTGAACACAGTTTTCAATCCTCAGCCTCTTAATATTGAAAGATGGTGCTGTTCTCCACGACGCAGGCCGCCGTGACATTAATTGATTCCAATGGTGCCCTTCAGCTTTGAGAACGCACTCGGCAACTGCCTCCCGTGGGGTTTAAACATCAGCTTGTGTCAGCATTCCTGGAATTAAATCATCGCCCGACGCGTTTCAGGGTACTTCACCCCTTAATCATGGGCTGCTTAAACAAAGTTAGTACACGAATGTTCTCCTTTTAAAGACGTTGTTTAATTGGCTCATTATCCTCAGTGGGTTGTGCTTAGTGCTTAGAGCATGTTGGGACTCGTAGTCCTAAGGAGAAAAATAGTACCTTTCCCACAGTGGGTTCGTGCACTCTTTGTATAGTAAAAGTCCATTATCCAGAGCGATATCGAGTGACCTCTTAAATGCTCAAGGGCACTTTGTTTTCAGACATTTCACACGGCCGCCCTGCCGTGAAGAGGAGCACCATCTTTAATGGAAAGAGGCTGAGGTGTGGTACTAAACAACGCTGTGTCAGCATATCGTTCTACATGCAAACTGAGCTTGTCCCAAGGCTCCATCACCTACTAAGGTTACAACAAAGCTTTTAATTATAAACGCGCATTGACTTTACTTAAAGATATTATTGTTCATAGTACGGACTCTAAGTCCCATCATGCATTGCTGTACTAAACAAACGCCCATTGAGGGTCTACAATGAAATAAAAGAACACCGGAAGTACTGTGAAATCTTCAGTGTGATGTTTTTTCAGAAGCAGCCCAGGAAGAAGAGGATTCTTACCTCGAAACGCGTCGGCTCCAAACATGAAATCGGAGCATTTGGGGGAAGCTGCTTTACAATGCTGAATTGGCCAGAGCGATATCGAGTGACCTCTTAAATGCTCAAGGGCACTTTGTTTTCAGACATTTCACACGGCCGCCCTGCCGTGAAGAGGAGCACCATCTTTAATGGAAAGAGGCTGAGGTGTGGTACTAAACGACGCTGTGTCAGCATATCGTTCTACATGCAAACTGAGCTTGTCCCAAGGCTCCATCACCTACTAAGGTTACAACAAAGCTTTTAATTATAAACGCGCATTGACTTTACTTAAAGATATTATTGTTCATAGTACGGACTCTAAGTCCCATCATGCATTGCTGTACTAAACAAACGCCCATTGAGGGTCTACAATGAAATAAAAGAACACCGGAAGTACTGTGAAATCTTCAGTGTGATGTTTTTTCAGAAGCAGCCCAGGAAGAAGAGGATTCTTACCTCGAAACGCGTCGGCTCCAAACATGAAATCGGAACATTTGGGGGAAGCTGCATTACAATGCTGAATTGGCCAGAGCGATATCGAGTGACCTCTTAAATGCTCAAGGGCACTTTGTTTTCAGACATTTCACACGGCCGCCCTGCCGTGAAGAGGAGCACCATCTTTAATGGAAAGAGGCTGAGGTGTGGTACTAAACGACGCTGTGTCAGCATATCGTTCTACATGCAAACTGAGCTTGTCCCAAGGCTCCATCACCTACTAAGGTTACAACAAAGCTTTTAATTATAAACGCGCATTGACTTTACTTAAAGATATTATTGTTCATAGTACGGACTCTAAGTCCCATCATGCATTGCTGTACTAAACAAACGCCCATTGAGGGTCTACAATGAAATAAAAGAACACCGGAAGTACTGTGAAATCTTCAGTGTGATGTTTTTTCAGAAGCAGCCCAGGAAGAAGAGGATTCTTACCTCGAAACGCGTCGGCTCCAAACATGAAATCGGAGCATTTGGGGGAAGCTGCATTACAATGCTGAATTGGCCAGAGCGATATCGAGTGACCTCTTAAATGCTCAAGGGCACTTTGTTTTCAGAAATTTCACACGGCCGCCCTGCCGTGAAGAGGAGCACCATCTTTAATGGAAAGAGGCTGAGGTGTGGTACTAAACGACGCTGTGTCAGCATATCGTTCTACATGCAAACTGAGCTTGTCCCAAGGCTCCATCACCTACTAAGGTTACAACAAAGCTTTTAATTATAAACGCGCATTGACTTTACTTAAAGATATTATTGTTCATAGTACGGACTCTAAGTCCCATCATGCATTGCTGTACTAAACAAACGCCCATTGAGGGTCTACAATGAAATAAAAGAACACCGGAAGTACTGTGAAATCTTCAGTGTGATGTTTTTTCAGAAGCAGCCCAGGAGGAAGAGGATTCTTACCTCGAAACGCGTCGGCTCCAAACATGAAATCGGAGCATTTGGGGGAAGCTGCATTACAATGCTGAATTGGCCAGAGCGATATCGAGTGACCTCTTAAATGCTCAAGGGCACTTTGTTTTCATATATATATATATATATATATATATATATATATATATAATCTACTGGCGGTCGCCAGTAGATAGTTATAGTTAGGACCTATTTTCCATAGGAAATCTGCAACATTCTATTGGGAATTTCTTTGGCGCCGATTGACGAATCTTCACGAAATTCTCCAAACTTTTGGCCAGCTCTGCTCTGCTCCTACCCTAAAAGTTTTGTGGTGATTCGTCAAGCGGGGGCCGAGAAAAAAGGGGGGTCCCAAAACGCATTTTCCCCATGCAATTTCCCATAGGATCTGTTGTCGCAGCTACAGCCCGAACCGCTGAACGGAATGACACCAAATTTGGCAAAGAGGTAGTCCTCAGTTCGGACTCGTGCCTTTTGCATACTTGGTGTGAATCTGTTCAGTAGTTCCTGAGAAAATTAGGGTAAAAAAGTTAGTGATATCTATGGCCGGGGAGGATCCGCGGACCCTTCCCGCACCGTAAGCGAACCCTCCCCGAACAGAGCGCGCTGAATGCTAATTGGCTGTCGAGCGTCTCTCTACATTCGAAACCAGGAACTGTTGGCGGCCATTTTCTGCCTCGGTAGAAGCGAGGCTGAAGAAGCAAGGGGAATAAGTGTGTAAAACATATAAAGGGGGCAGAGATAAAATACTCTGACCCTCTAGAGGTGCTTAGGGGGTCCTAGAAGGACCCCCTGGGGCCCGCCTTTTTAAAACAAAAAAATCAGTGAAATGCACGCACGGTGCGCACATCCTATCGCGTTGGATGCACGGATTCTCTCGCGGTGGGTGCGCGGATCTACGGCAACGTTTTTTGAAAAACGACAAGAAATCATTGGTTGTATAACAACTTTCTACACTGAAAGGTAGGGTGTATATTTTTGTTTTTTAAAGGTATGATTGTTATTGGTTAACAAAAACAGATTGTAAGGAACATTATATATGATAAGCTGATATGTTGAAAAGTCAAGCACACTTCCTGTCTTGTGTAGGAACATTGTGTGCTGAACTTGTGACCTGTGAGCTCAGTGCAGTGTTCCATGACCTGTTTCTATGGTAACAGGCAGAAGGCAGATTGGGGGAAGGGTTGAAATGTATTTCAGTTGGAAAGGGTTGAAATGTTTAACCAATAGAAATGTGTGTTTGCTTTTGAGTTTATGTGCGAAGGATTGTGATTTGATGTTTACATGTATATGTGTGGAAAATGAAAGGGAAACGTTTTCATTCTTTGCTTTTGCTGAGAGGTGCACAGTGCAGAGATTCTGTACAAGAAAATATGGTGAGTGATTGATATACTCCTTAATCTACAAAAGAACTTGAAAGATGAGTTATTTAATTGTGAGGGGATGTTTGTAGACTATTTTAATCAGACTCATGTATTTTTCCTGCTAAAGTGTAGGGAGTACTTTTTTTCTCTACAATGTGTGTGCATGTAGAAACCATTCTGTGATAGGCATTTGTGTTTTTCATGTGTTTGTAGACAGATAACTGTGCAGTTTTTATATTTTGGTAGAATTAGAAACCAGTCATTGTTCATGAATTTGTGAAATGAGTTATGTTATATTTCTATACTAAAATGTAGTACTACTTCTAGATGAAGAAATGTGTTTTGATATAGTGCAAGGGATAGTGTTGTTTGTCTAGAATCACACAGTGAGTCTGTGGGCATTTGGGAACCACAGTGAGAGAAGCATTTGGTAACATCGTGTATTTGCTGACAGATAACTGTTTTAAAACTTGTTATGTTGTCAAGTTTTAGTAGCATTAGAAGACAGGGCTTATGCTTTCATTAAATGAGTCAGGTTTTGACATAAAAGTGCAGTCCTGAAATATGTAGATTGTGTGCAGTTCCCTTACCACTTGCACTGTAGTGGATGAGTTTTGGTAAACTTATAGGGATAGTGGTGCTTGTCTAGAATCACACTGTGAGTTAGTGCGTATTTGGGATCAGTGTGAGAGAATCATTTGGTTAAATCATGTATTTGCTGACAGATAACTGTTTTAAAATCTGTCATGTGAAGTTTTAGTAGCATTAGAATCCTGTCTTTGCTTAGATTTGATTAAATGAGTCATGCCTTGACACTGATGTGTTGTACTTAAATATGTAGATTGTGTGCAGTTCCCTTACCCCTTCCACAGTAGTGAATGATTGTTGGTAAAGTCCTAGGATAGTGTTGATTGTCTAAAATCACACTGTGAGTCTGTGTGCATTTGGGTGAGGATTGTGAGAGAAGCATTTGGTAACATCGTGTATTTACTGACATAGTAATGAGTTTTGGTAAACTCCTAGGGATAGTGTTGTTTGTCTAGAATCACACTGTGAGTCTGTGTCATATGGGAACCACTGTGAGAAAAGTGTTTGGTAAGATCGTGTATTTGCTGACAGATAAGTGTTATAAAACATGTCATGTTGTCAAGTTTTAGTAGCATTAGAAGACAGTTATGGCTTATGCTTTCATTATATGAGTCAGGCATTGACAGTAAATTGCAGTTGTGAAATATGTAGATTGTGTGCAGTTTGCTTACCACTTGCATTGTAGTGAATGAGTTTTGGTAAACTCATAGGGATAGTGGTGCTTGTCTAGAATCACACTGTGAGTTAGTGTGTATTTGGGATCACTGTGAGAGAAGCATTTGGTAACATCATGTATTTGCTGACAGATAACTGTTTTAAAACCTGTCATGTTGTGAAGTTTTAGTAGGATTAGAATCCAGTCTTTGCTTATGCGTTGATTAAATGAGTCATGCTTTGACACTGATGTGGTGTACTTAAATATGTAGATTGTGTGCAGTACCATTAACTCTTCCAGAGTAGTGAATGAGTTTTGGTAAACTCCTAGGATAGTGTTGCTTGTCTAAAATCACACTGTGAGTCTGTGTGCATTTGGGTAAGGATAGTGAGAGAAGCATTTGGTAACATCGTGTATTTGCTGACATATACCTGTTTTAAAACCTGTCATGTTGTGAAGTTTTAGTAGGATTATAATCCAGTCTTTGCTTATGCGTTGATTAAATGAGTCATGCTTTGACACTGATGTGGTGTACTTAAATATGTAGATTGTGTGCAGTACCATTAACTCTTCCAGAGTAGTGAATACGTTTTGGTAAACTCCTAGGATAGTGTTGCTTGTCTAAAATCACACTGTGAGTCTGTGTGCATTTGGGTAAGGATTGTGAGAGAAGCATTTGGTAACATCGTGTATTTGCTGACATATACCTGTTTTAAAACCGGTCATGTTATGAAGTTTTAGTAGAATTAGAAGCCAGTCTTTGCTTATGCTTTGATTATATGAGTCAGGCTTTGACATAAAAGTGCAGTCCTGAAATATGAAGATTGTGTGCAGTTCGCTTACCACTTCCACAGTAGTGAATGATTTTTGGTAAACTACTAGGTATAGTGGTTGTTGTGTAGAATCACACTGTGAGTCTGTGTGCATTTGAGAACCACTGTGAGAGAGGCATTTGGTAACATCGTGTATTTGCTGACAGATAACTAATTTAAAACCTGTTATGTTGTCAAGTTTTAGTAGCATTAGAAGCTAGTCTTTGCTTATGCATTGATAAAATGAGTCAGGGTTTGACACTAAGGTGTAGTACCATGTACTATTCTGTTCACTGTGGCAGAACTGAAAATTTAAAAGTTTTACCTAAGCACTGTCCTATAAGTAGTCTGATTATTTAGTCAGAATCTAAGTACCAAATAGACTGCTTCACATTTCTATGCAGTATGCATGTAGTGTTCTAACATACTATACACTTGTCTTTTACACCTTCAATTCCCTAGTCAGTATCCATACTCTTCCAGGAAACATCCTGTCACTTCCTTTGCAGTCCTCTAGAGACCCATTCAACAGCATGTACTAATCCATTCACTGTGCCAAAACCCAAACACTTATCAATTCACCCAGACACTCTCTTTCCAGTACTCTAATGATTCAGTCACTGCCTAAGTATTCATGCACAGAGCCAGGTCTTTGCATATGGACTTCTTCAAACCCCTATCCACTATGCATGCAGTCCTCTAAGCACCTACACACTTGTATTTCACTCCTTCAATTCCCCAGTCAGTATCCGTTCACTTCCAGCAAACACCCTGTCACTCCATTTGCACTCCTCTAGTGACCCATTCAGCATAATGTACTAATCCATTCACTGCGCCAAACCCTAATAAATTCACCCAGGCACTCTCCTTGCAGTACTCTAACCATTCAGTCAGTACCCAAGTACTCATTCAGTGACCCAGGCCTTAGTATATGGACTGCTTCAAACTGTTATCCACTATACATGCAGCCCTCTAACCACCTACACAATTGTCTTTCTCACCTTCAATTCCCTAGTCAGTATCCATACACTTTCAGGAAATACCCTGTCACTCCCCTTGCAGTCCTCTACTGACCCATTCAGCATCATGTACTAATCCATTCACTGTGCCAAAACCCAAACACTTATAAATTCACCGAGATACTATCTTTGCAGTACTCTAATCATTCAGTCAGTGCCTAAGTATTCATACACTGAGCCAGGCCTTAGCACATGGACTGCTTCAAACCCCTATGCACTATGCATGCAGTCTTCTAACCACCTAGATACTTGTCTTTCACACATTCAATTTCCTAGTCAGTATCCATACAGTCCAGCACTTGTGACTGCCTTTGCACTCCTCTAGTGAGTCATTCAGTACCAAGTACTAATCCATTCCCTGTGTGAAAAGCCTAGCACTAATAAATTCACCTAGGCAATCTCTTTGTTGAAGTCTAATCATTCAGTCAGTACCCAAGTAGTCATGCAGTGAGCAAGGCCTTAGCACATAGACTGCTTTAAATGCCTATGCAGTATTGATGCAGTCCTCTAATCACCTACACAGTTGTGTTTCACACCTTGAATTCCCTAGTTAGTATTCATACTCTTCTAGCAAACACCCTGTCACTCACCCAGTGTGTCTACTTATAGTACTGTAATCATTTAGTCAGTTAGCATGTAGTCTTTTAGTGAGGTAGGCTTTAGGGCATGAACTGCTTCAAAGTAGTATGAACTATGCATGTAGTGTTTTAATGATCGTCACACTTGTGGTTCAGGGCTATAGTTTCTTAGTCAGTTTTTATATAAAATGTGTTTGTACAGTAATTGAATAGTATAAATTTGAAAGTTATTAATATACATTTATTTGTGATTCTTTTTTACAGATACAGAATAGGAGTGTTTCTCATCCGTTTGCACTCTTCTCGTGCAAGATTGTTTGGATGAAGGGTCCTTCAGTGTTTCATCATACTTGCCGTGCCGTACGAGTATTTCTTGTTAGGATCCCCTCGCAACAGAACTCTTTTGTAAATCTTGCACGTGACCAAGGTGGCATTGATCTTTGTTTGCCCCTTGGGAAAAGTAAAAAATGTCCACACCACTGAAGGAAAACGTTGTGGGCGTGGTGCCTTCTGCAAAAAAAAATCCTCAGATTCGGTAAATATTTTAAAGCGGCAACAATTACAGTTTTTGTAAGTTAAACTTATTAAATTTTGTTAGCTGTATACATTTTATATATCTATGATTTGTTTCTTGTCGTATTTTGTTAAGAATACCATGTTGTTGTTTTTTTTAACAATCTTTTTGATTTTGCAGGTCTGTCATCGACATCCGTGGTTCCCACAGGAGTGTTCCGCTTTGTTGTTTTGTATTATGGTTGTTACATTTTGTTTATTAATTTATTGTTTATATTTATGTTAATAAAAATATAAAGTTTGAAAATAGTTTAATGTTTATATATTTATTATTATAAAAAATAAGGTTTGAAAAAATATATAATAATGTTTTTGGTTGTTCTCTTAAGTGCTGTGTGACTCTTTCTTGTTCTTATTACTGTTATTTGATGGAGTCCACCATGGTGTTAAATTTTGGGGTACTTATCGCTGGAATACTAGTGATATCTGCAGTTTGCACCAACTTCTGAATAGTATGTTAGATTTTTCTGAACTTTACTTCCGTTAAAGTGCTGATAATGAAATAGATAGTAGCCGTTCCCGTGCAAAAAGACATGAGGTGCACATTTGCGATTTATTCTAAATACTAAAATCCTGTATTGTATTGCACTGAGGTATTGGCTGCACTTACAGTGTACACATGAAATCTATTAAGAAATCTCATTGTATTTATATTGATTGGGAATAGTGCGTCAGGTGCTGGATCTTGACGAGATACACTGATCAGTTCGTATATTGTTCTGCACACGAAAAAAATCACATCACAACTTTCACAGCAATTGCAATGCGAAACAAATTCCGGCGATAAGACACGTTAGCACCAGGGATTTTACACCTGCTTTCTGCTGGTGTAAAGCAGGACAACTACCTGCACCATGAAAGGGAACACAGCCAAGAGCCACACCAGAACACCCACAGGTGCCATAGAGTCAATGAGCATGATACAGGGATACCCATGAGGGCCAGAAGACTCATCGCAACAACTCCAGGACCACCAATGCCCCCCAAACCCATATCTTAGTAAGTGTGTCCCTGTGGTCATTGTCTTAGCATGATAGGCACGAGCCCTGCAACATCACAGTGTGCTGTCACCTCAGCGTTGGCAGTGAGCCTGGATGTGTAGCTGCGTACGCATCCTCCTGCATGCACAACTGGCGTGTGCTGGTCTGGGGTTCACAGTTCAGTGCAGGGGTGTGCCTATCTGGCAAGGGGAATGGGGTGTCTCGGACATGTCCGTGTACAGGAAGTGCGGTAAGTGTGTCTCTGTGTTCTGGTGTGGCCTGTTGCAAGAGCTGCAGCAGTCGATGTTGTAAAGTGGCATGCACCACCTCCAATCGGCACCGTGATGTTGTAGTTGGAATGTAGCAGGACATGCGCAAATAGGCATTACAATGGCGTGCCGTACGAGTGCACGAGATACAACAGCTCACCGTACAAAAGTGTGGGGGCTCGTGGGAGGGAGGAGCAGCTGTTTGGCAACATAACACACAGTGAACTCGACCATGTGCCACATGCTGGGCATCTCATCCATGATGACCACGGTCGCAGACATCCCACAACACCAACGACTGGCCTTTGTACACATCCTGTATGAATGCAGCGTGGTTTTCACTTCTATGCTCGTTCAGTGGTGTGATGTTGGCGGGTTGTGTGACTTGTGCTCCTTGTTGGTGTGTTTCATTTTGGTATTCTATATGTGTTGTACTTAATTGTGCATGTGTGCCATTCTGCCCATCTCTCCCCCTCCCCCCACTCCCTGCTTCTTCCTCTTCCTAGTGCTGTTGTGCCTATAATTTTGTTGCTGCACACATAAATACATGTAAACAGAAAAAATTGGAATAGTTCCTTGATTCTTTTAGGTTTGAAAACTTCTCTATTGGTTTCTTTTTAATTTTCCATATGAACCGTTTTTTTAATATTCAACAACACATAGAAGTCAGAAGTGCAACATATTCTATCAACACACTTTCTAGAACATTCTACAACACGTGCAGGTTAAAAGTTCATCAATTTTTTAAAACTTAACGATATTTTTTTGTAACATTTTCTTGAATATTTAACGACACCTGCAGGTTAAAAGTTGATGATTGTTTTAAGTTCCAACAGTGCCTTCCAAATGCAAGTAGCAGGTGTGGTTGATCTGAGCAAATGTTATCCTATGATATGTACTCCACGTTGAAACTGCTTTTTCTTAACCAATCACAAAGATGCTTTTCCACAAAACTAATGTGCACCCTACTTTTAAAAAAGAATGCTTTTCATGATATCTTTAGAGATAAGTTATAGATAGGAATTAGCATTTAAAGACCCTTTGAAATTCACTGAAGAAAACATAGGTTTCAGGGGCGTTATAGTTAGGAATTGGCATTTAAAAAAACTTAGAAATTCACTGAAAAAAACATAGGTTTCAGGGGCGTTATAGTTAGCTGGACATTTCCCTCGTACAAAACCCTAGAAATTCCCCTGTTATAGTTAGTTCAGCTAACTATAACTCGCGCCCCTGCAATGCACTGCTGATGACGTCACATATTACATCACTCATGACATGGTCAGTAACATCACTGATGACATCACTGATGACATCTCAAATGACATCACTGATGACATCACTGATGATGTCATCCATGTGATAAATTACCGCATCTTCTCACCCCCTAATATAACCTTTTATACACCGACTCAAAATTTCAGACTTCCATTCTCAAAACCATAGATACTCAAAAAACAATATCTACATACCCACTCATTAACTCTTAGGTCTACATACACCCCCACTCATTCACCTGTACAGTCACTCATACTTACAGTCACTCCGTACAAGACTATCATTTGCATTTATACACCTACATAGACACTCACGCACCACCAATCATCCATAGAGGTACTCTCACACCTAGTCAGTCATGCAAATAATTAATTACACTCCCATTTACTCACCTATGCAGTTATACACACTCAAGTTCACTTACTCATGAAAATAGTACCACATTCTTACGCTCTTATACAATCATTGATACAAGCACACACTTATCCATACAGCCACTCTCACAATCACACACTCTTACATATACCCACTTATATACTCTTACACGTATATATACTGCCTTTAACATATGTAGTTAGTCACAAATGTACCACTTTTGTGCATGGTTTTAAGAGTGCATCTGTGATGAACTGTATAGTTAAGTGAGTGTATGTATGGGTGTGTTAGGGATTGAATGTATATCTCATACATTCAATCCCTAACACACCCATACATACACTCACTTAACTATACAGTTCATCACAGATGCACTCTTAAAACCATGCACCCATAGAATCACCCACTCACACATCTATGCACAGAGTCACACACAGCCTACGCACACAAACACTCAGGCACCCATACAGATACTCAGACAACCAATCAATAGCCCATATAGACACTCATATAGCTATTCACAAAACCATGCAGCCACTCATACACCAACACACAGACATATACAGACATTCACACAGTTTAGTCACTAGTCTGCAGTAAGATACATTTAATGACTCAATTATAGAGTCAGTTACGTACCTAGAAAATCATCCATTCACACACTTGTACACCCACTCATTCTTCAACAGGCCTTTCAATATATATTAAACATATTAAAACTTTACAGAAACAAAGACTCACTGGATGACGTCATCAGTGATGTCATCAGTGATGTCATTTCAGATGTCATCAGTGATGTCATCAGTGATGTCACTGACCATGTCATGAGTGATGTAATATGTGACGTCATCAGCAGTGCATTGCGGGGCGCGAGTTATAGCTAGCTGAACTAACTATAACAGGGGAATTTCTAGGGTTTTCTACGAGGGAAATGTCCACTTAACTATACCGCCCCTGAAACCTATGGTTTTTTCAGTGAATTTCTAAGGTTTTTTAAATGCCAATTTCTAACTATAACGCCCCTGAAACCTATGGTTTTTTCAGTGAATATATATATATATATATATATATATTCACTGAAAAAACCATGGGTTTCACACACGTTATAGTTAGGAATTAGCATTTAAAAAACCTTGCAAATTCAGTGAAAAAACCATAGGTTTCACAGACGTTATAGTTAACTGGACATTTCACTCGTACAAAACCATTGAAATTCTCCTGTTATAGTTAGTTCAGCTAACTATAACTCGTGCGCCCGCAATGCACTGCTGATGACGTCACATATTACATCACTCATGACATGGTCAGTGACATTACTCATGACATCACTGATGACATCTCAAATGACATCACTGATGACATCATCCAGTGAATGTGTGTTTTTCTGAAAATTACATATGTTTTATATATTTATATCTCAAGGTCGATCGAAGAATAAATGGGTATATAAGTGTCTAAATGGATGATTTGTTTTTGAAAAATTGATTGTATAACTGACTGATTAAGTGTATCTTAGTGAATACATGGCTTAGTGAGTAATGTTTAAATGTGTAAATATCCGTATCAGTCTCTCACTTTGTGTATAAGTCGCTGCATGGGTTGGTGAGTAGCTACATGATTGTCTATATAGGTTATTAGTTGGTTTTTTGAGTATCAGTATGAGTGTCTGAGTGTCTGTATGGTTCGGTGGGGGGTATTACGTAGTGCATAGGTGCATGAATGAGTGACTCACTGTTTGTATGTGTTGAAGACAGCATGTGTTCAGGACTGTATGGGTGGATGAGTGTGTGCATGGGTGTGTTAGTGAGTGATAGACTGTCTCAATAGTATCTTTATGAGTAATTACATATGTTTTAAACTAGTATATGTGACTATTGGTGTATATAAGTGAGTATATGTGAGAGTGAGAGATTGAAAGAGTTCCTGTATGAATAAGTATGTGTTTCTATAAGTGATTGTTTAAAAGACTAAGTATGTGTAAGTTTCTATAGAAGTAAGTGTGGTGGTGTGTGTATAACTGTATATGCAAGTAAATGGATGTTTGATTCTTTATTAGCATGAGTGACTATGTGTGTGAGTAACTCTATGGATGAGTGGCGTTGTGTAACAGGATGTATAGGTGTGTGATTACATATGATGAGTGAGTACATGTATGAGTGACTGTATAGGACTGTTGGTGAATGAGTGGATGTGTATGTGGATCTTAGAATTACTGAATAGGTTGTTGTAACTGGTATTGGTATGTCCATTGTTTTGAAAATTGTAGTTTCTATTTTTGAATGTGTGTATCAAAGGTTATATTAGGGGAAGAGGAGGTCTGCCACTCTATCACAAGGATGATGTCATCAGTGATGTCATTTGAGATGTCATCAGTGATGTCATGAGTGATGTCACTGACCATGTCATGAGTGATGTAATATGTGACGTCATCAGCAGTGCATTGCGGGCGCGCGAGTTATAGTTAGCTGAACTAACTATAACGGGGGAATTTTAATAGTTTTGTACGAGTGAAAAGTCCAGCTAACTATAACGCCCCTGAAACCTATGGTTTTTTCAGTGAATTTCTAAGGTTCTTTAAATGCTAATTCCTAACTATAACGTGCCTGAAACCTATGGTTTTTTCAGTGAATTTCAAAGGTTTTTTAAATGCTAATTCCTAACTATGCTTACAGAGATAGGACATGTGAAGAAAGAAGAAAAAACGCACAGAAAGAAAAAAAAGAAATGCAGAAAGAAGCAACAGAAGTCCTCAAAGACGAAGAAAAGTGCAGGAAGAAGGATAACGTGCAGAAAGAACAAACAGAAGAGCAGAAAGAGGCCATGTTGCAAAATCATCCTGTACCCTCAACTTTTTCAGACGGATACTGGTGGTAACTGAGTCTGACCAACCAGTCCTAGAGCCAGTGCTATGTTAAAAGACACTCAGAATACAGTGAAAACACCTACATACACTAGGGAACACTATGCGTTGGGGTCCCCCTGTGATCAGCATGACCTCCTCTGTAAGCCCCTAGTATATAATAGGGCAGGGGATTGAAACTACCTCAGGCCCTGTCCCCTCACTTCCCCACTGTGTAAACACGCCCTGTGGCCGTTTTAAGTTGGGAGATTAAGTCCCCTTGAATCCTGAGGATCCCTAGGGGCAAAATAGCCCACTAGGTACGTCCAGTAAGCGCCATTGCAGAGAGGTGTAAAAAGGGGCACGGCCTGCACCTCCTCTCTGCAACGCAGAGCAGTGGCACTTACTGGAAGCACCTGGTGGGCTAGTTGGCCCCCAGGGTCCCTCAGGATTGAAAGGGAATTATTTCCCCAATTTAAAATGTGCCACAGGGCGTGTTTGCACACGTCACCTCAGGCCCCGTCCCCTCCGTTCACCACTGTGTAAACGCGCCCTGTGGCTGTTCTAAGTTGAGAGATTAAGTCCCCTTGAATCCTAAGGGTCCCTAGGGTCAAACTAGCCGACTAGGTATCTCCAGTAAGCGCCACAGAGCTGCGTTGCATAGAAGTGTAAAAAGGGGCGTGGCCTCAGAACACCCGTCTGCAACGCAGCTCCCTGGCGCACACCGGAGATACCTGTTGGGTTAGTTGGCCCTCAGGGACCCTCAGTATTGAAGGGGAATTAATTCCCCAACTTACAACTGGCCAGGGGGCGCGTTTGCAGAGTGCTGCAAGGAGGGGGCGTGGCCTCCAGCGCGATGCCGGTCTTTTATTTATTTTATTTTTTTAAGAAGGAGGGCTGTGTGGCCCCCCTTCTTTTTCTAATTTACTGGCCCTGGGGACCCCATCCCCCAGGGCCTGCACCCTAATTTGTTTTGTTGAAAAAAATGAATTTGGCCCTCCCAAGGCCTTAATCGGCCCCGGGGACCCCAACCCTCGGGTCATGGCCTTTTTTTTATTTAAAATCTTTAGGAGGGGGCTGCGTTGCCCCCCTCCTCAGGCCACTTATGGCTCCGGGGACCCCTTCCCCCGGGGCCGGCCTTTGTTTTTTAATATTTTAAAAATATATATATTTATAGAAACACCTAGGACATGCTGGACAAACCGTATGTACCTATCACCATGACGATTTGCGTGATATTCATTAAAAGGCGACTATGCATAGAATGAATCCACATGGAATGTATTTACACCGCTAGTGAAGCTCTGATGTGTCTGACGCCCTACCGTGCCTAATCCCGGCGCCCCCGCCGGTGGGTACTCTCCAAGTAGACACCCTTGTCGTTTATTTATACAAACATGGGTAGCTATTGACAGGCACATTTAATATACACGCACACCAAGCCATTCAAAGGGGATTCGACAAAAATTCGACCAAACTATGCAAGAAACCCCCCTCACGGTTAATAAAAAACACATCCACTGCCGGATGTGTAATACTTTTTATTATACTCTCTGGAAAGGAGACGAACCTCACTTGAGAGTCACAGCGTGCTCCTGGCTGAGCCCAATGCTGTGTTACACCCACCAGTGCCCGCCGATTGCCTCACACCTCTGTGTTGTATTCCACCAGCTAGTGCGTATGCTATGACACTTTCTAGCCCATGTGCACTGTAACACCACCCCGTGAATATGTCATGCCACACTTGCCTTCGCACGGGTGATATTGCCCCATCTAACGTGCCTTCCTCGATGTGTATGTTATAACGCACAGTGCTATGCCATACATATTACAATCTCTCACAGTGCATATGCAACGTTACACTCCCCAGCACATATTTTATTTTACAACTTTAGAGACTAGTTATGTTACACAACACTGCCCTGTGCATATTACACTCCAAGGCTCATATCGCATAGCACGCGCTAGTGCCTGTGCTATCTCGCGCTCTCCAATGAATCTGTCATTGCGCACAATGTATTGCATATTATATTTCACGCTCGGTTCATCTTATATCACACTTTTTGGTGCATAGTTTATACCATATACTACATCTAGTTTTCATTTTCAATCGTGCTCTCAGGACTATGTTCTATATAACACTGCGTCCACCTACCCTTTTCACGGGCATTACATTTTGCGATAGGGGTGGAGGTTCAGGGGGTGTTTCTGCCAAGTGAGCCCGGAGTCACAGTCACAAACGTCCTCTTCTTCCTGAATAAAAGTGAGATTATGCTGCATACTTGTTCATATTTTAAGTAGTTCGCACAGACACACATTTAAAAAAAATAAAGTTCCTAATACCCACCTTCTCTGAACAGTTAGCTTGCTGCCCCATCCACCTCCTCCCTATCCTCTGTTGTCTGAATCCATGGACCAGCCTCCTCCCTCCTGCCATGCATGGTCTGATGTGCTGCCACTGCCCTCCATTTAGCATGATGTACCAGTCCACTCCTCCTGCCCTCCATTGCCCAATTCTTTGGCCCATCATTGACCTCCTGCTTAGCCTCTGTGCTTAGCTTGCTGCCCCTATTCTCCTTCCCCCTGCCCTCCGATGTCTTTGTGCATGCCCCTGCTTCATCATTTTTGCCCACTATGTTCCATGGACCTGCCACTCCTATCTACTCTGAGTGTTCTGTTGAGCTGCCACTCCCCTCCCACCTGCCTAGCATTGTCAGATGACTGTAACCTGTCCCTGCCACCTCCACCCTGCCTGTCCACATGCCATGCCCCTATCCCCTTCCTCCTGTCCTCCATGGTCCATTTTACTGCCACACCCTTCTGCCCTCCCTGATCTGTTGTGCTGCAACTGCTCCTCCTGCCTGCCCCGCGCTGTCTGTTGTGAGGCCCCTTCCTCCATGGTCCTTTGTGCATGCCCCTGCACCCTCCTTCTTGCCCATCATAGCCATTGTGCTGCCACTAACCCTCCCGCTTGCCATGCATGATCTTCTGTGCTGCCATGACCCCTTCCACCTTCCCTGTGTGGTCAGCTAGCTGCCCCTGACCCCCTCCCACCTTCCCTCCATGGTCTGTGTGTATGCCACCATAGTCTCATTGTTGCTCTCCATGGTGTGTCTTGTTTCTAGTGCCCATCCTGCCTGACCTCCATGGTCATCTTGCTGCTCCTGCCCTGCCACCTTGCCCCCAGCCCTGTTTCCATGTGCAGACCCCCTATTCCCTCCCTCCTGGCTTGTCTGTTCCATTGTAATGCCCCTGATCCGTCCCTCCTGCCCTTTATGGTCTGTTATGCTGCAGCTTTCTCTCCTGTCTGTCCATTATGGTCAGCTAGCTACCATTGCCTCTTTCCCATCTGTTCTCTGTTGTCCATGTGCATGGTCCTGTCCCCTCCCTATGGATAGTTGTGCTGCACTCCCGTCCCGCATGCGCTGTGTGGTGTATTGTGCTGCTGCAAACCCTGATGCCTGCCCTGTAGGGTCAGTTTGGTGCACCTCTCCATGTCCCTCCTGTCCTCTGTTATCCGAGTCCATGTCCCTACCCCAATTCCTCCTGCCTACCATGATTCAATGTACCATACTTGCGAACATTTTGAACTTGGTAAGAGGGAGATTTTGAAAAAAAACTGGGGTATTGATTTTCCCCTTTGAGTTACATTGAAAAAGAGGAGATTGTAGACAGGAGACAGATCAAATAAAGCCCATTTGAGCTTAAAAACATTGGACGTTTCCTGGCTGAAACGGGTCTGTTGGCATGTATGGTTGTACTACCACTGCCTCTTCCTTCTGCCCACAATGGTCTATTATATTGCCACAGTCTCTCTTGCCAGTCCTGTATTGTTGGTTTGTTGCCCCTGCCCCCCTTTCCACTGCCCTCCATAGTCTGTTGTGCTGCCACTGCCCTTCCTGCCTGCCCAGTGTGGTCAAATTGTTGCCTCTGCACTCTCCTACCTGCCTTCAATTTTCAGAGTCCGTGCCCCTGGCCTCTGCCTCTCAACAATATCCCAATGAACAACTAGATTGCTAACATTCTATATTTATTACAAAAGTGTGGAACGCCCGACGTCATCTTGATGTAATCAAAACTGTAATACCTAGAGTATTTCCTTTAGAAATTACATATATGAGAGGGTCTTATTTGCATCAAAATTATGGTTAGTGCTCTAAAAAACTAAAATGAGGACATATTTTCTGAGTTTTCAAATAGCGACAAAGAACTTTTAAATTATTTGTAATCGTTATGTTTTTTTATCCAGTTGACCACTTGATTAAATGTTGCACCTTGGCGAGAAGATGTGGTGTTACTTCCAGAGCTGCAGACTTTGCAACTGGGGAACAAGGTTGGAGTTTCTGCTTCAGCTCAACATTCTGTGATTGTGGTCAAATCACTTAATCTCCCCATGTCTACAACCAAAATGAATTTGATCTTGTGTGATGTAACCAATGCTCATGTAAAGCATTCCAATACCTGACAAGTCTGCACTATATAAAACTGCAAATACACAAAAAAATAAGTGTTTTGCACACTTCTGTCATTGGGCTACATGTGGGCTACATCTGGGTGATATTTGTGCTGCATTTAGGCTCTTTTGTGTCTGGTGGCCATCTTGGGAGATTTATTTGTTATGAAGTTTCCTAATTTCCTCATTTACTGCAGTCTCCCCAGTAGGAAATGCTTTCAGTTTTTTACTTTGATTCCATCAAGAAGGTATTCAGATATGTCACACATTTGCCATAAATTCTAAATGTTAGCACTCTAGTTGCTCATTAGATGACTGTAGTAAAACTACTGCTCACCACGGAAGTCTGCTGCTGGTATTAAAAGTGCATGTTTCAGTCTGCATATCAGATTTTTTTAATGAAATAGAAGAGGATTTGAGAAGTCACTCAAAATGTGCCCTAATTTTTCTTTCTTCAGCACTAATCATAAGTTCTATGGCAAAATGAACCCCCTCATTTTGTTCCTTTTTAAATTAAATGTTTTAAGAATTACCAGTTTATTCCAATCAAGATGGCTTCAGGTGTGCCATACTTTTGTCATAAGTAAGACAGTTAGCGCTCTAGTTGTTCTTTAGAACACTCTGGGAAGCTGCAGTAGAACACAAAGGAATCAACTGACAGTCTCTGCCCTTGTTGGGTGCCGCTCGTAGCAGTGGGATTTGTTTGTGACTCTTGGTGCACGGGACTGCGAGGACCAGCAGCCCGTTTCTTCTAACAGCTGTGTCCTCTTCCCTTTGACTCCGCCCTTGCCTGCAGCTTGAAAACTGCTCGCGGGCGCGCGCCGGGCAAAGCCCGGGCCAAGGGCGGCCCGTTTTAGCCCGTTCGAGACCGTGAGTGACTGGACTGGGCCATATCTCTTTCCTGTTGGGTTTGGCATCTCTGTACTTATACTCATATTTTGTTCTGATTTCCAGGTTATAGAAAGTAGGCTTTTATTTGCTCCTCTGTAATTGATAGTGTATAGTTTATATAGGTATGGCAGCCCGGGAGCTGAGAAAGAAAACAATGATCCCTAGGAGCCAAATCACAGGTACCCTGGCTAACTTTATTACCAGGGCTCTGTGATTGATCAGGGGATAACCTTGATCGAGCGACGTGTATCACAAGATCTGGTTTTGGCCAAACGTTCGTCCATGGGACATATCGCCGACGTACGAACCCCAGACCGTGTTTGCTCCAGGAGTTCTATGTTAGTTCCAGTCATTGTACATTGTACATGCTAGGTAAGCGCCGCGATACTGAGGCTGCTCCTGTTAGAATTTACATGCTGCTACTAGCGCGAGTATAGCGCTTTTTAAATGCGGAAATAATTAATTAATTTGCACTTTTAAAATTTTTCGAAGGGTCCCGTTTTCTGGTGGGGTTTGAGTTAGGATATACCCACACTCTAATCGGAGATTGCACCGCTGTTGAGCGGGTCTTTAGCTGCTTTCTTGGGTTCTTGGGGCGGGAGCCATCTTGGGGGAGGAAGCGCCGCTTTGGGACGCCATTGTGGTTGACAGCCTAGTTGCTGCCTGGCCACCTTGCACGCTCGAGGCTACTTAAGCTGAGAAGCACAGGGCTTCTTCTTGCTAGGTAAGCGCCGCGATACTGAGGCTGCTCCTGTTAGAATTTACATGCTGCTACTAGCGCGAGTATAGCGCTTTTTAAATGCGGAAATAATTAATTAATTTGCACTTTTAAAATTTTTCGAAGGGTCCCGTTTTCTGGTGGGGTTTGAGTTAGGATATACCCACACTCTAATCGGAGATTGCACCGCTGTTGAGCGGGTCTTTAGCTGCTTTCTTGGGTTCTTGGGGCGGGAGCCATCTTGGGGGAGGAAGCGCCGCTTTGGGACGCCATTGTGGTTGACAGCCTAGTTGCTGCCTGTCCACCTTGCACGCTCGAGGCTACTTAACCCTGCCACCATGCAGGCGCGCAGCGTATGCGCGCAGCGTGGGCGCGCCGGAGGCTCGCCAGAGGCAAGCCCATCTGTGCCCATCAGGGACCAGACGGGACCCGGGGCCACGACCCCTGGTTCTCGCTTGGTATACACCAGAGGTGAGTTGGAGTCTTTGAACACCTGCAATTTTGATATTAGCCCAGATTGTGTTGACATTCTTGTGCGTGAGAGAATCTTGTCCGCCCCCACTCCCCAGCCGGGTTGTAAGGTTATGAGTCAGGCCCGCGGCTTACGCTTTGGCCTCCTTAACACACGCTCCCTGCAACGACATAATTTAGAGGTGTTTACCCTTCTTGAAGAAGGAGAACTAGATCTCCTGGGACTCACCGAGACATGGTTAGAGGATTCCTCTATGCCGGATCTCGTCGCCTCCCTACCATCCGACTTTTCGGCACTTTTCTACAATAGATCTGGAGCCAAGAGGGGGGGAGGTGTTGCCCTCCTGTACAACTCACGCCTATTGGTTGAAAGGGTCTTGACGGAAAATTTGGCAGGCGCGGAAGTGATGGGCGTTAAGTTGCAATCAGGGACGGATTGTCTGCTGATTCTGTTAGTCTATCGCCCTCCGTGGACCTCGCCTGATTTCCCTGACTTGTTCATAAGACTGGCCCAGGACATTCGCTCAAGATATGACAAGGTAATGATAATGGGGGATTTTAACTACCATTGGGAGAAGGTCCCAAAAGATGGTCAGGCGTTACAGATCGATGAGGCGTTAACCTCATTAGATCTGGCTCAACAAGTAAGAGGCCCAACACATGCTAAGGGACACACCCTAGACTTGGTGTGGACGACAGTTCCTGTCCAGGACATGGCTGCGGCTCTGCCATGCGTATGGTCTGACCACCACTTGGTGAGAGGCAAGGTTTTGGCGGACAGACTGAAAACAATAACCAAAGGAGGATGGAAGGCAGTTAGGAAGTGGAATAAGTTTGATGGGGATAAAATGATAAATTTACTTCGCACCAACCCCCCTGCCAACAATTGCCCCCTCAACCCAGAGGCCCTCTGTGGGGCACTCATGGACAAACTTCAGAATGCCACAGACAAAGTTGCACCAATCTGTAGGGTGAACCGTACGGATAGGAAACGAGGGGCCCCGTGGTATAATGACTTACTCAGAGCTCAGAAACGTGGGCTACGCAAACTGGAAAGAACCTGGCGGAAAAACTACAGTCCTGACTCTCGTAGTAACTATCTACGGGCTCTCGCTGGTTATAAGCAAGCGATTATAGCCAGGAAGTCCGAGTTCTACGAGGAGAGGATTTCTACGGCCACGAACCCTCAGAAAGAAGTCTTCCGAGTCCTCACGGAGCTCAGGAAGAACAAGGAACAGCCCCCGGACTTTAGTCAGGAGGACTGTCAGAAGTTCCAGGATTTCTTCACCAACAAAGTCATTGATTTGGTCACTGAAATTATGGCAACCTCGCAAATTGACTGTCCACCGGTGGATATCCCAGCCATACTGCCAATTATAATCCCGCTCTCTAATCTACCCTTGATTACAAAGGAGAGTTTAGTCTCCCTCACGGGACGGGTCAAGTCCGGCTCTAGGGCGGATCCATGCCCACCTGAAGTCTTCAAACTCGCACTCCCGGGCATTGAGGATGACGTGCTGAGTCTCCTGAACCTCTCTCTACAAACTGGTCAAGTGCCATCTGCCTTCAAGGAAGCCCGTCTGATTCCCTTGCTAAAAAAACCGGGGGCAGACGCAAAATGTCTGAAGAACTTCAGACCAATTTCCCAGTTACCATTCTTGGCGAAGGTCCTGGAGCAGCATGTCCTTATCACCCTTTCAGAACATCTGGAAAGCAACACGCTGCTAGAGCCGAATCAAGCAGGCTTCCGTGCGAATCACAGCACGGAGCTGGTTATGTTGTCAATCGTAGACGAACTTAGGAACAGAGCAGACAAGAAAATCCCGGGGGCCCTGGTGCTGTTGGACCTCTCCGCGGCATTTGATACCGTGTGTCATGCACAACTACTGTCGCGGATGAGGGACTTCGGCATTCAGGGCATAGCACTGGCATGGTTCACATCCTTCCTTCAAGGGAGGACGCAGAAAGTGCAATTAGGTGACATGCTCTCTACCGCAACCTCGATCACTTGCGGAGTCCCACAAGGGTCTGCTCTGTCACCCCTATTGTTCAACATATACCTACAGCCTTTGATTCGAATGCTTAATCAAATGGACTGTCAGGTATATAACTACGCAGACGACACCCAGATCATTATCCAGCTGGAGGATAGCCAGAATGCCTTTACCAGACTGCAAAACATTTTGAGAAGTACAGCTAACTGGATGTCCGGCAACTCCCTAAAAATCAACCCGGACAAAACCGAGGTGTTGCCGATTACCATCGCTGGCAACCCTTGGTGTGACCGCTTCTGGCCTGGGGAGTTGGGCACGCCTCCAGAACCGGCTGAGGTGGTTAAAAGCCTGGGCATCCAGGTGGACAGCAAGCTGTCCATGAAAAAGCAAGTCACAGCTGTGGTGGGCTGCTGCGTCGGTCTCCTTCGCCAACTCAGGAAAGTTTCCCCGCTGCTCTCTTTTTCCACCCTAAGGAGCGCGGTTTCTGCAATGATTTTGGCTAGGCTGGACTATGGCAATTCATTGTATATAGGACTCCCACAGGGCCTCTTAAACAGAATGCAGACGGTCATGAATGATGCTGCCAGGCTCATTTTCAAGAAACCAAGGAGTACCCAGGCATCCCCCCTCCTGTGGGAACTCCATTGGTTGCCAGTTAGGCAGAGGCTAATGTTCAAGGGGCTCTGCATTGTACACAAAGCGCTTCATGGCAGAGCACCCACCTATCTGAAATCTCGCCTGTCCCTTTACAAACCAGGGAGGGTGCTTAGATCTGCTGATTCCATATGTCTGGTTCAGCCACGCTGTAGACTGACCACTGTGGGTGGGCGTGCTTTCTCACATACTTTGCCAGCTATGTGGAATAAACTACCGCTGAAACTCCGCAATGAAAAGAAACTAATGCCCTTCCGCAAGCAATTAAAAACTGTGCTTTTCCAGCAAGCGTGGGGTGGCCGCTAAATTTTAATCTGATGCATCTTTTTATTGTATAGCTGATCCTAACAAAGCGCTTAGAGACCCCTGGGTTATAGTGCGCTATACAAGTCACAAGAAATAAATAAATAAATAAATAGTCCGCCCCTAGCGTCCGATCAGATTTCTTCTCCACCACTGGCCTCCCAACTAGCAACCGAGGTCACCTCGTCTGAAGAAATTCCTAATATGACGGCCCTTCTAGGGAATTCCCCAAAAATTCATGTCCAGAAAAACATCAAGGGGATGAATTCTAGGAAAAAGTGTGCTGTAACAAATGCGGCCGGTGGGAAAAAATCCAAACGCGCTAAAGCTCACGCTGATAGAATAACTGTAGACAAGGGAGGTCGTGTTCAGATCAACCAGCCTGCACAGGGTTCATGCCCACTGAATGTTGACTTGGATGTTGGTCATGGCTCTGTGGACGTGTCCTGCCCTGTGTCAAACACCGTTGCGTTTTTAGACCTTATCACGGAAAAAATGGGTGATTTATTTAGGGCCTGGTTTGGTCCAATAGAGGAAAGAATGGGTTGTATTGAAAAAAAGCTAACGCAACTAGACCAAGATATACGAGACTCCCTGTCCAAAACTAATTTCAATATTCTGGAGCAGGGTAACACTGTAAGATGCCATTGATCACAATAATATACTGCCACCGAGAACCCATGATTTGTGCGAAACCCCTCTTGTTAGTTCAACCAAGCATTTATTGTCTGGCACAGTGAAACTAAATGAGAGCGGCCAAATACCGCCCGTTACATCTGCTCGAGGGGTTCCTAGACCTGACTTACCGCCGGAAACTAGTCTGTGCGTGGTGGTTCTAACTGGTATTCCCACACTAAGTGAAATACTGATGGTACGAAGGATTCCTTGGGTGGGTCCCTCTCCCAAAACTATTGCAGGTGACTGCGTTTTGGTTAATTTTAGGGCCCTTGCACTGTTGAGTATATCTGCAACTGGAATCCTCCGGGTAATTTGAATTTGAATGAGCAATATGATGAGTGGACTTTAGTGCCACACAGTCGTAGGCCCAGGCCAGAGAGGGGTGTGTATGGTAAGCCACTTGTGCATACTTACCCAATTCTACAGAATAGGTTTAGTACCCTGGATGCGATAGATTGACTGCATCGTAGTAACACGATTGAAGGTACAAGAATTCCCTTGGGTCACAAACCTAACCTAGGGGGACAGGCAGAGATGCTCAAACGGGGTTCACCAAGCCCTCAAACAGATTCACACATATCAACAGGGGGACCCATACTGGAAATAGGCAATGTGAACACGGACATCTCATTTCCATCTCATGAAATGCCATCTTCCCAGTTGAACCCTTTGGAAGGGCTCAACTTGGGAAGTTCACCCCTTCCCAAGATACAGAAAATGTCTATTTTGTCCTGGAATGTTGCGGGTTTGCCAAATAAGTTAAATTGCACAGAGTGGGGATCCCTAGTAGACCATAAGGATATCTGTCTCTTTCAGGAGACTTGGGCTAGGGAGGATCATTCCAGAGAGGGTTTTGCAACATTTTATGTTCCTGCTAGGTGGGCCGGCAGAGGGCGCCCGTCAGGTGGTCTTACAATTTGGGTAGCTGTCCACTTGGGCTGTACAGCAGAGATTATGCCTACGCACTCTGCAGATCTTCAGTGTATACTCCTCAAATGGCCTAACGCTTATAAACTTGCCATTGTGAATGTGTATTCCCGCCCAGCTGGTTTGAATTCGGATTCGCCCACCATAACTGACCTGTTACACTTTATTAGCACACTTCCTGGCAATTGTCGCCTTCTTGTGGCGGGAGACTTCAATTGCCAGTTTGAGCCGCTATTGGGGGTGAGTGAGGGTGCCCTTCTGGGTGAGGACGACCATTGGGGGATTCCACCATGCTATTCACCATGTTTAAAATCGTGGTCTCCTCTGGCGGTCCAGATTATGTCCTTCACACTAAATTATTCCTTGAGGGCCTGTAACGGGTGTACCCAGTCTGATAGCCCTTCAGTGTGTACCTTTAATAGGAAGGGGCAGGAATCACGGATAGACTACATGCTAGTGGAGGCGTGCATGTGGTCTAAGGTCCTTGATTTTAGAGTTATTCCAAGGGCCGACAGTGACCACAATGCTCTTTGTTTGGATGTCGTGTTCCCTGGTCCCAAGACAACTTCTACTCCAGGAATGGAGGTCTTGGGGGAAGGAACCTTAGTTTTATCCAACAATAGGCGAAGGGTAAAATGGGGCAAAATTGTAGACTCACAAGAGAAAATAGCAAAAATGTATGATCTGGTCCATTCACGACTCATTGAGACAGACAGTTTGATTAGTCAACCAAAGTCTGTAGATTATAATGAGAAATTAGGTTCCATCCACGCAAATTTAGTCACTGGGTTAGGAGACGTTTTTAATCCCCTGGTACCCATAAGGAAGTATAAGTCACCTGTATCGGCTTGGTACAACTCTGCATGTAGAAAAGCTAAGACTGAGCTGATTTCTGCAGTAAAGTCTGATAATGAGAAAAATAAAATACATCACCTCAGACGGTGCTACAAAGATGTGATGATGCATGCAAAGAGAGAATGGGACTGGGACAGGTGGCAAAATCTAACACGGGCCTTGGGTTTAAGAGATGCACGCTGCTTTTGGTCCCTAATTAATACAGGGTCAGGGGAACCTAAAGCTGCAGTAGACCCAAACATTGACGCCTCAACTTGGGAGACTCATTTCAAGGCTCTTTATTCTGAAGAACCCGGTACACAAATTTGCACCCCCCCCCCAATGGATCCAAAGATACATCATGACCCCCTAGAGTTTACGTTGGGTGAAGTGCATAAAGCAATAGGGAGACGTGCAAGGGGAAAGGCCCCAGGTTTAGATAGACTTCCTGGTGACTTATTCAAGCACGAACCTGAGATTTGGGCCCCCTATCTACTTATTCTCTTTGATGCAATTGCAAGGGGTATGGAGATTACTCGTACATGGCTGGGAGCGGAGATTGTCCCAATTTTCAAAAAGGGTTCTCCCAGCCAATTACAGGCCAATAAGCCTGATTGACGTCCCTCAAAAACTTTTTGCACGCCTGGTACTGGACCATCTCTTGGATTGGATGGAGGAACATAAGGTCCTAAGTCCACTGCAAGCAGGGTTTAGGAGGAACACATCTACCATGGACCAGGTCTTTCGCCTTGTTCTCCTCTACTGGAAAACGGCAAAGATAGAGGGTGGCAGCCTCTATATGGTATTTGTGGACCTCAGGTCCGCGTTCGACCTAGTACCCAGGAAGAAATTGTGGTGGGTACTTCAGGAGTTGGGTGTCCCACCACAAATTTTGCACCTATTGATAAGGCTGCACAAGGGGAACTTTGCCCAGGTCAGATGTGGAAGGAATGGGGCACTGTCATCCAGGTTTCCAATTGGCAGGGGGGTGAGAAAGGGCTGTGTGCTCGCACCGACCCTGTTTTGCCTCTATGTCAATGGTGTAATTTCGCACCTTGACAGTGTCCCAAATAATGATGCACCAAGGTTGGCGGGCAGGAGGATACCAGCAATTATGTTTGCAGATGACACCCTCCTGCTCC
Organism: Triturus cristatus; assembly: GCF_964204655.1. Taxonomy (NCBI): domain Eukaryota; kingdom Metazoa; phylum Chordata; class Amphibia; order Caudata; family Salamandridae; genus Triturus; species Triturus cristatus. The sequence continues at coordinate 509,038,976 of NC_140579.1, read as the reverse complement.
TCAAATCCCCTATGGGGATACAGCGGATATTGGATGGGTTTGGGGATTTCTGCAGATCTAGGGGCCTCGAGATCAATGCAGACAAAACAAAGTTTATGATATTTAATCCTACGGCCTCCACACGTCTAAACCCGACCTTGGGGCCTATAAGGTTAGAAAGGGTTAATACGTTCCAGTATCTCGGGGGTAACACTACATGAAAATCTTTCCTGGGGACCACAACAAGTAAAATCTCGCTTAAAGTTGTCCCAACGGGTGGGTGGGATTTTGAAGCTCTCCAATTCATCTACATTTAAGCCAGTTAGCCCAGCCTTGGAGATTTATAAAACTCAAGCCAGGGCTGCAGCACTATATGGGGGAGAGCTGTGGGGTCATTCTGCCTGTTCACAAAATTTCCAAATTGGAATCTAATTTTGTCAGACGGCTGTTGTCACTCCCACAAAGTACCCCACTCCTCCCGTTAAGACTAGATCTGGGACTCCTACCTATAGGAGATGAATTAGCATTGAAACCACTAAGGTTTTGGCATAGGTTATGGACCACCCCGGATCTGTCACATTATAGACAGGAGTTGGAGCAGGTAATGAGCCTCTGCAATGTAGATAAAATACCTTGGTTGGCTTTTGTAAAACAAGAACTCCAACGCTTGGGTTTGTGCGATATGTGGAGTGATCCGGAGAGGGGGTGCTCAGCGCTATCCCGTAGGACTCTGGCAGGGCTCTTCAAAGAGAAGAGCTTGAACTCGGCACTATGTCCTTCTAAAGCTGGCACTCTTACTGCTCTATTTTTGGCCTCCCAAAGTTCCTATAATTTTGAGGATTTTATGGATATTGTTTTTCCAATTTTATCGAGAAAACTTTTTATTCAATGGAGATATGGTACTCTCCCTATTAAAGTGTTCACAAGTAAATGGTCAGCTTCACTAGATAAGACTTGCCCAGGTTGCAATTGTAGCACGGAAGATGAAATGCATGTGCTCTTCTTCTGTCCCGCCTATAGTAAACATAGGAAGTATTGGCTGATCCCGCTATGCAGAAATTTAGGTTTTAAAAACGGCTTACAATCATTTAGAATTTTAAAGACTAGTACCTTAAATTCTGTGGTGTTTGCGGTAAGCAAGTTCTTGACAGCCATGTGGATTAGAAGGCGTGAACTAATATCTAGCTAAGGCAAACTGGGGAAAACTGTATCTTCATGTTTATAATTTTTTTTAACCACAAATATGGACACTATCGTTATTTGTAAATTGCAACCCAATGGACTTTTTTGACGTGATTTTACATTTACTGTACATATTGTTAATGATTTTATTGCTGTATCTTTTATGACCTATAATGGTCGAAATAAAGAATTTTTGGATTGGATGTACATCTTTTACTGAGAATGTCAGACTTCATTCTCACATGACTGAGAAAGATAATGTGAATTTACAGAAAATATGCTCTCAGTTAGCTTATAGATCACCTTCCAAACCTCTGTGGGAAAAGCATGAGAAAATAGTTTTCTCTCAAACATGATTCATAATATGACAGCAGAAGGCTTTTTCACATGGTAAAATCCCCTTAGAACACATCACAATTCCTAAAATGAGTATGGTACCATCAACAAATGATTTATAATGTAACTAAAGTCTTAAAACCTTCTATTAACTGCAATGCTTTTTAATGAGGTGCTATCATGTATATTGGTCCCAAGATGGCTGCCAACACTTCTTGGATGAAGTGCTGACAGCCAATCAGATCTCACGATGAGATGTGTGGTTAGGCTCCGCCCAGATATATATGTGATTTTACTTTTGATTTTCTCAGGAACTACTGAACGGATTTACACCATTTAAGCAAAAGGCACATGCCTGACCTGAGGACTACCTCTTTGCCAAATTTCAAGTAATTCTGTCCAGCCGTTCGGGCTGTACCTTCGACTAAAGGTCCTATGGGAAAATGCATGGGAAAAACGCGTTTTGGGACCCCCCTTTTATCTCAGCCCCCGCTTGACGAATCCCCCCGAGACTTTCAGGGTAGGAGCGGAGCGTAGCACCCCACCTATTTTGAAACAATCGCGATGATTCGTTGACCGGCGCCAAAGTTATTCAAAATAGAATGTTGCGGTTTTCCTATGGAAACAGGGTCCTAACTATAACTACCTACTGGCGACCGCCAGTAGGTAATATATATATATATATATATATATATATATATATATATAATCTGTATATCAAATCAATACCCTTTTAGGCTTAGAGTGCCACATAATTATTTGCAAAAATAGAAGCAGAGAACTCTGGGTAGTGTCCAAGTTTAGGTGGAGAGCAGCTGATGTACAGAGCACCCTACAACACCAGCGACATTCTGAATCTGCTCACCTCAAATGTCAGTGATTCTAACAATGTTTTTAAGCATCGGCATAGCACAGTGTCATCCACTATGAACTAAAAAAGGACAAAGTCTGTTGTCATTTCTGCAGCTAAGTCCTTACGCATAGAATTAGCACAGTGACATCTGAATTGTAAAATTTCAAAAGCACTCAATGCACAGTATTACAGCTTTGAATTGGTAAAATACCATCCAAGCCAACATACAATTACACACACACACACACACACACACACACATACACACACACACACAGTGGTGGTCACCACTGTGTAGTTATAGCTAGGACCTTGTGTTTTTTGTTTGCTAATAACTTTGGCGCCGTTTGACAAATCTTCAAGAAACTCTCCATAAAAAACAGTTCATCTACCTCATCTCTTACTGGACAGTTTTGGGGTCAGCCGTCAAACTGTGGCAGGGAAAAAGGGTTCTCCAACTTTTAATTTCCCATTCAAATTCTATAGGGATTTATTTGCTGGGTTTATTTGTAAATAAACTTTATGATGGAGCACCTCCTCAAATATGGCATAGGAGCGTTGCCCCCTGATGTGTGCCACCACGTACAACTTATTCTTAATGTCAATAGCATTTGTTGCCATGTTTATCCAGAAGGAGCGTCTTTGAGGGTGGGGGTGGCCCATTCTTACTGACTGGCACCAAGGACAAGTAATTGTCAAACGTTTGAAGCACGCATTTCGGATTGGATGGCTTTCTATTAATGGTAGGCCCTAAATGCACTTTGTACTGTCCTAAGACGATAATGTGAATTCTTATATACATCATGACGAATTGCCTTGGATTGAAATGGAATGGAAAAGGTTCTCCTTTCTCTCTTATTTAACAAAAACAAAAAAGACTACTCAATGTATTTATCTCTTTTTCTGCTCAATAAAAATATATATAGTTTTTTTAAAGTGACAGCCACTGGGCTCAGAGTGTCCCCTGATGAAAAGGGAGTGAGTGGTAGAAGTTATTTACACCCGGGGGTCACGTACTACCGGGAGTGGCTAGCACTGTGTAAAAGGTGTGGGTATGACTTGTACTCTGCATAGAAGCTTTATTTTTTCTAGAGAGCAACAGAACCCTAGTGTGTGACTCTCTTCCACAGGGCAGTGCGGCATTGGTGACCCGTGCCATCAAAAAGTGGCTAGAGTTTTGGCAGTTGCTGCTGTTTCTGTTCACAAAGACTTCCCTGCTGCAGGCACTGTTTTGAGTGCCTTTTTTGTGCAGTGTGTAATAGCAAGGAGTGGAACAGTCTGGTTGCAAGGTGTGTGGTGCATCCACTTTGTGGCCCTCTGTCTCTTTGTGTAGGTTGTGGTAGGATTGGCATTATCTTGGAGTATGTTTTGTAGCAACTGTCTCGTCGCCCAGTGTGTAGTCACACTTGCATGCTCCACTCACTCGTCCATCACACTGCCACACCACTTTCAAAAGTTACCAACCGCTACTTCTTTATTGAACCATGTCAGGTTACAATATCAGAGACTACTTCAAATACAATCAATACATGTTTCATCTTAAAGAATCTTTCAAGGCTTTCTTATCACTGTCTCCATATGATTTAATGAGGTTACTGGATTATGTAATCACGTTCACTGTGATTATGCAGCAAGGGAAGAACAAATTATGCTACACGGGTTGACTACATTTTGGGTCTATAAAGGGCAAATTATGCAGTGTAATGTGTCATATTTTGTGATACTATTCCTCATTAATATGTCATTTTTAGATCTTGCCTGCAAAAGTCTTCAATATCAATCTTAAAGGAGCTTGCATTTCTATTGGATGTATCATATTTATCAATGCTTGTTTCCTAGTCTGCGTCTCTGGTCAATTTCCTGTAGCCAAAATACAATTAACATCAGCTTTGGTGGAGCTATTTTTTTTTTTTTTTAAGTTTTACCTCTTTTTTCTCTTGCAACAGATTTATATAGTGCAATGGGAGAGATTAAGTAATTTGTCCCGAATCACAGGCTGTTGCGTCGCCGAGACTCGAATCGGGATCACCAGCTCTCAAGTCAGTAGCTCTGGACACTGCACCATATCCTCTCCACTCCTGTGTTACTTGTTTCAAATAGGTACGAAGCACAGTCATATACAAATCTGTGCTGTGCCCATAAACTGCCAAGTGGCCCCATATTTCGTGTGGCACCAGCGGTTCTACTTATTCAAAAGCACTGTGAGTTGTGGAACTTGTAGCTTCTAGGTTTGGGCTTAAAACTCACAGCATGTTCAGTGCAACCCGGAGTGACTGAAAGTGTCAGACGCAACAATCCATACAACTCAAACTGCTTTGTCTGCTAGACAGACCTGGGTTATAGGTGACGTCACCAAGCGTGCTGGGAGTTGTAGTTTCACTGTTTTCATTGTACTGTCAGTAGTGACATGTCCCAGGGTTGGCCAAAACCCGAGGGTTGCCTGAAACTCATGCTCCTGGGAGGGGTATGGGGGACGAGAGGACAGCTAGCACTCACTTGCACTCACATAGAGGACAGGATGATAGTCCAGGTGCCAAGTGGCCCCATCTCACCTGCACACTGTTAGGCAATACACGTTTTTTCACAAAAAATACATAGATGTAAAAGTTCTAGTGTGGAGGGCAGCATTGCATAGGAAACCAGGACCTCATCCGGGTGTCAAGGATGATGTGATGATGTGGCACCACTCGGCAGGTTTAAGTTACCTGATTTTGGGAGTGAGTTGAGAGAACTCCCAGCAGAAACAGCAAGCTGAAACTCCCTAGTCTGAAAGTATTCTCACAAGTTTTACGGGTAGTTTCCTGAACTAAAAACATTTGCACATTTTGTCCTGTAAAAGGCAGGAGTAAATGCATTTTAGGGGTGGTGTCGAGGAAGGTACAGTTCCAAAACTGATGTGGTGTAAACAAATACGTTTGTCCATGTGGAAAAATGCTTCGCCTGTGAAGAGACTCGGAGAACGAGTTTGTAAGTGCAAATGTACTTTGGCTACTATCTGAACACATTGAAATGGTTTTTGGATTTGAGTGTTCGTGTATGCCTGGAACCTGGGTGATATTCAGCAGTACTTCAGGAATTCGTGTTGGATTCCTACAAAAATCATAACATTATTTTATATCTAGGTGCATATTTCTGTGTCTTACACTTGCAAATTTGGAGCCATTATATTGTCACCCCTCTGTGTCACAATATTTTTGTAGTTGAGAAAAGGTCAGAAATACCCTTGATTTGAGATTGCATTTTTTTTTATCTGAAAGAGGGACTCGTGGCATTTCTCATCAGGCTGCAATGTTTCCAGTGAGGAAGAAACTGCATTATCCATATTTAGCAGCATTCAAACATACTGAGTACTTGCCTTAATTTATCTCAGCTTTAAGCACTTGAAAGGATCAAACAAGCATTTGCAATGTCATCAGGTTATTTACGTGGTGTGTAGTAAATTTGTTTGTTTTGTTGACAAAATTGCTGACAGGATAGGATTTTCTCTTACTTTTTATTTAGTCGTACAATATAGTTGAATTATAATCGATATATATGTATTTATAACATTCAAATAGAAATAATTAAATGGAATTTTAAGACTTTTAAAGTGAAAACAGTTAAGGGGCCGATTATGATGTCATCAGGAAAGCATTCCCACTGAATCAGGTTAGGAATGCTTTCCGGACTATTCGTAATCGGGGAGTCTTACCGACTACGATGTGTCTGGATGCTTATGGACTTGGTTCTGTCGGACTCCCATTGACTTCAATGAGAGCTGTGTTCCGGACGAGAACACAGGCTCCCATTGAAAAAAGGGGTGGGTGGGGAAAACCTTGCACCCTGTGGCAGGCACCCCATGATGCCTGCCACACTGCATGGTTGGGAAAGGGGGTCCCTTGGGTACCCCCACGGGGCCCATGCAGAGGCCTATGGGTGACAGGGGGCCTGCTACAGACAAACTGATTGGAACAGCTGTCTGAATCAGTCATCATACACGCTCGTTCAGAAACCATCTCCATAGGGTCGTACGATTCGGCACTGAATGAAACGGGCTGCCTGAATCCTGTTCGGAACTGATTTGGACAACCCAAACGGCTCCCTTGCATCGTACTGGGTCATCCGGAAAGGTGACCGATTCGGTCACAAACAAGGCTCCCGAATCGGATTTATCGGATTTAACCTAATCGAATGCTGTTCGGAGTCTGTCCTGACGACATCCAAATCGAGCCCCAAGTTGTAGTTATTGAATTAGTATTGCCTAGGCAGCAGTTGAATTGAGAGGGATCTGTGGGGCACAACATGCCCATACTTTTAAAATGTATTAAATACAGTTCCCCTACTAAAGGGGAGCCTAATAGCCAGAGCATGCACAATCTGTTATGAAACATACTATGGCTTATCAAGTACATACAGAGGCTTAGAGCCCACCCATTGCTTACCGCTGGTTGACTTTCCTTGTCATTCTCATTTGCCTGCTTCTGATTCATAACCCAAGTTGTTGATCTTGTATTTGTCACTCCCACCCATGGAGTGTATTCTTTTTACAGTCTGTTTGATTGGCTGGCATCTCTGTTTCTACTGCTTGCTTTTCAAGCACAATTTTTTTCAACACTGCCTGAGACAGCGTGAATGTTAAGATCTTCAAATTGTAATAAGATTTCAGTACCACCATCTAATATTTCTCACAGCATCTTGTATTTCTCGTAGTGTGGCTTACATTTAAGACAAACACATGCATTTATATTTCTTTAGGCCACAATTGAGCAAACTCTTGGATGGATTTTGTACAACTAGTTTATGTTTGTATATTCCATTTTGTATCACTGGCTTTGGCAGGATAATACTTCACTCCCTTGAGAATGGATTCTGTAAAGCACCTCTTCGTCTCAAGCCAATAAGTCTGTAACGTTACAATGTGGACTAAACAAAAAGAAAATATATTTTGCACATCATCTCTGTCTCTACTAATTAACTAAATGCCAAACAAGCATTGGTAATGAATCAGTTTCGCCTTTGTGATTAATAATAATCTGTGTATTTGTTGTAAGTTGTAGCTTAGTGAGCAATTGTGCAATATAAGTTACTGAAACCTTAATGCTTTCTAGGTCACTGAATTTTCATTTTCTTTAGCAATGTCAATATGTAGAGAGATGTGTTCCTCCTTTACATACTTTTACACAGATTGACAATTCCACTTGGCATTTTCGTGTTGACTCATAGGAGCGCACAATATAATGCCTTCCTCCATAAAAAGTCATAACTTGTAGCACAACTGCTCATAAGCTGCAACTTACAACAAAAAACAGCTTATTATTAATCACATAGACGAAACGATGCATCACCAATGCATGTGTTGTAATTTGTAGCTTAGTGAACAGCTGTGCAATATAAGTTACTGAAATCCTAATACTTTCCAGGCCACAGCATTTTCGTTTTCTTTAGCACTGTCAATATGTTGAGAGCTGTGTTCCTCCTTTACATACTTTTACACAGATTGACAATTCCAATTGGCATTTTCTTGTTGACTCATAGGAGCGCACAATATAATGCCTTTCTCCATAAAAAGTCATAACTTGTTGCACAACTGCTCACTAAGCTACAACTTACAACAAAAAAGCTTATTATGAATTGATGCATCACCATTGCTTGTTACACATGTTAACACTGCAAAACTGTCTGGGCAAATGTTTCAGTTGATTAGTGTCAGTTTAACACCAAAATACAGCAACAAGCGATATGAAAATTGGCCAGTCAACCTTTTGCTAGAAAAGTATTTCCCTTCATAACCGCAACTGTCACCACATTTTTAGCAACGTCTGGTTCACATGAGTTTGAAAAAATGTTTTGTTAAAATCTGCAAATTATGTTGCAAATGATGAATTTTTTGGCAAATGCGACAAACACAAAATTGCAAAGAAAACACAGCAGAATTGCATAATTCCATTGTTGCGGGGATTCTGCTCATGCACAGAACTATGCACAGGAAACCAGGACCTCAGTGAATTGTGGTGTACCAAAAAACTCACCTCAGTACCCAGAACCCCTATCCGACTAGCATCAGTGTCTCATTCGTTCTCTGCAGCATATATATCCCAATTCCCTAGGATTCCGTGCACCGCTCCACAGGCCATAATCTCGATACCAGAACAGTCCAACTCATGAGCCACTAAGGGACTCATTAGTCGATCATAATCCGGGGCAGGAGACGCCATGTTCGACAGGCACAAATCCAGAGCCCATTCGAATGGACAATCGAGGCAATGGAAAACAAGTTGCAAGCAAGTAAAATATGAGAACCGGAAGGACAATCCATAGGCTACGCTCAAAGTGGCCAGTGGTAGTGTTCCATAGTAGTCAAGCATCCCGTTGCGCAGTTGAAGCAGCCGTGGCCGGCTGTCGTGTGGCAAAGATCGGGCAGCCATTGCGGAGCAAACAAATCAACAGCAGCACACCAGCAGTCAAGGCGAGAATTAACGGAAGCCCGCCGAAGAGGCTGGAAAAAATAGAATGAAAAAATTCTGATATCACACCAAATATTGTTTGGAACGAGGTCACAAGGCCGGAGCCCACAACTTTGAAAAAATGCACCAAGCCAGTTGTTGACGAGGCATTGAATATAGTGTGAATCAGAGCACCGAAATGAAGTGGGAGATCAGTATTTAAAAGCGCATGCACTTCGGTGCGGGTGTTTTCTACGTGAAGGACAAATGTTTCACGGGAGGAAGTCAGGGCGACTTCTTTTTGAGACAATAGAGCCCTTATTCTGCTCATTTTGTTGAACTCTGCTTTCAAGGTTGGTATGGAAGGCCAGATGGATACATCCAGTCTCTCATGCAGGGGTGGGAAAAGGACATTCTTACAACAGACTACTCGTTGTGAGACAGTTGCAATGTAAGGAATCCCTACTAGCATCCCGCAGCATGCTTCATTATTTAAAAGCAAATAACTACCGTTTGCTAATAACGTGAAAGTGGGTGTGACCGCTGGCACAGGATTTCCCTTTAAAATGCAAGTCAAATTCTGGGTGTGAACGTTGCATGCGCCATGCAATTGGATGTTCCTACAGACTACTGAGTGATCAGGTGTGGAAGTGCATTCCTCTCCTTTTAAATAAACCTCTTTACCCTCTCTCAGGCACCTGTATGTAAATGGGAGTGACCAAACTTCATGCAGGTAAGCGGTACTCAATGGTTAGTATCTGCCTAACGCATAGTGTTTCATACATGAACTGAACTTAAACAATGGAAATGGTAAAGTGATTAATCCATGGATAAGCCACACAGCTGAGTTAGATTCGGCCACAGAGAATGGTAAAGGTTCCAACTTTTCAATATGCAATAATGAGTATGTTGCATCCTTCATGTACATGAACTGTTGTTTATCAGTCAGATTAAACGGCAGGAATAAAGATGATGTGTTCATGTAGTACCAGGGAACTTTCCCAGCATTCATTGTTAGTAAAGTCCATGCAAACTGCGTTATAGAACGCAATTGATTTTGACCATGGTATAAAACAGACATATCATCCTGTACAATATCCACAACAGATGAAACAATATTATCTAATGTGTACATTCTGGAAGAAAGGGTGTTAATGCTATTATCAATGACAGCAAGCACTTTTTCCAAATTTGCTTGATCAATAGCTGTTAATCTAGAAGCAGCTTCAATTTGAGATCATTTCCAAACTTCGTTGTAAACAGCATACACCCATCTTTTGGCCCTGCCACCCACAGGGCCCTTAACAAAATCATTCAAATCTACTTTGTCATTTAATTTGGATAAATGATGTTTAACTGACGCTAAGGTGGAATGTGTAAGCCAGTTTTGACATAAATTTCCGACAGAATAGGTAGTAACAGAATGGGAAGATTCAAATCGGGGGTCAATTCTAACCTGTGTATAGCCGGTGTGCAGACGCAGAAAACGATGTTGACAGGAATCTGAACTCTTCTGTCATATTAACCATCCTTCAGGATCTAAGTAGGAAATAATGAAGGATGTATTAGTAATGAATGACTGCAATTCATCAAGGGACAGATCTGTGTGATTATCCCAGGTCGGATAAGCGCCCAGATCAGGAATAGTGGGGGAATTCATCTTTTTAGAAGTAGCCAATCCAAAGCAGGTGGTCTGAAAATTGGTAGAGTTCAAAAACATCATGGGGTTCGGGATAAAGCATGCACGATGCAAAGCCTCAGAACCTTGTACCTGCCAGGTTTTAGAACCCCAAACAGATGTAAGATCGATAGCATCTTTCAACAGCTCAAAGCCCCCTACAGCTAATTCATCCATAAAGGACTTTGAATACAATAATTTAGTGTGGGTCAGTCTAACTTTGGAAATAAAATGCTTCAGGTTTAGACACACTGACATTTTTTCACCAAAGTTTTGGAGCTGCCTTGAACGGGAGCTCGACAATGTTCCAATTGTGTATAATTGACGATATTTCTAAATGTATTTGCTTTATGTAGGAAATGATTGCCATAGTGTTGGTAGCAAAACAACTCTCCATAATTTGCTGTGTCTAAATACAAATCTTCAGCATCAAAAGCAGCATAATATTTCAAGCCTCTACGGCTTGGACATCCCAATCATCAGAGCGTATGTTTTGTTTCACAACATACCCCATAGAAACACGAAGTACATTGGGGACATTAATCACCTCAGTGGGACCATGAATTTGAAATTTTACAGCATCCATACAATCCTATCTAACACAGGCCAGGCAGTAATATTAACAAAAGTCTGGTCTCTCTTCATGATGTGTGATGAGGAGTGGGGTGCCAAAGTTCCATCAATTAATCTAATTGCAGATCTTTCGATTAGTGTCCATTTACCAGACGGAAAAATACAACCACAAATCCAATCGTCATAAAAAAAAATAGATATGAGTCCCAGCCAAATGTAAGTCCAAGGGGGAATTAAAAAATGCCTTTTAAACCATACAGCAAAAATAGAAATTTTTGATGGGGCATTCGAAGTTATAGAGTTAGTGTCAAATGAAAAATGTGACTGGTCAACTGCACTTGATTGTAAACCAGGCAACGACACATCTGTGGGATAAGTATACTCAGTATCTTCAACTGGACCACCAGCCGGTGGAGGCAATAAAGGATTTGTAACTGTATGCATCTTGATGGCAACATCAGGTCTGTTGGTATTTGCCGGAGCCAAAACAGAATTTCTCAGCATTTCTGGACAAGAGACCGCTGGAGTCATACTAAGAAGAATCGGCCACTCGTTGTAGTTTGACATTGTCAATGGAGATGTACCTGTTATCCTAGTGACCAGGAAGTGGAGGTAAAATGACTGTTCTTGTATCCTGCACGCCAAGCACTGGAACCGGTGCACGATAAGAGGGGCAGAACTCCTTCTTTGTTCTCCACCTTCTCACGGACCAGGTCACCAACTCGAGGTAGCTAGCCAACTACCAGAATCTGAAGTGCAGAATCAGTTGTGGAGGGCAAGTGTTCCTTTGCAAGACTGTCTCGGGTCTCTTGTAGATTCTGTAATACAGCAGAATGATCATCTACGTCAAAGGGTGCGGCCGACGCCGCCATGTCTAGACCATCAAGGTCCTGGACAAACATCTTTACGCCAAAGAGCATTTCGTATGGGGTCCGCCCACCCAGAGACCTTCTAGGGAGATTATTAAGTGCACACTGAACGCCATACAAATGGGACAACCAGTTTCTGCCAGTACCTAAAACCCTAGCTGTCAGGGATTGCTTTAAGTCACGGTTCATTCGCTCCACAATGCTAGTGCCCTCAGGCCGGTATGGAGACGAAAATTTGACTTGGACCCCCAAAGAACTCATGGCATCCTTGTACACCTTAGAGGCGAACGCTGGACCCTGGTCCGAATGAAGGGTACCACATGCTAAATATTCCCACAAAGACAGTTCGAGCATCAGCACTCCTTTGTGGCCAGACCCATAGAAAACGTGTGCACGAATCCACTGCAACTAAGATGTACTTATACGCAGTATCAGAGGAGAAAGGACCGCAGTGATCTAAATAAACACACCCAAGTGGTTTATTAGATATGTACAACTGTGTTTGAGGTGGACGCGCAGCAGTCGAAGGTTTAATCTGCTGGCAAATGTCACAATTAAGGACATAAGCACGAGTCCGTTTATACAATCCGTGCCACCAGTAACGTTGTTGTAAGATAGTAACAGTCGCTGAAATGCCAGCATACGCAGAAGCCATACCTTCATGAGCTGCTGTTATCAAGGAAAGTCTGCAGTCCGCATTGGGAATCAATCTGTCACCAACGTCATTAATTCTCACATAGGGAACTTTATCAGGACTTAAATGATAAGAGTATTTAGAAGGGAAACCACAGGGGTAATTATCACCCTTCTCTGTTGCAGCAATTGCTGCCAAAATGTCATCATCAATCTTACTTTTGGATCTTGTAACTGCTGCTACTAGATATGTTACCACTGCTGTTTTCGCTGCTTCGTCAGCTAAACTGTTGCCAACAGCGTGTACCCAGATACGCTGGTGCCCAAGAGTCTGAATTACATTTACGAGCGGCAGACATTTAAGTTCTGCGACTCAAACCCAAAGCATTTTATGTTTGATTGTGCCACCTTTGGATTCACGATATTCATTTTGAGACCAAAAGAGTAAATTGTCGTTAAAAGACTGAACACAGTAAAAAGAGTCACTCACTATAAGAGTAGTCACTCGAGGATCAGCAAACTCCAGTGCAAGCACCAGAGCACGAAGCTCTGCCAACTGGGTGGTAAAATCACCCAATGTCTGCGACATCAGACTTGAATTCACCACTTACGAAAGTACCGGCTACTATTGCGCAGGCCGCTGAATAAGCAATGGTAATCCACAAGCAGGCGTAAGGACAGAGGAGCTGGATGAACAGATTCATACTGCAAATACTCCTGAGTCTGCAATGAGGCATGAAAGATGAAAATGACATCCGGACACGTCAAAGAAGTGGCCCATTGTATCCAACGTGGATGTAAAGCTTTGGAATTAGGTACACTGGCCTTCGTCACCGCCTCTAGGGCAGGATACGGTGTGACAACCAACATGCGTTTCCCTTGTGACAGCGCTCTCTCCTTTAGAATCACCAACTGCACTGCAGTCAAAACTTTTTCGACATTGGAAAAGCGCATTTCAGCCAAAGTGTACAGGTGCGACTTGTGTCGCCCTCATTGAACGTTAAGTACGTGAAACCCACTGCGCCAGGCACAATTCTTATTACCAGGTTTGTGTGGTTATCATGCGTCAGTAAGTATTTAGAAGCAAGAAGATCAACCTGCAAAGATTGCAGGATAGCTGAATGTTCTGGCAGCCAGCTCGATTTGGAAATAGTAGGTTGTACCAAGGCATATAGCGGCTTGATACGCTGGGCATAATCGGGAATGTAAGTACGCCCAAAATTTAAAAAATCCAGCAACGATTGTAGTTTTTTCAGAGTTGTTGGAACGCGCAAGCATGCACATTTCTCCAGTAAGTGAGGTGCTAAACCTTGACCTTCGTTGTTGAGTTCATATCCCAAAAACAACACTGTAAAATCCGCAATGTGTGATTTTGCAAAGTTAAATTAGTTAACCGAAATCTGCAAACATGATAATGATGCTGTCAACGTGACACAGATGCGGCCATAATTCATCGTCTGTGAGATAGATATCGTCAACATACGAGTACGCATCAGGGTCAATGCTCTCCAACAGAGAGACTACACGTGCGGCAAAGACACCTGGACTTTTTTTGAGGCCCATGGCTAATCTTTTAAACTGTTTCTGTTTGCCGCCAGAATTAAAGGCTGTCCATTGACTACTAATAGAGGGCAGGGTATGGCTGTAAAAGCTATTGGAGATGTCAAGTGTTGTTTTAAACATTTTTCTCACAAGACTATCAACCAGGGCAGAACTGTGGGTATTTTGTACCGCACAGGTTTGACAATGAGAGTTCAAATGCCGATAATCCAAAACTAGGCGGTATGACCCATCAGGTTTGGTTACAGTGAAAAGAGGATTGTTCAAGGTTAACACACATGTTTCAATTACACCTTGATATTCCAATTGATCAAGGATTTCTGAGTCGTGAGATCTAGCTTCGCGGCGCATGGGATATTGGGGTTGTGGCTGTGGCATAGACCGTAACGGATTCTCATGGCTTGGTGATAATTTATCCCACCCAACCTGAGTACAGTACATCGCCGGAGCAAGCACCTGTGCCCACTCTTCTGCAAAGTTCTGAGCTTGCTCCTTCGGCACAGTGTGTGCAAAAGATGGGAGGATTACCTCCTCCCCTCTAGGAGCGGCCAAAACGAAAGCTGGGGACCAGTCCGCCTCTGCTGGCAAAATGTCATATGTAGAGGTCAGGTTTTCCCAAAAAATCCCTTTTATGGTACGTTGTATGTCACCTTCAATTAAAAGGACTATGTCATATAGTCTGTCAGGGGGAGCCACTCAAGTGTCAGCAGTTTCTACAGTAATAAATGTGTCAGTTGCTGTCGCCTTCAGATATGGACGCAGTGCTTGCCGCACTATTGTAACCTCTGCTGCGCTGGGTAGCAGCGTTAGTGCCCATGTCAGGTTCCGAAGCTGTGTTCTCACTATCTGTGGCATACCTCGCTGTTAGTGCAGCAACCTTCTTTTTCTGAAACAGGGGTCGTTGACGTGCAAACTCTTCCTGCTTGCCTTTACCATCAGCCGGGCGAGGCTGTTCACGTCCTTGTGGGCCACCCCGACCTTTGCCACGTTCTCCTCCAGCGGACTGTGAGACCGATGTTTCCTGTGAAGAACGAGGAGAATGTTGTTCAGGAACCTGAAATCTATCAGGAGACCTAATTCTAGTGCGATTGCGCAATTCATAAGTGCGTTCAGTAGTCACTTGTACCAGTGATGCGGGACGAGACCCCTGTTTCAGTTGCTGCTTCCCCTGTTTCTTAGTTTTCCAATTTTGTTTAGGAAAAGCTGGACGGTTGTCTTTAGTAGACTTGACCATCTGAGTTTGCGGTTGCGCTGTTGTTTTAGCAAAAGGCTTAACCCCCAAACTATTGCGGCCAATGGTCTTATAAGCCTCCGCAATAATTCTTGGTAACTGCTGGGGTTTATCGACGTTGGCGACGAGGCGCGGCTCATTCGACACTTGAAAGTTAACTGCATCTCCCTTGAAGTTAGTAAGGATGAGATCAGCAACTACGTCGAACACGCAGACAAGCCTCATTCCCAGCTCGACCGCCACCTCCGGACCGTGCTCATCCTGAACACGCTTGATCACGGACGGCAGTACAGTCATAGACAGTGTGCCGAAACACTTTGAGTGGACTGCGGCAAACACTTTACCCCAGTTCTCACAATCAGTCACCTCTGGGACCAAGTCTTTCTGCAAACTAATGGTAAGGATCCTGTGTTTTTCCACAGGAGTAGAATTTGGAAATACCGCCACCAGCTGGTCAAATTTCTTAGCAAGCTAATAAGGCATATCGTCCTTATTGTGGGGGAGCTTGCCCATCACCGAATTAACCATGACGGGACTAATAGTAATCCTGGCCGGGCCAGCTGGTTGCATCGCAACCCCAGGTGCCCCACCTGGACATTGCGAGAGACGTATTGCACTAAAGCCCTATGCACCTCAATCAAGGCGGTGTGGAGTTGACGTAAGTCATCCAGGGGGGCGAGCAATTATCGTGGATGTGGTGTGAACCCGACCAAGACTGGCCAAGTGGCCCCTGGAATAGACAAGGGACCCAACCGAACCAGTGTAACGGTGTGGGGGAGGGCACCATTGAACCAAATACGATGCTGCCAAGCAGGAATAGGAATCTCTTGCATCCTATATGGCGTGTAATTAGCTGGAACAGCCATAGGAGTGTATGCGTGAAAAGTCTTATCATCCGCATTCACCTCCGGAAAAGTAACCCAAGAGTAAAACAGCTCATAAGGGAATGATGCATTGGCACTCACTACAAAGATAATAGACATTCCATCGTCTTGCACCCCGAACTGCATCAAATGATGCTGGAGAGGTGGGCGACTATGCACTGCAATAGCGGCTTCAGCCATAAGGACGCAGAGAAGAAAAAACAATATATATTAACACATAGCACAAAAAGTGTAGTAATTGAAAAAGAAAACCTTTTTAATTGTCAAGCTTGAATGAACCTATAACTCAACTATATAGGTAGGTTTAAACCGTCACTTCCGTCAACCGGAAACAAGAGTGAGGGCGTTGTAGACAAATATAAGCACTACTAAGGCGTCTCAATCATAAGACCAAAACGTTAGGTGCGCCATGTTGCGGGGACTCTGCTCATGCACAGAACTATGCACAGAAAACCAGGACCTCAGCGAATTGTGGTGTACCAAAAAACTCACCTCAGTACCCAGAACCCCTATCCGACTAGCATCAGTGTCTCATTCGTTCTCCGTATCATCTCGAAGCTACCAATGATTAGACAACCCAGAACAAGCGACTTAGAGTACTCTCAGGAACGGTGGGAATCAGAAACACCTTTTCATTATTATTCTCATATCATTCCACAACAAGAGTAATCAGAGACACGGAAAAGTTTAAAATGTTTATTTTTAACTACGTGCTCTAAGGTGCAGTACTTTGGCTAACATAAGCAGACAAATGATTAGAAATAAAGCCATCAGCATTGTTACAATTCCATAGAAAATGAAGGGAGAAATCATATTAAACATGATAGTGGAAAACAGGTCCTATAATACTTTGTGAACCACCCTCCCTTGGCTAGTAAACTAGTTTTATAAACTACTAGAAGGTCTCTAGGGTTGAATGGGGAACCCCATACCTCAAAGATCAGCTTAGGTGAATCACATCACAGGATCAGCTCTGCTCTCTGTGTCTGGAAAGGTTTTTCTCCAAGTGCCTGAATCATGCATGCAAATGCAATATTAAAGGCACCCGAGTTTCAGATATTTGCAGCTGTGTGCTTGTTGTGTCTAGAGCGTGGGCCGATCAACCTGAATTCAACAGCATACATTGTTGCTTGACCTTGACGGCTTCTGCACACAATGTTTAGACTAAGGTCGTGGGGCACGTCTAGGGATGTGAACAACAGACCGTTCTCATGTGAAGAAAAAGCAAGCAAGCAGTTTTACTTGTAATAACAGCTACCTGTAGTGTCGTGTGCAAAAGCAGCAAAGTGGCAAGATGGCGTTTAACTTCTAAAGCGCTTATGCTAACAGAGCATTGTGTGCACTTAAAACCCTGTCTCCACTACACCATTGGCCGTGGTTGTAATACAGGGTTATATAATGTGAAAGTACTATTGCTAGCATCCATGAGGGGATGTCAGTACTGGTCAGGAATTACATTTTGGTGGGTTGGGTAGTCGTGTGGTAGGTGTATGCAGTTTGAAAGAGCAGAATTATTGAACAAAAGCCAACAGGGATGTGAGTTAGCTTGTTGTGTGCATTGCTTGTGCTGGACGGTGCTAGCCGCAACTGAAATTAATTATGGTTCAGAAAACACAAAACTGAAAGTGCCCTGAAAGTTCCCAGTCATGATGTGCAGCACACATAACTTGTGCCCCCACCATGTTTTGCTCTTTTTAACACATCACCTAATGGTGTACTGAACAATGCAGAAGGCAGACTGCACACTGCACACCAAAATAGGTGAACTTCAGGCACCTTTTTTGGTTTTGTGTTTGCTGTACCATATCTACCCATCTACCCATTTTGAGCTGCATGTAGCCTTCCACTAGGTCCCGTACCAATCGCCTCTGACTTGGTCACACAGCCTTCCTGGACTTAAATTGGTAAATATCTGCCCAATTTCTTACAGATTCATCAAACTGTGCCATAGTTATTAGTGACTCACACTTTTGTACTCCATTATTGTTGCCCTCCATTTGACAGATCTGTTTAAATTGACAAGCCAACAGAGAGCTAAACCTGTAAGCATCAGTAAATTTCCCGTGGATTCATCAAATGGTGCTACATTTACTAGGGAACAGACATTTGTTTGCCCGCCCACCCGCCCGCCCATAAATCTACCCTTCTTTATGGGTCTGCATGAAATTGAGACACTCAAGAGGCATATTTACTGAATTAAAAGGAGAAAAAAGGCAGCAAGGGATAATTAACACTGCACTAACCTATTGTACATTCTTTATATATAAGACACAGAGTTTTTGTTGCCCACCTCCAAGGTCCACTGCCTATAGACCTATCAACTATGATGCAAAAAAGAAAGCACAGAGAGGCAACACAGAAGTAAAACAGCATAAATGCTACAAAAGGACAAGATCTCTCCGGACTCTTCAATGACATAAATCAAGATTTTTGAAAGGTTGCTTGATTCAAAACAATGAAGCGCCGAAGCAGCCAACGCGTTTCACCCTGAATAGGGCTTCCTCAGGGCAATAAACAGCCATACTGCAATTGAATGTATGGTTTCTTAACTGTGCAGATGGTGAAGAGACCCGTCGACCTCAAATTGATGGAGTTTAAAATACACTTAATGTGTATTACTCGTCCAGTCCAAAACGGCGCTAGGATGTTCACTGTGGTAAGTTGAACAATAGTAGGTTAGTATTCCAGATAGTAGGGTATCTTCAAACACGTTAAGTGGGATGCAATCTTTCAAGCCCCCACCATCAAAAAAGTAATGTGTAAAGCCGTCGCGTATCACATGGCTAAAAAAAGCCACAGTGAACATCCTAGCGTCACTTTGGACTGGACAAGTGATACACATTAAGTGTATTTTAAACTCCAGCAATTTGAGGTCGACGGGTTTCTTCACCATCTGCGCAGTTAAGAAACCATACATTCAATTGCAGTATGGCTGTTTATTGCCCTGGGGCAGCCCTATTCAGGGTGAAACACGTTGGCTGCATCGGCACTTCGTTATTTTGAATCAAGCAACCATTCAAAAATCTTGATTGATGTCATTGAAGAGTCCGGAGAGATCTTGTCCTTTTGTAGCATTTATGCTGTTTTACTTCTGTGTTGCCTCTCTGTGCTTTCTTTTTTGCATATTTACTAAATTGTAGTGCAACAGAGCACAGCAACCAAAGTTGTGCTGGAGGAAAGATCAGAGCATAGCCACATTTACTAAATATGAACTACTGCTGCTGCTCTCTTCCACTGTGCTAGTGCACAAACAGGCTACCTAGCACCACACACACATTTTGCAGCTTAGTAGTAAGGTGTGTTCATGATGTCTAGCAAAGCTTTTCTATTGGACAGGTACCCTTTCAGTACAAAATCCTATGCCTGACAGTAAAACAGTTCAAACGTTAGATGTGCGCTGTATAGTGCAGCACACATGCAATTTGTGAACCATTAGGTGAAATTAAATGATTTCTCCACCATTGCACCTACCAGAAAAGGCTTTTTTGTAAGCAAAGCCCAGTCCAACAATTTTAATAAATACGGCTTTGCGTCAAAAACCATGGATGGTTGTGATGGAACATCCAAGTTCTGCCCATGGAACAATCCCTTGGTGCAAAGCAGTGCCAAGAGCTATTTGCACTAAAAAGGGGCACTTTTACATCTCAAGAAAGGCTTTATGCTGGCAAATAAATACCCTTGGAAGACTTTGCACCACTTTGCATTGCTTTGTGTTCCTTTGCAGTGGTGCAAAGCCTTGATAATTCTGCCCTCCAACAGCAGACTGAACATGCTAATTCTTTGACAGATTTCACACAGACCCATCAAATGGTGCCAAAGTTAATAGTAAATCAGTATTTTGACTCCCCCCCCATAACTTTGCTCCCCCGCAAGGAGATATACTAGGTGTAACTTGCTAACTCCCTATCTCATTTCATGCAGATTCATCAAACAGTGCCAAAGTTATTAGTAAACGAAAATGTTATTGCGCTTCCTTATATCTCCCCAACCAATGGAGTTCGGATTGGGAAAAAACTTAACATATCAATAGAAACTAATTCTTATAAACATCAGCCACATTTTGTGCAGATAGATCACACAGTTCAAAAGTTATTAGAAACAATTGCACTGTTTTGCCCCCTATTTTTAATTGGATTATCTGCACATATTTGAAAATAACAAAAGTAAGCTCAACCTGCTATTTGTCAGCCAAATGCCATGCTTATTCATCACATGGTTCTAAAGTTATAAGCAAATACATGTTCAGTTGTCATTGTATACAAAATAGTTAGCCCTTACACAAACCACAAAAAGCAGCTTTCAGAGTACAGTTCTAATCTTACTACTTATGGGCCATTTAAAGATTCTGCAACAAACATTAAAAAAAGTTAGTACATCCACTTTTGGTTCTTCGTGAGACGTTTCATGCAGATCAATCAAATGGAGCCAAAAAAGTGCCATTTTCCATTTCAACACCTCTAGGCTTGTTTGCTCCTCAATACAAAATAAATGGCTGAATTACAATTACACTAAACCTGTCAAGAAAGTAGAACTTTACCTAAGAAAGTGCATTAACTAGGTATGGTGTAAATCCATTCAGTGCATTTCGAGAAATTAGCATTTAAATAGTATTTGGGTCAAATAGATTTTATGAATATCTGGACCGTTAATTCAGGAATCCTCCAAAGTTTTGTGAATCTACAGAGAATTTGCAAATTCAATTATAAAAATAAAAGCACAGCATTGGACATGAGAGCTTTTTCTTCTGTCATGCATTTGCAAATTCAGCTGCAGATTCGTGAACATGCAGCGCTCTTACTGGATGGCTAGCACAGAAATAATTCTATTACTGTCACCACTACCTAAAGTGGTGCTTTTAGCACCATGTGGGGAAAGAACTAAGGAAGGAATAAAGGGGTCGGGGGGACCTTACCCCATCCCAGACCCATTTGGAGGTGGCCCAGAGTGCCCTCCTCGGCAGTAAAATAAATATTTTAAATAATAATTTTTGTAATGGAATCCTCCCTGAGTCCCGTCGACCCTCATGGGCCACAAGCTTCACAAACCAGCACAGGACTTGCACAGGTAGGGGGTTGAACACCTCCAGTGAGTTTGGGGCTATCCTGGTCTTTGGCTAGGCTATCTGGCCAATCCTTGCACTTGGCAAAAGGTCATGTGGAGCAGGGGTCGGATAACTGTGGAGGGTTGGCTTTAAGACCCAGCTGTAGGTCACTCCCTACACCCACCCCCGAGTGTGCATGGCTGAAAGTTTCGTACCCCGAGGGCTAGCTGATTGTGGAGTGCTGACAGTGGGACCTAGCCAGATTTAATGCTATGTGGCCAACCCCTGCTGTCCACAGCCAAAAGCCATATGCAGTGTGGGTTGCTCGCTCACAGATGGTTGTGTACAAGTACTGATTGTGCAACTAATCCCCACTATGCATGGCTAGACAGAGAATTTGTACATATGAATGCTGTCATCAGTGATGCCATCAGTGATGTCATCAAGATGTGATCAACGATGTCATTTGAAATGTCATCACTATTGTTTTTAGTAATGTCATTTAACATGTCATGAGTGATGTCATATTTGTGGTCATAAGTAGTCCATGACAGGGCCATGAGTTATGCTTAATTCACCTAATCATAAATGGCAAAGTTCCATGTTTTGTTGTGTACCCATGACTGTACTATAACTGGAAAGCAAAGAAATGTATACATGTATATATATATATTCACTGAAAAAACCATAGGTTTCACACATGTTATAGTTAGCGGAAATTTTACTGATAAAAAAACCAATGAAATTCCCCCGTTATAGTTAGTGCAGGCAACTATAACTCACGCGACCGCAATCCTCTGCTGATGCTAATACTGTATTTAGACACTTATTTGCCCATGTCTTCTTCCATACATTTTTAGCTATACATATATTACAAATATTTTTTTTTCATAAAGACACATATGTCATCAGCAGAAGATTGCGGTCGCGTGAGTTATAGTTGCCTGCACTAACTATAACGGGGGAATTTCATTGGTTTTTTTATCAGTAAAATTTCCGCTAACTATAACATGTGTGAAACCTATGGTTTTTTCAGTGAATTTGCAAGGTTTTTTAAATGCTAATTCCTAACTATAACGTGTGTGAAACCTATGGTTTTTTCAGTGAATTTGTACGGTTTTTTAAATGCTAAGTTACTTTACGCCATTCGTGGCGTGCGCGCCCACTTAACGCAGTTCGTTCCGTGCGCGCACCGTGCGCTTCGCGCACCGTGCGCGCACAGTGAGCACGCGGTGCGCTTTGCGCACCGCGCGCCCACTTTACGCAGTTAGTGCCGTGCACGCACGGTGGGCACGCGGTGCGATGACAAAGCAAGAAAGCACGTCAACAAATCTGTTTCTGCTTTCCTCCGTGACTATGGTATGGGTGCCATTTACCACAACAACTTGCGTTATGACATGCAAGACATTTATAGAGGAGATGGTGTGCACTTCAATGATGAAGGGAACAGAGTCTTCCTCTTGAACCTTAGACTCTGCATCGGTACTTACTTGTAGGTACCACTAAAAAATCATTTCATAAACACAACGGCTCTTTTTAGAGCCCCCTAATATCTAAACACTTAAATCTGATTTTCATTTTTTTTTTTTTTTTTCTACCGTACGCTTACCGTAAGCTTACCGTACGCGTACCCCGTGATTTTTTTTAAAATCAATAAATGTTTTCTTTGTACTTTACAGTCCTTCTTTGACCCCCTCACAAATGTAAGGGGGTCTGTAACTCTCCTCATTGCCCCCTTTTCTTGTTTTCACTCTTTTTTTTCTGAGTGAAATACACAAAATGGCGGCCGCCGCTTCCTGGTTTCGGCCGATTCGAATGTTTACTAAGATCTAAGAGCCAATCAGAATCGCGCTCGCGCACGCCACCGTACGCTTACGGTAAACGTACGGTAAGCGTACCGTAAGCGGGCTCAGATATATATATTGATTTAAAGGCTATTTTCTCAGAATCTACTGAACAGATTTACACCAAACCTACAAAAGGCACTTCCTTGACCTAGGGACTACCTCTCTGCCAAATTTCGAGTAATTCTGTTCAGCCGTTCGGGCTGTAGCTCGTTCTAAAGGTCCTATGGAAAAATGCATGGGGAAAACGCGTTTTGGGACCCCCCTTTTATCTCAGCCCCCGCTTGACGGATCCCCCCGAGACTTTCAGGGTAGGAGCGGAGCGTAGCGCCCCACCTATTTTGAGAAATTCGCGAGGATTCATCGACCGGCGCCAAAGTTATTCAAAATAGAATGTTGAGGTTTTCCTATGGAAAAGGGGTCCTAACTATAACTACCTACTGGCGACCGCCAGTAGGTAATATATATATATATATATATATATATATATATATATATATATATATATTACCTACTGGCGGTCGCCAGTAGGTAGTTATAGTTAGGACCACGTTTCCATAGGAAATCCGCAACATTCTATTTTGAATAACTTTGGCGCCGGTCGACGAATCCTCGCGAATTTTTCAAAATAGGTGGGGCGCTACGCTCCGCTCCTTCCCTGAAAGTCTCGGGGGGATTCGTCAAGCGGGGGCTGAGATAAAAGGGGGTCCCAAAACGCGTTTTTCCCATGCATTTTTCCATAGGACCTTTAGACACAGCTACAGCCCGAACGGCTGAACAGAATTACTAGAAATTTGGCAGAGAGGTAGTCCTCAGGTCAAGGAAGTGCCTTTTGTAGGTTTGGTGTAAATCTGTTCAGTAGATTCTGAGAAAATAGCCTTTAAATCAATATATATATCTGAGCCAGCTTACGGTGCGCTTACGGTACGCTTACCGTACGCGTACGGTGGCGTGCGCGAGCGCGATTCTGATTGGCTCTTAGATCTTAGTAAACATTCGAATCGGTCGAAACCAGGAAGCGGCGGCCGCCATTTCGTGTGTTTCACTCAGAAAAAAAAGAGTGATAACAAGAAAAGGGGGCAAGGAGGAGAGTTACAGACCCCCTAACATTTGTAAGGGGGTCAAAGAAGGACAGAAAAGTACAAAGAAAACATTTATTGATTTTAAAAAAAATCACGGGGTACGCGTACGGTAAGCGTACGGTAGAAAAAAAAAATAAAAAAAGAAATGAAAATCAGATTTAAGTGTTTAGATATTAGGGGGCTCTAAAAAGAGCCGTTGTGTTTATTAAGTGATTTTTTAGTAGTACCTACAAGTAAGTACCGATGCAGAGTCTAAGGTTCAAGAGGAAGACTCTGTTCCCTTCATCATTGAAGTGTACACCATCTCCTCTATAAATGTCTTGCATGTCATAACGCAAGTTGTTGTGGTAAATGGAACCCATACCATAGTCACGGAGGAAAGCAGAAACAGATTTGTTGACGTGCTTTCTTGCTTTGTCAATCTGCGGACAGAAATGATTGGACCAGTTCCATTTTTGCCTTTGGCATATGTTAGAAAACACAAAGGCAGTTTTAGGGAAAAGTGAAAACAGTTGTGCAAAGGTCTCCTTCATAAGCATTTCCAGACCTACCCCAGTCAAAGTGCCTAGGTCATTGCCACCACAGTGCACTATTATGAGGTCAGGGTGTTGGATGTGCATGAAGGATTTCACCAATGGCATCAATTGGTGCCACTTTAACCCTCTCTGACCAATCCATTTAATGTCTACATTTGGCAAAGCAAGGTCTCTCACCATATCTGTTTTCTCTGCATACTTTTCACTCCAGAAGACATAGCTGTGCCCTACAATCCACACTGTAAACATCTTCAAAGGAGAACTGGATGCACTCAGGAGGTGTCTTTCAGTAGAATGGCAATATGAAAAGAAAGACAGTTTGGAAATGGAGGCATACATATTTTTTTCAAAAAAAAAAGAACTGATTGGCTGTTTCATACCATTCTAGAATAAAAACTAGGCTGTATGTGTAAATTAATGGAAGCATGTTTTGTATTGGTACAGAAAAATGTGTTACCAAAGAACAGTACTATGGATTTGCTGTTAGGTTTGAAAAGTCAAGCACTCTTGCTCTTTGGAATTGAAACATTGTTTGGCGAACTTCTGACCTGACTCCACACAGCAGTGTTCCATGAGCTGTTGCTATGGTAGCAGGCAGAAGTCAAGTTGGGGGAAGGGTACTAGGCAGAAGTCAAGTTGGGGGAAGGGTACTTTTGGAAAAGGGTTGGGTTTTCAACCAATAGAAATGTGTGATTACATTTGAAAAAAAGGGGCAAGCACTGAGATTTGAAACTAACATGTATATGTGTGGAAAAAGAGAGGGAAAGTTTGCCATTATCTGGTTCTGCTGAGAGGAGAGAGGTGTAGAGAACAGAGATCCTGGCTCTGATAATCTGCTGTTTGAGTGCCACATTTCTTTCACAACTAACTAATTTTAAAGGTGAGTTTAGAGTCTGAGAGGGGATGTATATGGTAAATTAAGAAATGAATAATAGAAATGCAATTCTTTTTGTTGAAGTTGTGTTTATTATTTTCTGTTTTGGGAGAAATTTAAATATGAGGAACATGTAAAATAATATGGACTATGTTTTCACAATAAATTAAGGTGTACTGGTATAATAAAAGAATAGTTTAAGGGTTTGAGGTTGGACTCAGTAATGCAAATACATTCAGCATCACTAAGGCTGGTTGCCCTTGCTGGAGTGTAGGCAGACACCCAGGTTACAAATGATGCTGGTCTGAAAAAGCAGTTTGGACATGTGCTTTGTAAAAAATCTGAAGAGTGGATTCATAATGTGTCAGTCTGTAAAAGTGTTTATCACTTGCCAAAAAAAAGAGCAGTAAGTGTGCTTTCAAATTGGCAAAGAAATGTCGTTTTGTGACTAATGTGAAAACATGACTCTGTGTGCAAATAGGAATTACAGGCAGAGATTTATTGCGTATTTCTCTGGTGATTTCACAGTTGCATTAGATGGAAAGGGGGAGACATTTTTTGGTGCAGAAGCAGACTCTTAGCACACAGGTAGCTGCTTACCATGTGGAATCATGCACAGTATTCACAAGCGAGTGGGGTTTGAGGTTTCAGTCAGTAATGCAAATACATTCAGCATCACTAAGGCTGGTTGCCCTTGCTGGAGTGTAGGCAGACACCCAGGTTACAAATGATGCTGGTCTGAAAAAGCAGTTTGGGCATGTGCTTTGTAAAAAATCTGAAAAGTGGATTCATAATGTGTCAGTCTGTAAAAGTGTGTATCACTTGCCAAAAAAAAGAGCAGTAAGTGTGCTTTCAAATTGGCAAAGAAATTTCGTTTTGTGACTAATGTGAAAACATGACTCTGTGTGCAAAAAGGAATTACAGGCAGAGATTTATTGCGTATTGCTCTGGTGATTTCACAGTTGCATTAGATGGAAAGGGGGAGACATTTTTTGGTGCAGAAGCAGACTCTTAGCACACAGGTAGCTGCTTACCATGTGGAATCATACACAGTATTCACAAGCGAGTGGGGTTTGAGGTTTCAGTCAGTAATGCAAATACAATCAGCATCACTAAGGCTGGTTGCCCTTGCTGGAGTGTAGGCAGACACCCAGGTTACAAATGATGCTGGTCTGAAAAAGCAGTTTGGACATGTGCTTTGTAAAAAATCTGAAAAGTGGATTCATAATGTGTCAGTCTGTAAAAGTGTTTATCACTTGCCAAAAAAAAGAGCAGTAAGTGTGCTTTCAAATTGGCAAAGAAATTTCGTTTTGTGACTAATGTGAAAACATGACTCTGTGTGCAAATAGGAATTACAGGCAGAGATTTATTGCGTATTTCTCTGGTGATTTCACAGTTGCATTAGATAGAAAGGGGGAGACATTTTTTGGTGCAGAAGCAGACTCTTAGCACACAGGTAGCTGCTTACCATGTGGAATCATGCACAGTATTCACAAGCGAGTGGGGTTTGAGGTTTCAGTCAGTAATGCAAATACATTCAGCATCACTAAGGCTGGTTGCCCTTGCTGGAGTGTAGGCAGACACCCAGGTTACAAATGATGCTGGTCTGAAAAAACAGTTTGGACATGTGCTTTGTAAAAAATCTGAAACGTGGATTCATAATGTGTCAGTCTGTAAAAGTGTTTATCACTTGCCAAAAAAAAGAGCAGTAAGTGTGCTTTCAAATTGGCAAAGAAATTTCGTTTTGTGACTAATGTGAAAACATGACTCTGTGTGCAAAAAGGAATTACAGGCAGAGATTTATTGCGTATTGCTCTGGTGATTTCACAGTTGCATTAGATGGAAAGGGGGAGACATTTTTTGGTGCAGAAGCAGACTCTTAGCACACAGGTAGCTGCTTACCATGTGGAATCATACACAGTATTCACAAGCGAGTGGGGTTTGAGGTTTCAGTCAGTAATGCAAATACATTCAGCATCACTAAGGCTGGTTGCCCTTGCTGGAGTGTAGGCAGACACCCAGGTTACAAATGATGCTGGTCTGAAAAAGCAGTTTGGACATGTGCTTTGTAAAAAATCTGAAAAGTGGATTCATAATGTGTCAGTCTGTAAAAGTGTTTATCACTTGCCAAAAAAAAGAGCAGTAAGTGTGCTTTCAAATTGGCAAAGAAATTTCGTTTTGTGACTAATGTGAAAACATGACTCTGTGTGCAAATAGGAAATACAGGCAGAGATTTATTGCGTATTTCTCTGGTGATTTCACAGTTGCATTAGATGGAAAGGGGGAGACATTTTTTGGTGCAGATGCAGACTCTTAGCACACAGGTAGCTGCTTACCATGTGGAATCATGCACAGTATTCACAAGCGAGTGGGGTTTGAGGTTTCAGTCAGTAATGCAAATACATTCAGCATCACTAAGGCTGGTTGCCCTTGCTGCAGTGTAGGCAGACACCCAGGTTACAAATGATGCTGGTCTGAAAAAGCAGTTTGGACATGTGCTTTGTAAAAAATCTGAAAAGTGGATTCATAATGTGTCAGTCTGTAAAAGTGTTTATCACTTGCCAAAAAAAAGAGCAGTAAGTGTGCTTTCAAATTGGCAAAGAAATTTCGTTTTGTGACTAATGTGAAAACATGACTCTGTGTGCAAAAAGGAATTACAGGCAGAGATTTATTGCGTATTGCTCTGGTGATTTCACAGTTGCATTAGATGGAAAGGGGGAGACATTTTTTGGTGCAGAAGCAGACTCTTAGCACACAGGTAGCTGCTTACCATGTGGAATCATGCACAGTATTCACAAGCGAGTGGGGTTTGAGGTTTCAGTCAGTAATGCAAATACATTCAGCATCACTAAGGCTGGTTGCCCTTGCTGGAGTGTAGGCAGACACCCAGGTTACAAATGATGCTGGTCTGAAAAAACAGTTTGGACATGTGCTTTGTAAAAAATCTGAAAAGTGGATTCATAATGTGTCAGTCTGTAAAAGTGTTTATCACTTGCCAAAAAAAAGAGCAGTAAGTGTGCTTTCAAATTGGCAAAGAAATTTCGTTTTGTGACTAATGTGAAAACATGACTCTGTGTGCAAATAGGAATTACAGGCATAGATTTATTGCGTATTGCTCTGGTGATTTCACAGTTGCATTAGATGGAAAGGGGGAGACATTTTTTGGTGCAGATGCAGACTCTTAGCACACAGATAGCTGCTTACCATGTGGAATCATGCACAGTATTCACAAGCGAGTGGGGTTTGAGGTTTCAGTCAGTAATGCAAATACAATCAGCATCACTAAGGCTGGTTGCTCTTGCTGGAGTGTAGGCAGCCACCCAGGTTACACATGGAGGTGGTCTGAAAAAGAAGTTTGGACATGTGCATTTAAGAAAATCGAAAAAAGTGGTTTCATAATGTGACAGTCTGTAAAAGTGATTTTCACTTGCCCCAAAAAAAAGAGCAGTAAGTGTGCTTTCAAATTGGCAAAGAAATTTCGTTTTGTGACTAATGTGAAAACATGACTCTGTGTCCAAATAGGAATTACAGGCAGAGATTTATTGCGTATTGCTCTGGTGATTTCACAGTTGCATTAGATGGAAAGGAGGAGCCATTTTTTGGTGCAGAAGCAGACTCTTAGCACACAGCCAGCTACTTACCATGTGGAATCATGCACAGTATTCACAAGCGAGTGGGGTTTGAGGTTTCAGTCAGTGATGCAAATACATTCAGCATCACTAAGGCTGGTTGCCCTTGCTGGAGTGTAGGCAGACACCCAGGTTACAAATGATGCTGGTCTGAAAAAGCAGTTTGGACATGTGCTTTGTAAAAAATCTGAAAAGTGGATTCATAATGTGTCAGTCTGTAAAAGTGTTTATCACTTGCCAAAAAAAAGAGCAGTAAGTGTGCTTTCAAATTGGCAAAGAAATTTCGTTTTGTGACTAATGTGAAAACATGACTCTGTGTGCAAATAGGAATTACAGGCAGAGATTTATTGCGTATTGCTCTGGTGATTTCACAGTTGCATTAGATGGAAAGGGGGAGACATTTTTTGGTGCAGATGCAGACTCTTAGCACACAGGTAGCTGCTTACCATGTGGAATCATGCACAGTATTCACAAGCGAGTGGGGTTTGAGGTTTCAGTCAGTAATGCAAATACATTCAGCATCACTAAGGCTGGTTGCCCTTGCTGGAGTGTAGGCAGACACCCAGGTTACAAATGATGCTGGTCTGAAAAAGCAGTTTGGACATGTGCTCTGTAAAAAATCTGAAAAGTGGATTCATAATGTGTCAGTCTGTAAAAGTGTTTATCACTTGCCAAAAAAAAGAACAGTAAGTGTGCTTTCAAATTGGCAAAGAAATTTCGTTTTGTGACTAATGTGAAAACATGACTCTGTGTGCAAATAGGAATTACAGGCAGAGATTTATTGCGTATTGCTCTGGTGATTTCACAGTTGCATTAGATGGAAAGGGGGAGACATTTTTTGGTGCAGAAGCAGACTCTTAGCACACAGGTAGCTGCTTACCATGTGGAATCATGCACAGTATTCACAAGCGAGTGGGGTTTGAGGTTTCAGTCAGTAATGCAAATACATTCAGCATCACTAAGGCTGGTTGCCCTTGCTGGAGTGTAGGCAGACACCCAGGTTACAAATGATGCTGGTCTGAAAAAGCAGTTTGGACATGTGCTCTGTAAAAAATCTGAAAAGTGGATTCATAATGTGTCAGTCTGTAAAAGTGTTTATCACTTGCCAAAAAAAAGAGCAGTAAGTGTGCTTTCAAATTGGCAAAGAAATTTCGTTTTGTGACTAATGTGAAAACATGACTCAGTTGTACAAATAGGAATTACAGGCAGAGATTTATTGCGTATTGCTCTGGAGATTTCACAGTTGCATTAGATGGAAAGGGGGAGCCATTTTTTGGTGCAGAAGCAGACTCTTAGCACACAGGTAGCTGCTTACCATGTGGAATCATGCACAGTATTCACAAGCGAGTGGGGTTTGAGGTTTCAGTCAGTAATGCAAATACATTCAGCATCACTAAGGCTGGTTGCCCTTGCTGGAGTGTAGGCAGACACCCAGGTTAGAAATGATGCTGGTCTGAAAAAGCAGTTTGGACATGTGCTTTGTAAAAAATCTGAAAAGTGGATTCATAATGTGTCAGTCTGTAAAAGTGTTTATCACTTGCCAAAAAAAAGAGCAGTAAGTGTGCTTTCAAATTGGCAAAGAAATTTCGTTTTGTGACTAATGTGAAAACAAATGTAGTAATATATTTAAATAAAATAAAGGAATTTTTTTTTAGTTTTTTTCAGGTATTGCTGAAGAGCAGTGAACAAAATTTAAGATGCCTACAAAATCCAGAGCAAAAAAAGAGCAGAAAAAAAACCTATATTTGAAGACAACTGGAGGACCTAAGTTAGTTGAAGATGCTCATGTTGGGAAGAAGAAAAAATCTTCTGGTAAGCAAAAAA
This sequence comes from Triturus cristatus, assembly GCF_964204655.1. Classification (NCBI taxonomy): domain Eukaryota; kingdom Metazoa; phylum Chordata; class Amphibia; order Caudata; family Salamandridae; genus Triturus; species Triturus cristatus. The sequence goes on along the minus strand of NC_140579.1, from coordinate 509,007,946 downwards.
AAGATTTTCTAAGGAACATATTCAAAAAAAGGAAAAATGTACAAAATGTCTGTACTGGAAAGAATGATTTGAATCGAAAAGGACAGGAAAAAATTGAGAATTTAGTTAATGCAAATATACCTTCTGCAACTCAAAAGATAAACTTAAACAGAAAAACAGCGTTTAAAGAGATACGTAGAAAAATGTTTCAGAGGAGAGTTATGTCCAATTTGATAAAGGATGTGAAGAAATATAAGCAAAAGGCAAAGTTTTTTAAGAGAAAAAAAGAAATTGAAGGCATTGCAGCAAAGGCATTAGCATTAAAAAGGAAACTATTCATTTTAATTTTGAATAGGATGCGTACATTAGACAAAATGGTTAATGTACTGAAATCACATAGCAAAAGGAAAAGAGTAGTGAACAGAACAAACTTTTGTAAAGTGTTTTTAGGAAAATGGATGCATAGTTCAAGTAGTGAACCTTTTTTTAATGAAGAGAGCTATTTTCAAAGTAATAGTTTGCTGCATGCAGTTGACACCAGAGGTCGTGCTTACGAAGTGAAAAATGGTTGCATAATGGAGAAGGAGATAATGGTTCCAAGAGATGAGGTACAAGTGATGGCGGATGAGGCTATGGGGAGACGTCCTAAAGCCCCAGTGTACACTTGGAATTGTAGTAGTATTTGCACTGTGCGTCAGGAATCTATTGATAAATTTCGTGAGTTTCTAAGAGAATATAGCAAAAAAAGTGTGAAACAGAAGATTAAGGTGCTTCAAAGTCTAGATCCATGCAGAGTGAGAGAGAATACTGGTTTGCAGGGTCATTCTCTGGCTTGTCTATCTAGAAAAGTGTGTAATAGTGTTTTCCATCATTTTAGGATGCTGGCTGTTCATCATACTGAAATGAGAAAGTTTGTGAGACGGTTGTATTTTGCTAAAAGTCCAGCAATAAAGTTAGATGAATTGAATAGGGCTCTGTTCCGTGGAACGGTATCAGATGTAGAGAAGGTTGTTGATGAAATTCAGTTTTGTTACTTTGGTCCTGAACAAAACAGTGCAGAGAAGGACACAGTAAATGAGGAAGAAGTGGAAGAAAATGTAGAACCCTCTGTAAGTAAGACATTTAATGATCACATAACAAAATTTGCAATAATCTCTAATGAAAGACCAAATATAACTTATATTTGTTGCCGCAGAACTCATTATAGAAAACAAACCAGGTATGTTGATCTCTACAGAAAGAGTGAAAATGAAGATAATTATAAGTGGAAGGATTTTGCCACCTATATATTTCTTGAAAATTGTTTTGAATTGGGTGAAGTTCAGCGTATTTGTAAATACTGTTACAACAAGTTAGAGGAAAATAGAATGCCGACCAGAGCTGTACATAATAATTTAGAATTGGATGCTATTCCTGCTGAACTTTCTGAATTAAATACATATGAGTCTATACTCATTCAATGTGTTCATCCGTTCCAGACCATAGTACGTATGGAGCCCAAAACTGGTAAATTACCTCCTTCAGATTTACTGAGAGGTTTAAAAGGTAGAGTGGTGTATTTGCCCTTGGATTTGAAAAAAAATATGGAAACTATTGATGCGGATACCTTGGAAACTGAACCATTAATTATTCTGGTTAATGGTGTACCTACAAAGAATAAGAAGATTTGGCAGGAGCTGGTAGATGTACGGAAAGTACAAAGAGCAAATTTGTATTTGAAAAGGAATAACAAATGGTATGAATCAATTTATATAGAAGAAGAAGAAGAAGAAGATTTACAAGAAGACACAGAAACACCAACTGGAAAAATTGAAAAAGTGGACAAGTCAAAGGAAGAAGAAATTTATGAACATTTTAGCATACATCCTCTTCATTCAAAAGAAGTTATGGGAGACAATATTGATCTATTTCAGATGAAGAAAGCAAAAGGAACTCCCGTGAGTGTATGGGAGGAGAGCTTGGAAGCTCGATGTTTTCCCCAGCTGTTTCCTAAAGGAAAAGGAGGACGATACGATGAACGTCCGGAACAGATTCCAGCTTCTGAGTATCGGACTACAAGACTATATGCTGAAGATCCCAGATTTCGACAAAGTATTCCTTATTTGTTCCATCTTTTATTTGAAAGCGACTTGTCTGCACTGTCTTATGCAGTAAATCACATTTTAAAAAGTGAAGTACATTTACAAAATGTGTCTGCTAAGGATTTTATGGAGAAAGTGCAGCACCGAGATGATCATTTGGAAACACAACTGATCAATCTGATGGCTTGTCAGCGTGGGACAAATGAATATTGGTACCGACGCCATGGTGAATTAAAATGCATGTTACGGAATTTAGGAACAACAACATGGTTCCTTACCCTAAGCTGTGCTGAGTACGCTTGGGATGATTTACTGGATTTTCTACGAGAGGCAAATTCAAACATTAAAAACATCGAATACAAAACAGCAGGAGAACTGTGCTCATTGGATCCGGTTAATGTTTGCAGATATTTCAATCATAGATTTGAGGCTATGATGTCCTTCATCTGCAATAAACAAAATCCACCTCTAGGAGAAGTAGTGGATTTCTTTTGGAGAAAAGAGTACCAGGCAAGAGGTGCTCCTCATATTCATATGCTGTTGTGGATCAAGGATGCCCCAAAGTTTGGAACAGATACTGATGAAGCAGTGTTATCTTACATTGAAGAATATGCAACATGTGCTATACCAAAAAGCACAGAAGAGAAAAAGTTAAAGGAGCAAGTTTTACGTTTCCAAAGTCATCGGTGTGGAAAATACTGTCGACGGAAATACAAGAGCAAAGATAAATACTACACTAAATGTCGATTTGGATTTCCTAGACCTGTTCTTTCAAAAGGAAGAGTTAACAGTTTTATGTCAGCTGTGAGACATACTATCACAAGAAAATCACCTAAGAATACCTACAACCTTAAAAGAAAAGAAGAATCAAAAAATATAAATGACTACAACCCAGTGATTTTATCCATGTGGAACGCTAACATGGATATACAGTATGTAGCTGACAATTCCATTGCTGTTGCTCGATATGTAACGTCTTACATTACGAAATCAGAAAAAACAGAATTGAAGGAAATGTGGGAAGAGATTTCTCACGAGAAAACTGTCAGTAAGAAGCTGTACAGTTTCAGTTTGAAGATGTTATCGCATCGAGAAATTGGATCCTACGAATGTTCAGATAGGTTATCTTCTGCAAGTCTCTACTCGAAATCAAGAAGAATAATTTGGGCAAGTTTAGACCTTGCAGCAATGAGAAATCGGGTACTGAAATCTGTTGGAGAAATTGAATATTTGGCCAAGAATGACCCAGAAAGTACAGATATTTTGAAATCAAACATGTTGGATACATATTACCCAAAGAGAAGTCATCATCTGGAGAACATATGTCTCTATGAAGTGCTGCAGAACTACATTTATTCACGGAAAGCCGCAGAAGACATCAACAATGGAAAATATAAAGTTATTGGTGAGGAAGGATGTTTGGTGAAGCAAACAAAAGGAAGTTTGATAAATCACCGGAAGCTGAGTTGCGACACTACTGACAAAAAGGAATTTTACTACTTGGCTCTTTTACAGCTGTTTAAACCATGGCGTACAGAGGATGAACTACTGGGAGAATTTCAAAGCTATGAAGATTCATTTAATGCTTGCAAAGACAGCATACAATGCAGAACATTCACAACTTATCTGCAAATGTTAAATGAAGAAATTGAACAGGAAACTACAATTGCAGCAGAAATAGCTAGAGACAGTTCTCAGGACAGCCAAAGTTCAGGAACACTCAGTCAAGATCCCCTAGGACAACCAATCGTTGAAAATGAAGCATCAATAGCCATGAATGAAGTGGAAACAGCTATGAATCAAGCTCAAGAAGAATTTATAGACTTACAAAATTTGGAAAGACAACTGAATCAAGAGCAGCAACAAATTTATGAAGAGATCAGAAACAAAATTGATCACGGATTTCTACATGAAAAAAAAGAGTGCTCATGCACATCATTTCATCCAATCAGGATGTATGTAAGCGGACAAGCTGGAACTGGAAAAAGTTTCCTTATAAAAGTCATCAGAAGCTACCTACAGCAAAAAACGGATTCTACTTTGTCTTGTGTGGTTACTGCTCCAACTGGGTTAGCAGCATATAACATAAAAGGAATCACTTTACATCGTTTGCTAATGTTACCAGTGGAGCATGAGAACAAAATACAATACAACAAGCTAACTGGAGAAGCATGCTTGGAAGTTTCAAGAGTATTGAAGAAGATGCATGTTCTCATTATTGATGAGGTGAGCATGGTATCGAACTTAATGCTTGCCTTTGTGCATTTAAGAATGCAGCAAATTCTGAAGTCAGACTATGACGTGTTATTTGGAGGAAAACACGTCATAGTTTTTGGAGATCTTTTGCAACTTACTCCAGTTAAAGGACAACCAGTGTTTAATACTGTGACACATGAAGACACGAAGAAGTCATTGGGAAGCATCGGTAATGCAAATATTTGGTCCTTCTTTGAGTACAAGGAACTTACAACTAATATGAGGCAAGCAAACGATGAAGAATATGGAAGTATTCTGAAAGATATCAGGATTGGACTACTCACAGAAGCTGGCAAAAAAGCATTACAGACTCGGCTGCTACATAATTTATTTCCAAAGGAAGAAATAGTTGCAGAGAAGATATACAAGAACATTGCAGAAAACAAAAGTGTCATCTGCTTAATGCCAACTCTACGTGAGTGCTCAATATTCAATGAGGAGCTTTTGAAATTGGAAAAGGAAGATATCAGGAAATTGGAAGCAGTGGACAAAATTGAGGATGGAAGAATTACTGTCACATTAACAGGCACACTGAAAAATAAATTGGATTCACTAGAGAAGAAGATTTCCAAAACAGCTGGATTAGAAAAAAATCTATATGTTTGCAAGAACTGTAGAGTATTTTTAAGGAGAAATTTGTATGTTGAAAAAGGTTTAGTTAATGGAGCTATGGGAAGAGTTGTGGGTTTTATTAATTATCAGAAAAAAGATGGAATTGAATGTTTAAAAATAAAATTTGATCAGATAGAAGAAGTTAAAGATATTTGTCGTTGTACAGTTCGTTTCATGCTTGTGAAAGACTTATATGTACGTAGGAAGCAGTTTCCGTTTTCTCTAGCATATGCTGTAACTATTCACAAGTCTCAAGGATTGACTGTAGATTGTGCATTTGTGAACATTGGTTCAACTGTGTTCAAAGAAGGTATGGCATATGTTGCTTTGTCACGAGTGAAAACATTATCAGGTTTATTCATGATAGACTTTGATGATTCAAAAGTTAGTGCTGATACAAACTGTGTAAAGGAGTATAATAGATTAAGAAGAAGCTATGCTCCTCATTTAGGTCAGTATCCTGTGTTGGAGAAACGTGTAGTTTCTCGTAAAAGGAGAAATGAGAATATCTGTAATGAAGATGTAGAGAGGAGGAAAAAAAAGAGGAGTGATGTAATTGCAAGCAAAAAGAATAAGGAAAATGAAGAACAGGTTGTAGGATGTCATTTTGAAAATAGCTCTGGTGTCAACTGCTACGCTAATGTAGTGCTGAATGTTGCATTTTATCTGGAAAGTTTGCAAGAGCAGATAATAGTAAATCAGGGAAAAAGATTCTGTACTGTGCTGAGTCTCCTTTTTGAAAAGCTGAGTAATGATAAAACTCAAATAGAAAGTGCTACTGAAATTAGAAAACTTTTAGATGTATGTTCAGGACGAACACAGTTTTCTCAAAATGTACAGCAAGATGCACAGGAATTCTTGATGTATTTTCTTCAGGTACTGGAAGAGGAAGGGGTACAAATTAGGCCTGGGCGAAGCACTACGCTACGCTCGCGTAGTTTGCGAAGTTCGCGCTACTTCGCACTACGCGAACTGCACGTAGCATAGTGCGAACACGCGTAGCGTAGTGTTGCGTAGTGCTGCTGTCATTTTTTGCTTGCTCGCGGTCCTCAACGTCAAGTTGGCGACCGCGAGCAAGCAAAATGACATCCTGGCGAGACTTTTTCCTTGTTCGCGATCGCGAGCATGGAAAATAAACCTCCCGGCGAGATTCCCAACGCGAGAAGGTCAGGTTTCTCATTGCGAGGGGTCGCGTATGCTCGCGACCGCTCGCGATGAGAAACTACCAGTTCGCGTTGAGAAAGCTGCAGCTCGAGTAAAAATCTACTCGAGCAGCAGAAAACTACAGCTCGCACTGTGCAAGATGCCATTTTCAATGATTGCACAGTGCCGGTTGCTTGTCCGCACTGTGCAATCATTGAAAACAACATCTTGCACAGTGCGAACATGTTACTTCGCAGTTCGCGAAGTGCTACGCGTAGCTCGCGTAGTGCGAACTTCACTTTGCGTAGCTTCGCGAAGTGCTACTTCGCGAACTACGCCCACCCTTAGTACAAATACAAAATATGTTTGGTCTCTCTTATAAATGGGAACATAGTTGTGAAAACTGTTATAATATATGTGGCTCTAATGTTGATTCTGAAAGGTTTATTTATTTAACATTGCCAGAGAGTAAAACAGTCACTTTTGCTAAATTAGTTAAAGATGCTAATCATAGCATGCAATGCAGTGAGTGTAAATCTGACATGTTTTCAACATTAATTTTAAAGGAATACAGACAGTATGTAATTTTAATGATGCAACGATGTAGAGCTGATGGTTCAAAATTGGATACTTTAATAAAGAAGTTTACTGGACAGCAATTATCAATTTCAGGAAAAACTTTTGTAACAGTTGCAATAATTTTCCATGATGGACCTACTGTAACTTCTGGTCATTACACAGTTTATCTTAAATGTGAAAAAGGCTGGACACTGTGTAATGATTCCCAATTGATTTTTAAGCAACGTTTGCCTTTTGATTTAGCAAATTCCTATCTAATCTTCCTGAAACCTAAATTTTAGAGAGATTTGACAACATCTGGAGAAAACAATTTTACCATTTTATTGGATTACCATTTGGAATTTACAAATAAAAAGATTTACCAAATTATCATTTGGCCTAATGGAAAGGTAACCAATTGTAATGTGGAATTTTTCAATTTTTTAAGGAAATTTTGGAAAACCAAAAATTTAGAAAAAATCGGTAACATCTGCACAATTTAAATTTTGGAATGTTATTGGATTGCCATTGGAAATTTTTTCAAAAAAGATTTTTAAAATTACTATTTGGCCATGCGGAAAAGTAAACAATTCTATTGTGGACTTATTTAATTATTAATTAATCTTTCGGAAACCAAAATGTTACAGAGAAACGGTGACATCTGTACAATTTAAACTTTTGTTTTTTATTGGATTACCATTGGAAATTAAACAAAAAAAGAATTTTAAAATTACTATTTGGCCTAAAGGAAATGGAACCAGATGTATTGTGGAGTTATTTGACATATATTATTGTGATTATACTTCTGAAACAAAAATATCAGACGGTATTTTAAAGAAATAAGTATAGATATTAGATGATATTTTTTTAGAATATTATGCATTTCTTTAAAGTTATGTTTATGAAAAAAGAGATTCTGGGCTTTTTTAAAAACAATCTTTGAGATTGTTAATTTTTTTTTGCCTGCTGTTAAATGATGAATGCAATTGCTTTCACAATTTATAGTGAAATGCAATATTTTCTGAAAACAGCAAAAAAAAGGCAAAAATATTTTTTGAAAAATATGTAAATATGTGTACTGTATTATTAAATGTTTTATTAAATATTAATACTTTTTTCTTTTTTTTCAGATTGAGATAGAACATTTTCGAAAACTATAACCATTTAAAAAGCAATTAAAAATAAATTAAATGAATAAATCTTTTTTTGAGTGGCTATGGTAAGTCAATAATGTCATGGTCCCTTTTTTCCACTTCTCTACAATCACATTTGCAGTTTTTAATTGTAGTCTCTCAAGGACCTTGTAATGTGATAATTGATTTTTAGTGTTTTTAAAAAAAAAAAAAAAAAATTACGCGTACCATACGCGTACGGTAAAAAAAAATAAAAAAAGTTTTTAAAAAAATATATAAAAAATAGATGAAAGGTAAGGTTGGCTCTTAAAAGAGCCGTTGTGTTCATGCAGGGACAGAGGAAAGAAAGATTGGGAATATTAGACGGTACGACAAGTGTGCTGATCTATTTTACTGTTCACTAGGGAAACACTGGTCTCCCTATAAGTAATTAGATCGTGACAATGGGCGCACCGTACTTCAACCCTCGCAAACCGAGGGTTAATTTCCAGAGGACCAGAAAAAGGCCCCACAGATGAAGGGCTCACCTGACCTGCAGAAGAAGGACTCGGCTCTGCAGATGATGGTCCAGGCTGAGCTGCTGTGGATGTGCTTGGTTGATTTACTGAAGGGTTACCTTCAGTAAGTCGAGCATGTGTCCTTCTGTGTACATCCTTAAGGTGTCTCATCATGGTGTGATTCCCAAAGGAATACTTCCTGTCAGGATTACCTCTTGAAAGTACACGCTTACACAGCTTGCAAGTCACTAAGGGTGCATTTACCTTTTGCTGGCCTTCTGGAAAAGTAAAATAATCCCATACGTAAGAGGTCTTTTGTTTCCTCGCTCTCTGCCTCAAGGTAGTGCTGCTAGCCTCACTCTCAGAAGGGCTCTGCTGTTCTGCCATCGTATCACAAAGACAACCCAGCTCCTTCTCCTAAGGGATCACAAGCAGAAATGAGGGGAATGGGTGTGGTGTAGGAGAGTTCTAGAACTGAAAGTAGTTTCAACCAATCAAAAGTTGTGTTTCATGATCACATGACCTACCGTACGCTTACGGTACGCTTACGGTGCGCTTACGGCAAAAGTACGCATGCGCGTAAAAAAGACACGCGCTTGCGCGCATGCGCTTAACAGTCACTCCCCGACACTTCCGCGTAACGTGCGCGTGTAGCGTACACGCGTACGCGTCCCACGCGGAGGACGCGCGGCTACGCAAATTGCGTAACTATACGCAAACAGCGTAGATAAATTACGGACGTTGCGTAAACCGTACGCTTACCGTAAGCTTACGGTACGCGTACTAAAAAATAAATAAAAAAAAAAGGAAAAAATGTATTGCTAATAAATTTTACATGTTTATTTTATAAAATATATTAAAAAAAACATATTATAGAATTTTAAAAATTTAACCATAGTCTTTAAAAAAGGATAGAAAATTAAAATAAAAATATGTAAAAAAAAATAGAAGAAAAAAAAAAAAATTAGCATTTAAAAAACCTTGCAAATTCACTGAAAAAACCATGGGTTTCACACACGTTATAGTTAGGAATTAGCATTTAAAAAACCTTGCAAATTCACTGAAAAAACCATAGGTTTCACACACGTTATAGTTAGGAATTAGCATTTAAAAAACCTTAGAAATTCAATGAAAAAACCAAAGGTTTCACACATGTTATAGTTAGCTGGACATTTCACTCGTAAAAAACCAATGAAATTCCCCCGTTATAGTTAGTTCAGCTAACTATAACTCGCGCGCCCGCAATGCACTACTGATGACGTCACATATTACATCACTCATGACATGGTCAGTGACATCACTCATGACATCACTGATGACATCTCAAATGACATCACTGATGACATTATCCTTGTGACAGAGTGGTAGACCTCCTCTCACCCTAATATAACCTTTGATACAAACATTCAAAAATAGACACTAAAATTTTCAAAACAATGGACATACCAATAACAGTTACAACAACCTATTCAGTAATTCTAAGATCCACATACACATCCACTCATCCACCAACAATCCTATACAGTCACTCATACATGTACTCACACATCATATGTACTCATACACCTAAACATCCTGTAACACAATCCCACTCATCCATAGAGTTACTCACACACATAGTCACTCATGCTAATAAAGAAACAAACATCCATTTACTTGCATATACAGTTATACACACACCAGCACACTTACTTTAACAGAAACTTACACATACTTAGTCTTTTAACAATCACTTATAGAAACACATACTTATTCATACAGGAACTCTTCCAATCTCTCACTCTCACATATACTCACTTATAAACAACAATAGTCACATATACTAGTTTAAAACATATGTAGTTACTTATGAAGACACTATTGAGACAGTCATTCACTCACTAACACACCCATGCACACACTCATCCACCCATACAGTCCTGCACACATGCTGACTTCAACACATACAAACAGTGAGTCACTCATTCATGCACCTATGCACTACGTAATACCCCCCACTGCACCATGAAGACACTCAGACTGATACTCAAAAAACCAACTAATAACCTATATAGACACCCATGTAGCTACTCACCAACCCATGCAGCCACTTATACACAAAGTGAGAGACTGATACAGGTATTTACACATTTAAACATTACTCACTAAGCCATGTATTCACTAAGATACACTTAATCAGTCAGTTATACAATCAATTTTTCAGAAACAAATCATCAATTTAGACACTTATATACTCATTTATTCTTCCATCGACCTTGAGATATACATATATAAAACATATTTAATTTTCAGAAAAACACACATTCACTGGATGATGTCATCAGTGATGTCATTTGAGATGTCATCAGTGATGTCATGAGTGATGTCACTGACCATGTCATGAGTGATGTAATATGTGACGTCATCAGTAGTGCATTGCGGGCGCGCGAGTTATAGTTAGCTGAACTAACTATAACGGGGGAATTTCATTGGTTTTTTACGAGTGAAATGTCCAGCTAACTATAACATGTGTGAAACCTTTGGTTTTTTCATTGAATTTCTAAGGTTTTTTAAATGCTAATTCCTAACTATAACGTGTGTGAAACCCATGGTTTTTTCAGTGAATTTGCAAGGTTTTTTAAATGCTAATTCCTAACTATAACGTGTGTGAAACCCATGGTTTTTTCAGTGAATATATATATATATATATATATATATATATATATATATATAGATATACATATATATATATTCAGTGAAAAAACCATAGGTTTCAGGGGCGTTATAGATAGCTGGACATTTCACTCGTACAAAACCATAGAAATTCCCCCGTTATAGTTAGTTCAGCTAACTATAACTCGCGCGCCCGTAATGCACTGCTGATGACATCACATATTACATCACTCATGACATGGTCAGGTACATCACTCATGACATCACTCATGACATCTCAAATGACATCACTCATGACATCACTGATGACATCATCCAGTGAATGTGTGTTTTTCTGAAAAGAAATATGTTTTATATATGTATATCTCAACGTTGATGGCAAAATAAATGGGTATGTAAGTGTCAAAATAGATGGGTTTTTTTGTAAAATTGATTGTATAACTGACTGATTAACTGTATATTAGTGAATGCATGGGTTTGTAAGTAATATGTACATATCTGTATCAGTCTCTCACTTTGTGTATAAGTGACTGCATGGATTGGTGAGTAGGTACATGAGTGTCTATATGGGTTATTAGATATTTTTTTGAGTATCAGTATGAGTGTTTGAGTGTCTGTATGGTTCGGTGGAGGGTATTACTTAGCACATGGATGTATGAATGAGTTACTCAGTGTTTGTATGTGTTGAAAACAGCATGTGTGCAGGACTGTATGAGTGGATGTGTGTGTATGAGTGTGTTAGTGAGTGAATGACTGTCTCAATAGTGTGTTTATGAGTAACTACATATGTTTTAAAATAGTATATATTTGTATTTGTGTATATAAGTGAGTACATGAGAGAGTGAGGGATTGGAAGAGTTCCTGTATAAATAAGTTTTTTTTATAAGTGTTAATTTAAGAGAGTAAGGTGCCAATTCCGATCCTGTAAAAAAATTCCCCGTCCGACTCGTATCCGGATTTTTTTCCGTCCGAATCGTAAAAGTAGCGTACAAACTGCCAAGTACGATTCAAACGGAAAAAAGTCCATACGAATCGCATTGGGAAGATTTCCCCACACGTCCTCGGGTCGGGAAAAGTCACCGACATGTCCCCGGTCGAAAAACCCACCGTGCGGAAAAATAAAGTCCGACAGCGCAAGTACGATCCCTCCCGTCCTCCCCATTTCACAACCGTACGCAAAAAACACCGTCCGAACCGAACTCCCATAGCAACCATGGAGACATGTGCCCGCATACGTGCCGAACACCCCACCACCCCCCGCCCGCGTATGTACGCACCGAACCCCCACCCGTGTATGTACGCACCAAACCCCCACCCGTGTATGTACGCCCCCGAACCCCCACCCGTGTATGTACGCACCAAACCCCCACCCGTGTATGAACGGACCGAACCCCCCCCAGCCGTGTATGTACGCACCGAACCCCCACCCGTGTATGTACGCACCAAACCCCCCCAGCCGTGTATGTACGCACCCAACCCCCACCCGTGTATGTACGCACCAAACCCCCACCCGTGTATGAACGGACCAAACCCCCCCCCAGCCGTGTATGTACGCACCGAACCCCCACCCGTGTATGTACGCACCAAACCCCCCCCCCAGCCGTGTATGTACGCACCCAACCCCCACCCGTGTATGTACGCACCAAACCCCCACCCGTGTATGTACGCACCAAACCCCCACCCGTGTATGTACGCCCCCGAACCCCCACCCGTGTATGTACGCACCAAACCCCCACCCGTGTATGAACGGACCGAACCCCCCCCAGCCGTGTATGTACGCACCGAACCCCCACCCGTGTATGTACGCACCAAACCCCCCCCAGCCGTGTATGTACGCACCGAACCACCACCCGTGTATGTACGCACCGAACCCCCCCCAGCCGTGTATGTACGCACCGAACCACCACCCGTGTATGTACGCACCGAACCCCCCCCCAGCCGTGTATGTACGCACCGAACCACCACCCGTGTATGTACGCACCAAACCCCCACCCGTGTATGAACGGACCGAACCCCCCCCAGCCGTGTATGTACGCACCGAACCCCCACCCGTGTATGTACGTACCGAACCACCACCCGTGTATGTACGCACCAAACCCCCACCCGTGTATGAACGGACCGAACCCCCCCCAGCCGTGTATGTACGCACCAAACCCCCCCCAGCCGTGTATGTACGCACCCAACCCCCACCCGTGTATGTACGCAGCAAACCCCCACCCGTGTATGTACGCACCAAACCCCCACCTGTGTATGTACGCCCCCGAACCCCCACCCGTGTATGTACGCACCAAACCCCCACCCGTGTATGAACGGACCGAACCCCCCCCAGCCGTGTATGTATGCACCGAACCCCCACCCGTGTATGTACACACCAAACCCCCCCCCAGCCGTGTATGTACGCACCGAACCACCACCCGTGTATGTACGCACCGAACCCCCCCCAGCCGTGTATGTACGCACCGAACCACCACCCGTGTATGTACGCACCGAACCCCCCCCAGCCGTGTATGTACGCACCGAACCACCACCCGTGTATGTACGCACCAAACCCCCACCCGTGTATGAACGGACCGAACCCCCCCCAGCCGTGTATGTATGCACCGAACCCCCACCCGTGTATGTACGCACCGAACCACCACCCGTGTATGTACGCACCGAACCCCCCCCCCCAGCCGTGTATGTACGCACCGAACCACCACCCGTGTATGTACGCACCGAACCCCCCCCAGCCGTGTATGTACGCACCGAACCACCACCCGTGTATGTACGCACCAAACCCCCACCCGTGTATGAACGGACCGAACCCCCCCCAGCCGTGTATGTACGCACCGAACCCCCACCCGTGTATGTACGCACCGAACCACCACCCGTGTATGTACGCACCGAACCCCCCCAGCCATGTATGTACGCACCAAACCCCCACCCGTGTATGAACGGACCGAACCCCCCCCAGCCGTGTATGTACGCACCGAACCCCCACCCGTGTATGTACGCACCGAACCCCCACCCGTGTATGTACGCACCGAACCACCACCCGTGTATGTACGCACCGAACCCCCCCCCAGCCGTGTATGTACGCACCGAACCACCACCCGTGTATGTACGCACCGAACCCCCCCCAGCCGTGTATGTACGCACAGAACCACCACCTGTGTATGTACGCACCAAACCCCCACCCGTGTATGAACGGACCGAACCCCCCCCAGCCGTGTATGTACGCACCGAACCCCCACCCGTGTATGTACGCACCGAACCCCCACCCGTGTATGTACGCACCGAACCCCCCCAGCCGTGTATGTACGCACCGAACCACCACCCGTGTATGTACGCACCAAACCCCCCCAGCCGTGTATGTACGCACCCAACCCCCACCCGTGTATGTACGCACCAAACCCCCACCCGTGTATGTACGCACCAAACCCCCACCCGTGTATGTACGCACCAAACCCCCACCCGTGTATGAACGGACCGAACCCCCCCCAGCCGTGTATGTACGCACCGAACCCCCACCCGTGTATGTACGCACCGAACCCCCCCCCAGCCGTGTATGTACGCACCGAACCACCACCCGTGTATGAACGGACCGAACCCCCCCCAGCCGTGTATGTACGCACCGAACCCCCCCCAGCCGTGTATGTACGCACCGAACCACCACCCGTGTATGTACGCACCAAACCCCCACCCCAGCCGTGTATGTACGCACCGAACCCCCACCCGTGTATGTACGGCCGTACCCACACCCCACCAGGGAATGTACGGACCGTACCCCCACCAGTGCATGTACGGACCGTACTGACGCCAAAAACACACGTACTGAACCAGGACAAACCATATTTACACAAGGAGAGTCAATTAGAGTTTCCCCACACCACCAAACATGCCCAACAACCCCACAAACATCACATACACTCACCTGCAACTGCCAAACTGCCAAACAGAGGCCCAAAACTCAATCACTCCTCATAACACACCCACACAAATTTCAAACACAGCCACACCCACAAATGGACCAATAAAAATGGACCACACACACAAACCATGAGCCTTTGCAACAGACCCACTGCTGCCAGAGCCCACAGACGACCCACACCACCATACTTGAACCTCACACTTGCATACCTTCACACAACCACCTACACAAACACCCCCTCATCACATTCACACACACATCTCCACTACCACACCCACACACCCACAACCATCCACACCCACACCCCACACCATGTCCACCACCAAGAATCCAAAGTTCACAAAGGAGAAGCTGGAGATCCTTGTCGAGCCACAGCTCTTTGGGACATTGGTCAGACAGACCAGCATATCCGAAAAAACGGCCATGTGGCAGAGGATTGTCGATTCTGTGAATGCTGTTGGGACCACCAGAAGGACCAGGCATGAGTGCCAATCCAGGTGGTACGATCTGCGGAGGACGGTCAAGAGGAAGATGACTGACAATCACAACCAGGGGAACATCACTGGAGGAGGGCCGCCCCCCAGACCGGTACAATACCATCCCTGGGAGGAGAAGGTGATGTCCACGCTGGCGGTGGAGGGACTACACGGACTGCCTGGACTCCCAGACCCTGGTGAGTACACAAACAACTCACCTCACATGGGGGGGATGCCATACACAATCAATCATGCATGCCACCCCCCCCAAGCCACCACCGCACACAACAACACTCCACAAACACACACATGCCACTAGCGCCTCAATGCCCCATGCATCAATCAGGGCCATGCCAAGTCACAGGCCACACAAAACACCAACACAACACAGGATGTGGTCGATGCTGGGAGTGGGGGCATCAAAACTAACATTGAGCAACTCACAAGCACACAACAATGCCCTCAGCCCATATGGCCCAGGGCACAGCCATACAAACTGTGTGTACCCACACAGTACTGTCTTGCCTGCAAATGGTGGCTGCCATGCAGGATGACATGGGTCTGAAGGCACAATTTGCACATTACAGCAGACAATGAAGTTGCATCGCTCTGATAGAGTCTCAGCACACACCGCCACAGCAGCAGCCTACACTCAGACACACTGCCCAATGGGTGCCCGGAGAACAGGGACTAACTCACATGAACAAGCCAATGGCCATTCAAAGACCGGCTAACTGTGTGTGCCCAGGAAGCTGGCCTGAGGTGACAGAGAGTGACAAAGAGAGGGAGGGAGAGGGGGAATGAGAGGGAAGGAGACAGAGGGGGACACAGGGAGACAGACAGAGGGAGGGAGTAGGGTGACAGAGGGAGACCGACAGAGGGAGGGAGGAGGGTGACAGAGGGAGGGAGGAAGGGAGACACAGGGAGACTAAATCACCCTTGGGTGGTGTGGCCATGTCCACTCGTCAGCCGGTGGACTGTGTGCATGCAGACCAGGTCTGGCAGTGCCTCAAACCCCCCCTTCCGTAGATGAAGACCGGTCCATGTGTCAATCTGTGCACGAGTCCATCCGTGCTGCAGGCACAGACCAAACCACACACCCAGTATACCCACCCACTGTGTCGGTAAGAACCCTGTCACAAATGCTTCATTCCCCTACCTGCAACATCAAATTGCCTTGGCAAAACACCATTTGGCCACGTACAGTGCAACACGTAAGGCGCCTCTGCATGGCTCGCTACGCCCGCACACCACACTGCTGACTGTGTACCCAAATAGATGCATCAACTAAGATTGTGTCTCACACATGCGTAAAGCCCTGACAGCTGTGGCCAAGGGACATACCCATGCACAAGTGCACTGTGAGAGGAATGCAAGACAGATCCAACTACCCAGAGGAAGAGTGCCAAATCAGAAATGCATGAAACATGGATGCCACATGTGACACTGTTAACATTGTCTCTCTCACACACAGGTCAACGTCGACGAACACCCCCCAACACTGGGGGGGAAGTCTCACAGGACCAGGCTCCGCGGGATGAGGACCCCACCGCCAGCGATGACTCTCACCACTCCGTGGATGACCCAGACCAACCTGGCCCCTCTGGTGTCCAACCACCTGCAGCACCTGTGTCAGGTACAACTGTGCCAACCACCACCCCCAATCCTGCCACATCCCAGGAGACGTCCAGGAGCCCTGCCCGCACACGACCACCCAGCCAGTCTGCCCAGGAGGGACACGGTCCTCCGGGCACCCAGGAGGAGGCAGACGGCAACGCAGATGCCATCCCTCAGGGGTCCTGGAGACCCGATGCACCCACAACGGCAGGCCAGGTGCACGTGGGCAGGGGTGGCGGGAGTGGAGGACGGCGGAGGCGCGAACCTGACCAGGCAGCTCAGGACCCGGTAGTGTCCCAGGTCAGCAACATCCTGGATACATACCGGCGTGACACCAGGGGCATGGACCAGATTGCGTCCACCCTCAATGACATCAAGGGGACCCTCCAGGAGATGAAGACCCTGCAGGCCCAGCAACATGCCTGTCAACTGCAACACCAAGGAAGGATGGAGGATAGACAGGCTGAGCTCGTGGCGGTGCAAACCCAAATGACCGGTGTACTCCGTCGGATTGCCGACAACATGGGCAACCCTCCCTGTGGCACCAGGCGAAGGCCATTACCAGACACAGGGAGGGATCAGGAGGAGGAGGATTCATCCGACGGAGCGTCACAGACATCGTCACGGCCTGCTTCCGAGGGTCCCCGCAGGAAGGTGGGTCGTCCACGAAAAAGACTGTGAGAGTCAGCAGAACATCACCATCTCCCAGGTCACCTGGCCTGGCACCTGGCCCTCTGGCCCAATAGCAGCACATGACATTCTCTGCCACATGGACTTGCTGGTCACTGTCTGACCTATGTTGACGAAGACTGTGGCATGGACTCTGACATTTTGCAACGGCAAGGATACCAACTCCCCCAGTGAACTTTGGATTCTACACTCCCGCTGTGCACCTCTTGTCATCCCCACAAACCCGTACCCCACCACAAATAAATTAATCACACTTACAAGATGATTCCGTGATTCTGCATTATTACAATACATGTGTGTGTCGTAAAGTCAAAGCATGCCTGATCTCAGAATTAACTCCAACCATCCAAACCGTGGGGTCACAGTCTTGCCCAGGACACACATGGGTCCCAATGTATCATCTGATACAGACATGGAGTACCATACTCACCTGTGCTGGGCCCAACCAGCTGAGTGGTTCCCGCACAACTGTGGCTACAGACACATTCAGGGGAGCAACAGTCATGCGCAGAGGTCAGGGATCATGTGGAGTGACCTGGCTTGCCGCTCCCAGGTATGTCTAGACATGTGTCCCTACAATGTCCTGCATGCTTGCGTCAGGCGGATGTTGAGAATGGTGGCTAGCCCAAGGTTGGATGCATGGAGATGCCAGAATGCAGTTTTGGATCACAGTGCCACATGGTTGTGTTGGGGTTGTGGGCTGCATCATGAGTGTGGGCGTGGATCGAGAAGGTCATCCTGCAGCTGGCTGTGAAACATTCCCCCCATCCCGTTTGGACGTTGATGTGGCCTGGTTGCCCGACGCAGTAGCAGAGCTGTGCAGATGCACTCCGGATATGGACAAGTATCATGGGAGTCGTAAGGCACATGTCCGTAGACTGCAGGGTAGGATTCGACACGGATGTTGTAGTTGCCCTGGGGGATGGTCTCTCTTGCCTTGAGGTGGATGGAACTGTGCATCTTGTGCATAATACAGTTCCCACTCCCTGACAAACCCCTAGCATCTTGTCACTCTACACATAGACACATATGCACCCCCTCTGAAAACTATGCCAGACATGCCGCACGCACAGTGGCAACAGGCCACCATTGACAGGGAAGAGGCACCTTGGAGACAGAGTGACAAATTTATTAGTCATGTGTGTTGGAATGACAATGATACTCTGTCAACACATACACAGGTCATATGGATGAACATGTGGGAGCAACACTGGCACCCCCCATTGCAACACAGATGCTGGTATTCCATTGAACTGGCACACAAGTGACGGATAACAGCTAAACACCCCCTGCTGCCACGGAGAGGCCGCTATACACCATTGAGGCCCTGATGGGGCAATCACACACCATGTCAACCCGGTGCAACCTGTATGTTTCCGAGGTCAGTGTTACACACAATGATGGCCTCATCACAATCCCCAATCCCCTGCCACATGACAGTCACCAAGTCTGACCATGGCTCCAGGTGAAGCCTGCCCCATGTCATGTTCCCCATGTAGGATCCACATGTATGCAAATGGAACACACATGAACCGGAGAAGTGCACACAGACTACAAACAATTCACACACCCAAAACGCCGTGAGGCATCCCTTACCCTAAGGAGATTTCAAAACTTGCCCGTGCATGTGACGCAGAATCAGCACATGTTGCTGTGTTCATGAGGAGTAGCAGGAGCACAACAATGCCACCAGCAGACAGCATGCCCATGGACCTGTGGAAGAGAGACACACAAGGAGTCAGCCCAAAGGAGCACATCCGCAAGCATGTACTCAACACGTATCATGTTGTCAACATGACAGGTGACAATGATGACCCTCAGACAACATCCTTCCATTGCGCCATCACTCGAGTGACACTTCAATACACACCACTGACTCACTTGGCAGACATGCAGATGGACACACACATTGCAACACATGCCACACACGGCCCAATGCGTGCACACTCAGACACTGGAACTCACCACTAAGCAAAGAAGTTGCGTATGAGCCGACTCCGCATGTCCTCCACAGCCTCCTCCTCCTCCACATCACTTGCCCCGTCACCAAGGCCTTCATCCTCCACGGGTGGATGGTCCTGGTCATCTTGATCCAGTATGAGTGGAACAGCTTCCTCCACTGCCATGTTGTGCAGCATGCAGCAGACGATGATGATCTTGCACACCTTCACCGGGGCATATGGGAGTGCTCCGCCGGTCTTGTGGAGGCACCGGAATCGGCTCTTCAGAAGTCCAAACGTCCTCTCAATGACTCTCCTGGTCCGCCCATGTGCGTTGTTGTAGCGGTGCTCGGCAGCCGTGCTGGGGTTGCGGACAGGCGTCATCAGCCATGGCATGTTGGGATAGCCAGCGTCCCCTACAAGGAAACATCATGGACAGAAGTGTGTCAGCACAGGCAGTGAGATTGGAAGATGACGCCAAACACTGAACTGCCAGAGTCTACCCACCAACAATACATGCTCGCTCGTTCCGCAGCTGCAGCATCATTTCAGGCAGCCTGCTACGCCTCATGATGAAGGCATCGTGTGCTGATCCTGGAAAGCGAACACAGACATGTGAAATCACCATGTTGGACAGACACACCACAAGGGCATTAATGGAGTGATAATGTTTGCGATTCCTATACACCACCTCCTGTGCCTGTGGTGGTACCAACGCAACATGTGTCCCATCTATGGACCCAATGACATGGGGCATCCCTCCCAGGGCATAGAACTCACGCTTGACATCTGTCAACTGCTCACGAATTGGGAATTTAATGTACTCATCCAGGTGAACCAACATGGCCTCTAAGAAATCATGCAGAACACGGCTGAACATCGTCTGGGACATGCCCCCGACATCAGCAATGGTATGTTGGAACGTACCCGTGGCAAGGAAATGTAGGGCTGCCATCACCTTCAACTTGGGTGTCAGTGCACTGGGATACCTGTGGCGCGGGAGGAGTTGTGCTTCCAGCCGGCCAGTCAACTCATCAATCAACCGTTGGCTGAATCTGTAGCGGCGTATACAGTCCCGTTCATGCAGGGCAGCCATGTCTGGCATACGTCGAGGGAGAGGCGGAGCCCTGCAGTGAAATGGAAGGAACACCGAAGAGTGAGCACTGTACAACGACATTGTCAATGCACTGAGCACATGTTACACAGCCAATACACATATGCCACATTCTGAGTCAGGTCTGTGCCACATTTCCTGGACACGTACGCCAGTCAGGTGACACTCCCACCAAGGGACAGCCACTAACGGAGGGGGGCAAGATCACGATGACATGGCATGAGACTAGCTGTGGGCCAGTGTAAGTGAACATGCACACGCATCACAGGATTCACAGACATCCACACATGTGCAGAAGTAGTATGCGTATGGTACAGACAGGTTGTTGGATGCGATATGCACTGGTCACATGTCATAGGAATAGGACAGGCCACACACATTGCCTTGGAGGAGTACATGTCGAGACAGAACATACATAGAGAGCATGTGGATATGTACTTGTGTTGATACTCCGTGTAGTTGCATACATACACACCTCATGGCAAATCACATATGTGGGCTGGTGTGCGGAACAGTGTGCCATGGCCATCTACACACAGACACATGTTGGCAGCAGCAACTGCTGATGCATTGGACCACACACCTACAGCAAAATCATGGAAAGACATGCCACACACATGACATGGTTGCAGCGTGCAACGCAGCCATACACATGTCATGTGTAATATTCCGTGTACCTGGCATCAGGGGACAGGTGCGGGTGTCCGTGACTGGGACATGCAAGTGACTCATGGCTCCACTAGTGTGTACGACATGCACACATGTCAAAGGAGTGCAGGGGATGTGTGGTACAATGCGCACCATCACACACGACATGTGTACACAGCTCATCGTACATGTGCTTTGCCCACACCTCAGGGGTAAAGTGCCACATCACATCCTGACACACCTGTGTCACACACATGTGGTATTGCACAGACAATGCATTGGTGTCCACCCTTGGCAATACCTGACCGCTCCATTCCTGTCTGTGTGCCGCCTGTTGTGGTAAATAATTTAATTACCGGGACTTAATTTGATACAGAAACATAATAAAATAGCTCAGTAAATAAGAGGCAGAATCCGTGGTATTAGAGGTTCGGAATGGGCTTTATTCCAATGGTCGATTATAATCGGTTGCTCCAGGTTCCATCACCACGAAGGTTCAGGAAGTGAAGTACATACATTATTGACAATCAATTACTTTTATACAATAGGCATTACAGTGAAGCAAATACAAGAGGCGTAACAATTGATAGTATGGATAATATATTCGTGCGTAGCAAAAATAGGCGTAACTGGGAGTGATTTAAAGAACGTCATCAGATGTGATGTCATAAGAGGGCGGTTACATGAAAGAATTTCGCAATGTCAGCAGAAATACTTGGCAGAGATGCGCGCGCAGCAGCATGACGTGTGATTGACGTGCAGCTAGGGGGTGAAGGGGACTTGACATTTAGCTCTACATGTGGCGACAGAAGTCTGGAGGGTCAAGTCAACCTAATCCCAAATCATATCTAACATCCTATGTTTAAAGAACTATGTTATCCAAAAGAGAGGTCTCTTAGAGTAGAATCTTATTCTATACTGACTATACTGACTGTTAGTGCGTGTACAAGCGTCTAAGTGTCTACACTAGATGCGAGGGCAGGAATCTTCCATAGTAACAGGGCTATGAATTACTTGCATGAAGACAGAGAAGCCGGGCCTTTGCTCGGTAGCTGGAAGAATGTTTACTGAAACTACTAGACAGGAATGCATTGGGCAGGGATCGGAGCAGATAATTTCGAAGGTGAAATACAGTTCTTGGCAGGCAGCAAGCTGATGTCAGGCTTCGTGAGCCGCGCAGGGAATGAGACAAAGTTCATGGTCACAGATGCAGGCTCGGACTGGAGCTTCAGAGACAGAAAGCAAGAAAAGCTTGATGACAGAATCAGGGCCTACTTGCCTGGACTGTAAAAATGGCATAAGTGAACCATATAAAGGCGGTGGCCTTTTGTACTTAGGAATGGAATATCCGGCCCATTCATGGCGGATCTGAAAGAGGACATGTTAACGGTGGACGCACATGTATTTGCGTCTTCATAACTGGAACTGGAGGGAACATACATGTACTTGTGACATGCACATAGAACCGTTGGGGTCCAAGATAGGGGACATAACTGACCAGAAAAATCCATATTTCCACACTGTCACCACTGACAGTTGTGAAACGCACCGTACATACGCTCGGAGTGCGTGTATAGGGTCCCTGGGCCAATATTGCCGCTGGCGTATGCGTACGCCACAGTAGTACGGACTGTACACGCGCTTGTACGGTCCGGATCACAATATGGGCGCTGGCGTATGCGTACGCCACAGTAGTACGGACTGTACACGCGCTTGTACGGTCCGGATCACAATATGGGCGCTGGCGTATGCGTACGCCACAGTAGTACGGACTGTACACGCGCTTGTACGGTCCGTACTACTGTGGCGTACGCATACGCCAGCGCCCATATTGTGATCCGGACCGTACAAGCGCGTGTACAGTCCGTACTACTGTGGCGTACGCATACGCCAGCGCCCATATTGTGATCCGGACCGTACAAGCGCGTGTACAGTCCGTACTACTGTGGCGTACGCATACGCCAGCGCCCATATTGTGATCCGGACCGTACAAGCGCGTGTACAGTCCGTACTACTGTGGCGTACGCATACGCCAGCGCCCATATTGTGATCCGGACCGTACAAGCGCGTGTACAGTCCGTACTACTGTGGCGTACGCATACGCCAGCGCCCATATTGTGATCCGGACCGTACAAGCGCGTGTACAGTCCGTACTACTGTGGCGTACGCATACGCCAGCGCCCATATTGTGATCCGGACCGTACAAGCGCGTGTACAGTCCGTACTACTGTGGCGTACGCATACGCCAGCGCCCATATTGTGATCCGGACCGTACAAGCGCGTGTACGGTCCGTATCACTGCTTGTGGGGTGCCCTAGGGCGTGGAACGCACCGTACCTGTGTGTAAATGTATGAAAACACATAGGGGACACATGAGGGACAAGTATAAGGGCCTAAATGCATGATGGTTGCCATGGAGACTGAGTTAGATTTTTGAATTTGAGCACCAGGTGCCCAGCAGAAGTCAGTTTGAAAGAATCTACATTGTTGCAATGTGGATGTTGACTTGACATCATCATCAAAACTGAAACCATGCAAAGCCACACACTGGGGTAGGTTTGAAGGGATTGGATGAAACGTAGGATGCAAATGTGACTGACCAATCAATCTGTACTCCTATACATGAACAGGCCAGCCAGGCATATATAAGGCAGCCAGGTCCCATGAGAGAGCACTTGCCTGCACATCCATTCATCCATGACCACTGCTGCTGATAGTGATTCCTCTGGCACCATGTCCAGGACTGTGGAGAGGTCACAGCCATTCACCCAGGAGGAGAACCTTGCCCTGATAGATGTGATCCTCCCACAGTTCCAGAGCCTGTATGGTCGACCAGGGGTTCAGGTGAGTGCAGACTCCACTAGCTTAGACTGTGCCCCTTTTGTGTGACAGTGACTTCTGGCATTGTGTCCATGTGTGACAGACATGCACTGTTGTTTGGAGTGGGTCCCAGGGTGTGGAAGGCCTCATGTCACCCATGCAGAGCATGCTGTGTTTCCTGTGTGCACTCCTCACTTGCATAGTGCCTACTGTGACAATGAATGCAAGGTGCATGCCACATTCTGCCTGCATACTCCTCCTGGGGATGTTGTTACCACAGTCCTGATGTGATCCTGTGTTCCCCCCAGTGTGACAGGTGTCAGTACCCATGGATGTGTGTTTGTTCAGTGTACCTGTGCTGTGAGTGTCCAAAGGCCGTGTTCGTCCCCTGCACATTGGTGTGTGTGTAAGTTCCCTGTCATGTGGGTGAGTGCATATGGGGAGTGTTGCACACAAGCAGCATGAGGGATGGATATAGCCTGGCCATCCGATGTGAGCAGGAAGCAGTGCTGTGTGCATGCCGTGCTGAGCCAGCCCCACACCTGTGACACCCCCCGTCTACTGGCACATGGGCAGAGTGAGGTGTGTACCCGCAGTTGGCAATGCCATGTGATTGTCCTGTACCTGTGTGTGTCTGTGTACTCTGCTGAGGTAGCATCAGTGTGCTGGGGCAGGTGACTGCTGTGAGGTGCTGTACATAATCCTGGTGTAGCCTGTGAGGCACAGTGTGATCCCTGGTCAGTGAGTGTGTGGTACCCCTCATGCCACCCGTGTACTTTCAATGGCACGTAGTGCATTTGGCCTTCCACAGTGGATAATGTCCCTATGACAAAGGTGCAATTAGTTGCATGCATACCATGGCCTGTTCATAAAGAGGATTGTTCTATATGTGTGTCTCTGTGTCTTTGCTCATGTGGATTAATGTATTCTCACTTTTGCATCCTCACAGGTAGGCGCCATTGCCAAGGGGGAGATCTGGAGGGAAGCCGTCAGTGCCGTGAGGGGTACAGAGGGTCGGAGGCGGAGCCTGTCTCAGGTGAGGAAACGCTGGCAGGACATCCGGTGCTGGACGAGGAGGATTGCACGGGTCCTGCTGGGGGACTCACCTGTGAGCCGTAAGAACCGTGGGCGCCGTCGTCTGACCCACATCCAGAAGCGTGTGCTGGCGGTGGTCTTCCCCGATATGGACAGGCGCCTACAGGAGAAGCAGCAGCAGGAAGGGGGTAGGTACATGTGTGTCAGTTGTGTGTCCCCAGCCAATGTAAGTGTGCAGTTGCATGGATACACTGCCAGGGTTTGATTGTGCAGTGCGTCAACTTCTCAACAAAGTAGCACAGTGCTGTTCTCACTCCCTCCCTTCCCCTCCTTGCCATGTGTTCCCTGGTCTGTCTGTAGCCACTCTTGCACAAGGTTATTTAGGCAGGCAGTTCATGCAGGTGCCCTATGCCATCAGCATCATGTGTGGGGGTGATGTGCCACAGGTCTGGGGACCTTGCGTGTGCCATGGCCAATTTCAGTCATTGTGGTGTCCATGTCACTTGGCACTGATTGTGAATCACGACATAGGGGTGTGTCTCCAAACTGTACAGCCTTCCAGCATGCATGTCCAATTGTGTGCCCTCTGACATGATGTGCCTGAGTGGGAGGCCTGCTAAGTGCAGGGACGGTTGCTTAATTTGCAGTCATGTCCATCCTGGACCATGGAGGAGTGTGGGCACTACTGTGCCCTGGGGCACCTCTTCCTAGGTATCATGTGCGTCATCCAACAATATGGCCATTCACTGTGTCTTCGCCATGGGTTGGGTAGGGTGGCATTGTACCCTGGGCTCAACTGTTAGGACCGACAGGTTGCTACATGTGTCCACTGTACAGGGGGACCCATTTTGCTTGTGCATACTCACAGTGGGCATTACCTGTGTGTGTTGTTGAGACAATCTGATGATGTTTGCCTGTCAATGATGTGTGGACATGCCCACCAGGGGCTGTGTGTGTACAGTCATTAATTAGTGGAGGCCATGTGTTTTCATCCCAGAGTAAGAGGTGTACATACTTTCTCCGTCTCAATGAGATTGTCTCAGGTGTGGGTGGTTTGTGCGTACAAGGCCTACATGTCAGGAGCTTCATCCTCCTTGCTGGGTTTAGCCTGTGTGTGATGTTTGACTGGACATACGCTCAAGGTGCAGTGACCCAGTCATGTTTGGCCTGGTTTCATGTATTGCCTTTGCAGCATGCGGCAAGAGTAAATGTATATCATTCATGCTCATCCCTTTTTGACGACGCAGTGTGGTGCAGGTGCTGTGCACATTTGTCCCCAGAGGCTGGCTCCTCTGTAAAATTTCAGGTGCAGTGATTTGCTGTTGTGTCATGCTCTCCATTGTGTCTCAGTGGCATGGTGGGTCGAAAAACTATGTGTTCCATGGCCTACATGTGTACATTGTTTTGTAGGTGTTCCTCCTGTTGCTTTTCAGGCTATGCAATGTGACCTATGTATATTTGACTCATGTGACATATGTGTACAGGTGTCTGATTATCTCCTGTCTCTTCACCTTGCCCACAGCATCGCCGGGGGACACGGAAGGAGACACTAGCACGGACCGGGAGGAGGGATTGAGCACCAGTGCCAGCAGTGCTGTCCTGTCTGGCACATGGAGTGGCACGGAGGCCGAAGGGAGTGAGGCAGAGGACCTGTCGACTGCCAACACAGACTATGACGCAGACGGGTCCGAGGCTGAGCTCCAAGAGGTGGCGGAGTCTGCCCCCCCAGCTGATGGCAGCCCTCCACATCCCCCCGCCACCTCAGGTTCCATCACCGGCCTCCCACATGCTCGTGGCCCTTCCCTCCGTGCTCGGTCCCCACATGTCTCCTTCCTGCCAGGCACCGCACCCCCTGCCCCTGTCACCACTGCTGCGGTGAGTGTGGAGTCTGTGGACATCCTGAGGCAGTTGCAGGTTGGTCAGACTGCGATGCTAAATGTCCTCCATGCCCACACCCAGGTGCTGACCCAGATGGAGGCATACATGGAGGGCATGTCGGCTGCGCAGTCTGACCAACGGCAGTTGCTGAGGTCCATAGACTCCACACTGACTGCAGCACTGGATCTCCTGCAGCGCTGCGTACCCCCCCCCTACCCCTGCCCCATCCACAATTCCCACTCCCGTGCCTGTCACACGCACATCCAGACGTCAGCGTGCACGCACCCCAACAGACACAGGCACCACACCACCAGGGAAGTCGAAGCGCACACCTCCTGTCACGCACACACAGGGTGAGGAAGGCACACCCACTGGGTCGGGGGGGAAACGTAGAACACGCAGCCACAGTGGGAGTCCGCATTCCACACAACCCACTCCCTCCAAATCCACTCCCCTTAGCTCTCCTGGCCAACAGTCGGTGACAGCATCATCCACTGCGAGTGTGCCCCCCAGCCCCAGGATGACACCACCCCGCAAGCGGTGGAGGCGGGACCCGGCCAGGGGAGTTGAGTCCCCCACCCTGTCCACACCCTCCCCCAGTGGCGCTGCGACCCATCCCTTTGCCCCCCCCCTCCTTGGGGCCTGTGGTTGGATTGGGTGCGGGGGAGTCGCTGGGGAACTTGCCGACGTGTGCAGCGCCATTCTGTCCTCCACCTTTGGCGCTGGCACCCCCCCTGTGGCAGAATCATCCCTCCCTGCACCCACAACACCTACCCTTTCCTCTCCTGTCCCTGCGGTGCCTGTTTCCACCCTCCCCCCTGATGCCCCCTCTTCTGTGGATGAAATGGACTTGTGAACTGTGCAGGCAAGCTAGGGGACACACGTCCCGATGTGTACCCCCCCCCGCGGACTTTGCTGCTGGGCTGGCCCATGGCCCTTGTACATAGTGGACATTTTCTCAGAGATATTTTCCTGCTGAATAAAGCATTTTCTTTTGGTTTTGCACACTGATGCTTTCCTGGACTTGCTGTTGGTGCTGGTGCTCCCTGCGTTGGGGTGGTGATAATGTGTTAGGGGTCTGTGAAATGTTGGAGTGTGCTGCTCATGGGGTGTACCCTGCCATCTGCGTGCCATCACAAAGGTCTCTGCCAATGGTATTTGGTCATGTTTGCTCTCACTGTATGGTGACATTGTCCCAAGGTGTGTTCCATCCTCTGTGGAGCAGGCCATTTTCCCTGCAGGGTGTCTCCCAAATGCTGTGCTGTGCTGTGTCTACATTTCCTGGATGTGTGAGGGTTGCCGTTCAATATAGCCATGCTGGCTCAGCGATGGCTCCGCCTGCATCTGGGGTATCACCCTTGTTGGTCACTGAACTTGTTGATGGGGTATATTGTCCTATGTCTGGGCACTGCTGGGAGGACTCTGCACCCACCCCTCCTGTGTCTGGGCACTGCTGGGAGGACTCTGCACCCACCCCTCCTGTGTCTGGGCACTGCTGGGAGGACTCTGCACCCACCCCTCCTATGTCTGGGCACTGCTGGGGGTGTTTGGCACACACCATTCTTCTTGCAGGTTCGGTGCGTACATACACGGGTGGGGGTTTGGGGCGTACATACACGGGTGGGGGTTCGGGGCGTACATACACGGGTGGGGGTTCGGGGCGTACATACACGGCTGGGGGTTCGGGGCGTACATAAACGGGTGGGGGTTCTGTGCGTACATACACGGGTGGTCGTTCGGTGCGTACATTCACGGCTGGGGGGGGGTTCAGTGCGTACATACACGGCTGGGGGGGGGGGGGTTCGGTCCGTTCATTCACGGGTGGGGGTTTGGTGCGTACATACACGGGTGGGGGTTCGGTGCGTACATACACGGGTGGGGGTTCGGGGCGTACATACACGGGTGGGGTGGGGTTTCGGTGCGTACATACACGGGTGGGGGTTCGGGGCGTACATACCAGGGTGGGGTGGGGGTTCGGTGCGTACATACACGGCTGGGGGTTCGGTGCGTACATACACGGCTGGGGGTTCGGGGCGTACATACCAGGGTGGGGTGGGGGTTTGGTGCGTACATACACGGGTGGGGGTTCGGTGCGTACATACACGGGTGGGGGTTCGGGGCGTAAATACACGGGTGGGGTGGGGTTTCGGTGCGTACATACACGGGTGGGGGTTCGGGGCGTACATAGCAGGGTGGGGTGGGGGTTCGGTGCGTACATACACGGCTGGGGGTTCGGTGCGTACATACACGGCTGGGGGTTCGGGGCGTACATACACGGCTGGGGGGGGGGTGGGGGTTCGGTCCGTTCATTCACGGGTGGGGTTTCGGTGCGTACATACACGGGTGGGGGTTCGGGGCGTACATACACGGGTGGGAGTTCGGTGTGTACATACACGGGTGGGGGTTCAGTGTGTACATACACGGGTGGGGGTTCGGTGCGTACATACACGGGTGGGGGTTCGGGGCGTACATACACGGGTGGGGGTTCGGTGCATACATTCACGGCTGGGGGGGGTTCAGTGCGTACATACACGGCTGGGGGGGGGTGGGGGTTCGGTCCGTTCATTCACGGGTGGAGGTTTGGTGCGTAAATACACGGGTGGGGGTTCGGTGCGTACATACACGGGTGGGGGTTCGGGGCGTACATACACGGGTGGGGTGGGGTTTCGGTGCGTACATACACGGGTGGGGGTTCGGGGCGTACATACCAGGGTGGGGTGGGGGTTCGGTGCGTACATACACGGCTGGGGGTTCGGTGCGTACATACACGGCTGGGGGTTCGGGGCGTACATACCAGGGTGGGGTGGGGGTTTGGTGCGTACATACACGGGTGGGGGTTCGGTGCATACATACACGGGTGGGGGTTCGGGGCGTACATACACGGGTGGGGTGGGGTTTCGGTGCGTACATACACGGGTGGGGGTTCGGGGCGTACATACCAGGGTGGGGTGGGGGTTCGGTGCGTACATACACGGCTGGGGGTTCGGTGCGTACATACACGGCTGGGGGTTCGGGGCGTACATACACGGCTGGGGGGGGGTGGGGGTTCGGTCCGTTCATTCACGGGTGGGGTTTCGGTGCGTACATACACGGGTGGGGGTTCGGTGTGTACATACACGGGTGGGGGTTCGGTGTGTACATACACGGGTGGGGGTTCGGGGCGTACATACACGGGTGGGGGTTCGGTGCGTACATACACGGGTGGGGGTTCGGGGCGTACATACACGGGTGGGGGTTCGGGGCGTACATACACGGGTGGGGGTTCGGGGCGTACATACACGGGTGGTGCTTGGGTGCGTACATATACGGGTGGGGGTTCGGGGCGTACATGCACGGGTGGGGGTACGGGCCGTACTTCCACGGGTGGGGGTACGGTCCGTACATGCCCCTACCCACGCTCTGCGTGCCTGGGTACGGGCCGTACCCATGCCTTTGGTGGGTGGGTACGGTGCGTCCCCCCATTGTTGCGGTGCCGTGGGGTCCGCACCGTACACAGGCCTTGGGGGCGTGGCTACGGGTCGTACCACGCATACCCCTACATGACCCCAGCAATGCTGGTACGAGCTGTACCAAGGCATTTCTGACGTGGGTATGGGCCGTACCGCCATTGTTGGAGTGACGTAGGGGGACGCGTGGTACGTTCCGTACCCACGCTCTTGCGGCCTGGGTAGGGTACGTACCGGTTCGCGTGACCATCCACTTCCGTTGTGGCGGACGCTTGCGTTGCTGGCCTCGCCCCCACCCCCTGGAAGTGACCAGGCCCTGATGGTCAGGTATGTCCAGGCCATGTGTGATTTGGTACCATGTGTTGGGGTTGTGGGTCCTGCCCCTGCCCCCCCCTTTGCCCCTGGTTGTTGTGCTGACCTTCTGCGGCATCTGCGTCGGTTCCTGTACGCCAGGTGGACTGCTAGGAGGGCAGGGATGGCACGTAGGTTCGGGTCCATGTCTGTTCGTCGCGTCCAGCTGCTCCTTGCGTGTGTCGTCCTGATTTCCCGGCAGCTTTTGGCAGCCGGTAAATATTTTCCGTGCGGGATGACGTCGGTTCGAATCGTACTTCCTGGTTCGTGAAACGTAGGCTGGATGCGTACCGACGTCACGTCGGCGCCTTTCAGGATCGGAATTGTGTTTAGTTTCTGTTCGGTCGGTGTTTTGTTCGATTCGTACGGAAATGGTGTTTCCGTATGAATCGTACTTGCATTTTCGGATGGATTTCGCACCGGGTACGAGTCGGACGGAGAAAAGGCTCCGTCCGACGGTTCGTACCCGGTTTTTACCGGATCGGAATTGGCACCTAAGTATGTGTAAGTTTTTGTTAAAGTAAGTGTGGCGGTGTGTGTATAACTGTTTATGCAAGTAAAGGGATGTTTGATACTTTGCATGTGTGTGAGTAACTTTATGAGTGTTGGTGTGTAACAGGATCTATAGGTGTATGAGTACATTTGATGAGTGAGTTCATGTATGAATGAATGTATAGGACTGTTGGTGAATGAGTGGATGTGTGTGTAGATCTTGGAATTACTGAATATGTGTGTTGTAAGTAGTATTGGTATGTCTATTGTTTTGAAAATGTTAGTTTCTATTTGTGAGTGTGTGTATCAAAGGTTATATTAGGGTGAGAGGAGGTCTGCCACTCTATCACAAGGATGATGTCATCAGTGATGTCATTTGAGATGTCATGAGTGATGTCATGAGTGATGTCACTGACCATGTCATGAGTTATGTAATATGTGACGTCATCAGCAGTGCATTGCGGGCGCGCGAGTTATAGTTAGCTGAACTAACTATAACGGGGGAATTTCTATGGTTTTGTACAAGTAAAATGCCCAGCTAACTAGAACGCCCCTGAAACCTATGGTTTTGTCAGTGAATTTCTAAGGTTTTTTAAATGCTAATTCCTAACTATAACGTGTCTGAAACCTATGGTTTTTTCAGTGAATTTCAAAGGTTTTTTAAATGATAATTTTTATATGTAATAATAGTTATATGTATTCTTTGATACTGATTTTCTACAGTTTTTTAATTGTTTATTTTTTTTAAAAAATGATTAAATAAAATTATATATTCTTAATAAAAAATGGAAAAAAATGTTTTTAAAAATATTCAAAGTGAAATATTTTTTATTTGTTTATTTTATTTTTTATTTTAATATATTTATATATTTTTTTAATAATTTTTGTGTTCCAATTTTTTGGGGGAGTCGCGCACCCAGCGCGTTCACACTAGGGTGCCGCACTGAGCACCATGCTGGAGTCGCGACTCCTAATTTTTCCGCCCAAAAAAATTGGCTCCTACCACTAATTTCTATTCTCCCCGGGGACCCCATCCCCCGGGGCCTATACACAATGATGGGGACCGTGAGAGGAGCCCCAATGCCCCCACGGTCCGGCCCCCCGTCCTTAGGGAGCCGGCATTGCTTTTCCACATGGGGAGCTGCTGACATGCAGCTCCCCGTGTGGAAAAGCAATGTGGTTTGAATTTTGGAAGAGAGAGCAGGTTTCCAGCTCTCTCTTCCAAAATCCAAACCAGAGTTTGCTATGACAGGGCGGGAGCTGCAGTGTCCCGGGGATGGGCACCCTGGGACACTGCAGGAGCCGGCCCTAGGGGGTGGTGGTCCCCAGGGCCATCAAGGGCTCCAGGAGGGGGGCTGTGCGGCCCCCCTTCCAACATTAGCAAAGCCCCGGGAGGTGGTGGTCCCCGGGGCTTGGGGGTCCATAACGGACCCCCCATTTGTAATAATTAGAGCTCCAGGGAGGTGGTGGTCCCCGGGCTGTGTGGGGGCTATCCAGCCCCCCCCACACAGGAATTCTTTTTGTTTTAAAAGCCCCGGGGGTGGCTGTCCCCTGGGCAGCGGGGGGGCCGTTAGCCCCCTTGCAAATATATTAATAAAAGCCCCAGGGGGTGGCGGTACCCGGGGCTCGGGAGGGGGCTTGAATGACCCCCCACGTTAAAAAACAAAGCCCCGAGGGGTGGCAGTCCCTGGGGCAGTGTGGGGGATTGAGGCCCCCCATACTTTTGCTTTTCTGCCCCGGGACCTTCATTTTTTTCATTTTCGTGGCTGGATCCACGCACCCAGCACGCATCTCTGTGTTTTTAAAAAAAAAATACTTTTTTTTAGCCCTGGAGGTCCTTGTGGGACCCCCTAAGCAGGACTAGGGGTTCAAGGTGTTTCAACCCTGCCCCCTCTTCTTGTTTTCTGCCTTCATTTTGCTGCCATCTTGTGCCTCGCTTCTACCGAGGCACAAGATGGCTGCCAACAGTTCCTGGTTTGGAGTGTTCAGAGCCAATTAGAATGCAGCTCGTGATCGGCAGGGTGCACGGATCCTAATCTGTTGGGTGCGCGGATCCTCCGCGCTCATAGGTATCGAAACTTTTTTAATTTTGATTTTCTCAGCAACTACTGAACGGATTTACACCATTTAACAAAAAGGTCGCTTTCTGAACCAAGGGCTACCTTTTTGCCAAATTTGGTGTAATTTCGTTCAGCAGTTCGGGCTGTAGCCGTGTCTAAAATTTCCTTTGGAAAATTGAATAGGGAAAACACGTTTTGGGACCCCCCCTTTTTCTCGGGCCCCTGCTTGCTGAATCACCCCGAAACTTTCAAGATAGGAGCAGACCGGAGCACCCCACAAGTTTTGAAAATTTTGCGAAGGTTTGTCAATCGGCGCCAAAGTTATTGGGAATAGAATGTTGCGATTTTCCTATGGTAACTAGGTCCTAACTATAACTACCTACTGGCCGCCAGAAGGTAATAAATATAAATATATATATATATATATATATATATATATATATATATATATATATATATATATATATATATCAAAAATCCAATTTGCGGTAAACTGGCGTGCTGCCAGAACGCTGGTGGTGCTTGAAAAATGGCGGTACCGCTAGCGCCAGTTATGTACAAAAAGAATTCCCCAACCTCCATGTGATTGAAGATTCAGCACTCGTTTTAATGGGGTTTCTCCCGTTTATTGCCTCTGTTACATCATACACTCGAACATTACAGGGACGCGTTTCAGCAGTCTCTCTGCCTTTCTCAACCTGCTTATGCGCCATCCTCTATTTTTATTACTTTGTGAACTTTAAAAGAAACACCAAAATGGCGCATAAGCAGGTTGAGAAAGGCAGAGAGACTGCTGAAACGCATCCCTGTAATGTTCGAGTGTATGATGTAACAGAGGCAATAAACGGGAGAAACCCCATGAAAACGAGTGCTGAATCTTCAATCACATGGAGGTTGGGGAATTCTTTTTATATATTCACTTAAAAAAACATAGGTTTCAGGCACGTTATAGTTAGAAATTAGCATTTAGAAAACCTTTGAAATTCACTGAAAAAACCATAGGTTTCAGGCACGTTATAGTTAGAAATTAGCATTTAAAAAACCTTAGCAATTCACTGAAAAAAACATAGGTTTCAGGGGCGTTATAGTTAGTTGGACATTTCACTCGTACAAAACCAGTGAAAATCCCCCGTTATAGTTAGTTCAGCTAACTATAACACGCGCCCCTGCAATGCACTGCTGATGATGTCCCATATTACATCACTCATGACATGGTCAGTGACATCACTGATGACATCTCAAATGACATCACTGATGATTAAACCCTCATGTGTGCTGTCTTTCTGTGTCGCCCGATATGCTTGGATGGTAGATTCGGAGGGGCAGTAATCGGAAACAAGTATATATATATATATATTGCCCCACGATTGAGACGCACTCCCAGGAGGTTAACAAGTACAGGGACAGCTTTGTGGTTACCACTGCTCCAACGCGTTTCGTGCCGACGCCCTTCATCAAAGGAGTGCTACACCAAAGATCACCAGCAAACATGGCTCCCAGTATCTTCACTATTATTTATGTAAAAAACGGGCTTAGGTGATATAATAGCATTCTGGGACTGGATGTCCTTAAAGTAGTTCCCATGTGGGCTGCTGGAGTCTCAGTTCTACAGTGATTTTAAAAACATGGTTCCCAATCCTTTCACCGTACCTAACCTCCTGCTCCAAAAGCCGCTGTCACTACAACAGTAGCAGGTCCGCAGTGCGGCGGTGCATCTCACAACCTGGACTTGCCCGTAATATGTGAAAGAAAGAGTTGCCCCACGATTGAGACGCACTCCCAGAAGGTTAACAAGTACAGGGACAGCTTCGTGGTTACAGCCGCACAGTGACTTATATGCTATCCTTGCGTGTTTCATTTTCAGCGGAGACCATGTGACATTTCGATTTACATTTGTGCATAATGGGTCAGTATGGGATTCATAGTTTTATTGAAATCTACATGCAGCTCAAATGCCGACATTTATGGGCCAAAATACACACTGTGTGTTGCATTTGGACATTTGGACAGAGACGTTATCGAGTACAAGTTCCCTTTGCACCTATGGCCATTATTTCAACTCGGAATCACAGTTCTCAATGTTGCTCAGTTTCTCTACGTGTGTTTGTCAGTGGCTCCGTTTCTAAGACAGTGAAGGAAGGAGCTGCATGGAGAATTCTTTTCTCTGACGTTTTTCACGCAACATGATTTGTTAATATTTTATGAGTCACAACTGTAGGATCTGCACTATTCTATGAATATGTGATTATTTTTAGAAGATGTCCTCAATATACTGGTAATTGATGCATCCTTTGAATAATAGTGGAGTGCGTGAAATGTATTCACATTGCAGCGGTCGGATTGCACGATGCAGTCACATAATGTTTGACAATATATTATGCAAGCCTCCATTACTTATCACATTCAGCTTTTTGTTAAAGCATGTCTCCTGAAGCTAATGAATGTGTTTTATTCCATTAGGGTATCTATCACTTTAAATAGGACCTAGCATATGTCGTCTACGTCTATGCTTATTTCACAGTATAAATGTCTTTTTAAATTTTGGCGCCCTTCAGATTGAAAAAGGCTGCTGTGACAGCCAAAACGCGGCTTGTTTGCCGGGTTGGAGGAGACCCTATGGGACATTAAATGCTTCATTACCTTACATTCTTCGAGTGTGTGCTCTTCTTCCACGTGTTGTAAGAGTTTCTTTTGGATATATATATCTATATATTATCTACTGGCGGTCGCCAGTAGATAGTTATAGTTAGGACCGTGTTTCCATAGGAAATCTGCAACATTCTATTTGGGATAACTTTGGCGCCGGTTGACGAATCCTCGCAAAATTTTCAAAATAGTTGGGGCGCTCGGCTCCGCTCCTACCCTGAAAGTCTCGGGGGGATTCGTCAAGCGGGGGCTGAGAAAAAAGGGGGGTCCCAAAACGCGTTTTCCCCATGCAATTTTCCATAGGGACCTTTAGTCCAAGGTACAGCCCGAACGGCTGAACAGAATTACTTGAAATTTGGCAGAGAAGTAGTCCTCAGGTCAGGGATGTGCCTTTTGCAGGTCTGGTGTCAATCTGTTCAGTAGTTCCTGAGAAAATCAAAAGTAAAATCATATATAAATGTGGGCGGAGCCTAACCACACATCTCATCCTGAGATCTGATTGGCTGTCAGCACTTCATCCATGAAGTGTTGGCAGCCATCTTGGGACCAATATACATGATAGCACCTCATTAAAAAGCATTGCAGTTAATAGAAGGTTTTAAGACTTTAGTTACATTATAAATCATTTGTTGATGGTACCATACTCATTTTAGGAATTGTGGTATGTTCTAAGGTGATTTCACCATGTGAAAAAGCCTTCTGCTGGGATATCATGATTGAGAGAAAAATATTTTCTCATGGTTTTCCCACAGAGGTTTGGAAGGTGATCTATAAGCTAAACTGAGAGTTTATTTTCTGTAAATTCACATTATCTTTCTCAGTCATGTGAGAATGAAGTCTGACATTCTCAGTAAAACATGTACATCTAACAAGGGCAGAGACTGTCAGTTGATTCCTTTGTGTTCTACTGCAGCTTCCCAGAGTGCTCCAAAGAACAACTAGAGCACTAACAGTCCTACTTATGATAAACGTATGGCACACCTGAAGCCATCTTGCTTGGATTAAAGTGGTAACTCTTAAAACATTTAATTTAAAAAGGAACAAAATGAGGGGGTTCATTTTTCCATAAAAAGTATGATTAGTGCTGCAGAAAGAAAAATTAGGGCACATTTTGAGTGACTTCTCAAATCCCCTTCTATTTCATTAAAAAATTCTGACATGCAGACTGAAACATGCACTTTCAATACCAGCAGCAGTTTTCCCTGGTGAGCAGTAGCTTTACTACAGTGATCTAATGAGCAAAAAGAGTGCTAACATTCTGAATTTATGGCAAATGTGTGACACATCTGACTGCCTTTGGAATCAAAGTAAAAAACTGAAAGTATTTCCTACTGAAGAGACTGCAGTAAATGAGGAAATTAGGAAACTTCATAACAAATAAGTCTGCCAAGATGGCCACCAGAGACAAAAGAGCCCAAATGTAGCCCAAATATCACCCAGATGTAGCCCAAGTATAGCCCAATGACAGAATATCCCAGAGTGTTCTTAAAAACAACTAGAGCGCTTACTGTCTTCATTATGACAAAAGTATGGCACACCTGAAGCCATCTTGATTGGAATAAACTGGTAACACTTAAAACATTTAATTTAAAAAGGAACACAATGAGGGGGTTCATTTTGCCATAGAAATTATGATTAATGCTGAAGAAAGAAAATGAGGGCACATTTGGAGTGACTTCTCAAATCCTCTTCTATTTCATTAAAAAATTCTGACATGCAGACTGAAACATGCACTTTTAATACCAGGAGCAGCCTTCCATGGTGAACAGTAGTTTTACCACAGTGATCTAATGAGCAACTAGAGTGCTAACATTCAGAATTTATGGCAAATGTTTGACATATCTGAATACCTTCATGATGGAATCAAAGTAAAAAACTGAAAGCATTTCCTACTGAGAAGACTGCAGTACATGAGGAAATTAGGAAACTTCATAACAAATAAATCTCCCAAGATGGCCACCGGAGACAAAAGAGCCCAAATGTAGCCCAAAATCACCCAGATGTAGCCCAAATGTAGCCCAATGACAGAAGTGTGCAAAACACTTATTATTTTGTGTTTTTGCAGTGTTATATAGTGCAGACTTGTCAGGTATTGGAGTGCTTTACATGAGCATTGGTTACATCACACAAGAACAAATTCATTTTGGTTGTAGACATGGGGAGACTAAGTGATTTGACCAGAATCACAGAATGTCGAGCTGAGCAGAAACTCCAACCTGGTTCCCCAGTTGCAAAGTCTGCAGTTCTGGAAGTAACACCACATCCTCTCCCCTAAGTGCAACATTTAATCAAGTGGTCAACTGGATAAAAAAACATAAAGGTAACAAATTATTTAAAAGTGCTTTCTCGCTATTTGAAAACTCAGAAAATATGTCCTTATTTTAGTCTTTTAGAGCACTAACCATAATTTTGATGCCAATAAGACCCTCTCATATATGTAATTTCTAAAGGAAATGCTCTAGGTATTACAGTTTTGATTACATCAAGATGACGTCAGGCGTTCCACACTTTTGTAATAAATATAGAATGTTAGCTTCCTAGTTGTTCATTAGGATACTGTTGAGAGGCAGAGGCCAGGGGCACGGACTCTGAAAATTGAAGGCAGGTAGGAGGGTGCAAAGGCAACAATTTAACCACACTGAGCAGGCAGGAAGGGTCGTGGCAGCACAACAGACTATGGAGGGCAGTGGAAAGGGGGGCAGGGGCAACACACCAACAATACAGGACTTGCAAGAGAGGCTGTGGCAACGTAATAGACCATTGTGGGCAGTAGGAAGAGGCAATGGTAGTACAACCATACATGCCAACAGACCCGATTCAGCCAGGAAACGTCCAATGTTTTTAAGCTCAAATGGGCTTTATTTTATCTGTCTCCTGTCTACAATCTCCTCTTTTTCAATGTAACTCAAAGGGGAAAATCAATACCCCAGTTTTCTTTCAAAATCTCCCTCTTACCAAGTTCAAAATGTTCGCAAGTATGGTACATTGGATCATGGAAGGAAATGGGGTAGGGACATGGACTTGGATAACAGAGGACAGGAGGGACATGGAGAGGTGCACCAAACTGACCCTGCAGGGCAGGCATCAGGGTTTGCAGAAGCACAATACACCACACAGGGCATGCGGGACGGGAGTGCAGCACAACAATCCATAGAAAGCAAGAGGGAGGGGACAGGACCATGCACATGGACAACAGAGAACAGAGGGGCAAGAGGCAGGACCATAATGGACAGACAGGAGAGAAAGCTGCAGCATAACAGACCATAAAGGGCAGGAGGGATGGATCAGGGGCATTACAATGGAACAGACAAGCCAGGAGGGAGGGAGTAGGGGTCTGCACATGTAAACAGAGGGCTGGGGGCAAGGCGGCAGGGCAGGAGTGCTGCAGATCGGCGCATATAAATTCTCCCTACTTCCGCGGACAGAGTAAACCTACAGTTGCACGCACATACACTCTTCATACGCTAGGGCCCATTACACTAACATTCATTCTATTACTCTATCCACACTGAATATATGAGAGAAACCTAAACCAATCTGCATCTAAAGCGAGGTCAATGCGACCATAAAGAAATTGTCCTGAGTCATGATTTTAAAACATAGGGAAAACATTTGAAACTCAATAAATGACAAAGAAATAACCACCCGATACTGGAATTCAAACAAATGGTTGTTTATCTAAATTAATTCAGATGAAAGTCAATCAATAGCAAGATCATTATTCTCATAGTTACCTATTCTAGCTAAATGGGTCAGGACAGGTCTCTCAGTAAAGTCTCCCGAGTCGCCGTCCTCTCGATCAGCATCGATCCTCACGAGGATAGGTTCAGGAAGAAGTGGCCTCAAATGCAAAATGCTAAAGCTACAGACCCTCTCTAGTCTAGTAATATTTATAACAAAACTAGCAAAATAAATGTAACAAATAAACTCTGAATGTCCGTTGAGCCGCTGAGCAGAGCGAACAGGAAAGGATGTCGCTTGGTAACATTTAGAAAAACCTCCGCTCAGGAAAAATCACAAAAATAAAAACACGGAAGAAGGAAACTCGAGTTTGCAAGCGATACATTCATGAATGCTCTTCCTTGGTACCATAGCAGAGCCACCGCAGGTTTATCTTTGTTCATTGTGGCTTTATTCTTTTCCAAGGGCAATTGGAAGCATGCCCGGAGCTGCTGTCCTCACGGAAACTTTTAAATCAGACAGAGGCTGTGGTCAGGTGACTTCCAACCATGTTCAGCAAGGCCTCTCGTCACATCTCAATCACTCGAGCGCAGGCTGTAAATAGCAGCCATCTTTGTTTAGGCCAAAACGGACCATCTTAATTAAAAGAAACACAAAACAAAGTTACCACATCATAATGATTATACAGTGTTAATCCCCACTAATACCCTTATGTGTATGTAATTACCTAGCAATCTGCGACACAAGAAAGCATCATAGCACG
Source organism: Triturus cristatus (assembly GCF_964204655.1). Taxonomy (NCBI): domain Eukaryota; kingdom Metazoa; phylum Chordata; class Amphibia; order Caudata; family Salamandridae; genus Triturus; species Triturus cristatus. The sequence goes on along the minus strand of NC_140579.1, from coordinate 508,967,468 downwards.
TTATTTTAAAAGCGTAAACACGAAACAAATAGCACTTTAGCAACACCTATTTAATTAAATTGCACATCAACTTAGTTCACGTATTATTTAAGCAACATATATGCATTCCCACGTGTAATTTCTCTCATTAGTAATGTTGGTTAATCAAGACTTTTAACAAAACTAATAATTAGTGATTATAAATTAGTAATTTTAATCATAACATATAAACAAAACTGGAGCTTAAAACTCAATAAATTTTCAACAGAAAACTCTGCTCCAGCAATCCCCCCTTTGGTGATATATTATCACCACAAAAACCAACCCAAAAAAAAAATGTTGTCCCAATTTTAGGAGAAATTGAAAATGTCTTTTATGACACAACATTAAACACCAGACTCTCTCACATCATCCCTCTTCGACTCCAAGTAAACACTCTCCCTCAATTCTTCTAATTCTATCTCTTGTGGGTCTCTCCTTGACCTCTTTTGTTTCTTTTCAGTATTTCCTCTAATTATTCTCTTTTTCCCTCCCCTGATTTTACAACACAAACACCCCAATCTTAGTATCAATAAAGCAACAATTACACATGTCAATGGAAATAATATTTTACCAATAATGGTACTACCTATTTTAGCAATAAAACTCTTAACAGCAACTATCTTATTAGCTATTTTAGTCCAAATACTTTCAGCTTCCAGTGGTACTAATTCTTTATGCAAATCAGTAATATTTTTGATATAGACCTTTAGATCTTTGCTTTCATCAGGAATGTAAGTGCAACAATGTTGAACCTTCAGCATTCCACAAACTCCACCCTCCTTGGCCAATAGAATATCAAGGGCAAGTCGATTTTGCATAGACATGGCACGTACGGCAATCATTTCCGTATTTACCAAAAGAAACCCTCCAGCGGTACTTGTCGATAAGCGATCCGCCACTGTTGACAGTTTCCGAATTCCATATGCATTTAAAGAAATTCCCACTGCTGGAATTAAAGCTCCAAAAATATCACCCACAATTTCTGACCAAGTTTCTCTCTTAAAACGTTTTAGTAAATTAATGTTTTCTACATCTTCTATCCTATCTATATGAAAAATCTTTGGAAAAACCAGGCCCACATAACACGTGCCATACCAATGGTCAGGCAACTTGTAATAAGCCTTGTTCCCACAAACATAATACACTCCTGGGAAAACTGGATCTTCTCCACCTTTAAAACCCCATCCTGTTGCAATGAAGTATGTATCATGACACTCACTAGTCCCAACAAAATACCGATCATATTGGGATTTCTTTCTGGTAATGCATAGTTTACCCTTCTGTGGTGCATCTAAAGCTAAAGTTGGACTAGCCCCATTCCTCAATTCCTTTCCCATCTCAATATCCCATATTGTCTCACTCACTTTATATTTCCCTGCCTTTTCATGCATGCTCATTCTCCTTTCCTCTACCATGTCTAGGAAAGCCTTCTCCTCTTCTTTCAAACTGCAAGTTAAATTGTTTCTAAAAATGTAATCTAATGTTAATTCTTCTTTCTCAATAAAAATCTCACCAAAAATGTTAGCTTCTTTAGCTGGATTCAGCTTTTTATTCATAGGCAATTGCCCAAAAATGTTATCTTTGTTAGACATTTCATAATCTATTTTCCCCAACAAATAAAAAACACTACTTAACACACTACATGAAATCCCATACGTAGCTGGTAAATGGTGATAAGTAACACCTTCTGAAACGGATGCAGGTAATTGCATACAAACGTAGCAATCCCTAACTTCCATTGTCTTTACGTATTCGTACAACAACTTTGAAAAAACATTGCTAGAAAAATCATTAATCGACCTATCTTTATGTATGTAAATGTTACTACTTCTAGTTGGAACTACTTTCTGTGAACTCTTCTCTATGCTAGTCACATTCTCAGTATGTATTCCAAAAATGTCTATCGTGACTCTAAAAGTAACTAGTAAAGCTAATACACCCCATATTAGCATTAATAATCCAGCACAGCAGCAGCACATTCTACACCATCTTTTCAAGAAGGCACATCTACTTTGATTATTCTCTGTGTTAGCCATTTTACTACTTTGGCAGTGTCTTTTGACTTAGCCTCTACTACTCCACTACTGAAACACCAGAACACTAGATTATTTCAAACAGCCAATCTCAGATTTTCTTCTTTTTACTCTTCTCCAAGTGACTCCTTTTGTTCACTCAACTTGGATTTTCATCACTTTTCACTTCTTCTTCAGCAACATCAAATTGTATCAGATCTTCAACAACATCCTGAGCATCCGACTCTTCTCCAATGTCAGTCAAGATAACTTTCAGGATTCCAACAGTTTTCTCCTCAACCACTTCTCGTACGGTCCCCTCTGGATTTCCTTGACTTTCTGCCTCTTCACCTTCAGACAGTGCCACGTACGTCCATTCCGGTGACCTATACTTCTGGTTAGGTTTTCTGATTCTCTTGATCTCCTCTGGTTCTTTTGAGACCTTTTGTTTTTCCCCTTTTGCTTGATTCTGACTCGACACCTCGTTCACCTGTTCAGCTTTCGATGAATTTGCCAGTGTCAGTCTGTACCTTAGCCTCTTTATTCTGTTAGGCCAAAGATCTCCTCTTACAACCCTTTTCGGTCTCACTTCTTTATTATTTCTTTCTCCGATCCAAGTTCTCTTTCTCAGAACTCGACCCTCTGATTTCTCATTCTCACTCTCATCTGATTCTGTTTCATTTGCCTCTTGTCCTTCAACAATTTTCTTTCGCTCCACAGTCTTTTCCACAACTGATTGAGATTTCCCAATTTCTGTCCCTCCTCGGGTCTCCGACACGCAATCTTCTTGCTGTCTACTTGTCCCTTCACCTAGCTTATCAGGAATGTTCCCTACACCTCCTCGGGGGTCTTCCGCAATCTGTCCCTCTCTATCTTCTACTGACCCTGCCTCCTCAGGTGTAATCTCAAGTGGATTTTCAACCTCCTCATCTGATTCAGGAGTAGTCTCTGTGGAACTGGTCTTTTCTCTTCTTTCTTCTCTACTGCTTGTTGGAACTTCAGGCACTCTTACAGAATCCGATCTCTCCTCTGAGACTCCCAATGTTTTTCTTGAAGCCTCTCTTGGAAAGAAAAAAGAATCACCAGACTCTCTTTCTCCTTCACCCCTTTCAGGATTCTTTCTTCCTCTCACTGGTTCAGTTTCTGCATCATCACTGGAATCTGACTCTTCAAAATACTCTTTACCAGTCCCATCTTTTGGATTTGGAACTCTCAGAGTATGACTTGCATGCACCCAGTTTTTCACACCGGCACACTTTACTGCAGTTGTCGTAGTCAGAATAACTTGTCTTGGCCTTCCCCACCTTGGAACCAAGCAATTTCTTCTTCTGTGTACTTTAATCCTCACCCAGTCTCCTGGACTCAGATCATGAGCTTGCTTCTTTTCAAGTGTAGTAGCGTCTTCTCCAACCTGGTGAAACACAGAATGAACTGTGTCAGCCAAGCCTTTACAGTAATCCAAAATGATGTCATCAGTTATTGTCATCAACTTGTTGACAGGCACAAATGCATGTCTCATTGCACGTCCCATTAATATTTCGTGTGGACTCAAACCTGTGGTTCTATCTGGAGTAGACCTAATAGTCATTAGCACTAGAGGCAAGACATCAGGCCATTTCATTCCAGTGGCTAAACACATCTTACCAATTCGGTTTTTGATTGTGCCATTTATCTGCTCAACAACACCAGAAGCCTCTGGTCTGTGTGCACAATGTAGCTTCTGCTGTATGCTCAATGCTTCACAAATTAAACCCATGAGCTCATTGTAGAAGTGTCCACCTCTGTCCGACTCAATTGTCACTGGGAACCCGTACCTAGGAATCAACTCTCTTAACAGTAACTTTGCAACTGTTATTCCATCATTCCTCCTAGTCGGATAGGCCTCCACCCATCTTGAGAACAAACAGACTACCACTAGAACATACCTCAATCTGTTCACTTGGGGCATTTCAATGAAATCTATTTGCATTCTGGTAAAAGGACCTCCTTCTCTGCCTATTGTTCCTAGGCTCACCACTGTCTTTTTCCCAGTATTGAACTGCTGACAAATCAAACATCTCTGACAGATGCTCTCTGCAATTAGCCTGAACTTTGCATTGTACCAGGTTTGTTTAAAAGACCTAATCATCGCATCCCTCCCCAGATGTCCCTGGCCATGATACATTCTTGCCATTGTCGACAGCACGGAATTAGGCCTGACTGGTCTTCCGTCTCTATAGATCCAAACATGATCTGCTTCTCTTGGGGCACAACCTGCCTTAATCCAATCTCTAATTTTCTCATCTCCTGCCTCATCCTGCAACTGTTTCACTTCATCCCACGTTTCCAGGACATTAGTAAACATCACAGAACAAAAAGACATCTCCCTTTCTCGTGCCCTATTAATCGAATGATTGTTCTTTGCACAATACTGTGCTATGTCATTGGCAAAACGATTACCAAGAGTAACAACATCATCTCCTTGTCCATGAGCAGCACACTTCACAACTGCTAGCTCTTTAGGCAGCTGTATCGCCTCAAGCAACTTCCCAATCACTTCTGCATTCTTTATTGGAGTCCCACTCGACGTCAAGAAACCTCTCTGTAGCCATAACTGGCCAAAATCATGAACCACTCCAAATCCATACTGACTATCAGTCATCACAGTCACTCTCAGATTTTTCCCAATCTTACAAGCTTTCGTCAATGCCACCAATTCAGCTACCTGAGCAGATCTTACTCCTTTCAAAGGCGAAGCTTCCATAACTTCTGAAACCTTGCACACCGCATATGCTGCACTCAGCACACCATCATCAGTCCTTAGACATGATCCATCCACAAACAGCACATGATCACTCTCAGGCAGTGGCAAATCTCTTATATCTGGTCTAGGTTTTGTGCAGTAGTCAAGCACATCCAAACAATCATGATCAACATCATCTCCCACATTCACATTGTCAGCATCTGGCAACAGAGTTGCTGGATTCACATTCACACATCTCTCAAGAGTCACATTTGATGCTCCCAGAATGATTTTCTCATATTTAGTCAGCCGACTATGTGACATGTACTGAGTCCTGCTTCTTGTCAAAATAATTGCCGTCATGAGGTACGAATACCCTTACAGGATATCCCATTATTATACCCTCACTCTGTTCCAAGCTTCTGCATGTAGCAGCTACTGCTTTTAGACAACCTGGCAAACCCACAGCTACAGGGTCAAGTGTCGATGAGATGTACGCAATTGGCCTTCTCAGTTGTCCATGCTTCTGAATCAACACTGAAAGTGCACAACCATTTCTCTCACTGCAGTATAACTCAAACTCTTTCTCATAGTCTGGCATTCCCAAAGCAGGGGCTTCACACATTCTGCTCTTCAACTCCTCAAATGCTGCCATTTGTTCTCCATCCAATTCCAATGGGTCTCTCACCTCACTTTTAGTCAATTTAATCAGTGGCTTTGCTATCAGGGAGAAATTACTTATCCACTGACGACAATAACCCACCATCCCCAGAAACATCCTCACTTCTCTCTGGGTCATCGGGGCTCTCATTCCTCTGATAATTTTGATTCTGTCATCGGTCACCTTTCTCAGACCTTTTTCAATATTGTGTCCAAGATAATGCACCTCTTTCTTGCAAAAGTGCAATTTGGCTGGAGATACCTTTAACCCTCCATCTGCCAGATGATTCAGTAAAGCTATGGTATCTATTTCACAAGCTTCACGTGTCTTCAATGCCACAAGTAGGTCATCGATGTACTGCACTAGTACTGAGCTTTCAGGCATGATCAAACTCTCCAATGATTTCTTCAACAACTGATTGAATATCGAAGGACTCTCTGTATACCCCTGTGGGATACGACACCATGCTAAAATACGCTGTCCAAACCGAAATGCAAAAATCGGCTGGCTGTCATGGTGCAATGGAATTGAAAAGAAAGCATGACACAAATCAATCACCGTGTACCACTCAGCATCATGAGGAATCTGATACAAAATCACTGACGGATTTGGCACAATGGGACAACATGCCACTACAATTTTGTTAACTTTTCTCAAATCTTGTACAATCCTGAACTTTCCATTAGGTTTCTTTAGCCCCATTATCGGTGAATTACACGGGCTACTCAGTAACTCTCTCAAAACACCCTGTTGAATCATTTTGTCGATTATAGGGGTTATTCCCTCAATTTTCTCCGGTGTCAATCTGTACTGAGGAATATTAGGATAAACAATCCCCTCTTTCACTGAAATCTTCACTGGATCTACATTATTCATCAATCCCACATCTTCTCCAGTAAAATCCCAAACCGCTGTTTTGACTGTGTGTCTCAACTCCTGAGGCAAATCATCTGGATTAAACACAGCATATGTACCAACAATCTCACTCTCTCTATTATCTAGAGTCATCCTGTACAAAACATCCTCATCTGGTGTCTCAAAAGCTATTCCATCCGGAGTACAAAAAATTGTGCAGTTCATCTTACACAATAGGTCCCTACCTAACAAGTTCACTGGACTAGTGTCACAGACTACAAACCTGTGAATATCTGAGAATTTCCCTATTCTTACCCTTACTGATTCGGTAAGACGAGTCCTAATCTGTGTATTGGCTACACCAACCACTTGGATTGCTTCGTCCGAGAGAGGAAGATTTCTAATATCTACTGACCTGACAGTTGATCTGTTCGCTCCTGTGCCTACCAAAAAAGTAACACTCTCCCCATTTATTTTCCCATCTACAAATGGTCCTGCCTGGTCTATTTCTAGAGTTGCACCAAGTATGCACTCTTCCTCCTCTCTTCGGCACCGTCAATAGTCCCCTTCAGACTCACTCCCCTCATTCTTTAACCAGTACTGCTGTACCGGGTTTGAACGTCTCGGTTTGTTTACCTGCTCATCATTGTAGAATCCTGAGTCCTGGTTATACTTTTGGGACCCTCTATTCTGCGGCAAGGGCGGTTTTGGCTCTTGACTCTGCTGTCTGACAACCTTCTGCTGTTGCTGCTGATGATTACACCCCTCGTTCTGCACCTGTTGATTTAAGGGTTTATTCTCATTACTCACTAATGGTGGATTGGTACACTCGGATCTCCAATGCCCCAATTGTCCACAGTTGTGACAAGGGAACTTTTTCTTTGCTTCTTCTAGATTCCCCTTCCCTTTTCCTGCATATCTGGGTCTATTTCCTTGATTATTCGCTTGTTCCACCATCTGTGCTTCTTGTCTTTCAGCAACCTTCACCTGTGCCCACATTGCCTTTTCTTTCAGCTTTCTCTGTTTTGCTTCAATCTCATCACTGAAGTACTTTGCATGTCTCAAGATTTCATCAATCTTTTTACTCTGCCAATCAACTGTGTGCTCACGTATTCTTTCGCTAATTTCAGGTCTCAAGCCATATACAAATCTGTATACAAAATGACTCAAATCCTTGTCACCCAGGTGTTCATCTCCACTGAACTGTTTAAAAGCCAGTATCAGCCTTTCGTAAAAAGCATGAACTGATTCTTTCGCTTCCTGATGTGTTCGATCTATCTTTACCCAGTCTGTCTCTTTTGGGGGTACCTTATTTTTCAGGAACACAATAACCTGATCATATTTCTTCATCACCTCTGGATCTGGTGCTCCTGTTTTCGGATCTCTTGGATACTCCTTAGCAGGCCAATCTACAACTATTTTACACTCTGCCCATAAGTCTGCTGGAACAATTATATCAAACAGACTATTCAGATCAATCCACAGCACCTTTGACAATTTCACAAACCTGTCTACCTGCCTATACCACTCGACAGGCTTTTCTCTCAGTCGAGGAAAATCATTCGTAAATGACAAAATATCCTGTCTAGTCCATGAGACATGTACATATCCTCCTCCAGGAATCTCTCTCATAGGATAAGCATCCACTGTTTTTTCTTTTTCTCTCATAGGGAAAGCTGAATAAGTCCTGTCCACTGAATCTTCCCTTTTCTTGTACCACCTATCCTTCCACTTTTCCACATCACCCCATTTTCGCAATAAGGCAATCATTTCCTTAATCTGCCCTGTTCTACCAACACCATTTAGATTCTCAATGTCCTTGTCGGAGAAATCCACCCTGTAAGGCTTCTGCAAAGCTTTCACCTTATCCATGTCAACTCCTTGTTCACTCGCTATTGCTTTTAACCTGTCATGTGTACTTTTAGCCCTCCAGGTGATACTCTTGCACATGAATAACAACTCTCCATCATGATGGTTTTTCAGTATATCTGTAGGAATTGTTCCTGCAATAAGCTCCTCCAATTCTATGCGCAACCTGGCTACATCAATTGCCTGTGAATCTTTATCCTTCTTTTGAAGAACTTTCAACCAATCATTCAAATCCTCAGCTGTTATTTCTGTAGACTTTTTCACCGCACCCACTTGTTCTGTCATCCTCTGTGGTTCCAAAATCGTTCCTCCCAAACAACCAGTATTCAATCCTGAATTAGACTGCACATCTAATCCTCCACTACATGTGTCATGTCTCAGCTGTCTCAAATTATTTCTTCCCGTTCTCATTCCTGATTCCTCCAAAGAACAAGTACCAACCAAACCATTTCCAACATAAGGAACTGTCAAACCATTTTCACCCATTCTTTGCTTATCAAAAATAGGCACAACCGGACCTATGGTTACAGGCACTGTAACAGCTTCTAGATTTTTCGTCAGCTCTCTAATTTTCTCAGACAGCTCAGATGTGGTTCTGGCTAATTCTCTTGTTTTCTCATCATTGACTCGATTCTCTCTCTCCCGCTCTCTCTCTCTTTCCCTTTCCATGAAAGAGCTACCACTTTTCAGATCAGGTGTCACAGCCTCAGTTTTAATAATCCGTAAAGTATCTCTTACAGGAGTAGCAACTGGCGTGTTCTCTTCTGGTTCTGGTCTATATGGAGGTGGTCTCTTGTAAATCATATCATCCAAGACCTCATCCTCGTAATCATTAGCCCCATACCTTCTCACTTCTGCATCAGGCACCTTTTCTGTACCCTTCCTCCCTTCCGCTTCCTCAACAGTTCTCATAGGATATAATCCCTCTGACATACTAGCATCTCGCCATCTCCTCATTCGATCATGATGAGTTTCACGATCATATTTTCTCCCGAACATATACCTATAGTTGCCTCCACTCCTCTGCTTTTCTCGCTCATGCACCTCATCTTCCCATTCCACCAACGCCTCGAACTGTGTCGGCCTTGGTCTAGGCTCTAGACACATCATTTTTTCCCGTAAATTTCTCAACACGGCCAAATTAAATGAACCATGTTCCGGAAACGCTTAAACACCATCCTCCTTAGTGTACTTAGCCCAGTTATCTAACCATATACAGGTATGATACCCATATTTCGCAACCATGAAGGATGCAGGAGTTTTCGTCGGAGGTAGCAATTCACCTTCTCTAGTTATTATGTTTTTATCCTTGTCAAACCATCTTTTAATTTTACCGAACAAGGATTTCTTCTTCTTTTCCTCCGGTTGGTAATACATTTTAACGTTTACCAATATTCTCTAGTCCCTTCTGCAACTGTACGATCTCCTGTCCAATAACAGCGCGACTTACACCAACGCACCAATCCTGGAGCGTCTACGTCACCCTGTACTCCTTCCAATCCCTGCGCGGCTCACACCAACGCACCAATCCCAGCGCGAGCACTGTTCTGATCCACTACCCAATCACAGCGCGGTCTGTATGACTCCCTGACGTCACCGCTGCAGACGCTTCTGCTCTGTCTCCTGTCACTCGTCTACCCCTCCTTTACAAAGCCTTCTCAGTAGACTTCGTTTCAGATTCTACAAAATCTATTAGTTACAACATATAAACATCTCCATTGTCTGCTTCGCTAACCACAGAATAGTAAAGAAAATCTTTCTCACAAGAATCCCGCTTCTCTCTAGAACAGCGCTTGCCTCTGCTCTACCACGGAATTATTACTTTCGTTGACACAGTAGCACATCCCTCTACTCTGCCCTTCTAACATGCATCCATTAACTGTTTCCTCTAGGACTGCTCCAAAGAGTCTTACAATCAACTGAATGCTCATACATTCACGCACTTTCACACCAGAAAATGTAGCACAACCACACAGAATCCTGCCTTTCCCGAGAACAGCGAACAGTCTGTCCCACTACAGAATTATAACACGCGTTAACCAAGCAGCGCTTACCTCTGCCCAGTCCTTTAGACAAGCTCAGAGAATACCTATTACTACTCCAGCGATAAGCTTTAACGGCGAACCTTACGGATCCCTGGGACTTAAGACCAGAGATTCACAGATAACCTTCGCTACCATACGCACTCCTTTTATACTGAAAATATATCCCTAATAGTAACACACAACGATGTCACCTATTCCGAACCCAGACAATGTGACGCGCAACTTCAATTGTCACACGTTTTTCCCCGCATACGTACAGGGCCAACAATCCCGTTTTTCCCGAGAGCAGCACTCACTTCCCTCTGCCCTACTACGGAACCGTCACCAGCTCCCAAGTTCCAGAAGCCGTACACACTACATAAAACTCAACACGACGACTACAACATATAGTATTAGTACATATACCAACATCAATCACTAAATCAATAAATCAAAAGCCTATGTACAAGCACTCTATCAGATCACGACAATAATCTAAAACCATCCTCTGCTACCAGGAAACTGCTGCAGATCGGCGCGTATAAATTCTCCCTACTTCCGCGGACAGAGTAAACCTACAGTCGCACGCACATACACTCTTTATACGCTAGGGCCCATTACACTAACATTCATTCTATTACTCTATCCACACTGAATATATGAGAGAAACCTAAACCAATCTGCATCTAAAGCGAGGTCAATGCGACCATAAAGAAATTGTCCTGAGTCATGATTTTAAAACATAGGGGAAACATTTGAAACTCAATAAATGACAAAGAAATAACCACCCGACACTGGAATTCAAACAAATGGTTGTTTATCTAAATTAATTCAGATGAAAGTCAATCAATAGCAAGATCATTATTCTCATAGTTACCTATTCTAGCTAAATGGGTCAGGACAGGTCTCTCAGTAAAGTCTCCCGAGTCGCCGTCCTCTCGATCAGCATCGATCCTCACGAGCATAGGTTCAGGAAGAAGTGGCCTCAAATGCAAAATGCTAAAGCTACAGACCCTCTCTAGTCTAGTAATATTTATAACAAAACTAGCAAAATAAATGTAACAAATAAACTCTGAATGTCCGTTGAGCCGCTGAGCAGAGCGAAAAGGAAAGGATGTCGCTTGGTAACATTTAGAAAAACCTCCGCTCAGGAAAAATCACAAAAATAAAAACACGGAAGAAGGAAACTCGAGTTTGCAAGCGATACATTCATGAATGCGCTTCCTTGGTACCATAGCAGAGCCACCGAGGTTTATCTTTGTTCATTGTGGCTTTATTCTTTTCCAAGGGCAATTGGAAGCATGCCCGGAGCTGCTGTCCTCACGGAAACTTTTAAATCAGACAGAGGCTGTGGTCAGGTGACTTCCAACCATGTTCAGCAAGGCCTCTCGTCACATCTCAATCACTCGAGCGCAGGCTGTAAATAGCAGCCATCTTTGTTTAGGCCAAAACGGACCATCTTAATTAAAAGAAACACAAAACAACGTTACCACATCATAATGATTATACAGTGTTAATCCCCACTAATACCCTTATGTGTATGTAATTACCTAGCAATCTGCGACACAAGAAAGCATCATAGCACGTTATTTTAAAAGCGTAAACACGAAACAAATAGCACTTTAGCAACACCTATTTAATTAAATTGCACATCAACTTAGTTCACGTGTTATTTAAGCAACATATATGCAATCCCACGTGTAATTTCTCTCATTAGTAATGTTGGTTAATCAAGACTTTTAACAAAACTAATAATTAGTGATTATAAATTAGTAATTTTAATCATAACATATAAACAAAACTGGAGCTTAAAAGTCAATACATTTTCAACAGAAAACTCTGCTCCAGCAGGAGCAGCAAGATAGCCATGGAGGTCAGGCAGGATGGGCACTAGAAGCAAGACACACCATGAAGAGCAACATTGAGACTGTGATGGCATACACACAGACCATGGAGGGAAGGTGGGAGGGGTTCAGGGGCAGCTAACTGACCACACAGGGAAGGTGGGAGGGGCCATGGCAGCACAGAAGACCATGCATGGCAAGTGGGAGGGTTAGGGGTAGCACAATGGCTATGATGGGCAAGAAGGAGGGTGCAGGGGCATGCACAAAGGACGATGGAGGATAGAAGGGAGGGTCAGGACCTGTGCACAGACAAGAAAGTTCAGGGGAAGGGGCCTCACAACAGACCGCACGGGGCAGGCAGGAGGAGCAGTTGCAGCACAACAGACCAGGGAGGGCAGAAGGGTGTGGCAGTACAATGGACCATGTAGGACAGGAGGAAGAGGATAGGGGCATGGCATGTGGACAGGCAGGGTGGAGGTGGCAGGGACAGGTTACAGTCATCTGACAATGCTAGGCAGGTGGGAGGGGAGTGGCAGCTCAACAGAACACTCAGAGTAGATAGGAGGGGCAGGTCCATGGAACATGGTGGGCAAAAAGGATGGAGCAGGGGCATACACAAAGACATCGGAGGGCAGGGGGAAGGAGAATAGGGGCAGCAAGCTAAGCACAGAGTTTAAGCAGGAGGTCAATGATGGGGCATAGAATTGGGCAATGGAGGGCAGGAGGAGTGGACTGGTACATCATACTAAATTGAGGGCAGTGGCAGCACATCAGACCATGCATGGCAGGAGGGAGGAGGCTAGTCCATGGATTCACACAACAGAGGATAGGGAGGAGGGGGATGGGGCAGCAAGCTAACTGTTCAGAGAAGGCGGGTATTAGGAACTTTATTGTTTTTAAAACGTGTGTCTGTGCGAACTACTTAAAATATGAACAAGTATGCAGCATAATCTCACTTTTATTCAGGAAGAAGAGGACGTTTGTGACTGTGACTCCGGGCTCACTTGGCAGAAACACCCCCTGACCCTCCACCCCCTATCGCAAAATGTAATGCCCGTGAAAAGGGTAGGTGAACACAGTGTTATATAGAACATAGTCCTGAGAGCACGATTGAAAATGAAAACTAGATATAGTGTATGGTATAAACTATGCACCAAAAAGTGTGATATAAGATGAACCGGGCATGAAATATAATATGCAATACATTGTGCGCAATGACAGATTCATTGGAGAGCGCGAGATAGCACAGGCACTAGCGCGTGCTATGCGATATGCGCCTTGGGGTGTAATATGCACAGGGCAGTGTTGTGTAACCTAACTAGTCTCTAAAGTTGTAATATAAAATATGTGCTGGGGAGTGTAACGTTGCATATGCACTGTGACAAAGATATGGATCCCAGATTGTAATATGTATGGCATAGCACTGTGCGTTATAACATAGGCATCGAGGAAGGCACGTTAGATGGGGCAATATAACCCGTGCGAAGACAAGTGTGGCATGACATATTCATGGGGTGGTGTTACAGTGCACATGGGCTAGAGAGTGTCATAGCATATGCACTAGCTAGTGGAATACAACACAGAGGTGTGTGGCACTCAGCAGGCAATGGTGGGTGTAACACAGCATTGGGCTCTGCCAGGAGCGCGCTGTGACTCTCAAGTGATGTTCGTCCCCTTTCCAGAGAGTAAAATAAAAAGTATTACACATCCGGCAGTGGATGTGTGTTTTATTAACCGTGAGGGGGGTTTCTTGCATAGTTTTGGTCCAATTTTTGTCGAATCCCCTTTGAATGGCTTGGTGTGCATGTGTATTAAATGTGCCCGTCAATAGCTACCCATGTTTGTATAAATAAACGACAAGGGTGTCTACCGGGATTAGGCACGGTAGGGCATCAGACATGTCAGAGCTTCACTAGTGGTGTAAATACATTCCACGTGGATTCATTGTATGCATAGTCGCCTTTTAATGAATATCACGCAAATCGTCATGGTGATAGGTACGTACGGTTTGTCCAGCATGTCCTAGGTGTGTCTATAAATATATATTTTTTAAAAATAATAAAAAACAGTGGCCGGCCCTGGGGATTGGGGTCAAAAAAATATAATTAGGAGACAGGCCCTGGGGGATGGGGTCATCAGGGCCAATAAATTAGAATAAGAAGTGGAACCACACAGCCCCCCTTCTTAAAAAATTAAAATAAATAAAAGACTGGCATCGTGCCGGAGGCCACGCCCCCTCCTTGCAGCACTCTGCAAACGCGCCCCCTGGCGAGTTGTAAGTTGGGGAATTAATTCCTCTTCAATACTGAGGGTCCCTGAGGGCCAACTAGCCCAACAGGCATCTCCAGTATGAACCAGGGAGCTGCGCTGCAGACAGGTGTTCTGAGGCCAAGCCCCTTTTTACACCTCTCTGCAACGCAGCTCTGTGGCGCTTACTGGAGGTACCTAGTGGTCTAGTTTGACCCTAGGGACCCTTAGGATTCAAGGGGACTTAATCTCTCAACTTAGAACAGCCACAGGGAGCGTTTACACAGTGGTGAAGGGAGGGGACGGGCCTGAGGTGACGTGTGCAAACACGCACTATGGCACGTTTTAAATTGGGGATATAATTTTCCTTCAATACTGAGGGCCCCTGGGGGCTAACTAGCCCACCAAGTGCTTCCAGTAAGCGCCACTGAGCTGCATTGCAGAGAGGTGGTCCAGGCCGTGCCACTTTTTACACCTCTCTGCAACGCAGCTCTGTGGCACTTACTGGAGGTACCTAGTGGGCTAGTTGGACCCTAGGGACCCTCAGGATTCAAATGAACTTAATCTCCCAACTAAAAACGGACACAGGGCGTGTTTACACAGTGGTGAAGGGAGGGGACGGGGCCTGAGTTAACGTGTGCAAAAACGCCCTGTGGCCTGTTTTAAGAGGTAGTTTTAATCCCCCTGCCCTATTATATACTAGGGGCTTACAGAGGAGGTCATGCTAATCACAGGGGGACCCCAACGCATAATGTTCCCTAGTGTATGTAGGTGTTTTCACTGTATTCTAAGTGTCTTTTAACATAGCACTGGCTCTAGGACTGGTTAGTCAGACTCAGTTACCACCAGTATCCGTCTGAAAAAGTTGAGGGTACAGGATGATTTTGCAACAAGGCTTCTTTCTGCTCTTCTTTTTGTTCTTTCTGCACGTTATCCTTCTTCCTGCACTATTCTTCGTCTTTGAGGACTTCTTTTGCTTCTTTCTGCACTTCTTTTTTTTTTTCTGTGCATTTTTACTTCTTTCTTCACATGACCTATCTCTGTAGGCATAGTTAGAAATTAGCATTTAAAAAACCTCAGAAATTCATTGAAAAAACCATAGGTTTCAGGGGTGTTATAGTTAGCTGAACTTTTCACTTGTACAAAACCATTGAAATTCCCCCGTTATAGTTAGTTCAGCTAACTATAACTTGCGCGCCCGCAATGCACTGTTGATGATGTCACATATTACATCACTCATGAGATGGTCAGTGACATCACTCATGACATCACTGATGACATCTCAAATGACATCACTGATGACATCACTGATGACATCATCCTTGTGATAGAGTGGCAGACCTCCTCTCACCCTAATATAACCTTTGATACACACATTCAAAAATAGAGACTAAACTTTTCAAAACAATGGACATACCAATACCAGTTACAGCAACCTCTTCAGTAATTCTAAGATCCACATACACATCCACTCATTCACCAACAGTCCTATACAGTCACTCATACATGTATTCACTCATCATATGTACTCATACACCTATACATCCTGTTACACAATGCCACTCATCCATAGAGTTACTCACACACATAGTCACTCATGCTAATAAGGAATCAAACATACATTTATTTGCATATACAGTTATACACACACCACCACACTTACTTCTACGGAAACTTACACATACTTAGTCTTTTAAACAATCACTTATAGAAACACATACTTATTCATACAGGAACTCTTTCAATCTCTCACTCTCACATATACTCACTTATATACACCAATAGTCACATATACTAGTTTAAAACATATGTAGTTACTCATAAAGACACTATTGAGACAGTCATTCATTCGCTAACACACCCATACACACACTCATCCACCCATACAGTCCTGCACACATGCTGTCTTCAACACATACAAAGAGTGAGTCACTCATTCATGCACCTATGCACTACATAATACCCCCACCGAACTATGCAGACACTCAGACTGATACTCAAAAAACCAACTAATAACCTATATAGACACCCATGTAGCTACTCACCAACCCATGCAGCCACTTATACACAAAGTGAGAGACTGATACAGATATTTACATAGTTAAACATTACTCACTAAGCCATGTATTCACTATGATACACTTAATCAGTCAGTTACACAATCAATTTTTCAAAAACAAATCATCCATTTAGACACTTATATACCCATTTATTCTTCCATCGACCTTGAGATATACATATATAAAACATATTTAATTTTCAGAAAAACACACATTCACTGGATGATGTCATCAGTGATGTCATTTGAGATGTCATCAGTGATGTCATGAGTGATGTCACTGACCATGTCATGAGTGATGTAATATGTGACGTCATCAGCAGTGCATTGCGGGCGCGCGAGTTATAGTTAGCTGAACTAACTATAACGGGGGAATTTCAATGGTTTTGTACAAGTGAAAAGTTCAGCTAACTATAACACCCCTGAAACCTATGGTTTTTTCAGTGAATTTATATATATATCTATATTCACAGAAAAAACCATAGGTTTCAGGCACGTTATAGTTAGGAATTAGCATTTAAAAAACCTCAGAAATTCACTGAAAAAACCATAGGTTGCAGGGGTGTTATAGTTAGCTGGACTTTTCACTTGTACAAAACCATTGAAATTCCCCCGTTATAGTTAGTTCAGCTAACTATAACTCGCGCGCCCGCAATGCACTGCTGATGACGTCACATATTACATCACTCATGACATGGTCAGTGACATCACTCATGACATCACTGATGACATCTCAAATGACATCACTGATGACATCACTGATGACATCATCCAGTGAATGTGTGTTTTTCTGAAAATTAAATATGTTTTATATATGTATATCTCTAGGTCGATGGAAGAATAAATGGGTATATAGGTGTCTAAATGGATGATTTGTTTTTGAAAAATTGATTGTGTAACTGACTGATTAAGTGTATCATAGTGAATACATGGCTTAGTGAGTAATGTTTAAATATGTAAATATCTGTATCAGTCTCTCACTTTGTGTATAAGTGGCTGCATGGGTTGGTGAGTAGCTACATGGGTGTCTATATAGGTTATTAGTTGGTTTTTTGAGTATTAGTCTGAGTGTCTGCATGGTTCGGTGGGGGGTATTACGTAGTGCATAGTTGCATGAATGAGTGACTCACTGTTTGTATGTGTTGAAGACAGCATGTGTGCAGGACTGTATGGGTGGATGAGTGTGTGTATGGGTGTGTTAGTGAGTGAATGACTGTCTCAATAGTGTCTTTATGAGTAACTACATATGTTTTAAACTAGTATATGTGACTATTGGTGTATATAAGTGAGTATATGTGAGAGTGAGAGATTGAAAGAGTTCCTGTATGAATAAGTATGTGTTTCTATAAGTGATTGTTTAAAAGACTAAGTATGTGTAAGTTTCCGTAGAAGTAAGTGTGGTGGTGTGTGTATAACTGTATATGCAAGTAAATGTATGTTTGAGTCTTTATTAGCATGAGTGACTATGTGTGTGAGTAACTCTATGGATGAGTGGCATTGTGTAACAGGATGTATAGGTGTATGAGTACATATGATGAGTGAGTACATGTATGAGTGACTGTATAGGACTGTTGGTGAATGAGTGGATGTGTATGTGGATCTTAGAATTACTGGAGGTTGTTGTAACTGGTATTGGTATGTCCATTGTTTTGAAAATTGTAGTCTCTATTTTTGAATGTGTGTATCAAGGGTTATATTAGGGTGAGAGGAGGTCTGCCACTCTATCACAAGGATGATTTCATCAGTGATGTCATCAGTGATGTCATCAGTGATGTCATGAGTGATGTCACTGACCATATCATGAGTGATGTAATATGTGACGTCATTAGCAGTGCATTGCGGGCGCGCGAGTTATAGTTAGCTGAACTAACTATAACGGGGGAATTTCAATGGTTTTGTACAAGTGAAAAGTCCAGCTAACTAGAACACCCCTGAAACCTATGGTTTTTTCAGTGAATTTCTGAGGTTTTTTAAATGCTAATTCCTAACTATAACGTGCCTGAAACCTATGTTTTTTTCTGTGAATTTCAAAGGTTTTTTAAATGCTAATTTCTAACTATGCCTACAGAGATAGGACATGTGAAGAAAGAAGAAAAAATGCACAGAAAGAAAAAAAAGAAGTGCAGAAAGAAGCAACAGAAGTCCTCAAAGACGAAGAAAAGTGCAGGAAGAAGGGTAACGTGCAGAAAGTACAAAAAGAAGAGCAGAAAGAAGCCTTGTTGCAAAATCATCCTGTACCCTCAACTTTTTCGGACGGATACTGGTGGTAACTGAGTCTGACTAACCAGTCCTAGAGCCAGTGCTATGTTAAAAGACACTTAGAATACAGTGAAAACACCTACATACACTAGGGAACATTATGCGTTGGGGTCCCCCTGTGATTAGCATGACCTCCTCTGTAAGCCCCTAGTATATAATAGGGCAGGGGGATTAAAACTACCTCTTAAAACAGGCCACAGGGCGTTTTTGCACACGTTAACTCAGGCCCCGTCCCCTCCCTTCACCACTGTGTAAACACGCCCTGTGTCCGTTTTTAGTTGGGAGATTAAGTTCATTTGAATCCTGAGGGTCCCTAGGGTCCAACTAGCCCACTAGGTACCTCCAGTAAGTGCCACAGAGCTGCGTTGCAGAGAGGTGTAAAAAGTGGCACGTCCTGGACCACCTCTCTGCAATGCAGCTCAGTGGCGCTTACTGGAAGCACTTGGTGGGATAGTTAGCCACCAGGGGCCCTCAGTATTGAAGGGAAATTATATCCCCAATTTAAAACGTGCCATAGTGCGTGTTTGCACACGTCACCTCAGGCCCCGTCCCCTCCCTTCACCACTGTGTAAACGCGCCCTGTGGCTGTTCTAAGTTGAGAGATTAAGTCCCCTTGAATCCTAAGGGTCCCTAGGGTCAAACTAGACCACTAGGTACCTCCAGTAAGCGCCACAGAGCTGCGTTGCAGAGAGGTGTAAAAAGGGGCTTGGCCTCATAACACCTGTCTGCAGCGCAGCTCCCTGGCGCATACTGGAGATGCCTGTTGGGTTAGTTGGCCCTCAGGGACCCTCAGTATTGAAGAGGAATTAATTCCCCAACTTACAACTCGCCAGGGGGCGCGTTTGCAGAGTGCTGCAAGGAGGGGGGCGTCACCTCCGGCACGATGCCAGTCTTTTATTTATTTAAATTTTTTAAGAAGGGGGCTGTGTGGTTCCCCTTCTTATTCTAATTTATTGGCCCTGATGACCCCATCCCCCAGGGCCTGCCTCCTAATTATATTTTTTTGACCCCAATCCCCAGGGCCGGCCACTGTTTTTTATTATTTTAAAAAAATATATATTTATAGACACACCTAGGACATGCTGGACAAACCGTACGTACCTATCACCATGACGATTTGCGTGATATTCATTAAAAGGCGACTATGCATACAATGAATCCACGTGGAATGTATTTACACCACTAGTGAAGCTCTGACATGTCTGATGCCCTACCGTGCCTAATCTCGGTAGACACCCTTGTTGTTTATTTATACAAACATGGGTAGCTATTGACGGGCACATTTAATATACATGCACACCAAGCCATTCAAAGGGTATTCGACAAAAATTCGACCAAAACTATGCAAGAAACCCCCCTCACGATTAATAAAACACACATCCACTGCCGGATGTGTAATACTTTTTATTTTACTCTCTGGAAAGGGGACAAACATCACTTGAGAGTCACAGCGCGCTCCTGGCAGAGCCCAATGCTGTGTTACACCCACCATTGCCTGCTGAGTTCCACACACCTCTGTGTTGTATTCCACCAGCTAGTGCATATCCTATGACACTCTCTAGCCCATGTGCACTGTAACACCACCCCGTGAATATGTCATGCCACACTTGTCTTCGCACAGGTTATATTGCCCCATCTAACGTGCCTTCCTCGATGCCTATGTTATAACGCACAGTGCTATGCCATACATATTACAATCTGGGATGCATATCTTTGTCACAGTGAATATGCAACGTTACACTCCCCAGCACATATTTTATATTACAACTTTAGAGACTAGTTAGGTTACACAACACTGCCCTGTGCATATTACACTCCAAGGCGCATATCGCATAGCACGCGCTAGTGCCTGTGCTATCTCGCGCTCTCCAATGAATCTGTCATTGCGCACAATGTATTGCATATTATATTTCACGCCCGGTTCATCTTATATCACACTTTTTGGTGCATAGTTTATACCATACACTATATCTAGTTTTCATTTTCAATCGTGCTCTCAGGACTATGTTCTATATAACACTGTGTTCACCTACCCTTTTCACGGGCATTACATTTTGCGATAGGGGGTGGAGGGTCAGGGGGTGTTTCTGCCAAGTGAGCCCGGAGTCACAGTCACAAAACGTCCTCTTCTTCCTGAATAAAAGTGAGATTATGCTGCATACTTGTTCATATTTTAAGTAGTTCGCACAGACACACGTTTTAAAAACAATAAAGCTCCTAATACCCGCCTTCTCTGAACAGTTAGCTTGCTGCCCCATCCCCCTCCTCCCTATCCTCTGTTGTGTGAATCCATGGACTAGCCTCCTCCCTCCTGCCATGCATGGTCTGATGTGCTGCCACTGCCCTCAATTTAGTATGATGTACCAGTCCACTCCTCCTGCCCTCCATTGCCCAATTCTATGTCCCATCATTGACCTCCTGCTTAAACTCTGTGCTTAGCTTGCTGCCCCTATTCTCCTTCCCCCTACCCTCCGATGTCTTTGTGCATGCCCCTGCTCCATCCTTTTTGCCCACCATGTTCCATGGACCTGCCACTCCTATCTACTCTGAGTGTTCTGTTGAGCTGCCACTCCCCTCCCACCTGCCTAGCATTGTCAGATGACTGTAACTTGTCCCTGCCACCTCCACCCTGCCTGTCCACATGCCATGCCCCTATCCTCTTCCTCTTGTCCACATGGTCCATTGTACTGCCACACCCTTCTGCCCTCCCTGGTCTGTTGTGCTGCAACTGCTCCTCCTGCCTGCCCCGTGCGGTCTGTTGTGAGGCCCCTTCCCCTAAACTTTCTTGTCTGTGCACAGGTCCTGACCCTCCCTTCTATCCTCCATCGTCCTTTGTGGATGCCCCTGCACCCTCCTTCTTGCCCATCATAGCCATTGTTCTGCCACTAACCCTCCCACTTGCCATGCATGGTCTTCTGTGCTGCCATGGCCCCTCCCACCTTCCCTGTGTGGTCAGTTAGCTGCCCCTGACCCCCTCCCACCTTCCCTCCATGGTCTGTGTGTATGCCATCACAGTCACACTGTTGCTCTTCATGGTGTGTCTTGCTTCTAGTGCCCATCCTACCTGTGGTAAATATTCTTTTACCTAGACTGAATTTCATACGGAATCTAAAATAAAGTAAAATAGCTCAGAATAATAAGAGGCAGAATCCGTGGTATAAGAGGTTTTCTGAATGAGCTTTATTCCAAAATGGCCGACTCGAGTGGCGGCCTTCAGGTTCCGTCACCACGAGGGTTCAGGAAGTGAAGTACAATACTTTATTGACAAGAAGTAACTTTTATAGGTCATACATTACAATGAAACGAATGTAGAGGGTGTAACAATTGATAAGAGAAATGACATAGTAAATACGTAATCGAAACTAGGCGTAATAATGAGCAAGAAGAAACATGATTGGCTCTGATTATCACACATAGGTGGATCTATAAGATAATACTTAACATAGATGCGCGCGCAGCAGCATGACGTGTAATTGACGTGCAACTAGGGGGTGAAGGGGACTTGACATTTAGCTCTACATGTGGAGACGAAAAGTCTGGGGGGTCAAGTCAACCTAATCCCAAATCATATCTAACATCCTATGTTTAGAGAACTATGTTATCCACAAGGAAGGACTCTCGGACAGAATCTATTCTATACTGACTGTGCGTGTGTGTACAAGCGTCTAAATGTCTACACTGAATGCGAGAGGAGGGGAATATTCCATGGTGACAGGGCTATGAATTACTTGCATGAGGATGGAAAGGCCGAGTCCTTTGCTTGGAGCTAAAGGAAATGTTTGCCTAAATCACTAGACAGGAATGCATCGGCTGAAAAGCAAAGTAGATAATTCGAAGGTGAAATACAGCTTCTTGGCAGGCAGGCGAAACTGGCCGAGGCAGGCACCGTTAGCTGCACAGGGAGTAGGACAAAGTTCATGGATACAGATGCGAGCTCAAGCTGAAGCTGTCAGAGACAGAGAGCAGGGAAAGGCTTTGAGGACAGAATCGGGCCTATTCTGCCTGAACTGTAAAAATAGAGTAACTTAGCCATATAAAGTCGGTGGCCTTTCATACTTCATACTCGAATATCCAGCCCATTGATGGCGGATCTGACAGAGAACATGTTGATGGTGGACGCACATATGTTTGCGTCTTGGAAACTGGAACTGGAGGGAACATACATGTACTTGTAACATGCATATAGAATCGTTGGGGTCCAAGATAGGGGACATAACTGACCAGGAAAATCCACATTTCCACATTCCCTCCTTGTCCCCTACTTGCCCTTCAAGAGATATCAATCTTCATTATTCCATCGATTTGCTCATGGAGCATCATTTCTTCTTCCTTCTTCTTCCGGCATTTTGAACGAGAACCTTGATATGGAATGCACGATGTGGCACACAGACCACAAATCGCTGGTCCACATTGCAGGCATAAACAGCAACTGAAGAGCATAAGAAGGCCAATTCCTAGGAAGGATAGAACTCTCCATCCCCAGGCTGATATCACACTCCAAAACCACCCGGACCACGTCCAAGTGCCTGGATTCTCGTGTATCTGGCTCACAATCTTATGAAGGCGTGTTATAGCTTTATATACAGATGGCGAATTTTCTGGTATGAATATGCAGCAGCTGGATCCGATGACCCTGCAAGCTCCGCCCCTATCGGCCAGGATGACGTCAAGAACAAGACGATTCTGAAGAACAACAATTCTCATCGCTGATTGTTCCTCTGTCAGATTGCCTAGGGCGGCTATAGTCTCGTTTACTACAGCTTCAAGAGTCTTGGTTAGTCTACGTATCAGCTTACTATTTGATATTGTACCTATATAGGGAAAGATACCTTTATTGAAATCTACATACTTGTCCCATGCCGTCTCAGTATAATCGACAACTGGGAGATCTCTTCGCTTTCTATTGTGTACTAAATGAACATTTCGATAATAATCAGGAGGAGCTAGGAAAACAGGTGGCAAAAGGAATGCTATGTAACAGGTACCATCCCAATCTAGAGGCAGACGCATATATGCCGTCTGACCACATATAAAGTAAGAATGGCGAGAAGCTCTAAATGAAGATTTACCTCGATCACTATATTCTACTGTAGTAACGCATTGGCTATGGCCCATATATATGGAACCAACTTTTCTTACACATAATTCACCCTGAACTGGAAATACTGACATAGTGGGCAGAATTATTTCAACTTCGGATTTGACATTCAGAATCATAAGATTAGGTGTAAAATTACCTAATTTATACACTTCATTTTCTAGATCAGTTCCTGTTCTACTGGGGTGACCCTCCTTATTAGGGTGACAGACGTTGAATAAAACTAGATTCAGATTTCCCCATATCCAATGTTGTTGATAAACTGCTGTGTCTGGGTCTATGGAATTTAGTAAGCTAAACCATGCTCCACAGGAGCCATTATGTGTGAACGGATGTGGAAAGAAAGGCAGAACTCCTTTGTTATTCTGATAGGGAGGGAGTCGGCCACACACCCAACAATTGGTGGCATTACTAGTCTGATGGGAATGATGCAACATACTAATGAAAGTGTTATTGCGCAGCGCAAGTCTATAAGATAATTCATGTGGTGGTAGGTCACTAAAAGAATGTTCAGCAGCAACATTATAAACATGTCTAGAAATAGGATGATATATGTGCAAAATCACACTCGTAATTATTATTAAAAGACTCAATAAAAACAGAATTAATAATGTCCTCATACAGTAGCTACGCAGTGATTTACAATACGCCTGTCGTTTCAGCATTTCTCGGGTATTTTCTCTACTCAGGTCCAAGGGATACATGTCAGAGACAATTCAACCGCTTCACCTTGGAGAGGACTTAAACAATCAAATTGCTCGACTGTTTGGGCCTAAGCTTTAATTTATAGTTCTGAGAGTCATTCTGTTCAACAAAGGGAAATTTTGAATCAGTCTGTGAGGGAGTGCAGGGCACAGTGTCTATATCCGAGGATAGTCCATGAAATTTCTTGATGTGGCTGGAATGTATCCAGCCCTTGCGGCCCTCAACTTTCACGGCTGTTCTTGTGGTCAACAGGACTAGCTTGGGTGCCTTCCACCTGGGCTCCAACTGGGTCTTGCGGTCGAAATTCCTCACAAACACCAGATCACCCGGAACAACGTCATGGGGTTTCACCTCAGTGTTGTCAGGAAAGGCTGCAGCCACCTGTGAACGACAAGATTGTAGTGCAGACATCAAGGAAGCCAAGTAATCTGTTAGCATATCACAATTAACATCAGTTATTTTACGTGGTATAGGCGTCCCCCACATATTTGGTGGTCTTCCGAAGATCACCTCATACGGGGATAGCCCTGTTCGAGAGTGTGCTACCATTCTTATGTAAAACAGTGCAACTGGTAAGGCTACTATCCAGTCAACACCTTTCTCCTTACATATTTTAGACAATCTGATTTTCAAAATTTGATTATGTCGTTCCACGAGACCTGCTGCCTCGGGGTGTCGGACACAGTGGAATTTCCACTGATATCCCAACAAAAGTGAGACATGTTTCATTAATTCGGATGAGAAAGGCTGGCCGTTATCTGAATATATAACACGTGGTAAACCGTACCGTGGGAAGAATTCTCGAACTAACTGTTTGGCAGTAGTCGGGGCCGTGTAATCTGATACTGGGTACGCCTCAGTCCATCGGGAGAGAGCGCAGACAACTACAAGAACATATTTAAATCCTCGACATCGTTCCATCTGGATATAATCCATTTGGAGTACTTCAAAAGGATGATCAGGAGTCTGAAATCCACCCTGTTCTACGGGAACACTTTTTCCTGGGTTGAACTGACAACATATCATACAGGTACGGACTTTTTGTTTAGCTGCTGCTCGTAAATGTTTATTGAACCAAATGTGTTGAATGCTATCTAGCATAGCTTTCTCCCCTAAATGCGCCGGACTGTGAATTGTAGCTATAATGGCTTGGACCATAGAGTCAGGAAGAAACCATACAGATTTCTCCTTCGTCATCCATCCTTGATCTGTCTGGATCCCTCCTAGTTCAGTCCATTTCTTTAATTCTTCTGCAGTAGCATGTGTCTGTATGTCAATTACGTCAAGTGCGGGATCCTTAATTGTCATACACTGTGTTGGTGTCTGAACTATTGGCTTTGTCATGTCGAATGTGCGAGTCTGAGCAGTCTGTTTAGCTGTTCTGTCAGCTAAATCATTGCCTTGAGAAATGATATCAGTAACCTTCGTGTGTGCTTTACATTTCATAATCGATATAGCAGTGGGTAGATGTATTGCGTCTAACAAGGCATGAATGAGGGGACCGTGCTGAATGTGGGCACCATGGGAAGTTAAATAACCTCTCTCTCGCCACAGCACGCCGAAGTCGTGTACAACTCCGAATGCATAACGTGAGTCAGTGTATACATTAACTTTCTTATTTGTGGCTTGAATACAGGCTTGTGTTAGAGCAATAAGTTCTGCTGCTTGGGCTGACAAAGTATCTATACAGTTTGTCTCAATAACTTCAGTGTCTGTTGTGACTGCATACGCGGCCACTAAATCTCCTGTACTTGTTCTCATGCACGATCCGTCTACATACAACGTCAGGTCTGGATCTAACAATGGAACGTCTGTCAAGTCTTGTCTAGGTTTCGTCTTTATTTCAATAATCTCAACACAATCATGAGCTAGTGGGTCTGTTCCAATTACAGGTAACAGTGTAGCAGGATTCAATGTATTACAACGTCGGATCTCTATGTGTGGCTGAAACAATGTCAGTTCATAACCGGTAAGTCTTGCTATGGTCAAGTGTTGTGTTTGCGTTCGGTTCACAAGAACCTCTACTGCATGTGGTACTTGTACTGTCAATGGATGTCCTAACACTATGGCATCGCTCTGTCTGATTGCTAAAGCTGTTGCTGCCACTGATTTCAGGCACGCAGGCAAAGCCTGAGCTACGGGATCTAATGTACTGGAAAAATAAGCGCATGGCTTGCGTGATCCTGCTTGTTCCTGAGTGAGTACTGACAAGGCAGTACCTTCGCGTTCTGTAACAAAGAGTGTAAAATGTTTGCTATAACATGGTGTTGCTAAAACAGGTGCTTGACATAAAGCTTTCTTTAAGTTTTCAAAAGCTTGTGTATGTTCCTGAGTCCAAGGGAGAACAGTCGATGTGGCTGCCTCCTGTGTGGTTAACTGAATGAGTGGTTTTGCTAGGAATGCATATTGAGGGATCCACTGCCTACAATATGAAGTGAGGCCTATGAAAGCCCGCACCTCCTTTTGTGTCTGGGGTATTGACATGTTAGCAATTAACTGGATGCGATCTGGTGTAAGCTGCCTTCCCTCCTTGGACAGCGAGTGACCAAGATAAATAACTCGCTGGACACAGAATTGCAGCTTAGAAGGAGACACCTTGTGCCCCTTGTCGGCTAGAAAATGTAAAACTGTCAGAGAAGCCTTTTCACATTCTGATTCGCTTCTCGCGGTGATCAGTAGATCATCGACATATTGAAGTAGTGCAGTATTGACTGGCATGTGGATACTGTCAAGTTCTCGTTTCAGTGCTTGGCTGTAGATGCTGGGACTTTCTGTGAATCCTTGGGGAGCGCGTGAGAATTTAAAACTGCGCCCATTTAAACTGAATCCGAACAAATATTGGCTTTCCGGATCTATGGGGACGCTGAAAAAGGCATTCTTGAGATCAATTACAGTAAAGAATGTTGCTTCGGAATCAATTGCTGTCAATAATGATGATATATCGGGGACCACAGGAAATTGTGGCACAATGCACTTGTTTAGTTCACGCAAATCAATAACCAATCGGTATACTGGCGGAGCAGTAGGATCAGTTCGTTTAAGAATCGGAATTATCGGTGAATTACATACATTGGAGTTTGTTTCTACAACTACTCCTTGGGCAATTAGCTCATCAATGATTTTCAGCAAAGCCACTACAGCATCTTGCGGTAACTTGTATTGTCGCATTCGTGGTAGTACCACTCCTGCCTTGAGTGTGACTCGATATGGTGTAATATTCATGCAACCAACATCAGTAGGGCCTTGTGCCCATAGATGTGTAGGTAAAGTCTGTAGTCGGGGATCCATGTCTCTAGACACATAGTGACCTTTAAAATCGCGTAAAAACAACCTTACTCCTTCCGGAGAACAACATATTATGGCTCCTAGGGCTTTCAGAGTTTTAATTCCTAACAGATTTTCTGGGCATGATTTAGTAAGCAATAAATCTGTAGTTCGTGTCAAAGGTCCTATCGTAAGTGGAAGAGGCTGTGATACTTCATTAACAATAGGTTTTCCTGAAAAACCAAGGGAGATATTCTGAGAGCCTGAGAGGGGTGCCCCTGGAACTTCACTACGTTTTATAGTTGTTCGACTTGCCCCTGTATCGAGTAAGAATTTTCTATCTTGACCTAACAATTCACTATGTACATAAGGTCCTTCTTGATCTACAGGAATCTCGATAAGGGGTAAGTCAACTTCCCTCTCTAGGCTGGCTCATGCATAACGCTGATACTCAGGGTATTCATACTGTGCGGTCTGATACATTTGTCGTGTTGTGGTTTGTGTGGCAGTAGCAGGCAACGGTGGTGCAGCTGGCACAAACTGTATTGGCTGTTGTGCGGCTGGCATGGCCTGGGCGTGCTGCATAGCTCCTTGTTCATTCTGATCCTGTCTGAGTGGCCGTTGTCTTTCTTGTGTTTTACCTATGGCGATATTATGTTTTAAAACTGGACAATCGTGTACGTAATGACCTGGCTTTTTGCAATAAGGGTGGATTTCAGATTTATTACAGGCGTCGGATACGTTCTGCTATTATTTGGACATACAGAGTGTATGGGATCAGAAAAACATCTAGTATTATTACAGGATCTTCCTCTGCCTACGTAGGCTATGGTCTCTGACTGTCTTGCGGAATTCCCTGATTCGGACACTTCATCTTGCTCCAACTCGTCTGTTTCCAATCTTTCTTCGTGAATACGTTCTATTTCTTTACGGATTTTTCGGCACATGGCTATTATACAGTTTTGCTTATCGTGTCTCCCTTCTGATATATTCTGGCTCCATCTTGTAAGAATAAGCATTACATTCGGGTCTACCCCTGGTCGGTCTTGATTTCTGATCATACAGTTTATGAGGAAACGTAACAGTTCCCCCTGTATCTCTACTTTCTGGAATTCCATAGCTCTGTTAATACATTCTGGATCTCGCCCTGTTTGAACAAAATGATATATTTTATCTAGATGCGCAGTCATTCCTGGTAACCTCGCTAAATACTCTGCGGCTCGTCTGATACGTAATGATGCCAGGACCATTTCGTCCTCTTTACCGACCACCGGGTCATATCTACAATCTATAAGGAGCTCCTTAAGCGTACGTTCACTTACGAATTTGGGTGTACGTGAATGCGCTGACTCTTGAAAAACAAGTTTATTTATTCTAGGTGGCGTAAAAGTATTGCTAGCACCTCCCGTGGCCCCATCTGGGGCGTCGGGTGTGAATGGATTCGTCGAACGTGACACAGCAACTATAGGTGTCGATACCACTGTAGAATCGATTGCGGAAACAGATGCGGAAACAGATGTGCTTGCCGGAGCTTGTGTCGGGACTTGCACAGGAACAGATACCTGATCCTGACGTTGAACCCCTCCGCCAGACGGTCTATGTGGTGCGGGGTTG
This sequence comes from Triturus cristatus, assembly GCF_964204655.1. NCBI lineage: Eukaryota > Metazoa > Chordata > Amphibia > Caudata > Salamandridae > Triturus > Triturus cristatus. Next base: position 508,938,214 of record NC_140579.1, on the reverse strand, counting down.
GCATACTCGGGAGCTGCGTCGTCTAGATATGAGGAAAGAAAAACATCTTCTGCGGTTCTGGGATGCCCTTTAGGATGTACCTTAATTGGAAATAATGGGGGTGGCAAGTCTTTTGGCATTTCTGGAACAGCCTTAGGTAGTCCTTCGGCTAGAAGGGGATACATACCATTCATAAGAGCATTTCTTTGTCTATCTACTTGTTCTGATTTCATTCGGATACCCTCCTCAATTAATAGATTTTCTTGAACTTCCTTTGAACTTTCTTTACTCCTCTCTTCTTGTCTACGTGCCTTTTCTGTACGTCTATGAGATTCTTTACGCCATAACTCAACAGCGTCTTTCTGTGACTGTCTGACCTTTCTTTTCCATAACTCTTCCTCCACTTTCATGATGCACTCTGCATCCCAGGTTCCCGCTGCGGGCCACCTTTGACTTTCTGGCAATCCCTTGGTATAATCTACCCATAAATCAAGAAATAATATGGCATCTAAGCCATGCTTGTGATACATAAAATGCCCTGGAGTGTCCCTAGGAGGAATAGGAACTGCTTCTTCAAGCACCCCTTTTCTAGTAGTAATCTGTCTTAACTTCGAGAAGAGCGGCATATTGACAACTGATCTGATACTTACTCTTGAACCCACTTAATACGAAAAAAACACAATAATGAACAGTGAACAATGAACAATCATTCATACCACAATATGCAAGACATTTAAACACTTTAAACATTAAACATTAAACATTTTAACCTTTAAAAATGACCAACAATGATGACAGTCTGCATAACTAATCACCAAGCAGAATTCTTGACAATAACTAGATACTTCGGAATACTTGATATACTGCTTAAACAGTACATATACACTGCTAAACAGTGCAGACCGGATTTGTGTACCCAAATCCGTCTTGACCGGCACAACCTATGTGCGCGTCAACACGCCTCCCCGGCGATGGTACTCACCGAGTAGCTCCTTGAAACGGAAGGCCTCAGAGAATGGACGGGACTCGATGACTGCGGACAGCGGACCCTCTGGACATCGGGACTTCGAAAACCTGGTGGGCCTCTGTATACCTCGGATCTTGCTCTCTCAGCTAGGCTCTGGTCGGGATACTTCGCGCTTCTCACTGCCTCGTCTGGGTTGATCGCAGCCTCAGTCGCCCCCGCTTGACCGGAGGGAGCTACAGGAAATCCTGTTGGTACGCGTTATGGTCCGTCCAGCTGTGGCAGGAGACCGGGCCTGCAACGCACCGCCGGCGCGTGAGATGAGAAAGTGTCCCTGTTCGGGCGCCATTATGTGGTAAATATTCTTTTACCTAGACTGAATTTCATACGGAATCTAAAATAAAGTAAAATAGCTCAGAATAATAAGAGGCAGAATCCGTGGTATAAGAGGTTTTCTGAATGAGCTTTATTCCAAAATGGCCGACTCGAGTGGCGGCCTTCAGGTTCCGTCACCACGAGGGTTCAGGAAGTGAAGTACAATACTTTATTGACAAGAAGTAACTTTTATAGGTCATACATTACAATGAAACGAATGTAGAGGGTGTAACAATTGATAAGAGAAATGACATAGTAAATACGTAATCGAAACTAGGCGTAATAATGAGCAAGAAGAAACATGATTGGCTCTGATTATCACACATAGGTGGATCTATAAGATAATACTTAACATAGATGCGCGCGCAGCAGCATGACGTGTAATTGACGTGCAACTAGGGGGTGAAGGGGACTTGACATTTAGCTCTACATGTGGAGACGAAAAGTCTGGGGGGTCAAGTCAACCTAATCCCAAATCATATCTAACATCCTATGTTTAGAGAACTATGTTATCCACAAGGAAGGACTCTCGGACAGAATCTATTCTATACTGACTGTGCGTGTGTGTACAAGCGTCTAAATGTCTACACTGAATGCGAGAGGAGGGGAATATTCCATGGTGACAGGGCTATGAATTACTTGCATGAGGATGGAAAGGCCGAGTCCTTTGCTTGGAGCTAAAGGAAATGTTTGCCTAAATCACTAGACAGGAATGCATCGGCTGAAAAGCAAAGTAGATAATTCGAAGGTGAAATACAGCTTCTTGGCAGGCAGGCGAAACTGGCCGAGGCAGGCACCGTTAGCTGCACAGGGAGTAGGACAAAGTTCATGGATACAGATGCGAGCTCAAGCTGAAGCTGTCAGAGACAGAGAGCAGGGAAAGGCTTTGAGGACAGAATCGGGCCTATTCTGCCTGAACTGTAAAAATAGAGTAACTTAGCCATATAAAGTCGGTGGCCTTTCATACTTCATACTCGAATATCCAGCCCATTGATGGCGGATCTGACAGAGAACATGTTGATGGTGGACGCACATATGTTTGCGTCTTGGAAACTGGAACTGGAGGGAACATACATGTACTTGTAACATGCATATAGAATCGTTGGGGTCCAAGATAGGGGACATAACTGACCAGGAAAATCCACATTTCCACAATCTTGCTGCTCCTGCCCTGCCCCCTTGCCCCCAGCCCTCTGTTTACATGTGCAGACCCCTACTCCCTCCCTCTTGGCTTGTCTGTTCCATTGTAATGCCCCTGATCCGTCCCTCCTGCCCTTTATGGTCTGTTATGCTGCAGCTTTCTCTCCTGTCTGTCCACTATGGTCAGCTAGCTACCATTGCCTCTTGCCCCTCTGTTCTCTGTTGTCCATGTGCATGGTCCTGTCCCCTCCCTCTTGCTTTCTATGGATTGTTGTGCTGCACTCCCGTCCCGCAAGCCCTGTGTGGTGTATTGTGCTGCTGCAAACCCTGATCCTGCCCTGCAGGGTCAGTTTGGTGCACCTCTCCATGTCCCTCCTGTCCTCTGTTATCCAAGTCCATGTCCCTACCCCATTTCCTTCCATGATCCAATGTACCATACTTGCGAACATTTTGAACTTGGTAAGAGGGAGATTTTGAAAAAAAGCTGGGGTATTGATTTTCCCCTTTGAGTTACATTGAAAAAGAGGAGATTGTAGACAGGAGACAGATCAAATAAAGCCCATTTGAGCTTAAAAACATTGGACGTTTCCTGGCTGAATCGGGTCTGTTGGCATGTATGGTTGTACTACCATTGCCTCTTCCTTCTGCCCACAATGGTCTATTACATTGCCACAGCCTCTCTTGCAAGTCCTGTATTGTTGGTTTGTTGCCCCTGCCCCCCTTTCCACTGCCCTCCATAGTCTGTTGTGCTGCCACGGCCCTTCCTGCCTGCTCAGTGTGGTTAAATTGTTGCCTTTGCACCCTCCTACCTGCCTTCAATTTTCAGAGTCCGTGCCCCTGGCCTCTGCCTCTCAACAGTATCCTAATGAACAACTAGATTGCTAACATTCTATATTTATTACAAAAGTGTGGAACGCCTGACGTCATCTTGATGTAATCAAAACTGTAATACCTAGAGCATTTCCTTTAGAAATTACATATATGAGAGGGTCTTATTGGCATCAAAATTATGGTTAGTGCTCTAAAAGACTAAAATAAGGACATATTTTCTGAGTTTTCAAATAGCGACAAAGCACTTTTAAATTATTTGTTATCTTTATTTTTTTTTATCCAGTTGACCACTTGATTAAATGTTGCACTTAGGGAAGAGGATGTGGTGTTACTTCCAGAACTGCAGACTTTGCAACTGGGGACCAGGTTGGAGTTTCTGCTTCAGCTCGACATTCTGTGATTCTGGTCAAATCACTTAGTCTCCCCATGTCTACAACCAAAATGATTTTTTTCTTGTGTGATGTAACCAATGCTCATGTAAAGCACTCCAATACCTGACAAGTCTGCACTATATAACACTGCAAAAACACAAAATAATAAGTGTTTTGCACACTTCTGTCATTGGGCTATATTTGGGCTACATCTGGGTGATTTTGGGCTACATTTGGGCTCTTTTGTCTCCTGTGGCCATTTTGGGAGATTTATTTGTTATGAAGTTTCCTAATTTCCTCATGTACTGCAGTCTCCTCAGTAGGAAATGCTTTCAGTTTTTTACTTTGATTCCATCATGAAGGTATTCAGATATGTCACACATTTGCCATAAATTCTGAATGTTAGCACTCTAGTTGCTCATTAGATCACTGTAGTAAAACTACTGTTCACCATGGAAGTCTGCTCCTGGTATTAAAAGTGCATGTTTCAGTCTGCATGTCAGAATGTTTTAATGAAATAGAAGAGGATTTGAGAAGTCACTCAAAATGTGCCCTAATTTTCTTTCTTCAGCATTAATCATAATTTCTATGGCAAAATGAACCCCCTCATTGTGTTCCTTTTTAAATTAAATGTTTTAAATGTTACCAGTTTATTCCAATCAAGATGGCTTCAGGTGTGTCATACTTTTGTCATAATGAAGACAGTAAGCGCTCTAGTTGTTTTTAAGAACACTCTGGGACATTCTGTCATTGGGCTATACTTGGGCTACATCTGGGTGATATTTGGGCTACATTTGGGCTCTTTTGTCTCTGGTGGCCATCTTGGTAGACTTATTTTTTATGAAGTTTCCGATTTTCCTCATTTACTGCAGTCTCCTCAGTAGGAAATACTTTCAGTTTTTTACTTTGATTCCATCAAGAAGGCATTCAGATGTGTCACACATTTGCCATAAATTCAGAATGTTAGCATTCTTTTTGCTCATTAGATCACGGTAGTAAAGCTACTGCTCACCAGGGAAAACTGCTGCTGGTATTGAAAGTGCATGTTTCAGTCTGCATGTCAGAATTGTTTAATGAAATAGAAGAGGATTTGAGAAGTCACTCAAAATGTGCCCTATTTTTTCTTTCTGCAGCACTAACCATACTTTTTATGGAAAAATGAACCCCCTCATTTTGTTCCTTTTTAAATTAAATGTTTTAAGAGTTACCACTTTAATCCAAGCAAGATGGCTTCAGGTGTGCCATACGTTTCTCATAAGTAGGACTGTTAGCGCTCTAGTTGTTCTTTGGAACACTCTGGGAAGCTGCAGTAGAACACAAAGGAATCAACTGACAGTCTCTGCCCTTGTTGGATGTACATGTTTTTCTGAGAATGTCAGACTTCATTCTCACATGACTCAATCAATCAATCAGTTACATTTATAAAGCGCGCTACTCACCCGTAAGGGTCTCAAGTTGCTGGGGGGGAGGGGGGGGGTCAGTGCTCGTAGAGCCAGGTCTTGAGCTGCCTTCTGAAGGAGAGGTGGTCCTGTATGGCGCGAAGGTGGCTGGGAAGGGAGTTCCAGGTCTTCGCTGCCAGAAAAGAGAAAGATATTCCTCTGGCGGTGGCTTTGCGGATGCGGGGTACGGCTGCCAGGGCTTGTCCGGTCGAGCGTAGAGGAGTGTAGAAGGAGACGCGGTGGTTGATGAGTTTTGGTCCGAGGTTGTGCAGGGCCCTGTGTGCGTGGGTGAGGAGTCTGAAGGTGATCCTCTTGTCGACTGGGAGCCAGTGAAGTTTCTTCAGGTGTCCGGAGATGTGGTGGTGGCGGGGTATGTTCAGGATGAGTCGTGCGGCAGCGTTCTGGATTCGTTGCAGTTTCCTCTGCAGCTTGATGGTGATGCCGGCGTACAGAGTGTTCCCATAGTCCAAGCGACTGGTGACGAGGGCGTGGGTGACGGTCTTCCTGGTGTCGGTGGGGATCCAGCGGAAGATCTTGCGGAGCATGTGGAGGGTGTTGAAGCATGCCGAGGTCACCGAGTTGACCTGTCTGGTCATGGAGAGGGATGAGTCCAGGATGAAGCCGAGGTTGCGTGCGTGGTCGGTGGGTTGGGGAGTGCTGCCCAGGGCGGGAGGCCACCAGGAGTCGTCCCAGGCGGAGGGTGTAGGGCCGAGTATGAGGACCTCCGTCTTCTCTGTGTTCAGTTTAAGCCGGCTGTCTGTCATCCAGTTCGCTACTTCCTTCATGCCTTCGTGTAGTCTGGTTCTAGCTGAGGTGGGGTTGTTGGTGAGGGATAAGATGAGCTGGGTGTCGTCGGCGTAGGATATGAGGTCGAGTCCGTGTTTTCGTGCGATGTTCGCCAGGGGGGTCATGTAGATGTTGAAGAGGGTGGGGCTGAGGGAGGATCCTTGGGGGACGCCGCAGATGATCTCTGTGGCTGTGGATCTGAAGGGGGGGAGGCGGACTCTCTGGGCTCTTCCGGAGAGGAAGGAGATGATCCATTCCAGGGCCTTGCCTCTGATGCCGGCGTTGCTGAGGCGACGTATCAGGGTATGGTGGCATACCGTGTCGAAGGCTGCAGAGAGGTCCAGGAGTATGAGGGCCACGGTTTCTCCTTTGTCGGTCAGGGATCTGATGTCGTCCGTGGCTGCGATGAGGGCGGTCTCGGTGCTGTGGTTAGCTCTGAAGCCGAACTGTGAGGGGTCGAGTGAGTCGTTGATTTCCAGGGCGGTGGTGAGTTGAGCGTTGACGATTTTCTCAATCACTTTGGCGGGGAACGATAGGAGCGAGATGGGCCGGAAGTTTTTGTTCGGTGGGGTCTGCTGTTGGTTTCTTTAGGAGGGCGTTGAGTTCGGCGTGTTTCCATTTCTCCGGGAGGGTGGCGGTGGTGAAAGACACGTTGATGATGTCTCGGAGGTGGGGTGCGATGATGTTGTCGGCTTTGTTGAAGATGTGGTGCGGACAGGGGTCGGATGGTGATCCTGAGTGGATGGAGTTCATGATGCGGGTGGTTTCCTCGGTGGTGGTTGGGTTCCAGGTGAGGATGGTGGTGTTGTCGGTGGCGGGTTCCAGTGGTGGGTTCGTGTTGGTTGTGGTGAAGCTGTTGTAGATGTCGGTGATCTTGTGGTGGAAGAAGGCTGCGAGGGAGTCGCAGAGGTCCTGTGAGGGAGGGATGGAGTTGTTTTCTGCGTCGGGGTTGGAGAGTTCTTTGACGATGCCAAATAGTTCCTTGCTGTTGTGGGCGTTGTTGTCTAGTCTGTTCTGGCAGGCTGATTGAGAAAGATAATGTGAATTTACAGAAAATATGCTCTCAGTTTAGCTTATAGATCACCTTCCAAACCTCTGTGGGAAAAGCATGAGAAAATATTTTTCTCTCAATCATGATATCCCAGCAGAAGGCTTTTTCACATGGTGAAATCACCTTAGAACATACCACAATTCCTAAAATGAGTATGGTACCATCAACAAATGATTTATAATGTAACTAAAGTCTTAAAACCTTCTATTAACTGCAATGATTTTTAATGAGGTGCTATCATGTATATTGGTCCCAAGATGGCTGCCAACACTTCTTGGATGAAGTGCTGACAGCCAATCAGATCTCAGGATGAGATGTGTGGTTAGGCTCCGCCCACATATATATATATGATTTTACTTTTGATTTTCTCAGGAACTACTGAACAGATTGACACCAGACCTGCAAAAGGCACTTCCCTGACCTGAGGACTACCTCTCTGCCAAATTTCAAGTAATTCTGTTCAGCCGTTCGGGCTGTACCTTGGACTAAAGGTCCCTATGGAAAAATGCATGGGGAAAACGTGTTTTGGGACCCCCCTTTTTTCTCGGCCCCCGCTTGACGAATCACCCCGAGACTTTCAGGGGAGGAGCGGAGCGGAGCGCCCCACCTATTTTGAAGATTTTGCGAGGATTCGTCAACCGGCCCCAAAGTTATTCCAAATAGAATGTTGCGGATTTCCTATGGAAACACGGTCCTAACTATAACTATCTACTAGCGACCGCCAGTAGATAATATATATATATATATATATATATATATATATATATATATATATATATATATAGATATAGATATATATATAGATATATATATTTCGATAGATAGATAGACAGAGGGTGTGTGAGAGAAAGAGAACGAGAATATATGACGGATAGCGGTGTAAAATGGGCCTATGTGCCATCAAAGGGTTCTAATGTCATTTGTAAACCACAAATGTAAAAAGAACAATTGATGGACGGAATGCTGAAAAATGTCAAACACTCCCCCAAGTACAAAGATCTGGGTCTAAGTCCATCATTTTTTGATCACCACACCACCCCAGTTTGGACCCAGCCAAATGCAAATCAGTCTTGACCCTGCTCACCATTGGGAACAGTACAGCCCGCGCTGCCAGCCCAGGTCCTCCCTGGACTGGTAACAAACATCCTAGGACCGGTTTTGGGGTATCACCCCTCATGAGCCAGGATAGCTTGAATCCAGTGGCTATTTGTAAATCATATGGCCAAAGGCAGAGGTAAATGTTACCTCAATCCTGAGAGGGCAATATAGGTCCACAGGGAACATTATACTCATTATAGATGTTTTATAATACATTGTTTATTAATTGATTTTAGTATGTTTTAGAAATATTAGCATTTACCTGAGCTATGCCACAATCCTTGTCAGGGTGTAGTTACAGCAAACACTAAATTAACTTGTGCTTGGCACAGAGGAGTCAGGCTTAACTGGAAGGCAATGTGTAAAGTATTTATGCAACACTTCAAACAGTAGCATAGTGAAACAACAACCAAAAAGGCTCCCAAATTAGTTTAAGAACGTAGAGTTATTTTTAATAAATAGAACAAGACCAAAATGAGAAACATCCAGTCAGTTGAACTGGAGATATTCAACTTTAAAGATTTCAGTAAAATTAGCGCTGAAAAGCACAAAGCACCAACTGTGGATATCTGGTCACGGCGGGGATGGGACATAGTCACAAGTTCAATCCGACTATGATGGAGCGTGGGCTGGCTACAGGGACCCAGATTGGCATGCTGAACAAATCCTGGGTTCGGAGCGTTGCAAGGGTCTGCGTCGAAGATGAGTTGCGCAGCCAAAGCAATGCGCGGATTTCAAGATGCAGTAAGGATGTGGTGCAAGGACTTGCAGTGTCTTTGAGTATTCCATTGAAATGGGCAGCAGGTCAGCACAGCAGGGCAGCAGTCCTTCAGAGCAGCAGTCCAGCAGAGTGGCAGTACTTTACGCAGCCCAGCAGTCCTTCATCCTGGCAGAGTATCCACAGGTCCATATGTGTATTGGAGAGTTGGTGTCTAAGGATTCAATATTATTATCTGGGGCCCTTTCTCTGAAAAGTGGAAGAAGCTTCTAGAGGCTTCCCTCTGAAATCCCCAGGCATCCTGCATTCCCTGTCCTGGTTCCAGACTACCTATAGGGGGTATCCAGCCCTTTGTGTGGAGGTAGGACAAGTGTAGGTAGGGCTGTGCCCAGAGCCACTCTCCCATCCTACCAGTGATGACCCATCCAGGCACACCTAAGCTCTTGATTGTGTGAGGCTTTCAATGGAGGAATACACAAAGCCTAACTATCATCTACATTCAGACATTTTACCCAAGGACAGGTTACAGGCACTAAATGGCTAAGGCAGGATATTGCCAACTTTCCAAAAGTTACATTTTCAAAATTGTAGTTTAAGAACAGACTTTACCATAAGAGAGGATTTTTCATTACAATTACACAGTCACCAAACATGAACTGGCTACCAATTTCCATTTGAAAATCACAGCTTATTAAATGGGATAAGGCAACTCCAATGGTATCCTATGAGAGAGGTACACGTTGCTATAGTGAAAAACAAACGTAAGATGTTTTTACTACCAGGATATGTAAAACTTAAAATTACATGTCCTACTTTTTAAATACACTGCACCCTGCTCTCTTGGTTGTCCAGGGCCTACCTTGGGGTAGCTTACATGTATTAAAAAGGAAGGTTTAGACCTGGCAAAAGGTTTATTTTGCCAGGCCAAAATGGCATTATAAAACTGCGCACACGGGCTTCAATTGTAGGTCTGAGTCAGGTTTAAACAGCCACTTAAGTGGGTGGCACAGTCAGTGCTGGAGGTCCACTTAGTAGCATTTAATTTACAGGCCTGGGTACATATAGTAACTCTTTTATTAAGCACTGATAAGTAAATTAAATATAAACATTGGGGATAAGCCAATGTTACCGTGTTTTAAGGAGTGAGCACATACACTATAGCACTAGTCAGCAGTAGTAAGTGTGTGCAGAGTACTAAGGTCAGCAAAACGAGATCACCAAAATACAGGAGGAGGAAGGCCAAAACCTTTGGGGGAAGACCACCCCTAGGCTGACAGGTCTAACAGTAGTTATAGTGCATGTTCTTTGAGAACACTAATTAAAGTTTACTGATTGAAGTTTATTCCTGATTTATGAGATGGTAACCTGGTCTGGTTCCCAATGATGAATGCAACATTTGACTTTTTCAATTAGCGGGCAACAAGCAGGGGTAACCTGCTTGGTGTCCTTTTTGGAAAGTGGAATATTTGCAATGATTAGTAGGGACTTACCACTAGTAATACGGCTACAAAAACATTATGAGGTCCAGACAAGGTCCCGATAAATTAATCCCTTGCTCAACCCGTGGCAATAAGCAGGCAGGCTTAACTTGGGAGACTGGTGTGTAAAGCATTTAAAAACACCAATACTTTAAATAAGTGAGACATAACTGACAACAAAAATCCAAAACCCAGTTTATAATAATAGATTATGTTTTAGGAATAAATAGACACCAAACTAACAAACATCCACTGCAGGGAACCAGTGATATGAATTTTTAAAGAATAAACACAATCTAATGCTTAAAAAACAATAGGGCCAAATTGGGACATTTGGTTGTGCTTGACTGAGACAAAGTCAAAGTTTGAGGTCAACCGCGATGGAGTCCTGGTCGGATGCACTAAGCAGGAGGCCAAAATTTTACCTTCGCGCATATTCGTTTTTCGGGAGCTTTTTCTCTAGACATTGAGAGAGGCTCCTCTTTAGGCCGGATTTGCGTCAACATCATCAGCTTGGTTTCCTGTGAGGCCTCGGAGAAATCCTGGAAGTCTGGATGTCCAGTGCATTCAGCTGGATGAAGCAGAAATTTAGGCCTGGTCACGGTAGAAGGTATCCGCCTTGACTCTCAATGTCGAGTCAGTCACCTTATAGAGCTTTTTGCCAAAAAGTTCTCAAACGTCACCAAACTTCTGTATCTTCTTCCAGAAGGTCTCTTAGCAGGTTTGAAGTGTCCCCAACACCAATCCAGAAGTCTAGAATCTCTGAGATGGTCCTTGGGATGTTAGGACTGCAATTCCCACAATGCAGCTGTTCCAATCCCTAAAGGTCCACTGGATGCACTCCAGGATGGGGACTTCTTGGTGGAGATGGTTCAGGTGGGCTTTGTTGACCTGTAGCTTGCAGGGAGTCAACTCCCTAATCCTTCTTGAAGCAAGGCAAAGTCCTTAGGGCTGTAGTCTCAGAATGTACAGCAGGTCCTTCAGAGTGCAGACCTTTGGAGTGCAGATCAGGTTCTAGCAGGGCAGTCCTTCTTCTGCTTGTAGTTGCAGGCAGAAGAACTGAGTTGCCATGCATCTCTTCTATATTTATGCAGTGTTCCTGGGCAGAGGGGCACCCCTGACCAATAGGATTCTAGGTGCTACCCAGGCGTATGACAACTTTTTCAGAATTGAGGCATATTCGTGTCACAGAAAGCACTATTATTCCAAAACTCCAAATGGAGATAGTCTCTTCTTGGAAGTTAGATCAGGCTAAGCCAACCCACTGGCATGTCTAAGATTCCATAACACTTCCATTTGATCCCCTTCCCTAATCTAATGACAGGGGCTCCTGTGTGGCTGGGGTTGCAGGATTTGGGGGTGAGCCTGTGCTGACATTAAGTAAGTGCCATTCTCCCTTTGAAGAACAGTCTGGCTACTCCGCCCTCATCATGCCTGTTGCTTCTGCAGCTGCAGTTCTCCACCCACAGGAAATCCTTTGTCTCTCCAGCAGGCCACTTTACACCTCATTAAGACAGCAAGGCTCAGCCTGGCAGAGTCTAGCCAAATAGGGGAGGGCAGCTGAAAGGCTGAATTTCAGCTTACAGATGTGATAGTTATTAGAATTCTAAGAATGGCAAGTTGTTGGATTTATCATACCTATCATTTTAAGTCCTTGAATTATAATTTTAGCTCAGTTCTGTCAATATTTGTACTTAAATGCCTTTGTCTGCCTGTGCCTCGTTTGTGCAGTATGTGACTTGTTTGTTCCCGTTTGTCTCTTTGTGCCTTTTTTCTGCTGGTTTGTCTCCTAGTGCTTTTTTCTGACTGTTTGTCTCCTTGTTCCATTTCTGCGCCTAATTTTAGGTCTCGCTGAGCCCAGCGCATGGGCGCTGACTCGGAGAGACATTTTGTATGTGGGCTTTTCAAAGTGCTGCTGGCTGGCCTAACGCTTGCGTTCACGCGATCGTGCACGCGCGAAGCCGGCTGCCAGCAGCACTTTGAAAACTCGTGCGTCATCGCGATCACTTTCACTTTCAGAGCGATCGCGATCACGATGACGCACGCGCACACACAACTCCCGCTTCTCCCCCTCCCCCACCACATATTGCGTCTCCGGCCGCTCGCGCGCGGCCAACGCTTGTTGTTCGAGGGGTTAACACTTTGATACTATTGCAACAGAATGAATAATGCTCTTTTTTCCTTCTGGATTAAATTAAAACGTTTTTTCTATATAATTAATCTGAGATGCTGCCCTTGTGATCTTATTTTAATTTGTGAAGGATGGTATAGTGCGTACTGTTTGAATTTGTTACTGCAGACATAGCTGTCTGTTCTCTGTGCTATGGCTCCCTCTTATGGATTTCTCGGTAAGTACATGCACTGAATATTGCTTGCGGAAGAGTTCGATTGACCGTGCACGTAAGAATCTCCGCTAAGTAAATTATCTGCAGACATTTCTACTTAGACCCGCAGAGTTCCTGACCTGCTTCTAATGCGTTCATTTTTAAAGGACTGTGGAGGAAAGAATGTTTTCACTCTGAAAACGATTTCACGGCACAAAAAAAGAAAACCAAAACTTGTTTAAATGGGCATCTGTTTATCTGACAGCTTCTTTTAGAGGTTGGTGGAAAGTCATAAAACTCCAAATTTCCTTTGCGTACACCTATGGTTTTTTTTCGGAATTGGAGCAGAGGGGGGCCTCGAATGTCTGTAACGCGCCCTTATGACAGGTTTGCTACTCTGACTAATACCCCATGTTCTTCAGGCAGTGACTGGTGACTACTCCAAGGTCATGCAACAAGCCCTTTTGTCTGACAGCTAGTCAGAAGTACAGCTCAAGTGAGCAATATGGCGATGCCGGCGGTGCTTATCTGTGAAAGGGTGCTTGTAAATCCTTCCCCTACTTTGAGTAGCGTGGCACTAGAATGGGTTGTGTAGTCAAGGGACATTCTGCATCCTCTCCCTTTTCTCTTTTACAATCAAAGAGGTAATTCCTATTTTAGGCTCCGTGCACACCACCGCTGACGACATGCATTACTAGGCAACTTTTGCAAGGTTTGCCGGTCTGCGGCACAGTGTCCCTACGTTTTTTGGGCGGTAGTAATGCAGTCCTTCGTCCAGACTTTGCTTAAGGAAGAGGGAATCAGGTGCCCAGGAGAAGGTGGGGGACTGCAAAGTTAGGATTTGGATCTATGAAAGTTCCTTGCCAAACTCAGTGATGGGTGAATACAATGTGCTTTAGACTTTGGAGAGTATTTACTCATGGACTATTAAGGACATTAAGGGGTAGCAGTTCTTATCCCTCTCTTGCCCTTGCTAGCCCTGGTCTAAGGGATCCAAGTCACAGCTAAACTAGGGTGACCACCTCATCCCATGTTATTACAGTCACTGCCTCCAGTTTCACCAGCAAATCATTGATTTCATGTGTGTTAGTCTCTAGATAGTTCAAGCGAAGCAAGACTACAACACCCATAATGCCTTAGGTCACCATATAAAAATCCAGGACTAGGAACACTGTTCATCATGACCTTGGGAGAGGTGGCCACCCCAATAAATCCATTAAACACAACATCCTCTACATTGTTTTGCAACCCATTAGATGGAACAATAAGCTAAGGTCTAAATCTCTTGTGACCACAATGTTATCTGGTCAGGGAGTGTGCACTGCTGAAAAAGATATAGTAAATGAATGCTTAATGCTCTATGGTTCAGGATGTTTGTGGGCACCATACTGTCCAGGGCTTCAGCTGGTAACGAGCACTGTCTACTGGCTTCAGCGTGCCTCCAGCTGAGTAGCCACATTACCTGCACTACTTAGCACTGCTACAATCCATTTCACAAAAGTGTACCGGCACTTCTGAGGAGCAAACAGGTACTCTGAATAATGAGTACTTGCACTTTTATATTTCCATTTAAAGCACTGCCCAGTGATGGGTAGAAGAATGGAGCTGTTTTTCTGAGTGCCAACATCATACACATAACAAGCATTTGCAATGCAATAGGTCTCGCAACTGCGAGTTTTGGAGCTATTGGTATTGTAAATGGTATTGTAAATGAAATGCCTTTAATTTATGTTGTAAAAAACCAAAACATAAATAAAAGGTATTGTCATTTACAATGCCAATAGTTTAAACTTGCGTAAATGCGAGACCTATTGCATTGCAAATGCTTGTTCTCTTTGTGCCTCTTTTCACAGTTTTTTCACTGTTTGCTGTTTTTGCTCCCTTCCCGCCGCTGTTGCCCCCGCAGCCCCTCCCCCCTGCCGGTTCCAGCTCCCGCCTCCCAGCTGTGTTGCCTCCCCATGACCCCTACTTAATGGAAGACGTGTGTTGCGGGTGTGCTGCTGCATGCCGAAGGCAAGCCCGTGTGCCCCCATCTGCACCCGTTCTCGACCCGACTGTGACCAGTGCCAGGGACCCTGGTCCTTCGACCACCCACTGCTATGACTCAACTGCTCTCCACACTCAACAACAGAAGAAACAACAACTGCCAGCTGTCGAGGCCAAACATCACCCATGGCCTGTTCTCCTGCTGACACTGCTGCCGCACCTTCACCCACCTCTGGACCCCCCACGGCTACCACCCACCCACCGGAAACCATCATACACAAATCCCTGAACTGCATATTCCTCAATGTACGCTCCCTGCACAGACACGCAGTAGAAATCTGGGACCTTCTCGACACCCTGATGCCGGATGTTGCCTTCCTCACAGAGACCTGGACCAACGTCAGATCCGCACCTGACATCGCAACCGCCATCATCAACAGATAAATGATCCAAATCCCACCACAACACCGGACCCCAATACCTCAATGAAAGTGTCTCCTTCCACGCACCCAAGAGAATCCTCCGCTCCGCCGACCTCGCCCTGGCCAAAACCCCCTCGCATCAGCAGAGCCAGAACGGGAGAAAGAGCCTTCTCCTACATGGCGGCAAAGACCTGGATTAGACTCCCCCTCAGCATCAGACGATCCCCTACTCACAAGCATTCAGAAAGAGCCTCTTTGGATGAGACAGAGCTGCATGAACCCCACCCCCCCTCCCTTCAGCGCCTTGAGACCCCTTACGTGTGAGTAGCACACTTCACAAATCCCTGATTTATTGACTGAAATAAAATATTCCTAAATTAGCCTATGGAGCCATTTGCTACAATGGAAGAAAAACAAAATTGGCAGTTTATCCCTCATCAGGGCTTATAATTTGCCTGCTTATAGTTACAAGGCATCCTACCCCTGGGGCACCTAGGGGAGACCTTAGGGGTGACTTATATGTACAAATAAGGTAGATTACTACTTTATAAGTATCTTTAATTACAAAGTCGAATTTGCATATAATTTAATTTCAAAGACAGTCTGCAAACCAGGGTTGCCTCTAAAATGACAGCAGGCAACACAGAATACTTAAAGTGGTATTAAGGTTACTTTGCAAAACCTGAAACCACTGAATTGCCCAATTAAGTCATGCCCAGCTATTCAGTCAATGCTCATGACTCCTCACATGGCAGCACTGGCGACGTTTTAGATGACATAATTGATGACAACACTGATGAGATCACATAGACATCAGCAATGAGCAGGTTTTATTTCATATGAAATCTGTAATGATTAAGGTTTATGAGCAGGGTGCAGGGTGGGGTCTAAGGCCCCTAAGACCGCATACCGGCTCTTTTTTATATGTACATTTCTCCGATTCATTGCTTCTTCTAGAAAAATATATAATAATGTTTCAATATGGCATGGACGTTTTTTATAGATGTTATTAATTATTCCTTGTGAAAAGCCTCTACAGCAATTATTTGGCATATTAATTCCTGCCGAGTGCCTGCATCTCTAAATTGACATCAGGTTAGCAAGCCCATAAAAAACACATCGGTACTCACAGACTGCCAATTCTATCCAAGCCTCGCGTCGGTGCCGTGGTCCCTCGAGAGCAGCCATTTTAAACTCATCAGGATAAAAGTCAGAGGAAGAAACATTAACTCTAATCGTTCCTGATGAAATGCTGAAGTTTTCATCCTGCTTGTAACGTTTCTTGACAAATTATTGAGTCTTTAATTGCCTAAATCAGCCTTGCCTCGAAAATTCCGAATTTACCTTGATTTGCCTCTTGAGCACGAACCCACAACCAATTGCTCACCATGGTTCAATACATTCCTGCTGCTAATCATTTCCTAGCAGAATGTTGACAAATCTATGTTCTGCAATTGTACTACTTAGCAGCCTGCACCATTCTGCCAGTGCCGAAAAGACCTTTGTCATGCTGCCTGGCCTAATCAATCTTGCCCTGCTCTAGAAGCGCCCGCTTCAGCCCTAGAGCAAACAATTCGCCAGTAACCCCAAACTGGCCCTGATGCAAGACAAACCATGCCAAGGCACACAGGTGAGTGTAATAACTAATAGCAGGTCTAACAGCGTCAACAGGCATCCTCAGCTTACAATAGGATTGATAGAGTAAGGGTATCCAGTGAGCATAAAGATGACAGCTTCCCATCTGACCAACCGTGGTGGGAACCACTCCTGTATATTCTAGTACAAAAGGTCCCAGTTCACCTGTCACTGCCTGATGTACGTGACCTAGGTACATAGTCCCCTTGCATGGCGGCATGCCATTGAGACCAACATCCAGTCCCCGATAAGTACCACTATCTGCCTACGCTACAATCTTGCCTGGCGTTCCTTCATGGCCAGATATACCATGCGATGATTGCTCTCCTCCGTCACTTGACCCAACCACACCTAGAAGAACCAACACAGCGAGAGGAAGCGGCCTGTGACCTGCCCCAAGACTCTACGAAATCCTCCTACCGCATGATGTGGGAGCTCGCCACCAACCTCTGTCCAAGCCTGCCAACCCCACAAGTATTTGGATCCCTATTGCTCCAAGAATTGGAGGGGGGAGGAGGGGCAGTCCTGTCTGGAGATGTGTGTAATGGAGGACATGTTTCCTAGAGTACCTATTGTTTGGGTGCAAATATCAGTACCACGAGTACCTGATGTGTTTAATACTAATAACAGTATTAACAACTCAATCAGCACAGGGCTAGTAGTCATAAGTCATAAGTCATAAAATTTATATAGCGCACTACATACCCAGAGGGTTTCAAGGCGCTTGGGGAGGGGAGGGGGGTTATTTGTCAAATATCCACGTTTTAAGTTGTTTTCTGAACGCTAGGTGATTCTGGGTGAGGCGAAGGTAAGCGGGGAGTGAGTTCCATGTTTTGGCAGCCAGGTATGAGAAGGATCTGCCTCCAATGGTGGTTTTGTTGATGCGAGGGACAGTGGCGAATGCTTGGCTGGAAGATCGAAGTTGGCGGGAGGGGGTGTAGAAGGACAGTCGAGAGTTGAGGCAATCTGGTCCGATGTCGTAGAGTGATTTGTGTGCGTGGGTAAGCAGTCGGAAAGTGATCCTCTTATTGACGGGTAGCCAGTGGAGGTCTTTAAGGTGACCCGAGATGTGTTCGTTGCGTGGGATGTCTAATATGAGCCTGGCTGAGGCGTTTTGGATTCGTTGTAGTTTCTTCTGTAGTTTGGCGGTGGTACCTGCGTAGAGGGTGTTTCCGTAGTCCAGTCGGCTCGTGACCAGAGCATGGGTGACTGTTTTCCTTGTTTCGGTGGGGATCCAGCGAAATGTTTTTCTGAGCATGCGAAGGATGTTGAAGCAGGATGAGGATACGGCGCTGACTTGTCTGTTCATTGAGAGTGAAGAGTCCAGGATGACGCCAAGGTTCCGTGCGTGGTCTGTCGGGATGGGTGCTTTTCCGAGGGCTTCCGGCCACCAGGAGTCGTCCCAAGCAGAGGGGGATTTACCTAAGATGAGGACTTCTGTTTTGTCTGAGTTCAGTTTCAGACGGCTTTGTTTCATCCATTCGGCGACTTCTTTCATTCCTTCGTGTAGGTTAGTTTTGGCGGTGCTGGGGTCCTTGGTGAGAGAAAGGATCAGTTGAGTGTCATCCGCGTAAGAGATGATGTTGAGGTTGTGTTGGCGGGCGATGGTCGCGAGGGGGCTCATGTATACGTTGAAGAGGGTGGGGCTGAGTGAGGATCCTTGTGGTACGCCGCAGATGATTTCAGAGGCCTCGGACTTGAATGGAGGGAGGCGGACTCTCTGGGTTCTTCCGGAGAGGAACGAGGTGATCCATTCCAGTGCCTTTCCTTGGATTCCGATGTTTTTGAGGCGCTGTAAAAGGGTGCTGTGGCAGACTGTGTCGAAGGCAGCAGAGAGGTCGAGGAGGATGAGGGCGACTGTGTCTCCAATGTCCAGTAGAGTTCGAATGTCGTCTGTTGCTGCGATGAGGGCGGTCTCAGTGCTGTGTTTTGCTCGGAAGCCAGATTGTGAGGAGTCGAGGGATTTGTTGGCTTCGAGGAAGGCGGCGAGCTGGTTGTTGACAGCTTTCTCGATGACTTTGGCCGGGAATGGAAGAAGTGAGATGGGGCGGTAGTTTTTGAGTTCGGTGGGGTCTGCTGTTGGTTTTTTCAGAAGTGCGGTGAGTTCAGCGTGTTTCCAGTCTTCTGGGAAGGTAGCGGAGTTGAAGGAGCAGTTGATGACGTCTCGGAGGTGCGGGGCTATGACGGAGTCTGCTTTGTTGAAGATGTGGTGAGGGCATGGGTCTGTGGGGGATCCAGAGTGGATGGAATTCATCAGGCGGATGGTGTCCTCAGTGGTGATTGGGTTCCAGGCGTTGAGGGTGTTAACGGGGGGAAGATAGTCAGCTGATGGTAGGGTGGGTTGGCTTCCGGGTTGGTTGTCAAAGCTGTTGTGGATGTCAGCAATCTTGTTGTGGAAAAAAGAGGCTAGGGAGTCGCAGAGAGTTTGAGAGGGGGTGATGTCGTTGGAGTTGGCCGAGGGGTTGGAAAATTCCTTGACGATGTTGAAAAGTTCCTTGCTGTTGTGGGCGTTGTTGTCGAGTCGATCCTTGAATGCTGTTTTTTTGGCTTTTCGGATCAGTTGGTGGTGAGTACGGATGGCGTTTTTGAAGGCGTCCTTGTTGCTGGTGGATGAGTCTTTTTTCCAGGCCTTTTCAAGGGAGCGGCATAGTTTCTTGGATTTCTTGAGGTCCTCGTTGAACCATGAGGCCTTCTTGATTTTGTGTAGGCGTTTTTTCAGTGGTGCTAAGGTGTCTGCGGTGTTGGATAACCAAAGGGTGAGGTTGGAGGCGGCTTCGTTGGCGTCAGAAGAGAGGGCTGGGGAGGTTTGAAGGATCGATGAGGAGATCTGTTCCGTGGTGATTTTGTTCCAGTTTCTTTGTAGAGTTGTTTGGAGGTGGATGATGGGTTTCGGCTTGTTGTAGGTGAAGTGGACGCAGCTGTGGTCAGTCCAGAGGAGCTCCGTAGTGTGGTTGAAAGAGACATGGTTGCTAGAGGTGAAGATGGGGTCGAGTGTGTGACCTGCGATGTGGGTGGGGGAAGTGACCAGTTGTTTAAGTCCGAGGTTGGCGAGGTTGTCTAAGAGGGTGGCGGTGTTGCGGTCGTTGATCTTCTCAAGGTGGAAGTTGAGGTCTCCCAGGAGGATGTAGTCTTTGGAGGGGAGCGCGTGTGGGGTGATGAAGTCCGTGATGTCTTCACTGAATCTTGCGCGGGGTCCTGGTGGTCTGTAGAGGAGGGTGCCTCTGAGTGTGGTCTTGGGGTCGATGTGGATCTGGAAGTGGAGGTGTTCGGAGTTGGCGAGGTTGGCGTCAGAGCTGGTTGAGATGTGGATTGATTTCTTGTGGACGATAGCGATTCCTCCTCCTGTTTGGTCGGTGCGGTCTTTGCGTGTAATCTTATAGTCGTCAGGGATAGCGATGGCGATGTCAGGGGCGGAGGAGGCGTTCATCCATGTTTCGGTTAGGAAGGCGACGTCTGGAGAGATGGTGTCTAGTAGGTTCCAAAGGTCAATGGCGTGCCTGTGGACCGAGCGGGTGTTGAGAAGGATGCATTCTAGGTGGTTGGGGTCGGGAATCTGTGGTGTGGTCGGAGCGGAGATGTTGACGGTGCCGCTGAATTTGCAGGAGGGGCAGGAGAACGGTCCATGGGTGCGTCCTGGAGCGGCTTGGATGCAGTAGGGGGCGCGACCGGGGTTAAGGGCTAGGAGGGTGGCGGCATCGTAGGTAACGCGGGGGGGCTGGGCAGTGCGAGGGGCAGGGGGTCTGGCGCTGGGCGCGGTCCAGGCGCAGACGGGCGTAGACGGGCTTACCTTTGGCGCACCTTCGGCGCGGGTTGGGCGCGGACGCTGCGCGTGAACGCTGCGCGCAAGAGCAACTGTCATAAGTGGGAGGGGGAAGGGGCGAGGGAGGAGCAGCTGGGAGGCGGGTGCGTGGTGGAGGGGGCGGGCTCTGGCCAACAACAACAACAACAGCAATGGCGGCTGGGGCGGAAGCGCCGACCGGGTCGGGTGAAACCGATCAAAGAACTACGCGGGCGGCCACACAATGCCAAAGCAGGCACAATGCCAAAGCAGGGAGCAGCTAATGCAGGAGCACAAATACAAATAATGCAGCAAAGGGCAGCAAACACGGGCACACGATCTCGGCAGGACAATACAATGTTTAAAATAAACAATAAGTGCAGCAAAGGACGATAACTATGATCAGCAGCAGGGCTGCGCAACGATACCCAGCTTGAGGCAGGAGAGAGCGGGGGCAGGAGGGAGCGACCGTAACTGACCAAGTCAGGACGGACACAGCGCTACGATGTCCGAAGTGGAGGCTATGTAGTTTAGTGGGAGGGAGGAGCAGCTGGGAGGCGGGTGCGTGGTGGAGGGGGCGGGCTCTGGCCAACAACAACAACAACAGCAATGGCGGCTGGGGCGGAAGCGCCGACCGGGTCGGGTGAAACCGATCAAAGAACTACGCGGGCGGCCACACAATGCCAAAGCAGGCACAATGCCAAAGCAGGGAGCAGCTAATGCAGGAGCACAAATACAAATAATGCAGCAAAGGGCAGCAAACACGGGCACACGATCTCGGCAGGACAATACAATGTTTAAAATAAACAATAAGTGCAGCAAAGGACGATAACTATGATCAGCAGCAGGGCTGCGCAACGATACCCAGCTTGAGGCAGGAGAGAGCGGGGGCAGGAGGGAGCGACCGTAACTGACCAAGTCAGGACGGACACAGCGCTACGATGTCCGAAGTGGAGGCTATGTAGTTTAGTGGGAGGGAGGAGCAGCTGGGAGGCGGGTGCGTGGTGGAGGGGGCGGGCTCTGGCCAACAACAACAACAACAGCAATGGCGGCTGGGGCGGAAGCGCCGACCGGGTCGGGTGAAACCGATCAAAGAACTACGCGGGCGGCCACACAATGCCAAAGCAGGCACAATGCCAAAGCAGGGAGCAGCTAATGCAGGAGCACAAATACAAATAATGCAGCAAAGGGCAGCAAACACGGGCACACGATCTCGGCAGGACAATACAATGTTTAAAATAAACAATAAGTGCAGCAAAGGACGATAACTATGATCAGCAGCAGGGCTGCGCAACGATACCCAGCTTGAGGCAGGAGAGAGCGGGGGCAGGAGGGAGCGACCGTAACTGACCAAGTAGCCCCCCCACCGTCTTACAACCGTGTGTGACAAACAGGGAGATTAAAGGAAGGCTAACCCCAGTCAGACCCAGAAAGCCCACCACGTGGCTGTGCCCAAAAACCACCATCCCGCATCAAACAGACCCGATGGAAAGACAACAAGAGCCTAACGCGCTACACCCGCGGATGACCCAGGAAATAACCAATCGTTTAACAATCGAGTAAATAACAACGGACATCCTTTCAGCATCTGAAGGCCTAGCCATTTCAGAAGTAACCTGGGACCCCAATGCCAGGCATCAGTGCAGGCCTTGGCACCTGTGGTGTGTGTGATCACTGCCCACTTCAATGTGAGCCAGGGCCCGCGATGCATACTTTCTTCATGCTCGCTGAAGCACACGTAAACCACCCTAGCTGTTCCTTGCCGCTAGGTCATCCTACCCTAAGGAGCCCCAATGAATGACCAGGTAGCATTAACACTCACTCAACACTAGGCGTAACTCTTTGCTTAGCCTAGGTGCTGGATGCAAAGTGACACCTCCCCCTGCTCCCGACCATAGTGGTGAAGCGTCCCAGGAGTGCACAGCTAATATAAAAGACCCCGACCGAACCGAGGGAGCCCTGCGCAGCTACAAGTGTTTTCCAGAGTAAAAACTGGTCTGCAGGGCTACCCAGCATGCTCAGGCACTGGCTATGGCATACAGACCGGCCACCAACACGCCGCGCATTTACTAGGTGTTCCAAGTCCACTCGGTCTCATTTGCCAATGAAACAAAGCATTGCAACCAAGCCCCCCCAAAACCTGGCCCAGTCCCCCGCTGCGGCAGGAATACTATCAATCAACCTCTCATCTCTCCTCCTCTGTCCCTGCAACCAAGAAGAACATACGTCGTCAAGCCACCTGCTGGCTCAGTGATTCTGGCATGTGTATGGGCCTCTTTTGGTATGGGTTCACCTAAAGCTGCACTCTTTTCCTCGTCTAGTGTACCACACAAGACTTGTTCATCTGTCCAGTTTCCCTCTAATTAAACCCTGTGACCTTTGGACCCCGCCAGTCCTAATATTTCCTTTGTCACAGGAAGATAGTTGCCTAGGCAAATAAGCAACCGATATGGCTTCCTAGAGGAAATTGAAAATTGCTACAGTACTGAGTCATGAGACTGGGAAAGATCTAAACTGCAAATACTAGAGGTTAATCTGTCTCCCACTCCCCCCTTACAACTTTGTCGCAAGGTCGCTCCAGTGCCCGCCTGCTGCGTGTGGGCCACTGCTGACACCCTTAGTGAAAGCCCTCCTTTAGCACTTCCCCATAACTGCCAACCAAGGCTGTTTGCATCCATGGGAAACCTTGCAACAACGTTAAATCCCTTACGCAATAGACGTTACACCTATATGCAGACGACGACCCTGCGTTCTGGATGGAACAGAGTTCCTGTGTGTGCTACATCTCACTTAACGTGCGTGTCTGTCAATCTATGCTCCCATCAAGGACCACCAGGCCCGCAGTGTGACCCAAATACTTGCAAACTGCATTGTACAGTTGTATAGCAGGTGTGTAGACTACATTGCTTGTTCATGACCGGACAGTTCGTCCCCCATTCGGCATGCCACGATGGACCTTAGAATATTAATCCTGCACCAATTTCAAATGTGCCGCCTGCATGTATACAGTACTTCACAGGCCTTGGAAGAGGCAAACAATGCTTGAGCCGCTCAGCAGCCTCACTAACATTTTATGAAGGTGATACGCTAACCAATACTGGGCAGCTGATAGTTAAATGACCAGCAATATTGACTATCTTCATATGCTTGTGCCTCCCAACCATGTGTTTGAGGCAACCTCCTGCGAGCCTCCCCGCACCAGAAAATCATTCCAAGAGCGTCCCAGCCAGTTCAGCAATAGGTACTCGCACATTTCCAAATCTTGTTAAAACACTATGCCAGCGTGTTCGCAAAAACGACCCATTTGTCCCTAAGGAGGACCGAGTCTATTTCCTGGCGCACCGACAAATCCTGCTTCGGACTGAGTTACAGCATGCAAACCCCAAATTAGTGGGCTGGGCAGGCTCAGTGCTCCGCAGTTGGTTGCTTGTCTTGGGGAAAGGCCTGACATAAAGACTCAGAACTATCCCATTAGTTCAGCCCCCTCCATTGCCTCCAATGATTCCCCATTGCTATTTATGACAGTTGCATAGTTTTAGTGCCCCTGTGCTTGACATCCAGACTGTGCCCGACATTTCCAAGCCAGCCAAATCAAATCTAAACACTGTGACATGTGCTTAATGAAAGGACTGAAAACTCACAATCTCTATCGCTAGGTTGCACAGATGCCAGCACTGCACTCCTGAGAGACAGTGAACACTGTACCCTCTCTACCGTGAGGTTAGAGTAGCTGGACGCAACCGAGAGGAGGCAGTGCTAATCTGAGAAACCTCCCCAGTCTGAGAAACGGGACCTTCTGGGACTTCTTGTCACGTGACCCGGAGCCCCTTCTACACCTCCCTTCTTACTACCACACTATTAACCGCTATGAATGAGCGAGAAGCGCCACCTAGCCAGACATCAAAATGCCACTCGCGTAGTCTGCTTATGAAGCAACAATGAACTCCATAAGATTAAACTGATTCAATCAGATCTGATTCTAAACATTGATGCAAAATGGTTGTTAACCTGTCCAAAAGATTCTCAGACATTCTCAACAGACTGCTGCTGCTTGAACGTTCACACAGCTCTATAACCAGTAGGCAAACTTAGATAAACTATGTAGTAACCGCATCAACTAGAACCACTCAGGCAACTTTTAACGCCCCAACATTCTGAACTGCGTCTCACTACAACACCAGGAAATTTCTTTAACCCACTTGATTCTTAAAGATTGCCTTGCCCTGGACAGAGCCCATAGAATCCCTTGGCATGCCTATGGTAAACGGACACTTGCAATAGGGGGTCGACCTGAGCTATTTTATTCCCCCAATTGTATTAGCAAAAAGGATGTCACGGTTATTAAATCCGCACTAGTAACCCTATTCAGGGTAGAGAGGGAGGACTTAGAATTAAAAAAGCCATTAGTTAGAAGGAACTATATGCTCATAACCGTCCCTGGTCTTGAACCCTATTT
This sequence comes from Triturus cristatus, assembly GCF_964204655.1. Classification (NCBI taxonomy): domain Eukaryota; kingdom Metazoa; phylum Chordata; class Amphibia; order Caudata; family Salamandridae; genus Triturus; species Triturus cristatus. The sequence goes on along the minus strand of NC_140579.1, from coordinate 508,913,383 downwards.
GGCCTTTGTAACCAGACCATTTCATCGATCTCTCCTAATTAAATTTCGTTTTAATTTGATAAACTTTTTGCTTGGTTTTTATCCCACATGGGCTACCCCAGAAAATGCAACCCCATGTGATTGTGATAACTTTTCCACCCAAGACACGCTACATTTTATTATGTTCTGTGAACACTATGCACAGATTAGGAAAAAATACTTGTTACCTATTCTGAAGGAGGCTGGTTTTTTACAAGTGAGGCCAGCGCTCCTATTCTTGCAACTTTTACCCAGCATTAGTATTGCATTTCATGTAGCAAGTTTTTTAGTTGCGGCTGTCCGTATAAACAAGAAGCGTGTCAACGCACGGACAAGCTCCATTATGATTTGACTTGGTCTGAAGGGCTGGGGGTTTTTCTTTTTGGAGTTAATTTCTACTCTATCAGATTCTTTTATATTGTAAATATATCAATGTATTATATTTATTTTTTAACTTTGAACTGAATTCATGATATATGTTAATTTTCATTCTTAATCTTGATAATGTTATTTACAATTATTAGTGTAATTGATGAACTTTTGTTCCGTATTTCATGTGATAATCTGTTTGTTATGTCTTTTTTTGATTTTTATTAATCGAATAAAAGTAATTGACTGACACTACAACACAGACTGCACATACACGCGGCCGAGACTAACCTCGACTTGCTGCATAGCGGAACTGAGTGTTTCCCCGTATTACAAGACGATCTGGTTCTAACTGGATAGCAGAGGATATGGGACCAACATATTGATCGTAGCTGCCCAAGTTTTAGCTGCTATGTGTGACATTTACATCATTCCCGTGTAATGAGAAATATGTCCCTGCTACGGGTGACACCTTAGTGAACAAATCAAGCAATGAAGATGATGCAAACATATAGCTATCAGAAAATGCACCAATTGGAGCAACAAAACCCCTAAGTTGATCGTAACACTGCTGCAAAGCACCAGAAATAGGAGGGGCCTGCACGCTGCAGATTTGCCGTTTTGAAAATATGGAAGGCAAATAGCCGAAGGGACATTCACGTCGCACCCACATCGGTCTCGAACCCGGGTCCCCCGGACACAAGTTACAGCACCACCAGGTGAACTACACCCTTATTCAAGCTCCTCCCACACTTGAGCCAATGTCGCAGAACATCCTAACACTCCGAGTTGGGCTGTACTCGCTGCGCATCATCACTACCTGTTTCTTATTCCGCATGAAAGAATTGAGTGTTCAGCCGTTCCATCCTAGCCGCAGAGTTCAAAGGAGGATGAAAAATGTATTTATATATATATATATTTTTTTTAAATGACACAAACATTTGTATATTCCACTAACACTCGAGCTGCACGCTAAAAATTTAGCTTGTTGCATTGCTACTTCCTGCAGGGAGACACTTGTATACTGTTGGTCCCATGCACCCTGGTTAAAAATATATACAGTGCATACTATACTGTCCGAGCACTGTCGGATCAAGCGACCCCAACATACAGGCTACACAAATAATAGCTGTAAATGGTTGGAGAAAAGGGACCCCTACTAGCAGGCCAGGCTAAATGTAACCCTAAATACGGCACCACTCGCCAAGTCCACTACTGATCATGGGCTTCACCTCCAATCCAACGCCTGAAAACGAAAGGAGAACTCGGCGGCCAAAGCTTCATTTGAGTGGCGATCCACCACGTAACTAGTGCAAAAATTCACAGTTGTGCCGTCCTTCACCAATAAAGTAATTCCGAATGGCTGCAAATTGGAAGAGGCCACTGCTTTTCCCAGTCAACAGTCAGTGGGCACCGCCCCCCCCCCCCCCGTTTTATTTTTAATTTTTTTACTTTTTCCTTCCTCTTTCTAAAACTCACGACAATTATGCACATAGAAGGGTACGGTTGAAGATTAGCAAACATTCTTTACGACTACGGGCAGCGATCTAGGTGCTCATCAACTCGCAACTTCCCCGTCTGCTGCTCCCCATGGAGGCCAATACGTACATCCTCCACAGCCCAACTGTGCCGAGCAGGCAATGCCCATGCTCTGGCATAGCAGTCCAGTTATGGCAGGATGCATGCAACACTTTTATATCTTCCCTACCCGACTTGGGCCGGGGGTATCGGCCACTACTGTCCACCCTCGTGGTTGAGGGGGGGGGTACCACGATCATTCCATCCCCCCATGCTGCCTCCCCCTTCCCTCGCCCTGATAAGGCCCCGGGAGGCGCCCCGCCATCCTGCTTCCAATTACATTGCCACCGAGAAAATACCATACCATACTCACTAGGCAAGGGGTCTCCTCCCCTCGACCGAAAAATTCAACTGGAGATGCCGAGGATTGAACCCGGGGCCTCCTGCATGCTAAGCATGCGCTCACCACTGAGCTACCTCCCTGGCATAAGACGCCCGTGTTCCCCACCACGTAATGAATCAAAAGCACCGCACAGGGCCCTCCCGGCCCGCAACAACACCAGCCGCCCTGTGCACATCACCCCGCCGCTCCACAAACTCTCGCTCTCATCCCACAAAGCACTCACCGGGATACCCGGAGCCACGAAAAACCCGACGCAAGACCAGGAGGATCGAAACGGCATCAAGGCGAACGAGAGGGACAAGAGGAGATGTGACGTTTGCCTCCCTCTTTCCACGTACACTTTATTTTTTTTAATTAGATTTTTCTCCAACTCCACCTTTGTTGTCAGGGGCGTCATCTTCTGCTATCCAATCCCTGACTGGAGTCCGTCTGCTGAAACGGACGATTGGCCCAATGAGATCTTAACATGAGAAAGGCAATTAGGTGCAATGCAGAAGTGTCTAATATGTCCTTCTCAGCCTTCAAATAAACAAGCTGAGAGATTCTCCAAACACCATGGCGTTTAATTTGGCTGCGTTTTCTGTCTGTCTGCACCCCGTATCCAGTGGGGGCGGGCAGTGGATCGGTACACGCTCCCTGTTCCTGTACATATTTTTAGGTCTCGTCTGAGCCAGCGCTTTAGCGCTGCTCTGGCGAGACTTATAGTAAGCGAGTTTTGGAAGTGCAAACAGTGGCTTTTCAGGCCTCCAAATACAGTGCATGTGCGCCGGGCGCGCGCACCATTTGGCAGCCTGAAACGCACTGCCTGATCACTTTCACGGCCGCTTTGATGTCCTCAGTGAGCCGCGTGGCCACTGAGGACATCAAAGTGCACACCCTTTGCCACCCCCTTCTTGCTTGTTATTGTCTAGCTAGGTGTCGTCCTTGTTTCCTTTGATCCCTATCTTTCCCTTGCTCAATCTCACCCTCTCCCTGCCTTTTACAACTGCGGCCCGCACCACTGTGCCCGCCCCCACTCCCCCCTCCCACTCCCTCCTCGTCAGCTTCAATATACAAAATAAAATTACCGATAGCAACTGTGAATAATGGGGGTGTTATTCAGCTCGTGGTTCTAACTGACGTCATAGACAGCGCAAGCTTTACTCTCGGCCATTTGATGTCACTCACAGCCTGTCCATGAATAACCTCCTGATATTCACAGTTCTCCAAGTGACGTAACCAGACCTCCTGCCACCCGCGGCGCCCCCGAGTTTGCAATCTGGTGCAGGTAAGAGCAGGTGGGGGCGACTTGTTCCAGGGCAGGGGGCTACGGGCGACTTGTTCTGGGGGTACGGTGGTAGTTCACAGAAACGACTTGCTCACCTCCTCTGCCCCCAAAAAGAGTGCCCCCCTCCCAGCTACTACTACGCCACTGAGTTCTCCTGCTATAATCCTATATGTGACCGTCCTCCCTGGCGCCTAGTGTATTCCGCCACCATCTTGCACATTATCTTTTCCATTCCCTCTTCATAGCTTTTCATGCCTTTGCCGTCAGTCCCTCCTTCTTCCCAACATTCCTCCGCTTCCTTCCCACCTTTCTTCTTTTCACCCTTGTTCTTTACCATCTTCATTTTCTACTTTCACTTTCGTCTTTCTTGTTCCTCCTCACGCCTGTCCTTCCCTTCTCCTCACTTCTTTTCTTTCCCACTCACAAAGTCCGTAGAGCCTTTCCTTATTACGCCCCTGCTGCTTCCTTTCCTCTCCCTCGTGTCTCCTCCTGTCTTTCCTCTCTGTGCAGCGTTCACCCCTTCCTCGCCTTTCATTTATTCCTTCCTGTTCCTCCAGTTCCCCCTCCCATTTCTCATCCTTCTGCCATCTTCTTTATCTCCCCTTTCTCTCTTCCCCCTCCATTCCTCCTCTTCCCAATCGTCTGTTCTCCACCTCTTCTCCTTTTCTTTGTCCCCGTGTCTATTTTCCTTTATTACTCCCTCCCCTCTCTTCTCTTGCTCCTTGTCCCGCCTTCGCTCCCCGTTATATCCCCCTCCTTCCTTATCTCTCTCCTTCCTTTTCTCCCCTTCAAAATTCATCCTTCCCTCCATTTCCTTCATTCCTCTCGCCTTTCCTCCTTCATTCTCCCCGTGTTCTTCCTTCTTTACTTTTCCTCCACCCCATGTTATCCACATTTCCATGCGGGTGTTTGGGGGCGGGGGGGACACACTGTTAGACATATGCCTTTCGATCCTTGCCTCCCCCCTCCCCCCCTCCTCTCTGGTTACCTCTTCCGGTTTCACATCCTAGTGTGACTCTTTTGAAAGTCCGGCCCTGATAAGGGAGGCGCCCAAGTCCCCAGTTCCTCCCAGCCCTTGGAAGGGCCGCTTATAGTAACCCCAATAAACACGTGGGTGCTCTAAAGATTTGTTTGTGAGATTTGTCACCTCTGAGGAGGCCCAGGCTTTTAGTGTGGGCCTCTAAGTCAGTCATTTAATAGCAAGCATTAGCAGAGCCAAGGGTTCTGGCTTCAATGTGCTAAAGTATGTAAACATCCTTTCCATACGACTGTGTTGGCACCTTAAAGTCAGACTTATTGGATTTGCCAATGCACGTTTATCAGTGTATGGCGCTCTCCTGCTGGAAAAGAGCTAATCCGAACTCAAATATTACAAAAGTGAGAAATCAAATAAAAAAAAATTCCTTTATACAATGCATGCATGGCAAAGAATTTAATGTGTGTCGATTTAGTGCACTTCTGAGATGTGCAATATTCCAACGTGCATTGAATGCAAGCACTCCATAGGAGGCTGGAAAACACCAAACAACCACCCAGAGAGGAGAGAGACATCCTTGGTCCTCTGGGCGGAGCCATAGTGCACTGTTTGTATGTTTGAAAGAAGTGGCACTAATAGGACTGGCAGACAGCTGTGCTGACAAGCCAAACCAACAAGCATTTGCAATGCATTAGGTCTCGCATTTACGCGAGTTTGAGCTATTGACATTGCAAATAACAATGCCTAATGGCATTGTCATTTACAATGCCAATAGCTCAAACTCGCGTAAATGCGAGACCTAATGCATTGCAAATGCTTGTTTAAGGCTGTGTTCGTTCGGAGCACTCGGCACTTGTTCGCCGGTGCGGAGATGTCACTGCATTATGAGTGCAGCGCATGCTAATGTGTCCAGGCAGCTATTTATGCCTGTTCGGTACATCACACAATTGCTTTGTTGGCGTTGACTAGATAAACATTCAAACTACGCTGAACTAGTTCTGCTGTCAAGCCTACAACAGGTCGTTCCTGTTTCCCTGATCAGTCCTTTGCAAATCTAGTCTCCACCCTCAGCAGCTTCTCATTGGGTAAAGTTATCGCTTGTGTGTGTTTGGGGTGAGAGGCTGTTAGCCGTGTGTGTGTTTTGTCTGAAGCAGGGGTGCACACATCATGGGTTTGTTTACATTGCGACCCACATCCGTATACTAATTTAAGTCAATGATTTCTACTGTCACAGGAGAACAGACATCACCACTGATAGCTTCGAGATACAGTATACGTATATGCACCAGTCCCATGCGCACGCCAGTATACATACATACAGTGACTGCCATTTTCACTTGGGCGCACACGCACGTACAAACTCCATCCCGCTTGAACAGACACGTTGTACGCTGGAGCTCATAGCCAATACAGATCCGTTTTTCAAGATGCAACATTCGCACGCAGACAAAGTCGCACAAACCCTCTTTATCAAGCAAAGAATACCGTAGCGGAAATTGTATTGAGTATTAACTACTAGTGTTCTGCAGGATTCAAAGTCAGCAATGCCTAAAAGGTTACTCGCCTATATTTTTTTTCTACACGGAAGACTGTTCGCATCCATCTAAAACAAGCATTGGCATGGCCAATAGGTCTCGCCTTTGGGACCTTATAAGTGTTTAGCCATGCAACAGTTGATGTTGTTGCACCAAGGATATTGTGCTGGATAACTAAACACTTATAAGGTCCCAAAGGCGAGACCTATTGGCTATGCCAATGCTTGTTTCTTTAGAGCTGTGGTGGAAGCGGGACCCCAGCCGAGGAGCGCATGATGTCTTGTTAATGCCCAGTTAATATGTAAAGATGTATAATTGGACACATTTGCCAAGCTCTGAATCAAGCCCTTCGAAGCCGCCTCAAGCCATGGAGTGCTGTATCAGTTAAAGTAAACAAAAGGGAATGAAGAACAGAGCATGGCAACCTCAATCCATGAAGCTGTCAGAGACCCATAAAATGATTTTTGTCTTTGCCATAAACTTCGATTCCTAAGTTTGTTCTTCTGTTCATAAAATTATGTTTTTGAAAGTTATGACACCAATTAATCATAGCAAAAATGCACTTTCTAGTGCTCGCTGCTGCACAATATTGTGTGCGTTTGGCTTGCTTTCGCCCGCGACCATTAAACTTTCCTACTGACCCTAAATCGGCTAAATACACACAACTCGATCTTAAGCTTTAAGGATTACGCACTTCGGAAAAAACTAGCATTTGCAAAGCCAAAAGGTCTCGAAAGAGCTATTGGCTTTGCCAATGTGTTTTAGCCATGTTGCACTCCAGCGGGGCTGCTGTTCAGCATGGTGAAAAGTTTGTAGCAATGAGGAGAGTGGCGTGTTATAGAGTGGAATGGTGAAGAGTGGAGCAGTGCTTCATAGAGTGTAGTGACATAGAGTGTCGAGTAAAGGAGTGGCATAGAGTGGAGTCGTGTACAGTAGTATATAGTGGAATGGCGTAGAGTAAAGTGGTGTAGCGTTTTTTATTGGCATAGAGTGTTGCAGACTATAGTGGCGTAGAGTGCAGTGGTATACAATGCAGCATCCTAAAATGCAGTGGCATAGATTTGAGTCTTGCATGGTAAAGTACAGTGGTGCATTGAGAGTACAGAAGAGTAGAGTAGAGTGGCATCGAGAGCAATGGCATAAAGTGGTGCAGAGTAGAGTGGAATAGAGTGGTTCATAGTAGAGTGGTGTATAGTGGTGCAGAGTAGATTATAGTGCTGTAGAGTGCAGTGTCATAGAGTGGAGTGATGCAGAGTAGAGTGGCATAGAATGCAGTAGTGTAAAGTGCATTGGCATAGAATAGAGTAATGCAGAGTAGAGTGGCGTGGAGTTTAGTAGCGTAGAGTGCAGTAAAGTAGAGTGCATTGGTGTAGAGTGTAGAGGCATAGAGTGCAGTGGCATAGACTAGTGTGGTGCTGAGTAGAGTACAGTGCAGTGGCCCAGAGTTGTGTACAGTGGAGTGGAGAGGTACAGAGTAGACTAGAGAGGACTGCTGTAAAGTGCATTGGCATAGAGTTTTGTAGAGTATAGCGGCGTAGAGTGCACTGCCATAGAGTGCAGCAGCATAGAATTCAGTGGCGTACAATGCAACGTTGTAAAATACAATGACATAGATTGGAGTGTTGCATAGTAGAGTGCAGCGGCATTAAGTGCAGTGGTGCAGAGTGCAGTGGTGCAGAGTAAAGTAGAGTGGCAGTGAGGTAGAGTGGCGTGATGCAGAGTAGAGTGCTTTGGCATAAAATGCAATAATGCAGAGTCAAGTGGTGTAGAGTTCAGTGACGTAGAATGCAGTGTTGCACAGTAGTGTTGTAGAGTGCATTGGTGTAGAGCGGATTAGAGTTCATTGGTGTAGCATGCAGTGGCAAGGCATAGAGTGGCTTAGAGTGGAGTGCTGCACAGTGTAGTTGTGTAGAATGCAGTGATGCAGAGTAGAGTGGCATTGAGTGCAGAAGTGTAGAGTGCATTGGCATTGAGTGCAGTGGCGTAGAGAGCAGTGGTGTTGACTACAGTGCAACAGGGTAGAGTGCAGTGACTTAGAGTGCAGTGGTGTACAGTGCAGTTGCATAGAGTAGTGTGGCGTAGAGTGCAGTGGCATAAAGTAGAGTGGCATATAGTGGAGTAGAGTGGCATAGAGCGCAGTGGCATAGAGTGCAGTGGTGTAGAGTAGATTGTTTCAGAGTAGAGTGAAGTGGCGTATAGTGGAGTGCTTGAGGGTAGAGTGCAGTGGCATAGAGTAGAGTGGCATAGAGTGTAATGGCAAAGAGTAAATTGGTGTAGAGTGAAGTGGCATAGAGTGCAGTGGTGCAAAGTTGATTAAAGTGGCATACAATGGATTGGCATAAAGTGCTGGGGCATAGAGTGGAGTGATACAGAGTAGAGTGCATTAGCGTAGAGTGTATTGGCATAGAGCGCAGTGGCATAGAGTGCAGCTTTGCTGAGTGGCATAGAGTAGTGTAGAGTGGAGTTGTGCATAGTATTGTACAATGTGTGGAAATAGAATCAATTAGTGTATTTATTTGTTTTGATCATGTTCAAGTATTTGTTTCCAGCACACTTAGGAGTTAACAAAATATGTGCTTAATTCACTGAGAGGCTAACTAATACCGTTCCCATGCTCATTTCTAATTCTAATTTGGATGCAGTTAATTACGACAATTGGATTAGAGAAGCAATAGTCCAAGTAGCTCCTTTAAGATCAGTTTCCCAACGCCGACACAAATCTACTGCCCGGGGTATACTGCGGAGCTGAAAGACTTGAAATCAAAATGCAGGCGCACCGAACGTGAATGGAGGGTGCATTATACCACAGAAGGCAAGCTTAGCTATAATAAGTCTCTTACAGAGTACAAAGAAGCTATTTGTAGAGCCAAAATGGAGTTTTATACTGGCAAGATAGAGAAGGCAAAGAGTTCTACCAGAGAGTTCTTTAAGACTGTTTCCTCCCTATCTAAGCTCCAACAAGGAGACTTGTTTTACCCCAACCAATATTTATGTGACCAAATGGCTGGGTTCTTCCAGTCAAAAGTGCAAACAATTTACAATGAACTGGAGGGATCAGATTCTGGCCCCTATAATCCACCTGCTTAGGATGGTGTGGAGGGGTCAGTAATTTCTAACCATCTATCTAGTTTCTCCCTAGTTACACAGGACTCGGTAAATGATTTCCTATTGTCCATCAAGTCTGGCTCACTAGAGGACCCTTGCCCACCGAATATAATTCATGAGGCCTCTAGACTAACAAGCTCGTTCCTGACCCCCCTTTTAAACACTATTGTAGGATCTGGAGATTTTCCTACAGCTTGGAAGAAAGCTTGCATTAGGACCATTTTAAAGAAGCCTTCCAGGGACCCTAGGGATGTTAAGAGCTATTGACCTATTTCCTGCCTTGCTTTGGCAGCCAAGTTTCTGGAGAAAGCCATTAACCAGGAACTAAATGACTTTCTCATCTCCAATAATACTCTGGACACCTCACAACATGGTTTCCGTGCAGACCACTCTAGAGAGTCCGCACTTGTTATGGCCACGGAAGAACTTTGCATGCAAATTGATGGTGGTGGAAGGGCGGTCCTGATCCTACTTGACCTGTCGGCCGCATTTGACACGGTGAATCATCTAATTCTTACGCAACGGCTGAAGGCAAGTGGGATCAGGGACAAGGCGCTGGCTCTTCTTTCATCATTCCTGATAAACAGAGAAGATAAGGTTTGTTGGGACAATCTCAAATCTGACACATTCCATCTCCCTTGTGGAGTCCCACAAGGGTCGGCGCTTTCACCCACCCTTTTCAATATTTATGTGACTCCAATGGCCAAACTAGTTAGAGACTTTGGCTTTTCTCTTGTGTCATATGCCAACGATACTCAAATCATAGTTTCACTATCTTCAGTTAATGAGGTGCCATCGGCAAGGTTTCATAGTTGTCTTGATCGCATCATACAATGGATGCACACCAACTATTTGAAACTAAATACACAGAAGACTGAAATCATGGGGTTTGGTAAGGACCCTCCTATTTGGAATATAGCCTGGTGGCCAACGGGGGCAGGAGAGTGTCCATCACCAGTGGACAAGATGAGAAATCTGGGTGGGGTCTGGGACACACAGCTTAATTTCTCTGCTCAGAATAATTAGGTTACTTCAGCCTGTTATTTTACACTAAAGATCCTACGGAAGATCCTACCATTTCTTCTAATGGAGCTGAGGAAAACTGTGGTGCTTGCTCTTATATTGGCTCGCATCGATTATTGTAATGCCCTCTACTTAGGAGTTGACAAACGGCCGTTTACTAAGCTGCAATCCCTTCAGAATACTTCTGCTCGGACATTACTCAATATACCTAAATTCAATCATATTTCTTGGGCCATTAGGAGTCTTCATTGGTTCCCTGTTAAGCAGCGTATTGAATTTAAGGCTCTTTGCCTGGTCCACAAAACCCTGTATGGTGGCGGTCCTTTGGCATACTGCAACTTATTTCGATGGTACTGTCCAGGGAGTTCACTACGGTCTGCCAATCAGGCCTTGGTTAAAATCCCGAAATGGAGGAAGGCCAGATGGGGTGGTAGATGCCTTTCATACTTGGCTCCCAAACTCTGGAATAGGCTGCCTTTGGATATCAGATCTCAACCAGTTCTTTCCAAATTCCATGGCCTACTAAAAACCTGGCTCTCCCAGGTCTAGCAGTGGATCTTGTACCTGTGGACTTACCCTTCTTTCTATGTTTCTCCAGCTCCAAGACACCTCGGCAATCGAGCACTATATAAAACCCCTACTTACTTACTTACTTACTTACGTCCAGTAAAAAAACCTATGCTAGACTGAGCACACTCACCTCTGCACATGGTGCGAGGCTGTGTGTCACACAAGTCTGCTTAATTAGAGCACTAGCGCAAGGGAGGACCTCAGCAGCCCAATAAGTAGCATGTGAAAAAATAGGAGAAATATGACCATCTATAAAAGAAGTTGGAAAAAAGACCAAACAGAGAAAATACCTCCTGCAGAAAAGACAGAAAGGAGATAAACCAATTGGCAATAAATGTATTTTAAAATGTAAAGGAACAATGCAACTGAGTTGGAGAAACAAATTGTTGTAATCGTCTTCTACATCTATGTAATGGGGAGCTCCAAAGCCTAGTTATGGATAACTGTCTATTTTTAAATATAGTACTTTCACAATTAAAGTATTTAAAAATGAAATTCAATGACGTCTATGATCAATTTTGGTATGTTCTTCACCGTTTCAGTGAAATAAGTCTTTTCTCATAAGGACTTTTTACAAATGAGACACTAAAATAGTCTAATATATTTAAATAGGAACTAGAAACAAGCACTGGCAAAGTCATTGGATCTGACCTTCACAAGCTGGTGCCATGGTTCCTTTATATCTTATTTTATTGGAAGCATATGCAACAAACATAACATGAAAAAAAGCAAGAAGCCATAAGCTTACAACAATGAATAAATGAATACATTAATAATTATCATGTATAATTTTAACAGAACGGTATGGGTGCTTCCTCACACACAGATGTACTCAGGACACATGTAGCAACCTTTTCAGTTTTACTGCACATTACGGGAAAACATGGTTCTTCCTACACAAAAGTTAGGTAGTGGCTTTGAATTACTGTATCCTTAATCCAAAGTTTAAACACACAGAGATGACTAAAAATAATAAAGGATAAGAATGTAAAGAAAACAAATATTAAATATTGGCAATGGAAAATATAGGACCAAGTCCCAGGCATTGGAGTGCACCTTTTAAATGGTTGTGCATGTAGGATGTGGTTTAATGAAATATTGAGATGAAATGCAAGAAAACCATCCTGAATGCTGTGATGGGCAAAAGCAAAATGTGACTGACAGTTAAACAGACTAATGGATGAAGAGGGCTGAATCAAAACCCTTATATGTATGTACATTTGTATTTACATTTATGAAATGTTATATTTACATGGGGCTTGAAAAACATCTAAAGCTGTCAATAGGCCAGACCTAAAAAGCCTGTGTGGCCCAATATGGATGTGGTTCCTCCCAGAAATACATTTTGCGAATGCTAAATTTGTAAAAATAAAATATATATGAGTGCAGGGACCTAAACATTTTCTTCAGACCCGCCCACACTAAATTTTGGAATACCAAACAGCAAGAACATTGAGTCTTGTTTCCACCTCGTGCCTCTTTCTTCAACCACTCCACACTTTCTCTATCTTTATTTCTCTCTTGCAGGATTAATTATTCATTTTTACTATTTCCCTACCTTTCTCTGACCCTATATTTCTACATTTTGTGTTATTGTTTCTTTTGTTTTGAGTCAAAATCTGATTTTTAAAAAAATGTGCTCCAGGCCCCATAAATGAGTGCTGGAGTCATGGCTTGTCATAGGTGATGGTCTGCACTCCCAATCACCTCTGGTCCTTGGCATTACAGGACACACCTTCCCTGGCTCAGGGTATTGACACTTAGGATGTTGGCTGTACTGGTGTGACAGGAGTTGTGCCAACCAGGATTGAGGTCCGTAGTTGTGATCCATGAACTCCGTAACCAACAGCAAATCCAATCCTGTTTGTGAAGTATGTCCCACTTGAGGCACAGACAACAGCGGCATTTAAGGATCTAATGTAGGATTGAAGGATCCTGGGATACGAGAATCTACTAAAGTATCTAATTATTTCAGTATTCAAGGATCTACTGCAAGATTCGAGGACCCCACAGTATAAAGAAGCCACACTCATAGCGTGGCCAGGTACTTTGTTTCCTCCCTGATGATGAGAGGAAGCCTTTGCTTGAGCTCTACTCTTGGAATGTGTTACTCTTCTTGGACTCAGTCCTTTATCTGTATTCCTGGCTCTTCAGTTGAACTTCTACAAACTATACATTGAGAACAACTTTCCAGACATTTTCTGTGTGTGGCCATTCTTTAAAGACTTCCCTTGCATCCTTGTAATTATTTGACCTCTCCCACTGCTGTCTTCAGAGGCCTCAGGTTAGTTACAGTTAGGGAGAGTACAATATTACATCTTTGGATTGTGAAACACTTGTACTGTCCCCAGCATCTGTGTACTGGGACTCTAAGCAAGCCCTCAAAGTTGCATTGTAATAACGGTCTCTTGGGCCTCCACAGTTTTGTATGCAGATTCTGTATAAACCTTTGTGTCTGATTGATGTGTCATTAGGAAGCATTATCAATTGATATAGGAGATCAGAAAAAGAGCAGACGTATGACAATTCTTTTAGATCTAGCAAGAGAAAAGTACTTTGCCATGACAGAATCTTTTGCACAGAATCTTTTCCATAGTGCATCAATTACTAAAATAAATCTTGTGTTCTCTCATTTCCTAAACAACATTACCATTCATGTGAAGTCTATGTAAAAGAGAAAACTGTGCGTATTTTAGGGTTGATGTAAGAGCAGAGAGTAATGGTTCTGTCATGTTCTGTGTAATGTGAAAAAAGCTGTCAATTATGAAAGACTGCAGAAATAACAGAATGAACCCAATCTGACCAAACAAGCTGTGCAACTGCAAACCGACAATGTCTCTTGTTTACCTTCTATAATGTCCATATTCCCAATCCCTCTTTTTGCCGCCAGCGACAAGTGCAGTCTTCGATGTGTTCAGCACTGTCAATGGAGAAGGAGACTCGTTGTATCCATACCATTCATGCAGGAGCATTCAGATATACATGTTAGAGGTGATCTGAGTCTGACAGATAGCCAAGGAAATGAACCCTTGCTGCCTGAAGAACATGGATGCAGGACGACCTGACCATACTCTATACGTCCACTATACGTCCACTATAAGGCCACTATTAGGACACAGCCCCAGAGGATGACAGTCAGAACTCTTCAACTGTAGTATTTCTAGGTAGTACTGAGGCAGAGTTTCAGGATCTTCATCTAAAGAACCAGGCCATACGTATATAATCAGAAAGATACCTCCTCTGGAAAGAACCTTGGTCTTTGCCAAGACCTGTCACACCCTAGCCACCCACCTACCCAACTTGCAACCAGTTTGCCTTAATTCATCCAACTTTCAGCCCAGATTTTCTTCTTTAAACCCGGCAGGAACCCAGCCTTTAGCTATGACAAAGGAAATTCCACCTCCTGTCTCTTTAGCCTCACAGACTGCTTCTGTGGTAACAGTGTGACATTTTTGATATTCATGAATCAACGTCCATCCCACCAAATTCTCTTGGAGTTAGCCAGGCTTGCTCAATCATTTTTGGGTCAGATATTCGCACTCCAGCTGCCTCACAGAACATGAGTTCACAACGTGCCACTGGTAGGAGTGGATAAAGCCCCATGCATTTCTTGGCTCTGAATTAGCTTTAGTGGATGAGAGTTTTCAGTCACCATTCCCATTATTAAATCTTTGACCTCTCTGAAATGTTGGTCTGTATTTGTTGCTTTGGATCAATCTCCTTGACCATTCCCGTCTTGCTATCTCAATAATTGCCACATGTAAACAACAGTACAAGCTGGTCTTAATCCCCATTTAATTTTGAATGAAGTGGTGTGTGATCTACCGTGTAATCTATATTTCCTCAGAATTTTTGTATGAATGGATCTTGCCATTGTTAATTTGCACCACTGCATAAAGGTAACATTAATGGTGATGAAAGGGAATATGCTCTTCACCCGGCAGTGAGACATGCTGCTAGGTTTCACATCAGAAAGATACATGTAATAGCAATAGTAGGACAACACTTCGATTTAGAAATTATTTCTGAGTGACCCCATACTGTAAAAAGTCTCAGAAATGTTAAGTAGCATATGACCCTAAGCAGACCACCATAGATAAACGAATAAATCTGTTTCCAAACTTACACCTGCATTCAACAGGGGTTTCACTTTTGCTGAGTTCATTTTCCATGAGTGAGCAATTATGTTCGATAACATGTTTCTATTTACACAATACAACATTCAAAATGCACATTGTCATACAGATTTTTTACACTGTGGGTCATTTTATAGCTTTTACGTTTGCTCAAAATAATTGTCAAAAGTCCCTGGAGGAAGTCACGTCACACAGCAGACGCCGAGGATGCCACCACCAAACATGGAAGCAGCCATGAGCACTCAAATCTTTGCTTGCACCATCTGCAAAGCACCAAAAGTGCCCTTTTGCCACCTGTTTGCCTGCCTCCATCTGTGCTTGCCTTGGCTCTGTAGTGGAGACAGGGTTTTATCTGCATACATTGCTATGTTAGCATAAGCGTTTTAGATGTTAACGCCATCTTGCCGCTTTGCTGCTTTTGCATACACTACAGGTAGTTGTTATTACAAATAAAAGTGCTTGCTTGCTTTTTCTTCACATGAGAACGGTCTGTTTTTCACATCCCTAGACATGCATCGAGACCTTAGTCTGAACACTGTGTGCAGAAACCGTCACGGTCAAATAACAATGTATGCTGCTGAATTCAGGTTGATCGGCCCACGCTCTAGACACAACAAGTACACAGCTGCAAATATCTGAAACTCGGGTGCCTTTAATATTGCATTGCATACATGATGCTGGCACACTTGGACAAAACCTTTTCAGACACACAGAGTTTTGGATTATCGGCATTTGAACTCTCATTGTCGAACGTGCGCGGTACAAAACACCCACAGTTCTGCCCTCATTGATAGTCTTGAGAAAAAGGTTTAAGACCACACTTGACATCTCCAATGGTTTTTATAGCCATAACCTGTCCTCTATTAGTAGTCAATGGACAGCCTTTACTTCTGGCGGCAAACAAAAACAGTTTAAAAGATTGGCCATGGGCTACAAAAACAGTCCAGTAGTCTTTGCCGCACGTGTAGTCTCTCTGTTGGAGAGCATTGACCTGGATGCGTACTCGTATGTTGATGATATTTATCTCACAAACAATGAATTATGGCCGCATCTGTGTCGCGTTGACCGCATCGTTGTTATGTTCGCGGCCTTCGGTTACAAATTTAACTTGCAAAATCACACATTGCAGAGCATAATTTCTTTTTTTTGGGCTATGAACTCAACAACGAAGGTCGAGGTTTAGCACCTCACTTCCTGGAGAAATGCGCATGTATGCGCGCTCCCACAACTCTGAAAAGACTACAATCTTTGCTGTTTTTTTTAACTTACTTACATTCCTGATTATGCCCAGCGTAACAAGCCACTATATGCCTTGGTACAGCCTACTTTTTCCAAATCGAGCTGGCTGCCGGAACATTCTGCTATCCTGCAATCTTTGCAGGCTGATCTTCTTGTTTCTAAATACTTATTGACACGTGATAACCACACAAACCTCGTAATAAGAATTGTGCCTGGCGCAGTGGGTTTCACGTACTTAACGTTTAATGAGAGAGACACAGTTTCTATTGCTTACAAGTCACACTTGTATACTTCGGCTAAAATGCGCTTTTCAACTGTCGAAAAAGTTTTGACTGCAGTGCAGATGGCGATTCTGAAAGAGAGAGCGCTGTCGCAAGGGAAACGCATGTTGGTTGTCACACCGTATCCTTCCCTAGAGGCGGTGACGAAGGCCAGTGTACCTAATTCCAAAGCTTTACATCCACGTTGGATACAATGGGCCACTTTTTTGACATCTCCGGATGTCACTTTCATCTTTGATGCCACATTGCAGACTCAGCAGTACTTGCAGTATGAATTCGTTCATCCAGCTCCTCTGTCTTTGCGCTCGCTTGAGGATTACCATTGTATCATTTACAGTGACGGTTCGGCGCAACCGGCGACGGAGTCTAAGCATGCTTATCAGCAGCCTGCGCAATAGTGGCTGGTACTTTTGTGAATGGAGAATTCAAGTCTGATGTCGTGCATACGCAGATATTGGGTGATTGTACCACCCAGTTGGCAGAGCTATGGGCTCTGGTGCTTGCACTGGAGTTTACTGATCCTCGAGTGACTACACCTATTGTGAGTGACTCATACTACTGTGTACAGACTTTTAACGACAATTTATTCTGTTGGTCTCAAAATAAATATTGTGATTCCAAAGGTAGCACAATCAAACATAAAATGCTTTGGGTTCGAGTCGCAGAACTTAAACAACGTCTGCCGCTCATGAAAGTAATTCACACTCTTGGTCAACAGCGCGTCGGGGTACACGCTGTTGGCAACAGTTTAGCTGATGAAGCAGCGAAAACAGCGGTGGCACCATATCTAGTAGCAGCAGTTACAAGATCCAAAAGTAAAATTGATGATGACATCTTGGCAGCCATTGCTGCAACAGAGAAGGATGATAATTACCCTTGAGGTTTCCCTTCTAAATACTCTTATCATTTAAGTCCTGATAAGGTTCCCTATGTGAGAATTAAAGACATTGGTGACAGACTGATTCCCAACGTGGACCGCAGACTTGCTTTGATAACAGCCGCTCACGAAGGTATGGCCTCTGCCCATGCCGGCGTTTCAGCGACTGTCACTATCTTACAACAACGTTACTGGTGGTACAGATTGTTTAAACAGACTTGTGATTATGTCCTTACTTGTGACATTTGCCAGCAGATTAAACCTTCTACTGCTTTGCTTCCGCCTCAAACACAGTTGTACATATCTAATAAACCACTAGGGTGTGTTTATTTGGATCACTGCGGTCCTTTCTCCTCTGATACAGTGTATAAGTACATCTAAGTTGCAGTGGATTCTTGCGTACGTTTTCTATGGGTCTGGCCACAAAGGAGTGCTGATGCTCGAACTGTCATCAGGGATTTGCGTGTCTTAGTGAGAATTTTTGCATGTGGTACCCTCCATTCGGACCAAGGTCCAGTGTTCTCCTCTAAGGTGTACAAGGATGCCATGAGATCTTTGGGGGTCCAAGTTAAATTTTCGTCTCCATACCGGCCTGAGGGCAATGGTGTTGTGGAGCGAATGAACGGTGACTTAAAGCAATCCTTGACAGCTAGGGTTTTAGGTACTGGCAGGAACTGGTTGGCCCATTTGTATAGCGTTCAACGTGCACTTAATAATCTCCCTAGAAGGTCTCTGGGTGAGTGGTCCCCATACGAAATGCTCTTTGGCATAAAGATGTTTGTCCCGGACCTTGATGGTCTAGACATGGCGGCGGCGGTCGCACCCTTTGACGTAGATGATCATGCTGCTGTGTTACAGAATCTACAAGAGACCCGAGACAGTCTTGCAAAGGAACACTTGCCCTCCACAACTGATGCTGCACTTCAGATTCCGGTAGTTGGCTGGCTACCTCGAGTTGGTGACCTGGTCCTTGAGAAGGTGGAGAACAAGAATGAGTTTGGCCCCTCTTATCGTGCACCGGTTCCAGTGCTTGGCGTGCAGGGTACAAGAACAGTCATTTTACCTCCACTTCCTGGTCACAAGGATAATAGGTACATCTCCATTGACAATGTCAAACTACAACAAGTGGCCGATTCTTCTTAGTATGACTCCAGCGGTCTCTTGTCCAGCAATGCTGAGAAATTCTGTTTTGGCTCCGGCAACTACCAACAGGCCTGACATTGCCATCGAAATACATACAGTTACTAACCCTTTATTGACTCCACCGGCTGGTGGTATCCTTGAGGATACTGAGTAACACAGATGTGTTGTTACCTGTTGTGCAGTCAAGTGCAGTTGACCAGTCACCTTTTTCATTTGACACTAACTCTACAACATCGAATGCCCCATCGAAAATTTCTATTTTTGCTGTTTGGTTTAAAAGACATTTTTTAATTCCCCCTTGGACTTACATTTGGCTGGTGCTCATATGTATTTTTTGTTCATGTCCATTGTATTTGTGGTTGTCTTTTTTCGTCTAGTGAATGGACATTATCTGACCGAAAGATCGGCAATTAGATTAATTGATGGAACTTTGGCACCCCACTCCTCATCACACATCATGAAGAGGGACCAGACTTTTGTTGATATCACTGCCTGGTCTGTGTTAGATGGGATTGTAAGGGATGCTGTAAAATGTCAAATTCATGGCCCCAGAGAGGTGATTAATGTCCCCAGTGTACTTCGTGTTTCTATGGGGGATGTTGTGAAACAAAACTTACGCTCTGATGATTGGGATGTCCAAGCCGTAGAGGCTCTTTTTTCTGATTTGAAATATTATGCCACTTTTGATGCTGAAGATTTGTATTTAGACTCAGTGAATTATGGAGAGTTGTTTTGCTACCAACACTATGGCAATCATTTCCTGCATAAAGCAAATACATTTAGAAATATCGTTAATTATACACAATGGGAACATTGTCCAGCTTCCATTGAAGGCAGTTCCAAAACTCTAGTTAAAGAATTTACATAGTTTACCGATTTCAGTGTATATAAACCTGAGGCCTTTTATTTTAAAATGCCTGCTGAGTCAGCTTCAAAAGTTAGACTGACCCATACTAAATTATTGTATTCGAAGTCCTTTATGGATGACTTAGCTACAGAGGGCTATGAGCTGTGGAAGGATACCATTGATCTTAAATCTGTTTGGGGTTCCAAAACCTTGCAGGTGCAAGGCTCTGAGGCTTTGCATCGTGCGTGCCTTATCCTGAACCATATGTTATTTTTGAATTCTACTATTTTTCAGACCACCTGCTTTGGATTCGCTACTTTTAAAAAGATGAACGCTTCTACTGTTTCTGATCTGGGTGCTTATCCAGCTTGGGATAATCACACAGATATGTCCCTTGATGAATTGCAGTCGTTGATTACTAATACATCTTTTAATATTTCCACCCTGGATCCTCAAGGGTGGTTATTATGGCAGAAAAGTTCAGATTCTTGTCAACATTGTTTTCTGGGTCTAATCCCCGGCTATACTCAGGTTAGAGTAGACCCCCGGTTTGAAACCTCCCATTCGGTTACTACATATTCCGTAGGAAAATTATGTAAAAACTGGCTTAAACATTCCACCTCGGCGTCACTTAAAATTCATTTGTCCAAATTAAATGATGTAGATTTGAATGATTTGTTAAGGGCCCTGTGGGTGGCAGGTCCAAAAGATGGGTATATGTTATATACAATGAAGTTTGGAAATTATCTCAAATTGAAGCTGCTTCTAGATTGAGAGGTATTGATCAAGCAAATTTGGAAAAAGTGCTTGCTGTCCTTGATAATAGCATTAACACCCTTTCTTCCAGAATTTACACATTAGATAATATTGTTTCATCTGTTGTGGATATTGTACAGGATGACATGTCTGCGTTCTATAATGCAGTTTGCATGGACTTTACAAACATTGAAGGCTGGGAAAGTTCCCTGGGACTACATGAATACATCATCTTTATTCCTGCCATTTAATCTGACTGATAAACAACAGTTCATGTCCATGAAAGATGCAAATTATTCATTATTGCATATTGAAAAGTTGGAACCTTTACCATTCTCTGTGGCCGAATCGAACTCAGCTATGTGGCTTATCCATGGGTTAATCACACTACCTTTTCCATTGTTTAAGTTCAGTTCATGTATGAAACACTGTGCCTTAGGCAGATATTAACAACTAGGTACCGCTTTTCTCCATGAAGTTTGGTCACTCCCATTTACATACAGGTGCATGAGAGAGGGTAAAGAGGTATATTTAAAAGGAGAGGATTGCACTTCAACACCTGATCACTCAGTAGTTTGTAGGAACATCCAATTGCATGGCGAGTGCAACGTTCACGTCCCAAATTTAGCTTGCATTTTAAAGGGAAATCCTGTGCCAGCAATTACGCCAACTTTCACGTTATTAGCTAACGGTAGCTATTTTCTTTTAAATAATGAGGCATGTTGCGGGATGCTAGCAGGGATTCTGTACATTTTAACTGTCTCACAACGAGTAGTCTGTTGTAAGAATGTGCTTTTCCCACCCTCGCATGGGAGACTCGATGTATCCATCTGGCCTTCCATACCAACCTTCAAAGCAAAGTTCAACAAGATGAGCAGAATAAGGGCTCTATTGTCTCAAAAAGAAGTCGCCTTAACTTCCTCTCGTGAAACATTTGTCCTTCACGTAGCAAACACCTGCACCGAGGTGCATGCGCTTTTAAATACCGATCTCCCACTTCATTTCGGTGCTCTGATTCACACTATATTCAATACCTCGTCAACAACTGGCTTGGTGCATTTTTTCAAAGTTGTGGGCTCCGGCCTTGTGACCTCGTTCCAAACAATATTTGGTGTGATACCAGAATTTTTTCATTCTATTTTTTCCAGCCTCTTCGGCGGGCTTCCGTTAATTCTCGCCTTGACTGCTGGTGTGCTGCTGTTGATTTGTTTGCTCCACAATGGCTGCAAGATCTGTGTCACACGACAGCCTGCCCCAGCTGCTTCAACTGCGCAACCGGATGCTTGAATACTATGGACACTACCACTGGCCACTTTGAGCGTAGCCTATGGATTGTCCTTCCGGTTCTCATACTTTACTTGCATGCAACCTGTTTTCCATTGCCTGGATTGTTCATTTGAATGGGCTCTGGATTTGAGCCTGTCAAACATGGCGTCTCCTGCCCCGGATTATGATCGACTGATGAGTCCCTTAGTGGCTCATGATTTAGACTGTTCTGGTATCGGGATTATGGCCTGTGCAGCTGCACATGGAATCCTAGGATATTGGGATATATATGCAGCAGCTCATGACTTCCTAGCGCGAAGTTATCTTGAAGAACACGCAAGTTGTCCTCTGGTGGTGCTAGAGGCTCCAGTAATCGAAGAACATGTATGTTCCTTTAGTTTATTAGATTGGATGGCTGACTCATTTACTGAAGATTACAATGACTTCCTCTTGGAGGCTGTTGCAACATACTGTGCCTATACGTTGATGGATTAAATTGGCCGTTGTCCATCTTCCACACGTACTAACTTTAATTTTTTTACTTTTTATTTTTTACTCAAGACGGGGCTGTGTATCGCCCCTGAGTGAAGTTTTTGTTTTTTACTTTTTTCCAATGAACTTTTCGAACTTTCACTACCAATTATACGGATTGGCAATTTATGAACTTGGTTCTGTCGCACTCAATCTTGAACTCTGCATTCCTACATTGCTTCCCTATTTTGTTCGTGGTCCGATCATGGGAGGGTTTAGTGGAGACAGGGTTTTGTCTGAATACATTGCTATGTTAGCATAAGCGTTTTAGATGTTAACGCCGTCTTGCCACTTAGCTGCTTTTGCACACGACACTACAGGTAGTTGTTATTACAAATAAAAGTGCTTGCTTGCTTTTTCTTCACATGAGAACGTCTGTTTTTCACATCCCTAGACGTGCATCGCGACCTTAGTCTGAACACTGTGTGCAGAAACCGTCAAGGTCAAATAACAATGTATGCTGTTGAATTCAGGTTGATCAGCCCACGCTCTAGACACAACAAGCACACAGCTGCAAATATCTGAAACTCGGGTGCCTTTAATATTGCATTGCATACATGATGCTGGCACACTTGGAGAAAACCTTTCCAGACACAGAGAGCAGTGCTGATCCTGTGATGTGATTCACCTAAGCTGATCTTTGAGGTATGGGGTTCCCCATTCAAACCTAGATACCTTCTATTATTGGATGTATGACATTACAACGCGTGTCATTAAAACGCGTGCAGTTACATCGCATGCGTTACAACGCATGCGATGTTACAACGCTATGCCATTACAACGCAAGTCCTTACATCGACTTGCACTGGATGGCATGCTAACATTAGAAAAGTGTAATTTACTATTCCAACTCCAGTCCACGTAACAGTAGGGAAGGTGTTGGGATAGTAAACTACACTATTTGTAATGTTAGCACGCCATCTAGCGCAAGTCGATGTAAAGACTTGCGTTGTAATGGCATTGCGTTGTAACATCGCATGCGTTGTAACGCATGCGATGTAAAAGCTGCGCGTGGTAAAAACCGCGTTGTAATGGCTGTTCCCTTCTATTATTATATAAAACTAGCTTGCTAGCCAGGGGAGGGTGGTACACAAGGTATTATAGGACCTGTTTCCACTATCATTGTAATATGATTTCTCCCTTCATTTTCTATGGAATGGTAACAATGCTGATGGTTTTATTTCTAATCATCTGTCTGCTTATGTTTGCCAAAGTACTGCAGCTTAGAGCACGTAGTTAAAAATAAATATTTTAAACTTTTCCATGTCTCTGATTACTCACGTTGTGGACTGAGAACAATAACGAAAAGGTGTTCTTGATTCCCACCATTCCTGAGAGTATTCTAATTCGCTTGTTCTGAGTTGTCTAATCATTGGTAGCTTCGATATGATACGGAGAACGAATGAGACACTGATGCTAGTCGGATAGGGGTTCTAGGTACTAAGGTGAGTATTTTGGTACACCACAATTCACTGAGGTCCTGGTTTCCTGCGCATAGTTCTGTGCATGAGCAGAATCCCCGCAACAGCTCCTTCTCACTCGGCACTTGGCTGCAAATATGCTGCTGTAGAACAAGTGGAGAGTTGTCAACACCTATTAGGCTGACAGCTTGCACCATGGCTGTGAGGGCTAGGCTGGACTAGGAAAGTGGGATCGGGTGTATAATTAAGGGTCACAGTACTCTAGTCAGAGACAGGTGAGCAGCACAGACCACTGACCACTGAGTTGTGTGAAAAAGACTGCTTTATTGAAACAGGAGCACATCACAAATTTTACAAGGGCAATCTGCCTTACAAAATTAAAGCTTCACTACACATCAAATTAACTACCAAATCTCCTACCCCTAACCCTACGAAACCCCCACAAACCCCACTTCGCAGTTGTATCATTTGCAATAAAGTGTATTTCAACATTTTTCAACTTTAACTTTCCCCTACAGCCTATGACTGTATGTACCAACCTCTAAGAAACCAAACTTTCTATACTTAGCCTTGAATTTCCTGCCTACCCTCCTGTCGTGTAGTTCCTATAAATCTATAAAGGATCTGCACGTTTAGACAACATACACTGTAGGATTATTGTCTGGACTGAACCTAGACACCACCACTGGGTATGTTAGCCTCTATACCAGCTAGCTCACAGTGCCACTACAAACCCCTCTTACCAAGGAAAGAATAGTTATTGACAACTATCGAACATGGCAACCCTGATCCCTCAGAATCATGAAAACAGTGCGATACTTTTCGATCAGTCACTTGTGCTCACTTTGTCTCAGAGAGATACACAGCATAAACGATGGGGACGTTTTACAAAAGTCATTTATTGAACCAGTGTCATTCTAGTGTAAAATTGGGGTTCTGAAACAACCATTAGACAGAAACAGATATAAATGATTAGAAGCACTAACAGAGTAAAAGGGTGGTAGATTTCTATTATTGTGCTAAAACAATGAATACAGGCAAGTATATAAAATACATGACAGTAGAATGTGTACTCCTACGATGATACCCTAACTAGATATGCCTAAGTGTACCTAGCATGTATGTGGGTGAAACCCCACGTCCTGTATGCAGTACCATAACTAGGTAGAAGGTCAGTCCCAAGAACCGTCATGTAGTGTAATGGTAGGGAGAATATAGGTGAAAGGTTAGTTGACTACCTGAGCCTATATTGGGGTACCTCTATTGAAAATAACACCCACTCCTCATCCGACTGGACGACATACTAAAAAGTATGGCTAGGTTTTGAACGCAAACAACTAATAAGTCCATGAAAATAGTACTTAAAAATGTAAAATTCTTAAAAATGCTAAAAAAACATATATTTCAGGCAATAGAAGTCTGTTCTAGACTATGTTCATATATGTAGTTCGAACAATGAGTGTCTGAAAGCCATGCAGTTTCGAAAAAGTGTCTATTGTTTCGAATTCCAAACTTGGTTGTTTTTTAAAAAGCCAAATTTTACCAGCACACAATCGGCCGAATGTTTATGTGTCCTGGCTGGGAGATGCAACATCACTGCAGATCAGGTCAATTGAGCACAGATGTTCCTCCGTATTTTCCGCAGCCGCTGCTGGGGATGCCTGTGTGACAGCCAAAGCCTGAGTATTTGTTGAGGAGCCGGTATCTGTGGCGGCTCTGGAAATGCAGATATCAACATTGGAATACGCTGCGGACACTGCAGAACTTGGGCCGTTAACAGGATCAGCGGAAGCCCTCCAAAAATGCTTCAGAATACGGAGTGTATGAAGTTGGGAGTAACTCTGAGGATTGTCTGAAAGGTGCTTAACAGTCCAGAAGCTATGGTCTTAAAGGTGTACCATACCGGTCATATCAGACATATTAAAGATACGTTGCACCATTTCTGTGAAATGTGAAGGGCAGTTTGTTTGTACTAGTGCCTGTATCTCAGCCAAGGAGCTTGCAACATGAAGATAATAAGTTTCTCAGGCGAAGGTTAAGGGCACGGTTTGTTGTAAAAGCATGGCTTTCATGCGGCTCAGAGTATCAAACCATATAAAGGAAACATTCAACGAAGGCCATACCGGCGCCTCCCTGACAGTATGGGTTAATAGAAACAATACTTGCATATAGCAAGTAACCCCGGAGCTTACAGTGACAAGATATGCGATGCCCGGGAGCATCCTGTAACAACCCTGATCATTCAGCATCAAGTAACTCCCATTTGAAAGCAACTTGAATGCTGGATTAATCACGGCAGCTGAGGACCCATTCAAGTGACAGGATAAGTTAGCAACTGAACCATTACAGGCCCTGTGAATCATGATATCCTGGTAAATGAGAATCCACTTAAGGAATTCTCGCAGTTGGTACCACTGAGGAACACCTCCATGTCCCCATTCCTGCATCAAAATCTGTATGATAATTCCCAAGATTCTTTGATGAATTCCCTACCCATTGCTTCATATCTGCCTGCCTGTTGTTGTTCAAGGCAATACAGAAACTGGAAAGTTGTTACTGGTAATGTTACATGACCATAGATTAACCATTCTGTGGATGGTGATCCTGCCACAGTAAAAGGTAATTTGTCCAGTTTTTCAATATGTGGCATTGTATATTTTGTTCCCCTTTGTGCCATAGTTATCTGTTTTTCAGTTAGATTGTATGCAGAAAATGGGAATGTGCTATTGATAAATTTTCAAGGCATATAACCAGCACGCAATGAATGCAGCTTCCAGCTTAATAACATGATAGAACATAGTTGAGAATGCCCGTGCTGTAGTATGGTCAAGATCTGTTCTAGAATATCTATAGCAGAAGATGCAATGTTGCCCAGTGAATAAATCCTGAATGTTAATGTAGTCATACCATTGTCAACTATAGCTAACACCTTTTCTAGGTTAATTCTATCTATTTTACGAAGTCTCTCCACAGCTTCTTGTTGAGAGATTTTCCAGATTTTATTATAGACATCGTACAAGAAACTTTACTGACATGGCTTTCGAGGACCTAATAAAAAATCCCTTAGATCCACCTCATCTGAGAGTAAGGATAAGTGCTGTTTCACCAAGGTTTTTAGCCAATAGGGGCACATGTTCCCAACACTGTATGATGTTACCACCCCCGGATGTTCTCTTTGTACGTAGCATTGGTCCGGCCTATGGATACAAAACCCTTCGGTTGTACCCTTGAATCTTGATTGACATCTGTTTGTGTCTGTGGGCCAAACTAACCATCCCTTCCAATTGGGGTCTGATGTATTGTACTGCATGATGTCATCTATTGTATCCCCTCCACGTGATGCACAATTGATGTGTGTGCTGTAGCGTGGAATGCAAATCCCTCCTTCCGTCACAGACCAAAGATCTCACAAACACACACTAACCATACATTCGCTGGTGGGGCCCATAACACCAACATTCACTCACCATCAATCTGTGTTTTCTCGGGAGGCGATTATCTTCCAAACGCTGACATGAAAGGAATGACCTCATTAGGCCCCGAACTTCACCCTTAGTATTCCTCTCATAAATCGGGATGGATCAGTTAGTTGCTGGGTTAGGTTGACTTCCAATTCTCTAATTTACCTTTAAATTAATACATTTTCAATGAATAAACAACCCAACTCATTCTGTAGTTATAACAATGGTGGAGGGTTTCGTTGGATTTGAGGAAGAATGGCGCTCAGGCGTGTGCGATGTGGGTGTCACTAGATATTGGGTGATTACGGTGCTAGCTGGTCAGAGGAAACAAACCCAAGGAATAAACCCCTGCAAAAGAGTAGGTCAAGACCCACAACAACAACTAGAAATGAGGTCCTGTGCACACGTGTGAGGATAATGTTCTGGGTGTACCCAACAAGGATCAAACAGATATCAAATATCAAATATCTAATCATGAAGGTCGACATCAGGTGTATTATGAGCAGAACTTCTTTATATACGTAAATTCAGACCAATACACAATGAAAACAAATCAGCCGACACGTGTTTCGTCACAACGTGTAAAATTGTGACTCTTCAGGGGCTTGAAAGACGCGGGAAAATAACAGTATTGGTATAACGACAGGAAGAGGAGCAGACAGAAACTCCAGCACCAGAGCTCCACTTATACAGTGACCACTTGACTGCTACTTTACTCGAACAGTAAGTATAGGTATTCTCATGTGCTTAGTCAGTAACTTTTGTTTCTGTCTGCTCCTTCTCCTGTCGTTTTACCAATACTGTTATTTTCGCGCCTCTTTCAAGCCCCTGAAGAGTCACAATTTTACACGTTGTTCTGGGTACACCCAGAACATTATCCTCACACGTGTGCACAGGACCTAATTTCTCATTCTGTAGTTAATCAATTCAATCTTTATCTAATTAATGCAAATTAAATCATTCATTTATTCAAGTTGCCAATCATCATATTTACCTATTCTGGCTAATTGTCGTCCTCTAAGTCAAATCCGGTAGTCTCGCAAATCTATGCCCATCAAATTTAGTAATTTCAGTTCATCAGTAGTTTGGGCATTAATTCAGTCCGTCAAAGATTCAGGGAACCAGCTGTCCTGCAGCGTCACCGTCCTCTCCGTCAGCATAACGTCAGGAAATCGAGAAAAGCCAAAAACGAACCAGCCCCCAACCTCTCTATTCTACCATAATTTATAGTAAAATCATTGACAAAATGTAACAAATATTGGTTTCCAGCTCCTCTGATTGGACAATCGAAGATCGTCTGACAGGGTTCTCATGAACTAATGTCTCTTAGATCATCAGTCTTGCTTGTTCCGGTTTTAAGAGGCGTCTTATTGTTCTTCTGAAAAGCTGGCTTGCTTCCCAGGGCGACCTTGGTGGGTACAGTCTGGTTAGGGTCATGACGAGGCCACTGTAGCTGGCGTTAGCGCAGGCAGACTTCACCCAAAACCTCGTGTAGCGTCGACAGTCAAGTTAGGTACCGGAGGCAGCCATTTTGTGGCAGGCCCAAATGGTCAACTTAAGCAAAAGAAACACAAAGCGCAATTAATACATAAAAATAACTAATAAAATTTTATTCCCTCGCTAATACCCATATGTGTATGTATTTATCTAGCAGAAAGCAACACTAAAGCGGTTTATACTTACTGAATAAAGCACAAATCACAAATACATCACAAAAGCCACATATATCATGCAATATTCTAATTGTCTATCATTAGTATGCGTACATAATTTAGTTTACGAATTAATTAAGTCATGCAAAGCAATCCCACGTGTATTTCAATTATTAATAAGTTTGATTAATAATTTCCACTTCAATCACTTAGTTCGATTATAATTAATTAATTAATTTAATTAACATAAACATGCAAAATGGGGAGGGTATACAATTTTTTTTGAATTACCTGCTCCAGCAATCCCCCCTTTGGTGATTTTATCACCAAACCAACCAACCAAAATATTTGTTCTGTCTTTTACGGATTTTTAAAATGTTTTCTTGCTCTTAATCATAATTCAGTCTCACCCACGTCTCCTCTTTTTGCTGATTCATACATTCTCTCCTTCCACTCCTCCAATTCTATCTCCTCAAATTCTCTTTCTTGTTTCTTGTCTTTTCTTCTTAATTTTTCGCTTTTTACTCTTTTCTTGTTTTTATTATTTCTACAACAAATACAACCTAATCTTATCACTAATATTATAAAAATCACACATGTTAATGGAAACAATATTTTACCTATAAATGTACTACCAAGCTTTACTAGGAAATTTTTAATAGCAGCTATTTTCTTTCCGATCTTTTCCCAAACACCTTCAACCTCCAGTGGTACAATTTCATCATGCAATTCAGTAATATTCCTAATATAAATTTTCAGATCTTTGCTTTCGTCAGGAATGTAAGTACAACAATGTTGATCTTTCAGCATTCCACAGACTCCACCCTCTTTTGCCAATAATATCAAGGGCAAGTCGATTTTGCATTACTATAGCACGCATGGCAACCATTTCTGTGTCTACCATTAAAAATCCTCCAGCGGTGCTTGTTGATAAGCGATCCACTACTGTTGAAAGTATTCTAATTTTGTTTGCATTCAGAGATATTCCCACTGCTGGTATCAATGCTCTAAAAATGTCACCTACAATTTCTGTCCAAGATTCTCTCTTACTACATACTAAGTGATTACTTAAACTATGTACACCATCTTCTCCTCTATCCATATGAATTTTTTTCGGAAAAACCAGGCCTACATAACATGTACCATACCAATGGTCTGGCAAATGATAATATGCCCTGTTCCCACAAATAAAATATAATCCAGGAAAGACTGGATCTTTTCCGCCTTTAAATCCCCATCCACCCATGATTCGGTATGTATCATGACACTCACTATTACCTAGAAAATAATTATCATACACAGTTTGATTCCTTCGAATACAAAATTTCCCTTTCTGAGGCCAATCTAAAGCTATAGTTGGACTAGCTTCTCCTTTCAAGTGTTTTTCCCTTTCTACATCCCAGACTGTTTTCTCCACTTTCCCTTCTGCTGCCTTTCTTTGCATTTTCAGTCTCCTTTCTTCAACCATGTCTAAGAATGTCCTTTCCTCTTTCTTCAAACTGCACGACAAATTGTTTCTAAAAATATATTCTAATGTTAGTTCTTTAGTTTCTAAGAAAAATTCACCTAATACCCTAGCAGGTTTTACCTTGTTTAGTTTGTTAAAGGCAGGCACTTGCGCAAAAATGTTATCTACATCTGAAAAATAATATTCTAATTTTCCTGTCTGATAAAATAAACTAGCTATTACACTACATATTATTCCATACGTTGCTGGGAGGTGATGATAAGTCAGTCCTTCAGAAACAGAGGCAGGTAACTGCATGCATACGTAGCAGTCCCTTACATCCATTGTCTTTACATATTCGTACAATAATTTTGAAAACACATTATTAGAAAAATCAGTTATAGACCTGTCTTTATGTAAATAATTGTTATCTATTCTAGTCGGAACTACCTTTTGAATCTTCCCTATATTAGTTTTGTTCTCACTATGTCCTTCTAATGTATCTATAGTGACTTTAAAAGAAATAAGAAGAGCAAGGATGCTTCATAAAAGCATTAATAATCCTGTACAACAACAACACATTTTACACCATCTTTTCATGAATGTACATCTACCTTTGCTACTATCTATGTTAGCCATCTTTGTTAAAAATGGACCGTATCTTTTGACTTAGCCTCTTTCACTTCACAACTAGTTTTCTAACCTAAGGCTCTAACACCTATTTGGTTCCTCCAGTATCTATCTTTTGACTTAATTTCTTATTTTCTTCATCAACAGCTTTCTTGATCTATTCAGTTTGGCATCTCATCGTTCTTCACTTTCCTCTTGTCATCCAAATACAGAATTTCCTGAACTTCCGTTTCTTCTTCTCCAATGTCGGACAAGAGAACTATCAGGATTTCCGATTCTTCCTCTTCTTCAACCACTTTCAGTACAGCCTCCTCTGGATTTCCTTGAATATCTGCCTCTTCTCCCTTTTCAGGAAGAGCCACGTACGTCCATTCCGGTGACCTATACTTCTGGTTAGGTTTCCTTGTTCTTTTACTTTCTTTATTCTCAGTTGTTTCGTCTTCTTTTGATTTTTCTTGACTTGTTACTTCATACACCTGTTCAGCTCTTGGTGAATTCACTCGTGTCAGTCGATATCTCAATTTCTCTATTTTATTGGGCCAAATGTCATCCTTTGCAACTCTTTTTACTTTACTTCCTTTGTCGTTCTTTTCATTCCTGCCAGCTCTCTTTCTTAGAACTCGACCTTCAGGTATTTCATTTTCACTCTCTTCAGACTCTGTCTCAACTTGCTTTGTCTTTTCAACAATTTCCTCTTCCACCACTTGTTTTCCCTACTTCTGTCCCTCCTCGGGTCTCCGACACGCAATCTTCCTGCTGGCTACTTGTCCCTTCACCTAACTGGATGTTGCAGTTCCCTACACCTCCTCGGGGGTCTTCCGCAGAAATCTGTCCCTCTCTCTCTGTACCTGTCCCTTGTTCACTTAAATTTGTTATTTCCGGTGGATTTTCTCTCAGTCTCTCATCTGGTACTTCCTTTTCACAAATTTCTTTTATTGTTTCTTCAGTATCTTTCCCTCTTTTCTTTCTGTGTTCTTTTCTAGAACCTTGCATTTCCTGTTCGTTTCCAGAATCACTGGATTCAGAAATCTGCAATCTTCTTCTCAGAGAGCTACTTCTGGGGACTAAAGTTAGACTTGGTTCTGTTTGCCCCCCTTTCAGAGTTTTCTCTTTTTTTTGACTCTTCATCATCTGACTCAGTACTTGATTCTGATTCATCAAAATATTATTTTTCTGTGCTGTCCACTGGATTTGGAATTCTCAATGTGTGACTTGCATGAATCCAGTTTTTCAGACCAGCACACTTCACAGCTGTTGTCGTGGTCAGAATGACTTGTCTTGGCTTTCCCCACCTTGGAACCAAACAATTTCTTCTTCTGTGGACCTTTATCCTTACCCAGTCACCTGGGCTCAGATCATGGGCTGGCTTCTTTTCAAGTGTGGTGGCATCCGCTCCAACCTGATGAAACACAGAATGAACTGCGTCAGCCAGGCTTTTACAGTATTCCAACACCATGTCATCAGTTATAGTCATCAGCTTGTTGACTAGTATAAATACGTGTCTCATGGCTCGTCCCATGATTATTTCATGAGGACTTAATCCTGTAGTTCTGTCTGGAATTGATCTAATAGTCATGAGTACTAGAGGCAAGACATCAGGCCATTTCATACCTGTGGCTAAACACATTTTCCCTATTCTATTTTTGATAGTACCATTCATCTGTTCAACCACACCAGAAGCCTCTGGTCGGTAGGCACAATGTAGTTTTTGCTGTACATTCAATGCTTCACAAATTAATCCTACAATCTCATTATGGAAATGTTCTCCTCGGTCTGATTCAATTGTCACTGGGAACCCAAACCTAGGGATGAACTCTCTCAACAGTAGCTTGGCTACTGTCATCCCATCATTTCTCCTTGTTGGGAATGCTTCCACCCACCTAGAGAATAGGCAGACCACAACCAAAACATACCTCAGTCTGTTACAGGGAGGCATTTCAATGAAATCTACTTGCATTCTGGTGAAAGGCCCTCCTTCTTGGCCTATTGTTCCTAGACTCACTACTGTCTTTCTCCCAGGATTGTATTGCTGACATATTAGGCATCTTTGACAAAGACTTTCTGCTACAAGTCTGAATTTTGCATTGTACCAGGTCTGCTTAAATTACCTGATCATGGCGTCTCTCCCTATGTGTCCCTGGCCATGATACATCCGTGCCATGGTAGACATCATGCTATCAGGCATAACTGGTCTTCCATCTCGATAGATCCACACATGATCCTTCTCTCTTGGGGCACATCCTGCTTTTATCCACTGTTTCATTTCCTCATCTCCTGCCTCTTCTTGCAACTGTCTTACCTCTTCCCAAGTTCCTACAATGTTAGTAAACATCAATGAGCAAGAAGACATTTCTCTTTCCTTAGCCCGATTGACCGAATTCTGATTACGTGCACAATACTGTGCCATGTCATTGGCATATCTGTTTCCTGTGGCGATATAATCACTACCTTGACTATGAGCAGCACATTTTACAACAGCCAGTTGTCTAGGCAGCTGTATCGCCTCAAGCAACTTCCCAACCACTTCAGCATTCTTAATAGGAGTTCCACTCGAGGTTAGGAAACCTCTTTGTAGCCATAGTTGGCCAAAGTCGTGGACAACTCCAAAGCCATACTGGCTGTCAGTTATCACAGTCACTCTCACACTTTTCCCAATCTTGCATGCTCTAGTCAAAGCCACAAGCTCTGCTACTTGGGCCGATTTTACTCCTTTCAGATAGGATGCTTCTATTACTGCTGTGATTGTGCACACTGCATACGCTGCACTCAGCACTCCTTCATCTGTTCTCAAACATGACCCATCCACGAACATCACAAAATCACTTTCTGGCAAAGGTACATCTTTTATATCCGGTCGTGGTTTTGTAAAAAAATCAAGTACATCCAAACAATCATGATCTGCTTCATCTCTTACTTCCACATTCTCAGCATCAGGCAACAATGTTGCAGGATTCACATTCAAACATCTTGCAAGACTCACATTAGTTGCGCCTAATATGACCTTTTCATACTTAGTCAGCTGACTGTGTGTCATATACTGGGTACGACTCCTTGTTAACAGGATCGCTACATCATGAGGTACTAACACTTTCAATGGATATCCCATCACAATTCCATCACTCTGCTCCAAACTTCGGCAAGTTGCAGCTACCGCTTTCAAACATCCAGGTAAAGCTACAGCTACTGGATCAGGCATTGATGAAAAATATGCAATTGGTCTACTCAATTTTCCATGCTTCTGTATTAACACAGAAAGTGCACATCCATTTCTCTCACTGCAATACAACTCAAATTCTTTCTCATAGTCAGGCATACCTAATGCAGGTGCTTCACACAAACCATCTCTCAATTTTCTAAATGCTGCCAATTCCTCCTTGTTCAACTCAATGGGATCTTTCACATCACTTCTCGTCAATCGTACCAAAGGTTTTGCAATCAAAGAAAAATTGCTGATCCACTGACGATAGTATCCAACCATTCCCAAGAACATTCTCACCTCTCTTTGAGTCATGGGAGCTCTCATTCCTTTTATAATTCTGATTCTGTCTATTGTTATTTTTCTTAGTCATTTCTCAATGTTATGTCCTAAGTACTCTACTTCCTTTTTGCAAAACTGTAACTTTGATGGTGACACTTTAAGTCCTCCATCTGCCAAATGATTTAGCAAGGCTATCGTGTCTACCTCACAAGCTTCACGTGTTTTTGACGCCACCAAAAGGTCATCAATGTATTGAACTAATACTGAATTTTTAGGCATTTCTAGACTCTCCAAAGACGTCTTCAATAACTGATTAAATATTGAGGGGCTTTCTGTATACCCCTGTGGGATTCGGCACCATGCCAAAATACGTTCGCCAAAACGAAACGCAAAAATTTGCTGACTGTCATGGTGCAATGGGATGGAAAAGAAAGCATGACACAGATCAATCACTGTATACCATTCTGCATCATGGGGAATCTGATATAAGATCACTGATGGATTCGGTACAATGGGGCAACATGATACCTGTGGTATCCTTGTTGGTACAAGTAAGACTCTGTACACAATAGTCCAGTTGGTAGTCTTTAATTATAGGTCCAACGAGCCACCGCTCCACACACTCTCACAGAGAAGCTCCAACTGCCATCGTATGGAACCTAACGCAGCATCATTGATGACAACGCATTTAGAATTGAATGATCACGCTTAACAAGCATAGTTAAGCACAACATATTACCTATTTTTGTAACAACAAAATAAACACAAAAAACAATGGAATAAAATAAAAATACACAAACAGTTGTGAAATTAAAAAACATATACATCAACTTCAGAAACAGATGTGAAGTTAAAAAAAACACATACATCAACTTCAGTTAGCTTAACAAAACCATAAATACTCCCAGTACCAGAACATTAATAAAATGATTAACGCAGCTTCCACCGAAGACGTCTAACACTCAAAGACCTCCTCATTTCCTGACCAGACACACTCGTCCCCAGACCAATTTTGGAGGAAGCATTAGAACATCCAGTGGAAAGAGATGAATCCACAGGTTTGTTTGATACCGCTTGTACTTTGACAACCTTACTCATATTCCACCAATGACCACCCTTAACCATTATCGCACCACCACAAACCCTTTCCACACATACAGGCTCACCAAAAGTCACACCACCTTTCCTAACACCTCTTGTGTTCTTAATGTGGACCATATCTCCAGGTGACAGCATTATCTCCTTGGCTGATTTTTTCTGATTATACATAATAGCCATCTTTTCTTGTGCTGCTTTGACACGAGTCTCCAACGCAACACTATCTACATTGGACACAACCTTGTTGGCCACCGTCCTCAACAACCACCCCGGATAAAGAGTAGATGTAGGCACTCTACCCTTGAGTGAAACAAAAGGTGCAATTTTCGTTAAAGAATGTGGTGTGGTACGATAAAACCACAGCATTGACCTGACCGCACCTTCCACATCTAAGCAATTGTGTTTGGCCCACTTGATACACTCCACAACCACCCTATTCATTCTTTCAACCAACCCATTGGTTTGCGGATGTCGAACCGAACTCCTCAAATGCTTCACACCTGACTCATTCAAAAATTCCTTCATTTCTTGATTTACAAATTGTACACCATTATCTGAAACCATAGCCTCCGGGAACCCCTCTCTCATAAAAATCTCTTTGAGAAATAAAATAGCATTTCCAGCAGTAGGTGTCGCACAATACTTAACCTCAGGCCATTTGCTGTGAAAATCCATGAGTACAAAAGCAAAACGCAAATTATGAGGCAGAAAATTAAAAGGACCCGCCAAATCAATTCCAACTTTAAGCCATGGCTTCGTCGGATAGGGAATAGGTTGAAGCGGAGGAGTGACCACTTTCAATCCTTTTTCAGCACCACAACAATTCACACATTGTTTGACCCTACACTCTATGTCTTTGTCCATTGAGGGCCACCAATAATGAAGCCTGAGACGTTTTTTTGTCATGGTAGTTCCAAGGTGACCTTCATGCGCACAGTCAACTAACTTCACCTACCATCCCTCATAATCACACCATCTTCAATAGACAATTCTTCTGCTATTTTCCAAAAAGGCTGAATATCCTGTGATACACACCTCTCTCGAGGCCACCCCTTCACAATGTACTCCTTCACACTAACAAGTGTCAAATCCTCAATCACAGCCTTCTTCCACTCTGCCTCGCTACACGCTTTGTTATCAACAGCATCTACGACCGCAATAAAGCAATCCTCTTTATCATCATCTTGATCCTCAAATACATCTTCAGACAGGGGTAATCTTGACAACAAATCAGCTCTAACATTTTGTTTACCTGGTATATGTCTTGTAATAAAATCATATTGTAAAGGTTTTGTGGTCAGCCTAGCAATACGAGGAGTGGCATATTTTAACCTTTCACCACCCAGAATATATATCAGAGGTTTGTGATCTGTTTGTATGATAAATTTCTTCCCCAAATATACGTTCTAAACTTTTCACACGCCCAGTAACAGGCTAACAGCTCCTTCTCGATCACAGAATAATTGAGCTCTGGATCTCTGAGTACTCTAGAAGCATAGCTAATAGTTACTTCATTCTCTCCTGTCCCCTGAGTAAGCACTGCCCCTAACCCATACTGGCTAGCATCAACCGTGATCACACAAGGCACCGCCGGATCATAGGCTCTAAGAGTTTTGGCATTAAGCATTTCCGCCTTGACCAACTCAAATGTCGCTTGACAATTGTCATCCCAATCAAAAATAACTTTCGATCTCACCATATTAGAAAGAGCTTTCATTTTTGAAGCATAATCAGGTATAAACCGTGAATAAAATTCACACAGACCCAAGAATGAACGCAACTCATCCTTATTCTTTGGACTCGGACATTCCACAACTGCCTTCACCAACCCAGGTCTAGGACTCACCCCATCACCCGAAACCAAATGTCCAAGAAATTCAATCTCCCTCTTCCAGAATTCACATTTATTTTTCTTTACCACAATACCTTTACTCTCAAAGATACCCAAGACTGATCTTAAAATCTTATCATGTTCCTCCAAGTACTTACTGAATATCAAAACATCATCTTGGAAGATGACTACACCTTTGACACCTTGGAGTACAACCTGCATCACTCTTTGGAAAACTGAAGCTGCCGACGCTAACCCAAAGGGCATACGACAGAATTGGAAGGACCCGAAAGGAGAATTGAAAGCAGTATAGTGTCGTGAATCCACATCCAATAGTATCTGATGATACGCAGACGCAAGATCTATTTTCGAAAACCATTGAGCGTCCCTCAATTCTTCAAGTAAATCACCAATCTTAGGAAGAGGATGTGCATCCACCCATATCTCTTTATTGAGACTCCTCAAATCAACACACAAACGAATCTCACCATTCTGTTTTCGCGCAACAACTAACGGACTAAGCCACAAACTGGACTCCACAGGTTCAATCACACCAGCACTCTCCAATCTGACCAATTCATTCTTTAAATCAGCTCTAAGACTAAACGGCACTGACCTTACTTTGTGTTTCACAGGTACAGCATTGTCTTTTACTTTAATCATATGCTTGAAACCCTCAACCTTACCTAGCCTGTCAGAAAACACACTCGGAAACTCTTTTTCTAGACAACTTGAATCCGGTAAATCCTGTACCACTAGTACCTGTTCACTAGTTCCCGGTCTCAGAATCATGCCAAACAGGCCTTGGTGATACCACCCGAGAATATTTAATCCTCGCACAGCAACATAGATTTTCCCATGAATCCTACGATCTTTAAATTGCAAAACATCTTCAATGTGTCCCTCTAACTCTATTTTCCGTCCCTCATATGAAACTGGTTCTCTATCTGGTGGAAAAAGTGTCCTTCCATCCCATGACTTTTTAAAAAGTTCATATGTAATCATAGTGATTCGAGCTCCTGAATCTACTAGTAGCCTCAAAATTACTGTACCCACAGTAATGTCAACATAAGGATCAACACAATCCGAAGGATTCCCAGAAACAACACTCTTGTCTGTAACCGTGACAATCATATCTTGAAAATTTTGCACCATGTCACTTTCACTCAGTGTCGAGCTCAGTGAAGAGAAGGGAAGTAAGGCACACGAACGAGGGGTTTAAGATGGTGGTTGCGTGGGAACGAGATGTTGAGAGAAAAGGGTACAGTGAGAAGGTTTTGTAAATAAGATGGGAAGAAAGAGAGAATGAGGTGGGGGGTTGAAGTTTAAGGCATTCATCACACGGGAGTTATCGCCTGAGAGAAATTGAGAAACACATTTAAAATATGCAATTTGAAGAGACTGAGTTCTGCAAGAGGGAGGAGGGCATTTATTGGGATAAAACATGATGGATTGGCTTTCGAATGTTAATCACTGAAGTAGTGAGGTGCACATTTTTTTTAAAAAGGCATACGCTTTTAGTTACATTTGAATGAGATGTATACACAATGGAAATTAATGCGTGCAATATTGTTATTTTCAGTTACCCCTGACGAAGGGCCCCAGTGGCCCGAAATACATTGGGTTTCAATAAACTGCTTTTGAAGAATCTTGCCTCAGTACGTGTTCTTGCATAGAGGTTCGGATGGCCCATCTGGAACATGAGAAACTTGGGAAATAGCATTCCTAGCATGTGGATTTGAACTGGTTTGAAATGAAAGACTGGATTAAATTATGGAGTACAAGTGAAACGGAATACAATGTGGAAAAAACATTTATGCAACGGCAGCATCGGCTGTGCCATTGGTTTTGGGGGCTACATGATGCCCCCATTTGATGTTGTTTAGTTTAAAAAACGTGCAGTTTGGGCTGGGCACGTCACCAGTGTGCACGCAATAAAAATTGAAGGTTGAGAAACGACAAATTTACTGTCTAAAAATAGGTGTGCAACCCGCATTATATTGATATACTTTCACTCAGTTGCTCATCTTTTATACAATTAACCTTTTCACTTTTGTTCACACCAGTCTGACATACTTTGGCCAAATGCCCAAATCTACCACACTTGTGACACTTTGCATTTTTCCCTGGACAGAACTTGTAATCTTTTCCATGAGGAGGGTATCCACACCTATAACAAATATTCTTCTTGTTGAACACCCCTTTGTCACTCGATTTCGCCCTGTTAGCAGAATTACTATTAACATTTGGAGTAGCAACTACATTTACTAATTCTTTGGATGTGCTGCTCGCACTTAATTCTTTAATTGAAGTCTGTGCCAATTCGACACTTTTTGCTACTTTAATAATCTCTTCTAGACTGGGGTTACCCATAGTGAGTAGTTTTTGCTGTATTTGTTTGTCAGTACAATGCGCAATAAACTGGTCCCTGACTAATTGATCTCTGTATTCCCCAAACTGACATTCCGCACATAGTTTACGTAAAGCGCTAAGAAACGTGTCTACATCTTCACATTGCAACTGCACCCTCTTAAAAAATTTGTGCCTCAGAACAACTAGACTTGGCTGAACATCAAATTTTATAACCAGTTTTTTACCGCTTCCTGATACAAAACCCAATGAGTTTAACAGTAAAAATGTCTTTCGTTCAGCCCTGTAACGTGAGGCACCTATTGCACCAATATACGTTTCAAACGCATCAAACCACTGTCTCCATTGGATCCGAGGCGTACCCGGATTTTCTAAAAAAGGAGGGGGAGGATTCACTGATTGCATGACGACCTAAGACCCTTGTAACTTCCGCCTAACTTCTCTAGGTTGATAGCACAACAAACTCAGTATGTTAGATTTGCCACTATAGAAACATAAATCACATTTTGACAATAAATATATATATATGTTCTATAGTTTTTCCAACTTAAAAACTAGAATGAATTTCCTTAATTGACAACCAGCATAACTGATACTCCAATCACATTTGCCATGTTTTCATTACGCTTTTTGCCGAATACAGTTATCACCAGACTCCAGTCTCAGTTGAAAACGTCTTAGTTTGTTACGAAGACTCCTGTAAAAGCAGACACTTCTCTCTTCCTCCGCTTACCAGAGTCAAGGTACGGTAAGCTCTTACATCCAATTTTAAACAACAAATAAATGTTCACACAGACGCTCGATGTTCTTCACCGTGGTAAAGCAGACACTCGATGCTCTTCACCGCGGTAACGCGCTCGATGTTCTTCACCGTGGTAAGGCAGACACTCGATGCTCTTCACCGTGGTAACGCGTGTAAACACAGTTTCCAATTGGGTGAAGAGAAACGTGCTAACCAATCAATGCACAGTGTTCAAGTGCTGACGAAAGAACTGAAAGGTATCCAACTGGCTGATCCAAACAACGTTTCGCCGAATCACGCTGCAGTGTTCCATTGCGTCATCATTCTTGATGGACTGTCAACGAATGCGGAGCTCTCGCTCAACTGATTTCCGCTTTTAGCCACCACCAATTGCTGTGTGTCGCTCACGCCATGCAAGTCGTTACTTTTAAACGCCAATCGCCACTTCCACTACTCTCCTCATACCTCGAGTACAGACTGCCGCCGGAGAAGAACACAGGCTTCTCACCTATGAAATACTGCCGCTGGAGGAGGTAAAATGCCGACAGGACACAGTTTGACAGCCGCCCAGGAACTGCGCAAGCTTGTAGATTCGTGCCGCAGGTCGTGGTTCGTGGTGCTGGACGTGGTAGGAAAGTGATGTAGTTACTTTTGTTCCTCTGCTTTCAACGTCTTGTTCCTCTTTTCCTTGAATATAATTAACGTTCGTAGTGTTCTCCACTGTTGCAAATACCATCCAACAGCTCCGGTGGCTCGCCCCGTCATCGCCAAAATTTATGTGGTATCCTTGTTGGTACAAGTAAGACTCTGTACACAATAGTCCAGTTGGTAGTCTTTAATTATAGGTCCAACGAGCCACCGCTCTACACACTCTCACAGAGAAGCTCCAACTGCCATCGTATGGAACCTAACGCAGCATCATTGATGACAACGCATTTAGAATTGAATGATCACGCTTAACAAGCATAGTTAAGCACAACAATACCACAATTTTATTCACCTTTCTCAGATCTTGCACTATCCTGAATTTTCCATTATGCTTTTTCAGTCCCATTATTGGTGAATTACATGGACTACTCATTATTTCTCTCAAAATTCCTTGCCTGATCATTTTCTCTATTACAGGAGTTACTCCTTCAATTATCTCAGGTGTCAATTTATATTGCGGGACATTTGGGTATGTTACTCCTTCCTTTACTGTTATTTTTATTGGATCTACATGTCTCATTAGTCCTACATCTTCTCCAGTGAAATCCCAAACTTCCGCTTTTACAGACTGTTTCAATTCTTTACGTAATTCATCAGGGTTGAATACAGCATATGTTTCAGTAACCTCATTTTCTCTGTTAGCTATGGTCATCTTATACAGTACATCATCGTCTGGTGTTTCAAAAGCTATTCCATCCGGAGTACAGAATATAGTGCAATTCATTTTTCACAACAGGTCCCTACCTAATAAATTCACAGAACTGGTGTCGCACACAACAAAGCAGTGCATCTCTGAAAATTTCCCTATGCTAACTTTCACTGGTTCTATAAGGTACGTTTTAGTCTGTATGTTGGACACATAAACTACTTGGATCGTTTCATCCGAGAAAGGAAGATTCTTAATATCAGCTGATCTAACAGTTGATCGAGTAGCACCAGTATCCACTAGGAAAGTAATATTTTCATCATTAACCTTCCCATCTACAAATGGTCCTGTCTGGTCTACTTCTAGAGTTGCGCCAAGTACGCACTCTCCTTCCTCCCTTCGGCACCGTCAATAGCTTTCTTCTGAGCCACTTTCATCGCGTTGCAACCAATACTGCGAAACAGCGCTAGCGCGTGGCAGCTTATTTACCTGTTCTTCATTGTAGAATCCCGATTCACTACTATACTTCTGTGAGTTTCTGTTCTGTGGAAAAGGCGGTTTTGGCACCTGATTCTGTGGGGTAACAACTTGCTGCTGTTGCTGCAGTTGACCACTCACCTCATGCTGCACCTGTGGGTTCAATGATGGATTTTCATTGTTAGTACTTTAGCTTCCTCAATATTCCCTTTATTTTTCCCAGGATTACATTTCGGCTTTGACCCTGCTTGTTCAACTAATTGTGCTTCTTGTCTCTCTGCTACTTTTACCTGTGCCCACATTGCCTTCTCTTTTAGTTTCCGCTGTTTTGCCTCAATCTCATCACTAAAGTATTTAGCGTGTCTCAGTACTTCATCTATTTTCTTATTTTGCCAATCTACCGTATGCTGTTTAATCATTTCACTAATTTCTGGACGTAAACCATTTACAAATCTGTATACAAAATGACTCAAATCCTTTTCACTCAGATTCTCATCTCGGCTAAACTGCTTAAAAGCTAGTATTAGCGTCTCATAATATGCATGTACTGACTCTTTACTGTCTTGATGTGTTCGATCAATTTTTACCCAATCTGTCTCTTTAGGGGGCACTTTGTTTTTCAAAAATACCATAACCTGTTCATATTTCTTCATTACCTCGGGGTCTGGAGCTCCTGTTTTAGGATCCCTAGGATATTCCTGGGTTGGCCAATTTATCATGAGCTTGCACTCTGTCCATAAATCTGCTGGTACTATTATGTCAAATAGACTATTCAAATCAATCCATGGTACTTTAGACAATTTTACAAATCTGTCTACCTGCCTGTACCACTCGACGGGCTTCTCGCGCAGTCGAGGGAAATCATTCGTAAAAGACAAAATATCCTGTCTCGTACATGGGACATGTACATATCATCCTCCTGGAATCTCTCTCATAGGGCATTCTGTCACTACCTTTTCCTTTTCTCTTACAGGAAATGCTGAAAATGTCTTATCTGAGGCATCATCACGTTTTCTATACCACCTGCTTCTCCATTTATCCACATCTCCCCATTTTCTCAATAAAATCATTATGTCCTTAATCTGACCTATTCGTCCTGTGGTGTTCATCTTTTCAATATCTTTTTCGGTGAAATCTACTCGATATGGTTTCTGTAAGGCTTTTACTTTTTCAATATCAATACCCATCTCATTTGCCACTTCTTCTAACCTTTCATGTAAGTTTATTCGCTCTCCAGGTCACACTTTTGCACAAAAATAGTAATTCTTCATCCTGATAAGTTTTCAATTTTTCTGTTGGGATAGTCCCTACCATTAATTCTTCCAATACCATTCGTAACTTGGCCACATCAATTGATTGGGATTCTTTGTCTTTTCAATGCAAGCTTCTTAACCATTCACTTAACTCCTCTGTCGATGGTCCTACTGGCTTCTCTACATTTCCTTGTCCAAAATCTTTTTGTGTTTCTGACATTGTCTCTATCATTGTCATACGTCTCTCTTCACAGTTCTGACCTACAAACGGGTTATTTGAAAAATTCGGTTGAACTATACTCATAGTCTGTCTCCATGGATCCTCATTCTGACTCACTCTTGGTTGTTCAACCGGTTTATTACTTTTATAAGGGACTGTCAAACAATGCTCACTGTCTTTTTGTTTGTCAAAAATAGGCATTACTGGACCTATCGTTACTGGAACAGTTACCGCTTCTAGATTCTTAGTCAATTCTCTTATTTTCTCAGTTAATTCTAGGGTCGTTTTTGCTAATTCTGCAGAATTTTCTCCATCTGTTTTCTCTTCAGACCTCTTTTCTATCTCTCTAATGGCATTGTTTTTACCCAAACTTTGGAACTCTGGTTCCGAATTTATAATTCGTACTGTTTTTTTCATTGGGGCACTTGGAGTTAATATTTCTGGTTCTGGTCGATACGGTGGTGGATTCTTATAGAACATATCACCAAGAACATCATCCTCAGACTCATTCCCTCCATATCCTCTCGACTCCACATTATGCCTCTTTTCTACGCACTTTCGTCCTTCATTCTCTCCTGCAGTTCCTACAGGGAACAAACCCTCAGTCATACTTGCATCCCGCCATCTTCTCATTCGATCATTATGCG
This sequence comes from Triturus cristatus, assembly GCF_964204655.1. Classification (NCBI taxonomy): domain Eukaryota; kingdom Metazoa; phylum Chordata; class Amphibia; order Caudata; family Salamandridae; genus Triturus; species Triturus cristatus. The sequence continues at coordinate 508,869,442 of NC_140579.1, read as the reverse complement.
TTTCATGTCCATATGATCTGCCAAACAGGTACCTATATCCTCTACTATTTCTTTGTCTCTCTCGTTCATGCATTTCGTCTTCCCATTCCGTCAAAGCCTCAAACTGTGTCGGTCTAGGTCTTGGTTCTAAATTCATCATTTTCTCTCTCAAATTTCTCAAAACAGCCAAATTAAATGAACCATGTTCTGGAAAAGCTAATTCTCCATCCTCCTTTGTGTATCTCACCCAATTGTCTAACCAAATACAAGTATGATAGCCATATTTCGCAATCATAAAGGATGCGGGGGTTTTCGGTGGAGGAAGTAACTGTCCTTCCCTAGTTTTGACCGGTTTGTCCTTCTTAAACCACTTCTTGATTCTTCAGAACCATTACTTTTTCTCTTTTTCTGGTGGATCGTAATACATTTTCTTGTCTTCCGTGTATCACTAATCTCTCTTTACAACTGTACCGCTATTCTATCCAATCACAGCACGACTCACACTAACGCACCAATTCAGAGCGTCTACGTCACTGTCACAATCCTCAAATCCCAGCGCGACTCACACTAACGCACCAATAAGGAGCGTCCACGTCACCCTGTATTTCTCCACTCCTAGCGCGGCGTACACTGATGCACCAATCCAGAGCGTTTTACAGTTCTGACCGACTGTCCAATCCCAGCGCGGTTGTTCTGACGTCAGCAGCCGCTGCGGCAGCTCCTGCTCCTGTCTACCCCTCCTTTACAAATCTTCTCAGTAAGTTTTTGTTTCAATTTCTACACTTCTGTTAGTAACAACATAGAAACATCTCCATTGTCCGCTTCGCTAACCAAAGAACAGCAAAAGACCTTTCTCACGAGAATTCCGTCTTTCCCGAGAGCAGCGCTTACCTCTGCCCTACTACGGAATCGTTACTTCCGTTGATAAAGTAGCACACCCCTCTACTTCACCCTTCTAACAAGCATTAGCTAATTGTTTCTCTAATATTTAAGACACATAGTTGGAGACCCAATGCTCCTGAGAAATAAACCCAGAGTTTCGCAATTAACCCAAATGCTATTTCGTTCACGCACTTTCACACTAGAAAATGTAGTACAGGGAGGAGCCAAGATGGCGACCGGAGCAGTCGCTTGAGCGCCCGGCTCCGTCGGCCCTTGGCCTCGGACTATCATCCTGATTCCTATCCTTGCCGATTTTCGAGGTGCAACGCGTGCGACGACGCGCTGACTGCGCCGCCGCTTTCCCGAAGTCTTAGCCCGCCCGGATGCCGGAGTTTTTGGTGCCTTTGTTCCCCGCCCTGGACCCTTGCTCTACTGTGGCCTCGGCCGGCCCCCTGGAATCGTTGCAGTCACCGGACCCGCTGGTGCAAATCTGAGCCCGAGGTCCCGATCCCGCCTCACGCCACGCACGGTCGCCAGAAGAGCCGGGAGAGAGACGCCCGGACACCTCCTGTACCCTGCATCTGATGGGCTGGAGCCAGAGGGTAAGCCCCGGTGTGGCGGGTCTCCTACCCCGCTCTGTGGACCACGCTGTAGAAGGCTGCAGACCCCCTTCTTCTATGGTCTAGTCGGCTGCAAAGAGAGCCTGAGGGAGGGGAAGAGACTGCTGGCTTTCACCTGTTGCGGCGCAGACCTGTTGGGAATTGCCTCCTTGTCACGATCCCCCCCCTGGCCACGGTACCGTTCAACGGTAAAACATGGCGCTGATTGCCTGCTCGCTGCTGGGGGGTGATGCTCCGGTCTCGCCCGCTGCCCGCTTCGCCCTCCCTCTACCAGACTCCAGCTCCCCAGTGCCGTCCCGGATTGCTGCCGTTGGGGGGACGCAGCTTCCGCTGACATACGGCTCCGTTCTGGCTGCCCTGCGGGACTTTCGTCTGCAATTGTGTGTCGGCTTGCAAACGCTGAGTGAGCGGTTCGACTCTACACTGTCTGCTGCGGGCCGTGAGCGCCCCGTTTGTGATCAACAAGACGTGAGTCTGCCAGTGCTGTGGTCCTCCTGCGGGGAAGCAACGACTGGGTATAACGGTGCTACACTGGTGTCTGCATTTGGCTTTCCCGGCGCTCAGGATCAATCGCTCTCCTGCTCAATGGCAGATACTTTGTTTCCCCGGTCATTGCTGCCTGCTTTGTTGTTGCCTGCCTCACCGTGCCCGCAGGAGTTTCCAGCTGAACTACACCTGGCGACCTCGAGGAACTGTTCACGGTGGCCTACGACTCCTTTTATGTGGAACTCATGTACTTTACAAGCCAGGTCTGGATTTTATATGGTGTGCAAGGGGACCTCAATAGATGATCGGCGGCCATTTTGTGACTCTACTTCTCCATCTTCTCCCAAGTGGCCATATTGTCTTTGTCTGTTCGGGATGCGGGGCATTCACGAGGGGGCGGGTCTAATCGTACGCCCGCGATCGGGCCAGGGCTAGATTACTTTCTATCATCATGGCTTCACGGCCGGGCTGGACTGGGACTGGAATTGTCTACTTATGTTGTGCGCACTCGTCGCGATCTGTCTGCCTTCATTTCCGTGGTGTTACATGCTATCTTCCCACGACCGCCTTTGGGTGTAGTGGGGTTTCAGTGTGTGGAGGCTTGGTTGGCCGGTGGTGTCGGGCGCTCCTGAGGATACGTGGGCTCCTCCCCGCCTCCTTTCTTCTTTCTTCTCTTAGTTTCTTTACTCTATTCCTACTTTCTCTCTCGTCTATATTTCGGGTTCATTGGGCGACAGGCACTATGCTGGGGGGGGGGGTAGGCCATAGCCTCCGCATTGGTGTAGGGTGGGGGGGTAATTTACTGTTTCTTTTTTAGTTCTATGGGCCTCTTTCTTTCATGTCTCTGCGCTATACTTGTTTCGATTCGGGGTCCGGGTGTGGGGTGGATTGAGTGGGGGCGGCTTTTAGGGGGTGCGTATTTACTACTGTGATGATCCTGTTATCTAATTGCATCGCCTTACTGTATGAGATTTTCTATGGCTGTTTTAATGATGCTGCTGCTCTCCAGTGTATGAAGCCGACTTGCGGACTCGAATCTCCTTGTTTCTATCCTTTACTGACTTTTTTCCCGATAAAATTTTTTTTGAAAACCTTAAAATTAACCTTCACTTCTCCTTCCCCCGGTGTCAAGGATCCCTCCAGTGTATGAATCCTGAATCGTTGCTAATCTTGACCTTGACGCACAGGGGATGTATTGTTTGTCTCTGTGCTCAACCGTATTGTGGCCGGCCTGATGGTTGTAGGCCCGTATTTGTTCTTTTACTATGCACAAATAAAGGTTTTTAAAAAAAAAAAAAAAAAGAAAATGTAGTACATTCATACATAATCCTGTCTTTCCCGAGAACAGCGAACAGTCTGCCCTACTACAGAATTATGACATACGTTAACAAAGCAGCGCTTCCCTCTACTTTGTCCTTCTAGCAAACTCAGAGAATACCTATAACCTTACCAGTGATAAGCATTATCGGAATGCCAGTTGGATCCCTGGTAGCTAAGACCAGAACTTCACAGGTAACCTTCGCTATCATGCACTCTTCTCTCACATTATAAATGTCTCTAATGGCAACACACGACGATGCTACCGAATCAAACCCAGACAATGCGTTATGCAACTTCAATCGTTACACGTTTTCCCTGTGTACCTACAGGGCAACAACAATTCTGTCTTTCCCGAGAGCAGCGCTTACCTCTGCTCTACTACGGAACCGTTACAAACTTCCGACTTCCTACATCCCAGAAGCCGTGCAAACAACATATAACTCGACGCAACTCAACATAGAGTGTTAGTACATATAGCAATACCAATCAATAACCAATAAGCAATAAGCAATGTACAAGCAATAATCACCAAACCAAAACAATAACAACCATCATTCTGCTACCAGAAAAACTGCTGCAGCGTGGAATACAAATCCCTCCTTCCGTCACAGACCAAAGATCTCACAAACACACACTAACCATACATTCGCTGGTGGGGCCCATAACACCAACATTCACTCACCATCAATCTGTGTTTCTCGGGAGGCGATTATCTTCCAAACGCTGACATGAAAGGAATTACCTCTTTAACCTAGTGAGCAACAAATCTACACAACCTTCTGATACTCATTAGGCCCTGAACGTCACCCTTAGTATTCCTCTCATAAATCGGGATGGATCAGTTAGTTGCTGGTTTAGGTTGACTTCCAATTCTTTAATTTACCTTTAAATTAATATATTTTCAATGAATAAACCACCCAACTCATTCTGTAGTTAATCAATTCAATCTTTATCTAATTAATGCAAATTAAATCATTCATTTATTCAAGTCGCCAATCATCATATTTACCTATTCTGGCTAATTGTCGTCCTCTAAGTCAAATCCGGTAGTGTCGCAAATCTATGCCCATCATATTTAGTAATTTCAGTTCATCAGGAGTTTGGCCAATAATTCAGTCCGTCAAAGATTCAGGGAAATAGCTGTCCTGCAGCGTCACCGTCCTCTCCATCAGCATAACGTCAGGAAATCGAGAAAAGCCAAAAACAAACCAGCCTCCAACCTCTCTATTCTACCATAATTTATAGTAAAATCATTGACAAAATGTAACAAATATTGGTTTCCAGCTCCTCTGATTGGACAATCGAAGATCGTCTGACAGGGTTCTCATGAACTAATGTCTCTTAGAACATCAGTCTTGCTTGTTCCGGTTTTAAGAGGCGTCGCATTGTTCTTCTGAAAAGCTGGCTTGCTTCCCAGGGCGACCTTGGTGGGTACAGTCTGGTTAGGGTCATGACGAGGCCACTGTAGCTGGCGTTAGCGCAGGCGCACTTCACCCAAAGCCTCGTGTAGCGTCGACAGTCAAGTTAGGTACCGGAGGCAGCCATTTTGTGGCAGGCCCAAATGGTCAACTTAAGCAAAAGAAACACAAAAGAAAATTAATACATAAAAATAACTAATAAAATGTTATTCCCTCACTAATACCCATATGTGTATGTATTTATCTAGCAGAAAGCAACACTCAAGCGGTTTATACTTACTGAATAAAGCACAAATCACAAATACATCACAAAAGGCACATATATCATGCAATATTCTAATTGTCTATCATTAGTATGCGTACATAATTTAGTTTACGAATTAATTAAGTCATGCAAAACAATCCCACGTGTATTTCAATTATTAATAAGATTGATTAATAATTTCCACTTCAAACCATTAGTTCGATTATAATTAATTAATTAATTTAATTAGCATAAACATGCAAAATAGGGAGGGTATACAAAATGTTTTGAATTACCCGCTCCTGCATGTGAAGGTGTGGGAATCCAAGGTGTGTTCAAATCCTTGTTCTTGGCTAGTCCAAGACAGGAAGTCTGTTGCACAGTTTCATTCAGAAATAGCATCTGCTGTGGGATGAGGCATGCTCTAAATAGTGCTTCTGTTCCCTGAACTTTCCATTCCTTAGAACCCCAGCCCAATTTTGTGTCAATGGTGTCGTTCCACAAGTCAAAACCCTGTTCGGACAGTTGAGAAATAAAGGATGCAGAACATATCTGTTTGGTGTTAGTCAGCATATTTTTCTGGGCAGGTGCAACCTTAAAATAATATGAGGTTGGGTCAGAAGTGTTAAACCCTGAAAAATAAGAAAACTTCTGTGAAAAAGTTTTTGAACTACCTTTTGGTGGTGTTGGGCAATGTTCCCATTGGTGGTATGTGAAAACAGTTTGTGGGAGACTGGATTTGTGTAAAAAGTGATGACCATAATGATGGTAACAGAACATATTGTTATAGTCTGATGTGTCATCTAACATTTCAGTGCTTGAAAATGCAGTGGATTGTTCTAAATCGGACAACATATTATTTACAGTTTCAAAATCCCAATTGTCAGAAAAGGTACTGGAGGTAATGATATAATTAAGAGAAATTTTAATTAAATGTGGTATTATCAAAAGTTCAGTAGTATCAAACAGCTGTAATGTTCACGGAAAGCAAGTCTCTTTATTCATGATGAGACGATGTATGAGGTTTCAGGACCAAGTTCACATTTGATACTGCAGAGCGTTCTGGGAGATATTTTCCATTAATGAGTAAGCAAGAGACAGTCACTAGGCCAATCCAGAACAGAAAAAACAGTATTTCAGTTATTATCCAGAGCTGGAGCCAAGGTGATACTAAGTAAGTCTTTTTCAGAAAAGTGTAGAAATCACAAATTTTTTGCTTGCGGGAAACTGGAGCTGGCATTGTCTCAGGTTAACTGGGATCAAGAGAGAGAAGGTATCAAAATCGATGAAGTAGCCAGATGCAGTTCGATCTATCTTTGGTAGCTCACCAAGTTTTGTTGAACCGGTAGACGTCTCTTGTTGAGGCATATTGATGTAGACATCGGTATTAGGTCGAATTGATATTTGTTTTTCATTTGTATTGTGAAGTTCTGTATCCGCAGGAACGAGTTCCATTTCATTGTTGGGAATTCCACTATTTTGTATTGGTGACTCTTTGAATGTATTGAGTCTTTCTGTCTGAAGTTCCTCTATGGTAGTGAGAGGAGAGCGTAGGCTACCCAGGAGCCCACGAGGCCTACTATTCAGTATTGGCCACATAGTGTGGTTTGATCAGATCAATGGTAATGAATCTCCATTCTTTTTTGCCGGCAAGAGGCGGAAGAAGTACTGTTCTTGTTCCTTTGACAGCCAGGACAAGTACAGGCTTTTTGCATGATGGTCCAACTTCTTTTTTGTCCTTGATCTTTTCTCTGACCAGATCCCTGTCTTTTGGGATCCAGACAGGTCTTGCCATGACTGATTTGACTTTCCCAGTGGCGGTGCATTTTACTTGCACGATGCGTAGTAGTGCCCGGGATTCATTCAGATCCTGTAAAACAGCCAAACGTTTATTGATATCAAATGGTTTTTCATCTGCCACTGTGCTTTCATAATCGAGATCAGATACCCACATTCTTGTCCCAAATATGACCTCATAAAAACTTCTTAGCATGTTATTGAGGGCTTGTTGTACCCCATATAAGTGATTGACCCAACTACCTCCTGAACCTAACACTCTTGCTGTTAAAGATTGCTTTAAGTCTCGGATTTTCCTCTCCACGACCAAATTTCCCTCTGGATGGTACGGAGAGGAGTACTGCAATGCTACACCCAAACATTCCATGACTCCCTTGTAAGCCCTAGAGCTAAACGCAGGGCCACGGTCAGAATGTACTGTGCCAACTGCGTCTGTCCCTACAAAGACTTGCAAATCTTTTATAACAGTTCAAGCGTCAGCCGAGCGCTGAGGCCATACCCATAGGATTCTAAAGTATGAATCCACTGCCACCAAGATATACTTGCAAGCCCCATCTGATTGTAGAGGGCCACAGTGGCCCAAATAGAGACAAGCAAGTGGTCTGTCTGATATTAGTAAAAGGTGTCTGCGCTGGACGCACCACGGTGGAACCCTTCATCTGCTGGCAGATGTTGCATTTTAAGACAAAATTCTTCATCTGTTTAGTTAAACCAGGCCACCAATAGCATTGTTTCAGTAAAGGAACTGTTGCGGTAATTCCTGCGTGTGTAGAACCTAGACCCTCGTGTGCAGCTAGTTTTAAGCCTAATCTGCGATCCATGTTTGGTATTACTCTATCTCCCACTCCTGGAATCTGAGTATATGGAATGTTGTTTGCATCTAACTTGTAGGAGTACTTGAGTGGAAAACCTTTCGGTAAGGCTAGGCTGTTTATATGTGAAGCAATGACAGATGCCATTGTCTGTCTGTCTATTCTCGTTTTTGAACAAGTGATTGCAGCTACGGCAGCAGTTCGTACTCCCCCCTTCGCGGCTTCATCTGCCAATTAATTCTTTCAACATGAACACCATCATGTTGATGATTCAGCGCGTGTATTGCGTGAGCTCTTGGTAGTTAGTTTTTCAACTCAGTTACCTGTTCCCATAGCAACGTATGCTTAGTTGTGCCACCTTTTTAGTCTTTAAACTCAATTTTTTACCAGTAGTGAAGATATTCGTTGTATGACTGGACACATTAAAAAGAATTGCACACAATCAGTGTGGGGAATTCTCGATCCTTATTTATGTGTGCCAATATTAGGGCTTTTAATTCTGCCAGCTGAGCCGTGCAGGCTCCTAGAGACTGCGTCTTCGTATTTGCTAGGATGGAACTTGCCATTCAACATAGGACCCTTTACAATTACACATGAGGCGCTGTACTGCTGTTTATGTCCTACGGCCGGCTGAGCAGACACGTCAATGTAAATAATATATTCATACTGATTTAGAGGCATTATTTCATTTGGTAGAGGATATTGTTTTTTTTTTCTTAAACTTATTTTTATTGATGACAAGTTAAAACAATTCATGTACAATTCCAAACTATATGTTACAACATTAACATTTACACATTATCATGCAGTGCGTAACTATCCCTAACCTCTTGCCATGCATAGTTTCACATAACCCTCTAGTACCACTGTTAATCAATGTCAGAATCAGCCTCTTGTGCTGCTTGAGATGGCTCGCAGATGTTCTATCTATACTCGTTCCATTTACCCCATGGTAGAGGATATTCTTGTTCGTATTAATGGAATGCTTGTATTTTTAAACTAGGGTCATACCTGTATTCTACATCTGTTGCAGTGAGAGAATTAGCCCATGGTATCCATCTTGGATGTAAAGCTTTAGCATTAGGAACGCTTGCCTTTGTAGCAGCCTCTAACGCCGGTACCGGAGTTACAACAATTATTCGTTTCCCCTGAGCCAGGGCTCTTTCTCTTACTACAGCGGTCTGTACTACTGTCAGTAATTTTTCTGTGGAAGCAATTTGCATTTTAGCGTTTGTGTACAAGTGTGATTTGTATGCTATAGGTACTGTTTCCCCTTCATTGAAGGTTAGGTAAGTGTACCCATCTTGACCCGCTATACCACGGATTACCAGGTTGCAGACTTTTTTGCACGTCTGCAAGTGTTTTGAAGCTATCATGTCAGCTGGTAGGGAATGAAGGATATCTGTGTGTTCCTGTGTTCAATGTCTAACTGAGAAATCAGGTCTTATTGAGTCGTACAAAGGTTTTACTTTTTCTGCGTGATCTTAAATGTATGTTCTGCCAAAATTTAAAAATCCCAATATGGATTGTAAGTTTTTCAGCCATGTAGGAGGTTCGAGCAGTGCACACTTTTCTAAAAAGTTAGCTGCCAGGCTTTTACCTTCACTTGATAACTCGTATCCCAAAAATAGGACATTGAGGTGGGCTATTTTCGATTTGTTAAAGTTGAATTTCTAGCCCTCAGAGGCGAACCCCAAAATCATGTTGCTCTCCCCGGCCAAGTGATCCTTTAAATCGTCATCCATCAAATCAATATCATCTACATATGAAAATGCCTCTTCATCCAAATTCTGAAGTAATTTTGTTACCCTAGCGCTAAACAACCCAGTGCTATTCTTATACCCTTGAAGGAGTCGACAAAAGTGACGCTGCGAACCTAGCGCGGAGAATGCTGTCAAATACCTGCTTTCAGGCACCATATTTTGGCAGAAAAACCCATTTAAGATATCCAGTATTGTTTTGTATTTATTCCACATGTTATTCATTAATGCGGCACTATGTGCATTTTGTACTGCAAATGTTTTAGTGCATGTGTTCAGATGTCTGTAGTCTAAAACTAGACAGTATGAATTATCAGGTTTCATTACAGGAAACAAAGGATTATTCATTGGAGAGGTGCAAACTTCTATTACACCCTGGTATTCAAGTTGATCTAAGATCTCCCTGACCTGTTTTTTTGCAACTTGTTTTATTGGGTACTGTCTTTGTGGAGTTGGTGTCGTTTTCACTGGGATTACATGGTGTGGTGACACAGCATTCCACCCAACATCATTGCGATATAGTGCTGGAGCAAGGGCTATAGCCCACTCCTGCGTGTGTGTATGTTTTAAGTAAATTGGTATGAGTTCAGAAAAGGACAGTAAGAGAATCGTTTCTCCCTTTGGGCAATTCATAACAATTTCAGGCGGCCAATCTTTTTCAGTTAAAATGATGTCATGGCCAAAAGTCAGGAACTCCCAAAAAAGACCTTTACTTTTTCTGGGTTTGTCCCTCTCCACCTGGAGTGTTATCTCATGTAACCTATGTGAGACACTTATCCGTGTATCAGATGTTTCCACCGTGATAGGTTTATTCAGCTCTGCTGTCACCAGAAATTCCATCAGATTCTGGCAAGCTATTGTTACTTCTGCTGCTATGTCTGTCATCGTCAGAGCCCATTCCACATTCAGACGTTGAGTCCTCAGAATTCTGGACATCTCTAATTTTAAGAGCTGCTACTTTCTTCTTTTTAAATTGAGGTTTTGATTTTGGCTTCTCTTCTTTTTTGGAAGTATAATCTGAATTGCGTGGCGTGTTTCTGGACTTTTTACGCTCGCCTTCTCTGTGTTCTGACCGTCCTTCTCTCTCAGAGATTCTTGGTGAACCCTGAAAGGAATGAGAGGAACATGTATCAGTATCCTGATACCTGTCAGGTTTTTTTATGTTATCTCTATTCCTAAGGTTGTATCTCCTTTCGGATTGCTCCTGTTGAGGAATACCCACTCCTGGATTGAGATCTATTTTCTCGAAACTTTTGTTTTTTATCGTTATTATCCCATTTCTTCTTGGAAGAATCAGGTGCTTGCTTGATGTTATCCTTTTCAGGACCTCCCATGTGTTGAGGTTTTTATTGGTCTCACTCCCAAACTATCTCTACCTAATTCTGCATAGGTGTCTTCAATAATTGTAGGTAATTCATGTTCCTGTTGTAAAGAAGTGAAATCCCTCAGGTGTTGGTGTATAACCACTGCTGCTGCCTCCCCTTTAATATTTGCTACTATTATAGCTTATACCTGGGAAAAATTACCTAATAATTTCATCCCTAAATTCAGAGCAGATTCTGCTCCATACTCAGTTTGTATTTGTCTTAATACGTCTGGTATTACTGCTAATGATGAGATACCATGAGTTCTGGTATATATGGCAGCGAAAACTGTACCCAGAGTATTACAATCCTCTATTTGGGGAGCTATCCCTATTGGCAAGCAGATTGTTAACATTCTGTGTTTTTCATGAGGGCTTGTGTGTGGAAATACTGCCTCTAGCGGTGTTATATTTTTAGCTATCCAGAATGGCATTTCCTCACATTTAGTGGGCATCTTACCCATAACTGCATGTAGCGTTTGTGGTGTTATTTTAGTTGTAGATCCCTGAATTTGCCCTGTTTGTGTAGCCCTTGTTGGCTGAAGTGTGAGTGTTCTCATCACGAACTGTGTCAGGTTTCTGTAAAGTTTTCTTATTTCTTTATGAAGTGGACGTAAGCCTGCCACTGGCATTAAGTCAATGTCTGGATGTGGTGTGTAAGCAGCTAGAACCTGCCAAGTGGCTCCATCTCTTCTGTACGGACCTAGTCTTAGTTTGTCTTCTGTGTGGGGGAGGGTTCCTTTAAACCAGTTTATGTGCTCCCGGAAGGTGAGCGGAACTTCGATGTCCTCAAACAGACAGTATTTATTCGGTGGTTCATCTTCAGTGTAAGAATGAAATGTTTTTGATTGTCTAGCTGTTGATGGAAATTTAACCCATGAATAGAGTACCTCTGTTCTATATGATTTGTGTGCCTCAATAACAAATGTGACTGTCACACCCCTAGCTGAGACTCCATAGTCTGCTAGTATTAAAGTAAGGGCAGTTCTGACATTTTCTGAAATGTTAATTTCCTCTTATAGTTCTTCCTCAACTCCTGCACCCGCATGTAGTGTTGGGGCAGCATCGCCTTCTTCAGTCATTGTTGAAAAAGTTTCAAGGGTACTGAGATAAAGGTTTTATGCACAATAGGAACTGTTTGGCCTTCAATCTTGATGAACCTACAGCCAGTATATAGAAAATGCCTACTCAGCTGTGGCGTATAGTTCCCTTCCCACTCCAGACATCACTGGGGAAATGTGAGTAGGGGTCTCTGAGAATAGCACAACTGAACTAATCAGATTTGACTGTTAAATAAGTATCAAAACAACATTGGCGGCGCCATGTCATGTGGTTCCCATAAACCTATATAGGATCTGCATGTTTAGACAACATACACTGTAGGATTGGTGTCTGGACTGACTCTAGACACCCCCACCGGGTGTTTGCCTGTATACCAGATAGCTCACAGTGCCACTAGAAACCCCTCTTACCAAGGAGAGAATAGTTCTTGGCAACTATCGAACATGACAATTCTAGTCCCTCAGAATCGTGGGACAGTGTGATAATTTTCACTCAGTCACTCGTGCTCACTTTGTCTCAGAGAGATACACAGAATAAACGATGGGGACGTTTTCCAAAAGGCATTTATTGAACCAGCGTCATTCTAGTGTAAAAGAGGTGTCCTGAAACAACAATTAGAGAGAAAAAGATACGAATAATTAGAAGCACTAACAGAGTAAAAAGATGGTATTTTTCTATCACCGTGCTAAAACAATGAATACAGGCAAGTATATAAAATACATGACAGTAGAATGCATACCCCTACGATGCAACCCTGACTAGATGTACCTAAGTGTACCTAGCATGTATGTGGGTGTAACAGCCAAGAATCCCTCTAGGATAAAGTCAACCCCATTACCTGAAGTGAGAGACTGTGGGACCCCGTCTTGGTCTTGAGATGGACACCCCGCAAGGGATGTCGGACCAATGCAAGCTGGAGTGTCTGCATGCAGGAAACTCAGCGTCTATTGTCAGTGTGTCGGCATGGATGTCCTTTTCTCCTCAGACTACCTCAGTAAGAGATGATGTTTATACACCCAAAGTGGTACCCACAGGGGTTCTACCTTGCTTGTGATGTCAGACGTAGGATGATGGAAGGAATGACCCTTATACGAAGGTATTAAACAGGGGATGGTAGCCCTGCTGAGTTTCCAAGAATCCTCATGCATAATGGATGAGGCTAGTTTTCAGGGAAAACCCCACGTCCTGTATGCAGTACCATAACTAGGTAGAAGGTCAGTCCCAAAAACCATTATGTAGTGTAATGGTAGGGAGAATATAGGTGAAAGGTTGGATGACTACCTGAGCCTATATTGGGGTACCTATATGGAACATATAGGTTCTACATGTTCCTACAACTGGCAACGCCAACCAAACTTCTGTGAACTCATGCAAAACTCTCCAGGCCACCGCAAGCACCTGTCTCAAGAGGCAGCTGTACACAAATACCCCTGCATACCTGTCTCAACAATGAGACCAACATGAGAAATACAAATTTCCACAGGGACCAAAAGCTAATTATTGGGCCTGGGTGGGTGGAAAAACACCAAATAAACCCTGCCCCCAGTCTCCAGGTCACATGTACCTAAAATGGTGGCAGGGTGCACAATTTACTCACTTATATATCCTTGGGCTATTTGGGCTAATATCTAGCCCAATACACAAAATGGCAGTCGCTGGACTACTCCACTCTTCCAAAAAACCCCAGGGGGCAGACCTCCCGGTTGTCAGCTGACACGCAAACCACCACAGGGAGAGAGGGTAGCACAACAGACCACTGACCACTTTTGTGAAAAAAGCCGCTTTATTGAAACTGGTGCACATCACAAACTTTACCTGGGCAATCCGCCTTACAAAACCAAAGCCTCATTATACATCAAAGGAACTATCAAATTTCTTATTCCCACCCCTGCTAACCCCTCCACAAACCACACCCTGCAGCTATCTCATTTGTACTAAAGTACATTTCAACATTTTTCAACTTTAACTATCCCTTACAGCCTATGATAGCATGTATCAACCTTTAAAAAATAAAATCTTCCCATAATTAACCTTAAACTACCTATCTACCCTCTGTTCCACATATTTCACCAGCTGGCAATGCCAACCAAACTTCTGTAAACTCCTGCAAAACTTTACAGGCCTCCCCACCCTTCTTTGCACATTAACCTTGCCCCCTTAATCTCCTGATGTTCAAAGTCCTGGCCAGCACTTCCCTCAATTCCAACAAATAAAGCTCCACCCTGATGAATGACAAATGGACACCATCACCCCTAAATACTCTCTGCTTTCATATTTAATGCCTGAAGGAGAACTACACCCAAAATCCATCCCTGTTGATTTTCCTGAATGCCCTGTCAGTGACTGATGTCTTGCTGGCTCTCCTCCAAATCCCCCTTGGCATGAACTCTGTCCACAAAACAAAGCACCCAGCCCACTGGGTCTCAATCTGAAGTAAATCATGCTTTGTAGCCCTCAACTGCACCACACATTTTTCTCTCACTAAGTCTTTCTCCCCCAAATGAAGAACCAATACGTCCAGATACCCGTCGGCTTCCAGCATACCATTTAAACCCTGCACCAATTCCCCCCAACACATGCCCCCTTTCCCTTCCACGCCTCATAGTCTTGCTCCACTGCTTGTCTCTCTGCCCATTTCATGATGGAGTAGCCCACCACCCAAATTGACATTTCCTCAGACATTGGGCCTGCGACTGGACCTGTAATCAACAAAACAGTTGTTCAAATTCACACCATAATACTGTCTACACTTCACTTATCCCTTGTGGCTAGCACATTTTGCCTGAAGCAATTTGAAGACCAGTGCCCCAATTGCATGATATCTTCTCGTGCCCAGCACTTAATTCCCGCTTCCATGCCAATGCTGAAAGAATGGGTATCATACTCTCCTGGTGGAAATTCTGCTGCCGCAAGCGCCTTGCACAGGACTGATAATATCTGAAATGCAGTGACCCTCTTGCATACCTTGCACCTGGAAACCTCGCTGCTAAGCAATCCACAGCATGCGGACCAATGGTCGCCCCATACTACTGGGAAATTACCATGTGAGTGTAAAGAATGCAGCACTATGCTCCTATCCCATGAGCACTGATCTGCCTTTGAGCTGCACAGCCCCACCTCTATTCTGTCCTTCCTTCTTGGGACCTACTCCCACCCAACGTCTTGCAAAACAAGTGCCACATCAACAGCTTACTAAATCACCAGACCTGACCTTTTTACTCTTGCACAACCCTCAAGCATCCTCTGGCCCATCTCACCTGAGGACAGGGCACAGCTCCACAACAGCTTTCCCATAAAGGGCGATCCCCACTATCTTCCCAGCTATGGAAACAAGCAACAGGTTAATCTCTTACAAATCTAAAGTAAATTGCACCACATCATCCGAATGCAGCCATCCTTCCTCCCTGCACCCCTTAAGTAAAATAATGGGCCCATGCCTTTCTGTGCGCCTTTCTAGTTGATTGAGCAAGTGACCCTACTACCACTTATAGTGTCCTGAATCCATGATCGACCACAACTACTCCGGCATGGGTGTCTTGTACCATTTTGGCCAACCCAAGGAATCTCCCCCAATGTGAATGAAACAAATCATCCATAATGTCATTGTCTAAACCCAGGAGGTACTGTGTTCTGAAAGAAATGTCATGCCTCACGCAAGCTAACACAAAAGCCCACAGAATCTACAATACCTGCGTGTCCCTAGCCGCACTATTCACAACCTGTACATCCGTCATGCTGTCGACCCTGTAAGTACCTTTTTATGAGCCAATTCTGTTCCCTGCAACGTGACAGCCACCACCAATGGGAACAACTCCAAGGAAGAAATTCTCCCGCCCCCCTGCCTTACACTGTGCTGGCCATTCCTCTACGCACCACCTTGATGTCCAGACCTCCTGCAGCATTAGAAAACATTTGTACCTCCCAGTCCATATCTTCTTGCTGTGCTAACAGAATCCCATTGAAGGAACCCAGGACAAAACACCACATCCGAAGAACTTCCTTGACGCCTGCCGAGACCCTAACATGAGTGTGAGGTAGCAAGAGGCCCAAAATCACCAAGCCCAGTCTCCTACAGAAAGTTCTACCCGCTCTAACCATCTTGCCGGCAAAATGTAAGTGCCCCAGCAACACCTTAATCTCCCTGACTTTCACCTTTTCCTTCTGCAACATGCCATCCAACAATACCTACATTGTCTTTTTTTTAATCTGCAGCAATCTCAACTCTATCCTTTGTGAACCAAGTTCAATCCACAGAAAGGAAAACACCATACCCGGGCCCAATGTTTTTTCCTAGTGCTAGAGGCACCCCAAGATCACTCATGAGCTCTTGGAAGCTAGCCAGCATCCTCTGGCAGTCCGTGCACACGAATGAGCAGTCCATTGACAGTGCCTTGTCAACGTACCATTGCCCCTCAAATTACATGCTCAATCTTGTAAAATCATCTGGCTGCACAGGAAGCACAGAAAGCTAACATCATGTTGCACTTAGCCCTTAGTGTGCCAGGGCCCCCGCCACCACCAGTGACATGGCCAAATCAACCTAGGAGTAGGGCACCAATGCCATATCCTCTGTGATGAAATCCTTCACTGACCTCCCTTCTGGCTAAGAAAGGTGCTGTATTAAACAAAAATTCTCTTCCTCCTTTTCAGGCATCGCCCCAATAGGGGATACGATCAAATGCTTCATTGTCAAATCCTGAAAGGGGGCCTCCATCCTGCCTTCCAAAACCTCCTTATTCAATTTGTCTTGCACTACCGGTTTGTGTTCCTTAGTAGACCTCAAATTGTCTGTCTACCTCTAGACCCAAGGACCCTCGTACCCCTAAAGGAAACCCAATGTGAACCCCTCCATCAATGACCGAGCCTCCTCCGGCCCATTGCAAAAGCGTAGCTAGTACTCCATACTGTCCGACTTAACCAAAGTACGAGCCTTTCGCACAAGATCCCTGTGCCCCTCTACCCCCTCTATTGCCGTAAGGCTGTTGCTGGTGTTGTGAGTGCTGGCTCTTCGCGTACGGCTGCTACTGTTCTGAATTTCACCCCTGGTGATCCCCTGTGGCTCTGAAACAAAAAGGGCATGTCTGCCTGCACACTTGGAGCACTCATATCTAAACTTAGGGGACTCCCGACTGCACATACCCTTGTTAGAATTCCAGCATGTACCCCGAGTTGTGCTCTGTCCCTTGGCTGAAGCACCCACCTCTACCCGGGTGGGTGCCCCTGAAAGGGCTGGTAAAATATTGGCAAACCGCTAGCTGTAAAAATATTCTTTCCCAATTTAGCAGCACCCATGGTATGCTGCCAAAGATCGGATTTCAATTCACCCTACTTAGCTTCCGGGTCCTATGCCAACCATGCCCAAAGTTCCTCACATACTGAGCTCAGGAGTATCCACCCCTCCCGGAATCTGGGCCAAGTGTATCGTGTCCATGTATTTGAACATGGCCACGCAGCACTCCAGGAACTTCTCGCAATACACGCTGGTGCAAATGAGGAACGCGGTGGTCCAGTTTTCAATCATCAATGGGAACTTTGGCCATTTGGCCAGATCATACTCCTCTTTAGACCCCTTTTTAGCTCTCGCGTTCGAATGTGGTAGCTTGAGCATCTCAACATACTCCCATTTCCAGATTCTCTCCTTGGTGGCCAACATCAAGTGTGCTCCCAACGGCTTCGAGTCAACCTCTTGATTCTAAGCTCTTTGCTCTCTAGACCCTCCTTCTTATCCCCATCTCCTCCTGCACTCATCTCACTTTCCACTCCTACCCTACTACCACCTGTGCCTCTTGACTCAGTGCCTGGTGCTCCCTTCCCGCCATCTTACAGTATGACTGTGTCTACCCCTACATTTGCAACATATTTCCCCTTGCACAGCCACCCCCTGTGTCCACCCCCCACATCCACACCTGTGGACACCATCACTGGACCCATGCCAGTGCCTTAGCCCTTACCTGGCACAAAGGTCAGTGCCCGTACTGCTGACCGGCGAGTCTCTACAGCCATGCTCAGCCAATCACTTGCTCCTGTAACACACTGGACATGACATTAGCAGAAAGTCCAGCCCGCAAAGTCATCTGTACTGCCAAGGTCTCCCAGTCCAGCATCTTGCCTTCCTCAAGGTGGTCCCCATCGTAATCAAACTGTGTGACCCTCATCCCCATGAGGTCATCCAACCGGGCACAGTCAAGGCTTGCACACACTCCCTGATGTGATATCGTAACACTTTTATTAGTCAGTGGGTGACATACGGAGTCCAGGGGGTCAAAAGAACCCCTCTGTACTGCTCTGCCAATGCCACCCCCGTTCTACCACGCAGTGCTGGAAAAAGGCCATCCATGACCTTCCTGCCAGTTGGGCCGAAGAGTCCATTCTGGACCTTCTTCTCTCAGCCTCGTAGAGATCCCCCGACACCAGTCGGTGAACTACTCTAGACCCAGCCATCTCTTAGCCTAGGGTTCTCGAGCTGTCCGTAGCTCTATCAAGTCCGGATACCTGCACTGCTCCTTGACCTATAAAAAAAAAGACAGGACTGGTGTACTGGCCCCCTGTGCTTGCCGCGACTGGCCCCTGCCGCCTATCAGGTCCTATGATCAATTGTTTCCTCCTGCCTCTATTAGCGCGTCCCCCCTTGCCTCACAACCCACCCCAATGTCTCCCAAACCACGCTGCGTATATGCCCCGCCATACAAACACACCCGTTTTTCCCCTTCTTCCCTTTCCTCCTCCTCACCTCTCCATTTTAACATGACCACCCAAAACACAGATGCAGGGCCACCAACCTGCCAATCTCCCCTCCCTGTGCATTCCCCTGCCTGTCCTAGGGACACCCATACTAGTAGCACACCTGTCACATCCCCCTAACCCTCTTCCCCCATGGACCTCCCACTGCCCATCGTGACTGGAGCTCCTGCAGGGCCCTCTGAAGATGCTCCCATTTCCTCAATGACCAATCCTGCTCCTCTTCCCCGTCATTGCCCCTTTCTCAAGCTGCATCTACAGCTTATAAGGGCCGTCAACCCCAGGGCACTCCATAAACATAATTTCCTCCCTCCTTGACTCTACACTGTCCCCCTGGAGCACCAAACTTGCTTGTATTGCCCCCTCTCCTGTCTTCACAGTGTTTTTCACTCTTTTAAAGCCAGCAGGCGGCCCCTCTGATGCTCCCCGCCACGCCTCAACTTCAAAGTCCCCCGAGGCCTGAATGCAAACTGTCCTGTCATCAGGCCCCCCCAAACCCCCTCGCCTCTGCACCTGCTCCTGCTCAGCTTCACGCTTGCTTTATTTCTAGCCCTTTGCAGAAGCCCCGTATACTGCCCTCCCTGTTTCCTCACTACCCTCCCTCACTAACAACAAAAAAAAAGCAGTGTGACATAGCCAGTACTGGGCACGTCATAGTGCTTTTTCTGTTGAAAAACTTTCAGACATACTGCACAGCAGTCGCTCTGCTGTAAAACATGGCTAAAAACATTGACAAAGCCAAAACGTTTCATAGATGAGACCTTGTTTACATATGCAGCTACCTGATGGCTGAATGGTTATGGAATGTGTTGTGTTATTTTACCAACATCTTTTAACCAAACTCTACCCCATGACACTCAGGCTCACAGTTCCCATACTTTTTAATGCCCTTAAAGAGATGCAATCCAGGGTGCCACTGGAAGCAACCACAATATTATATTTATTAAAAAGGTAACTTCTTTATTTTCACCACTCTATGAGGTTTTGGTCTATTGCCCAATTATTTACACAAGTAAAAGTCAGTGCTTGGTGCAACTGGTGGAAAGCTGTGCTGTCTCCTGGACACTCAGCAATTTTGATAGAACAAAGAGGCATGATGGATCCTTCAGTCTCCCCACGCCCCAAAGCAAATCCCAAAATAGTGAGGAGCAGGAGGAGTTGAAACAGCAATATTAACATTTTAGCATACCAGAAATGTTTGAACAGATGTCTTTGGGCCAGCAGGCAGCAAAAAGAGACACTGCCCTTCTGTCTTTAGGTCACATAGAAACACGTCATAACATGCAGTATGCAGAGCCAATAAGTTCGTATAGAAAAGGAAACTCCAAGTAACACTGAATGAGTCTTTTTTTTAATGTGGGCCAGCCCAGGTGAGATTGCAAGCTTCATGTACATCAGCTGATTTTGCAGTATTTGTGACTGGGGGTGGGAGTCTGATTGCACACCCATCGTGGCACCATTGCACTCTCCAGCCAGCTTGGATACTAAGAAAAACATAAAAGGTCGCTAAAAGGCATTCCCTTTCAGCCATCACTAAATAAAGAGGTAGCTGGCAAGGGTGCCTCTGCAGTTCTGCAATTTTTTTATTTCTATTTTTATTTTGTGAATTTAGATTTTCTATTTAATTGTATAGAGGAATAGTTCAAGGAGACTGACAGTGGTCAACATTATTGGATGTATGGCATTACAATGAATGCCCTTACTACACATATGCATAAACAGGTAAGTGAAATCCTTAATTTAGATAGATAGATAGATAGATAGATAGATAGATAGATAGATAGATAGATAGATAGATAGATAGATAGATAGATAGATAGATAGATAGATAGATAGATAGATAGATAGATAGATAGATAGATAGATATTACCTAGTGTAGAGCGCCTAGGTAGTTATAGTTAGGTCCGTAGTTCCATAGAAAGAGCATCTATTGGTTTGCTAACAACTTTGGCCACGTTTGACGAATCATCAGAAAACTTGCCAAAAATAAAGGTTCACCCACCACAGTTCTTTCCTGGGACGTTTTGGGGAGATCTGTTAAGTGGGACCAAGAAAAAAGGGGGGTCCTAAAAAGCAAAATTCCAATGCATTTTCCATAGACTTCTTTAGACAAGGCTACAGAAAAAAATGATGAACAAAATTACCTCAAATTCGGCAGGAAGCTAGATCTTGGTCCGCAGTTTGTGGTTTTTGTGATTTGGTGTAAATCCATTCAGTAGTTTTGGGGAAATTTAGGGTAAAAATGATAGCATATTTTGGCATTTTGGGCCGCAAGAGGCTCTATAGACCAGGGGTCTTCTGACTGGGGAGTCGAGCCCCCTAGGGGGGCTTCAAATGATCCGGGGGGTGGGGCACCAGGCTCGGACCAATAGAAACATTATACTGAGAACAGTACTTTGTTTTAAGCAGAAAAAAAATGAGCATCAGTAATTCGCTCAGACATCTTTTGTCATGTAAATCCTTGATGGGAGTGTCTGTCAAAAGGGAAGGGACTCCAAATGTTCTTCAAAGCCTCCACCCCCATTTCTAATAATCACGCTGTGAAAGGATTTACATGTTAGTGAGGCCTGCCTGGCCAGAATAGTATGTTTGCCATTCATGTATTTGATTGTATTTTAAAACCGGTATCAGGACTTAACAGCGATGTTTAAATATGTCTAGACTTATTTAAACATTGCCAATTTAATGGAATAATTGTGAGGAATTCTGAGGGGGGCGGTGATTTCTTTTTTTTTACTGGGGGAACGTGGTATTTAATAGTTTGAATAAATAGAGCATTCTGATTGGCCCAGGGATTTGTATTTCCCTGAGGCCATCTAGCTCTTGCAGGAGTAAAATTTCTGTGAGAGTAAGCGCTCTGACTGGCTGTCAGCAACATGAGAACAATTTTGCTGGCAGCCACTATAGGCCTCGTAAACTTAGCACCCTGTCCTGAAGATAGAAAAAAATAAAGATTTATTGGGGCACGGTAGGGATACAACCCCTGCAGCCAAAAAGAAAAAAACTGAAAAAAATGCTGCAATCCACCAAGACTTGTAGGATCAAAAGAGTTGGTGGGCTGGCCGTATTTACTTATTATCTTTATGTGCCGAGGAGCCTACGCCCGGGGTTGATTTCATAAAGTGGAGTGAGCTGTGTGCCCCCCCTCCCTGAGACTCCATAGCCACGGACATCCCACCCCCAGGGACAAACATTGTTTAAATGGAGAGGACAAAGGCACAGCCTCACTGCTCAAGCTGCCAGAGGCCCCGGGAGGCCGCCACAGGGCCAACATTACTATTTATGGAGAAGAGGCCATGTGCCTCCCTCCTGAACCTCAAGAAGCCCTGCAAAGCCCACACCAGGGGCTGAAATTTAAGAAATGGTGGAGGGGCCAGTGCTGCCCCCCTCTCGAGCCTGAAAAGGCCCCAGGAGGCCACCCCAGGCCGATTCCTTCAATGGAGGGATGCTGCATGCCCCCCCTCCTAGAGCCTCTAAATGCCCTGGAGAGCTCACTCCCAGAGCTGACTCGCAAGTTATGTCCTGGGGAGTCACCAGCATGTAGGGGCATGTGCAAGTAAACCTCTGTTAGCTCTCGCTTGTCAGGAGCATTTTCATATCTCCCGCCAAGCAGGAACAGACATTAAGGGCCAGATGTACGATGTGATTTTGCATGCGCAAACGGGTTTGCGACCCGTTTGCGCATTCAAAATCTCTGTGGGCCATGTACAAAGCCTATTTAGCGAGTTTATTTGCGACTCGCTAAATAGTTTTTGTGACTCGCTATTAGGAAGGGGCGTTCCCTTCCTAATAGGGACCGCAGAGCCATATATGAATGTTTTGCGACTGCAATTGCCGTCGCAAAACACTCGCAAATTACCGCCCTCTTCAAGAGGGTTGTATAATGGAGTCACAAACGGGATTGGGTCCCCAGCGGACCCCTTCCCCTTTGTGAATGGCTCCAAAAATATTTTTTAAGGGCAGGCTGTGGTCCCAGGGACCACTGTCTGCCCTTAAAAGATGAAACGAAAACATTTCATTTTATTTTTAGGTCTCGCCTAGCGTTGCAGCGCGAATGCGCTGCCATTGCTTTGTGAGGCATGCAGTGTATACTGTAGTGTGGAAGCTTCATGGAAGCTCTGTCCACTCTCTGCCAATTGGCTTTTGTCTTAAATGCTGCCTTCTGATTGGTTTGAGGCTTGTTAGTCCATCCTCATTCATCATTTGTATCCTTCCATGGCTATTGGCCCCTTTAGCCCGAACACTATTTTCTTCCCTGTCTCCAACCGCCCCCTCCCTCGGTCTGTGACTTCTTGCCACCCCCCCACTCCCGTTCATGTCTTCTTGCCTGCCGGCACTTTTGTTTTCAATGCAATAGGCCTCGCGTAAATGCGAGTCCTATTGCATTGCCAATGTTTGGTTTTTATTCTTGTAAGCATTATTTCTGTATATGTCAGGACGTGCTTTGCTTACGTTTAGCGTGCCGTGACCGCTTTCACTTTCTAAGCAGCCAGACAATCAAGAGCCTTATTCCTCTTGTGTTCCCTCATTCCGGTTCTGAAAGCCTCTTTCCCACGCCCTCTTCTAGTGTGCATTTCCCCTCGGCTCCTTGTCTCATCTCCCCGCCCCTCCTCAGTCTCCTCTCTCTCTCTCCACTAGGCATCGAAGCGCACGTCCAGCAGCTCAGCATCCAGCCTTCCCTCGACCCTGAGGTCTCCGGCTGCTGCACAGGTGAGACGTTTTTCCAATCGCACAGGTGAGGCTTATTACGTTTGAACCCATGACACGAGGCCAGCAGTTCTCAGGACAGGGCGGAGGGCCGATTTCTCTGTGAGAAAAGGGCTGAGAAAACCTAGTGCCCTTAGCTCCGCCGCTCGCCTCGTACGGCCCAATTGACTGCATTTCATCAATGGACTTGTAATCGGAGCCAAACCCGCCGAGAAACACTTGAACACAGAGGCGCTTTCTTAGACTTTGAAAGGAAATAGAAGAAACCAACTCCTGGCATTGTGTCCAAGGAGTGATTTTATTTCTCACTGCCAGCAATGCATTCTTTGAAAACTCCAGATATATCAAGAGACATGCAGAGCAGGGCTGTGTGTCAGTTGTGTACCACAGAGAGGCCCGGCTTTGCATCTGGGGGGACGGAACAGGAAAACAATTGTAACAGAGAGGGCTTTATCAGTGGGGCTACGCCTGGGACTTTCCATCTCTTGAAACTGCTGCTGGCTGTAGGAAGTAGGTCTGAGTCCGGGCTAAGAGGGAGTGACATGTTTGTAGCAAGCAACACAAAGCAGACATTGCTCAAAGTTCCCCACAAAACAGGAAGTAGCCTAAAATGTTCGGAAACCATGTGAATCCTAAAACTGTCAGCTGAGCAGCCATCACTGACTGGCTTGCTCGATTGACCCACAAAGAATGCTGTAGACAGTTCACACTTACCAACTCTGCACGCAGCTGGTTTTAAATGTATGTTAATGGTGTTTACATAATGGACAATCTGCCATTAGAGTGATCTTCTTGTACAGCCATGCCAGGTTTCTCATGTCCATGCATGACTCGCTGCTCCTGTCCATATTTTTTCTTTGAATTAATTCACACATTAAAAGATAGGACGGGGCTACGTTTTTATGCGAGGAATATCAGCGACAAGTGCGGAGTCTCCATAGTCGTAAAATTACTATTAGTGAAATTACACACAGTTTGTAAATACTAAAAAAATTATAAACGTACACAAAAGTGTAGGGTTGGATTTGTGAATCAGGCCCCAAGTATCTAAACACCATTTTCAAGAGTTCAGTTTTTAAAAGTGTTTTGAAACAGAGGTGATCAGGTTCTGACCTCATAATGGGAAGTAAAGTATTCCAAAGTCTTCTTGTACAGCCATGCCAGGTTTCTCATGTCCATGCATGACTCGCTGCTCCTGTCCATATTTTTTCTTTGAATTAATTCACACATTAAAAGATAGGACGGGCCTACGTTTTTATGCGAGGAATATCAGCGACAAGTGCGGAGTCTCCATAGTCGTAAAATTACTATTAGTGAAATTACACACAGTTTGTAAATACTAAAAAAATTATAAACATACACAAAAGTGTAGGGCTGGATTTGTGAATCAGGCCCCAAGTATCTAAACACCATTTTCAAGAGTTCAGTTTTTAAAAGTGTTTTGAAACAGAGGTGATCAGGTTCTGACCTCATAATGGGAAGCAAAGTATTCCAAAGTCTAGGGCCCTGGATTTCCAGTAATCTACCTTGATCTTCTATCATTGGCAGTGCTTTAAATGGGCCGGGACAGACCGGTACTGAGTACCAGCACTTTTTTAGTACTGGCACTTCTCAAGAGAAATGCAATACTTTTAATTGGAGAGTACCGGCACTTCTCAGAAACAAGCAGGTACTCTGGTACAGAGTACCTGCACTTCTATTTTTCCATTTCAAGCACTGGTCATTGGAGGGTATGTGGATACATAAGGTGTAATTTTTCTGATCGCAGATTCCAAGCGGAGGTATAGCTAGGGTTTATGTTTTCAAGCTACCCGGGTTCTTTGTTACATTCCAGACCTGGTTACAATCCACACCTTCAGCCTGTCTGTCCTCCTACTTGGACTGACATTCTGTCTAACCATGACCACCAACACTAACACCTCTGACATCTGTGTCAGCACTGACTCAAAACTGCCTAATGAATGATGCTGGCAGCACCCTGGTGTGTCCTCAGTCATCTCCACCCAGTCCAACAGTTTCATGCCCCTTGGCACTGCTATGCTCTGTGTCAAAATGGACCACTGACCTGCTCTCTTTGAGGGAAATCTGTCTTATCATAAACAATAGCATGTTGTATCTTCTGCTCTGTTATTTCCACAGTCATGTTACACCTCCAGGTCTAACCTGCATGTAATGCACTTGTATCTATACTTTATATTCTGTAAACTACACTTGATGTCCTAAATACCTACTCAGAAAAACTGAAGATGGCAAAGCCTTTAAGAATGTCTCAATCTGGATTTTATCCCAGGACTTATGTGCTGGTGTTAGCAGCGGTCGGTATCCCGAGCCAGCTACATTTAAGAAACAGTGTACAGAAGCCAACATCTTATTTCAAGCATTCACACTGTAGTATTACCTTGATTTACAGCATAACAGCATCTGAGTGGGAGACATCCAGAACATGCCTGTGTGACGGATCTGCACACTTGGCAGGCCTTTCTTAAATTATACTTTGAAACATGCACATGGATAAGACATGGATAACAAACAACAAGCAGGGCCACTCTACTGTGCTAATTGACACGTGGGGAACATTTCTAAGCAGACTATTCCACAATATCAAAGCCAACAAAGTGCCATGTTCTGTTGGGACTGGACTGCTGGTACAACCCCTGTGGCTCTCTTGAAGACAGCTTGATACCAATTCTCCCTCCTGAAGAAATTGAAACGCTTCCTTTCTGAAACTGACTTCAGAAGAACAGCTGAAGCTCTAGTCCTCTCACTTCTGTAAAGAGACCACTCCCTGCTCTATGGCCGGAAGTCATCACCTTGGGTCACCTGAAAGACATCCAACACCCTGCAGCACGGCTCATAAAAAGGCTAAATCCACCTACAAGCACACATCTTCAAGTACAATCGCATCCCATTCAAAGATACAGGAAACTGTACCGCTGCAAATCTGCCCATGGAATGCACCACCTCAGGAGGACAGCATCACACTAGAAGCAGGACATCAACAGACTGGGAGCAATACATGCAACAAGCATTTGCAATGCAATAGGTCTCCAATTTGCGAGAGTTTAAGCTATGGGCTTGTAAATGCCTTTTATTTATCTGTTACAATGCCAATAGCTCAAGCTCTCACAAATGCGAGACCTATTGCATTGCTAATGCTTTTTTTCATTTTTCTGTCAACTGCCTCTATTTAACTTTCTTTATAGGAAATGCCCAGCAGAGGTCAGTAAAATAGCAGAATCACTTTAGCATTCTCTAGATTCCAGTCCCTGGATTTATTTTTTATTTTTCTGGCAACTGCCTATTCAACTTTCTTAATAGAAAACGACCAGCAGAGATCAGTAAAATACCAGAATCACTTTAGCATTCTCTAGATTCCAGTCCATAGAAATTGTCTTCCATGACCAACCGTAGACAATAATATTTTTTTCAAATCTTGTATTTTCAGTAATATGACCACCAAAGGCCCTTATTTTTGAACTATACCATTTCTTGTTGAAAGGCAAATCCAAAGAGATTTTTAAAATAGTCAGAGAACTTTCCAGTCCCAACTGCGTTACACTGGCCATTACCCCCTCCCAAGTCTTATGTGACAATCTGAATACCTTCTTTATTGAAAAAATTAAGACCATTAAGAATCTCCACTAGCCCTCAGGAATGAAAATCACATAAGCAATATGTTAATCCCATAACGATGTCCAGTTTTCAAAACATTACCTTAGATCGGCTTGATGAACTCAGAAACAAGATGCAATCTGGCTCTCCCAATGACCATTGTCCGGCTAGGATACAAAAAGATCTTCTTTCGCGTTTCCCGGCTACTTTTCTCTCTCTTCTTAATGCCTCCTTAGAGCAAGGGGTAGTCCCACGTGCCTTCAAAGAGGCAGTGTTAGTCCCATTGCAAAAGAAAGCTGGAGTAGACCCTAGCCTTCTGAGCAATTACAGACCTATCTCGCTCCTCCCGTATCCGGCAAAATTGCTGGAGGCACATGTAGCAAAACTTCTTTGTGCTTTCATCAAAGAAACACATTTTCTGGATTCTCATCAGGCAGTCTTCAGACCATCACACTCTACTAAATCAGTTATTTTGAGTGTAGTGGACTATCTGAAGGAAGGTGCAGATAGGGCGTGTACACAGGCCATACTATTACTAGACCTATCCGCTGCATTCAATACCGTGGATCATACAATATTAGCGGATAGAATGGCAGCGGCAGGTCTGAGGGGCACAGCTCTGAATTGGATGCTCTCATTTCTAGGGGAACGCAGCCAGTCCGTTAGGCTGGCGCCTTTCAATTCAGCCTGGGTCAATACTACATGTGGTGTACCTCAAGGATCATCCCTTTCCCCCCATCTGTTCAATATATATATTTGTCCCTTGATCCACACTCTTCAAAACCGGGGAGTGAAGGTATACAATTACGCCGACGACAATCAGCTTATTTTCCCGATTGATGAGACGGAGGAATCCAAGGATTTCTTCCAACATACTATGCTTTTTATCAAAGACTGGATGAGTCATAATTATCTCAAATTAAACTCTGATGAAACAGAGATAATTATCACCAACAACAGAATAGAACAGTGGACACCGGCACACTGGCCAGCTGCACTAAGTACTCCACTTATCCCTAAAAATTCTGTCAAAAGTCTGGGAATCAAAATAAATGCTATTCTATCCATGCAGGAACAGATCAACCTGGTCACGTCCTCTTGTTTTATCACTTGAGGACCTTTAAGAAAATTAGGTCATTTTTCACCAGGGAGGCAAGCATGTCTATCATGCTGGCCTTGAATATGTCCATGCTGGTCTATGCCAACACCATCTATTTAGGACTCTCTGCCAATCAAACCCATAGGTTACAGCTGATCCAAAATCAAGCAGCCAGGCTAGTCTTTCAGCAACTGAGACATTGTCACACTAAGCCATTAATGAAGCATCTACACTGGCTTCCTGTGACTCAGCGGTCCATGTTTAAAACTGGATGCATGGCTTTTAATGCACTACACGATACAGGCCCCAAATTTATATCCACAAAGATCACAAGATACTTAACCATACGGAATCTCAGATCAGCCACTATAAATATGCTGACTATTCCTAGATTCAAGCGAAAGAGAATGGGTGGCTCTCGCTTTTTGGTACTTGGCCCCACACTTTGGAATTCCTTGCCAACAGAAATCAGACTAACACCTGAGTACCCCAATTTTAGGAAAAAACTGAAAACTTGGTTGTTCACCCTAGCCTACTGATAGAGCCCCTTAGGATAGTTCTCCCACTTCACACAGCGCCAAGAGACCATTGGAATATGAGCACTTAATAAATTCCCTAAACACAAACAAAGGCAATATTTCTCTCCATGTATTCCCATACCTGGCGTGTCACGCAGTGTGGTGCTTATTTTCCCTCCATGTTAAAGAACAGTAGATGTTTCAGCACCCAGGCTAATGTGTTGCATAGCTAAATACATATAAGGTCCCAAAGGCAAGACCGATTGCATTGCAAATGCTTGTTTTTAAATGCATCCTGTTTTCCTTAAAGGAAAACGGGCTGCATAAAAACAAAATGCTCCAAGGCACCCACCTTATATTGACCTGCGCCCTAGGAGATGGTGAAAGCCAGAATAGTGCATGCCAGTTCCAAAACAAATTCACCTCCATCACGTATTACAGATAACGTTTCTCAGTGGGAAATCAGGGAAAACACATTTGCTTTGCCTTGGCCATGCGTACAAAGTTAGGATGATTAGTACTTTACAGAAGTGGAGCTTCAACACAGGCACAAATAAAGAAGGGGGCTGCGTGGCCTACCTCAACAAGCTGATTTTGGCCCATGGACCCTATCCCCCGGGGCTCAGCTTTTAAATTTTTTTAAATTGAGGAGGGAGTCTGTATGGTCCCCCTCACCTGGCCAATTTGGGCCCTGGAGCCCCCTTGCCCCTGGGCCCACCCATCACTAAAAGGGGCCAATTTTGGCCCCTTGGACCCCATTCCCAGGGCCTGGTCATTTGGGTGACCCCAGGGCATCCAGTGTGCTATGGGAATGCCAGAGTAGCCTCAAGGCCCCTGCAGTCCCTGCCTGCTCCCTGCCTCCTTGTGGAGCCTGCACTGCTTCCACACAGAGGGAGCTGCTAAACATTCAGTCTCCTGTGTGTAAAAGCAATCCTTTCATCTGTTTCCCTGCTCACTTGACAGCAGGCAGGAAAACAGATGAAAGCTCTGCTTCCAGCAAGTGAGAGCATTTGTCTCTGCTCTCGCTTGCTGGAAGCAGAGTGTTTGTTGTGAGATAACTGGAGCTGTCATAGCTTCATATAAGCCACATCAAACAGCTATGTTCTGGGGGTGGGCACCCCAGAACATACCAGGAGCTGGCCCGGGGGGGGGGGGGGGGTGGGGGGTGGACCACAGGGCTATTACTGCCATCCCATTTTTAAAATGCCATTTTGCCCCAGGGAGGTGGTGATCCCCAGAGAGGGTTCCATGAGACGCCCCCCCCCCCATTACAAAGAAAAGAGCCCCGGGGATGTGGTGGTCCCTGTGGTATACAAATGCTCAAGGAGGGATGCCCCTTGTACTTCCCTACTTTAATTTTGCTTTAGGGTGCATGCCCCCAGGACCTGGCCCACCCAGGGGCTAATTAGTAGAGAAAAGCAGGAGCCAGTGCTTTTTTTTCAGAGGGACCCACTCAAGAGGCCCAGGGGGCCAGGGTATTCCTATCCTGCTGCTTCTCTTTAAAAAAAAAATTCGAGTCCCTAGATGGCTGCCAACATTTCCTAGTTGAAGTGTTAGCAGTCAATCACATTTCAGCTCCAGGACTTCTGGATCCTCGGAGGATCCACGTCCCTAGATATACAAATTTGTTTTCTTTTAATTTCTCAAACTACTGAATGGATTTACACCAAATAACTAAAAGCACTCTTTCTGGACCAAGAGCTAGCTTTCTGTCAAGGTTGGTGTAATTCCAACCACCAGTTCGGGCTGTAGTCGTGTACAAAGTTCCCTATAGAAATTAACATTGGAAAAATACTTTTTTGGACCCCCCCTTTTTCTCAGCACCTGCTTGAGTGATCACCTCAAAACTTGCCATGCACAACAAAACTTACTATGACACTTTTTTTGGAAAATTTTGTGAGGAATCGTCAAATGGCAACAAAGATAAGGGTAAGTCAAAAAAACCTTTTCCTACAGAAACATGGTCCTAACTATAACTACTTACTGGTGACCTATGAACAATCTTCATGATCATGATTACCACTTGTAAGTCGCCCCACTAATTATATCTACGGCTCCTTGTGTGTCCCTCCAAACATCACACCTAAAACTGCAACTGGAGTCAATCCAATTACTCAATCAATCAAATATTTTGCCTAAAAAAAGAATAGGGATTCAAAATCTGCTTGCTATACAAATAAAGAGACTATGACATGCAGAAGATCAAAATCGAAAATCGAATAGTCTAAATGTAAAAACAGCTAACTGCAATCCCTTGGGTTACTCTGTGATACCATGTAGACAGCATATCCACATCTAAAGAATTTCAACTGGTCTAAGACATGTAAAGACTGAGCTACCAGTGGCTTTACCTCATCAATCTGTTTTATTGACGCTACTAACCTAGTGGACTGTACTACAGCATCGGTCTCCCCACCTAGCAATTATGCCGCACCGCTGGAAATTTTTGAACAAATTTGTAACAATACAAGGAAACAAATTATGTAATTTGACCGGGCTCAGGATGCTGCCCTGGGACAAAGAACTAATACTGTGAAAGCTGTCAAAATTGCATTAAGATGCAGCAATCCTATAAATCGTTGGCCTCCCGGAGAAGGTGAGATCTAGCACTGTACTCTTTATTCCTAGGTATCAATCTAGGGGACACCATAATATTCTGAAGAGGGGGATATATTAAAGATAATCAATTTCTTCTTCTAGGCTGAACGTTGTCTCATCAAATTACTTACTATCTATGCAATTTCTGGATCCCAGGCCACGTGAAGACAGAGAGCAAACCAAGATGTTGCTGGCAAAACTTAATTTTGGTATATTCAACCTCTGGCCTATCAGCATGCCTCTCATTTACAATGCAACCAAGCACAAAAATCAATAATAGTATACAACAAAAAGCCTTCCGGTCATTTGACATTTTTAATGTTTTTTTCCACCAGGGACTGCAAACTCTAGTATGTCTCTGCTAAAAGACATAGAGCTATTCATCCCTAAGGTAATAGGAGGAACCAACAAAGCATGGGACTGGAAAGAAATGGAGAACTAGAACTAACTTAATACTGGCTTAAGGCAATTTCAACGCCTAATCTCTTTCTATGATACAGGGTAGGCGCTACTCAACGAGGAGTCTGTTTGCCTTTTCCCACCTCGTAATAAAAGATCTTAGGAAAACAAAACAAGGCCCGACATTGAGTAGACTGCTGGTATTTAGCACTCTCTGTAAATTCAATGGACACACTTCATCTGATATACCTGTTAAGAAAACATTCATGTCCGGCAAACCTAATAGACATTATGTTGCTAAGTTCAGAGTCCTGACACCTTGTCATTGATATGATAGCCAGTTGTGAAAGTCCAAGCAATGCATAAAGATTCCTTTTAATTCTGCATATATCTTCTCACATTTACTGCATTTCAACGACAGAGGTCAAATGGCAGGCTCTGCCTTCTGACGAACTGCTACCTATTTTTTTACCATGGGAATTGTTGTTTACTAACTTCTTTCACTTTGCAGTCAGAGAATGAAAAGTAACGTCAATTAAGTGACAATCTTGCTGGGGTACAGAGAGTGTGACAGGAAAGGCTGTAGGATGTCACTTTTTGTGACACAAAACAAAATTTAAATACCTGTATTTGAACCGTACACATTCAGCAGATAGGAAAGAAGAATTTTAAAAGTGTAATGGAAACATCCATTTTAAAAGGATCAAAACAAAGATACTTTACTTGGTGATGCACAAGTGATCAATATTCACTAAAACCTAATGTCCACATATCATTTGTGTGCAATGTAGTTTTATCAATAAAACTATATGTCTGTGTAAATTTAGCGGCCATTTCAATGAAAAATGTGCTGCCTGTAAATTACAGTGTGCTGCCAAATGATCGTTTAGTTACATTAAAAGAATTGCCAGCCTCAATACATTAAAGGTATGTGGGTCACGAAAGTTGGTTGCTCTAAAAAGTGGATTGTGATTCTAAGAAGTTTGGAAGGCACTGTTGACGTAGAACAAGCAGGCATTAATGAATGCCCTGAGGGCTAGGCACAGTAATCTGGGGACAAACATCTCCTCAAAAACCTAGGACAAGCATACAAATGTCTAATTAATTTTTTAAAAAGGGAAGATTCAAAATAAAGCCTGGGAGGCACTCCAAATATCACTTAAGGAAAATAAAATGAGGAAATTCTGAGAATTCTTCAGAAGGGATGTGTTTGTCCTTCAAACAACCCAGGGATGGGAATTAGCCCAGCTGATTGAATTATACATTTTTCGTCTATGTATCAGAAATACTCTAACTATGGCCAGCCATGGAGGATTCCCTCAAAAAGTATGACTCTACTCTACTGTTGGCTAAGCCCCAGCAAGAGAGGTCATTTCTGAGACTACACCTGAGTTCACAGAAGAAGTGTATGAAGCTATATGTAGCCAAAGACCACAAAAGCACCTAGCCCTGACAGAATCCCTTCAGATATTTTCCGCAATACTATATCAGTCTGGGCCTGTCTTGAAACAACATACAATGCCATATGGGAGTGGGGTGAAGTCCCTTCTTCCTGGCGAACAGTAATTATAGTCCCAATACACTAAAAAGGTACCTGCAACAACCCCACAAGTTACCATCCAATTTGCTTGCTGGATGGCACTGGGAACATCTGTGGCAAATTGCTGCTAAAAGACATCCAAGACCATTATGAGAATGAAAATGTCTTATCTCATCACCAAGATGGCTTTGGAAAAGGAGTAGGGACTGTAGATCAAGCAATGAGATTGTATTTCATATGCCCTAAATGACTAGTACTGAAAAATCACAATTGAATATGGTTTTTACAGACCTAAAAACAGCCTTGAACACAACAGAATATTGTTCTGGTTGAACTGAAGGAGCAACAACTACCAGAAAAACTCCTCATTGCCCTACAAGAGCTTTTTTGGGAAAATACAGCTAAGGTGAGGTATGGGCCAAGAGGGGAATGCACGTCTGATTTTTACATTAAAACTGAAGTCAGCCAAGGCTGTTTACTTGTAGCCATTTTTTTCAATGTATTTATAAATAAAGCAGGTATATGATTTTTGGACCTGAATCTGGACGTCCCAGTGATGGATGGAAAGAAAATACCTCTACGCTTATTTTTTGATGATGCTGTGCCACTGGCACAAACTGAGGTGACAATGCAGCACCTACTAAAAGGGTATGAATCTTACTGTAGCTCCAATATATTGTCATTAACATAAAAAACACTAAGTTTATGATACTGAATTGAAGAAATCCATGGAGCCTCCCTGGATTGTGTCAAGTCCTTTGATTATCTAGGAATACACTTCAACGACACACTAACCTGGACAGACCAAGCTGAGAAAAGTTAGTCTATTATTTTTCTATTTCTATTTTTTATTCTTTGTAAAGAACATAGCTGCCCAAGCAGGGCATCCAAGCTGTAGAGAAATAGAATTGCTGCAACTGGCCAAGCAAAGCAATTAGTACAGCCAGGATTTAAGTTGTTTATGAAAAATCTCTTCTGAAGGACTGAGGCGAAGATGGAGAGGAAAACTGTTCCAGAGATTAGGAGCCAAGTATCTAAAGGAGTGGCCACCTTGACTCACCTGATTAAAGCAAGGTACCACCGCTAACCTCTGATTGATGGAGCACAAGGCTTTAGTAGGACAGTAGTGGCATATAAGATGCATGAGATACTGAGGTTGTATCTGGTTCAGAGCTTTAAATGTGAAACAAACCACCCTGAATTTGACGCATTTCTCAATTGTGTGATAATGCAGATATTGCGGTTGGAATAAAAGATGGGCATGATTGAGGATGGGACCCAGTATGCGTGGCACAGCATCGTGGGTAGTTTGAAGTCTTTTTAGTGATGCCTTAGACACTCAGAGGTAGAGCACATTGCCCTTATCTGGGTGAGAAGTACCAAGCACAAGAACAGTAGTAGGGAGAGACCAGAAGAACTTCCACAAGCCTCTTAGAAGACCAAAACAGCAGGCAGCCACCTTGCCTGTCTGTTGATCAAGCACAAGTTTGTTGTCACACCAAATGCCCAGGTTTTTCACAACCTGTTTTGAAACTGACAAAGGACTCAATACCTCCAGCTACCAGAAAGGTTCCCAAAGATTGGGCTAATTCCATACTATTAAGACTTCTTGTTGGACCTGGTTCTTGCTGAAAACTTTTTCCCTTCACCTCTCCCGTTTTCTGAACCCATTTTTGTTGACTTTTAGGACTGCTAACCAGTGATAAGTGCTTGTGCTTTCTCCTTTAAACATAGTAAAATTGGCTTAGCCCCAATTGGCACATTTAAATTATGTGTAATCCCTGGTAAAGTGGTACCACATGTACCCGAGGTCTGTAAACGAAATGCTTCTAATGGGCCTGCAGCACTTATTGTCACACCCACTTAAGTAGCCCTTTCAAACATATCTCAGGTCTGCCAATGCAGCCTGTATGTGCAGGTTTAAACTGCCATTTGCACCTGACAAAACAATTTTCCAGAGGCTTACACTTCCTTATAAATACATATAAATCAGCAGTAAACAGCCCAGGGTGCAGGGTGCAATGTAGCTAAAAAGTGAACATGTACTTTAATTTTTTACATGTCCTGGTAGTGAAAAACTCTCAAATTCGTTCTTCACTATTGCAAGGCCTGCCGCTACCTTTGGGTCACCTTATCACATTCAATAAATGATAACTTTTGTTTGGGAACAGGTAGTAATGTCATGTTTGGTGTCTGCGGAATTGCAATTTAAAACGCTCTTTAATGTTAAAGTCAGATTAAAAGTCACAATCCTGAAAATACCACTTTAGAATGTTATGTCAACAATCAGAGTTTTTCACCTGGAAATCAGTCAATCTTCTTCACTGTATGCCGCTCATTTATAGTGCAAAGCAAACAAGAAGAGATGATGGATGAAGTGCTGAAACTTTTCAGACACTCACCTCCAGTCACAGATCTGGTTGAATCCATCATCGTTCTTTAGCTCACTTCGCCAGCCCAGTTTGGACCCAGCCATATGCAAATCAGTCTTTACCCTGTGCCTCAAGGGAACAGTCCAGCCCGAACTGCAAGGCCAGGTTCTCCCTGGACCTGTAACAAGCATCCTGGGACCGGTTTCAGGGTAACACTCCTCATCAGCCAGGCTAGCTTGAATCCAGTGTCAAAGAGAGCCAGGGACCAACGTCTGGGCATCGCCTGTCAACTTAGGGCAAACAAAGCAAACACAAGGAGATGATGGACAGATCGCTGAAACGTTTCAGACACTCACCCCTAGTCACGGATTTCGGTCGAATCCATCATTGTTCTTTAGCTCACTTCGCCACCCCAGTTTGGACCCACATATGGGCATACCCAGCCATATGCAAATCAGTCTTGACCCTGGCACCTGTCTTTATAATAGATGGGTGCACTAGTGCCCACTCGGGGCACCCACCAAGCACAACGTTGGGGGCTGCAGGGGGTGTACCAGGGCCACCTGGCCCCAGCCTTTTCCCTGCATGGTGTGGGAACCAGCATAGCTCCCACCTGAGGGAGTAGCTGCATTTGTGCTGCTCTCTCTGGGCTGGAGTAATACGTGTTCTGTTTCCCTGCATGCATCAATGGAGGCAGAGAAACAGATCACAGGTCTGCTCCCAGACAACGTGAGCATTTGTTTAAACTTCCACCCATTGGGAGCAGACTATGTGTTTGCTCCAGTTTGGCAGGACATTTGAAAATGCTCCAGCCAGGCGGGAGCAAATATATGCTTTCCCTGCCCGCACCATGCAGGCTGGGGAAACTACTCTGTTCCAGAGGTGGACTCCCTGAGTCACAGTGGGTGAGTCAGTTCTAGGTGATGGGGTCCTTGGGGCCATGGAAGGCTCAGGGAGGGGGGCTTGTGGCCCCCCTCCCTTTTGTTTTTAGTTACGGCCCTGGGGAATGGGGTCCCAGGGTCTTTATATGGCTTGGGCAGGGGGGCCACAAGGTCCTTTCACCTTTTTCATGCATATCACCCCAAGATGATGGGTCCCTGGTGCATAAGCAAGCTCTGGGAGGTGGGACACGTGCCCCCTCCCTATATGTAATCACTCGGACCCGGGGGATGTGGTCCACAGGGCCTTTTAAGGCTCAGGGACAGGGCCCACACTCCCCCTCTGCTTTATCAAAATGGTGAACCCTGACAATGGGTTCCCGGGGCCTTATCAGGCTGGGGAACGAGGCCACACACCCTCCTCCCCCCAAAAAAAACCTTGCCCCCAGGCCCTGGCCCATACTAAAGGTTTTTAATAAAGCAAGCGTGGGAGCACACACTTGGTTTTTATTTATTATTTTACATTTTGCCGCAGATTCACAGGACTTCAGCATGAGATCTGTTGACTCCACAGATCATCTGTGGCGTAATATATACAATATTTTTTAACCTTCATTTCTTCAAAACTACGGATGAATTTGCACCAAAACATAAAAAGCACTTTTTTCTGCACCGGGATCTAGCTTTTTTCCAAATTTGGTGTAAATCCTTTCAGTGGTTTGAGCTGTAGGAGTTTCTAATATATATTTGGCATAAACGTTTCTATTGTATGTTCTATTAGAATGGCTTGTGTTTTGATTAAACAAATACATAAATATAGAAATATACATAGTAGTAACTGAATGGCAAAAGTGTGTTGCTTTCAGTAGCAGAAACGGCTGCTTCCCGTTGAAGAAATGAACTGTCACAGTAGAAGAGGATACCATTGGTAAGCAAAAATGGAACAACACTTATTGAAAGGCAAACAAGGCCTCTGGCAAGTTAGTTCCTTTGCAGCTGTGGTGTCTATGCATCATATGCCAATACTTTCACGCAAGGAAAAACACAGTTAAATCTTGGTTATTTTTCAGCAAACAAATGATTAGAAATCACTGGAATTCCACAATATGTTATGCAACAAATATTGTACACGATGAGTGATTCCTCCACCATGATCAATACACCACTTTACTGAAAGACATGTAAACAAATTCTGTCTACCATGAACAAAATATGGTGGGCCGTCAGTTATAGTGTGTGTTGCTTATATGTATATGTATTAATTCTCTGGGTACTATACATGCAGTGCTATAAAACCGATCTTTTACAGGGAAAAATTAAAGCATTTCCTGGTTCACTGAGAAATATGGATTTCATCATCATAAAGACAGCCTTGCACTACTCGGCAGAATCTTTGTATCCTTTACAAAGTGTGGATTTTCTGACGACAAAAGTATTTTTACCTTATCCTCTCAAATGTGATACTAAACCATGCATAACTCACATATTCTTACTCTTTTTGTCTAAAGTTTCAAACTACTATTATTTGCAGATAGATATTCATCCTGGTATATAATGGTTGTCTATTGTTATTGCAAAGAAGCAGTAGTTTACAAATCTGAATTTATAGGAATGACACAATACCCAAGCCAATGCTGATCAAGTATGACATAATTTGCATTCATTTTGGATTTTTAAGAAACAAGGTCCCATGACAAGATACTATTTATATGTATTACAGAGTACTAAACCGATAGTATATATTACAGTTCTGGAAAGCTTTCTTTGACTTCAGGTGCCATGTACAATTTGTTCATTCTTCATATTCCAAGTGTATCATTACAACACTAGAACCCTAAATTACTTCGTAGAACCATGTTACATGGTTGTCTGTCAAGTACCCTCTTTCCACTGAACATCAGCGCATTATATTGTATTAGCCTCGACCACAAAGTTACTTTGATCATTTTCTTCCCTCTAGAAACCCATCAGATGAAGATATGTGAAGCAGAAATCAATCCATCCTTACTGAGTTCGTTCTGGTCGGATTCCCAACATCGAGGACGTTTCAGCTCCTGCTGTTTGGAGTGTTCTTCTCCTTTCACATCGTGACCATAACAGCAAACATGCTCATTATTGTGGTGGTGAAGGTGGATCGCCACCTGTGCTGGATCCCAATGTACATTTTCCTCTGTCACCAATCGTTCTTGGATATATGATACACTAGGCCACTGTCCCCAAGATGCTGGGCGATTTTCTTTCAGAGAGCCGTAAAATCTCTTTCAGTGGCTGTGTCCTGCAGAGCTACTTCTTTGTCACCTTGGGTCTAACTGAGCTTTTCCTCCTAGCGGCCATGGCGTTGGATAGATACATCGCCATTTGTTACCCCATTATACTCCGATAATGACCAGGAGACTGTGCAGGTATCTGAACAGCGGGTCTTGGATAAGTGGCTTCTTCACTGGGCTGTTAGTAGGGATCTCAGTGTCCAGATTCTACTTCTGTGGATCCTTTTCTGTCGACCACTTCTTCTGCGGTATTGTTGCCCTCCTTAATCTCTCCTGCAGGGAAATCCAGCTCAGGGACATTTTGGTCTTCATTCTAGCCTAGTCCATTATAATACATTCTCTCCTGTTTACCTTCCTATCGTATTCCAATATAATACAGACCATACTGAAGATCCCTTCTACCAAGGGGCAGAGGAAGACTTTTTCCACTTGCGCTTCGCACCTGATGGTGGTATTCATCTTTTAAGGGACTATCACCTTCATGTATTTGAGGCCAGCGTCCAGTTACGCCGTCCATGTGGACAAGGTGGTATCTGTGTTTTATGCTGTGGTCACACCACTCTTAAATCCCATGGTGTACACGCTACGGAACACAGAATTTGGAGCAGCTGTGAGGAGAACATTGAAAATAAAAAATAGATTTTACTGAGCAGAACAGGCAGGACTGGGCGCCAATAAGGTGATTGCAGGCATCCATGTGTCTGATGCCACATGAGAGCTGCGGCTACTTTCCCCTTCTCTGACACCAGCTGCTAAAATCAATAGGTGCAGCACTTGACCGGGGCAGAGTCCCTGCTCTGATCTCTCCTCGTCGCAATGTTGCCTCCGTCTGCTGCTGATGGTGGGCTGGACACTGTCTTCAGGCCCACACAACTCGCCATGTCTCACTGCAGAGCAACATGCGCCTTTACACGAGGCGAGGTCTTTCTTTTAGCCTCATCCGACTTTGTTCTGCTCAGTTCAGAGTTTGTTTGGTTTGAGTGATGTGAGTCCTCTCATTTTACACACCTTTGAAATGAATATGTAAAGTAGAAGAAGGCTCAAAACACAAGTGAAGGTGACTGCTGGTTTGTGGGCATTGTTTACTGAATTATGAGCTGAACACCAGCCTCACCTCAGTGGTTATAAGTGTGCAGAGTAAAGCTGCTTGTGTCAGAGATGATGCAACTACTGTGAAACAAATCTGCCTCGTTAAATGTGCCAGTGTTCAAACTGTATAGGAAGGGTTTTTCGCGGTTTCTGTTTTTTTTACATGAATGTTGATGATTGCTATTGGTAGAAGCCTTACGTGTGCTCAGCTAAAGTCATGTCCCCTTTACTCCAGTGCAAGTCGTGCTCCTGTGCTAGCTAGTGATTAGATACTAATAGATTCACACCCGTCCACTCACACCTATGTGTTTGTATGCTTCGTGTAGGAACCATCAAGGTGCTATGAATCAATCCCTATTAAAGCAATGCTCTCGAATGCGGGCTTTGCAATGTGCAGTGTGTATTGCATTCAGTGATGTACAGACTGACGTACTTGTGAGGAGTAAATACTTAGAGTTTCAAAAGTGATCAAATGAATCGTTATGAAATAATTAAGAATTAATTAACATCTCGTTGTTCTAATTATGTAACTATCAATATACTAGCCAGTGATTTTGCTAGAGGTACCAAAACTCCCATCACCCTACCCCTCCCCCCGATCCCCATTGTGCATCTGGGCTAATCTATACAATTATCGCTGGGGAAACTGTAAATAATGTGGATGTTTTAACCAAGACGATCTGAGTGACATTCAATAAAAAACAAGGGAGAAGAATCCAGAGGTTTCATGTCACTCCGCACCCTGAGATGAAAAACACCCCTATTGTTATTCGTCTATAGTTTTGTGTTATGTATTAAACAGCACTCCCCCAGACGCTCTTCCTCTGCTCAGATTAGCAGTATATGGGTAGAGAACTAATGTGGGAGCACTTTGTTAGATTTCGTGGTTAGGGCGGATTTAGGCTGGGATCAGTGCACCCAAGAGGTAAATTAAAGAAGCCACCTCCTTTTTTCATTATTAAACCCCACCCTTGATTTTATACTCAATATAATCAAGTTCCCAAGGCACGTATGAAAACTAGAAACATAGGAGAATCCAAGATGTTGTGATTGTGTAGACCCACACTTTTTTCTTTATCAGAATCAGAAATTATACCTAAAGAAAACCTATTTTATTCTAATTTTTCATGGAAATAGCCACATATTTTGGCCTGAGGTTGACAGCCCTATCATCCTGGGCAACTCAATTTAATTCAATATATTTATTAAAGATTTGGAACTCCTATGAGGTCCACATAAAATTACATACATATTATTACAAAAATATTAAAACATAACAGCACTCATTCCATGGACCATCATAAATTATCAAAGGCCTGCATTAGCAGGTCTAGAATTCCTTTAGATAACATTAGTCAATATTGTCAATTTTCCCAATAAGCACAATAACTAAAATTTTCAACAATAATTCCATTTAACTCACTGCAGAAACAGAGGCCCAAAGACCTCTATTGTAGAAGAAAGCATATGTTTAGGACCGTATTAAACAATAGCAGGTACATTTAAATATAAAATAATATGCATAACCTCAGTGCTTGGAGAAATATTTTCAAACATTTGGGCAGCAGCACTTACTCTCTTCGGCAGAAAATAGCATTTAAAATTAGCAGCAGAAGGATTGAAGTAACAGAGCATATCCTATAATGTGCAGAGGACAGTAAGTAGCAGCCAGTTCAACAAAGAGCCCAAAATTCAGCTTCATCAAAAAGTTCAATTTAGAATTAGCAGCAAGGAAAAGGAATAACAGAGCATATCCTAACCTGTGCAGAAAGCAA
Source organism: Triturus cristatus (assembly GCF_964204655.1). Classification (NCBI taxonomy): domain Eukaryota; kingdom Metazoa; phylum Chordata; class Amphibia; order Caudata; family Salamandridae; genus Triturus; species Triturus cristatus. The sequence continues at coordinate 508,828,106 of NC_140579.1, read as the reverse complement.
TTCAGTAGCAGCCAGATCATGTGCAAAAAACAATCCAAGATCCCACTTCAATTGAGTTTTGAAGTTAACAACAAGAGCAAAGTGGGAAACGAGCACAACATATCCCTATTGTGCAAATAGCAGTAAATAGCAGCCAATCAATGTGCAAAATACAATCAGACAAAAGAGAAAATATTAATAATCCATAAGAAGATAACAAACAAGGGGATTAACAGCCCAATTAAAATAATATATAAAATATTTAAAATATATACATAAACTCCTTAAAATATTTAAAAAGTTTTACACACACTGCTTCATTTTTTGGTCAAAAGAGAAAATCACGGGCTGAAGCTACATTTTTAACACAATTTTGTAAAAACATTGGCCGAAGCCAGCGATGACGACTCAAAGCCAATGCAGGACAGGCAAACAAGACATGATCCAGGGTCTGAATGCTCAGCTTACATAAATTACAAGTTTTTCCATTTTTCAAATTCTTGGACCAGTTTGCTGTTAAGTCGTTTAGAGGTAAGAGATTCATACGACATAAAGTGAGCAATCGTCGAGTTCCATGTTCTAAATTCCCAAATACATTTTTGTGAAATTCTCGGTAAGTTTGTCCTTGCTATTAGCTTTAGTCTCTCTTTAGAATTACAAAATTTAGTATCTCTATTTCAAGCTAAATTTGCCACTTAAGGGTTTTAAGAGAGATTTACTTTCAAATGGTGGAAGGGTAATCACTAATTCTTCTTGTACACGTTTTTTTTTTAGTTCCAATTAGAAAGATAGAAAGAGTAATTACCTGCCTTATCACCGAAGATTTCATGACACATGAAACCTCTTAATGAATCTGGCTCGCTAATTTTTAAATGATATCCCCAGCGTAAAACCCTGGACAAACCTGGATATAGGAACTTATCAAACCAAATTCCAGTCTAATTGCTGCCGTTGGAACTAACGTGTTAAAATTACATATTTTACTTAGTATCTGACCTTCAAACCTGTCTAAAAAAACTCCAGTCCTTGACTGGGATTGATTCAATCGCATAAAGCAGGGTTGGAGGAATTTTTGCCTTAAAAACCATCAGTAGAAATGTCTTCTACCCATATCTCTGTAAAAAATATGCAAACCATTAGCGTGGGATGCCGCTTTACAAGAGCTATGTTCAATATGCAGTTTGTTCTTCGTATTACCTGCTATTAGTTTCCCTAAATAAAGGTATGAGTCTACCACCTCCAGCTTTTCAGGACCAATTTGCCACCTAAAGTTACATGATTTTCTACTTTTGTTACATTTCATAATTAAGATTTTACTTTTAGAAAAAACTAATTTATTTTCAAAAAACAGTCCACTGTATAATTCTGCAGTGATATCAGCTTTCTATTCAACCCAATAGGGTTACTTCTATATCATCTGCATATAAAAGACATGCAAATGACCGGCTACTTATCTTTGGTGCATCTCCATCTGTTTGAGCAAAGCAATAGGTTAAATCTGCTATATATTAAGCGAATAGCAGCGGTGCTAACAAGCAACCTTGTTTCAAACCATTTTCTGTGGGTTTTACATCTGATAAGCCTTCATTTCCACCCATTAATATCTGGTACCAGGTTTGCGAATGTAGTGCAATAATTAAGGATAGCAGGGTAGAGGGCAGTCCCATTTTGCAATTTTCTCCATAGTAGTGGTCGATCTACCTTATCGAAGGCCGTTGAAAAATCTATGAAAGCCATGTATACATTTGAACTACGAGAAATTGTGTATTTCTCCTCAATTAGTTTCAACATGGAGATATTATCTAAGGTGGAATGATTTTTTCTAAAACCTGCTTGTTCTATAGGGACGACCTTCTTCTCCATCACCCATTCCGTAAGATGATTGAGGATACTATGTGCAAATTATTTTCCCCGCCGCATCCAATAAGGCTATTTGCCGGTAATTACCTGGATGTGTTTTAGGGCCCTTTTTGTACAGAGAGATTAAAATACTTCCAGGCCAAGATGGAGGTGTCTTCCCCTGGGAATAGCAAAAATTAAACAGTGGAGCTAGATAAGTGGCCCACAAAATTGGCTCCTTTTTAATTAATGTCATGGGAATTTCATCAGAACCCATTGCTCCTGAGGATCTAATTTTTTTAATAGCTCCAGCCACTTCATTAATTGAATGTACATAATTGGATACAGGGGTTTTAAACTGATCGGGTGACGCAATAATTGAACTGCCGAAATTAAAATTCGCAGAATACAGTTCTAACAAATGAAGTTTCCATTCCTCCTCTTTTATAGGTATAGGAAGAGATTTCACTCTTGTGCCACAGCAGTCGGCGATTTTTTCCCAATACCTTTTGGAATTATTTTTTGCGGCCGCCTCTTTAGCTGCATCCATACACCATCTTCCTTTATTTGTCCTAGGGAGCGTTTTTTCCTCTGTCTTTTCCTCTTTAATAGGTTTATTAGATTACTTTGCTCACATGAAAAATGCAGGAACTGGGCTCTCACTAATTTATTTATTTCCCTATTTACAGTAAGCAATGGTTTGAAATATGATCTCCGTTTAACTGGAGCATGTGTTAATTTACAGGATTTAGCCAGGAAACCTATATTATGTGAAAAGGCTTTGAGTAAATCTGGTTGGGTAGAATCACACTCAACCGTCATTAAGTGCTGCTGATCTCTTATTAGAGCCGATAAGTACGCTTTTAATTTAGCGGGCGCTTGAATATTACAGTGAATTCTGCCATTTGTTGCATTGAACCCTACTGTGCTGCCTTTGAAGTTCCAGGGGCCTACCTTAGCACAAGTGAATTCAAATTTAAAGCAAATCAACATATGGTCACTAAAAACATTTCCTAGGACTTCCATGTTTATAAATTTACAGAACAAATCTGCAGAAACAATTAAATAATCTATAATAGATCTCCCAGTTGGCGCCTTATGAGTATAATTTGCTGGAATATCCTTTTCTAACCTCCCATTAGCAATTATGAGATCTAAACTTCTCAAACCTTCGAGTAATAAGACTCCTCTTTTGTCTGTCCTGCTTTTAATCGGAAATTGGGCAATGGGGATATTTAGGGCTTCGTTTTTTTGGGATGTTAGAAAATACCCTTATACTATGAGATGATACTTCAAATCTCCAACTAATAATAGGGACCTGCAGTCTTCACTTTCCAAGGTGAGGGGATAAAAATGAATAGATCTTTTAATAGATAAGAATAAGATGTGTCGGGAGGTAAATATGCATTTATGATCAACAGGGAATCCAAATGATCCTGGCCATCCTTATGATCTAACTTAATCACCTGTATTAGGTGAGAGGCATGAAAAATGCCTTTATATGACCAACTAAAGCTTGTACTTAACATAATAGCAATACCTCCTTTAGCGTGACCTCTATTCACAGGAAGCGCAGGCCGGCTCAGCACTATATAATCTTCGGTGGACCAGTTCTCTGTAATCCAGGTCTCTTGGAGACATATTATGTCGCCATTCTGCTCTTTCAAGAATAAGAGTTTGTTTTTCTTAGTGCTTAAGCCGACTGCGTTCCAAGATATCACATTAATATCCTTGCTAGGAAGAGTTCCCACGTTTTAGGTCTAAGTCACTAAGTCTCTATTTGAATTAAGAATGCATGTAACCCAACTCCATTTCTTATCTTCCTCCTCTACAGGATGCACATACTGAGTATTTTTCTCTGTAACGAGTGAAACCCTCCTACCTTCTTCTTTACCAAGGAAAACCTGCAAAATACTCTCTCTCTCTGAGAGAGGTTTGCCTCTTGCGGAGGTTTCTAGATCGATGTTAGACAGCTTATTTTGGGCCACTTTTTTTAATGGTTGCTCCTCTTCTGATATTAAAACATCTATGCCACAACAACGTAGTTTATCACTATGTGTCATTATCAGGTGGGAGATAGCTTTGGATGCAAATGTTACTCTTCCACCCCTAAGATTATTATATTTTTGAACCTCAACCAGAGCGATGTCATTGCTTTCGAAGGCCTGACATGTCAGCAAAGCATCCCAACAGAAAGTTCCTATTCATATATGGTTCATGGTCAAAGATAAACAAAAAATCCAGGATATAAGGGGCAGGATGTGAATTATAGACTAGGCTGGATACCTTAGAAATATTTTCATAGGGATTATAAATGACATTATTACCTAAAGAAGAAGCAAATAAGCAAATAAAGAAGCATTAGGGTTCAAACTACTCTGAGCAGTAGGAGGAACATTTATATCTAATACCACTGCATCTTGGGTAGATTTGCTTGGTTCACTTGAGTTCAGAAGAGAGGAACAAGGACCCGATAGATTGAACTCTGTTAGTCTTCTTTCTTCAGAACATTTGATTCCAGATTTGGTTGTATATTATGGATAAGGTTAGGGTCGAAGTGTATCCATCTTGTCCCTTTTTTATTTACCCTTCGGCGTTTTTCCCGTTTTTTTTCCCTTCTTTTTCTTACAGACGTTGTTACTTTTGTCCCTGATAACCTTTTCCTTAATGGGAGAGCAACCGACTTTTAGTCCTTCCTCTATAAGCTGCTTAGGAGATTTTACACCTGCTTTTAGGAAGATAGGGAAAACCTTTCAAATTGTACTTGAATTTGTATTTTCCGTCTTAGCTTGCGGGCGGGACGTAGGTACAGCCGCTGTAGCTAAAGAATCAGGATCGAAGAGCTGCTGTAGAGTAGAGGAATATAACTTATCAAGTATATCTTCATTTTCCTTCATTTTGTTTTTATTTTTTCTACTAAAGAAAGGCTTACCAGCCTGAATGCCAAAATCCCGCCCTTTAACATGTGAAAGAGAGTCTGTTTGAGAAGGATATAGCTTGTCGGAGTCTTCCTCCAATAGTAGGGGAGTGGAAGATCCCTTCCCTAGATTAGGCATACTGAGGGGAAGTATGCAAGCTTTGCCAGGCAATAATTTTTGTTCAGAGGCTATAAACTTTGTCAGGGCCAAAACAGAGTCCAAAATAGAGTCGGAGTTACTTACTGATTTCTCCATTAAGGCTAAGATGGAAGACAGCACTCTTTCCAGGCAAAGTAATGATTCCGACATCAGCATTTTTGACTCTGGATTATTAATTAAGGGAGGAAGATTCAGGGATAGTTCAGAAGTTAATGAACCCCGTGAATCTAATAAGCTTGTTCCACTGGGTGTACTACTGAACAGTTGCATTTTAACAAGACAATCCTTGGAGGCTAGTGAGGTAGCAGGAATAACAATCATGGACGATTCTAGATTATGAACGTAAGACATTTTAGGGGACTGATCTAGATGAATGTCAGGTAGCGTGAAATCTTCCATTATGTATTCTCCCGCTTTTGGCACTAGTTGAGATATCCCTTCGAGGTCAGAGACTCCATTTACAAGGGAGTGGATAGCTAAATTAGTCAGCAAGGAGTCAGCCACCCTAGATTCCGAGTGTTGGCGGTCTGTAGACTATGATCCCCTGATTTTGGATGGTAGTTTGGAGGGTACTACTGGCAATGGTTTTCCGGGGATTACTTTAGCCTCTACATGAACATCATGTTCTTTTGGGAAAGACTTCAGCATCCCAACTGTTTTTAAGCTTATTTCTTTTTTAGGAAAGAAGGAAGGGATGGTATTGAAACTCTTCAAAATGTTTATTTGCAGTGAGTTGTTCCTTAGAGGATTAGCTCTAGTTTTTTTGCATGCTCTTGTATACACCAATCTGCCAGAGCGTAATTTTCTTGCAGTCATATCTTAGTTCTTATATTACGAGTCCCTTAGCCAGGCCGGTCAGCACAGCCAGAGAGGTATAGCTCCAATGCGCTAGTGCGCCAATGCGCCACTCATGCAACACCGAGCATCGAACGCCGAGTTTCCACTCTCCAACGCACAGCTTACAGTCTCACAAGCTCGGGCAGGAGGTTGAATTACAGACTGCCACCACAGGCTCTAGGGGCACAGGAAGGTGCAGGAAGGGAGCCGCGCTTGTCTTCAATAGTCACAAGTCACTACAGGCATACACGACAGGCACCCTCTAACTCCTGCATACTTCCAATAAATCTTTTCTCCATGGACAAATTGCAATGGTAGATTTGGTAATAGCAAAGTCTGATAGAATCTTGGTGAAGTTGTGGCAGTGTTGTGGCAGGGTTAAACAGGGTTAAACAGGATCCTAGGATCTTGATTGCTTGGCGGCTAGGTGTCTTGGGTGCTTGGTATCTTAGTGGTTTTGAACTGCTTAAAAACAGGGCAAAAACCGGGGCTGAGCCACGGGGGGTGGGGCGGAAAGCTTTACAATACCTCCTCGGTTACTCCTATGCCCTCTGCCCACCCGAGCCTGGGCCCGAGCCCATCAACCCCCCTCTACCACTCCACATCATCGCTCTGCTTCTGGCCAGCCGTTCTGACCACCTTTGCTGTCACTTCTCTGCCACTCTGCAGATCTGTGCGGCTCCACTATGCTATCAGACTGCAGTCTTCGCTTGTTTTACTGTTACTTTTCACAATTTAGTTCACTTTTGGGTGTTTTGGATGTTTTCCTTGCTCACTGCACACACCATCCACCACACTCCACACTCCGGCCACCGGCGCCTTCAGGGACCAGAACTGCCTCAACTGCCTCAACCGGGAGTCTGCAAACCGGCAACAGCAGCAGTAGCGGTAGCGGCCACTGGCTCAGCCCTCAGTCTCAGTGGGTCAGCGAGTCCCCACAGTCTCCGCCGTCAGTTTCGGGCAGTTTTCAGGCAGTTTTTGGCTGATTTTCATCGGCGGAGGTGGTACGCGGAACAGCGGAAAAGCGCGAGCACGAGCAGGCTCCACCTCCTCGATTGCGTGGATTAGCGTTAGTCCGTGCGCTTCACCCACGAGGCTCCTATCGGCAGTTAGAATGGATCGAGGCGCTATTAGCGAGTAGGAATACTCTCGAGTTATCGAAGGTGAATCCTCTTGTCAGGAGTTCTCTCTTTGTCGACGCGCGGAAGCGTATGCTGCTAGCGTTGCACCAAAGAGATCTGCACAGTCTAAACTCATGTATCTGGAGCAGCTAAATCGCACATTTCATCTATATCCCATCCTAGGCAACTTTAAAAATTAGAGAACCTGGGAGGTCCAGGCTGGTGTGCTTGCATGGATCCCTCTATTTTCCCTTGTCCAAAATGTCAAAATATTGAAAAAAGCCTAATCTTCCCAAATGTATGTGAGAGAAAACTCAGAGAGTCCAATTCCCAAAGTACTTATGAGTATGGGAAGAAGTACTACAAGAATCCTTTTTATGTACTCTAACACTCTTTTAAGGTTCAAAAGAGTTTTATTGAACAAATAAAGGTGTCAATACAGCAGAAAACCAAAAATAGCAGTAACATGCGCAATGAAGTAAGATATGACTGTAAAAAGAAACATGAGGCTAGGAAAAGACAGATGTTTGAGGCTATATAACAAAAAGCAGCACTAGATAAATATGCAGTAAAATGTAACATAATAAATGCAAAAGAACATAAAGGTCAATCAAGGGGGTTTGGAAACTTCTTGCTGAGAGGGAAGCAAATGAGGCGGAGGGAAGGAGCGTTTGGCACACTTATCAAGGTATAGGGTTACAGGAAGCCATAAATCATGACGTTTTTTGGCCAAATTAAGGGGGAAAGTAAAGACAGTATCTAGCCTATGATTATGACAAACATTGTACCACCATGCTCTAAAAGACACGTTAACAGAATTTTTCCAGTTGACCGTAATTTGCTGAAATGCAACAGCTAGTAATAAATCAACAATTTGCACATTGGAATCAATATCAGTCCAGCAAGGGGAGAGGCTTCCTAAAAAGATATTGACAAAGGAGAAAGGGAGTGCAGTGTGAAATATGGCATTAATTTGGGTCCAAACTTGTTTCCAGAAATTATGGGTGGCAGTGCAAGAAAAAAGCATATGGAAAAGAGTGGCTTTAGGGGTCGAGCACGACCAACAGAGATCAGGGATTAGAGGAGACCCTTTATTCAACATGTGGGGTGAGAAGAGAAGTCTATTGTAGATGAAGAAGAGGGTTTGCGTTAGGGAAGCCGCTCTGGAAGACTTGCGAAGTTTGGTCCACAATTTATCCCATAAAGATGTGGGCCAAGAAATGCCAAAATCAGATTCCCAATGTTCCTCTACTTTGGATTTTGGCCTAGGAGTAGGAGTCACGCAAAAAGAGTGATAGATTGAGGAAGCTGTGGGCTGGGAGCGTAGTAAAGAATGGAGGTGCGAATAGGGGCTGGGAAAATCAAGGTGAATGGGGGAATTAGAAAGTTTGGCGAATGTGGACATAACTGCAGATTTGAGTAGAGTATACTTATGGATGAAGGAATGGGGAAGATCAAACTGTTGGCTAAGAGCCGAGAAAGATAAGAAATCGGAACCAGAGAAAAGATGGGATACCCAGATCAAACCCTTTTTTCTCCAAGATTTCCAATAAAAGGGTTTGTGATTAATGAGAATACTACTATTATACCAAATAGTGGTGTTGAGAAAATCAGCTACAGAAGAAGGGGGGCTAGGGGAGGTGGAGAGAAGAAGTTTGGTGGTGAACTTATGAATGGGAGTGGAAATGGCCTGGGGCTTTCGAGAAAACGATAGATATTCAGCGAAGGTGAAAGGGGATAAAGCGAGACGTTCAAGAACAAGCCATAAAGGCGAAGATGCATCAGGATCCCGCAACCAAAGAGAAGCTTGTCGCAGAAGAAAAGCCTTGTGATAAGCGGGGAAGTCTGGGAAATTGACCCCGCCCTGTGACTTAGGAAGACGCAATCTGCATAAAGACATACGCGCTTTTTTCCCGGACCAAATGAAAGAAGAGAGAACCGTATTGATCTTCTTGAAAAACTTAGTTGGGATAGGTACTGGGATATTAGATAGGGTGTAAAGAACTATTGGGGAGAGCATCATTTTAATAGTGTCCAGACGACCCCACCAGGAGAGGTAAAGTGGGTGCCATCTGGAAGTAAGGTCGGACAATTTCTGGGTACATTTGGTGAGGCACAACGAAATAGTGTCGGGGAGAGAAGGAGTAATATGCAAACCAAGATATTTAATATGCGAGGAACTCCAAGTAAAATTGGATGCGTCAAAATCCGGTTTGAAGGTAAATTTAGTGAGAGATAAAATTTCACACTTGTCATTATTTCATTTATAACCAGAAATTTGGGAATATTCGCGAACTTCATTGAGAAATGCAGGAATAGAGGTGGTAGGGTTGGACACAAAAAGTAGGATATCATCTGCATAAGCAGCAAGTTTAATTTTTGTATGGGAGGTTTGAAAACCATGCAATTCAGGGTTTTGGCGAAGCTTTGAAAGAAAGGGTTCTAATGCCAGATTGAAAAGGAAGGGGGAAAGGGGACAACCCTGACGGACTCCTCTGCCTAAGTTGAAAAAAGAAGAGACTAGACCGTTAGCACAAACCGCTGCTCTGGGGGTGGAATATAGGAAAGAAATGAAGGAGATAAAATTAGGGCCAAACCCAAACCATCTGAGGGCGGAGAAAAGGAAGGTCCACTCCACTCTATCAAACGCTTTCTCTGCGTCCAAAGCAATTGCCGCTAGCGAGTCGTGAAACCTTGAGGATTTGGATAGGACATTGAACAAAAGTCTGGTATTGTCTGTAATAAAACGGCCTTTAACAAATCCAGACTGTTCCGGGCCCAACAGTTCAGGAAGAAAAGGATCTAATCTTAAAGCAAGGGACTTCGCGTAAAGTTTATAGTCAATATTAACCAAAGAGATTGGTCTGTAATTTTTGCAATGTTTGGCGTCTTTTCCTTCTTTAGGTAAAATGCAAATATGGGCATCCGAGAAGGTGCCGGAGGAAGCACCACTGAGTATAAAAGAATCAATGAGCGAATGCAATCTGGGTAATAATAATTTTGAAAAGTGTAAATAAAATTCAGCTGTAAATCCATCCGGACCTGGGGCTTTATCTTTCTTGAGTGATTGAAGTGCAATGTGTAATTTGGATTTAGAGATGGGCAGTTCAAGAATGGATAAATCGACAGGAAAATGAGGAGGTGCTTTAATGCTGGAAAAAAAGGCAACTAGGTCTTGGGCGGAGGGGTGAGTTTCAGAAGAGTAAAGCGTGGAGTAAAAACGGGAAAATTCCTCTAAAATATCAACATCAGTGTGCTTTAAAACAGAATTAACATCATAAACAGACTCAATGTTCAATCTGTGTTGCTTAACTTTTAAATAATTGGCTAAAATCTTACCCGCCTTGTTCTTTCCCCCATAAAATTTTGAGCTAGATTTCAGTAAATATAATGAGGCATCTTCAGTGGATTGTTTGTTAAATTGCATCTTAGCTTCAATAAGAGTAGTCAAACTTTCCTGCGAATGAGAGGTATAAAAAGAGTGCTCCAAATTTTTAATCTTGAGGAGGAGATCATTCGCAGTTTTACGAGCGATCTTGCGTTTTTTGGAAACATAATCAATGATAAAACCTCTGGCCGTAGCCTTATAAGCGTCCCAGATAGCATGTTTGGGCAAAGTGGGCGTGTCATTAATGGCAAAAAACTCTGTGGTGAAATCAACAAAGGAAGTGGTAAACTTGGGATCCAGAAGTAAAGTGTTATTAAAGCACCAGCGTTTCGGCCCAGTGGACCTGGGTAGGATATCAATGTTGACTAAAACTGGAGCATGATCAGAAAACAAGATGGGGCCAATGTCAGCGTGGATGAGGGACTGTGAGATATGATGGGAGAGGAAAATGTAGTCAATACGGGACTGTGAATGGTGGGATGGGGAATAGAATGTAAACTCTTTAGTAGTAGGGTTACAGAGACGCCAGGCATCAATGAGTTTGTGCTGGGTTATTGCTTGAACAAACAGTTTGTGAGACTTATTAGGGATATAGGATGCTTTAGAGTGTCTATCCAAAAAAGGGTCAAGGGGCAAGTTGCAGTCTCCCGCCAAAATAAAATTATCATCAGCGTATTCAGAAATACAAGAAGCCATTGTGCGCCAAAAGGCTGGATCACCACCAGTAGGAGCATAGATGTTGAGAAGGGAGATGGGGATGCCCTTCGAGGAAAGTTTGACGTACAACCATCTGCCCTCGGGATCTGAGTCAGAAATCAAGAGCGAGTGAGAGAGAGATTTACGAATTAACACAACCACACCATTTCTTTTACCATCCCCAGGAGCAGAAAAAACACTGCCTACCCAACCCCTTTTAAGTTTGGCAGCTTCAATGTCAGACAAATGAGTTTCTTGCAAGAAGGCAATGTCGACATTCAACTTGGCTAAATAAGAAATAATTTTTTGTCTCTTAATAGGAGAGTGGAGACCTTTAACGTTCCAAGAAACAATACGTACTGCCATTAAGGAATATTAAAGAAATAATGCAGAGAAAAGTTAAAACATCGAGCAAAAGCCTCATAAAAAGTGAGAATGTAAGAAAAAGAAAAAGGAGAGAAAAGACAGGGATATAGGAGGAATGAAGCGTATAAAAGGAGAAAGAAGAAAAGAAGAATGAGAGACATCATGAAGATATACAAAAGCAAAGGTGAAGTAAAGAACGATGAAAAAATCAAATGAAATCCAAGGAATTCAGTAAAAAAGTACAAGTAGGAGAGAAAAAAGAGAAAACGTGAGAAGGCCAATGAGTCAATAAAAGAAGAGAGAAAATGATCAACACAGGAAGAATGTGTAAAGGAATTAAAGGAGGAATAAAGCAGCAAGGATACAATGTGTTGAAAGCGAAGGTGATATGACCAAGGAATGCAACAAGAAATAAAGATGAAGAAAAGGAAAATTGGGATAGAAGAGAGCGAGCATATAAAGGGTACTGGCACCAAGAAACCTGAAAATGTGAGGAAAAAAGTCAAAATGAGAAAGAACAAAACAAGAACTGACATATCAAAAAAAAAAAAAAGAACGAGGAATACTCACAAGGGGTAAGACAGGAAAGGTACACTCAGGGACAGGAACAAACGAGGGTATACGTGGAGATGGAGAGAGGAAGGTAGGGCCAACCGGAGAAGGCAGGGCACTCAGGGTCAGGGAAACATCCAACCAGAGAGACGGGACGGAACGTATAACAATGATCTGTGGAAAAAGAAAGGCAACAAGATTAGAAAACGGCAAATGACAAGGGCAAAAGACATACCAAGAGTATGACAAACCAAGGAATTATATCAACAGTGGAAACTACTACAATGGAAAGCAAGCATTCGTAACAAATATGCTCAAGAACAGTGGAATTAGCAAATAAAAACAACACATAGAAGAAACTAAGGCATCAATATAAGACTTCTGAAAAAAGTCATGTTGGAGAAGAAGAGGAGGAACCAGAAAGCTCCATATCTGCATGGCCGCAGGAATTCAGGAAACTCCGAAGTCGCATAGGCTCCTCATAGGTCGTAGTTTTATTATTATAGGTGACTTTGAATAAGCAAGGATGGAAAAGGCCATATCTAGCACCAATGGAACGAAGATCAGGTCTCATGTCTAGGAAGGCTTTGCGTCGGCTTGCAGTAGCTTTGGCATAATCCTGTGCAAAGAACAAATTAGAGCCCGACCAGGTGATACGGGGAAGGGCTCTGGCCGCAAAGAGAACTTTCAGTAGGTCCGTGCATTCCAAGAAATACATTATTACACCTCTGGGCTTCGTTGGCGTAGAGAGAGAGGTGGATGCTCGACCAAGCCTGTGGGCACGCTGGATATTGAGTAGGGTATCCTCAGGCAGATGCAAAAGCTTGGGAAGAAAAGATTTGAAGAAAGTGATGGGATCACTTCCCTCACAGCCTTCCACCAGGCCGTAAAGGCGAAGATTATTGCGTCTGTTCCGGTTTTCCAAATCCTCCACCTGTTTCTGGAGAGAGGATATCTGCACATGCATGTGTGTGATTTTGGCTGCAGAGTCCTGAAGAGAAGAGACGTCCCGCTCCACCGATGACACTCGTTCATCCATCCGGGACCAATTATCAGTGAGAACCTGCAACTTAGCGTTGGTTTCTTCCATGAAAGAGCGCAAGGCACGTATCTCCTCAAGAAGCAGCTCCATCGAGATGGTCGAAGAAGACTTGGGAGGCGAAGGCGGATCTTTTTTTAAACGCTTAGGCGTAACTTTTCCTGAAGATTGTGATGAGGAATCCATGTTTGGGACCGTCTCGTTGATAGAAGGAGGTTGAGAGGCTTCCAATAAAGCCAATTCCGTGAAAAGCTTAGAGTTTTTAATGTAATTATGCTTTTGGAACTTGCTGGAGCCTTCAGCCATAGAGCGGCCGCAAAATGTAGATACACAAAGCTTAACCAGAGACAGGCGCAGATAAGTCACAGAGTTAAAAGCAGGTTCAAAACGGGTGAAATATGGAAAGTAGTAAATATGAAAACTTGATGAGGGAAAATGCCAAATCAAAGAAGCAACAGTTCCAGAGAGCTAGGATTTGCAGATAAAAAATAAAAATAAAAAATATTCAAAATGGCCGCCAGATGTGAGGAGAGTGAAAATTAAGGTCAAGAGTCATAAATGTTAAATAGCAAATGAACTGTACACCAAAACGTTGAAAAAGCATGGGAATCGAAACTCCAGAAGTAGTAGAGGCATGGTAGGACCAGTAGGCATCCAGGAGTGAAATGCGCGATAAACGCGCTGCCGGTGAGAAGACGAGCACATCAATCAAAATGGCGGTCGCGGCCGATGCAGAGCCGCGACCGGGAGTGAGAGACTGATTAAATGCGCGAAAAGATTACCATGGCTCTAAAGAGGGGCTCAGAGCCTTCCAGGAACCATCCGAAGAAAAAGGCTGCCCTTCATGTTCCATTTTGCGGTCACATACCGCCCGAAGCCTCTGGCGCGAACGGAGCCCTCACAGTGAAGCCGCCATCTCGCCGGGCGCCTAGCCACGCCCCCCTACTCTAACACTCTTCATGAAGCTTCATGAATCCGACTGGAAGCATTCAACTTTACATTCGTAAAAGTGAGAAAAACACACATTCCTATTTGTACTAATGATATATGTAGTCCCACTTTTAATCTCATGTTAGAGGTGTTAGGGTATATTCATAAAGGCATTTAAGAATACGTGAAGTACTACTACAAAAGTACACATTCATGTTCTCATAAATGCCTATGTGAATTAGCCTCTTTATTTTAACTAGGGCTCCCTGTTTTCTGTTTTTACTGATTTATACAGATAAATACAGATAGTAAACACTGTCTTTCCTGTCTGTGTTTATTGTTAAAAATGGAAAAATGCAGATAACTTGGCTTCTTTTGAGTGACTCACTGTGCTGAGAGTAATGCCTTTTAGGACTCTAGCTGTACATATTGGCTGTGTAGGGAGTTACAAAGCTCAATGAGATGAGCTTAAATGAATGGATATCTCAACATGTAAATTTCCTATTATATTATTTTTTTATGTGGGTTTATTATGGTTATATATTTTGGCTGTGTAATGTGCTGAAAGCTTGCAGGCATCAAAGTATGAGTGTACGTTTATCCGTGAAATAAATGCAGAAATATACGAGTTATCATCTCATCTGTTCACAAAAGACAATAATAAATATGACAAAATATCAATAAGACGGCCAAAAATAATTATGGATAAAGGCAGAGAGAAATGTTAAAAAAATAAATACAATAAAAAAGGGAGCCCTAATTATCACTAATGGCTTTTCATGGAAACTGAGAGTATCCTCTAATGAAAAAGAAAGAGAACCATAATGATGAATACATGTGCTAATGATTTTCAACAGTATGATAAAACATGTACAACCTGTCATTCACAAGAATGATACATAGTGTGCTTACTTGATGTACGGCATTCTGGACGTCATTATTTCTAAGGCTGAAGATCACTGGGTTCAGCATTGACATGACAACCCCATACAGCAAAGGGACAATATTGTCCAAGGCATTGTCAGAGGCAGAATGTAGGCATATGAAAAACCCAGCTCTATGAAAAAAAACAGACAATGCTGAGGTGAGAGGAACAGGTAGAGAAGGCTTTTCTTTTTCCCTTTGTGGAGGGAATCATATGTATTGTGGAAATAATATATAGTTATGAGTAGGGGGTCAAGAAGAAGCAGGTAAACTTCACCAAACTACCAACTGTGAAAAGGACTTGCTCATTGAGGGATGTATCTGAACAGGACAAGACCAACACTGTCGGGATATCACAGTAATATTGATGGATTATATTTGGATCACAAAAGGATAACCACTATGGCAAAGGCACATTGCCCCAGTTCTTTTAAGCAGTGTGAAGTAGAAACATAAAATGATAATAACTTTGAGCTATTAGCATTTTATGCTTCTGCTGCTTTGCGGTCGGGCGGGTGGGCGGAGCTGCTCTGCTCTCTGAGTAAGGGAGGAGTGGTTTGCCCACTCCTAAGTGCCCCTGACTGTTTGGCTGGCCCTCTCAGAACACGCCCATTTATCTATCTTGAACATTCTTTAAAAGGAGTTCACAGTCAGTTGATTTGCGCAATGCACAATTTGTCACAAGACATTATCAAGAGGTAAAAATAAAACTTATTCTTGCGGTCTTCGTCCATGCTTCACATTCTAAAAACATAACATGGCAATAATCTAAAAGCAGAAAGAAGGCAACACAAGTCTGAAGGACCCGCAACTTCAATAGCAGCCACAACAACACCAGGGCAGAGAGTCCCTTCAGAGGTCCAATCTCAACTACAATATTTGGCCTCACAGTTTTCCCAGATGGCATCATATTACATGGCTTGTTGAGCTGTAGTGGGTGCTGGAGAACAGTCCATAACAGCCCTTTGCAATGCTGCAAAGAATCATAAATGTTGATTTTTTTTGTGCTATTTTTGACCCTTCAAAGGTTTCTACATTAGCAGGCATTTTATTATCTTACAAAATGGGTATCTAATATCTATGTGGTCTTCAATTATTTTATATTTTAATTTATTGTAACACTACTTGCATATAATTTGCTGTATGGATAAGTCAAAGCATTCCTCTACAAATAAATACACAGCTAACTTTTGCCCGTTATCCTTATTTACTTTTTCACTTTTTAAATACAAGTCAACAGTCTGTGTTTGAGTCTTCAAGTGAGTGACTCGACAGCTAATACAAACATACTCTGGTTTTAGAGAACACACAGTGTTAAATTTTGTAATCTCTTTTTCAAAACTATCAACGGTAATATCTGTGTCCTGTTCTGCAGCTCCTTCTCTTAACAACTCTTCAGAATCCTGCTCAGGACCAAAAGAAACAAAACTTTACATCATCATAAACCCAGTCGTGTAGCTAGACCTGCGGCCGCCCGTGGCGGCTGTCTGAAGAGCGGACGGGCGGAGTCCCGATGCCCTCGAAACTCGCCCTCCTCTTGCTACACCACTACATTAACCTTTTCTAGGTCTGCCACAGTACCATGCAAACGTATATTTTAAAGAAATTACTTTGTCCTCTTATTGATAGCTATTTTTTCGTTCTTCACTTTTTCTTCATTTTGCCCCTTTTGAGTCTCAGTTCTGCATAGATACTGTAGTTACTTCTGTTCCTTTTTCCTCTGAGTTTTTGTAGGCATTCTGTCTGTAATTAGGCAGATATTGGTCTGTAAAAAAATAACTATGTTTTAAAAAGAATTCCAGCCAGTGTACCAATTTCTTTACTACTGGCTTACACAGAATACAAAAACTGTTTTTATGTTATGTTGCAGTTTTACATCTACAAACCAACCTACCTGTATAACTATAAGCACTTACTTCAATGTACCAAATCCAAACCAAAACTTAAAACGTAATTAATTACCTTTTAATATTCTACAACACACCTGCACCATATCTCAGTTCTCACTTATACATGCTAAAAGACAACTTTATCCTTTATTATTTCAATTTTAAAATATACATCTACCAAAGTGTAAAAGCACATACAGAGTCTAATTACTATAAATCAGAAAACACAACATAAGAGCTATTTCCGTGCTTCTCTACCACTGTGTCACTAGTACATTCAGGCCCTCATCACGATGTCGGGTGGACAATACTGTTGTGGAATTGGGAACGACCGACCTCCAGTCAGTGGCCTGACCACAATATTAGGATGCAACAGCACACTCCCATTTCTCTATGGGAGCTTGTGCTGCGGCTGGTTTACGGCCGCAGCACAAGCTCCTATAGAGAAATGGGTGTTTTTGTGGATCCTTGCACTGCGTGGCAGGCACCTGACAGTGCCTTACACTCGGTGCAGGGATTAACGCCCTCCATGGCCTCCAACTTGAGGTCGCTGTGGCAAGGGGGCCCTGTTCGAGGCTTCCAAAGTCGCTTTCCGACAGGCTTTCATGTCGGAAAAGCCCAGCATGAAAAGCCTGTTGGAAACCAACATCATAATCCCCCACGGCATAAACGCCGTACATAGATGATTATGAGCGGCCTCCGGCAGGCCGCCAGGCTCCATGAGCCCATGGAAGCCAGTTGGTGTGACCGGCTTGTTTCAAATCCAACTGCCTTCATCATAATAATGCTTTCGAACCGAAACCAACGATGTAAGGCAGAACCTGCGGTTGGAGGCTTTCCGACTTACATTGTACTCAGGCCTATGTGTTTCAATACTTTTCCCGAAGTTGCCTTACACTCGGTGCAGGGATTAACGCCCTCCATGGCCTCCAACTTGAGGTCGCTGTGGCAAGGGGGCCCTGTTCGGAGCTTCCAAAGTCGCTTTCCGACAGGCTTTTCATGTCGGAGAGCCCAGCATGAAAAGCCTGTCAGAAACTGACATCATAATCCCCACGGCATAGGTGATTATGACCGGCCTCCGAATGGCCGGCGGGCTCCTTGAGCCCACCGGAAGCCAGTTGGTCCGACCGGCTTGTTTCAAATCCGACCGCCTTCATCGTAATAATGCTGTTGATCTGAAAACAACGATGTAAGGCCAGTTGAAGGCTTTCCGACTTACATTGTGCTCAGGCCTAAGTGTTGCAATACTTTTCTACTCAGAAGTGTCAGATTTTAATTTTGAGAAACACTGCAAAAAAAATCTGCACTTTAATCTGTACCCCAGCATATAGCTCGCTAATTCTTCAGAGTACATGCAAACAGTGTCTGACAGATTACATATATAATTCACCAGATGGTTCTAAAAGAGTTCATATTCCTCAGTAAAACCTGTAAATACATGTGTTTCTGGTTGAGTAAAACAATACTCCCTGGATGGTTGGATGAGTGCATAGTGTAAAAGTGAAGAAATCTTGTGTCTCTCCGTTTTATTTCTTCTTTATTTGTTTCATATACCCAGCACTTTTCAGCCGTCCTACTTCCTCCCACCGTCACCTCATTTCTATTCCTTATGATGTCACCACACAGCTCACATTCCACCCATGCCAACATTCTAGTCTTTGGAACTCTACCCATAGATACTGCCTTGGTGATTCTCTCAGAATATAGGTAGTTCCTGCATGGTTCTCTGAGTATGTAGGAACTACATTGGTGGTTCAATATTTGAATAGTTAGTGCCTGTGTATTCACATGACTTGTATTGCTACTATCTGGGTGATTGGATGAATACATGGGTGTTGCCTGCGTAGTTCAATGAGTACATGATTAGAGCCTGCGTGATTGGAAGTGTGCATGTGTAGTGCTTGGGTGATTGAATAAGTCTAGATATCACACTTGATAAATAATAGCATACATGGCTCTCTAAGAGAACACATTGCTCTGTTACTCAGGTGCACATGCATCAGTAAGTTTCTAAAACTAAAAACAACAATTACTTTTTTCAAAGCACAAAACCTTTTCTTAATGGCATACCTATATCATTTCGCAAATATTTATTCTGTCTTTAAAACATATATTTCATCATTTGTCAAAGAAAAGTTGCACACCAAGTGAAGCTAGCACAAGAACTCAAGAAACATTCTCCACTATCAATCCTCCTCAATTTTAAACATATAATGTTTAAAGAAATACACCACCCTCACCATATATATGACATTTTCACAGCCTTAAAGAACATACATTACCATGTATACACATATGTGATATTATAGATATACACCTTCAGGTCATCTTTCCAAAAATATATAGTTCTCTGCAACTTTAAGTAAACTCAAGAGTCTCATCGTACATGTAACTATCTGCAACCAGAAATACCATATCTTACCATCTAAACATCTGCAAACTGGTCATATAAGTTAAAAACCACATTAATAAACACTTCCTAATACATACTTAACAAATAATACTGCTTTATCATTTGTATACAGGTACAGAACATTTTTGTATGTTTTATTCATGATGATGGAGCAATGTTTCATATACAAAGAAACTTGCTCGTATGCAATCCTCTCGAATAACCTGTAACATTATAACCAACCTGTCTGTAAGTACTAATTTTGCATCACATTTTACATATTATATCTAGGGGAAGCTTTTCTATGTGTTTGACTAATGAATAACCCGAGTGTCCTTAAAAATAGCCGCCAAAAACGCGGGCACTCTTCTGCGCATGCGTCTACTACATCTACGTGGTATGACGTCTTCTGTCGTTTGGGGGAAATCTTTGCAGCTGCGCAATAGCTTTTAATATGGCTGCTCAAAACCCTCGCACTAATGCACATGCTGTGCTGAAACTAACCTATCCAAGTTTTACTAAACCATTAATGCAAAAGATTTATTAGGTAAATGGGGTTAGAGTAGAAGTAAGTGGAATACAGTGAATTCATTTAATTTTTGTATTCTAACATGTTCTTCTTTGACTTTATTAAAAGCTCGTATTTGGGCCTTGGAGGGTGACCATGTCTCTGTTTCCTTGTGGCAACTACGCATGCGCCACATCTGCTTTTCCTGAGACCAATGAGATCATTGAATGGCTGCCAAACCCTAAGCCTAGCAAGGACATGGGAAGTACAACTTCTGACCCTACGAGAGGAAGATGAAACATTGTAGTACAGATTTATCGATCTACATATGAAATGCTTGTGGGAATAAAGCTTGTGGGTATTAAAATTAATGGGTGGGGAGCTAGACAATAGAACTAAAGAAAGTTATTGCACTTAGTATGGTGTGATGTCCTCACCCCACTGCCTGGCCCAATCAAATTGCGGGTGTACATGGAATTGAAACATTTGTGGGTGGATCATACATTTGAATTAGTATAACAGAGGTAAGTTCTAGATAGTTATACACACTTGACCCACTTGATGCCGATGCTATGCTGAGATGCTGCCCGATTTTGCTGAAAATTGATTGAAGAATCCAACACTAGGGAAATATCGCGGAACAACCGAGGAGGCACATCTAGAAAGGGGTCCGGACGAGCCCGAGCCGGAGAGAGTAGCACCAGAGAGGAGTGAAATGCTGGTGTTACACTAGAAGAGGTCACCTTCGCGGACTTGAACCTGTCCTGAATCCTTGACACTCTGATGTCTAGGTCCTCACACCATTCTAGGTAAATATAGTTCTGTGGGGTTGTGCTTCGTATTTGCTCTCTGTTCTTTCTCTCCTCAGGTACTGTCATCATATGAGATTAATTAATGTGAATTGAATTATAAACTAATTGAACTACTTTTCCTGATGGAGAATCTTAATGTGTTTACGTGTATTTGATTTGACTCACAAAATTATTAATTCATATAAACCTTTAAAACTCCTACTGAGTCTGTGGTTCTTTGAATAAAAGTTGAATGTATTGTTATTACTATTATCGTTTACTCCCTATTCTAATCTACTACTAGATCTTTCGAACGTACATTTACTCAGGAAACAGGAATGGTACGAATACTAGTGTAAAGATTTCCTAGGGTAAATCAAAATTGATGACCAGCGGATATTTGCTAGCTCATTGAGTGTATGAATGGATATGGGCCCAAATGAGTGTTGTGTGTATGTGTGTATAGAGCTGTTAAACTCCGCTGCATCAGTTTTTCTTGATAGCAGAGGCATGGTTAGTATAGTTAGTTAGGTGAGGATTGTATTTGAAATTTTGAATTATTGATTTATGATTTAACCAAAACCCGTTATGTATTGTTTTATGTTGCCTGAAAATTCCCGGGAATATTGAATAGTGGGTGGTAAATGGAAGCCAGACTGCAGTGAGGTTATTGGTCTGGATTGAGAAAGTGCTGAAAGTTATGCAGGACTAGAAGCACTACGTTAGGGAATAATTTCTTGAATGCTAGTGAGAGTAAGTGATAGCGAGGAGTTCGCTGGTGAAATGTTGGTATTATATCACCTAGAAAGGGTAATACTGAAGGAGTAGCAGGTTCTCTAATGCTTCTGTGAAGAGTAAGCGGAAAAGTTTTACTCGTAGTATGTGAAGAGTAAGCGGAAGGGTGTTACTCGCCGTAAAAGAAATCTTACTATACTTTGAATTAGTGGGTCAGACACAATACCGAATGTTTATACATTGTTAATTAATGAAATTTGTGTAAAATTTGTGAGAAAATAAGTTTTTGCAGTACCTTGTAAAGGAGGGGTCAGTTCTGGGTGTGGCACTGACGTCACTGAGAGCCGCGCTGGGATTAGTTGAAACAGCGGCGTGTGGTTGACGTGAAATTGTAAAGGAGGGGTCAGTGGTAAGGAGTGATACTGACGTCACAGAAAAGTCGCGCAAGCATTGGCTGAGCGAGCGAACAGAGTAGAAGTTGATTGGTCTTCAGACTAGAAAACGCGTTGGTATTGGAGAATTTTAGAATTAAAGCAAGCGTTTGATTGGTTGACAAAATTGAAATCCCAAGAATAATAATAGATAGTGGAGTTTGCATGTACGATCCAACATTAACAGGGACTCGTCCTGATAGAAGATTTATTGGGTTTGCTTACGAACAGTATCATAACAAGCACGCAATGTACGGAGAAAAGAGAAAAAATTCATTTATGCAAAAAGTTGAGAATTATTTTAAAAAGGACAAACCCATTGAGAGTAGAGAGGGGATTCTCATTCCTCCTCCAAATATGCCTGCATCATACATGATGGTGGAGAGAGGCTATCATACCTGTGTATGGTTAGAAAATTGGGTAGAATACACAAAAGATGATGGAATATTAGCATTTCCTGAGTACGGAAGTTTGAATGGAAGAATACTCTACAATTTAAGAACACGAATGAATGAATTAGAACCCAGACCTAGATTGACCCAGTATGAGGCTTTAGAAGAATGGGAAATGGAAGCCATTGAACGTGATAGACCATGAAGTAACAGGACCTTAAACAAATATTATCCGAAATTTCCCCGAGAGACTGGAGATAGTCAAATGAAACAATGGAGACAGGCCATGGTGGCAGAAGGTTTATATCCTGTGCTAACATCAGAAGAGCAGATGGGAGGTAAATTTACAGAGAAAACCAAGCACTTAATGATGATAGATAGCGAAGAAGCAGACGAAGGGTATTTAGAAGACGTATTGATGAAAAGTCCTCCACCTTATAATGAAGGATTTGATAGAATGACCCCTAGTGCTCCAATGGTAAGAACACCTTTGGTTCCACAAATAGTACATGACAACACCAACAGGGTACTTCAAGAAAAGGAAAGCAATAAATAAGAATAAAGATGAACTGATCTAGAAAATAACCCAGATGAATATACATCCTGATGCATTGACCATACCAGTAACCATAGGTCCAGTAGTCCTATTGTATGGTGAAAAGTCCAACTGTTCTAAAGTTCCTGTAATGCCTACCCCAAGCATAGAACCTAGAAAAGAAAAAATGATAGTAGATGACCAAGCAAGTGAATGTGAATCAGTAATATCATTAATGGATTTGCCCATAAGAAAGCCAATGATGGAAACCCCGAAGAGAAATTTGCCCAGTTGTTCGAAGGAAGTTAGACTAGAAACATCATCAGGAACTAGAAGTGCCACAATAGTAACCCCAGAAGATATAGAGAGATGGTCTCAAGAAATAGAGAAACCAAAATCACAGCCAAAATTATTAGATATTTTCAAATTTAGAGTAGAATTGGAAGAAATGGTTGCTGGAAATGTGGGTCTTGACAGATTAAACACATACAGTGGGGAAGAATTACTGATAATTACTGTTTATTTGTAGAAGCATTACACGAAATTCAAAGGCATTCAATGAAAAACTGACAAATTTGGCAACGGAAATGGGAATTGACACAGGGAAGTCAAAGGTGTAGTATAAACCATATAGAGCAGAATTTTCTGATAAAGATATGGAAAACATGAATGTGTCTGGAAGAAAATGACAGATCAGGGAGTTGTTATTTCTGCTACAAAAATGGGGAGATCTTGAACGATGGAAAGTTAGGTGGGCAAAGAAAAAGGAAGAGGCACAGGTGAATCGAACGACATCTGAATATGCCATGAGGGAAACAGAAAAGGCTGAGAGGCTGTATCCAATGAGGGAAGTACCCGGAGGGGGATACGTACATGTACCATGGACTAGACAGGATATTTTGTCGTTTATGAATGATTTCCCTAAATTGAGAGAGAAACCAGTGGAATGGTACAGACAAGTTGAGAGGTTTGTGAAAGTTTCAAAGGTTCTGTTAAAGGATCTGGATGGTTTGTTTGACATAGTAGTACCTGCGGATTTGTGGACAGACTGTAAAATTACTATAGATTGGCCTAGTGAGGAATATCCAAGAGATTCAAAGACAGGAGCCCCGTCAGAAGATGTAATGAAAAAATATCATCAAGTAATCACTTTTCTGAAGAGTAAAATTCCCCCGAAAGAAACTGATTGGGTAAAAATAGACAGGACAACCCCAAGAGAAAAAGGAGTCTGTACATGCCTACAACGAACGTCTTTCACAGGTGTTCAAACAGTATAGTGGGTTTGAAAGTTTAGAAAACAAGGACATGACTCATTTTGTGTATCGATTTGTGACCGGGCTGATATTGGATATATCTCAAATGATTAAGCAGCACATGCTGTGTTGGCAATCAAAGCCCATTGATGAAATTTTAAAATATGCTAAATATTGTGGGGATGAAATTGATAACAAACGAAAAGCTTTAGAAGAAAAAGTAATGTGGGCTCAAGTAAAATTGGCTGAACAGCAAGAACTTCAATTAAAAAAACAGTCAGAAAATCAAGGATGAGCACAAAGTCAAGGTGACAATAATGGGGGGAAACCACGGGGAAGGTTGAATGAGGAAGAGGCAAAGAAAAGATTTCCCTGTCATGGGTGCGGGCAGTTGGGGCATTGAAAAAGCGAGTGTAAAGTCATACAAGTTAATAATGTCCCGAATCAAAATTTAAATCCACAGACGCAGAATGAGGTGTTAATGAGTCGTCAGCAACAGGGTATAGAACTACAGAGTCAATTGCCACCTGCCCCTAAATCTAATTTAGTGAGTCAAGCCAAGTACAGAGTGGACGCCGGATTTCCAGACGGAAGTGGTGAGTAAAATTTTGTAACATCACAGTTTCTTTTGCAGGACCCCCTAATTGGTATGAGCAGGAATGACGGTGCCTGAGGGGGAGGAATGGGAGTGCGTACTTGGCGCATCCCTACCGGTAGATCAGTCAGGTCCATGCGTAGAAGGTAAAGTAGAAGGAAATGATATCACATTCTTGTTGGATACTGGTGCTACCAGGTCTACTGTGAGAACAGCAGACATTCCTAAACTGCCCCTCTCGGGTGAAGACATCCAAGTTGTAGGTGTTTTAAACAAATGGATTAGAACTCCAATCACAGAACCAATGGAAGTGCGAATCAGAAATTTTAAAGAAATGCATAAATTCGTGGTGTGTAAACTTGCTTGAGAGGGACTTATTGTGTAAAATGAATTGCACCATATTTTGCACACCGGATGGTGTTTCAATCAGGGGCTTCTGGTGACATTTGAAAATGGTTGGCCGTAAATTGATAGGCATACAGCACCATTGCGAGCAAGTGTAGCGAGCGAGCTCGAACCACTCTAAGAGGGGTTCAGGGGGTTATCCCCCTGAGAAAAATTTGAAAAAAGAGTGGAAAAATGGTGCATTTTCAAGCAAATTTGAGAAAGCTTGAAGGTTAATAAAGCAATTGTGAAAGTGCAGTTATTACATTAATAAACAGATGTCATATAATATAGGTAGCTGCTTATTCAGTATATCCACAGAGCTTCATAACATACTTCGAGATACAATGCATTTCTGAGTACCTCACTCACAAATGTTTTTTATTTAACAGACAATTAAACTGGTCGCAAAGTAGCAGCATTCAGCATACAAATTGTTTACTTTTTGTAAATGAAATCAGCACGTCTCTCTTTAAGAGCAGCAAACTTTTCAATTACTTGAATGTTAAAGTCTGGGATTTTTTGAACTAGCTTGCTCTCTACAGAGAGCATTGCCAAAGCTTTCAGTCTTTCCTCAAGCATGGTGTTCCTCAGGAATGTCTTATTCCTCTTTAAGGCTGAAAAACATCGTTCTGACTCGGCTGTTGTCATAGGAGTGGTTATGACAATTTTTAGTAAAGCCACTGTCTCTGTAAGTGACTTTTCCATATTAAGTTTATGTATTAAAGCCAGCAAAGACATGGCACTTGTGGCCTTCCGGTACACAGGCATTGCGTACAGTACAGTCAACTCAGTTCTCAGCTCCTCTTTTTTGAGCATAGTATAAGCTTCCACAGCCTCATTCAGAGCACGCTCAGGGAATGATTCATCATAGTTTGCAAACTGTTCACTTTGCAATAATGTGCCACTCACCAAATGT
The DNA here is from genome assembly GCF_964204655.1 of Triturus cristatus. Lineage (NCBI taxonomy): Eukaryota > Metazoa > Chordata > Amphibia > Caudata > Salamandridae > Triturus > Triturus cristatus. The sequence continues at coordinate 508,802,534 of NC_140579.1, read as the reverse complement.
TTTGAGAAAGAAAAACGTTCTTGTGCCTGCACAATTACAATGTCACATATCTCCTTTGCAATTCGGACCAGAATGGTGATGTTTTTCCAGCGGTTTGAAAAAGTAGAATGCTCTGGCAGTTTGCTGTCTAAATTGTCAACCCCTTCTCTCACTTTGCTTATGCTTTGTACAAACATAGTGGTATATACTTGCACTTTGACAGTATCTATCTCTCGTGCTTGTAACTGATTGTATAACAGGTCTACAGCTACCATTATATCATGAAATAAAAACAGTGAGAACTGAAACTCTCTGTCTTGTAGTGTTCTAGCAAAGCCACGGGCTTCAGTCTGACTTTTGTAATCAAACTCATCATTGTCTTCTATGGCGGCAAAACATTTCTCAAGGTCCTATGTTCATAGATAAGGTTGACTGTACGGATCTTAAAGTTCCAACGAGTTGAGGAACTCCATGGAATGCTTTTGTCCACAATCTCATGAAGTGCTTCCGTTCTTTTGGGGGAACGTGAGAAGAATGCTGCCCTGTCTCTTACATCCTGAAAGAAAATTTATGTCTCGGTGATCCTTGATACTGCCTGTTGCATAATAAGATTAAGTTGGTGAGAGTAACAGTGCACATAATGAGCATTAGGGTACACATCTCGAATTCTTTTCTGAACTCCACTAAGGCTTCCACTCATTACAGACGCACCATCATAGCTTTGTGCGTTAAGTTTTTTTTTTGAGGCAGCTCTGGAAAAATTAAGCTCAGTTGACGCAGTATAGCTGCAGTAATGGTTTCTGCACTAGAGTCTCTTAAATGTGTGAAACCATAGAACCTCTCCACAACTTCTATGTCATTGTCAATTTACCGAAACACTAATACGGACGTGTTTTAGTGGCCACATCAGTGGTGTCATCAGCCGGAATAGCCACAAAAGTCCGTGTTTTGCAACTCTTGCACAATATGGCTTCTCATAATTTCGAGCAAACACTCAAGGAGTTCATTTTGTATCGTTTTACAGGTGCCCTTAAAGACTGTAGCACTTGCTAACTGTGCTTCCATTTCCTTGTCTATGCTTGCTATTAAATCCACAAGGCCTCTGACTATCTCAGGTTTTGAGGAACTTGCTGATTCATCATGGCCTCGCAATGCCAGTTTGAAAGCACCACAGAAACCAATGAAATCAATTATTTTGGATAGAATCTGTCTGTTCCTATCAACTGCTTCATTGTATTTCTGTATTGTTTTGCGGTATGCATCGCTTATCTGCTGCTCAATCGGTGCGTCCTCCCCCAACATTCCCAGTCTCGTCAGGTTTTCCATGTGCTTTCTTGTGTGTGCATGCTTCTTTATTTTTTCAGACAAATGCTTCAAGTCTGTTACTCCTTGATTTGTCCAAGAAAACTCACCACCAAACAGCAAACAGGGGAAGCAGAACAGAGAATTTCTTAAAGGGCACCCTGTAAGCCAATCAGCTTTTGTGTACCAGGCATTTGAGAATGTACGTGTGGACATTTTTCCTCTGTCCTGGGAAGTTTGCTGTAGCTTTATCTCAGGCTGATGAGGTCCTAATTGCTTTAAGTGTAGTTTTTCTTCAAGTGGCCGTGCCTGGAATGACCTTGTAATCAGCACTTGTACTGTATTCATGATGCCGATGCTGGCCTTACAAATATATATTAAAGAAACCTATCAATAATCAAAGTACAACGTATAAGGTGCAGTGCAATAATATCAAATTTCAGTATAAATACATATATCTTGTGCAGTATCGCACTAATTCTCCAACAGCTCCCCTTTGCACAACATGTCTGCTAAAAATACAGCCTTACTGCCTGCTGCCTCTGTGTGCCATAGTGGTTGCTGAAAGCACTGAAACAACACTGCTTGAGGGCCTTGAACAAGGCAAGGGATAGATAGTGCTGTTAACAACCGTTATTGCGCAAAGTACAGGGCTAAGGCTATTAGTAAATTCCATCCACTGAGGGTACAATATTCAGAATGTGCACCCACCCCAACCCCCATGTAAAGTGACCACATACATAGCCCTAACTCAAATGTAAAAAAATATAGCATCAGTTTCCTTACCTTTAACAATGGTGTTTGCTGGGACGTAGCTGGGGTAAAAGAGCAGCAAAGGAGGTCGGGTGACTGGGGCCTCTTGTTCTTTGCCGAAAAATTGCCCAAAAATGTGGTAATGGTTCAGGTTGTCAGCCTTTACCAGGTGCTGGAAATAAAAATATAACAATTTATTTTTGAAACATTAGGGTAATCAAACAAAGACTGGGGGGAAAAAACATAACGCTCCAATTTTTACCTTGAAATTTGCATACAGCTCTTAGATGACAGTTAATATCTCACTGTTCTATGTTAGGATTTTAACTTACAAAAAACTGCAAGTAACAAAAGGATCTCTCTGACAAAAGCAGAGACTCACTGACCTATTATATCATGTGCATTTTGTGATCTGCATCAGGTACATATTCTTTGCAGCACATGTGAGGGGGAGAGGTGAGGGGGGGTCCTTCACTCTCTGATGCTGCTGACCGCTTTGAGGATGAAAGGCGACTTTGAATGCTGGTGTGGGTCCACTGATAATACCGCCTAAGCAGTACACTTTTAATGGGATTGGCACAGGGTAGTGAAATTATAATAAAAGTGAGATAATAAAAATGAAGGTCATGGCATGGCTGAGAAGGCAGAGGAAGACGGTCGGGCAAGGAAGCAAGAAGCATGAGAGGGAGGTGGACTGAAAGGCAGTTAGTGATGGGCAGAGCAAGATAGAGACGGTGGGCAGGGAAGGCCGCTGAAAAGCTGTGCAGACAGAACAGTGAAAGGCAGGATAGTTTAGGACAGTGAAAGGTAGGACATTAAGGGACTGTCACAGGGTAGTGTGCAGCTGAGACTTGTAGGCAGCAGAATTGAGGGCCTGTGCTTTAGTTTATACGAGTAGGACAGGGCAACGAACCGGAAAGCCTTAAATGAAGACAAGAGAAATGATTCAAACTGCTGGGGCCAGGTGCAGTACTGTTATTGGGCACAGACATCTGTTCTCAAATGTATCTGTTGGGAATTTGGGGCACATGATAAATGAACAGGCGCTGCCTGTTTAAAAGCTACAGTTTCTGGTAACACGCAGAAAGCGTTTGCACTTCCTTGCTGCAAAATGGATTTGCTCAAAGCAATCAATCCGGTTAGAAACCTGCTACATTCTACTACTAACTTCTAAGTTTTCAGCAGGACAATCAAGGAGTGTCAAAAAAGACTACTGCCCGTCACCTTCCGAGACTAGCAACTCTGTAAGGGTGCTCCAGCGTGGAATTTCCTATCCTCCCTTCGTCACAAACTAGATACCATACTAACGCTTTCACTCAATACATTCATTGGTGGGGCCCATAACACCAACACTCACTCACTCTCATTTGTTCTGTTCTTACAGGAGAGATAGATGTTCCAAACGCTGGCGTGAAAAGAATATCTTATAATCTAATGAAATTCTTTTTACATAGACATACACTAAATATCCTTAATCCAGCACATCTTGATCCTGAATCTCAAGATATTCCTTCCACTTAGTCGATGGATCAATTTAGTTGAATTTGGAAAAGTGATTCTAATCCTTTTCATTTATATTCAGATGATAATAAATAACCCAACACATTTGCTTGTTAATTAATAATATTTGTATCTAATAAATGCAAATTTGTTGTTAGAATTTTAATCAATCCACAGAACATCATAGTTACCTAATCTGGCTATTAGTCGTCCTCTTAAGTCTTAAGTCAATCAATTCGTCATGCAGCATGCTACAGTCCCAAAGATTGGGTCTGGACCATAAACGTGTCCGCATCAATCAATGCCCATCAGTCTAAGAGTCCTCAGTTCATCAGGAAAATGGGCAGCAATTTAGTCTGTCAAAGATTCAGGGAAACAGCTGTCCTGCAGTGTCACCGTCCTCTCCGTCATCATAACATCAGGAAAAAGAAAAATCAGCCACTAACTCACTAGTCTACCTTCTTTTATAATGAAATTAATGACAAAATGCAGCAAAAGTCAGTTTTAGGCACTTCTGATTGGATGGTTAAGATCATCTGTTTCGGTTTCCCATAATCTATGAAGTCACACTGTCAGACATGATCCATCCGGTTTTGTTATAATTGTCCATTGTTAAAGCTCTTGGCAGTAGTCCAGTCACGACCTTGTTCTGGTACAGTCTGTGTGGGTCATCTTGAGGCCACTTGTTCAGAAGCCTGGAGCATGCGTACTTAGTCAGAAACCTTGTGGAATGGTAACTGTTTCGTTGCGTCCATGAGTCGGCCATTTTGTCACAGGCCAAATTGGTCAACTTAAGCAAACAAACACAAAAGTAACTAAAACATGGAAATAACTAATAAAATGTTTAACCCTCACTAATTCCCTTATGTGTGTGTAATTATCTAGCATATTGGCGACATTTAAAGCGTTTTATACTCACCCAATGATGTCATCTGGTGCAATTTACAATTACATCACAAAAGCAACATATACCATGTAATATTCTATTTTTCTAGTGTTAGCATGTATACGTATATTAGTTTATAAATTATTTAAGCCATGCAAATGCAAATCCCACGTGTAATTCACACATTAGTAGGGTTGATTAGAAAGCAAACAAACACATTAATACTTTTATAATTAATAGATTATTCTAATTAGTATGAACATGCAGAATGGGGGGGCATACAAAATGTTGTTTTACCCGCTCCATCAATCCCCCCTTTGGTGATTTTATCACCACATCATTAAAGTTTTGTATTCCCTTTTTATGGAGCAAAAGTGAATTCTTGCTTTTATTGTTACATTTCAGTCTCCCCAATTTCTTCAATTTTAGCTGTCTTATACATATCCTCTTTTATCTCCTCCAATTCTATTTCTTCAAATTCTCTCTTCTGTCTCTTATTTTGTCTCCTCACATTTTCTCTTTTTAACTTTTTCTGAACTTTCTTCCTTTTTAAACAAAGACATCCTAATCTTAATATTAATACTAAGAAAATCACACATGTTAATGGAAATAAGATTTTACCTATCAAGGTACTACCTAAATTTACTAAGAAATCTTTAATAGAAGATATTTTCTCAACAATCTTTTCCCAAACACCTTCAACCTCCAGTGGTGCAATTTCGTCATGCAAATCAGTTATATTTTTAATATAAATTTTCAAATCTTTACTTTCGTCTGGTATGTAAGTACAACAATGTTGGACTTTCAACATTCCACAGACTCCACCCTCTTTTGCCAATAAAATATCAAGGGCAAGTCAATTTTGCATTACCATGGCACGCATGGCATCCATTTCAGTATTTACCAATAAAAATCCTCCAGCGGTGCTTGTTGACAAGCGATCCACTACTGTTGACAGTTTTCTAATTTTATTTGAATTCAGAGATATTCCCACTGCTGGTATCAATGCTCCAAAGATATCACCTACAATTTCTGACCAAGATTCTCTCTTTCTACGTGCTAAATAACTACCTGAAGTATGTACACCATCTTCTCCTCTTTCCATGTGAAAGATCTTTGGGAAAACCAGGCCTACATAACATGTGCCATACCAATGATCTGGCAAACGATAATATGCCCTGTTCCCACAGATAAAATATAATCCTGGAAAAATTGGATTATTTCCTCCTTTAAATCCCCATCCACCCATGATTCGGTATGTAACATGGCACTCACTGTTACCTACAAAGTAATTGTCATATGCAGTCTTATTCCTCCTAATACACAAATTTCCTTTCTGAGGCCAATCTAAAGCCATAGTTGGACTAGCTTCTTCCTTCAAGTGTTTTTCCATATCTACATCCCAAACTGTCGTTTCTGTCTTTCCTTCAGAGACCTTCCTTTGCATTTTCAGTCTTCTTTCTTCAACTATATCTAAAAAAGTCCTTTCTTCTTTCTTTAAACTGCAAGTCAAATTATTTCTATATATATATTCTAATGTTAATTCTTTAGTTTCTAAGAAAAAATCACCTAATACCTTTGCAGGTCTTACCCTATTTAGTTTGTTAACTGACGGTACTTGTGAAAATATGTTATCTATATCTGAAAAATAATATTCTAACTTCCCTGTTCGATAAAATAAACTAGCTATTACACTACATGTTATTCCATAAGTTACAGGAAGGTGGTGATATGTCACTCCCTCCGAAACGGATGCAGGTAACTGCATACAAACGTAGCAGTCCCTCACGTCCATTGTCTTTACATATTCACACAGTAATTTCGAAAATACATTGTTAGAGAAATCAGTTATTGACCTGTCTTTATGCATATAAATTTTATCTATTGTAGTTCGATCTATCTTTTGAATCTGCTCTATATTAGTCTTGTTTTCACTATGTTCTCCTATTGTGTCAAAGCTAACCTTAAATGTAATCATCAATGCTAATATACTCCATAGAAGCATTAGTAATCCTGTACAACAACAACACATTTTACACCATTGTTTCAAAAATATACATCTACTTTTTCTACCATCTGTGTCAGCCATTTTCGTGAAATGAAAAGTGACTTTTGACTTAGCCTCTTCTACTTCACAACTAGTTTATCTAACCCAAGGCTCTAAGCACCTACTTGGTTCTACCAGTTTTTATCTTTTTCCTTATTTATTGTCTTTCCATCAGCAGCATTCTTGTCTTATTCAGTTTGGCATCTCATCATTCTTCACCTTTCCTTCGTTGTCTAGATATAGGATTTCCTGAACATCCGTCTCTTCTCCAATATCAGATAAGATAACTCTCAGGATTTCCGATTCTTTGTCTTCCTCAACCACTTCTGGTATAGTCTCCTCTGGATTTTCTTGGCTATCTGCCTCTTCTTTAATTTCAGGCAGGGCTACATATGTCCATTCTGGCGACTTATACTTCTGGTTAGGCTTCCTCGTTCTTTTGCTTTCCTCAATTACAACTGTTTCTTCGTCTTTTGATTTTTCTTGAATCGTTATTTCATTCACCTGTTCAGCTCTTGGTGATTTTACTTTTGTCAGTCGGTATCTCAACTTCTTTATCTTATTTGGCCAAACTTCATCTTTTGCTGATCTTTTCAGTTTATTTCCTTTATCATTCTTTTCGGTCTTCCAAGCTCTCTTTCTTAAGACTCTACCTTCTGGTATTTCGTCTTCACTTTCTTCCGACTCTGTTTCAACTTGCTTTTTCCTTCCAACCTCTTTTCTTTCTTTTGCTTCTTTCATTTTCCCTACTTCTGTCCCTCCTCGGGTTTCTTGCGCACAATCTTCCAGCTGGCTACTTGTCCCTTTCTCTAACTGGATGTTGGAATTTCCTACACCTCCTCGGGGGTCTTCCGCAAGAATCATTCCCTCTCTCTCTGAATCTAGTACCTGTCCATCTAATTTTGATACTTCAGGTGGAATTTCTCTCAATTTTTCATCTGGAATTTCTCTATCAACAGTTTCTTTAATTGCCTTTTCGCTATCTTTTTCTTTTCTCGAATGTAAAGTTGCTTGTTCAGTCTCTGAGTCTGAGCTGGTATCAGAAATTTGCAATCTTCTTTTGATGGAAGCACTTCTCGGGACAACTGTTTGATCTATCTCCAATTCCCCCCTTTCAGGGTTTTCTTTTGTTCTTGTCTCTTCTTCGTCTGATTCAGTACTTGATTCTGTCTCCTCAAAATATTCCTTTTCTGTGCTATCCACTGGATTTGGGATTCTCAACGTGTGACTTGCATGAATCCAGTTTTTGATTCCAGCACACTTTACAGCTGTAGTTGTAGTCAAAATCACTTGTCGTGGTTTTCCCCACCTTGGAACCAAACAGTTTCTTTTTCTGTGTACTTTGATTCTTACCCAGTCCCCTGGGCTCAGGTCATGAGCTTGCTTCTTTTCAAGGGTGGTGGCATCCGCTCCAACCTGATGAAACACAGAATGAACTGCGTCAGCCAGGTTCTTACAGTAATCCAACACCATGTCATCAGTTATAGGCAACAGCTTGTTGACTGGTATGAAGACATGGCGCATTGCTCGTCCCATGATAATTTCATGGGGGCTCAGCCCTGTGGTTCTGTCTGGAATCGATCTAATTGTCAGGAGTACTAGAGGCAAGACATCAGGCCATTTCATACCCGTGGCTAAACACATTTTCCCATTCATTTGTTCCACCACACCAGAAGCTTCTGGGCGATAGGCACAATGTAGTTTTTGCTGTACACTTAATGCTTTACAAATCAGTTTTATGATCTCATTCTGGAAATGTCCTCCTCGATCTGATTCAATTGTTACTGGGAACCCGAATCTGGGAATAAATTCCCTCAAAAGCAGTTTTGCCACTGTGATTCCGTCATTTCTTCTCGTTGGGTAAGCTTCTACCCATCTTGAAAACAAACAGACCATAACTAGAACATACCTTAACCTGTTACAAGGAGGCATTTCAATGAAGTCTACATGTATTCCGGTAAAAGGTCCTCCTTCTCGAACTATTGTTCCTAGACTCACCACTGTCTTTCTTCCTGGGTTATATTGCTGACATATGAGACCTCTCTGACACAGACTTTCTGCTACAAGTCTAGATTTTGCATTGTACCAGGTCTGTTTAAACGACCTTATCATGGCATCTCTACCTATGTGTCCCTGTCCATGATACATCCGTGCCATGGCAGACATCATGCTATCAGGCATAACTGGTCTTCCATCCCGATAGACCCATACATGATCCTTCTCTCTTGGTGCACATCCTGCTTTTACCCACTGTTTCACTTCCTCATCTTCTGCTTCTTCCTGCACTTGTCTCACTTCTTCCCAGGTACCCACAATGTTAGTAAACAGTATGGAGCAAGAAGCCACCTCCTTTTCCTTTCCCCTATTGATTGAATTCTGATTTCATGCACAGTATTGAGCCATATCGTTGGCGTATTTATTGCCCACAGCGATGTAATCACCAGACTGATTATGTGCAGTGCAGCACACTTCACAACAGCCAATTGCTTAGGCAGCTGTATCGCCTTGAGCAATTTTCCAACCACGTCAGCATTCTTAATGGGCGTTCCACTTGATGTCAGAAATCCTCTCTGTAGCCATATTTGGCCAAAGTCGTGCACAACACCAAAACCATACTGGCTGTCAGTGATCACAGTCACTCTCACACCTTTTCCAATCTTACATGCTCTAGTCAAAGCAACAAGTTCAGCTACTTGGGCTGATTTCACTCCTCTCAGATAGGATGCTTCCATTACTGCTGCAACCGTGCATACTGCATTTGCTGCACTCAACATTCCATCATCTGTTCTCAAGCAAGAACCATCTACAAACATCACAAAATACCTTTCTGACAATGGTACATCTTTTATATCTGGACGTGGCTTGGTACAGAAATCTAGTACATCCAGACAATCATGATCTGCTTCATCTCTGACTTCCACTTTCTCAGCATCAGGCAATAATGTTGAAGGATTCACATTCAAGCACCTCTCAAGGCTCACATTCATTGCACCTAATATGACTTTCTCATATTTAGTCAGCCGACTATGTGTCATGTATTGAGTGCGACTCCTTGTTAAAAGGATTGCCACATCATGAGGTACAAACACTTTCACAGGATATCCCATCACAATCCCTTCACTTTGTTCCAGGCTTCGACAGGTAGCAGCTACTGCTTTCAAGCACCCAGGTAAAGCTACAGCTACTGGGTCTAGCATTGATGAAAAGTATGCAATTGGCCTTCTTAATTTTCCATGTTTCTGAATTAATACAGAAAGTGCACATCCATTCCTCTCACTGCAATACAACTCAAACTCCTTTTCATAGTCCGGCATTCCCAATACTGGCGCTTCACACAGACTATCTCTCAATTGTTTAAAAGCTGCCAATTCTTCTTTGCTCAAATCAATGGGATCTCTCACATCACTTTTTGTCAAACGTACAAATGGCTTTGCGATTAGGGAAAAATGACTTATCCATTGACGACAATATCCAACCATTCCAAGAAACATCCTTGCCTCTATTTGTGTCATAGGGGCTCTCATTCCTTTTATGATCCTGATTCTGTCTATTGTTATTTTCCTCAGACCCTTTTCGAGGTTATGGCCTAAGAAATGTACTTCTTTCTTACAAAATTGTAATTTTGATGGTGACACCTTAAGTCCTTCATCAGCCAGATGATTCAACAATGTTATAGTGTCCGTTACACAGGCCTCGCGAGTCTTTGACGCCACAAGTAGGTCGTCGATATATTGTACTAACACTGAATTCTCAGGCATCTCTAGGCTTTCTAAAGATTTCTTCAGTATCTGATTAAAGATTGAGGGGCTTTCTGAATACCCCTGTGGAATTCGGCACCATGCCAAAATATGCTCGCCAAAACGAAACACAAAAATCTGCTGGCTGTCATGGTGCAATGGAATGGAAAAGAAAGCATGGCATAAATCAATTACTGTATACCATTCTGCTTCATGGGGAATCTTATACAGAATCACAGATGGATTCGGTACAATGGGACAACATGGCACAACAATTTTGTTTATTTTTCTCAAATCCTGTACTATCCTGAACTTTCCATTTGTTTTTTTCAGTCCCATATTTGGGGAATTACATGGACTACTCATTATTTCCCTTAAAATACCTTGTTTTATCATTTTCTCAATTATAGGGGTAACTCCTTCAATTATCTCAGGTGTCAATTTATATTGTGGAATATTCGGATAATGTATTCCCTCTTTTACTGTTATTTTTACTGGGCCTACATTTCTCATTAGTCCCACATCTTCTCCCGTGAAGTCCCAGATTTCTGCCTTTACAGTTTGTTTCAATTCTTTTGGTAGGTCATCAGGGTTAAATACAGCATAGGCTTCAGTAACCTCAGTTTCTCTGTTTGCCATGGTCATCTTATACAACACATCTTCATCAGGGGTCTCTAATGCTATACCATCAGGAGTACAGAATATAGCGCAATTCATTTTGCACAATAAATCCCTTCCTAACAAATTCACAGGACTGGTATCGCACACAACAAAGAGGTGCATTTCAGAAAATTTCCCTATGCTAACCTTTACAGGTTCTGTCAGATAAATTTTAATCTGTCTGCTGGATACGCCAACTACTTGGATCGTTTCATCCGAGAGAGGAAGATTTTTAACATCAGCTGACCTAACAGTTGATCTAGTAGCACCAGTATCTACCAGGAACATAACATTTTCATTATTTATCTTTCCATCCACAAATGGGCCTGTCTGGTCTACTTCTAGAGTTGCGCCAAGTACGCACTCTTCTCCCTCCCTTCGGCACCGTCAATAACCTTCTCCCTAATCGCTTGCATCGCGTTGTAGCCAATACTGCGAAACAGCGTTAGCACGCGGCAGCTTAGTTACCTGTTCTTCGTTGTAGAATCTTGTTTCATTACTATATTTCTGGGAGTTTTTGCTCTGTGGAAAAGGCGGTTTTGGCACCTGATTCTGTTGGGTTACAACCTGCTACTGTCGCTGCGGTTGACCACTCACCTCATTCAGCACCTATGGATTCAATGGTGCATTTTTATTATTAGTACTTGGGGGAAATTTACACTCGGATTTCCAATGCCCTATCCTACCGCAATTATGACATGGGAATTTCTTTTTAGCTTCTTCTATGTTAAAATTTCCCTTACCTGGCCCAGGAATGAACCTTTTGAGACCTCTATTATTCGCTTGTTCCACTAACTGTGCTTCCTGTCTCTCTGCCACCTTTACTTGTGCCCACATTACTTTTTCTTTTAACTTTTGTTGTTTGGCCTCAATCTCATCACTGAAATATTTTGCATGTCTCAATACTTCATCTATTTTCTTGTTTTGCCAATCTACGGTATGTTGTTTGATCATCTCACTAATTTCTGGACGTAGACCATATACAAATCTATATACAAAATGACTCAAGTCTTTTTTGCTCAAATGTTCATCACCACTAAGGTGCCGATCAAGATCCGGTAAAAACCGGGTACGAACCGTCGGACGGAGCATATTCTCCGTCCGACGCGTACCCGGTCGTCAAAATTTACAAACAAGGAATTACGATTCGCACGGGAACACCATTTCCGTACGAATCGTAAAAAAGCCCGACCGAACAAAATAAACCTACAAATGCGATCCGGGAAAGCGCCGACGTGACGTCGGGACGCGCGCAGCCTGCCATTCACGAACCAGGAATTACGATTCGCACCGACGTCATCCCGCACGCTGAATATTTTCCGGCTGCCAAAAACTGCCGGGAAATCAGGACGACGCGAACAAGGACCACCAGTACGCGACGGACAGACAGGACGACGCGAACAAGGAGGACCAGTACGCGACAGGACGAACAGGACGACGCGAACAAGGAGGACCCGTACGCGACGGACAGACATGGACCCGAACCTACGTGTCATCCCGGCCCTCATAGCAGTTGACCTCCTCTACAGGTTCGGACGCAGACGCCGCAGAAGGTCAGAATAACTAAGGGAGGGGGGAAAGTTGGGTGGGGTGGGGGTGGCAGGACCAGGGCAGGCCACAAAACCCCCACCAAAGTCACACAGCACACATGCCCAGGACATACCTGACTCCCATGCCCTGGTCACTACGAGGGGGTGGGGGCGTGTCCAGCTAAGCCAGCGACCGCCACAACGGAAGTCCGTCCCACGCGAACCGGCAACACAACCAGACCGATACGTCCCGTACCCACGCCTGAAGAGCGTGGGTACGAGACGTACCACGCCCACACCCACGTCACCCCAACAATGGCGGGACGGATCGTACCCACGTGCCAAAGGCCTGGGTACGGCCCGCACAAGCATCACATAGCGTGGGGACGGATATGTATGGACCCTACCCCCACCCGCGTACGTATGGAGCGTACCCCCACCCCCACCAGTGTAAGTACGACACGTACCCCCACCCCCGTAGGCATGGAGCCTACCCCCACCCCACCAGTGTAAGTACAACTCGTACCCTCACCCCGTATGCATGGAGCGCACCCCCACCCCAACAGTGTAAGTATGACTCGTACCCTCACCCCGTATGCATGGAGCGTACCCCCACCCCACCAGTGTAAGTACGACTCGTACACTCACCCGCGGACGTATGGACCGTACCCCCACCCCCACCAGTGTAAGTACGACACGTACCCCCACCCCCGTAGGCATGGAGTTTACCCCCACCCCAACAGTGTAAGTACGACTCGTACCCTCACCCGCGGACATACGGACCGTACCCCCACCCCCACCAGTGTAAGTACGACACGTACCCCCAGCCCCGTATGCATGGAGCCCACCCCCACCCCACCAGTGTAAGTACGACTCGTACCCTCACCCCGTATGCATGGAGCGTACCCCCACCCCAACAGTGTAAGTACGACTCGTACCCTCACCCCGTATGCATGGAGCGTACCCCCACCCCACCAGTGTAAGTACGACTCGTACACTCACCCGCGGACGTACGGACCGTACCCCCACCCCCACCAGTGTAAGTACGACACGTACCCCCACCCCCGTAGGCATGGAGCCTACCCCCACCCCACCAGTGTAAGTACGACTCATACCCTCACCCCGTATGCATGGAGCGTACCCCCACCCCAACAGTGTAAGTACGACTCGTACCCTCACCCCGTATGCATGGAGCATACCCCCACCCCACCAGTGTAAGTACGACTCGTACACTCACCCGCGGACGTACGGACCGTACCCCCACCCCCACCAGTGTAAGTACGACACGTACCCCCACCCCCGTAGGCATGGAGCCTACCCCCACCCCACCAGTGTAAGTACAACTCGTACCCTCACCCCGTATGCATGGAGCGTACCCCCACCCCAACAGTGTAAGTACGACTCGTACCCTCACCCCGTATGCATGGAGCGTACCCCCACCCCACCAGTGTAAGTACGACTCGTACCCTCACCCGCGGACATACGGACCGTACCCCCACCCCCACCAGTGTAAGTACGACACGTACCCCCAGCCCCGTATGCATGGAGCCCACCCACACCCCACCAGTGTAAGTACGACTCGTACCCTCACCCCGTATGCATGGAGCGTACCCCCACCCCAACAGTGTAAGTACGACTCGTACCCTCACCCCGTATGCATGGAGCGTACCCCCACCCCACCAGTGTAAGTACGACTCGTACACTCACCCGCGGACGTTCGGACCGTACCCCCACCCCCACCAGTGTAAGTACGACACGTACCCCCACCCCCATATGCATGGAGCGTACCCCCACCCCAACAGTGTAAGTACGACTCGTACCCTCACCCGCGGACATACGGACCGTACCCCCACCCCCACCAGTGTAAGTACGACACGTACCCCCAGCCCCGTATGCATGGAGCCCACCCCCACCCCACCAGTGTAAGTACGACTCGTACCCTCACCCGCGTATGCATGGAGCGTACCCCCACCGTGTATGTTCCAAGCGTACATATCCAGAAATAGGAGGTGTGTGTGCAGAGTCCTCCCAGCAGTGCCCTGAGACAGGAGGGGTGGGTGCTGAGTCCACCCAGCAGTGCCCTGAGACAGGAGGGGTGGGTGCAGAGTCCTCCCAGCAGTGCCCTGAGACAGGAGGGGTGGGTGCCTAACACTCACAGCAGTGCCCTGAGACAGGAGGGGTGGGTGCAGAGTCCTCCCAGCAGTGCCCAGAAACAGGAGGGGTGGGTGCAGAGTCCTCCCAGCAGTGCCCTGAGACAGGAGGGGTGGGTGCCTAACACTCCCAGCAGTGCCCTGAGACAGGAGGGGTGGGTGCTGAGTCCTCCCAGCAGTGCCCTGAGACAGGAGGGGTGGGTGCTGAGTCCTCCCAGCAGTGCCCTGAGACAGGAGGGGTGGGTGCAGAGTCCTCCCAGCAGTGCCCTGAGACAGGAGGGGTGGGTGCAGAGTCCTCCCAGCAGTGCCCTGAGACAGGAGGGGTGGGTGCCTAACACTCCCAGCAGTGCCCTGAGACAGGAGGGGTGGGTGCAGAGTCCTCCCAGCAGTGCCCTGAGACAGGAGGGGTGGGTGCCTAACACTCCCAGCAGTGCCCTGAGACAGGAGGGGTGGGTGCAGAGTCCTCCCAGCAGTGCCCTGAGACAGGAGGGGTGTAACACATGTGTGTGAGGCTGGAAGTACACACATGCATACTGCCTACAAGGGAACATGTCCCCATGAACTCATGTCAACAGACTCCATACACATGTACAGTGATCACCAAGGATGCCACGAATGTTGCAGGTGGAGACATGGCCCTGAATGCATGGCCAAAGTAGAAGGGCTCCGTCACACACACAGCTCATGTAGACACAGCTCTGCGCTAAATATTGGGAACACCCTGCAGGGAAGATATCAGGGTACACAGAGGGAGGAATACACCCTGGGACAATTGCACCATGCAGTAACTGCTTACATGAACACAGAAAGTTAGCTAACACCTTGTGATGGCACACAGATCCCAGGGTCCCCCCAATGAGCAGCCCACTACTACATTTCCCACACACCCAACACATAAACACCACCCAAAACCATGTAGCAGCCCCACCAACACCAATACCAGCATAGCAGTAGTGTCAGAATGAAAAAAAAAGTAAAGCTTTATTCAGCATGATCACAGTGTCCATGGATCGCAGGCAGTTCAATATTCACAAAGCCCATAGGGCAGTCAAAAAGTCTCAGCTGGATGGGGGACACAGTGGGATGCGTGTCCCCTAGCTTGCCTGCACAGTTACATGCCGTCGTCTTCCACAGGGGTGAGGGCATCAGGGGGGGGGGGAAGCACCAGGCACCGCAGGGACATCAGGGCAAAGGGTAGGCGTTGTGGGTGCAGGGATGGAGGACTCCACCACAGGGGGTGGGGCAGGGCCAAAGGCGGAGGCCAGGATGGCACTACACACCTTTGCAAGGTCCTCCAGGGATTCCCCTGCACCCGAAGGATCCACAGGCCCCAAGGAGGGGGGGGGGTCAGAGGGATGGGTCGCAGCGCCACTGTGGGAGGGTGTAGACAGGGGTGGGGAATCAAGCACCCTGACCGGGGACCTCCTTGACCGCTTACGGGGGGGTGTCACTGTGGGGCTCAGGGACAGAGCGGCCACGAAGGAGTCTTTGGGGGAGAGGTGGCCAGGAGAGCTGAGGGGAGGGGATTTGGAGGGAGTGGACTGGGTGGAATACGGACTCCCACTCTGGCTGCGTGTCACACGTTTGCCCCCCGACCCAGTGGGTGTGCCTACCTCACCCTGTGTGTGCGTGTCAGGAGGAGTGCGGTGGACCTTCCCTGCTGATGTGGTGCCTGTGTCTGTTGATGTGGGTGCATGCCGACGTCTGGGTGTACGTGGGACAGGCATGGGAGTGGGAAGTGTGGATGGGGCAGGGGTAGGTGGTGGGAGGTCGCGCTGCAGGAGACCCACTGCTGCAGTCAGTGTCGAGTCTATCGACCGAAGCAAGCTGCGTTGGTCAGCCTGCGATGAATGAATGCCCTCCAAGTATGCCTCGATGTTGTTGAGGGTCTGGCCGTGGGCATGGAGGACATTAAGGATCGCAGCCTGACCAACCTGCAGCTGCCGCTGGATGTCCACAGACTCGGCATAGGCGGCAGCAGTGGAGACAGGGGCAGGGGGTGCGGTGCCTGGCATGAAGGAGACATGCGGTGACCGGGCACGCTGGGAAGGGACACGAGCAAGTGGGAGGCGGCTGATGGGAACGGAGGGGGCGGTGCGAGGTGTTGTTCCGCTGTCAGCTGCTGGTGCAGCCTCCGCCCACTCGGAGACATCCTCCTCGGACCTGTCAGCTTCGTATTCTGACGTGCCAGTCGACAGGTCCTCGGCCACACTCTCCTCCGCCTCTGTCCCACTCGATGTGCCAGCCTCGATGTCACGGCTGGCACTGGTGCTCGGTCCCTCCGCCTGGTCTGTGTCCATGTCTCCCTCTGTGTCCCCCGACGATGCTGTGGGCAGGGTGGAGAGACAGAAAGTAATCAGACACCTGTACACATCTGTCACATGAGTCCAATCTACATAGGTTACATTGCATAGCCTGAAAAGGAAGATCCCTAACATCTACTAAACAAGGTACCGATGTAGGGCATGAAACACACAGTTGGTTGAGCCACCATGCCACTGAAATACCATGGAGAGCATGAGACAATAGCAAATGACAGGAAACGGAGTCTGACATAGCACCCAGGCCCTGGGGACAATCCAGCACTGCATCTGCACCACACAGCATTGGCGAAAATAGGGATGACCTGGGACCATATCCATGAACTTGAGACACATGCTGCATGGGTAATGCTGAAAACATGCCCAACATGACTGGGTCACTGCACCTTGAGTGTATGTCCAGACAAACATCACACACTGCCCAGACCCAGCAAGTAGAAATCAGGATTTGACATATAGGCTTTGCCCGCCCCAACCACCCCCTACACGAGGCAAATTGTTGAGACACAGGTGGCACCAACATCTCATAGTCTGGGTGATAAACACAGGGGCAGGCAAAATGCAAGATTGGACGCCAAACACCCAAGGTGCGCCTGTACAAATAATGAGGTACCAGTGCCCATCCTCAGATGAGTATAACAAGACACACAGGCACTGGCAACTGTGAGTATGAAGAAGGACATTCAGGTCAGGCTGCACAGTGGACACCTGTACTAAATTTCACGTCTATATACATGGTGCCAGGGGACAATGGCACAGAGCACAGCCTACGCTGTAGACACTGAGAGTGTCCACGTTTTGGGATGACACATACAACACCGAGGAAAAGGTGCCCCAGGGGACAGTAGTGGCCACACAACTCCATGCTCCTGAATGGTAATGACTGCAACACACGCCACCATCCCTGCACTATGCGTATCGCACACTCATGCACATCATGTCACAGGCCACTACATAGGACATGCGCGCTGTAAGGCATGACACTTGAGAGACTAACTCCCATGTCTGGACTCAGCATCAGTGCCAACTGACATGGAACCCACATGCAGTGAACTGGACAGGGCACAGGCAAGGTCCCAAAACCTGTTACACACCACCCCCACACATGATGCTACAGGCATCGTTCTCGTGGACAAAGCGCCAGCCTACATTACCTTGTGAAGGAGTGACTACACACAGACCAGGGAACACATTGCAAGGAGGGGAAGGGTGGCAGGAGCGCAGCGCTATACTGGGGCAAACTGGATCAGCACAGCACCTTTAAACCCTGGCAGTGAATTCATGCTACTGTGCCCTTACAAATGCCGGTGACACACAACAAACACACATGTACCTACCCCCTTCCGGCTGCTGCATCTCCTGTAAGCGCCTCTCCAAGTCTGGAAAGACCACTGGCAGCACACGCCTTTGGAGGTGGCTCAGACGGCGGCGCCCGCGGTTCTTGTGGCTCACAGGTGAGTCCCCCAGCAGGACCCGTGCGATCCTCCGCGTCCAGCACCGGATATCCTGCCAGCGTTTCCTCACCTGGGACAGGCTCCGCCTCCGACCATCCACACCCCTCAGGGCACTGACGGCGGTCAGCCAGATCTGCTCCTTGGCAGTGGCGCCTACCTGTGAGGAAGAACAAGTGACACCACATCAATACACCAGCCACATGTCACAGAGAGACATATGAGAACAAATTAGCTGGTTACAACAAGGCATGTCATGCAGCCAACGCATTGCACCTTTGTCATAGGGACATGATCCTCTGGGGAGGGAAGAAGCAGTACGTGCCATTGTAGGTACACAGGTGGAATGATGGCAATGTCACAATCAATGATCAAGGCTCACACTGTGCATCACACCCACCCCTCCTGGCTCAGGGCACTGCTGGGTGGACTCTGCACCCACACCTCCTGTCTCAGGGCACTGCTGGGAGGACTCTGCACCCACTCCTCCTGTCTCTGGGCACTGCTGGGAGGACTCTGCACCCACCCCTCCTGTCTCAGGGCACTGCTGGGAGGACTCTGCACCCACACCTCCTGTCTCAGGGCACTGCTGGGAGGACTCTGCACACACACCTCCTGTCTCAGGGCACTACTGGGAGGACTCAGAACCCACCCCTCCTGTCTCAGGGCACTGCTGGGAGGACTCAGCACCCACCCCTCCTGTCTCAGGGCACTGCTGGGAGTGTTAGGCACCCACCCCTCCTGTCTCTGGGCACTGCTGGGAGGACTCTGCACCCACACCTCCTGTCTCTGGGTACTGCTGGGAGGACTCTGCACCCACACCTCCTGTCTCAGGGCACTGCTGGGAGGACTCTGCACCCACCCCTCCTCTCTCAGGGCACTGCTGGGAGGACTCTGCACCCACACCTCCTGTCTCAGGGCACTGCTGGGAGGACTCTGCACACACACCTCCTGTCTCAGGGCACTGCTGGGAGGACTCTGCACCCACCCCTCCTGTCTCAGGGCACTGCTGGGAGGACTCTGCACACACACCTCCTGTGTCTGGCCAGCACCTCAAAGCAGTCACATGCCACAGGCCACTGACGCCACCTCAGCAGAGTACACAGACACAGGACATTCACCTGCCATTGCCAAATGCAGATACAAACCTCACTACACATGTGCCACTAGATCGGGGGGGCTCACCGGTGTGGGGCTGGCACTGCACGTCAGACACACAGCACTGCTCCCTGCTCACATGAGATGTGCAGGGCATATCCAAGCCTCATGCATCTGGGGTGGTCCACTACACATATGCACCCACACAAATGACATTGGACTTACACACACAGATGTCCAGGGGACAAACACATCATGTGGACACTCTCAGCATAGGTACGGTGGACAAACACACATCTGTAGGTACAGTCACCTCTCACACTGGGGTAACCACAGAATCACAGGAGGACTGTAGTAGCTCCATACCCTGGAGGATTGGACAGGCACAATGTGTAATGCCACATGCAGTGAATGTCACAGTAAACACAATGCAAGTGAGGAGAGCAGACATGCACCACAGCATGCTCTGGCTGGGAGACATCAGGCATCCCCCCCTGGGACCCCTCCTACAGTACATAGCATATGTGTCACACCAGGACACAATGCCAGAAGTCACAGTCACAACAAAGGGACAGTCTGTGCCAGTGGCCTATGCACTCACCTGATACCCTGGTCGCCCATACAGAAGGGGGTACTGTGGGAGGATCACATCCAGCAATGCCAGGTTCTCCTCCAGGGTGAATGGCTGTGTCCTCTCCACAGCCCTTGACATGGTTCCAGGGAATCAGTAGCAGCAGCTGGGTCGACGAATTCAAAGATGTGCAGGCAAGTTCTCCCTCATGGGACCTGGCTGCCTTATATCTGCCTTTCTGCCCTGTCTCATGCACAGGAGTACAGAGTGATTGGTCACTCACATTTGCATCCTATGTTTCCACCAATCCCTTCAAACCTAGCAGTCTGTGTGTACTCTATCGGTTTCATTCTCCTGCATGATGTCAGCCCCCCAAACACATTGCAACAAAGTAGATTAATTCCAACTGACTTCTGCTGTGCACCTTCCAGAACAAATTCAAAATTTGAACTTGGTCTCCATGACAACCAGCATGCATGTAGGCCTTAATACTTGTCCCTCATGTGTCCCCTATGTAATTTGGAGCTTCACACACAGGTACGGTGCGTTCCGGGGCCCTAGGGCACCCCAAATGCATTGCAACGGCCCGTACACGCGTGCCTACGTTCACTATCACTATGGGTGTCCTCGCGTATGCGTACTCGTACTGGTACGGGCCGTACACACGCCTGTACGCTCACTATCACAACGTGTACGCATACGCGAGGCCACCCATAGTGATAGGGAGCGTACAGGCGTGTGTACGGCCCGTACCACTAGGAGTACGCATACGCGAGGCCACCCATAGTGATAGGGAGCGTACAGGCATGTGTACGGCCCGTACCACTAGGAGTACGCATACGCGAGGCCACCCATAGTGATAGGGAGCGTACAGGCGTGTGTACGCTCCCTATCACTATGGGTGTCCTCGCGTACGCGTACTCTTAGTGGTACGGGCCGTACACACGCCTGTACGCTCACTATCACAACGTGTACGCATACGTGAGGCCACCCATAGTGATAGGGAGCGTACAGGCGTGTGTACGGCCCGTACCACTAGGAGTACGCATACGCGAGGCCACCCATAGTGATAGGGAGCGTACAGGCATGTGTACGGCCCGTACCACTAGGAGTACGCATACGCGAGGACACCCATAGTGATAGGGAGCGTACAGGCGTATGTACGCTCCCTATCACTATGGGTGGCGTCGCGTATGCGTACTCGTAGTGGTACGGGCCGTACACACGCCTGTACGCTCACTATCACAACGTGTACGCATACGCGAGGCCACCCATAGTGATAGGGAGCGTACAGGCGTGTGTACAGCCCGTACCACTAGGAGTACGCATACGCGAGGCCACCCATAGTGATAGGGAGCGTACAGGCGTGTGTACGGCCCGTACCACTAGGAGTACGCATACGCGAGGCCACCCATAGTGATAGGGAGCGTACAGGCGTGTGTACGCTCCCTATCACTATGGGTGGCGTCGCGTATGCGTACTCGTAGTGGTACGGGCCGTACACATGCCTGTACGCTCGCCATCACGATGGGTACACATATGGCAGCACTCCCATAGTGAAATGGTAACGTACACAGGCCCTCTTCGCAGCAGTACAGTGGTTTTCACACATCACAGTGGTGACAGGCGGCACACAGGTAGGGATAGGGCGGACATACTTGTCCATGGATGGACATACTTGTCCATGGAAGGACATACTTGTCCATGAATGGACATACTTGTCCATGAATGGACATACTTGTCCATTAAATGACATCGAGGCATCGTCTGTGCATTACTACATGTGTGGGGCACAGGTGTGACGGCCTGTGATGTGGAACATGACTCCTGAGTCGAGAAGGCACCAGATGTATGATGAGATGTCAACAGATGTACTGTGTGATGGTGCAATGTGTGCCAGGCATGCCCTTGACTCATTTGACATGTGTGCATGTCGTACTGCACACTTGGGGTGAGCGTCACTGGCATGGCACGGACACCAACACACGGAAGTGTCCCCTGATGCCCGGTACAGGGGTTACCACACCTGACTTGTCACTACCCACGGTGCACAATGTGACTATGTCATGTATGTGTGGGGGCTTCCCATCAGGTTGATGTTGGAGCACCCTCAAAAGCTGCAGCCGTTGCAGCAACCAACATGTGTCTGTGTGTAGATTGACATTGCACACTGTTCCGCACACCATGCCACATGTGGTATCGGATGTGAGGTGCACATGTATGCATGGGACACGGAGTAGCGTGACAAGGACATGTCTGCATCCTCACAATGAATGTGTGGTGAGTCATGACATGTGCACCTTCATGGCAAGGTGTGTGGGCTGTCCTAGTGTGATGTCATGTGACCTGTGGCTCTAGTGTTCCGCTACCAGTCTCTGCAATCGGCATCCTACTTCTGCTGATGTGTGGGCGTATGTCACTCCTGTCTTGCGTCTGGCTGTTCACTTGCACTGGGACACAGCTATTCCCATGCCATGGCATGTGGAGGTTCACAATCTCCGTGTGTAGCTGGGTCTTGGTAGGAGTGTCACCTTGCATCCATACGTGTCCTGGGCATGTAGCACATACCTGACTCCCTATGTAGCATATGTGTATTGACAGATTAACATGTTCTCAGTACATATGATTTCTTGTCGTAGTGCACTCACTCTTCCTTGTCACTTCCAAATTACTGCAGAGCGCCGCCTCTTGCCCGACCAATTCTGGACTTGGCTGCCATGCAGGAGAATGACAGCATCCGGCTCTACCGCTTCACCCAACCGTTGATTCTGGAGTTGACGGCGAGACTGGCACCACACCTGCAACCGCAGCACAGGTATCCTACGGCACTGACACCCCAGCTGAAGGTAATGGCTGCCCTACATTTTCTTGCCACGGGTACCTTTCAATATACCATAGCTAATGTTGGTGGCATGTCCCAGAGCATGTTCTGCCGTGTGCTGCATGATTTCTTAGAGGCCATGTTGATTCACCTGGATGACTTCATCAAGTTCCCAACCCCTGAACAGATGACTGCGGTCAAGCGTGGATTCTATGCCCTGGGAGGGATGCCCCATGTCATTGGGTCCATAGATGGGACACATGTAGCTTTGGTACCACCACACGCACGGGAGGTGGCGTACCGCAATCGAAAGCACTACCACTCCATTAATGCCCTTGTGGTGTGTCAGGCCAACATGGGGATTTCACATGTCTGTGCTCGTTTTCCAGGATCAGCACACGATGCCTACATCATGAGGCGTAGCAGGATGCCTGAAATGATGATAAAGCTGCGCAATGAACGGGCATGTGTTGTTGGTGGGTACAGTCTGCCTGTCCTGTATTTTGCATAACCTACCAGCACGACCGCTTCACCACTTCTAACAATTTCCATGTGCTTCCCATGTAGGGGACGCTGGCTATCCCAACATGCCTTGGCTGCTCACACCTCTCCGCAACCCCATCACGCCGGCCCAGCTCCGCTACAACACCGCCCATGGCCGGACAAGGCGAGTGATCGAGAGGACGTTTGGCCTGCTGAAGAGCCGTTTCAGGTGCCTACACAAGACCGGCGGCGCACTCCCATATGCCCCGGCGAAGGTCTGCAAGATCTTCATGGTCTGCTGCATGCTGCACAACATGGCAGTTGAAAGAGCTGTGCCACTCATCCTGAATCAACATGACGAGGACCATCCACCCGTGGAGGACGAAGGGCTTGGCAATGGGGCTAGTGATGTGGAGGATGTGGAGCCGCAAGAGGACATCCGGACTCGGCTCATACGCGACTTCTTTGCTTAGTGGTGAGTACCAGTGTCTGAGTGTGCACGCATTGGTCCCCGTGTGGCATGTGTTGTGATGTGTGTGTCCACCTGCATGTATGGCACGTGAGTCAGAGGTGTGTGTGGGTGTGTCACTGGAGTGATGGTGGCAGTGATGGTTGTATTTCCCCTGTCATAATTGTGACCTAGCATGTTGTCATCCATACATGTGTCGAGTAAATGCACATGCAAGTGGCTGTGCTTTTTGTGGCTGACTACTTGTGTGTCTATCTTCCCCAGGTACTTGCGCATGCCGTCTGCTGCTTGCATTGTTGTGGCACTGCTATTCCTCATGGACAAGACATCGTGGGCTGACTCAGCGTTACAGGCACGGACACGTTTGGAAGTCTCCATAGGGTAAGGGATGCATCTGGGGTGTATTGGGTGTGGCAGTTGTTCACGATGTATGCACACTGCCCCTGTCGATGTTTGGTTCCTCTGCAGCCATGTAGCATCACCATGGGGCACGACATGCAGCTGTGTACACCTGAATAGATGGTCTGCCTGGTTGACAGTCATCAGTGATGGGATAGGGGATTGTGATGATGGCATCAATGTGTGTGACACTGCCCTCGGACACATACGGTTGGCATTGGCTTGACATGGTGTGGGACTTCCACATCAGCGGATCTATGGTGTATGGCAGGCTCTCCGTGAGCAGCTGTGGGTGTTCAGCTGTTAGCCGACGCTTGTGTGCCAGTTCCATGGCGAACACGCATTTGTGCTGCAGAAGGGGGGTGCCAGTGTTGGACCCACATGTTACTCCACATGATGTGTTCATGTGTACTTCAAGTTGCCTCTGCAATCCCGAAAACATGACTAATAAAGGTGTCCCTATGCCTCCAAGGTGCCTCTTCTCAGTCAATGCTGGTGTGTTGCCACGGTGCATCCAGCATGTCTGGCATGGTATTCCCTGATTGTGGCTATGTGTCAATGTGTCGAGTAGCAAGATGCAAGCTGTGTGTGTGGGCTGAGACTGTGTATTGGGCATGATGTCCATGACTGTGTGGGTATTGTGACATGTGCCATCCCCATGCATCCAACGTTGTCCAGGACCCCATTCTCTGCATCCACCTGACTCAAGCTTGCAGGACATGGTTCTGCCACCTGTCTACACATACCTGGATGCCCCCCAGGACACTGGACTGGATCCCTGACCTCTGCGCATGACTGTTGCTGTACTCAATGTGTCTGTCAGCACGGTTGTTCGGCCACCCCCTCAGCTGGTTGGGCCCATCACGGGTGTGTATGGTGCTCCATGTCTGTCTTGCCTAATACACTGTGACCCATGTGTCCTGTGCCAGACTCAGGCCCCAGGGTGTGGATGGTTGAAGACAAAAGATGACTCAGGCATGTTTAGACTTTACATGACACATGTTAGGTAATAATGCAACCAGCAGGCATCTACTCTTCATAGTGTGATTTATTATTGGGGGGTGGGGGGGACAAAGTGAGGGGCTTTCCGGGAGTTTGGAATCCAAAGTTCAGTAGGGGAGTTGGTGTCCTTGCCATTTGAAATCCTCAGAGTCCATGCCACAGTCTTTGTCAACATTGGTCAGCCAGTGACCAGCAGGGCCATGTGGCAGATAATGTCTCTTGATGCTGTGATGCTGTTGCTCCAGTGGGCCAGGTGCCAGGCCAGGTGTCCTGGGAGTTGGTGATGTAGCGCCGACCCTCACGGTCCTTTCCGTGGACGACCCGGCCTCCTGCGGGGACCCTCAGCAGCAGGCCGTGACGACGTCTGGGATGCTCCATCGGATGTTTCCTCCTCCTCCTCCTGATCCCTCCCTGTGGGTGGTGATGTTCTCCGCCTTCTGGCACAGGGAGGGTCGGCCATGTTGTCGGCCATCCGACGGAGTGTATCGTGAATCCCCTGGAACGCCGTCACTTGCTCAGCCTGTCTGGCCTCCATCCTCCGTTGGTGTTGCAGTAGACAGGCATGTTGCTGGGCCTGCTGGGTCTTCATCTCATCGAGGGTCCCCTTGATCTCATTGAGGGTGGACACAACCTGGGCCATGCCCGTGGTGTCCTGCCGGTATGTGTCCATGATGTTGCGGACATGGGCAAATACCGGTTCCCCAGCCAACTGGTCAGGCTCGCGCCTCCGCCGTCCTCCACTCCCACCACCCCTGCCCACTTGCACCTGGCCTGCCCTTGTGGGTACATCGGGTCTCCGGGACCTCTGAGGGGTGGCATTGGCGTTGTCGCCTGCCTCCTCCTGGGTGCCCGGGACACCGTGTCCCTCCTGGCCAGCCTGGCTGCATTGTGGTGTTGGGGCAGGGATCCTGGGTGTCTCCTGGGATGTGGCAGGAGTGGGGGTGGTGGTTGGCACAGTTGTACCTGACGCAGGTGCTGCAGGTGGTTGGACACCAGAGGGGCCAGGTCGGTCGGGGTCGTCCACAGAGTGGTGAGAGTGGTCGCTGCCGGTGGGATCGGGCTCCCGCAGATCCGGGTCCTGTGAGTCTTTCCCCCAGTGTTGGGGGGTGAACCACGACGTTGACCTGTGTGTGAGAGAGACAATGTTAATTTTGGTCCATGCAACATCCATGTTTCATCTGTTTCAAAGTTGGCACATTTCCTCTTGGAATTGGGATCTGTCTTGCATTCCACTCACAGTGCACTTGTGCATGGGTGTGTCCCTTGGGCACCACTTTGGCCCCTTTAACTATGTGTGGCACGGTCTTACTTGCTGCGTCAAGTGTGACTGCAGTCAGCAGTGGAGTGGGCAGGTGTGGCGAGCCATGGATTGGCGCCTTCCGTGTAGCACTGTACATGTGCACATGGAGTGGATCCACACACTT
Source organism: Triturus cristatus (assembly GCF_964204655.1). Lineage (NCBI taxonomy): Eukaryota > Metazoa > Chordata > Amphibia > Caudata > Salamandridae > Triturus > Triturus cristatus. Next base: position 508,775,952 of record NC_140579.1, on the reverse strand, counting down.
ATATGATCCAGGTAGCTGTCGTTGTGCTCGTGAACAGGTTGTGACATGGCCCTGTGTCTTGCCATGGTGAAGAGGGGGGGTTCTGGGACTGGCCACCCTTGTCTACATGCACGCAGTCTACCTGCTGACGAGCAGACATTCGCACACGCCACACGGCTGATTTGCTCTCCCTGTGTCTCGCTCCCTCTCTGTCCCCCTCTCCCTCCCTCTCTGTCCCCCTCTCCCTCCCTCTCTGTCCCCCTCTCCCTCCCTCTCTGTCCCCCTCTCCCTCCCTCTGTGTGTCACCCTCTGTCACCTCAGCCCAGCTTCCTGGGCACACACTGTTAGCAGATCTTTGAGTGGCCCTTGGCTTGTTGATGTGAGTTTGTTTCTGATCTCTAGGCACCCATTGGGTGTGATGTGTGTCTGTGCGCTGCTGCTGTGGTGGTGTGTGCTGCCACTCTTTCACAATGTTGGCTGTTCATTAGCTGCTGTCATGTGCAAAACAGTGCCTTCACCCCCATGTGTTGATGCAAGGCGTCCGCCATTTGCTGGCGAGTCTTTCCTGTGTGGGGACACACTGTTTGTCTGGCTGTGACCTGGGCCATATGGGCAGAGGGCATTGTTGTCTGCTTCTGAGTTGCACTATGTGATTTTTGGGGCCCACCCTCCCGCCATCCGGGTTACCGTGTCATGTGTTGGTGTCTTCTGTGGCCTGTGACTTGACATTGTCCAGCTGGGTGCATGGGGCATGGTGGCAGCAGTGGCATGTGCGTGCTCATGGAGTGTGGTTGAGTCATGCGATGGCTTGGGGTGGTTGCGTGCCTGTTAGTGATTTTGGTTGTGGATGCCGTTCCCCCCATGTGAGGTGCGTTGTTTGTGTACTCACCCGGGTCTCGGAGTCCTTCTAATCCTTCAACTGCCTCCACCGGCAGTATGGCCATCACCCTCTCCTCCCAGGGCTGGTAGTGTACGGGTCTGCGGGAGGGCCCTCCTCCGGTGGCGTTGGCCTGGTCGTGTTCCTCCTGCCTCTTGGCTCGGACCCTCCTCCGCAGATCGTACCACCTGTTCTGGCATTCCTGCCTGGTCCTTCTGGTGTCCGCAACAGCATTCACAGCATCGACGATGGTCTGCCACATGGCTGTTTTAGCTGCCATGCTGGTGTTTCTGACCAATGTTCCAAAGAGCTGTGGCTCGACTCTGAGGATTTCGTTGACAAGAACCTCCAACTCTCGGTTACTGAACTTTGGATTCTTGGTAGTGGGCATGGTGAGGGGTGTGGGTGTGGATGGTGGGGGGGGGTGTGGATGGTGGGGGGGTGTGTGGATGGTTGTGGGTGTGTGGGTGTGGTTGTGCAGGTGTGTGTGTGTGAATGTGATGAGGGTGTGTTTGTGAAGGTGGTTGTGTGGAGATGTGCAAGTGTAAGGTGTGGTGAAGCTTGTAGTAAGGTGCTGTAAGTTGTCTGTGGTGTCTGGCAGCAGTGAGTCTGTTGCAAAGGCTCATGGTTTGTGTGTGTGGGCCCTTTTTATTGGTCCATTGGTGGGTGTGGCTGTGTTTGAAGTTTGGGTGGGTGTGTTATAAGGAGTGGTGGTGTTTAGGGCCTCTGTTTGTTTTTGGCAGTTGCAGGTCAGTGAATGTGTGTTTTATGAGTGTTTGTTGGCCATGTTTAGTGGCTTTGTGCCATTCGAATAGTGTATTCTTGTGTTGTTTTGTTTTGTCCTGGTTGTGTACGTGCGTTTTGAGCGTGTGTACGGTGTGTAGATGGGCCATTTGGTTTTACGGTGCTGTCCTTGTGTGTGGCTTGGCACGACTCGTACATGCGGTTGTGATGTTGGGGCATGGGGTGCGCTCCGTACTTAGGAGGTTGTGGTGGGGGTGCGACTGGAACGTACTGGGGTGTACTTAGACGGTGGTATGACATGTACAAGGGTGGGGGTACGACTCGAACGTACTGGGGTGTGGGTACACGGTGGTACGACACGTACAGGGGTGGGGGTACGACTCGAACGTACTGGGGTGTGGGTACACGGGGGTGTGACACGTACAGGGGTGGGGGTACGACTCGAACGTACTGGGGTGTGGGTACACGGTGGTACGACACGTACTGGGGTGGGGGTACGACTCGAACGTACTGGGGTGTGGGTACACGGTGGTACGACACGTACAGGGGTGGGGGTACGACTCGAACGTACTGGGGTGTGGGTACACGGGGGTACGACACGTACAGGGGTGGGGGTACGACTCGAACGTACTGGGGTGTGGGTACACGGGGGTACGACACGTACAGGGGTGGGGGTACGACTCGAACGTACTGGGGTGTGGGTACACGGGGGTACGACACGTACAGGGGTGGGGGTACGACTCGAACGTACTGGGGTGTGGGTACACGGGGGTGTGACATGTACAGGGGTGGGGGTACAACTCGAACGTACTGGGGTGTGGGTACACGGTGGTACGACACGTACAGGGGTGGGGGTACGACTCGAACGTACTGGGGTGTACTTAGACGGTGGTACGACACGTACAGGGGTGGGGGTACGACTCGAACGTACTGGGGTGTGGGTACACGGTGGTACGACACGTACAGGGGTGGGGGTATGACTCGAACGTACTGGGGTGTGGGTACACGGGGGTGTGACACGTACAGGGGTGGGGGTACGACTCGAACGTACTGGGGTGTGGGTACACGGTGGTACGACACGTACAGGGGTGGGGGTACGACTCGAACGTACTGGGGTGTACTTAGACGGTGGTACGACACGTACAGGGGTGGGGGTACGACTCGAACGTACTGGGGTGTGGGTACACGGTGGTACGACACGTACAGGGGTGGGGGTACGACTCGAACGTACTGGGGTGTGGGTACACGGGGGTGTGACACGTACAGGGGTGGGGGTACGACTCGAACGTACTGGGGTGTGGGTACACGGGGGTGTGACACGTACAGGGATGGGGGTACGACTCGAACATACTGGGGTGTACTTAGACGGTGGTACGACACGTACTGGGGTGGGGGTACGACTCGAACGTACTGGGGTGTGGGTACACGGTGGTACGACACGTACAGGGGTGGGGGTACGACTCGAACGTACTGGGGTGTACATACACGGGTGGGGGTTCGACACGTACACGGGTGTACATACGGGGGGGTGTACATTAACGGGGAGTACGACTCGAACGTACTGGGGTGTGGGTACACGGGGGTGTGACACGTACAGGGGTGGGGGTACGACTCGAACATACTGGGGTGTACTTAGATGGTGGTACGACATGTACTGGGGTGGGGGTATGACTCGAACGTACTGGGGTGTGGGTACACGGTGGTACGACACGTACAGGGGTGGGGGTACGACTCGAACGTACTGGGGTGTGGGTACACGGGGGTGTGACACGTACAGGGGTGGGGGTACGACTCGAACGTACTGGGGTGTGGGTACACGGGGGTACGACACGTACAGGGGTGGGGGTACGACTCGAACGTACTGGGGTGTGGGTACACGGTGGTAAGACACGTACAGGGGTGGGGGTACGACTCGAACGTACTGGGGTGTACATACACGGGTGGGGGTTCGACACGTACACGGGTGTACATACGGGGGGGTGTACATTAATGGGGAGTACGACTCGAACGTAAGGGTGCTGGGGGGAGTGTTTGGCGCCAAGGCGGGCACATATCTCCATGGTTGCAATGGGAGTTCGGTGCGGACGGTGTTTTTTCCATACGGTTGTAACATCGGACGCACGGGATGGATCGTGATTCCTCGGTCGGACTTGACTTTTCACATTTGTACGGTAAATCGTCCGAGGACGTGTGGGACACATTTTCCGACCCGAGGACGTGTGGGGAATCATTCCCAATGCGGTTCGTATGGACTTTTTACCATGCGAATCGTGATTGCCAGTTCGTACGGCACTTGTACGATTCGTACGGTAAAAAGTCCGGATACGAGTCGCACGGGGAATTTTTTTGCCGGATCGTAATCGGCACCTAAATTGTTTAAAGGCCAAAATCAACCTCTCATAGTAGGCATATACCGACTCCTTACTTTCCTGATGAGTTCTGTCAATCTTTACCCAATCTGTTTCTTTAGGAGGTACTTTGTTTTTCAAAAAGACAATGACCAGCTCGTATTTCTTCATTACCTCGGGGTCTGGGGCTCCTGTCTTTGGATCCCTAGGGTATTCTTGTGTGGGTCAATTTATCATAAGTTTGCATTCCGTCCATAAATCTGCTGGTACTATTATGTCAAATAGACTATTCAGATCAATCCATAATACTTTGGATAATTTTACAAATCTGTCTACCTGCCTATACCACTCGACGGGTTTTTCACGTAGTCGAAGGAAATCATTTGTAAATGACAAAATATCTTGTCTAGTCCATGGGACATGTACATATCCTCCTCCTGGAATTTCCCTCATAGGGCATTCTGTTACTACCTTCTCCTTTTCTCTAACAGGGAAAGCTGCAAAAGTTTTGTCTAAGGCATCATCTCGTTTTCGATACCATCTGCTTCTCCATTTGTCCACATCTCCCCATTTCCTCAGCAGGATAATTATTTCCTTAATCTGACTCATTCGCCCTTTGGTATTCAAATTTTCTATGTCCTTTTCAGTGAAATCTATTCAATATGATTTCTGTAGGGCCTTTACCTTTCAATGTCTATACCCATTTCATTTGCTACTTCTTCTAATCTTTCATGGAGACTTTTTGCTCTCCAAGTTATGCTTTTACACAGAAACAGCAACTCCTCATCCTGGTAAGTTTTTAACTTCTCTGTGGGAATAGTTCCTACTATTAACTCTTCCAATACCATTCGTAGGTTGGCTACACCTATTGATTGAGATTCTTTGTCTTTTTTCTGCAGACTTCTCAACCATTCGCTCAGTTCTTCTGAAGATGGGCCTACTGGTTTCTCTACATTAGTTTATTCTAAGTCCCTTTGGGTTTCAAATACTGATTCCATCTTCACAGTAGGGCTTTCCGCTACTTTTGGGCCTAGAAATTGGTTATTTGAGGCATTTGGCTCCATCGTACCCATTGTCTGTTTCCATTGATTCTCATTTGAGCTCTGCCTTGATTTTTCAATTTGTTTATTACTGTTATAAGGAACCATTAAAAAATGTTCACTATCCTTCTGTTTGTCAAAAATAGGCATCACAGGGCCTATAGTCACCGGAACAGTTACAGCTTCTAAATTTTTGGTCAATTCTCTTATCTTTTCAGTTAATTCTAAGGTTGTTTTTCTAACTCTGCTGAATTTTCACTATTCATTTTTTCATATGATTTTTTCTCTATTTCTCCCATCGCTTTATTTTTCCCTAATTCTTGAGGTACCTGTTCTGTCTTAATGACTCGCAAAGTTTCTCTCATTGGGGCACTTGGTGTCAACATTTCAGATTGTGGTTGATACAGAGGTGGATTTTTATAAAACATATAATCAAGAACATCATCCTCTAGTTCATTCACTCCATACCCCTTTGGTTCTAAATTATGTCTTTTTTCTGTACATTTTTTCCCTCCAACTCCTTCAACCATTCTTACAGGAAACAACCCATCGGTCATACTCGCATTCCACCACCTTCTCATTTTCGCATCATGAGTATCATGCCCGTATCTGCCAAACATGTATTTATACCTTCTGCCACTCCTCTGTCTTTCTCTGTCATGCATTTCATCTTCCCATTCTGTCAGTGCTTCAAACTGTGTTGCTCTAGGTCTCGGTTCTAGATTCATCATTCTTTCTCTTAAATTTCTCAAAACCGCTAAATTAAACGAACCATGCTCTGGAAATGCTAAAACTCCATCATTCTTGGTATATTTTACCCAATTGTCTAACCAAATACAAGTGTGATATCCGTATTTCGCAACCATAAAGGATGCGGGGGGTTTTGGTGGGGGAAGCAACTGTCCTTCCCTTGTCACAATCGGTTTGTCCTTTTTAAACCACTTCTTGATCTTTCCAAACCAGGACTTTTTCTCTTTTTCAGGTGGTTTGTAATACATCATCTTGTCTTTTCGTGTATTGGTAGTCTCTCCTTTACGACTATTCTGTTATTTTAGCCAATCACAGCGTGACTCACACTAACTCACCAATCCGGAGCGTCTACGTCACCCTGTAATTCTCCACTCCTAGCGCGACTCACACTAACGCACCAATCCGGAGCGTCTACGTCACCCTGTAATTCTCCACTCCTAGCGCGACTCACACTAACGCACCAATCCGGAGCGTTTACGTCTCTAGCTGACTGGCCAATCCCAGCGCGGTCTTTCTGACGTCAGCAGCCGCTGCTCTTACTCCAGCTTCTGCTGACCCATCCTTTACAAAATTTTCTCGGTAAGTTCTTTTCGTTTTTTCTAACTTACAAATCTGTTAGTAACGACATAAAAACACCACCATTGTCCGCTTCGCTAACCAAGGATAGTTAATGACCTTTTTCACAAGAATTCCATCTTTCCCGAGAGCAGCGCTTACCTCTGCCCTACTACGGAATCGTTACTTCCGTTGATTAGATAGCACATCCCTCTACCTTACCCTTCTAACAAGCATTAGCTAACCGTTTCTCCAGAATTAAGACACCTAGTTGGAGACCCAATGCTCCTGAGAAGTAAAACCAGAGTTTCACATTTAACCCGAAAGCTCTTTCATTCACGCACTTTCATACAGAAAATGTAGTTCATTCACACAGAATTCTGTCTTTCCCGAGAACAGCGAACAGTCTGTCCTACTACAGAATTATGACACTCGTTAATAAAGTAACACTTCCCTCTACTTTATCCTTCTATCAAGCTTAGGGAGCACCTATTACCTTTCCAGTGATAAGCGTTATCGGAGTGTCATCTGGACCCCTGGTACCTAAGACCAAAATTTCACAGGTGACCTTCAATACCATGCACTTCTTTCATACAGGAAATATCTCTAATGGCAACACACGACGATGTTACCGAATCGAACCCAGACAATGCGTCGTGCAACTTCAATTGTCACACGTTTTCCCCGTGTACCTGCAGGGCAACAACAATTCCGTCTTTTCCGAGAGCAGCGCTTACCTCTGCTCTACTACGGAACCGTTACAAACTTCCGACTTCCTACATCCCAGAAGTCGTGCAAACAACATAGAACTCGACGCGACTCAACGTAGAGTGTTAATACATAAACCAATACCTATCCACAATCAATAATCAATAAGCTATTTACAAGCAATAATCACCAAACCAAAACAATAAAAACCATAACTCTGCTACCAAGAAAAACTGCTCCAGCGTGGAATTTCCTATCCTCCCTTCGTCACAAACCAGATACCATACTAACGCTTTCACTCAATACATTAATTGGTGGGGCCCATAACACCAACACTCACTCACTCTCATTTGTTCTGTTCTTACAGGAGAGATAGATGTTCCAAACGCTGGCGTGAAAAGAATATCTTATAATCTAATGAAATTCTTTTTCATAGACATACACTAAATATCCTTAATCCAGCACATCTTGATCCTGAATCTCAAGATATTCCTTCCACTTAGTCGATGGATCAATTTAGTTGAATTTGGAAAAGTGATTCTAATCCTTTTCATTTATATTCAGATGATAATAAATAACCCAACACATTTGCTTGTTAATTAATCATATTTTTATCTAATAAATGCTAATTTTTAGTAAGAATTTTAATCAATCCACAGAACATCATAGTTACCTAATCTGGCTATTAGTCATCCTCTTAAATCAATCAATCCGTCATGCAGCACGCTACAGTCCCAAAGATTGGGTCTGGACCATAAACGTGCCCGCATCAATCAATGCCCATCAGTATAAGTGTCTTCAGTTCATCAGAAAAAATGGGCAGCAATCTAGTCTGTCAAAGATTCAGGGAAACAGCTGTCCTGCAGTGTCACCGTCCTCTCCGTCAGCATAACGTCAGGAAAAAGATAAATCAGCCACTAACTCACTAGTCTACCTTCTTTTATAATGAAATTAATGACAAAATGTAGCAAAAGTCAGTTTTAGGCACTTCTGATTGGATGGTTAAGATCATCTGTTTCGGTTTCCCATAGTCTATGATGTCACGCTGTCAGACATGATCCATCCGGTTTTGTTATAATTGTCCATTGTTAAAGCTCTTGGCAGTAGTCCAGTCACGACCTTGTTCTGGTACAGTCTATGTGGGTCATCTTGAGGCCACTTGTTCAGGAGCCTGGAGCATGCACACTTAGTTGGAAACCTCGTGGAATGGTAGCTGTTTCGTCGCGTCCATGAGTCGGCCATTTTGTCATAGGCCAAATTGGTCAACTTAAGCAAAACAAACACAAAAGTAATTAAAACATGGAAATAACGAATAAAATGTTTAACCCTCACTAATTCCCTTATGTGTGTGTAATTATCTAGCATATTGGCGACATTTAAAGCGTTTTATACTCACCCAATGATGTCATCTGGTGCACCTTACAATTACATCACAAAAGCAACATATACCATGCAATATTCTATTTTTCTAGTGTTAGCATGCATGCGTATATTAGTTTATAAATTATTTGAGCCATGCAAATGCAAATCCCACGTGTAATTCACACATTAGTAGGGTTGATTAGATAGCAAACAAACACATTAATACTTATTATAATTAATAGATTATTCTAATTAGTATGAACATGCAGAATGGGGGGGTATACAAAATGTTGTTTTACCCGCTCCATCAAGGGCACCTATAGTATAGGTGCCCCGTTGCATGTAATTGCCCCTCAAAATCTACACAGACCACAACAGTTTCAATCTGAAGGCCCTTACATACATATTCCTTGCCTGAAATGCACCATCACATTCAAAGTAAGTCACCTGTCTTTTTACCAAAAATTCCCTCAGTGGCAAACAGCAGGAGTGTGATAAGTAATGCACGCCGAGGAATTCCACAGTTCCTGCTGCGCCAACATTTCACTCCTAAAACAGTTTCCAAGTGCACCCCGTTACTGGCAGAAAGGGAAACTGAGGGATTCATTTTTTGTATTTAAGCACAGCATTTAAAGATTCATGCTCCCCGTCCCCCAACAGGATCCCCCTCCCCACTCACTCAAACCTAAGCACACAGACAATTGGCTCAACCTCCAACGTGAAAAGCATCCGGACATTAGACAACCCTGCCGAGTGCCACGGCGTACCCCAAAATGCCTCAGATAGTCAATGTCCCGAACTCTGGCGGTGACTACTGAGTTTAATAAAGTGACCCCACTTGGCCATTCTTTTCCAAGGTTTGTTTGCGCATTCATTGCTCTGAGGTATTCCCAGTGTATAGTGTCAAACACCTATCTAATGTCTATAGAGAGAACCAGTGCCTTACCACAATACTGGTCAGGAGTATCATTTATCACTCTAAACAGCTTTCTAATATTTAAGGAGGAGGTGTTACGTTAAGGTATGAAGCTGCACTGATCGTAATGGCACAATACAGGCAGATGAGGCTTCAGGCAGGAAGATAGTATTCTGCTAAGGACCTTATAGCCTATGGACAGAGACCTGTACGCCATCACATCAAGCACATCACTGTGAGGTTTTGTGATTGATATGCTTCCCTTGTGGTGTCTGGCAGTACGCCCCTTTTCAGTGCCGCCCTATATATCTCAGCTAGGCATGGCTTCAGTTCCCAATAGGTATGATAGACTCTACCGGCAGACGCAGTCAGTCCGTTCGTTCCCTGTAACCTATCTCACGCCAGCTTTGAGATTGCCCCCTTAATAATTTCTTCCTCCATAATCGGCTCACCCATAAAGTTCTCAATGAACAAATACATCATATATATCATTGTGCAACATAATTAGCTAATAGCGTACCCTCCGAGTTCCGGACATTAGTAATGGAATTATTGTCTCCTGATTTTACTAAGCATGCTAGTAGTATGCAGCCCGCCCGCTCTCCTCCATCAACATGGCTTGTGTTCAAATGCTCCCTATGTGCAATGGCCTTCAGTCGCTCCTGCAGTAAATCGTGCTTCTCCCTCTCCTCAACTAACCTAGGACCTAGGGCCCAGAAGCATAAAAGAGCACAGTGATAAACTCCATCACTCAAATAGATTTAGCCAACCGTAATAAAAAACAATGAGCAAAAACAAGACGATCAAATCACAAAAGATACATTGGCAAGTAGCCCAACAAAGGTTTGCAGGGGGGTCGGAATTTATTTCCAAACTCGAAACCAGGGCCTAAGAATCACAGGAAAAGGTGACGGCATCAAGGTCCCATGATCCCAGAGATGACAGTCACGGTCCATCACACCCACCAAACCCAGCCAACAGGGCCACGCGTCGGACTCCGACTCGGAGTCTCAGAGTCTGTCTGTCACTCTGTGCTTGCAGTACTAGTGTGCGTGTTTGTGTGTTGTGTTGTGTCACAGACAGTCATCATAGTTACTTTCTAAGTTTAGTCTACAGGTTCCCTTACTTTACTTCAAGTTCAACACAACAGAACGTGACGTCGATGAGATCATTTTGCAGGCCCTGGCTGGACGGGGGTGAGAATTTATTTCCAAACTCGAAACCAGGGCCTAAGATTGATGAATCACAGGAAGAGGTGACGATGGCATCAAGATCTCATGAATCCCAGAGATGACCGTCACGATCAAGGTTCACACACACACGCACCGCACGGTGACGCACCCACCAAGTACATTTAGTCTACAGGTTCGAGGTTCCACTTCCTCCTGCATACTTCAAGTTCAACACAACAGACATGACGTCGATGAGATCATTCACTTCAGGATCTTGAGCACGTGACGCAGGCAGGTCAGGAATGAATCAAATGGATGGAAATCATCAATGAATCATTATCTCACCAGAATCAAGTAGCACCAAACGACACGAGGTCTCAGTCACTCTGTGGTGTGTTGAGTCTACTCCTCGTGGCACTGATGCGGTGGCGGAGCCTGCGCTGCGAGGTCACGTCACAAATCACGATGGATGGCCAAATCCAATCACAGTGCAGCACAGCGACAGGGCCAACCCACCCACGCGCTGCACCCAATGCAGCAAATGCCTCAGGCTGCTCGGTGTCTCTGCCAATCCAGACGCTGCATTAGCAGCCCCGGGATTGGCTAGAGCACGGGTGACGGCTCGCCCATTAGGAGACCGGGGGCTGCTGCATGAAGCAACCCTCGGCTCCGACTCCCCCCCCCCCCCTCGCTCTCCTGGCTAAGTGAGTGGCTATTGGCTAATGCTATAGGTAGTAGGGTAGTGCGCATGTTCGGGCTGGTCATAAAAATGACCAGCCCAAAATCGAGCATGCGCACTATTGCAGCAGCGCTTACTAAGCACAGCTGCCTGTCAGTCAGCCCGCCCCCACCCACCCCCAGTGCCGACTGCTGCTGCCTGCGAGCGCGCAGAGCGGCGAGTCTGTTTATTTAACTCTGTTGTGATTAGTAATTACTGATAGTATATTATATTATTGTTGTGATATGAATGTGGCCAAGTGGCCACCCCCCCAATGGACGCACCGCCCCTGGTTGCAATACAATCCCCAGATGAAGATGGAGTTTACAAGTTCATGTTAGCTAAACAGGGAACAGAAGTAAATGAATTATATTCGATGATGATACAAAATGAATTACCGACTGTAAATGCAGAGATATGGGATTTTACTGGAAAAGAAATAGGATTAATGGCAAATGTAGATCCCATAAAAGTGACAGTGAAAGAAGGTGCTGTTTATCCGAATACTCGACAATACAAAATGAGTCCAGGAATAAAGGCAGGTGTTGCAGCAGAGATTGAGCGATTAGTCGAACAAGGCATCCTGAAAGAAATAATGAGTAGCCCTTGTAACTCACCTATTATTGGCATTAAGAAACCTAACGGAAAGTATAGGGTGGGTCAAGATCTTAGGAAAATTAATAAGATTGTTGTACAGTGCTGTCCAGTAGTGCCCAACCCAGCTGTGATTCTTTATCAGATACCATGGAAAGCAGGTTGGTTCACAGTAATCGATTTATGTCATGCATTATATTCTATTCCATTGCATCCAGATAGCAAGTTTTTATTTTCATTCAAATTTGAAGAGCATGTTTATGTGTGGAATCGTGTGCCTCAAGGGTATACTGAAAGTCCTTCAATCTTTAATCAGATTCTCAAAAGAAGCCTTGAATCTCTTGTATTGCCCAGAGAGTGAGAATTGGTGCAGTATATTGACGACCTATTGGTGGCGTCAAATACACAAGATGACTGTGTTACTGATTCAATTGCATTGCTAAATCATTTGGCAAAGGGTGGACATAAAGTGTCCCCTGATAAACTTCAGTTTTGTAAATTCAGTTATATATTTGGGACATCAAATAGAGAGAGGAATTAGAAGAGTGACCTCTGAAAGAATCAGAATAATAAGACAAACGCAGTTGTCGGAGACCCAAAAAGAAATAAGAATGTTCCTTGGAGCTGTAGCATATTGTAGGCAATAGATTGTAGGATTTGCTTTACTAACTAAATCCCTGATAGAGATGACCAGAAAGAGAGAGAAGGACCCCATAGAATGGGATGATGAAAGCATGGGATCTTTTAGAACGTTGCGAGATTGTTTGTGTGGAGCACCTGCTTTAGGAATGCTGGACTATTCAAACGAATTTGCATTATTCTGCTATGAGCAGGGTCATTGTGCACTTTCAGTTCTGACCCAGAGACATGGATTAATGAGAAGACCAGTGGCATATTTGTCTGCTACCCTATATCCTGTGGCCTGTGCATTACCAGGTTGCCTGAAAGCTGTAGCCACAACTTGTGTAAGCATAGAACAGAGTGAGTCAATTGTGATGGGACACCCTGTCAATGTGTATGTTCCTCATGAAGTAGTGATTCTACTGACCAGAACACGAACGCAGTACCTTACTCCCAGTAGGCTGACAAAATATGAAAGAATAATACTGGGGGCTGAAAACGTGACTATAGTGATGTGTATTGTTATTAATCCAGCAACTCTTTTACCTGATCCTTACCAAGAAGAAGTGAAAGATGAGGTTGAACATGAATGTCTTGACGTGACTGAACTTAGCACCAAACCACGTCCTGACATACAGGAGGAACCCTTGAAAAATGCTGATCATGAGCTATTTGTAGATGGCTCATGCACAAGGAGGGAGGATTGAGTGCTGCTTACGCTGTGTGTACATTAACTGGAATAGTCGAAGCATCCTATTTACCAGAAGTCAGATCTGCACAAGTAGCCAAATTATTTGCTTTAATTAAAGCATGCAAAATTGGGAAAAATTGGAGAGTAACCATATTCACTGGCAGTCAATATGGTTATGGGGTTGTGCATGATTTTGGCCAACTATGGATGCAAAGGGATTTCCTGACTTCCTCAGGAACTCATATTAAAAATTGAATTTTTGTGAAAGAATTAATTGAGGCAATTCAATTACCAAAAGAGGTGGCCGTGGTTAAGTATGCTGCTCACCAATCAGGAGATGACTATGTGGCAGCCGGTAACCGATATGCTGGCCAGGTTGCCCAACACTGTGCGAGGCATAAAATTGCCCTAAACAAGCAAATTGAAACTTGTGGAATCAGCTGCCAACTTATGCTACTTGCAGGAGTAGGAACCTGGGAGGAGGTGAAAGATCTGCAGGATGCAGTAGACATGAGAGAAAAGGAAGAGTGGGTGAAAATAGGGTGTCAAAGAAGGGCAGAAGAAGGTGTGTGGGTTCGTTATGATGGCAGACCAGTTATGCCAGACAGTATGCTTGCACCAATGGCTAGAATGTACTATGGAGCCACACATGTGGGCAGAGATGCAATGATTCGACTTTTCAGACAAGATTGGTTTAACGCAAAGTTCAGGAATGTAGCATAGAGTCTTTACCAAAGATGTTTGATATGTCAACAAATGAATCCTGGCAGGAAAACTGTGGTTAGTATGAGAAAGATTGGAAGGACAGAGGGTTAGATTTCATTCAACTGCCTGCTTGTCGAGGGTTGAAATATGTACTTGTCATAGTTTGTTTATTTTCAAAGTGGGTGGAAGCATACCCAACCCGAAGAAATGACAGCTTGACAGTGGCCAAACTTTTATTAAGAGAACTCATCCCTAGATTTGGTTTTCCAGTAATGATTGAATCAGATAGATGCTTTATCTCTGGTTCTGATGGGACTCAGAAGTATTCCAGACAAAAATAATGGATTGAGTCCCCATGAAATACTCATGGGAAGGGCCATGAGACAAGCATGTCTACCAGGACACAAGCTGTTGAATATAACTGATGACTTGGTTTTGGAGTATTGCAAAGAGTTGGCTGACAGAGTGCGTTCTATCTCTCATCAGGTTGGGGAAGACGCTTTCAACAGACAGCTGAGCCAATTGCATGATCTGAATCCCGGTGACTGGGTAGTTGTGAAGAATCACACTCGAGAATCGTGCCTAGCACAAAGGTGGGTTAAACCGCATCAAGTTATACTGACTACTTCAACAGCTGTAAAGTGTGCAGGATTGTCTAATTGGATTCATGCAAACCATACCAAAAGGGTACCAGCTCCTGAAGAAGAAGAGTTTTAATTGAAACGAGAAATTAATGTTGCTGAAGGTTGTGCAGCTGAAGAACTTCCTATAGAAGATCCTGAAGTAGCTGCCCAAGAACAACCAAGCACTTATCAGGATGACTGGATCCCAGTGGTGGACATACCTGAAGTATTTATAAGAACTAGAAGTCAAACACAGTTAGACAGACAGGAAAAGAGTGAGGACCAGACAGGTGTAGAAGAACTCGCTCAGGAGAGTAGGGAAAAACTGTTAGGGAGCCTGAGCAGGAACAGTTAAGGAGAGAACAATATACTCAGACAGAAGAAAATCAAAGCCCCATTTCTGAGTCTGAGGAGGGACAGTTTTAGAGAAAACGTTCAGGCAGAAGAAGGTAAAGAGGTAAAAAGACCTGAACAGGACTCGACAGATATAGAAACACAAGTTCAGGATACAGAAGAAAATCCAGACATTAAAGATCCTGAACAGGGTCAGATTGAGGTCAATGAACCCATCCAGGCAGAACAGGCCAGAACAATAAGCCCTGGACAAGGTCAGATAGAGAAGAAATCTGAAGACGAAGCTGATCAAGTTGTTCCGAAATCTAAAGAAAATAAAAGAAGTCTTGAAGAACCTGGCAGTGCAGTGAAATTTAAGAAAAGTCGAAAAGGTGATAATTGGCCAAGGATTATCAAGAGACTGAGATACCGTCTTAAGACAATCAGTGAAGAACCTGATCAAGTAAACAAAGTAACCTGTCAATCTGGACCTTCTACAGTAACGCCAAAAAGAAGGAGTCAAAGATTGAAGACATTGAATAACAAGTTCAAGGGTCCTGAGTGGACATATGTTATTCTTGAAGACTTTGAAAATCTCGACTTAAATGAAGAAAGTGATGAAGAGCTGAATGTTGAGCGAATTGAGGAAGAAGTGAGACCGACTTGAAGGAGAGAAGACGCTTAAGGTGTTATCTCATACCAAGTTCTAAATTAAAGAAGAGACAATCTTCTTGTCCGAAATGCCTGATAATAAAGTTGCTGGGAAACCAAAACAAAGCTGTATAAAGAAGTGTTGTAGGATCTGTATATATAGTTTAATATTAGTCCTCATATTATGGGTAATATTAGCAATAGCTATTCCCTATTTGATGGTTACTGACAAACAGAATAGTACTAGTGCACATATGGAGGTAGCAAACATTAAAGGAGATAGAGTAGACTTAGAAACACCAGATGAGTTAGATTTACACCATATAGTGTATAAGAATGAAACTGATTTAAATGTATTAGGGGAGATTGCATAATCATAAATTTTAGATCTACAGACTGGGTACGTAAAACATTGGTCAATGCTCCCCCCCCCCCCCACCCCTCCAGCTGGGAGTACAATACAACCCTTCTACCTCTAGGTTACTTTTATAGGCACCTAATGGATACTATCCCCCCAGCAAATCTAGGTTATACCAGCAACCCTCTTCACTACCACAAACAGTTTCTTAACCCCCCTAAACCTTGGAATGTTTTCCAGATCCAGACTAACAATAGATATCAGATCCTAGATTCATTGGAGGAGAATGATTGACTTGGAAAAGAGGATGTTGCGGATATCCCCTATAACCCTCTCGATCATACGCTGCAAATTGTCCCTGCCCCAACAGAGAGAATTCTGCCACCCCAGTTAAGCCATATCTTGGTAACTTCTGAGCTAACATCCAACCACACTGGAAGTGACGTTGAGAAAGATGCATTTGTTGGGGTTAAAATACAATCTAAGGTGCCACTTAAGGTTCTGCGATCCCCACAACGTAATAATCATGTTGATACCCCCACTTTTGATAGTCATCAATCTGTGATTAAGGAAAGTGTTGATTTTCTTACATCTGATCAAAACGATGAAACCACGGGGGTATCTGTAGCTAGTAATAATCTTGGAAATAATCCCGTACTTTCCAACACGGATGAAGGATACAACATCATGACCTGGAATATTGCCGGTCTAAGTAAGAAACTGGACACACTATTCTGGGGAAAATTCATCGCTCGGGGTTACGACATGATATGTTTGCAAGAAACTTGGCACATTGGGAGTGTTTTTATAGAAGGATATGTGTCTTTACAATAGCATTTTTGACACTACCAAGAGTTCTATACTACCAGCTGTGGGAAAGGTAATTGAAGGAAATCTGGTATCCTTAAGTAACCCTGCTACTATTCTATGGGTGGGCGATTTTAATCTCCAAATGTGCCCCCAAGCGTTAAGTAACACCTGTGGTTATATGAGGGATTGCAACATTTCAGATGATACAGTAAACATTCACTTCCCCCACAACACCTATGGGACAGCACTAAACAACCTAATGGCCGAATTCAATTTGGAGCTCTTGAACTGTACATTGAAGAGGGGTAATATTAAATGTCTGACTTTTAAGGGCAGGAATGCTAGTACCAATATTGATCACGTTTTGATTTCTAATGATGCTAGATTCTCTAATCTATGGATACTTGAAGAACCCTTAAGTGATCACAATAGCATTTCGATAACATTGCTTTGTTGGGGGAATAAAACTCCAATAACAACTACCTGCATCGCTAACATTTCAGCGGCAAGGCCAAATGGTATGCGTATTAAATGGGCTGGTGTAGACCCTCAAAAGATACAAAGGGAAGTTGTTAAGAAATGTTCCCAAGAAATTGATTATTGCCTGCGTGATGAGGCCCAACAGAGTATAGTGCTCACGAATATGGTAATAATTAATGAAACTATAGAGAGCCTTTTAACTAGGAAAAAATATTTCCCGAACAAGACGTCAACGAATGGTTGGTTTGATAAACACTGTGCTGAAGCCTTGTATAATCTGAAACAAGCACTTGGCTTTAAACCAAGAGACACTATAAATATCCAGGGCCTCCGCCACAAGTATAATTTATCCCTTAAAATGCGAAAAAAAGAATTACAGACAGAGGCATGGGCCAAGCTCAACCAGGCAGCAGATACAAAGGACAGCAAACTTTTCTGGGAGACCATCAACTGTCCGTTTCTAAAAACTGACAACCACATTCCTGATATAACTTCCCACGTGGAATGCAATGCTTGGATTGAACACTATTCCGCCATTTTTAACCCAGACAGGTTGCTTTTAGACTTTTCCTGTAATGCTTTGATGTGGCCAATTTTATCTTTATCAATAACATTAGATGAGGTATACGAAGGGCTAAAAAATAGCAAAGGGGGCAAGGCACCGGGCCCTGACGGTGTACCCATAGATTTTTACAAAAATGAAATGGATCTATGGGCACCTATTTTACTACGGTTTTTTAATGCTGCTACTGAAACTGATCTCCCACTAACTTGGGGTCAATCTTTAATCATTCCCCTTTTTAAGAAAGGTTCAAGATCCGAGGCATGCAATTTTCGCCCGATTTCTCTTTTGGATTCATCCATCAAAATTATCAGTAGGATATTGCTGAGCCGGTTAGAAACCTGGGCTACAGAAAATAATATTTTGACTAAAGTCCAATATGGGTTCAGAAAGGGCATGGGGACCTTAGAACAATGTATTAACTTAGATTTGCTTATTAATAAATATACTAAGATAAAAAAGGGGAACCTGTTTTTATGCTTTGCGGATCTAAGCAGCGCTTTTGACCTTGTAGATCATTCAATTTTATGGCCCATTTTACTTGATGCCGGCGCCCCCAAGGAAATAATATACTTTTTAGCCCGACTCTATCAAACCTTATCATGTAAAGTACGTTACGGCACCAGCGGCGAGTGCACTTCCAATATTCAGGTGAAAAGAGGCATTCGCCAAGGATGTGTTTTAGCACCATTATTATTTTCGCTTTTTATAAATGAAATTGACAACATTTTAAAAAAGATCCCGGCAGATGCACCACAAGTAAGCCACGAGGCTATCCCAATTCTGCTTTATGCAGATGATGCTGTCTTGTTATCCCGCACACAACTAGGACTTCAACGCTTAATAGATAGCTTTACAGTATTCATTAAAGAGAGGAAACTTTTAATAAATAAAACCAAAACTTTTACCATGACCTGTGGTAAGAAAGTTAAACCTGCAAGGACTGTTTTTTATAGATGATTTTAAAATAGTCAGTTAAAATGTTTTGTTACCTGGGTATAACTTTTTCTGATGACGGTAAATGGACCAATGAGTATGGAAATATACATTTTAAAATGACCAGAAGTATAAATAGTATTTTTAGGTTTTCGACTAAACTAGGTGAGCGAAGAATTAAAGATATGGTTGCAATTTATAACGCGAGGTGTGTGTCCTCTGCTCTATATGGGGCTGGCGTGTGGGGACACGACAGTGGGAATCTACTACAAAAAGATGAGAATAGTTTCCTCTCACGCCTGCTATGTGTACCCACTTCGGCCTCCACACAGCTAATTCACCTAGAAGTAGGTATGGAGTATTTCACAGACTTAGCAGCCTTACGTCCATTGTTACTTTGGCGTTCGATATGGATAAAAAGCGAAACACTATTTACCCAAACCATTATCAGAGATTGTATGAATTTGGACCACTCCCTTTACATCCCCTGGCTTTGCTATATTCGTCACTGGTATAACTTACTGTTCCACTATGATATTTTGTTGGATCCTGAACGAGTAGCTTCCCTTCCAAAAAAAGAGCTCAAATTTACCTTTCTTACCTTTGTCAAAACTGCCAGAGAAGGTGCCATTTCAACAACCCACATTCAGATTTTACCGGGAACAGAAATATAACAGGGGTTTTCAGTCATATCTTACCGAAGTAACAAGAAATTCACACCGCTTTGCCTTAACACGGATGAGGTTAGGAATAGCCCACCATTTGGTGGCATTCCCCGATATGAAAAAGGGTTCCAAATCTGCGTGCCCTTGTGACGGGGTGTCCACACAGAGTTGTTGTCATTTCTTAATGTTTTGCAAATTTTATATGTATTTTAGGAAATTTTATTTAAAACCTGTCTTTTTAAAATATCAAGTGCGCACTACTAGAACCGCTATGAAACTAATTTTATCTTTAAACAGTCCTGATATTTGTTTTTTTACAGCATCTTACATTTTAAAATGTATTAGTATCAGGAAATCGATAGTTCTCTGATTATTTTCAGGGTATTTTTACATGCTTTTTGCACTTTGGAAAGCTTTTTGCACATGACACTTCGTAGAGGGCAGCAGCCCATGCACTAGTATATCTTGGTACCATACATACTGCGAAGTTTTGCACTAAATAGTTGCTGGAATCTAAAGTTGGCTATGCCTTATGTTATTTACAAGTAAGCTGTATTATATAGATTTGTTAGGCTTTTTATATATTTTAGGCTTACGTTGCACATGACACTTCAAGCGGGTACATGCACTTTAAATGTTTATGCACTAAATATCTTGGTACTGTATATTCTGCGTAACTTGCACCCTAGGATTGATGGAATTTAGAGATATTGTACTGTAAATCTATTTATAAACTGTACATTATTGCAATGTTTACGATGGTAACTACTGACGTCGTTAAGGATTCATGTATTCTACATTCTACACTTGGATCTTATTTTTACTTTATGTATGTTTTATGCTGTCATAATTGTTTGCTTATATGGTTGTATTTTTTACATACCGAATAAAAGCATATGAACTGAACTGTATTTGCAAATCTCTTAGTACATTATGAAGAAACAATGGAAGTTAGTGATTGTTATGTTTACATGAAATTGCCAAACTCAGTAGCTGAAGGGGTAACTTATCATCATTTACCCTTGACATATGGTATTTCATGTAGTGTATTAGATAGTTTGTTTTATAAAACTGGAAAACTGCAGTATTATTATTCTCATGTAGATGTAATATTTTCAGGAGACCCTATGCGAAAGAGCATGAACCCTATCCTTAGTACTAGAGACTCACAATTCATGGGTGAATATTTCCTAACAATGAAGACAATAGATATAGCTGATGCACATAAACGCAACTTAACATGTAAATTGCATGAAGAAGAAAAGATATTTTCGACCTTAGTAGAACAAAGGAGACAGGATTTCCAAAGGAGGGCCTCAGAAACGAAACCTCAGATCCCTAAATGGGCTGAAAGGGAAGACCTTTTAGTAACTGGCAAGACTCATGCTGCTATGTCTCTAGATTGTGAAAAGAAAGGGGAACTCTGTCTCCATAGACTTAAAACTGAATATAACAATATATTTATTTGTTCCAGTGAATGTGAACATAACTTCTTAGTAATTGGGGGTTGGGGACTTAAAGGAGGAACTGATTCAGTATTTCCTGGAATTTATTATATTTGTGGAAACAAAGCCTATTTTAGATTGCCTGATCACTGGTACGTGAGTTGCTATTTCGGAATAGTATTCCCTAAAGTTTATCATGTTAAAAGAATCACCGGAAACAATAATGACAGTAATGGACTAACCCGATATAAAAGAGCTAGTTTTACAGAAATAGCAGATGATATATTTGGTGCATTGATATCTTCAGTGGGAGTTCTGCTGAAATCTCGAAAAATCTGTCATTTGTCAACAGTAGTTGATCGGTTATCTACTCACACTGCTGGAGGATTTTTACTGATCAATACAGAATTAGTTGCTGTTAGATCTATGGTTTTGCAAAATCGACTTGCCCTTGATATCTTATTAGCAAAAGAGGGTAGAGTCTGTAAAATGTTATAAGCGCAACATTGTTGCACAAATATACCTGATAAAGGTGTAGAAATTGGAAGGTAGATTAAAAATATTACACATTTGGAAGAGGAACTAAAACCACTGGAGGTTGACAATGTATGGAAGAAAATAACCAATAGTTTTTCCACTATCAGTAGTTGGTTTTCTAACATAGGTAAGAGTATCCTAGGTCAAATATTATTGCCGATCATGGGCATAACTTTGTTGGTTCGGATGATAATGTGTTGCCGCAAATGCAGTGGAAAAAGAAAAAGGTATGAAGTGTATGAGAAGTGTAGGGAAAGAAAATTAGACGTAATACGACATGAAGAATAGAAGGGAAATAGCTATAAAAGAATGAAAGGATCACAATTTAAGAAAGATGAAGGAAGGAATAAAAGATTTGAAGAAATCGAAATGGTAGAATGCTTAAGTTGGCATCTGATTTAATAGAAGCTAGTGATGGCATAAAATGCCATCAGAGAGGGGATTGATGGAGCAAGGGTTCGTATAAAAAGAAACTTGCTCGTATGCAATCCTCTCGAATAACCTGTAACATTATAACCAACCTGTCTGTAAGTACAAATTTTGCATCACATTTTACATATTATATCTAGGGGAAGATTTTCTATGTGCTTGATTAATAAATAACCCGAGTATCCTTAAAAGTGGCTGCCAAAAATGCGGGAACTCTTCTGCGCATGCTCTACTACACCTATGTGGTATGACGTCTACTGTCGCTTGGGGGGAAATCTTTGCAGCTGCGCAATAGCTTTTAATATGGCTGCTCGAAACCCTCGCACTAATGCACATGCTGTGCTGAAACTAACCTATGCAAGTTTTACTAAACCATTATGGCAAAAGATTTATTAAGTAAATGGGATTAGAGTAGAAATAAGTGGTATACAGTGAATGACTTCATTTAATTTTGTATTCTAACATGTTCTTCTCTGACTTTATTAAAAGCTTGTATTTGGGCCTTGGAGGGTGACCACGTCTCTGTTTCCTTGTGTCAACTACGCATGCGCGACATCTGCTGCTTGTCCTGAGACCAATGAGATCATTGAATGGCTGCCAAACCCTAAGCCTAGCAAGGACATGGGAAGAACAACTTCTGACCCTACGAGAGGACGAAGATAAAACATTGTAGTACAGATTTATCGATCTACATATGAAATGCTTGTGGGAATAAAGCTTGTGGGTATTAAAATTAAGGGGCAGGGAGCTAGACAATAGAACTAAAGAAAGTTATTGCACTTAGTATGGTGTGATGTCCTCACCCCACTGCTTGGCCCAATCAAATTGCGGGTGTACATGGAATTGAAACATTTGGGGGTGGATCATACATTTGAATTAGTATAACAGAGGTAAGTTCCAGATAGTTAGACACACTTGACCCACTTGATGCCGACGCTATGCTGAGATGCTGCCTGATTTTGCTGAAAATTGATTGAAGAATCCAACACTAGGGTAAGATCGCGGAACAACCGAGGAGGCACGTATAGGAAGGGGTCCGGACGAGCCCGAGCCAGAGAAAGTAGCCCCAGAGAGGGGTGTAACGCTGGCGTTACACTAGATGAGGTCACCTTCCCGGACTTGAACCTGTCCTGAATCCTTGACACTCTGATGTCTGGGTCCTCACACCATTCTAGGTAAATATACTTATGTGGGGTTGTGCTTCATATTTGCTCTCTGTTCTTTCTCTCCTCAGGTACTGTCATCATATGAGATTAATTAATGTGAATTGAATTATAAACTAATTGAACTACTTTTCCTGATGGAGAATCTTAATGTGTTTACGTGTATTTGATTTGACTCACAAAATTATTAATTCAGATAAACCTTTAAAACTCCTACTGAGTCTGTGGTTCTTTGAATAAAAGTTGAATGTATTGTTATTACAATTATCATTTCCTCCCTATTCTAATCTACTACTAGATCTTTCGACCATTTACTCAGGAGACAGGAATGGTAAGAATACTGGTATAAAGGTTTCCTAGGGTAAATCAAAATTGATGACCAGCAGATATTTGCTAGCTCATTGAGTGTATGAATGTATGTGGGCCCAAATGAGTGTTGTGTGTATGTATGTATAGAGCTGGTAAAGTCCGCTGCATCAATGACTACACTACTCCTATTTAATAATGTGACTAAAAGTACTACAGTTCCCAGAATTCAAATAACATAGGTCTGTTTGTTCTGCACATGATGCTTAGACATTTAAACCATTGCCATTTTTAAAGGCAGTACTCATGTTAACTTTTAACAGTACTAACGTCTTAAACACATACCCTCTCCCAGATACAGTTCATCTGATATATGTTTTTTTTACAATTAAATCAAAGGCGGGGGTGGAAGTTTGGTATATTAATCTTCTTCTGTATATCGTTATATTCTCAATCAAGAAGTGGGGAGTGAATCCTGCTGGTCTGGGAGGATCCAGGGGTAACCACTCTATTCCCAAAACCCTCAACCAAATTTTTTAGCCATGAATAGGGTGTGTTATTCACCACTATGGTATTGTTGTTTGGGTGGCTGTTAATAAAACAGTTTCTGCATTCCTCAGAGACCATCTCATGGGCTACATCTATAACAACAATCTGCATTTTGACATGCATGGAATTTATAGAACTGATGGAGTGCACTTTACAGACGAAGGCAACAGGGTGTTTCTAAGTAAACTGAAACTCTGCATCCGATCTTATGTGTAGCTCTCGTATACACACAGTCAAAACAAAGGCTCTTTTTCAGAACCACCTCAGAACCCCAAATATTGCTAATTTTCTTTAAACTTTGTTTAAACTCATGTTTTGGTACTAAGTTTCTTTAAAATCTATCTTTGAGACCTATTTTCCGTTTCCGGTGTTATTCAGGAAGTCACAACCATGCCGTCAACCACAATGATCGCACCTTTCCCATAATGTGAAAAACACATATATGCACACATATTACAGTATTTTACTCACTAGGGTTTTGTTACTGTACACTTCAAACTCATGTTTTTTGAGGGTATTTGTTGGACTTGGCCCTTTTTGCAGGGTCATCCCTAAACTTTTTGCCTTCCTCCTGTATTTTTCCTGACCTGTTGTTGGCTGATTTATGACTCTGGGCACCTTACCACTGCTGATCAGTGCTAAGGTGCATATGCTCTCCCTATGGTAAAATGTATTATGTGAATTGACTTCCATGTTTGGCTATTTGGTTTACTATCAGTCCCTGGTAGAGAGCACCAGGGGTGCCAAGGGCTTGTATATCCAAATGCTGCGAGTGGGCTTGCAGCACTAGTGTGCCACCCACAGAAGCAGCCTGGTAAAATGTGTCTAAGGTCTGCCATTGCAGAACCTGCATGCAGTCTGGTACTGTCATGCTGACTGGGCAAGTGTCCCCACTTGCCAGTCCCTAAACCTTCCCTTACCTTCATATTAGTCACCCCTAGGGCAGGGTGCATTGTAAGGATAAGGTAAGACATGCCCTGAGGTGTGTGGCATGTCCTAATAGTGAGTAACAGCCATTTTCGTTTTTCACTATTGTAAGGCTACCTGCTCTCCATAGGCCAGAATGGGCTGCTAGATTATAACACTCTATAATCCTAGCAGGCTCAAGAAGCATGGTAGAAATTCATGTTTAGTATGCCTGAACTCAGAATAATAAAATACTTCTTTTAGTAATGTTTATTTTAATATCCTGTGTTTATAAATACTACTTTTAGAAAGTTAGTATTTACTGACCTGGCCATTTTAGTCTGCCTCTGCTGTGTGTGTGTATTCTGCCTAGTAACAGTAAAGGAGCCGGGCTGGGGAATTCCAGGAGACAGGCTGGCTGCCAGGTGGTGGGTAGAGAGATTACACCAGGATGGGTGGGAGGAGTACACCTTTGACTCTGAATAGACCTGTGCTCTGCCACCACAATGCCGGCTCCGCCCCCTGTGGAGCGGCTGATGTCTCTGCCCTGCTGCTGAAAGGAAAGAGCAGAGTCACCACAACAAAGTGCTCCAAAACTGGACTGAGCCAGGCCCAGGCCCCCTGGCGACAAAGAACAAAAGAATTGTGCTATTAAAGAAGGAGCCCTGCTCCTAGGAAATCAGATCCTTATTGAACCACGAAGGAACTCTGCCTGACTAGAAGGACCTGAAAGAAGCTGAAGGAGGAGTAACTTTCCCTGACCTGGGGGATTGGCCTGCAGTTGGTGCCTTGCTGAGAAAGGAGAGGAAAAGACTGAAAGAGACTTTGTACTTTGTTTTTCAACTATCTCCAAGGGCTTGGAAGAAGAGCTTGCCCCCTGAACTGAGTCCCAGGACCATTGGACTCATCTGCCTTCAAAAACTGAGTTGCCTGGACAATTCTTGCCTGTTTCCCACTGGATTTGGCCCCAGTACGCCTCGTACCCCATCCGCCGCGAAGCCGTGTCTTTGCCTCCCGGCACCGTACGTCTACGCCAATCCAAAAGCGTTAGTACGCACCGTATCCCTCCCGGCTGCATTGCACCTAACCTTCCCCGCCGATTCGAGACGTACATCACTGGCTGCCGAACCCTGTACGCCGGACTCAAGCTTCGCTGTCCCGCAGGTACGGTCCGTACGCCGCTAACGTACTGCACCGTGCCGTACTCAGAGCCGAGAAGCCGCAGTACGCTGATCCTCCCCGTTCGCTGTACGGCGCCGAGAAGTGTTGCCGCCGATCCGCACTGAAGGTACGGCCCAAACGCCGACGCCACGGACTCTGCAAGCTGATCCGGATCATCCGCACGTACCCCTGCCGAACTACGACCCGGACCCATCAACTTGTCCCGCACTGTCCGTCGCGGACCCCACGAACTTAAGGTACTTTGTTCTGTTCGCACCGCAGTGTGCCCGTCCCGGACCCCGGAGTCCGCACCGATTGTTTGACTCGTACTTTCTTTGTTTTTAATGCGGACGAGTCGTACACCCAGGTACGAACCGAACAAAGCCTGAAAAGAAGCAGAATTGAGTAAAAGAAGCCTATTTTTGCATTTTAAGCATTTTTGCAAGAACATTGAACTTTAAAATAATACTGTGGTCATTTTAATCGTTATTCTGGTCTTGTGCTAAGCCTTATATAAAGAAAACTATTTTTGATATAACCTTGACTGGTGTCCATTTGTGGTGTGTCATTGTATTACTGTATGTGTTCACAAATGCTTAACCTATGACGCCCTGAGAATAGTCTTGACTGCTTGCGCCACACTACCTAAAGGGTGAGCAGGGGTTATTTGAAAGGGTGATCCCCTTATCCTGACTTAGAATTGAGAGTCCCTGCTTGTCACAGGTGTATACCTGTGCCAACTAGAGACCCCCATTTCTAACAGTATTTCTATAACAACCATCACTAACACCTATTTTCCATTTTCGCGATGATACCAAAGATTGCGATCTCCACGGTTACGGCGCGAATGCGGAAAGCAAAAGTGTGAATTCAATAGCCACCACCACATTCAAAAATTATAAATATATAAGAAATTCTAACAATCAAACTAGATACCTCACTATCTATATAGCTCTACAAAAACATTTATCAGAGTCTCAATATCTCTAGAAAATGCGAATCAATAATTCACAGATTTTTTAAATATTTCTACCAATATTCACCATGACGTAACAATAGCTGCAACGCCCTAGTGACGGTAAACGGGAGGTGCCCTGGCGGTCATGGAGCAGTTGCAAAAATATTCCATTTTGGACACATAACTTGTGTCACTAACACACCCATTTCTCAAACATGGGGTCAGAGTATCTCCACTGTGACCCCTTAAATTAGCTTTCACACAAATTTTCAGCCCAGGGAACTGTTGCCGGATGATAAAATGGCAGCTGCAACTTTCTGTTCAGGTTACCTCCAGCCAATCAGAGTATTCCCGTTGGCGCATGGATTTAAGATTAATATCAAAACCTTTGCGAAATATCCACGGCCAGAGACATATTGATTTTTTTTGGCTTAAATTTCTCAAAAACTATTGAACCGATTTACATTAAATAACAAAAAGCACAATGTGTGTAACAACATCTACTTTTCTGCCAAAGTTGGTGTAATTCTGTCTAGCGGTTTGGGTTGTAAGTTCTACAATGGGTTCCTATGCAAATTAACATTACAAACATGCCCTTTTTTGGTGTGCCTATTTCTCGGTCGCCACTGCACGGATCAGCCCCAAACTTTTTTACATATGTAGAGTAAGTTCACTGCATAAAACAAGTGTACGCAATATCCTTTATCATATTGGATAGAATTTCCTTGCATGATATATATATTACATTTCAAGTTGATTTGAAAACCAAAAAACCTCTTAAATTGACCAGTTATTGTTTATTGAGCTAACTATAACTTGAACCTCATCATATACTGCTTATAACCTCCAATGTTACATCACCTATGACATGTTAAATGACATCTTTGATGATATCGCTGATGACTTTTTTATGCACCTCATAACCCCACCTGCTCCCGTGGTCATGATGTGATATTGAAGCCAACAGATTTCACCCAGATTTTTGAAGTGGGAGCCTCAAAGTGTTCACAGACAATAGCATGAAAAGTAACTGCAAAATAAATTGACAAATTGCGGCAGCCACTCATATTGTGGTAACTAAGCAACAGCCCATGAACCAAAGGCAATGTGAAGACAATCAGCCCATGCCACAATGGCCACTGGAGACAAATCTCCCTCAGTCAATGAAGAGTGTTCATTTTTTAATTAGGCGTTGCATTGCCCATGAATATGAATTCAAACTATTTTGTAAAAGATTACCCTTTTACTATTCCTTGCACCTTTTTTATAATGCAAATATCTCAAATTAATTTAAACCTAAATAAATAAAATAAAAAATCTATTCTGGATAAAGGTCTATCTTTATGGCACATTGGTGCTATTCCATACAGGAATTTTTCTTATAGCAAAGTGATACAATTCATACAGGATTTATATTTTTAATGTTTTCATTCAGATCACCTCAACTAAGTATATTTACTTATTTATTTTTCATTTTTATGAAGTGCAGCTTTACCAATAAGGTGTATGTAGGTTGCACCAGCAAAAACTATAGAGATGGAGATGTCTTTACATGAAACTAAAGGAAACACCAATAAAGAATATATTACATGAAAGAAGGACAAAAGGCCTAATATGCAGTAGAAATATTACAATGAGAGAGTCATCAACTATGAGATAATAAGCACAAGAGATTCAAAAGAAGAGAGGAAGAAATGGTAGTATAGCAGGGACTGAACATCAGTTGTGCTAAATATAAAGAGGAGAGGAATGGGGAGACAAAGACAACATGGGGTAAGAAGCATGAGGAACAAAAAAGGGTGTTATATTTCCAAATATCACTTCAACAGATGTAATTGTCATAACTGGGTGCACGCAGAAAGCACTGCTCAACATACAGAGGACATTTTGCGGCTCCATAAATACCCTATTGATAAGAATGTGGATGCTTCAATGACAGCTCTACACACTCGTCCACCTGCTGGCTCCATAACTTAAAACATCCATTCTGAGGGAGGCGAACGTGCAGGGGAGGGACTGAAACGCACTTACCGACACTGCAGAACTCCTTAGGGCACCACTATTAGCTGTCACCCACCCTGAATCAATACTTAACAACACAGCAGTAGTTGACGACATGGAAGCATAAACTCACCTATATTACCGTATCTGAAGCAATGATTAATGTAGTGATGGGATTTGTTGATAAAGCCGGTATGATTTAGATAGTTGTATCATAAGCTCATGTTAGAATTATGCTTCTTTGAAGCAAATACTGTTTGGATCTATTATTGAGAGCATGTAATACATGTGTAAATGGTCAGTACTTTCTGGAGAGCAATTGTCACCTGTACTAAGACACTAATAAATGTTACATCATTGTGCTGTTAATAACGTCCTTTTTATTAATATTATCTTGCGCAACACCGTTAATTGAATGCACTGTACCAGCAATGAATGTAACGTGATTTTTCTTCTTTCTCTAATCTAAAAACAATAAAACATATTCAAACAAAAAAACAGATGTAATTGTCATTTCTTCAGAATTCCTGTTGAATCTTGTGTGTTGGACCTGGCATCCTTGGTGCGGTTCCCCTGACTTTTTGATTTCTGACCTCCTGTTGTTGACTATTTTTGCCGACTTCATTTTAGCTGGCTTTAGGACCCTGGGCACTTTACCACTCCTGACTAGTGCTAAAGTGCATGTGCTCTTTCCCTAAAATGTGGAAACATTGGGTTATCCTCAATTGGCATATTTAATTTACTTATAAGCCCCTATTAAAATGTACTACATGTGCTAAGGGCCTGTACATCAAATGGTACAAGTGGGCCTTCTGCACTGATTGTGCCACCCACTTAAGTACCCATCTAAACATGTCTCAGGCCTGCCAGCCAGAGCCTGTGTGTGCAGTTTTAAACTTTCATGTCAACCTGGCAAGTTAACCTAATTGCCAGGCCCAAATATTCCTTTTATTACTTATAGGTCATCCCACAGGTAGGCCCTGGACAACCCATGGGAAGGGTACAGTGTATTTAAAAAGTTGGGGCTGTACTTTTAGATTTTACATGTCCAGGTAGTGAAATACTCTTAAATTTGTATTTCACTACTGCAAGGCCTATCTCTCCCATAGGATAACATTAGGATTCTCTTATTACATTTTATAAGTGGAATTTCCAATTCAAAAGAAATGTGGCCCCCAAATATGGAGTTTCTGGAATCACAATTTAAAAACACAACTTACAGTGAATTTGGTTTTTAAATTGCAATTCTGAAAATGCCCTCTGTATGTCTCCAAAGCACATGTCTGGGATGGGTGACAACTGGCTTCCTGCATTTCCTCTAGACAGAAACACACAAAGGAAGGGTAGATGTGACTGAGTGGTCATCTTCAAGCTGATGGGTTATCCTTAGAAGGATGCGAAGGATGAGCTGACACTTACGCCTGAAAGGGTTGTGTCCTATCCCCACACAAAGGGTTGCATACCCCCTGTCGTGAGTCTGGAGCCAGGGCAGGGAAGAAAGGAACTCTTTGCGCTTCAAGGCATTTCTTTGAAGTCTCCCCCACTTCAAAGGCTTAACTGGATATAAGTAGTGGACATTTGACACCATGAACTCAGAACACATCTGGAACGGAGGACATTCTACCAGAAGAAGGACTGCTGTGCTGCTGGAGGGTCTGCCACTTTGCTGAACTCCTGTGCTTTGTTGGCCTGCTGCTTCTTGCATTAGAATGAGAATGACTAGGCCTACATCTCTATATCCCAGAACCAAAGTATCTTTAAGGACTTGTTGACTTGCCTCCTGTTTTCTGATGTTTCAGGGATATCAATGACTTCTTTCCTTAACCTACAATCAGCACCTGGACTCTGTATTATGTGAGTCCTGCTCTGCCGAGTAGTTCCAATCCAATCCTGGGCCCATCGTAGTGGGTACCAAGTGCTGCATCTAAGAAAATCCACACATCAACGACATTGCGCCAATCAGAACCGTAGCATTTCCCTCGACACTGACACATCGCTACTGCTGCACGAACCGCGGACACCGCATTGCTGACTGTGACGCATCATCCACCAGTTTCTGATGCATCTCTGACTTTGCACAGCTCAACGCCAATGTATCATCATGTGCTACTCACATCGCCCACAGCCCAGTGGCTTCACGATGACACACCGCCCCAACGTTCCTCGCATCTTGACTCATGACACATCTTAGACTTAGCACAGCTCAGAACCAATGCATCTTCCACATTTGCGGGATCAACACCAACATATCGCATCATTTGTTCGATGCATCGCCCTCGATGTCGACGCATCCAAGGTATTGTTCCGCGGGTCAAGGCTTGTCCGTGTATCCGACCTGCCCTCCATCAAGGTCAGCATAAACTTTTGGATTTGCCCCAGTCAAGCGGGATCAGAAAGCCCTGGTTGGTGCTGTTTCTAAACACTATAAAACATTTATTCTTTACAAATTCATATCTTGACTTCTACTGATTGGATTTTTGTAATTTTAGTCTTGTTTTGTTGATAAAAATAATGTTTATTTTGTTTAACTGGTGTGGAGTCTTTATGTGGTGTTTGTATTGTGTTACTGTTTGAATTGTTACACAACATTGCCTCTTCTGTTAAGCCTAACAGCTATGTGCCAAGAAACCTGATGGTGAGCACAGGTTAATTTAAAATGTGTTACTCACTTACCCTGACTAGGATTGTGGTTCCTGTTTGGACAGGGTGCATAACTCTGCCAACTAGAAACACAATTTCTAACACTGCAATAGGCCAGTTCCACAGGGATTGAATGTACTCAGAAAAAGACTGTGGGTTTGATTTAGCGTTTGACTGAGGGTACTCCATCATTCATGAATATGGCAACTATCCCATCTGCCTTATTACAAGTGTATTATGATTATCCCATCCACAATATTACAAGTGCCTTAGGATGAAATACATGTGTAATAAGGCAGACAGTGAATCTGCCACATATGAGACAAAGGGCCTGAATTAGAGTCTATTATATCCCATGGCACCCGTAATACAGTGGACAGGATATCCATCACGTTTGCAGTGGAGTAAACCGTCCTCTAAACTCTAAATCATACTCAAAGTACCCATCTGCCAAACTCTAAATCATGCCCTATGTCTGCATTGCCTTTCAGCTAGATCTGTGCTATAGAAATACTACATACAAATACAAATATTATGTTGCGGCCACATGATGTTTCAATTTTTTGTCTCAAATCTAAAAGTTTCATTGCACCTCAGGTACTTTGCACTTCCAAAAGGTTTCACGTCCAATCAAATGTGTTCCATTTTTTAAAGGCTTTAACATGATGCATGCCATCTTGAATTTGATTGTTGCCTCTGGTGGTGGTCAGTGAAGCACTCTCATGACAGGATTGAGGGTATCCACCTTGATGTTTGCTGTTCCCACTAGGGTGGAATTTCCAAAAGCAGTGCAAGAGATTATGCGTGCTTAAACAATAAGTCAAAAGTTAATTGGTTGAAGAAAGGGCCTTCATTTTGTTAATGAATAAAGAGTCTTACTAGATTCTTTCACTGTATCTTTGATATCAGATGGCGTGGAGTAGGTGCTCAGGCATCTCTCCTCTGCTTCAGTGTGACCTTGGTGTTTGTCTACTGCCAATTTCCTGTTAGCTGCTTTTGTGGCCCGACTCGGTAACTACTCTTTCTTTGTTGGTACCCCCTGTCTCTGTTTAACTGCTCCTTTTTGAATCCTTTGTTCTTCTGGACAGTCCATTTTTGCATATTTTGCTCCTCATACTGCTCCATTTTGTATCTTGGTCCCTTCTGTCAGTTTTTGCCCACCGACTTGTTCCACCAATCACGTTTTCCCACCTTGCTACTCCCGCTGGACTTTCCCACTCTTGCTGAGTCCACCCACTGCCTTGCCCTATTCCCACTCTCCAAGGCCCTACTTAATGGAGGCCACTGTGCTATCCCATTGAGTGGGGCTCAGCCATCTTTATTTTGCTTCAGTTCGACCTTCACATCGCCTTGCTATCTGCCTCGTGTTGGTGTCTGTCTGCTGCTATTTTCCTGTTAGCTGATCATTCTGCACCTGACTTGGTAACCATTCTTTCTTTGTCTGTGCTGTCTGTTCTATTTGTCCCCTGTCTCTGTATAACTGCTCCTTTGTTCCTCTCAACTACCCCATTTTGCATTCTTGACCCTCTTTATGCTCCATTTTGCATCTTGGTCTTGTCTGTCAGTTTTTGCCCCCAACTTCAGCTGATCGACTTTTCCAGCCTTGCGATTGCTGGCAGACTTTTCTGTTCTTGCTGAGCCTTCCCACCGCCTCCGTCCTCTCCCACTCTCCAAGTCCCATACTTAATGGAGGCCAGAGCATGGCTGAGTAGCAGATGCATACAGCGGGCGTACCCTGTGCAGTACGCCAAAGGCAAGCCCTTCTGTATCTGTCCACATATGGACCGTGCACTACATCATTTGCAGTGAAAGCGGCGGTTGCTTGGAATGCTCTTCCTCTTACCCTGTGTACCATCCAGGACCCAGTCGTGTTCAGGAGGAAATTGAAAACACATCTATTTCCATGAAGCTCTCTGCCCATACCCTGCTAGGCTTCGCGCCGGGACACTCATGAGTAGCCGCGCGCATTACAAATTCATATAACATAACATAACGAGAAGCCTAGTCCAAAAGCCTCCCGCAGCTACACCGCTGATGAACTCCACCTGCTCAACTCTGGAGGCCTCTACCAACGTTTCTGCATAGGTGCACCTAGTCCATGGTGATCCCTTTGCCTGCTCACATTGCCACTTAACATGCCTCCACACATCCTCTCCCACTGTCCAAACACACACTGCACCCCTCACCAAGTCAGAACTCAAGAACCACACCCACAGAGCACCACACACCCATCCCTCACAACAACACTTACTCACATGCATGCTCCTTAATACATACTTCCTCTGCAAGTACTCCACAGAGATTTGGAAAGTCATCGACTCCAATGCACATGGCCTCTTCAACCCCACATCAGCGCCATCCCCACTGGAAAAAAAATAGTGCTCCACGATCGACCCCATCAACCAGAAGGAGGACTCACCATCATCCACAGTGGCACCATCAAGCGTACCTCTAACACCAAAAGACACTTTTATGGAACATATACACTTCAAGCTTCTGACAGACAGTAAAACCACTATCAAAGGAACCCTTACCTATCTGCCCCCCAGGACAACTCATTCACTTCAGCAACCTCCTCACCGAGTTTACCATACCCTTCGCCATGGGCACTAAAGACATTATACTCCTAGGAGATCTCAAATTTCATCTCAATGACCCCACTGACTTCAACTCCACTGACTTGCTCAAGAGTCTACAGAACATTGGCCTCACCAAGCTGTGAGCTTGTACAAGGCCCTAACCACATGGCCGGACACACCCTGGACCTCATCTTCTACTCCTTCGACATGGTTAAAGTCAGCCACATCACATGGATGGACCGCTTAATTGTTTACTTCCATATAACAAGGCCACCAACCACCCCTACGGAGGCAAACAATACCCAAAGCCACTGTTGAAAGAAATCTACAGAAACAGAATGGCTCAACATCTCCAAATAAACTACCCAGACTCCACCAACAATCTCATCAACAACACAAACAACTTCAACAACTGGATCACCACCTGTACCAATATCCTGGCACCCCTGAAAAACATCAAACTCAAAAGATCTGACAAACAAGCTAGCTGGTACAAAACAGAGTCAAAAGAGTTTACACATAACTTGAAAGGAAATGAAGAACCACTTGACTAACCCCTGCAACAAACACCTACTGTATCAACATCAAGTAAAAGAGTCCAAGAGCAAAGCCCTGATCCTGAGAATCAAATCTAGCTTCATCAACTGCAAGGAACGTTTCACTATTATCAAGGAATTCACCAACCCAACAGCAGCAACCAGCACCATCACCCCTACATAGGAACTCTGCAACAACCTCTCAAACTTCTTCCATGAAAAATTCACCATGATCTACATCAACTTCGAACCCCAGCCATCCCCCATCGGCCTTCCCAGCCTTCTAACCTCATCAACCAAAGGCTACCAACTGACAGAATGGAACCCTCTATCCATCAAGGACACTGCAGCAATAATGAAGACATTCTACTTAGGGGTGCCCACAGACACCTGCCCCCACCAAATCTAGAACATGGGAAGAGCCACAATCAGCAATGCACTCACTTCCATTATCAACACACCTCAAGACAGCCACCTTCCCAGATAGCTATAAACACGCCAAAGTCACAGCTCTCCTCAAACAACTGTCAGCCGACCCCAAAGTACTCAGCAGCAACCGAACCATCTCTCTGCTCCCCTTCCCAGTCAAAGTCTTCAGGAAGACCATCAACAGACAACTCTCTGACCACCTAGAATGCCATAGCTTCCTGGGCAACTCACAATCAGGAGTCTGAAACAACCACATCACAGAAACAGCCCTCATCACTGCCACATACAACATATGCACCATCTTCTTCGACCTCTCTGATGCTTTGGACACCATCTCCCACCACATACTTATAGCCAGACTACACGCAGTTGGAATACAAGGACCAGCACTCAAATGAATAGCTTGCTTCCTGTCTGGAAGAACACATCGATTCAGACTCAAGCAGTTCACATCAGAACCCAAACAAGCTCATCTTTCGAGTACCACATGGATCATCACTCAGCTCCACATTTCAGGATGTACAGCTGATGACAACTAGCTAATTTTGCCCCTCTCAGATGACGCCATCACCACTAAGACAAACTTCAAAATATGCATGTAAAAAACTGGGTTGTTGGTTGAATGGGGTGTGAGCCCTGGTCAAGCAGCAACCACTAACATTGGCACTAGCAAACCCCAAATTAATCTGTGCTCTACCACCTGGTAGCTTGGCACAGAGCAGTCAGGCTTAACTTAGAGGCAATGTGTACAGTATTTGTGCAACAATTCAAACAGTAACACAGTCAAAACACAACACAAAAGAATCCTGTAACAGGTTTAGAATAATAGAGTACTTTTTAATAAAGAAAACAAGACCACAATGATAACAATCCAATTAGTAGAGCTGGAGATATTACATTTTTAAGGTTTCAGTTGGTTGCACCAGACCGGAACAAAGTCCTAAGTTCAGGCAGACTGCGATGGAAGGTGGGCTGGCTATAGGCACCCAGTTAAGCCCGCTGAACAAAACACTTAAAATCCTGGTTATGGAGTGTTGTAAGGATCGACGTCAAAGACGCACAACGAATCCCAAAGTGATGTGTTGTTTCCGAGATGTGGTGAGGCTGTGGTGTGAGGCCCTGTTGCGTCGAGGATCCCGTCGATGGGGCTTGCACTGTGAAGTCCAGCTTCAGCGAAGTGGCGTGCAGTCGGGGCGCTGGGTCAGTTCCAAAGAGTTGGGAGGCTGTGGTGCAGAGTCCGGTGTCCCCGTCGGGCTGCCCTTGACGAGAGATGCGAGGACTTGAACTGAAAATGCATCAAGCAGAGGTGGTTCCAAAGTCAATAAGGGCTGAGATACAATGTGAGTCTTTGTGACAGGACCAATCCGTGCAGCTGCAGAGATTCATCAGTTCTGCTCGGGGTTATGCCGTGCAGCAGAGGAGATGCGTCCGTTCTGCTGCATTCACAGAAGCTGGCAAAGCACCTTAAGCCCACTTGGGAGGGTAGACTCACAGATGGCACAGAGTTTAGGTGCTGATTCAAGGTTATTGGAAGTCTGTTATGCCGGTATATGCCCTGTATGATTCAGATCAGGAGACAAGCCAACTAGCCCTTGAAGTCACTCTGGGTTCTGGAGTTAAGAGAAGCAGTTTCAGTCCTTCTCACCAGGGAAGAGGGCAGCAGATTAGTACAGCAAAGCAGGAGTCGCACAGCAGAGTGTAGTTCAGCAGAGTGGCAGTCCTTCAGCAGCACAGAAGCCTTTTTGCTGGAAAAGTATCCACAGGTTCAGAAGTGCACTCAAGTGTTGATGTTTGAGGTCCAGCATTTATACCCAGTTGTGCCTTTGAATTGGGAAAGAAGCTTCTAGAGGTTTCTCTTTGAAGTTCCCCGGCATCCTGCCTTCCCTGTCTTGGCTCCAAACTAACTATAGGGTGTAAGCAGCTCTTTGTGTGGAGGCAGGACACAGCCTAGTCAGCTGTAATGGGGCTCAGCTCCTCCCTCCCATCCTGCCAGTGATGCACCATCCAGGCAGACCTAAGCTTCCTATTGTGTGTGGCTGTCTAGAAGAATACACAAGGCCCAACTGTCAGCTACCCCAGTCATGTGACCAGTAACATGCTACAGGCACTAAATGGACAAGGTAGAAAAATTCCAACTTTTTAAAAGTGACATTTTCAGGAATGCAATTAAAAATCAGACTTCACCATTGGCTAGGATTCAAAATTGTAATTTCGGAGACACCAAACTTGATCTAGTCATCTGTTCCTATTTGGAAACGACACCTATAAAATTAAATAAGGCTACTCCAATGTTATCCTATGGGACAGATAGGCATTGCATTAGTGTAATAAGAATTAGAAATTTTTTCACTACCAGTACATCTAAAACCTAAATGTAAATCTCCTACATGCTAAATAGATTGCACCCTGCCCTGTGGGCTGTCCATGGCCTACCCTAGGAGTGACTTATATGTATTAAAAAAGAAGGTTTGGGTCTGGCAAAAGGTTTATCTTTCCAGGTGGACATGGCAGTTTAAACTGCACACACAGGCTGAGCAATGGAAGGTCTGAGACATGTTAAAAGGGTTAATTAAATTGGTGGCACAATCAATGCTCCAGGCCCACTAGTATCATTTAGTTTACTGGCCCTGTATACATATAGTATCACTTTACTCAGGACTTATAAGTAAATTAAATATGCTGAATGGGTATAAGCCAATATTTTAATGTTTAGAGAAGGGGGCCGATGCACTTTAGCACTGGTTAGCAGTGATAAAGTACTCAGAGTCCTAAGGTCAGCAAAATACAAGGTCAGAAAAAATAGAGGAGGAAGGCAAAAAGTTGGGGGAGGGACCACCCTAAGGCTGACAGGTCTAAGATTGCACAACCAGCATGAACAAGTGGATGAAAAAAAAGTTCCCTCTGAACCTGCGGAAATCAGTGATTACCACCTTAGTCCTTTCCAAAAATTGACTATTGCAATGGACTGTTCCTGACGGCCCACAAGAAAGCCTTAGACAAACTGCAAATGGTCCAGAATGTGGCAGCTAGGCTGCTGTTAGGGATCCCAAAATATCAGTCGGTATTCAAGTTTCTTCCCTCACTTCACTGGCTCCCGGTTAAGAAAAGGATTATGTTCAAATCTTTATGCTTAGCCTTCAAAGCTCGCCACTCAAAAGGACCTGCCACCATTAGGCAACTCTTCCATTGCTAAATCCCGACCAGAAACTTAAGATCGGCCTCCCAGGCAAAACTGGCCGTCCTGAAGTTCAGGAGGACCACTTGGGGAGGAAAGAGTTTTGCAGTCACCACTGCTAAACTCTAGAACACCATGCCACTCACACTAAAAACCTCAAGTAATCTGCTCTTTTTTCGTAAAGGACTAAAAACCTGGCTTTTCAATAACTAGATCTAACCAACCTCTTTACTTGGCAGCTTGCCGATGTCTGGGGCTGCTACCCAGTTTTTTTTATCCCTTCATGAAGCTTCAGCGCCTAGACACCTGCAGGTATTAGTGCGCTACAGAAATTATATGTTCACTTAATTTCATTTTCATGAACAAGTGAATGAAAGAAAACTGCTTCAAGCTCAACACCAACAAAACTAAAGTGTTGATCATCGGTGTAGGAAAGTGGGTTATTAGTAGGTGGTGGTATTCAATCTCAGCTAGTAGTAATACCACAATCATTAATAGGTGAGGTCTCAGTTAATTAATCCTTGCTCAACACTTGACAAACGAGCAGTCAGGCTGAACTTCGGAGACAAGTAAGTGTAAACTATTTAATAACACCAAAACAGTAAATGAGTAAAAGATACAACACAATACAAATCCAACACCCATATATAAACATAGACAATATTTTTATCTTTAAAACAACACCAAAACAATATAAATCCAATGTAGGGAACTAGAGATGTGAATTTTTAAAAACTAAATAAAAAATTGTGCACTCTAATGCCAAAAGAATTAAAGTGCCACTCACATGTCGGGTAGACTGAGTGCTAGGTCCTGGTCAAAAGTTTACCTTTGAGCTTAGTCATTTTCTTGGAGCTTTCCTCTGGATGTTGAGTGCTCGATCTCCTTGGGTCCAGAGTCCAAGTTAGCGACGGTGGCTGGCTGCAGCTCAGTGATTCAGTTAAAAGACGGGTGCCAAATCCTTTGGCATCAACTGCGAGGAGGATTTCGAAGCCGTCACTGACAGCTTCACTCTTGACTTCAAGCTGGGCTATGGGTGGAGCTTTTCAACCGAATGAACCAGCTAGGTCAATCCAATCGGTGAGTCGACATCGGCAGCTGGATTCTCAACATCAAGTCAGTCTCCTCTGGGTGCTGCTTTTCTTCAAAACTTTGTAGACAGTTTCCAAACTTTGAGATCTGGTTGTTTCTGAGTTCCTTTGGGGAAAATAAGGGTCCGGTAGCTCCAGCCAGGGGTTTAGAGACTCTGGTTTGTCCCCTGGTGGCTCGGACTCAATTTCTTATGATGCACCTGTACAATCCAGGAAAGATCCAGTTGGAACTGGATTTTTGGTGACTTCTTCCAGCTCTGTTGTACCTGTATCTGTACAGGGATCCCACTCCTTTTTGGGGAGCCTTGAGAATGCAGCAGGTGCAGTTCTTTTGAGTACGGGCCTTCTGTGGTCCTTCTTCTGATGTTCCAGGAAGTGTTCCGAGGAACTGCTGCAGCTCTCCCATATTCATCTTCTTTTCTGGGCTGGCAAGAGGGGGGATAACCAAACTAATTGGGGTAAAGATACCTCATCCTGCTATGAACACTTCCTGCTAATTGTAGCATAATGTTGACCCAAATCTAAATGGAGAAAATATCTCCTTGGTCTGTGTGTGTCTGTGTGACCCAACATACAGGTGTGGCTAACATCTGAATACAGTCCCTTTCTAGACCCTCTCCTAATCTATTTACGGAGCTCCCATCTGGCTAGAGATCAAGGAGATGGGGGCTGGAGTGGGTCCTATCACATCTGTTCTTCTGTCTTTGAAGCAGTCGCGGCTCCTAGCGGGAATGCTGTGGGGTGGGGCAGTGGAGGGGCAGGGTAGAGGGTAGTAAACTCCGGCATACAGCCGACCGGAGTTAAGTACAGAAAGAAAGAAATAAACAAATTAAATTGCATGCACAGCAACGCCATTAGCGTTACCGCACGTGCAATGTAATTCATTTTATTTATTTATTTCTGTACTTAACTCCGGTCGGCCATATGCCGGAGTTTACTACCCCCCAACCTGCCCATCCCCCACCCCACCTCACCGCCCCGCAGCACTCCCTCGAGGAGCCGCGACTGCTTTGAAGTCCAGCCTATCTCCCCAGTCCTCTTCCTCTACCTGGCTTTTCCAAGAAACAAATATCATTCAACCAAATGGCAGTATTGTTTTAACCCCAGGCCTTTTCACACCTACTTAGGGAGCATCTTGGGTCAGACTGTCAACGGCTGTCAAATCAGAAGAGTAAAGAAAACAGTTGGTCCCTGACACACCTGAATATACTTCAATCAATAAGTATATTTATGGAGTGCAGTACAAAATTTCCACGTATACGCACATCCAACAGACAATTAAACGGTCACCGGAAATCAATTAGATTGCAAACATCAATGTATTCTTTATATCCAAAACATGTTTTGGATATAAAGAATAGAGAATAAATATACTTATTGATTGAAGTATATTCAGGTGTGTCAGGGACCAACTGTTTTCCTTACTGATCGACACTCAGGTCCTTTGACACTTAACTGGGTTACCCCATTTTCTGTAATGGCAAATCAGAAGAGGCTGTTGCAAGACTGCTTTAGGTAAGTTCAGAATAGTCAGTTCTAAAACTACTTAACTGTAATGGTTGCATTAAATCTAGCCTTGGCAAGTTGTTGAATTTAACATGACCATTAATTTGATACTTTGAATGATATTGCAGCTTGCTTCCAAGCAAAAATAGGCTTTATCAAGTTTAATAAAGTCTTCCCCAGGTTAGCCTATAGGGCTAGCAGCACTACAAGAGGGAAATCATCATTG
This sequence comes from Triturus cristatus, assembly GCF_964204655.1. Taxonomy (NCBI): domain Eukaryota; kingdom Metazoa; phylum Chordata; class Amphibia; order Caudata; family Salamandridae; genus Triturus; species Triturus cristatus. The sequence goes on along the minus strand of NC_140579.1, from coordinate 508,735,117 downwards.
GCTGTTTTTCCTTACCAGGGCATTTAAAACATCATTTATAATGTCCCTGCTTTTTATAACTATGCACCCTACCCTAGTGGCGCCTGGGGCAGAGCTTAGGGGTGACGTGTAAGTAATAAAAAGGTAGTTTTGAACTTTGGAAGTACTTTTAATTTCAAAGTCAAAGTTGGACACAGTTTTATTTTAAAACAAGCCTGCAAGCAGTACACACTTAAGTGTATTAAGTCCACGGGGGTCTCTAAACCTACATGCTCCACCATATACTAGGTACTTACAAGTAGGATGTCTTTCCCAATTAGTATCAAACCAATTACCATATACCTACACCAACATCACCATAATCACATAATCACAAGCAGATTGGACTACTGCAATGCACTCTACGCTGGCAACCCAACCCATCTTCACAGACTTCAGACCATCCAAAATGCCGCAGCCAGACTCGTCCTCAACCTCCTGGGCTAAACACACACCACACCTCAGAGAGCCCCACTGGCTTCTCGCCCAGAAGCACTGCAAGTTCAAAATTCTCACACATGCAGTCAAGTCACTGCACAACACGGGACCCGCAGACTTCAATCACTGGCTTCACTTCCACCAATCCACCAGTTAACTTCACTCAGCATCACTCACACACACACACCGCATCCACAGAACCAGCACAGGAGGTCGATCATTCTCCTACCAAGCTGCCAAATCCTGGCAAGACCTCCCCCAACACAAGGACCTCCTCCTCACTTCTTGAATTCTGCAAGAAGCTGAAGACCTGGCTTTTCAATTAGTCTTCTTGTGAGACCATTAAGAGTCCCTTTACTTAAGCCCAGCCTCAGCACTCATCTACTCTCATCTACTTAGTGCCTGGATGCCCTCACAGGTGCCAAGCAGCACTCCACAAATCCACCTACACATTACATTACGTACATTACATGGCATGGTTAAGTGCGGGTCGAAGCTGTGTATCTCAGGTTTATGCATTCATTTGTCTTAGATTTTAGCATAATGTTGCCAGAGAAGGATACATTTAGCTTTTTGGGATTTGAAAGACATCCACTTACGATGTTTTGGTAGGCAGTTTTTAAAATGCAGATGTCTTAAAATATGGACATTTTTAGATAGAGTTGGTATAATTTGCATATCAGTGAATTGCAGTATCTTCCTCCTTCTTTAGAATTCACAATAGTTCCACAAACAAGTTGACAATTGTTGGTGCCATACTGGATACTTGTGGGAACACTGTAAAAGCTTGAAGGGTGATCTAAGGGAGTGTTGGACACCCTGATAGGTTGTTTTTGGAAAACCTCTAACTCAAAAAAGTTCATTTTAAGGTCAATTGTCTTTTAAGTATGTAATTAAGGGTTTGATTATCAATACTATTAAAGGCCACTAACAAATTGTAAAGGATAATGAGTCAGGTGTAACACTGTTTAGCATAGAGCATATGTTACTGAGCATTGCTAATGGTGCTGATTAAATGCTACAGTTTTTTTGGAAACCTGATTGGTAAGAATCAAGTAGGTTGTTCTTGCCGATGACTTTGCCCAACCATGGTAAGGTATGACCCGCTTTCAGGTTCCTGGTGTGTAGATTTGATAAAAACCCTATCCATCTCGAATGTGTGGAGCAAACGAATAATGAAGACTACTTGCTGTGGTAGTGATCCAAGGTTGGACATGGAACATAGAAAGAGAAACCCTGCAGTGAAGTTCAATAATGTGCTGAACTCTGCTTTGGTTAGGACCGGTATTGAAGGTCTCGCTGATAGGCGCACAGAAAGCCACTGGACCAGTTGCAATTATGCAAAAAATCACAGTTGAGTATTGATTAATATTTGGAGGAATAGAATAGTAATTCATACTAATTTGGGGCTGACCAGTTTTGATGGCGCATGTTTCTGTGATTCACCTGCCACAAACCTGGGCAGACAAGAGCTAATGTTGCAAAAGAGATAGGCTACTCAAAGATGTCACAGTCAAGACAACAATAGAAACAGTGTAGGGAACCTAAGAATGTGAGAGAATAGATAGGGGAAAAGACAATAAAAGTGAGGGGCACAAACACAGACGCAAACTAGTACAAGCTGGAGAGCACCACAACTAAAAACACACTGTCAGGCATAATGTTCATGTTTATTAGTTCCTTAAATTCTAGATCTACCCTTTCTTCCCTTGAAGTCTTGTGAAATGTGAAAATGAGTAAAACCTGTAAGACTGACCATAGGTTAGCAGTAGGTTAGCAGTCTAGCATTGGATACTCACAGTTTCCATTGTCCTCTTCACCAAAGTTTACAAACCTGACTTGTCCTACACCTGATATTTTGTCTCTGATAAAAATGGAATCCTGACACTGGCCTAAAATTGATGATTTGATTGGGATTCAAATTTGATTTCTTAAGGAGAACTGCAATTGGACTTATTTTTAGTGTGTCTGGGAAAATGTCTTTTCGAAATAAAAGGTAAGCATAAGAGTTTTCTGGATTGATGGAAAATAATTTTAATTGTTGAGAATAGGGTGATGGAGTGAATGGGGCTTAGAAATTATTTGTAGGTAGATATTTTTCTGAGATTATCTCAAACATTCAGCAGCGATCAGTAGTATTTCCTTTTTTCAGTTTGTGAATTCAGAGAACTGCTGATAGACTCCTTGAGGCATGAGTTTTCAATTTATGAAAAATAATGGAATTCTTTGTATTTTGACTTTAGCTGGTATGAAGGTAAGTCAGATTTTTCATTTAACAATTAGAAATAATTCTTTCAACATCCAAAGTTAGTTATGGATTATATATTAGTACTACCTTCATTGATAATACAAAAGAGTAAGACACAAATCTAAGTTGGATGAACTAAGAAGATCACAATTATAAGGAGATTCATCTTTTGGAATTTGTTCAGAACCCATGGAGTGCATTCAAAGTCAATTCCACCAGCTAATCTGTGAACCAAAGCATAACACTGACCTTATCTATGGCTGCTAGAATAAATACAGTCTTCTTTCTGAAGAGCCCGCTAATCTCTGACACAAAATATACACAGTGGACCTGATTAAAAAAACGAAACTTACACTTTTGTGTAAGTTTACGATTGTTTGCTACTTACAAATGTATTTTACTAGTACTATCTTTACGACAGTGGAGTGTCCGCACATAAAAAGATAGGACTGTCCTAATGTTGAAGTAGGTTCTGATTATCAAAAAGGAGAACAGCAAGGCTTGGCAAGCAGGAACAGTTTAAGTTTAATTAAACAATAACGGCCAGAAATAGCAGCCACATCTCTTACAGTTGTGTGTTGGAATTCAATTTGCATTACGTACATGGCATATTTTATACTTGACAGTGGGTGCAATAAAATTTGGCTCGTCCACCTTTGTGCAGAAAATAATGGTACAGTGGGTCATAAATTACAAGTTTAGATGCTTGGCCCCACTCTGATGGAAGGGGACATAAATACCAACTGAAGGTCACATTCTGATGTGATCCAAGTAGCCAGGTCGGCCATGTGTGTTATCTAGGGTGACGCTTACTACTAGGCATTGTTTGGGCTTTATCTGATTAATGCAACTGGCCAGCTCCTCTGGTATCATGTCCTTGTGCCGAATGCAGGCCCTCTGCTGTGCATTTATTTGTGTTTACGAATGTGTGCATCCAACTTTTTTCTTTAATCATTACATTGTGAGGCCTTATATGATTTACTGCTGCAATCTCCCATTTGTGTTTGAGGCTTTGTTGTAAATGAAGTGCAGTAGCCGTAGTGTAGATTATCAGAAGGTTTCTTAGATCTTCGTTACAGGTAGATAAGTAGATAGCTAAGCCTCACCAGGAGCAGCATGCATGCTGCTTAGCCTATATCTTCAACTAACACAAACACTCTCAACATTATGCATGAACCCACACACAGGCTGAGCAGCAGGGACTTGGAACACTGGGGAGGATGCATTAAGTTGCAACACATCTCCCCACATTATGTATACAATAAAAATTGCAATAGAAAATATCATAGGACTTAAGATGGGAAATGATAAAGCAGTGACATCCTGATAGGGCTCCATTCAGTAAATGAAAGTCAATTCCAGCAGCTTCCCAAGTGTCACAACTTCAACACCAAGTGCAGGAAAAGGCTCCTACAGGTTAAATGCCTCACCAGTTCACTCCTCACAATGCTTTCTTGTTATAATGCCCTGGACTGCAGACCATCTGATGTAAATAGACACTGTTGTGGCTACTAGGCGCATTACTTCCTCATAGACTTTCATCACTTTTACTTTGTAATCTTCTTAGTTTCTTTAGTAGTTTTTCACTTAGTTCCTCACATGTAGTTTCTCCCCTTTATTGTTGCCAGTGTTGTAAACAAAGTGAAGTAGCCACAGGGTAGGTTATAAGAAAGTTTATTAAATCTTAGTAACATGTAGATAAGTAGATAGGTAAGCCCCACCAGGAGCGGTAGCCATGCTGCATGGTCCATATCTTCAACTGACACTCAACGCAACAAAAACACTCTAAAAATTCTACCTGACCTCACACACTGGCTGAGCAGCAGGGACTTGGAACGCTGGGGAGGATGCATTAACTTCCAACACATCTCCCCCCATTATATATACAAGAAAAATTACAATGGAAAATATCATAGGTCTTAAGATGGGAAATAATAAAGCAGTGCTATGACATCAGATATAATAAAAATCACAGCTCTTAAAGATCACTATAATATAATACTTGATTGTCGCCAATGTTGTAAACAAAGTGCAGTAGTCTTTGGGTAGGTTATGAGAATGTTTGTTAGATCTTATTTACATGTAGATCAGTAGATAGCTATATTTTCAACTGACACTCAATCCATCACAAACACTCTCAACCTTCTACATGATCTCACACACTGGCTGAGCAGTAGGGAGGATGCATTAAGCTACAACAGGCTTGTTCCATATCTGGTGTTTCCATCACAGGAAGTGCTACGGGTAAACAGAGGGCAGCAGTGTTATGTTGCTCTGATAAAGGGTCACTGATGCTAACACTATGGGGCTTATTTACAAGCCCCTTGTGCTACCGGTACATCACTTTTTCTTATTTTTAAAGTGGTGCACCAGCGGCACAAGTGGCTTTTAAATAAGCCCCTACCTTTCTATGTCCAGAGACTCCGCAGTAATAAAGATACTACTAGTAAAAAGCCTTTGTGAATAGCAATCAATCATAAACTTACACAAGCATATGTGAAACAGGCTCTAAAACTAAACATTTAAATCTGTATTCTTGTTTATTTAATGCATAGATATGTATATTACCTTATACTTTTTAAAATGTGGGTTTGTCATATATGTAATTAAATATTCTAAGATAGATTTAAAGAATAAATGTGGGTTTGTTATATACGCAATTAAATATTCCAAGATAGATTTTAAGAATACTTTTGTCTGGTGAACAAAAGGACATTTGTATTGTGTACTACACTGCAGGAGATGCTGAGATATTTTTGTCGGAGAACAGTGGGCCAGGAAAAAGTTGAATTAACCAAGTGACCAATAGAACATGATAGACAAGACTTTTTTAAGGGAACTGATAATAAGGGAAAAACATTTGCTGGAATGAGAGGTAGATGTCCATTACATATGGTTGGTATTTCAGAGTATTTTGTCTCTGCTGAGTGGAGTAGAACGTTTGATCATCCCCAACGCCAGACGTGCTTAGCATTTCGTGTTACAAATAAGGCACTCTAATAATAACTTTATAACTTTATTGCATGATTAATTAAAATCTTACAATTAGAAAATCATCAATACATGACGATTAAAACATAACTACGAATCCGAGATCCATCATAACCCTCAGTCAAACAATATCCACAGCGAGTAATAGAGAATATATTATATACACTAATGTAGTTAATCATTATTACAAGTCAACAAGGCAAATCTTAAAATAGGAATAATTTACAGTTATAAGTTCATTACTTTTGTGCAAATTCGCATGTGCAATTCAAAGTTCTTCTCTAGCTATCCGCAACTTCCAATTTTACTATGCTCAAATCACTGACTTCCAATTTCTTTTTGGCAAGAATCAGAAATTTAGCAAAATTTGCATTCACTGTTATGTCCGTTGGCTTCAAACAAACGACCAAGGGTTGTCTACATGATCGTACACCTCTATCATTAAAACAGTTCTTTAAATATCTTCTTCTTTTATCCTTCATTGACGTGCATATGCAAACCAAATGTATAATATTTTCTTCCCACTGATTGCATAGTCAACAGGGGATTGGCGTAGTTGGTCTCAGCCAAGGCATTGCATGCATTAGTCCTCGCAAGTTGCCAAATCTTGCTTTCATAAATATATTCTTTGTTTGTACTGTCCAAGGTATTTCTAGACATGGCTGAACTTTAAGGATCATATATTCATTCACTATCATCCAGGCATGCGTTCGCTTAGTAAATAACTCTTTATCTTTCAGATGGGATAGGTGTTTTGTTAATCTATTAATTAATTTTTTTAAAGATATTGGTGTTAGTGACATCTCCCAAATCTCATGTGCTGACAACTCTTTCAGTGCTATTTGAAGATATTTATAAAAATGAGAGGTTTGGTTCCGTTGCATTTCTTGCCAAAGTAGACAGCTCATTGGATTAAAAGTGTTGGTTTTAATTTGTTTCCATACCTTTACATACTGACCCATCCTTGTGATTTGATGGTTGCAGAAGTCAAATTCCAGTCGGATCTGGGACGGCGATGCATTAACCAGATGTCAAAACAAATATTTAGTCCATACCGCAAAGAATTTTGCTTCCATAGGTAAGGCTGGGTAGTCATTTTGCTTTTATAACCTTTAGTAGTGGAAGATAGGTTGGACCACCCAGAGAGCTATGTAGTGAACGAAAGGCCATAAGTAAACAATTACTTCTTTTTGTTAGCTCTGTTTTATGTTGTGAAAATTAGCCCTTGTTGTAAAACAGTATACCAAGGTATTTATAAAATTTCACTTGTTCTAACTGCCGACTTTGGAGATACCATTTATGTTTACTGTGGCTCAATACCCTATTGCGAACTTCCATTACTTTTGTTTTTATTTCATTTATTACCATCTTGTTCTTAATTGAATATATTGATATTTTGCTTAAAAGTTGCTTCAACCCCATCTTTGTTTGGCTGAGCAATACAACATCGTTGGCATATAATAGATTTAAAATTTGTTTATCTGCCAATTTCGGTGAGAGAGCCAACTCGTTGTCCAGTGCTTCCTTAAGGTCAGATAAGAATAAATTAAATAAATACGGTGCTAAAACACAACCTTGCTTTAGACAATGGGATGTATCAATTCTTCTTGATAGCCATGAGCCATTACCTAATCCAACCCTGGTCCAAGTCTCGGTGTATAGTAATTGGATTGCTTTTAAAAGGCCAGGACTAATTCCATAGTTTTCCAGTTTCCTCCATAACATTTGCCTATCTAAACAATCAAAAGCTGATATAAAATCCACGAAACATAGGTATAGCGGTTGTTTTTTCACTTTATACTTTTCTATTAATATTCCCAGTATTAAAATATTAGTTGCCTTATTTTGACCTTGTATAAAACCCGACTGATTTGGCGGGATTAAGGGCTTTGCTGATGCCCACTCTGTTAGTTCTTTCAGGAGAATTGATGCAAAGAGCTTAGCTTCTATATCTTGCAGCATAATTAATCTGTAGTTAACTCGTAGGGACCACTCACCACTTTTATTAATAGGTGAGATTATAGAACCCCTTCAGGAATCAGGAATGGTCGATGTTCACAATGCTTGATGGAATACTAGTGTTAGGTAACTGGCCCAAATTAATGCATTCTCCTTATAGAAGACAGCTGGAATCCCGTTTGGGCCAGAGGCACCATCAGTTCTCAGTTTCTTAATGAGTTTGCATACTTGACATTCAGATATAAATATGTCAGTATCGTTGTTATCCACTGTTCTACTTAAATTGATTACGCCGGGATTCAAATACATGAACTCAGCCTCAATCTCTAAAGCAATAGAAATCGAAGGATGGATCGTTATATTACTGTTTCCATGCACACATCGCAACCATGGTTACTTTAGACTAGTACAGACTACATGAATGCAATTTTCAAAATTACAGTAAGAGCTTACAGACAGACGGTTGAATCTCCATTTATCTACATGATTCATTTTAGGTAAAATAACATGTATATTTATACTATAATTAAATGCTATGTTGTGTACCTATGTCTGATTGTGAATGCTTTATTTAAATAATGTTTTTACATACATGGCAAGGTTATTAACATTACAAGTGCATGAATGATTGTATATGTGGGAATAGCTTTACCAGTCTCACGTAGTGTATAGAAGTTATGTGATGGAGGCACTAAAATTATTTATTTTCTGACTGGTATTATTTATGCTGCTTATACAATTCTCCTTTATGCTAATTAGTAGGGTCTGCAATTACCAAGGTCAACGTATACTTGGAAAACCAAGACAGTGAGGCTCCCAGCTCCAGTTATGTTCATGCACAATCTACATTATTGCTTACTGCTAGTACAGAAGAGAAAGAGTTGTGGTGCATCTCCATATGCATCCTTTGCACGGAAATTTAAATGTTGAAAGGCCTAGGTTGATGTCCATATTTAGTAGGCCCAAGGCGGGCGAGGGCCAAAGTCCAGATAATTTTCCCAAATTTCACAGACGGACGCGCTGAAAGCTGAAAGGTGAGAGCGAGAGTGCCTGTATTCACGCTAGGGGAGCGCCTGGTAAAGGGCTCCTCCGGACTATTGTATGAACTGACTACAAGGAGCGCCTGGTAAAGGGTTCCTAACTACGTTGTTATACAATTCACCTACTGTTTTGAAAACTGCATATCTTTTAAAATTGCACCGATTCACTCTTTATTTTAAAAAAAACATATATTTGCGCCGCATACTCACCGCCTTAGTAGCACACGATCCCCGGTCCACCACTGATTCTTCGGATTGTGTGGAGGGATTGCCGTGCAACAGGAAGGGGCCGGCACTTCCGGTCGAATCCTCCAATCAGCTACTGGCAAAGATAGTGAAAGCCAGATGCCCAGCGCAACGCGCAGCGGAAGCGCTGAAAGCTGAAAGGTGAGAGCGAGAGTGCCTGTATTCACGCTAGGGGAGCGCCTGGTAAAGGGCTCCTCCGGACTATTGTATGAACTGACTACAAGGAGCGCCTGGTAAAGGGTTCCTAACTACGTTGTTATACAATTCACCTACTGTTTTTAAAACTGCATATCTTTTAAAATTGCACCGATTCACTCTTTATTTAAAAAAAAACATATATTTGCGCCGCATACTCACCGCCTTAGTAGCACACGATCCCCGGTCCACCACTGATTCTTCGGATTGTGTGGAGGGATTCCCGTGCAACAGGAAGGGGCCGGCACTTCCGGTCCAATCCTCCAATCAGCTACTGGCAAAGATAGTGAAAGCCAGATGCCCAGCGCAAGGCGCAGCGGAAGCGCTGAAAGCTGAAAGGTGAGAGCGAGAGTGCCTGTATTCACGCTAGGGGAGCGCCTGGTAAAGGGCTCCTCCGGACTATTTTATGAACTGACTACAAGGAGCGCCTGGTAAAGGGTTTCTAACTACGTTGTTATACAATTCACCTACTGTTTTTAAAACTGCATATCTTTTAAAATTGCACCGATTCACTCTTTATTTTAAAAAAACATATATTTGCGCCGCATACTCACCGCCATAGTAGCACACGATCCCCGGTCCACCACCGATTCTTCGGATTGTGTGGAGGGATTCCCGTGCAACAGGAAGGGGCCGGCACTACCGGTCCAATCCTCCAATCAGCTACTGGTAAAGATAGTGAAAGCCAGATGCCCAGCGCAACGCGCAGCGGATGCGCGCAGAGGTCGCGCCGCCGGCGTGCCGAAGGCGCGCCAATGGCAAGCCCGTCTGCACCCGTCCGCGACGGGCCGGGACCAGGGGCCATATCCCCTACCCAAATGAGTAGCGCCATCCTAGGAAAATCGAGCTGCCGTACCCACTACTCTAGTGATGAGCTTAGGAGTCTCAATAGTATAAAGGCAGGCAAACCAGCACTATGTGCACGAATGGGACCATTAAACACCATGGGCCCTTTCTGTTGCAATAACTGCAGATGGGAGAGTGTCAGCTGGCAGGATCCCACTCCAATAAGTACCACAAATCTTGCCCTCAAGTGCATCTATCTTAACGCCAGATCCCTAACCAAACACGCTATGGAGATATGGGACATTCTGACTGATCTCAAACCCGATTTAGCCTTTATAACAGAGACCTGGCTTGATCATCATAGCACCCCCGATATCGCAATAGCCCTTACAATTGACTATAAAATACTTCATCTAAATCGAGTGAAGAAAAGAGGTGGAGGGGTAGCTCTGCTATTTAAGGACTCCCTCTCTTGCAGACAAGAGGTGATCACACAGGCCAACAGCCACGAAGCTATGGCCTTCTCAGTGTCTATAAATACTAATATGTTATGTTATGTTATGTTATGTTAAAATGGCTTTTATAGAGCGCACGGCTACTCAAAAAGAGTGTCCCGGCGCTTTTATTTAAGGTAGACTACAGTATGTTAACATAACACATTAAAAGAGAAAGTGACACCGACAGAAAGAAAAACAACGAACGAGACAAGACCTACTGAGTAAACAACCAGGATTTGAGATCCTTTCTAAAAGCTAGTAAGCTGGTGGCTCCCCGAAGTGTAAGAGGCAGAGAGTTCCACAGCTGTGGCGCCAGTAGTCCAAAAGAGCGACCTCCCAAGCGCGCTCTCTTTACTCGCGGGACGGACGCCAAAAACAGGGATTCTGATCTCAGAGAACGAGCCGGTCGGTAGAAAGCAAGTCTCCTTTGGAGGTATTTTGCTCCCGTCGCATGGAGGGCCTTATATGTCAGGGTCAAAGCCTTAAAGGCGATCCGCTTGCGGATTGGAAGCCAGTGCAGGGTCTGGAGCAAGCCCGCAGCACTGACGCGTCTGTTCAAGCCAAAGATCGCTCTCGCCGCAGCATTCTGCACAATTTGGAGCCGCTGTAACAGGTACTCTGGCAGGCCCAGGTACAGAACGTTAGAATAATCTAACCTGGAGCCTATCAGAGCCTGCACAGTCAGCCTCCTGTGCTCCTCCGATAAGAGGGGAAGAAACCTCTGTAGCATCCTCAGGAGGCCGAAGCAAGTGCCCGACACCCCCAGGATCTGAGACTTCATAGTCAACCCCTTGTCCATCTTGACCCCCAAGTTCTTAGCCATTTGGGATGAACAAGTTGGGGGGAACATATTGGTAGGCCACCAAGCCTGCCAGACTGGCTCCGTGTCGCACCCAAAGAAAAGTACCTCGGACTTATCGGAATTGCACTTGAGGCTGTTCAGTTGAAACCATTGAAACACAGCCCCAAGGCAATCCCGGATACTCTCCCCATCAAAGTCTCCTCCTCTCTTACACGAGAAGAGGAGCTGGGTGTCGTCTGCATAGGATACGATCCGGGCCCCAAACGACTCCGCCAATGCCGCCAAAGGGGTCATGAAGATATTAAAGAGGGTCGGGCTCAAAATAGAGCCCTGAGGGACCCCGACTCCCAGAGGCGGCATCACGGCGGAATCAGGCGAGGCCCAGACCGTTTGCCGGCGGCCCGTTAGAAAGGAGGAAAACCAGCTAAACACCGTCCCCCGTAGTCCAATCTCATAGAGTCTTATGAGAAGACCATCATGGGGGACGGTGTCGAAAGCCGCCGACAAGTCCAGCATCACCAGCATGGCTTTGCCCCCAGTATCCAGAACCCCTTTAATGGTTTCTGAGACCTCGAGGAGCGCAGTCTCCGTACTGAGATTTGGGCGAAAACCCGACTGAGTGGCATGCAAAATCTCATTCAACTCTAGAAAGTTGGACAGCACCGTCTGCACGTGCTTTTCAACAACTTTCATAAGAGCCGGCAGCAGAGAGATAGGCCGGTAGTTGACTGGGGCCTTTGGATCCAGACCAGGCTTTTTGAGCAGCGGGATGACCATTGCCTGCTTCCAAGCCTGCGGAACCACTCCCTGACTCAGCGAGAGATTCAGTAGCGGGTTAACCAGTGGATTAACCACCTCGGCCAGTTTTGCCAGAATTTTAGCAGTCATATTTTACCCGCCAGGCTCTTTCAGCTACCTTGCATTGCTGCCGCCTAGCCGACAGTGCTGCGGTAAACCAAGGGGCGGAAACTCGTTTGGGAGTAAGACGGGGGGCCAATTCCGGGGCCAGATCGTTAAGCCTGTCAGAAAGCCATGCCTGCAAGGACTCCAGATCCTTCAACAGGTCGCCAGAAAGGGGGCAGGGGTGATCCAGGGCAGCCTGAGCCAGCATCTCAGGGGTCACTCGATGGTACGCCCTATGGGTGCGACCAAGCTGCTGTGGGGCTGCAACAGCCAATTTGCCTGTGCCTTTGATCGAAAATTTAGCCAGCAGATGGTCTGACCATAGTACCTGTTAAATGGTAGCGGCAGTTTCAATCGATAACCTTTCAAGTATTTGCCCGGCGGTAATCGCCTCTCATACCACTCGATAATTTACCAATGAAAGAGGCAGGCGCCGGAGACTGGAAGGCAGGAAACAAAGTTTTATTCCGTCGGAGCAGAACACATCAGATCAGACAGCAAGGTATCGTCACGAGGTGCTCTAACTGCATCTCTGAGACCTGGTCTCTTATACACAGGTTTATTGCTTTATTACACATAGTACATTCTTGAGATTCCCTTGATGCATGAGAGAACATCCCCTGAAGCCCCGGCTCAGATCCGATCCCACACATAGCTACAGTAGAAGTTCCCACCTTACCCGCAGTAGGAGATGGCTATCGCGCAGCAGGGTATTCCGCCAATTCCCGGGGGTGTGTGTGACCGGTCGGGTCTCAGGGGGTAGGGGCTTTGATCTACTGTAATCCCTTTGATGTGGGGTGTTTCCCTTACAGTAGGGGCAATAAACTGCATCCGCAGGGCTAGGTGATGGCCTGGGACCAGTTCGGACAATGGGGCGCAGAGGAAGGGGGTTATCAAAGGAGAGGCACGACCATGTATGGGATGTCGGTCGGATGTGGTTCCGTAGCAGGGTCGCGCAGAAGGAGAGGGTTTATGGCCCGTGTATGAGAGAGCGGGGGCGGCCGGCGCGCGGGGGATGCTCGCAGCGCCGGGGGAAAGCGCTGGCGATCGAGAATGAGCGGGGAGAGAGTGGGGTGCCTAAAATGGCGGCCGTGCATTCGCTGTGCGTGGCGCTGGGGAGAGGCAAGATGGCGCAGATAATGTTCAGTTTGCAAGATAAATTTCCACATACCGGGATAATCTCTAAAACCTCCAAAGAGGAAGTCGAGAAAACCTGGTCAAGAGTGTGCCCCTTGTCGTGCGTCGGCCCCTGCAAATAGGGGAGCAAACCCAGCGGTGCCATAGCCTCAGAGATTTTAACAGCGGCCGCATCGGATGGATCATCCATCCGAAAGTTGAAATCTCCGGCCACGATGCAATGTTCTGCTTTCAGGGCCAGTCCCAGTAAAACGGAGTCAAGATCTTCAAAGAATGTTCCGGGTGGGCCAGGCGGTCTGTAGACCAATAATCCCTTAATAATATTCTATTTGGCGGAGTGATAATTTATAACCCCCCAGGCAGCACGATGGATTTTAGTGTCCAGCTCCTTGCACAAATCATGCCAGTCTGTCTCAAAAATAAAAACATCCTGCTGACAGGGGATTTCAACATACACCACAACAACGGCAATAATGCCCTTACCAAACAGCTGATAGAGGATATGGAAATCCTACAGCTGACTCAGAGAATTGATCAGCCTACACACATAGCAGGACACACATTAGATCTGATGTTCTCTAATATAGGAACCATTGACATCAATGAGATAAAACCAATGACATGGACAGACCATTTTTTGATTGTGTTTTCCATCAACCTATACTCTAAACACCTCAAACTACCGACCTTGGCATCAGTTAAAACAAGGAGCTGGAAAAGATTTTCGGTAGAAAAATTCCAGCAACATTTTACACACATAAACACAATAACCACTAACACGAATGATGAAATAGAATTACTCCAGAACAACATCAGGAGTGCACTGGAACACTGTTCAGTTTCACACTCTAAACACAAAAATAGATCCACTATATCAGAGAAATGGTACGGACCAGAACTAAAGTTAATGAAAAGGAAATGCACATTATATGAACATGGAGACTCAATAAAACCCTTGAAACTAGAGCCACATACAAAAAAGAACTCACACTTTACAATAAAGCCATCAGGAAGGCAAAGAAAGAATATTTCTCACGTAGAATAACAGAAAATAAAAACTCTTCAAAAGAACTATTCAAAATAGTCAAAGAACTGTGTGGCCCTACGAGTCTTTCAATTGATCTCACTCCTTCGCAAGAAAACTGCAACAAAATAAACGAATATTTTTGTGAGAAAATAGACACAATCTATGCCTCTTTTTCCAATACCGAACTGAAACACACAGAACCTCATGTACCATCTACAATTCAGGCTAACTGTCTTAGGTTCGGCCCCTTCTCAGAGGAGGAGGTGAGTAAAGTCATGTTAGAAGTAAAATCAGGCTCCTCTTCTGATCCATGTCCACACCACATTTTCTCGCAATTAACTCCGATAATATGTCCGGCCGTAACAAAAGCATTTAACCTTTCTCTAAACTCCGCTGAATTTCCAAAAATCTGGAAAAACGCCATAGTCACCCCTCTATTAAAAAAAGCGGGTTCTGATGTTAACAACCCGGCAAACTATCGGCCTATATCACAGTTACCTTACTTATCTAAGGTATTAGAAAAACTAGTCAACAGACAGTTGTCCAACTTCTTGGAAGCCAATGATCTACTGGATATATCTCAAACAGGGTTCCGGACCAACAACAGTACGGAGACAACACTCCTAGCAGTGATGGATAACATCAGAACCCAGGTGGATCAGGGGAAAACAGTCGCCCTGATATTATTGGACCTCTCTGCGGCATTTGATACCGTACCTCACAATCGGTTACTGGAAATTCTTGAAGCAAAAGGAATCCTGGAAAATTCCCTAGGGTGGCTACAGTCTTTCATGCAAGACAGGACACAATCAGTACAGATGGGTGACTTCTCATCCCCTCCCTGGAACATCAAGTATGGGGTCCCACAGGGGGCATCATTAAGCCCGACTCTGTTCAATGTGTTTGTCTCTTCATTGGCCAAAATAGGACGAAAATGGGGGGTCGATATATGTTCCTATGCAGACGACACCCAATTGATGATCACACTGGATGAGGAGGATGACCCAAAAGATAGATTACTAAATTGCCTTACGGAACTAGCCAATTGGATGCCTAGTCACTGTCTTAAACTAAATGCAGACAAATCCGAAATAATGTTGTTTGGCAGACATACACAGCTATGGGACAGCAGCTGGTGGCCCACAACATTAGGCACTCCCCCAAGCCCGACACTGACGGCCAAGAATCTAGGGGTGACACTAGATAACACTTTAAGTATGAAAACCCACGTATCAACAATCTGTGGTAAAGGCTTTGCACTACTGAAAATGCTCAGAAGAGTCTTTCCATGGATTCCCACTGAATGTAGAAAGATCTTGGTCCAGTCTCTACTAATGAGTAGGCTGGACTATGGAAACTCCTTGTTTGTAGGAATGGCTGACTATCTCTTTTCCAAACTACAGGTCGTACAAAACGCTGCAGCCAAGGCAATCTGCAACAAAAGAAAATGCGACCCAGCCAAGAGCTGTATGAGAGAACTGCACTGGCTGCCAATGAGACAAAGAGCTATCTTTAAGCTACTATGCATAATGCATAGAATACTGCACAATATAGGCCCTTGTATTCTAAAAAACAGAATCAAATTCTATGTCCCATCTAGAAATCTACGCTCCCAAACTACAGCTAGAGCAAGAACTACACGTGTGAAAACAGCAAGGATGGGCGGGCGAGCCATCTCCCACCTGGCGGCGACCAGTTGGAACGAGCTGCCTGTGAATCTTAGATTAGCAGACAGCTTCCTGTCCTTCGGGAAGCAACTGAAAACATTTCTCTTCCCTAAACTTGACTAAAATTAACCATCTTGTACTTACCTTTCATTTCATCACTGTCACTATAGCGCCGTGATATCCTACCCAGGATGATTGTTTGCGCTTTATAAGAACTTTTAACATAACATAACGGGTATTGCCTGAAGAACATGCTCAACACTCTCGGGTCGAAGTGGCGGTGAGTGCAGACTGGGACGGTAGGCCAGGCCATGCATTCAGGGCCCACTGTGAAGGGCACTAGGATACCCTCATTAGTTCTGCAGAAAGTCTTGCTAATTTACCATATTCCCAGAGTGTACTGGCCATAAACAATGGTTGAACTCAGTCGACTCTGGGGTGAGGAATGCAAATACAAAGGTCAGGCCCTACATCAAACCTACTGGCCTTCAGAAAGGACCAGCTAAGTATGTAAAGCCTGGTGGTCAGTGCCTAAAGTTGAGCCCGGTGAACTCTTGGCATTAGCAAACACTAGAGGTATCATTGGTGATGTTAATTGTGGCATGTTATGTCATGTTATATCTACAATCCCGATCCTTGCCCCTGTTAAAGAAGGCACGGCTAGAAAAATTTATCAGTTTTCATAAGGTATTCAGTCTAAATACACATATTCATTTTCATCAAGACTTAATGTATTGTGTAAACATTTAATGGTATACACTCAACGTGCTTCAGGAATAACACTTGGGTGCCGATTTCGATCCTGCAAAATAAATTTGCGTACGACTCGTATCCGTATATTTTCACGTACAATTCGTACAAGTACCGTACAAACTGCGAATTACGATTCGTACGTGAAAAATACATACGAATTGAGTTGGGAAAAGGGTACGAGAGGGAGCCGGAAATGTTTACATCCGAATAGCCTCGGGAAAAGTGTACGATAGGGAGCCAGACATTTTTACATGCAAATCGTAAAACAGAAGTCCGAGCGCTCAAGTACGATCTGTACCGCCCATCCGAATACACAACCGCATGTAAAAGGCCCCGTACGGAGCGAACGCAGTAGCACACATGTACACGGGTAAACTTGTGGCTGGATACGAGTCGTACAGTCCCCCCTCCCCCCGCATCTGTCAGCACCGTACCCCCGTATGTCAGCACCGTACCCCCCTGTCTGCACTGTACCTCAGCCCTGTACCTGAATGCACCGTACCCCAGGCCCGTTGTGCCTGTACGCGCCGCACCCCATGCCCGTACCCCATCCCCGTACCTGTACGCACCGTACCCCAGGCCCGTAGTGCCTGTATGCGCCGCACCCCAGGCCCGTACCCCAGCCCCGTACCTGTACGCACTGTACCCCAGGCCCATACCCCAGCCCCGTACCTGTACGCACCGTACCCCAGGCCCGTACCCCAGCCCCGTACCTGTACGCACCGTACCCCAGGCCCATACCCCAGCCCCGCACCTGTACGCGCCGCACCCCAGGACCGTACCCCAGCCCCGTACCTGTACGCACCATCCCCCAGGCCCGTACCCCAGCCCCGCACCTGTATGTGCCGCACCCCAGGACCGTACCCCAGGCCCGTACCTGTACGCACCGCACCCCATGGCCGTACCCCAGCCCCGTACCTGTACGCACCGTACCCCAGGCCCGTACCCCAGCCCCGTACCTGTACGCACCGCACCCCAGGCCCGTACCCCAGCCCCGCACCTGTACACGCCGCGCCGCACCACAACACCGTGCCCAGCACCCTCACCCAGCATCGCGTATGTACGGACCTCACCTACGCGAAAAAGACTCGTACAGAACCAGTACACTGTAAAACAGCACAAGGAGGGTCAATTCGACTCGCACAACACCACAAAACACGTCTACATGACAAAATACATCTCAATGACTGACCTGGGACATCCAAACAGAGGCCCAAAATCACAACCAACTCTTATAACACACCCACCAACATTTCAAACCCAGCCACACCCACAAATGGACCAATAAAAAGGGCCCACACACACAAACCATGAGCCTTTGCAACAGACCCACTGATGACAGACCCCACAGACAAACAACTGCACCTCTCTTACACCTTAACTACACCTTAACTTACACACCTTCACACAACCTCCTTCACAAACACCCCCTCTTCACATTCACACACACACCATCACATTCACACCCACACACCCACAACCATCCACACCCACACCCCACACCATGCCCACAGACAAGAATCCAAAGTTCACTAGGGCGGAGCTGGACCTCCTTGTCAACTAAGTCATCAGAGTCGAGCCACAGCTGTTTGGAACATTGGTCAGACAGACCAGCATAGCCCAAAAAACTAGCCTGTGGCAGAGGATCGTCGATAAGGTGAATGCTGTTGCGCCCATCCGAAGGACCAGGCATGAATGCCAAGCCAGGTAGTACGATCTGCGCAGGGCAGTCAAGAGGAAAATGAACAAGGAATACGCCCAGAGTAACATCACTGGAGGTGGGCTGCCCCACAGACCCGTACATTACCATCCCTGGGAGGAGAAGGTGATGGCCATGCTTCCGCCGGTGGGAGTACACGGAGTCGAAGGAGTCGCAGAGCCTGGTGAGTACACAAACAACTCACGTAACATGGGGGTAATGGCATCCACACCACAAATACACCAAATGCACGCAACTTCCCCCAAGCCCTCACCGCACACAACCACACTCAAAAACCATGCTCATGCCACTAATGTCTCCATGCCCCATTCACAAATAAAGGCAATACCATGTCCCAGGCCACACCAACCACAAACCCAAGACTGGATTTCCGGGATGCTGGGAGGGTGGGGTTCACACAACACATTGTGCAACTCAGAAGCAGACACCAATGCCCTCAGCCCATATGGCCTAGGTACATACCCATGCACCATGCCCAATGCACAGGGACTGGCAAAGTACTGACAAGGTAGCTGACACTTGGCCCTGCTGTATGCAGCACAAGGCCCTCCTGTGACCACTGCACACTCAAACACCAACTCCACAAGCTCAGATATCTAGCACAGGAACTCACACTCACTGACATGCCAGCATGCACCATGAGGGGACAGACACATCACCTGGGAGACCCAATGACAAATCACACTACACCCAACAGCAGGCCCGGTCACACACCCCCCCTTACACAAGCACACACCCCCGGGGCAGGCAACGGATTTACCCACACTCACAATGGACATGTGACACAACAAGACCAATCCATAGCCAAATAAGCATCCTAGCCAAAATTCAACTGGTCAAACACTCAGGAGAACATATCAATCTGTCCCCCGCAACATACCCATCTCCAAGTGGACATTGAGAGGAATGCCAGGCACATCCAACTACCTGGAGGAGCTGTGACAACTTGAATATGTATGAAACATGGATGTGGCATGAAACAACATTAACATTGTCTCTCTCTCACACACAGGGCAACGTCATGGACCTTCCCCCAACAATGGAGGGGAACAATCACAGTCCCAGGCTCAGCGTGAAGATGATCCCACCGGCAGCGACGACTCTCACCATTCCGTGGATGACCCCGACCAACCTGGCCCCTCTGGTGCCCAAGCCCCTGCAGCACCTGCGTCAGGTACATCTGTGCCAACCCCCACCCCCATTCATGCCACATCCCAGGAGACACCCAGGAGCCCTGCTCGCACTGAACAACACAGCCAGTCTGACCAGGAGGGACAAGGTTCTCCGGGCACCCAGGAGGAGGCAGACAACCCCGCAAATGCCATCCCTCTGGGGTCCCGTAGACCCGATGTACCCACAACGGCAGGCCAGGCTCGTGTGGGCAGGGGTGGTGGGAGTGGAGGCAGGCGGAGGCGAGAACCTGACCAGCCAGCTGAGGGAAACGGTATGTCACACATACGCCACATCCTGGACACATACCGGCGTGACACCAGGGGCATCAGCCAGGTAGTGGCGAGCCTCACAGAGATGAAGGGGACCCTCGACGAGATGAAGAACCTGCAGGCCGAGCAAGATGCCAGTCAACAACAACACCAAGGACGGATGGAGGTAAGACTGGCTGAGCTCCTGGCGGTGCAAACGGACATGAGCCGTTCACTCCGTCGGATCGCCGACAACATGGGCAACCCTCCCTGTAACACCAGGCAAATACCACCACCAGCCACAGAGAGGGAGGAGGAGGAGGATTCGTCCGACGGAGCATCACAGACATCGTAAAGGCCTGCATCTGAGGGTCCCCCCAGGAAGGTGGGTCGTCCACGGAAAAGACCGTGAGAGTCAGCGGACCATCCACATCTCCCAGGTCACCTGGCCTGGCACCTGGCCCTCTGGCGCAACAGCAGCACCTCATCCAATGACATTCTCTGCCACATGGACTTGCTGGTCACAGTCTGACAAATGATGACCAACACTGTGGTCTGGACTCTGATGACTTCCAAAGCAAAGGATACCATCTCCCCCTGTGAACTTTGGATTCTATGCACCCGGTAGAGCACCTTAGTTTATCTACCAAAACACGTACCCCACCGTAAATAAAAACTTTATTTTTTCATGAGATGTTGCTGTCATTTTGCATTAGTCCACAACATATGTGTGTGTAAATGTCAAACTATGCCTGTGTGTTGAACTAACTCCACCCATCCATACCCTGGGATCTGCGTCTGGTACAGGACACACATGGGTCACAATGTATCATTCAATGCAGACATGGAGCACAATACTCACCTGTGATGGCCTCAAGCTGCTGAGGGGGGGCTTGCAATACTGTGCGGACAGACCTATTTGGAAGAGTATCATTAAGGCGTAGAGGTCATTCCTCATTCGGAGGTTCCCGGGGAGTGAGTCCCAGGTATGTGTTCCCAGGTGGGAGAACTATGTCCTGCATGCTGGAGTACGGTGGATGTGAAGAATGGTGGCCAGGTCAAGGTTGGATGCACGGAGATGGCACTACGGGGTCTCGGATGACAGTGGTACAAGGTTGGTTTTGGGTCGGGTTGTGGCCTGCCTCCTGAGTGTGGGTGGGTGGGGAGTCTGAAGGTCATCCTGCAGCACACAGTGATCCATTGCAGCTATCTCTACTGGACGGTGATGTGGCTGGGGCGCAGGATGTTGAAGCTGAGGTGTGCAGATGCACCCTGGATGTGGACAAGTTTCCCAGGAGTTTGGATGTGGCTGCTCCGTAGAGGGCAGGGCAGTATTTGACACGGATGTTGTTGTGGACCTGGGGGATGGATCTATCTGGGGATCATGTGCATAATGCAGAGGGTGTTGCAGTCTGAGGCACAGATGCTGGTGATTACCATGGCAAATGTGAACAAGCAATCCATGATGCACACCATCTTGTGTGCGTGGACACTGGGTGCTTGTGCAGGGCTCTTGCGGGTGGGACACAAGCAGTTGACCCAGCTGTAAGGGGACAATCCTCAGATGTTGACCTCAGTCCTGTACAAGTCCAGCCTCAGGTGGCTGATGTTCAGCCATTCATCAATGGATGTCATGCAATGCTATGTTGTGTACCTATGTCTGATTGTGAATGCTTTATTTAAATAATGTTTTTACATACATGGCAAGGTTATTAACATTACAAGTGAATGAATGATTGTATATGTGGGAATAGCTTTACCAGTCTCACGTAGTGCATAGAAGTTATGTGATGGAGGCACTTAAATTGTTTATTTTCTGACTGGTATTATTTATGCTGCTTATACAATTCTCCTTTATGCTAATTAGTAGGGTCTGCAATTACCAAGGTCAACGTATACTTGGAAAACCAAGACAGTGAGGCTCCCAGCTCCAGTTATGTTCATGCACAATCTACATTATTGCTTACTGCTAGTACAGAAGAGAAAGAGTTGTGGTGCATCTCCATATGCATCCTTTGCACGGAAATTTAAATGTTGAAAGGCCTAGGTTGATGTCCATATTTAGTAGGCCCAAGGCGGGCGAGGGCCAAAGTCCAGATCATTTTCCCAAATTTCACAGACGGACGCGCTGAAAGCTGAAAGGTGAGAGCGAGAGTGCCTGTATTCACGCTAGGGGAGCGCCTGGTAAAGGGCTCCTCCGGACTATTGTATGAACTGACTACAAGGAGCGCCTGGTAAAGGGTTCCTAACTAGGTTGTTATACAATTCACCTACTGTTTTTAAAACTGCATATCTTTTAAAATTGCACCGATTCACTCTTTATTTTAAAAAAAACATATATTTGCGCCGCATACTCACCGCCTTAGTAGCACACGATCCCCGGTCCACCACCGATTCTTCGGATTGTGTGGAGGGATTCCCGTGCAACAGGAAGGGGCCGGCACTTCCGGTCCAATCCTCCAATCAGCTACTGGCAAAGATAGTGAAAGCCAGATGCCCAGCGCAACGCGCAGCGGACGCGCTGAAAGCTGAAAGGTGAGAGCGAGAGTGCCTGTATTCACGCTAGGGGAGCGCCTGGTAAAGGGCTCCTCCGGACTATTGTATGAACTGACTACAAGGAGCGCCTGGTAAAGGGTTCCTAACTACGTTGTTATACAATTCACCTACTGTTTTTAAAACTGCATATCTTTTAAAATTGCACCGATTCACTCTTTATTTTAAAAAAAACATATATTTGCGCCGCATACTCACCGCCTTAGTAGTACACGATCCCCGGTCCACCACTGATTCTTCGGATTGTGTGGAGGGATTCCCGTGCAACAGGAAGGGGCCGGCACTTCTGGTCCAATCCTCCAATCAGCTACTGGCAAAGATAGTGAAAGCCAGATGCCCAGCGCAACGCGCAGCGGACGCGCTGAAAGCTGAAAGGTGAGAGCGAGAGTGCCTGTATTCACGCTAGGGGAGCGCCTGGTAAAGGGCTCCTCCGGACTATTGTATGAACTGACTACAAGGAGCGCCTGGTAAAGGGTTCCTAACTACGTTGTTATACAATTCACCTACTGTTTTTAAAACTGCATATCTTTTAAAATTGCACCGATTCACTCTTTATTTTAAAAAAACATATATTTGCGCCGCATACTCACCGCCTTAGTAGCACACGATCCCCGGTCCACCACCGATTCTTCGGATTGTGTGGAGGGATTCCCGTGCAACAGGAAGGGGCCGGCACTTCCGGTCCAATCCCCCAATCAGCTACTGGTAAAGATAGTGAAAGCCAGATGCCCAGCGCAACGCGCAGCGGACGCGCGCAGCGGGCGCGCCGCCGGCGTGCCGAAGGCGCGCCAATGGCAAGCCCGTCTGCACCCGTCCGCGACGGGCCGGGACCAGGGGCCATATCCCCTACCCAAATGAGTAGCGCCATCCTAGGAAAATCGAGCTGCCGTACCCACTACTCTAGTGATGAGCTTAGGAGTCTCAATAGTATAAAGGCAGGCAAACCAGCACTATGTGCACGAATGGGACCATTAAACACCATGGGCCCTTTCTGTTGCAATAACTGCAGATGGGAGAGTGTCAGCTGGCAGGATCCCACTCCAATAAGTACCACAAATCTTGCCCTCAAGTGCATCTATCTTAATGCCAGATCCCTACCCAAACACGCTATGGAGATATGGGGCATTCTGACTGATCTCAAACCCGATTTAGCCTTTATAACAGAGACCTGGCTTGATCATCATATCACCCCCGATATCGCAATAGCCCTTACAATTGACTATAAAATACTTCATCTAAATCGAGTGAAGAAAAGAGGTGGAGGGGTAGCTCTGCTATTTAAGGACTCCCTCTCTTGCAGACAAGAGGTGATCACACAGGCCAACAGCCACGAAGCTATGGCCTTCTCAGTGTCTATAAATACTAATATTCTATTTGGCGGAGTGATAATTTATAACCCCCCAGGCAGCATGATGGATTTTAGTGTCCAGCTCCTTGCACAAATCATGCCAGTCTGTCTCAAAAATAAAAACATCCTGCTGATAGGGGATTTCAACATACACCACAACAACGGCAATAATGCCCTTACCAAACAGCTAATAGAGGATATGGAAATCCTACAGCTGACTCAGAGAATTGATCAGCCTACACACATAGCAGGACACACATTAGATCTGATGTTCTCTAATATAGGAACCATTGACATCAATGAGATAAAACCAATGACATGGACAGACCATTTTTTGATTGTGTTTTCCATCAACCTATACTCTAAACACCTCAAACTACCGACCTTGGCATCAGTTAAAACAAGGAGCTGGAAAAGATTTTCGGTAGAAAAATTCCAGCAACATTTTACACACATAAACACAATAACCACTAACACGAATGATGAAATAGAATTACTCCAGAACAACATCAGGAGTGCACTGGAACACTGTTCAGTTTCACACTCTAAACACAAAAATAGATCCACTATATCAGAGAAATGGTACGGACCAGAACTAAAGTTAATGAAAAGGAAATGCACATTATATGAACATAAATGGAGACTCAATAAAACCCTTGAAACTAGAGCCACATACAAAAAAGAACTCACACTTTACAATAAAGCCATCAGGAAGGCAAAGAAAGAATATTTCTCACGTAGAATAACAGAAAATAAAAACTCTTCAAAAGAACTATTCAAAATAGTCAAAGAACTGTGTGGCCCTACGAGTCTTTCAATTGATCTCACTCTTTCGCAAGAAAACTGCAACAAAATAAACGAATATTTTTGTGAGAAAATAGACACAATCTATGCCTCTTTTTCCAATACCGAACTGAAACACACAGAACCTCATGTACCATCTACAATTCAGGCTAACTGTCTTAGGTTCGGCCCCTTCTCAGAGGAGGAGGTGAGTAAAGTCATGTTAGAAGTAAAATCAGGCTCCTCTTCTGATCCATGTCCACACCACATTTTCTCGCAATTAACTCCGATAATATGTCCGGCCGTAACAAAAGCATTTAACCTTTCTCTAAACTCCGCTGAATTTCCAAAAATCTGGAAAAACGCCATAGTCACCCCTCTATTAAAAAAAGCGGGTTCTGATGTTAACAACCCGGCAAACTATCGGCCTATATCACAGTTACCTTACTTATCTAAGGTATTAGAAAAACTAGTCAACAGACAGTTGTCCAACTTCTTGGAAGCCAATGATCTACTGGATATATCTCAAACAGGGTTCCGGACCAACAACAGTACGGAGACAACACTCCTAGCAGTGATGGATAACATCAGAACCCAGGTGGATCAGGGGAAAACAGTCGCCCTGATATTATTGGACCTCTCGGCGGCATTTGATACCGTACCTCACAATCGGTTACTGGAAATTCTTGCAGCAAAAGGAATCCTGGAAAATGCCCTAGGGTGGCTACAGTCTTTCATGCAAGACAGGATACAATCAGTACAGATGGGTGACTTCTCATCCCCTCCCCGGAACATCAAGTATGGGGTCCCACAGGGGGCATCATTAAGCCCGACTCTGTTCAATGTGTTTGTCTCTTCATTGGCCAAAATAGGACGAAAATGGGGGGTCGATATATGTTCCTATGCAGACAACACCCAATTGATGATCACACTGGATGAGGAGGATGACCCAAAAGATAGATTACTAAATTGCCTTACGGAACTAGCCAATTGGATGCATAGTCACTGTCTTAAACTAAATGCAGACAAATCCGAAATAATGTTGTTTGGCAGACATACACAGCTATGGGACAGCAGCTGGTGGCCCACAACATTAGGCACCCCCTCAAGCCCGACACTGATGGGCAAGAATCTAGGGGTGACACTAGATAACACTTTAAGTATGAAAACCCACGTATCAACAATCTGTGGTAAAGGCTTTGAACTACTGAAAATGCTCAGAAGAGTCTTTCCCTGGATTCCCACTGAATGTAGAAAGATCTTGGTCCAGTCTCTACTAATGAGTAGGCTGGACTATGGAAACTCCTTGTTTGTAGGAATGGCTAACTATCTCTTTTCCAAACTACAGGTCGTACAAAACGCTGCAGCCAAGGCAATCTGCAACAAAAGAAAATACGACCCAGCCAAGAGCTGTATGAGAGAACTGCACTGGCTGCCAATGAGACAAAGAGCTATCTTTAAGCTACTATGCATAACGCATAGAATACTGCACAATATAGGCCCTTGTATTCTAAAAAACAGAATCAAATTCTATGTCCCATCTAGAAATCTATGCTCCCAAACTACAGCTAGAGCAAGAACTACACGTGTGAAAACAGCAAGGATGGGCGGGCGAGCCATCTCCCACCTGGCGGCGACCAGTTGGAACGAGCTGCCTGTGAATCTTAGATTAGCAGACAGCTTCCTGTCCTTCAGGAAGCAACTGAAAATATTTCTCTTCCCTAAACTTGACTAAAATTAACCATCTTGTACTTACCTTTCATTTCATCACTGTCACTATAGCGCCGTGATATCCTACCCAGGATGATTGTTTGCGCTTTATAAGAACTTTTAACATAAGATAACGGGTATTGCCTGAAGAACATGCTCAACAGTCTCAGGTCGAAGTGGCGGTGAGTGCAGACTGGGACGGTAGGCCAGGCCATGCATTCAGGGCCCACTGTGAAGGGCACTAGGATACCCTCATTAGTTCTGCAGAAAGTCTTGCTAATTTACCATATTCCCAGAGTGTACTGGCCATAAACAATGGTTGAACTCAGTCGACTCTGGGGAGAGGAATGCAAATACAAAGGTCAGGCCCTACATCAAACCTACTGGCCTTCAGAAAGGACCACCTAAGTATGTAAAGCCTGGTGGTCAGTGCCTAAAGTTGAGCCCGGTGAACTCTTGGCATTAGCAAACACTAGAGGTATCATTGGTGATGTTAATTGTGGCATGTTATGTCATGTTATATCTCCAATCCCGATCCTTGCCCCTGTTAAAGAAGGCACGGCTAGAAAAATTTATCAGTTTTCATAAGGTATTCAGTCTAAATACACATATTCATTTTCATCAAGACTTAATGTATTGTGTAAACATTTAATGGTATACACTCAACGTGCTTCAGGAATAACACTTGGGTGGCGATTTCGATACTGCAAAATAAATTTGCGTACGACTCGTATCCATATATTTTCACGTACGAATCGTACAAGTACCGTACAAACTGTGAATTACGATTCGTACATGAAAAATACATACGAATTGAGTTGGGAAAAGGGTACGAGAGGGAGCCGGAAATGTTTACGTCCGAATAGCGTCGGGAAAAGTGTACGATAGGGAGCCAGACATTTTTACATGCAAATCGTAAAACAGAAGTCCGAGCGCTCAAGTACGATCTGTACCGCCCATCCGAATACACAACCGCATGTAAAAGGCCCAGTACGGAGCGAACGCAGTAGCACACATGTACATGGGTAAACTTGTGGCTGGATACGAGTCGTACAGTCCCCCCTCCCCCCGCATCTGTCAGCACCGTACCCCCGTATGTCAGCACCGTACCCCCCCTGTCTGCACTGTACCTCAGCCCTGTACCTGTATGCACCGTACCCCAGGCCCCTAGTGCCTGTACGCACCGCACCCCATGCCCGTACCCCATCCCCGTACCTGTACACACCGTACCCCAGGCCCGTAGTGCCTGTATGCGCCGCACCCCAGGCCCGTACCCCAGCCCCATACCTGTACGCACTGTACCCCAGTCCCGTACCCCAGCCCCGTACCTGTATGCACCGTACCCCAGGCCCGTACCCCAGCCCCGTACCTGTACGCACCGTACCCCAGGCCCATACCCCAGCCCCGCACCTGTACGCGCCGCACCCCAGGAC
Organism: Triturus cristatus; assembly: GCF_964204655.1. NCBI lineage: Eukaryota > Metazoa > Chordata > Amphibia > Caudata > Salamandridae > Triturus > Triturus cristatus. The sequence goes on along the minus strand of NC_140579.1, from coordinate 508,707,442 downwards.
CGTACCCCAGCCCCGTACCTGTAGGCACCATACCCCAGGCCCGTACCCCAGTGCCGTACCTGTACGCACCGCACCCCATGCCCGTACCCCAGCCCTGTACCTGTACGCACCGTACCCCAGGCCCGTACCCCAGCCCCGCACCTGTATGCGCCGCACCCCAGGACCGTACCCCAGGCCCGTACCTGTACGCACCGCACCCCATGGCCGTACCCCAGCCCCGTACCTGTACGCACCGTACCCCAGGCCCGTACCCCAGCCCCGTACCTGTACGCACCGCACCCCAGGCCCGTACCCCAGACCCGCACCTGTACGCGCCGCGCCGCACCACAACACCGTACCCCAGCACCCTCACCCAGCATCGCGTATGTACGGACCTCACCTACGCGAAAAAGACTCGTACAGAACCAGGACACTGTAAAACAGCACAAGGAGGGTCAATTCGACTCGCACAACACCACAAAACACGTCTACATGACAAAATACATCTCAATGACTGACCTGGGACATCCAAACAGAGGCCCAAAATCACAACCAACTCTTATAACACACCCACCAAAATTTCAAACCCAGCCACACCCACAAATGGACCAATTAAAAGGGCCCACACACACAAACCATGAGCCTTTGCAACAGACCCACTGATGACAGACCCCACAGACAAACAACTGCACCTCACTTACACCTTAACTACACCTTAACTTACACACCTTCACACAACCTCCTTCACAAACACCCCCTCTTCACATTCACACACACACCGTCACATTCACACCCACACACCCACAACCATCCACACCCACACCCCACACCATGCCCACAGACAAGAATCCAAAGTTCACTAGGGCGGAGCTGGACCTCCTTGTCAACGAAGTCATCAGAGTCGAGCCACAGCTGTTTGGAACATTGGTCAGACAGACCAGCATAGCCCAAAAAACTAGCCTGTGGCAGAGGATCGTCGATAAGGTGAATGCTGTTGCGCCCATCCGAAGGACCAGGCATGAATGTCAAGCCAGGTGGTACGATCTGAGCAGGGCAGTCAAGAGGAAAATGAACGAGGAATACGCCCAGAGTAACATCACTGGAGGTGGGCTGCCCCACAGACCCGTACATTACCATCCCTGGGAGGAGAAGGTGATGGACATGCTTCCGCCGGTGGGAGTACACGGAGTCGAAGGAGTCGCAGAGCCTGGTGAGTACACAAACAACTCACGTAACATGGGGGTAATGGCATCCACACCACAAATACACCAAATGCACGCAACTTCCCCCAAGCCCTCACCGCACACAACCACACTCAAAAACCATGCTCATGCCACTAATGTCTCCATGCCCCATTCACAAATAAAGGCAATACCATGTCCCAGGCCACACCAACCACAAACCCAAGACTGGATTTCCGGGATGCTGGGAGGGTGAGGTTCACACAACACATTGTGCAACTCAGAAGCAGACACCAATGCCCTCAGCCCATATGGCCTAGGTACATACCCATGCACCATGCCCAATGCACAGGGACTGGCAAAGTACTGACAAGGTAGCTGACACTTGGCCCTGCTGTATGCAGCACAAGGCCCTCCTGTGACCACTGCACACTCAAACACCAACTCCACAAGCTCAGATATCTAGCACAGGAACTCACACTCACTGACATGCCAGCATGCACCATGAGGGGACAGACACATCACCTGGGAGACCCAATGACAAATCACACTACACCCAACAGCAGGCCCGGTCACACACCCCCCCTTACACAAGCACACACCCCCGGGGCAGGCAACGGATTTACCCACACTCACAATGGACATGTGACACAACAAGACCAATCCATAGCCAAATAAGCATCCTAGCCAAAATTCAACTGGTCAAACACTCAGGAGAACATATCAATCTGTCCCCCGCAACATACCCATCCCCAAGTGGACATTGAGAGGAATGCTAGGCACATCCAACTACCTGGAGGAGCTGTGACAACTTGAATATGTATGAAACATGGATGTGGCATGAAACAGCATTAACATTGTCTCTCTCTCACACACAGGGCAACGTCATGGACCTCCCCCCAACAATGGAGGGGAACAATCACAGTCCCAGGCTCAGCGTGAAGATGATCCCACCGGCAGCGACGACTCTCACCACTCCGTGGATGACCCCGACCAACCTGGCCCCTCTGGTGCCCAAGCCCCTGCAGCACCTGCGTCAGGTACATCTGTGCCAACCCCCACCCCCATTCATGCCACATCCCAGGAGACACCCAGGAGCCCTGCTCGCACTGAACAACACAGCCAGTCTGACCAGGAGGGACAAGGTTCTCCGGGCACCCAGGAGGAGGCAGACAACCCCGCAAATGCCATCCCTCAGGGGTCCCGTAGACCCGATGTACCCACAACGGCAGGCCAGGCTCGTGTGGGCAGGGGTGGTGGGAGTGGAGGCAGGCGGAGGCGAGAACCTGACCAGCCAGCTGAGGGAACTGGTATGTCACACATACGCCACATCCTGGACACATACCGGCGTGACACCAGGGGCATCAGCCAGGTAGTGGCGAGCCTCACAGAGATGAAGGGGACCCTCGACGAGATGAAGAACCTGCAGGCCGAGCAAGATGCCAGTCAACAACAACACCAAGGACGGATGGAGGCAAGACTGGCTGAGCTCCTGGCGGTGCAAACGGACATGAGCCGTTCACTCCGTCGGATCGCCGACAACATGGGCAACCCTCCCTGTAACACCAGGCGAATACCACCACCAGCCACAGGGAGGGAGGAGGAGGAGGATTCGTCTGACGGAGCATCACAGACATCGTCAAGGCCTGCATCTGAGGGTCCCCCCAGGAAGGTGGGTCGTCCACGGAAAAGACCGTGAGAGTCAGCGGACCATCCACATCTCCCAGGTCACCTGGCCTGGCACCTGGCCCTCTGGTGCAACAGCAGCACCTCATCCAGTGACATTCTCTGCCACATGGACTTGCTGGTCACAGTCTGACCAATGATGACCAACACTGTGGTCTGGACTCTGATGACTTCCAAAGCAAAGGATACCATCTCCCCCTGTGAACTTTGGATTCTATGCACCCGGTAAAGCACCTTAGTTTATCTACCAAAACACGTACCCCACCGTAAATAAAAACTTTATTTTTTCATGAGATGTTGCTGTCATTTTGCATTAGTCCACAACATATGTGTGTGTAAATGTCAAACTATGCCTGAGTGTTGAACTAACTCCACCCATCCATACCCTGGGATCTGCGTCTGGTACAGGACACACATGGGTCACAATGTATCATTCAATGCAGACATGGAGCACAATACTCACCTGTGATGGCCTCAAGCTGCTGAGAGGGGGCTTGCAATACTGTGCGGACAGACCTATTTGGAAGAGTATCATTAAGGCGTAGAGGTCATTCCTCATTCGGAGGTTCCCGGGGAGTGAGTCCCAGGTATGTGTTCCCAGGTGGGAGAACTATGTCCTGCATGCTGGAGTACGGTGGATGTGAAGAATGGTGGCCAGGTCAAGGTTGGATGCACGGAGATGGCACTACGGGGTCTCGGATGACAGTGGTACAAGGTTGGTTTTGGGTCGGGTTGTGGCCTGCCTCCTGAGTGTGGGTGGGTGGGGAGTCTGAAGGTCATCCTGCAGCACACAGTGATCCATTGCAGCTATCTCTGCTGGACGGTGATGTGGCTGGGGCGCAGGATGTTGAAGCTGAGGTGTGCAGATGCACCCTGGATGTGGACAAGTTTCCCGGGAGTTTGGATGTGGCTGCTCCATAGAGGGCAGGGCAGTATTTGACACGGATGTTGTTGTGGACCTGGGGGATGGATCTATCTGGGGATCATGTGCATAATGCAGAGGGTGTTGCAGTCTGAGGCACAGATGCTGGTGATTACCATGGCAAATGTGAGCAAGCAATCCATGATGCACACCATCTTGTGTGCGTGGACACTGGGTGCTTGTGCAGGGCTCTTGCGGGTGGGACACAAGCAGTTGACCCAGCTGTAAGGGGACAATCCTCAGATGTTGACCTCAGTCCTGTACAAGTCCAGCCTCAGGTGGCATATGGGAGGGACCCGCCTGTCTTGTGGAGGCACCGGAATCGGCTCTTCAGGAGGCCAAACGTCCTCTCAATCACTCGCCTGGTCTGCCCATGGGCGTTGTTGTAACGGTGATCTGCAGCTGTTCTGGGATTGCGGAGAGGCGTCACCAGCCATGGCATGTTGGGATAGCCAGAGTCCCCTACCTGGAAACATCATGTAAAGAAGTGGGTCAGGAGATGCCGTAACATACAAAGATACCGCTAAATACAGGACAAACAGAGTATACCCACCAACAAGACATGCTCATTCATTGTGCAGCCGCAGCATCATTTCTGGCACCCTGCTATGCCTCATGATGTAGGCATTGTGTGCTGACCCTGGAAAACGTGCACAGACATGGGCAATCAGCATGTTAGCAAGACACACCACAAGGGCATTAATGGAGTGATAATGTTTTCGGTTTCGATAGGCTACCTCCTGTGCCTGTGGTGGTACCAAAGCCACATGTGTCTCATCAATGGACCCAATTACATGGGGCATCCCTCCCAGGGCATAGAACTCACCCTTGATATCTGTGAACTGCTCACAAGTTGGAAAATGGATGAATTCATCCAGGTGCTCCAACATGGCTTCTAAAACATCATGCAGGACACGGCTGAACATGATCTGGGACATGCCACCCACATCAGCTATGGTGAATTGAAACGTACCGGTGGCAAAAAGATGTAGGGCTGCCATCAATTTCATCTTGGGGGTCAGCGCAGTCGGATAACTGTGTCGCGGTTGGAGGTGTGGTTCCAGCCTGTTTGTCAGGTCCTCAATTAACTGTTGGGTGAATCTGTAACGGCGTATGCAGTCACGTTCCCTCATGGTACCCAAGTCTGGCATTGGTCGGGGGAGAGGCGGTGCCCTGCAGAAATTTGGAAGGAATAACAAAGATTGAGTACATTACAACACCAATGTCAATGAACTGAGCACATGTTCAACAGCTAACACACATCTGCTAAATACAGAGTCTGGTCTGTGCAATACATCCAGGACACGTATGCCAGCCAGGTGATACTCCTACTAAGAGCCAGCTACAAACGTTGATTGTCAAGCTCGACATGACATGCCATGAAACTAGCTGTGGCACAGTGCAAGTGAATAGCCAGACACATTACAGGAGTGACATACATCCACATATCTGCATTAGAAGGATGTTATCTCATTCAGACAGCTTGCGGCAAGCTAGACGCACAGGCCACATGTCATTTAAAAAGTACAGATCAAATACACATTGTCATGAATGGGTACATGTCAAAACTGATAACACAGTCATTGAGACAACGCAGATATGTCCTCAGGTCGAAATACCATGTTCGATGCATACAGACACACGTTACGTGGGATTCCACATGTGGCATGGTGTGCGTAATTGTGTGCCATGCCCATCTACACACAGACACATGTTGGATGCAGCAACAGCAGATGCAGTTGACGGAACACCAACAGCAAGCTCTTGGGAACACATGACACACACATGACATAGTCACATAGTGGCACGATGGTAGTTAGATGTCAGGTGTATTTATCCGTGTACCTGGCATCAGGGGACAGTTGCGGGTGTTGGGGACTGTGCCATACCAGTGATGCAGTGCTTGACACGTTTGTACTACATGCAGACATGTGCAAAGTGTGAAGGGGAAGTGTGCAACATAGTGCCCCATCACACATGACATGTGTACACAGGTCTCCACACATCTATTGTGCAAAAACATGAGGAGACATGTGCCACATCACTGCCTGACACACCTAGGCCCTGCACATGAAGGACTGCACTGACAATGACTTGATGTACAGCCTTGTGCGAGTCTGACACCTCCATTCCTTTCGTGTGCGCCTCCTATCACCAGTGTAAGCTGTGAAACACACCGTACACACGCTCTGAGGGCGTGTGTACGGTCGTATCACTATATTGGGTTTGGGTAGGAGTACGGTGTGTGTACGGACCGTACACACGTACGTGTACGACCAGTGTGTACACGTACGTGTACTACGGTAGTACACGTACGTGTACGACCAGTGTGTACACCTAGGTGTACACACTGGTCGTACACGTACGTGTACACACTGGTCCTATCCCTATAGTAGTGTTGACGTAGGTGTACGCCATAGTGATACGACCCATACACGCGCGTGCCGTATCACTATGGCATACACCTACGCCAACACTACTATAGGGATACGGCCCGTACATGCACGTGTATGGGCCATATCACTATGGCGTACACCTACGCCAACACTACTATAGGGATACGACCCGTACACGCGCGTGTACGGTCCGTATCACTATGGCGTACACCTACGCCAACACTACTATAGGGATACGACCCGTACACGCGTGTGTACGGTCCATATCTCTATGGCGTACACCTACGCCAACGCTACTATAGGGATATGACCCGTACACACGCATGTACGGGCCGTATCACTATGGCGTACACCTACGCCAACACTACTATAGGGATACGACCCGTACACACGCGTGTACGGTCCGTATCACTATGGCGTACACCTACGCCAACACTACTATAGGGATACGACCCATACACGCGCGTGTACGGGCCGTACCACTATGGCGTACACCTATGCCAATACTACTATAGGGATACGACCCGTACACACGCATGTACGGGACGTATCACTATAGTAGTGGTGCCCTAGGGGTACGTGTGAAACGCACCGTACCTGTGTGGGGATTTTAAAATTACAATGGGGACACATAAGGGACAAGTATTAGGGCCTCAATGCATGCTGGTTGTCATGGATACCGAGTTTCAAGATCAAAATTTTCCATCATGTGGGCTGGAAAAAGCAGTTGGCCACATTATACATTGTTGCAAAGTGGTTGTTGACTTGACATGCTGCTGCAAATTTGAAAGATGCTAATGCTGTCACTGGTGTATGTTTAAAGGGATTGGAGGAAACGTAGGATGCAAATGAGTCTGACCAATCACTCTATACTCCTGTAAATGAAATAGGCCAGCAAGGCAGATATAAGTCAGCCAGAACCCATGAGAGGGCACTTGCCTGCACAACACGTCATTGGACACCACTGCTGCTGTCATTGCTTCCTCTGTCAACATGTCCAGGTCTGTGGAGAGGGCCCAGCCATTCACCCAGGAGGAGAATGAGGCGTTGCTGGACGTCATCCTCCCACAGTACCCCAGCCTGTATGGGAGAACAGGGGAGCAGGTGAGTGCTGACTCCACTAGCTTTGACTGTACCACTTTTTTGTGACTATAACTTCTGGCATTTTGTCCAGGTGTGACAGACATGCAATGTTGTTGAGAGTGGGTCCCAGGGGGGGGGAATGCCTTATGTCTCCCATGCAGAGCATGATGTAGTTCATGTCTGCACTCCTCACTTGCATTGTGCTTACTGTGACAATCACTGCATGGTGCATGGCACATTCAGCCTGGCTAATCCTTTTGGCCATTTTTGTTCTATAGTCCTGATGTGATTCTGTGGTCCCCCCGGTGTGACAGGTGACTGTACCCACAGATGTGTGTGAGTTGAGTGGAGATGTGGTGAGAGTGTCCAAATGATGTGTATGCCACCTGGACATTGATGTGTGTGAATGTTCCTTGTCATGTGAGTGAGTGTCTATGTGGAGTGTTGCACCACAGCTGCATGGAGGAGGCAACTGCTCTACCCATCTGATGTGAGAAGGAAGCCGTGCTGTGTGTCTGACGTGCTGAGCTAGCCCCACACCTGTGACACCCCCAGGCAAGTGGCACATGTGCAGAGTGAGGTTTGTATCCGCTGTTGCCAATGGCAGGTGAAAGATCTGTGCCTGTGTGTGTTTGTGTACTCTGCTGAGGTTGCGTCAGTGGCCTGGGGCATGTGACTGCTTGGAGGTGCTGTCCATCAGCCTTGTGTTGCTTGTGATGCACAGTGTGTGCCATGATCAGGGAGTGTGTCGAACCCCTCATGCCACCTGTGTACTTTCAATGCCATGTAGTGCATTGGCGCTTACACAGAGGCGAATGTCCCTATGACAAAGGTGCTATTAGTTGGCAGCATACTATGACCTGTTCAACAAATCAATGATGTTAAAATGTGTGTCTCTGTGACATGGAGCAAGTGCAGTGATGTAGTCTCACTTTGTCATCCTCACAGGTAACCGCCTACCAGAAGGGGAGAATTTGGAAGAGGGCCGTCAGGGCCGTGAATACGGTAGAGGGTCGCAGTCGGCGCCTGCCCCAAGTGAGGAAACGCTGGCAGGACATCCGGTGCTGGACCAGGAGGATTGCCCGGGTCCTGCTGGAGGACTCACCACTGAAGAATCAGAACCAATTGGGCCTGGCGGCGCAGGGTACGCCTTAATCTCCTGGGTTCTCCTGCTTCAGCTAACAGAGACACGGGGACACTCTGTCTGCGTAAAAGATCAGATTTTATTAGCTGCAGCTAGTACAGTTGTCCTAGAAGTACACACGGTATGTTCTCAGGAGACTGCCACTTCACTCCGTGGCGCACAATCTTTTATAGTACATAGGTGACATATACATTAACGAAGGGCACACCTAATACATACATGAAAAACCAGTAGGAATAGTATAAAAGAAAGTCAGAGCCAATAGAAAAAGTCAGAAAACAAAAGTATCGAGTAACTCGAAGAAGCCTCTCCTCCAACTGTGTTTGCCACCCCTCCCACAGGTTGAGGTATTAACATGTCTGTAACTAGCTTGCAGGTGGCAAGATACGTTTGTGTGTTTTGGAGGACAGTTGTGAAACGAGAGAATACGAGCGGAGGACAGCGAAGGCCAGAAGATGAGATAAAGTCAGAAGAGAATAGTGTGAACCAACAGATAGTTAAGACAGGGATTAGAAAAACCAGACAGGGATTAGTGTACTCGGCCAGTCTCTAACACCAGCTTTTTAAACAGAGGCACAAGGCTATTTTGACACAATATTGCAGGAAAAGCAGAAAATACTTAGTTCGTCGTGCTGCCTGAGTGAGGGCAACACAAAATGGTGGCGGAGCACAAAATGGCGGCTCAATGCGATCGTGATCGAAGATCGAATTTCCTCAGACCCTCCTTTTGCCAGAACTCAGGCAAGATACACAGACTCATGTTAATCTGAGTCGATGTCGATGGCCATGAGGTCATCGAGCTGTTGCTGTAACATCATTCTAATATTCTCTGTTCTTTGTGTCCTGGGTTTTGGAATGCACATAGTAGCACAAAGGTCGCAGATGGCGGGACCACAGTGCATACAAAGACAACAAGAGAAAACGATGGCTAAAACCATACCAAGGAATGTTAGCACTTTCCAACCCCATTTGGACAGTAGTCCCCAAAACCATCCCAATAACGACCAATCTCCTTCGTCCTGATGAATCGACTCAGAGATTATATGTAATTTAGAGATGGCCTGGTATACTGTCGGAGCATCATCAGGTATATAAATGCAGCAGCTCGATTTGATCAATTTACATACTCCACCACGATCAGCAAGAATAACATCTAAGGCGACTCGGTTCTGCAGTCATAAGACGATCCGCCTGTAGTTCCGCTGTAATATTACTCAAAGCTCCTATGGTAGTCTCTACAACACGAACCAGTTGTCTCATATTCCTGCTGTTTGCCATAGGACCCCAAAAAGGAAGAAATCCTTTAAGGAAGTCTCCTCCCTCTTGTCCTGCTGTGTCTTTGGAATCAATAATTCCTCTGCCATATCTGTTTCTATGAAAATTTGAAGAAGCAGTGTATGTAGGGGGAAGAAGAAAAGCTATATAGCACGTTCCAGAAAAACCAGTCGGCAACCACGTATAGGCTCTTTCGTGACAGATGAAATACGTGCCCTGAGATGGCACTAATGGCGGCGAATTCTGAGAGGAGTGGATGTAAGTATGGGAACAAAAGCTCTTTCTCTGTTCGGGGTCAGTAGTTTGGCCATTTATTCGCAAACAGAAATTGCCTTGATGAGGTACAGTCCAAATTGGTGGAGACTTTCCTTGTTTAACCTTATCACTAAGGCTAGTGACATAATGAGTGACGTTCCAATTAGTATATGCTTTTCTCTCATCAACAGCAGTTTTACTATTTTCCATGATTTTAGCCATAGCTACCATTCCCTTTATCAATGAACTATGACTGAAATCTGGACCACCAATATAAGAACTGACAGGTCGTTTAAATCGGCTTTGATAGGCGTTAGAGAAAATTAAAAAATAAGCCCAAGCAGAACCTTCATAAGAGAACGGAAGGACTAAATATGGCATCCCTTTTTCTGTGGTATGAGGCATTAGTCCACATACTCAACAATCGGTTGTATTAATTACTAATTGCTGTTGGTGTAATAATTGAATAAACAAATTATTGTAATATTCGATTCTTCTAACGAGTTCATGTTGAGGAAGTGTATGAAACAGATGTGGAGAGATAGTAGAATAAGAAGGCACAGAGATTGAAGAAGGGACAACTTTTTGCTGCATAGCATAAACAATCCATCCTATACACGCCAATACAATACATAATAATATAAAAACACATAAAGTTATACCACAACGACTGTATATTATTTTACAATGATTGTCTTTCATTTTGTTCTTTCTCTCTCCTTTGCCTAATGTAGTTTCCATCTTCTAAATGGATGCTCACGGCAATCTTCTTTAATCACTTGGTCACGATTGTCTGCTGTCCTATGACACTGCAAGTCCTGCAGGCCTATTGCCACTGCTCAGGTCACAACCAAGTCTCCTACCGTGACCCTGCAACCGGGATAGAAACTACATAGAAGAGAGAATCTCAAGTTTTCTTCTTCAGTCTGGGTCTTAAATCGTAATTAGCCTTATCGGGTACAGTCTGATCCTGAAACAATGTTCGTGGATTTGTGGTGTTCAGACGAAAATGTGATGGTACAGCTTCTTGGAGAATGTTGTCGCTTTCTTTTTCTGACAGTGTTCCATTCAAGTGTGCATCACTAAAAGGCATGAATCGGGGAACCTTCTCGCTTTCAGAGTCACTTATGCCCTTACGGACCCACTGATCAAAGGGCAAAGGCAAAGGAACCTTTTTGCAGTGCACACCATGGATCTAGTTCTTCTTTCCTTCAACCTTTACTGCTGTACGAGTGGTCAAAAGATCCTGACGGGGTTCTCTCCATCGAGGCTCCAAATTCTTCGTGCTTTGGAAATTCTTCACACAAACCCAGTCACCTGGTCGAATGGAATGACCTGAGTCTGTGGAGGCCTCTGGCAAAACGCTCTGAACCTGTTGATGGAGAACACACAATTTAGTTGTAAGGTCGTGCAAATAATCAATCAACATTGGGTATGGCAAGTCTGAATACTTCTTAGGGCGAGGGACTCCCCATATATTAGCTGGGCGTCCGAAAACTATCTCATAAGGGCTAAGTGCCAAACGAGAATGCACAGCCGTTCTGGTGGATAGAAGAGCCAAAGGTAGTGCATTGGGCCAACTAAGGCCTGTACTAGCCTGTACTTTAGCAAGTTTGAGTTTTAGAGTGCTATTATAGCACTCCACTAGACCCGCTGACTGTGGATGGTTTGCCGCATGGAACTTCTGTTTTATACCAAGACCTGCACAAACTTTTTGCATGACTTGGCCTACAAATTCGCTCCCATTGTCACTCCAGACAATGCGCGGCAAACCAAATCTAGGGAAAAACTCTTTTAGAAGTACTTTGGCTGTAGATAAAGCAGTATTGTCTTTCAGGGGGTAAGCCTCTATCCATCTGGAAAAGGCACATACCACCAATAGAACATATTTGAGATTGTTGCATCGTTCCATGTGAATGCAACACTTCAAATGGATAGGTCGGAGGAGCAAAATGACCTGCTGGAGTTGAGGTTCCCTTTCCCGGATTGTACATTAAGCAAATAATGCAATGTTTCACTACATTGTCTGTACACTTCGGGATTCCTTCGTTTTGCCATACTGGAGCCAGAAGCTTGCATATTCCTTTCGCACTTAGGTGGGCTGGACCATGCGCCATAGTAACTACAGGTAGTACATAGGCATCTGGTAACAGCCAACGTTGGTGCTCGGACAATTCTACCCAACATCCCATCTCGTCTAACATTCCTGTACTTTCCTTCCACTTTCTCAATTCTTTTTCTGTAGCCTCTTCTTGAATTGTTTTCACACTTTCTACTGTATCCTCATACATTCCTCTTTCTCTGACCCAATTTGCAGGGCCCACAACATACATGTGACTTGTACCATCTCTGGCTGTCTTTTTCGCTACCTCATCCGCAAATGCATTCCCGCGACAAACATCGTCAACAATCTTCTTATGTGCACTACACTTCACAATTGCTATCTGGGTAGGGAAAGCAAGTGACTCAAGAAGGTCAGTCACCAACTGACCATGTTGTATCTTAGTGCCGTGGGAAGTAAAGAATCCCCTTTCTTTCCACAAACGTCCAAAATTGAACACCACACCAAAAGCGTATTGGCTATCGGTGTACACGTTCACTCTTTTTCCTTTGGATAACACACACGCTCTGGTTAAGGCTATCAGTTCAGCGGCCTGAGCTGAGTTATGTCTGATGCGTGCTGTTTCCACAATTGTATGTAAAGTAGTAACAGCATAGGCTGAAGTTGTCTCTCCATTAGGAAGCTTAAAACAAGAACCATCTACCCATAGCGTTCCATCCGGATTCACTAATGGCGTATCTGTTAAGTCAATTCTACCTTTTGTCTCTTCCTCAGTACGGAAGAAACAATCATGTTGTTCCTGAACACCTTTCTCTCCTGGAAGAGGCAACAAAGTAGCTGGATTTAAAGTATTATATCGTTTGATATGCACGTGACTAGCCAAAAGCGTCAGCTCATATCCAGACAAACGAGCACTCGTAAGATGCTGTGTTTTTGTTCTGTTTAGCAAAGTATCCACTGCATGTGGCACCATAACAATGAGAGTATTATCTAGCACCATTCCAGCAGACTGTCGAATAGAAATTGCTGCTGCTGCTGTCGCTTTAAGACAACTAGGCAATGCTTTAGCTACTGGATCCAACGTAGCCAAAAAATAGGCACATGGCCGCTGTCTATCTGCAAATCGTTGTGTTAAAACTGACAACGCACAACCTTCTCTTTCATGAACATAGAGCGTAAAAGGCTTACTGTAATCAGGAGTACCTAGTACAGGAGCAGAACACAGAGCAGTACTTAGGTCAGTAAAACTCCTCTGACACTCGTCAGTCCATGGAAGGGGCTGAGGCGTATCTTTCAAAGTGAGTGCCAACAAAGGTTTAGCCAACAGAGAGAAGTTAGGGATCCATTGCCTACAATAGGAAGTAATGCCTAGAAAGGCACGTACCTCTCTTTGTGTGGATGGTACAGACATTCGCGCAATTGCTTCGATACGTTCTGGGGTTAATCGTCTTCCCTCCTTTGATAGGAGATGACCCAAATAGGTAACCTCTCGACGGACATATTGTAGTTTGGAAGGTGAAACCTTGTGATTCAGATTAAACAAATGGCGTAACAATGCAACAGTGACATTTTTGCAAATATCTTCTGAATCAGCAGCAAGTAGGTAACCTCTCGACGAACATATTGTAGCTTAGAAGGTGAAACCTTATGATTAAGATTGGATAAGTGTTGCAACAATGCAACCGTCACATTCTTACATATATCCTTTGAATCAGCAGCGATTAACAAGTCGTTCATGTACTGAATGAGAGTAGCACCAGACGACAAGGAAAAAGCATCAAGATGACATTTCAGAGCTTGACTATAAATAGAGGGACTTTCACAATAGCCTTGAGGTGCGCGCTTGAACCGGAATCTTCGGCCTCCAAGAGAGAAGCCAAAAATATCCCTACTTTCTTCGGCGATGGGAATACTAAAGAAAGCATTTTTCAGATCGATAACAGAAAACCAAACCGCTGTAGAGGGTATCATTGTCAACAGCACAGTGATATCTGGGACAACAGGAAACTGTGGTACAACAATTTTGTTTACCTCCCGAAGATCAATTACAAAGCGATAAATAGGAGGCTGAGAAGGATCAGTGCGTTTAAGAACAGGAAGAATAGGGCTATTACATATGTTACCTCTCGTTTCCTCTATCACATCTTTCTGAATCAAGTCATGAATGATTTCCAGAAGCGCTCTTTCACCTTCAGTGGAAATTCTATATTGAGGAACACGTGGCAATTCAGCATTGGGCTTGAGAGTAACAACATAAGGTGGAATTTCAAGACAACCAACATCATTTGGACCCGTGGCCCAAAGCGTTGTAGGAAGTGAGAGCAATTCAGGTGAGAATTGATCTTTAGACAAATACATTGGAGAAGTCAGTTTCTGTCCTAAAGTGAGATATACACCAGAAGGAGAACAAGATATTGTGGCATGCAGTCTTTTAAATAGATCCAAGCCCAATAGATTCTCGCTGCAACCATTCGTTAAGAGAAGCGGAACTTCTAAATCATAAGGGCCAATTGAAAAAGGCAAGGGGCAAGAAACCGGATTACAAACTGGGGTGCCAGAAAATCCTACAGATACATTTGTTAAGCCAGACAAAGCTGCCCCAGGGAGTTTTGAATGAATGATAGAACTTCTCATCGCACCAGTATCTAAAAGAAATGACTCTGAAACACCCATTGTAGTGACATTAACATAAGGTCCATTCTGATCTACTGGAATCGACACAACCCCCTTACTTTGTCCATGGCTGTCCTAGTTAGCATGAATACTTTCATTCCCGTCTCCAACATAACAATCCTCAATGTAATACTGTGTAGACCGAGCGTTTTGCTGATCAAAATAGTTCACAGAATTAGAAGGAGGAAGGGAACGCTGTTCTTGGGTCAACCTCTACCTCTGTTTACTGACTGGAGGCCAGCACGACCTCGCGGAGCAGATAGTGTCCCATTACGCTGCAATAAAACCGGACAACTATTCTTAAAATGACCTTCCTCCCTACAATAGGCACATTGATTAGGACCTAACAAAGGTCGTGGAATATATGGTTCACCCTCTGAAACTGTGGAGGTTGTTGAAACTGGGGCTGAGCATAACGAGGTGGATAAGCCTGTTGCAAGAGAACCTTAGTTTTTAATTCTTTAGTCTTTTTCTCTTGCTTATCTTTTTCTTCTTTATCTCTATTTTCATAATATTGAGCAGTAGCCAATATCTGGGCTGAAGAGGAGACGGCCCATGAACTTTCGGAGTCTTTCAGCTTATGCGACAGCTCAGGGAGCAAATTAAATACGAACTTATCTACAAATAATCGCTGTCCACCCTCCGTAGTCATGTCCTGACCACTGTGATCAATGAATGTCTCCTCGAAACGAGTGAAGAAATCGGAGACACTCTCATCTTTCTTCTGTTTACACGCAGCTAGTTTATCCCAGTTCACTCTCAAGGCAGGCATCATCGTTTTCATTAATGTGATAATCCTACCAGGGAGTTCTGAAATCAAAGCATCAGGCTTCGCACCACCCACTTGGTTTCTATCTGCGGCAATTATAGCATCCCAGTCAGCACCTAATTCCTGTGCGTGATTCTCCTTACGAATCCTTGCCCATAACGCTTGTGGGACTACATTTCCCATCAACATATCAATATCTGCTAAATTCATAATGCAGGCATCAACAGTCTGTGACAATTCTTTATAATAACCTGCAGGGTTCTTACGAGGATCCGGTAGAGACTGTTTAAGAGCCAGAACTTCAGATCTTTTCCAGGGCACATGTACCCATATTCGCTGGAAGTGAGCAGGAATAGCTAGATTAGCACCTGCTGCTGGAACCTCTTCTCTCCATACCGGAGGAACCTCTCTCATTGGATAATCTTTCAGTGTCAACCTAACTGAGGGATCGGAATCAAGAAAAGTCTGTGAAGCAAATAAGGTTCTAAAGGAAGCAAGTGTCTTCATAGCGTCCTCAACCTTAGAACCCACAATGAGTCCTTTATCAAAATTAGCCTGAATATCTAACAGACCCTGAGGAACCGAACCCAAGTCCATATCTTCCCAACCTTTAACAAGAGTATCACACATAGTATCGAAAACATATCTCTGCGTAGGCGCATTCCACTGTGAGAAGGTAGGCATAATGTCGGGTACACTATACCGAGGATCCATCTCAATCCATTTGCGAGCGAGAGAGTCCAACCTTTCTCGTTCTTTGGAAGCTGGGAACTGACTACGAGACTGTCTTCGAGAAAATGCCGGAGACACATTTAATGCCTCAAAGAAAGGAGATAAAAGACCAGAGACCGTTTCTGTGAGTCGTTTACGCATAGACGGAGAATTGGACATAAGGATAGGGGACAAGGTATTAGGTGAACTAACTAAGGAGGAATCAGTAATTACCGGGGGAGCAGAGGACAAAGAAGATGAAGGTAAAGGAGTCGAAGGCAAAGCTGGCAGAGGCGGCAATACTTGAGGGGACAAATGTGGAAGAGCCGGAGCAAACGGAGGCGCAACTGGCGGCTGAGCAGGTTGTAACAACAGGGGTGCATTAGCACCTTGTACATAGGGCGGAGGCAATCTCAGTAGATGAGACATCAAGGGATCTTCCTCTAAATCCTTTCTTTTATCAGAAGGGGAAGCTGGCAACATCGGATAGCATTTATCTATCGCCATACGATGCTGTCTCTCTGAAATTTCCATCGCATTATCAACTTCATCATCTTTAAGTTGCTGAGCAGCCTGTATAATTGTCATACCCTGTGCTTTCCTATCTCGTTTTTCTTGCTTAATTTTTCTCTGTTTGGCTTCCTTACGCCAAAGGCGGAAAGAGTCAAACATTGCCGGCCGGGCTTTTCTTTTAAATAAAATTGTTTCCAAATTATCTAGTATGTCAGGCTCAAAACTACCATTTTCTGGCCATTTTAAAACACCATCATTCTTCGTGTATCGGATCCATGCCTCGTTAAAGGCGATGGGACCAACACCATGTTTAGAATAGAGCTCATAAGTGGGAGTTCCAACCGAAGGAATCGGACAAGAGTCCTCCAGCCGGGAATCCCTATTACAACCAAAACAACAAAGTTTCTCAAACTTAGTCAGACCAGGCATCGTTATTTCACCGGACTCTTCACAAACATCAAGGGGGTTAAATCAATTAACACAGCACAAATGTACTTACCCCTCGGCTTCGGTTATTGTAATACAATACCCGAATCAAAGACCCAAAGAACCTAAGAACCTAAGAACCAAAGAACCAAAGAACCTAAGGACTAAAGAACCAAAGAACCAAATGTGGGAGCGACCCACCAATACTTAACTAAGATGTCTTCTTACACCAACAGAGGCCCGTCTATCGTCTCACTTTACCATACATCACCAAAAAGAGAACCAAGGCAGGGCGGCAGTCAGGGCAGCAGTCATCAGTAGCCGTCAGGAAGGAGTAACCACGCTGCAAAAGACCTTCGGACCACTTTCGACATACAGGGGTCGCTTGACGTGGCTCGCGATTCCTCCAGAATTTTCTTGCGGGGTTCCTCACGACCTTCAGGCAGAACCACTACCTCTGAAACCGCCCTACGTTGGGCGCCAGTTGAAGAACCAGAACCAATTAGGCCTGCCGGCGGAGGGTACGCCTTAATCTCCTGGGTTCTCCTGCTTCAGCTAACAGAGACACGGGGACACTCTGTTGGCGTAAAAGATCAGATTTTATTAGCTGCAGTTGGTACAGTTGTCCAAGAAGTACACACGGTATGTTCTCAGGAGACTGCCACTTCACTCCGTGGCGCACAATCTTTTATAGTACATAGGTGACATATACATTAACGAAGGGCACACCTAATACATAACTGAAAAACCAGTAGGAATAGTCTAAAAGAAAGTCAGAGCAAATAGAAAAAGTCGGAAAACAAAAGTATTGAGTAACTCGAAGAAGCCTCCCCTCCAACTGTGTTTGCCACCCCTCCCACAGGTTAAGGTATTAACATGTCTGTAACTGGCTTGCAGGTGGCGAGATACGTTTATGTGTTTTGGAGGACAGTTGTGAAATGAGAGAATACGAGCGGAGGACAGCGAAGGCCAGAAGATGAGATACAGTCAGAAGAGAATAGTGTGAACCAACAGATAGTTAAAACAGGGATTAGAAAAACCAGACAGGGATTAGTGTACTCGGCCAGTCTCTAACACCAGCTTTGTAAACAGAGGCACAAGGCTATTTTGACACAATATTGCAGGAAAAGCAGAAAAGACTTCGTTCGTCGTGCTGCCTGAGTGAGGGCAACACAAAATGGCGGCGGAGCACAAAATGGCGGCTCAATGCGGTCGTGATCGAAGATCGAATTTCCTCAACCACCACGCCCCCACAGCGGGCGCCGGCACCTGACCCACCAAATGAAGCGTGTCCTGGCGGTGGTCTTCCTGAGATGGATAGGCGGTTACAGGAGAGACAGCAGCAGGAAGGGGGTAGGTACATGTGTGTTTGTTGTGTGTCACCAGCTTTTGGAAGTGCTCATTTGCCTGGATACAGTGCCAGGGTTTATATGTGCAGTGCATATCCTGTTCACCCAAGTCAACCGGTGCTGTTCTTCCTCCCTTCCCCTCCTTGACATGTGTTCCCTGGTCTGTGTGTAATCACTATTGCACATGGTCATCTAGGCTGTAAATTAATCAAGGTGCACACTGCTTTCAGCATCATGGGTGGGGGTGGTCTGTGACATGTGTTGGTACCTTGCCTGTGCCCTGTCCTGTTCACTCATTTGGGGGTCCATAATTGTTGGCACTGTCCTGAGTTTCAACATAGGATTGTGAGGTTTCAAATAAACAGACTTGCAGCATGCATGACCGATGTAGTAGCCTCAGACATGATGTGCATGAGTGGGAGATATGCATAGTGCCGGGACGGTTGCTCCTGTTACAGTCAGATCATTCCAGGACCATGGAGCAGTGTGCCCACTCCAGTCCCCTGAGACACCTTTTCCTAGGAATCATGTGTGGCATCAAACACTGTGCCCATTCACTGTGTGTTCAGCATAGGTTGGCCTCTGTGGCATTGTTCCATGGCCTCATTTGTATTTACGTAAAGTGTGCTACATGTCTCCACTGTCCATGGTGACCCCATTAGGCTTGTGCATCCTCACACTGTGCAGTGTCTGTGTGTCTATGTACAACTATCTGTTGATGGTTTTTTGTCACAAATATGTGTGGTCAGCCTCACGAGGTGATGTGGAGTACATTTAGGAGTTCTTGATGCACATTTTGTTAATCCCAGATTAAGAGGTGTAAGTACTTGCTCTGTCTCAATCACATTGTCTCAGGTAGGGGGGGTTTGTGCAGGCAAGGCCTACATGTCCAAACCTTATGTCTCCTTGCCAGGTCTGACCTGTGTGTGATAATTGTCTGGACAGACACTCAACGTGCATTGACCTAGGCATGTTGTGCAGGGGGTAATGTTTGTCAAAAATTAAAAGACATGTTTCCTGCTCATCCATTTTTGGCACCGGTGTGTGCTCCAGATGCTACGTAGTTTGGTCTGTGTGTGCTGACATCTGTGTGGACATTCTTGGTTTCCATGAGGGTGTCTCCTCAGTGCAGGTGCTCCTTATTCCGACACAATTGCAGGGCCATTAGCTAATGCATTGTCCTGTGTCTGGACATGTGTGCCACTCCACATGACAGGTAGTGGGTCAGATGTGTTGCCAACTGTGTCATCATGGTACTGATGGCCATGTGACAGGTGGCATGATTCAAGTTGTTAGTCAAGATGTCTTGTACCTTGGCACTGACTACACTTGTCAACATGTCCCAATAGTTTATATGCTTGACTTTGATATTTTGTTGTGAAGGACAATAATGTGCCTGCATGACAGATGTCTACTAAGGAAGTGCACAAGAACCCACCTTTACACTTTTAGGGGACACGCTGGCACATTTAACACAAAGGCACAGTTCTGTAATGAAATTGATTAGAGATTATACATATACATGTTCCCACAGTGTGGTTGCATTTGGGTTAGTCCTCGGTTATTGGTGATACCAACTTACGGGTGTCAAGTCATCCAGACCACCGTGGTGCCATGTATATGTACTTCCTGATACCACATTTCTTCTTAACAGTGGCTTATTTGCATTAGGCTGGCAGCTCTTACAATAACTGTGTAAAAGTAGCTTTGTGTGCACCTCCTTGTGTGACTTCTGTTATCCAGGCACATGTGTGTTCTGTTCCAAAAGTGGCACATTCACACATTCCAAACATGTCGATTGTGTAAAGTGTTGTGATTCCCAAGGGATCACAATGTATTTCTTTAGGGTTTACAAAGTACTCACAGGTCTCTGAGTGTGGGGACACCTTCAGCATTGGCGTATGTTATTTGGCCTTTGGTGCACCAATACAGTTTCTTTCACAGAGAACAAGAGGTGGCAAGCCTTCACAGTCTGGCTGTGCTCCACTGTTCACATACACTAGCTTCTCAGTATAATTGGATATTGAGTTATTTTCTGTTGTGTCCTGATGTTCATTTTTTCAGGTGGCATGGTGGGTGAACCAACTGGGGAGTGCATGGCTTACATATGTGCGGAGTATTCTAGATGTTACTCATGATGCATTTCCTGATATGCACTGTGACCTATTTTGTTTGGACTCATGTGTCAGATGTACACAGGTGACTGATTATTTCATGTCTCTTCACCGTGCACACAGCATCATCGGGGGACACCGAGGGAGACACCTGCACGGACCAGGAGGAGGGATCGAGCACTGGTGCCACCACTGCTGGGGAGTCGGCAGAATCAAGTGGCACGGAGGGCGAGGGGAGTCAGGCGGAGGACCTGTCTAGTACCAACACCGACTACGACACTGACGGGTCCGAGGCTGAGCTCCCTGAGGGGGCGGAGACTGCTCCAACAGCTGGCAGCAGCACTACAACTGTCACCGCCCCCTCCATTCCCATCACCGCCCTCCCTCTTGCTCGGGTCCCTTCTGTCCGTGTAGGGCAACAACGTGTCTCCTTCGTGCCAGGCACCCCCCTTGGGGGGACACCCCCTGCCCCTGTCTCCCCTGCTGCCCTCACTGCCGAGTCTGTGGACATTCAGCGGCAGTTGCAGGTTGGGCAGACATCGATCCTGACTGTCCTCCATGGCCACACCAGACTGCTGACCCAGATGGTGTCGTACATGGAGGGCATGTCATCAGCGATGTCTGACCGAAGGATGTTGCTGGGGTCCATGGACTCGTCACTGAAGGCAGCAGTGAGTCTCCTGCAGCGCTTCATCCCCCCCTACCCCTGCACCATCCACACTTCCCACTCCCATGCCTGTCCCAAGCACACACAGACATTTCCAGCCACGCACCCCACCAGACACAGGCAGCACACCAACAGGGAAGGGCAAGCGCACACCTCCTGTCACCCACACTCAGGGGGAAGAAGGCACACCCACTGGGTCTAGGGCACACAGGCAGACACGCAGCCACAGTCCAAGTCCACATGCCTCACTCCCCAGTCCCTCCAATGTCACTCCCCTCGGCTCCCCTGCCCCACAGTCTGAGAAGGAGACATACTTGGCCGTGCTGGGCCTCAGCCCCACTGGTTCACCATCACGCAAACGGGCAAGGCACTTCACGGGTAGGGGAGTTGAGTCCCCCCCCTGTCCACCACCTCCCCCAGTAGCGCTGCAACCCATCCCTCTGACCCCCCCCCCTCCTTGGGGCCTGTGGTTCCTTCGGATGCAGGGGAGACGCTGGCCGAGCTTGCGGACGTGTGCAGCGCCATGCTAACCGCCACCTTTGGCGCTGACCCACCCCCTGTGGTGGAGTCGGACGTCCCTGCACCCACAACACCTACCCTTCCCCCTCCTGTCCCTGCGGTGCCTGGTCCTTTCCCACATGATGCCCCCCCCCAGTCGCTGAACCAGAGGTTTAGTATATGCAGGCAAGCTCGGGGAGACGCGTGGACATGTGTCCCCCCCCAGGACTTCGCATCTGGACTGGCCTATGGCCTTTGTAAATATTGTCCTTTTATACCTTTTAATTTAATGCTGAATAAAGTATTTTGTTTTTCCTTTGACCACGATTGGTTTTCAGGTATTGATGTTGGTGCTGATACTCCATGAGTTGGGGTGGTGATCATGTGTTAGGTGTCTGGGAAATGTTGTAGTCTGCTGCTCATGGGGTGGACCCTGGTATCTGCGTGCCATCACAAGGTCTCTCAAAAGAATCTTTGGTCGTGTATGCTCTTTGTGTTTGGAGACATTGTCCCAAGGAGTGTTCCTTCCTCTGTGGCACCTGACATCTTCCCTGCAGGGAGTTGCACAATTGTTGTGCTGACCTGTGTCTACATTTCCTTTGTGGGTGACGGATCCCTTCAACTATGGCCATGCCTGCTTACCAATGTCTCCGGATGCATCGTCTATGCCATCCTTGGTAGTCACTGTACTTGTGTATAGAGTATGTTGCCATGCCTTCATGTAGAAATTGTCCCTTTTATGCACTATGCATGTGTGTACTCCCAGCCTGGCACACATATGGTACTTGTTCAGCAGGGTATTTGTTCACCTGACTCACAATTGTGGGCATTGTATCTGTGGGAAGTCCTCCCTATTCCTTCCATGGGAGACAACAACTTGGTGGCTGTCCCAGCACCTGTACATTCCTATCAGTCCTGGAATGTGCGTGACAGTGTGTGTTCCCTTTGGCTCTCTTAGTTTAGTAGGCTTTAACATAACTATACAGTCTAGTGACATGATCTCAGTGTGTGTATTGTGCTGCATACACCAGGGGTGGGTATGCATGTGTCATTTGTCCTCACACCCACATGTGGTATGTCATGCAGTGGGGGAAAGACTTCCATCCTCATGGGAGTGGGACACTGCTGTCAGTGATGTGTTGTTATGGCACTCTAAACATAGTCGCACATTGGGGATGCGTTCATACACCCATGGAGTTGTGGTCATCTGAGGATGATGTACACACCCCCATGTCTCTGTCCACTGCTGGGAGTCCTCTGCACCCACTCCTCATATGTCTGGACACTGCTGAGAGTGATATGCACCCACCCCTCATATGTCTGGGCACTGCTGGGAGTGATATGCACCCACCCCGCATATGTCTGTCCACTGCTGGGAATACTCTGCACTCACCCCTCATATGTCTGGGCACTGCTGGGAGTGATATGCACCCACCCCTCATATGTCTGGGCACTGCTGGGAGTGATATGCACCCACCCCTCATATGTCTGGGCACTGGTGGGAGTGATATGCACCCACCCCTCATATGTCTGGGCACTGCTGGGAGTCCTCTGCACCCACCCCTCATATGTCTGGGCACTGCTGGGAGTCCTCTGCACCCACCCCTCATATGTCTCGGCACTGCTGGTAGTCCTCTGCACCCACCCCTCATATGTCTGGGCACTGCTGGGAGTGATATGCACCCACTCCTCATATGTCTGGGCACTGCTGGTAGTCCTCTGCACCCACCCCTCATATGTCTGGGCACTGCTGGGAGTGATATGCACCCACTCCTCATATGTCTGGGCACTGCTGGTAGTCCTCTGCACCCACCCCTCATACGTCTCTGTCCACTGCTGGTAGTGATATGCACCCACTCCTCATATGTCTGGACACTAATGGGAGTGATATGCACCCACCCCTCATATGTCTGTCCACTGCTGGGAATACTCTGCACCCACCCCTCATATGTCTCTGTCCACTGCTGATAGTGATATGCACCCACCCCTCATATGTCAGGACACTGCTGGTAGTCCTCTGCACCCACCCCTCATTTGTCTGGGCACTGCTGGTAGTCTTCTGCACCCACCCCTCATATGTCTGGGCACTGCTGGGAGTGATATGCACCCACAGCTCATATGTCTGGGCACTGCTGGGAGCCCTGCAGCCACCCACCCCCTTGGTGCAGTACACTGCTGTCCTGGCTATACACCCCCCCCCAAATTTACTGCTAATATGCTGCACCAGGCCGTAGTCCGACATTTGTGGCATGTGTACGCCTTGTATCCATAATGTACTGGTGCCGTAGGGGTATGGGTGAGACGGACCGTACCCCTGCATTCATAGGGTGTGTACGGTCCGTACCACGGTGCCCCTACATCACCACAACAATGGTGGTATGGACCGTACCCACGCTCTGGGGGGCGTGGGTATGGTCCGTACCACGCGTACCCCTACCTCACCACTACCATGGTGGTACAGACCGTACCCACGCTCTGGAGGGCATGGGTACGGTCTGTACCACGCGTACCCCTACGTCACCACTCCAATGGTGGTACGGCCCATACCCACGCCCCCCAGAGCGTGGGTATGGTCCGTACCACCATTGTAGTGGTGGGGGTACGCGTGGTACGGGCCGTACCCATGCCCCCCAGAGCGTGTATACGGTGTATACCACCATTGTAGTGGTGAGGTAGGGGTACGCGTATTACAGCCCGTACCCATGCCCTCAGAGCGTGGGTACGATCCGTACCACGCGTACCCCTACGTCACCACTACAATGGTGGTACGGACCATACCCATGCTCTGGGGGGCGTGGGTATGGGCCGTACCACCATTGGAGTGGTGACGTGTATGCGTCCACGTCAATTTCTGTTGTGGCGGTACGTGGGATTGGTGGACATGCCCCCCGAAGTGACCAGACCTTGGAGGTAATTTATGTGCAGGATATATATGTTTTACATTGGGTGGGGGTTATGTTTCTGGCCCCTCACCCCCCCCCCTTTTCCCCTGGGTGTTGTTCTGACCTTCTGCGGCGTCTGCGTCGGTTTCTGTGCACCAGGTCGTAGGCTAGGAGGGCCGGGATGACACGTAGGATGGGGTCCATGGCTGTCCGTCGCGTACCGGTGCTCCTTCTTCGCGTCGTCCTCAATTTCCCGGGAGTTTTTGGCTGCCGTAAAAAATGAGCGTTGCGGAGTGACGTGGGCACGGAACGTACTTGCTGGTCCGTAAAACGCTGCCTGACTCCGTCCGGACGTCACGTACGCGATGTCCCGGATCGGAATTGTGGGTATTTTTTAGCCGGTCGGTGTTTTGTACGACTCGTACGGAAATGGTATTTCTGTACGAATCGTACTTGCGGGTTTGTAAGGTGGTTTTCCCGGGTACGAGTCGGACGGAGAATACGCTCCGTACGACCATTCGTACCCGGGTTTTACAGGATCGGAATCGGCACCTTGATTGGGGACATTTCAAACTAACTCATCTCTATAACAAAAACGCACTGACATTAAAGCCAAACACAATGTATCACAATGGTAAAGTATACAACAAGATAGTATTGGAGACTCTTGAGAAAGACAAGGCAAGCAACAGAAGTCAATTAATAATTGCTTTTACAAGACAATCAGACAAAGAGCCAGTGTATCCCACTACAAGTGTCTTAAGCTATAAAGGACATGTATTAGGACAGACGGGATAGTGTCACATACGTGACATGGTAAACTTCCGCCAAGCTCTATATCAGGCCCAAAATAATTAATTAGCTATGCAGCACTAGAACATTTTATTAAAAAAACACATTTTATCATAAATCTGCCAAGAAAAAATAATGGTTGAATTTTCATGTGAACTGAATCGGAAACAGATATTACAGCTGACAGCTGACAGTGGGCTAACCAGAGGAAAAAGTTGTTTAGCCCCCAGTGTAGTAACTGGAATAATATGGTCAAAGGACCAAATATTATCCATCTAATGACTGGTCATAAAACCAAGTTCAGGACTTTAGCACATGTGAACCTGAAGTGTATGAGTGTGTGTTTGTATACACCCAAACGCACACACACACACACATACCTACACAAATATATTTCCTACTGGTGGTCGCCAGCAGGTAGTTATAGTTAGGACTTAGTTTCCACAGGAAAAGCTTTTTTTTCACTAATAACTTTGCCATAGTTTGACGAGTCTTCACAAACTTTTCAAAACTCGCTTGCCACTCACTTCAGCCGTTGTTTGAAAAGTTTTGAGATGATTCATCAAGTGGGGGCCAGGTTAAAGGGGGTTCCCAAAATGCATTTTTCCCATGCAATTTCTCATAAGAATTTTAGACACGACTATAGTCCAAACCACTAATCAGAACTACACCAAATTTGGCAGAAAGGTAGATCTTGGTCCAGAAAAAGTACTTTTAATAATTTGATGCAAATCTGTTCAGTAGTTTTGAAGTTATTAAAGAAAAATATATTTTTGTATTTCTAGAGACACAGATCCACGCGCGGATCCATGTGCCAACAGCAATACCATGATTGCCTGCCATCACTTCAACCAGGAAGCCATGGCAGCCATCTTGGGACTCAGTCTCGGAATCCCAGGACAAAAGGCAAAGAAAAAACCACAAGGGAGCAGGATAGAGATACCCAGACACCCTAGGCCTAGTGGTGAGGTCTCACAGGAGACAGCACTTGTTTATTTTTTTATTTTTATTTTGCCTCAGGTCCTTCATGAATTCATGACAAAATAAAAATACAATTGTTGGCTCCAGACAGGGTCTCTGAAAAATGTGCCAGTCCCCGGGATGGGGTCACAGAGCCTAAGCAGTCCAGGGAGGGGGCATCCTTTTGGTGGTTGACCATAGGGCCTGGCCAGGCAGGCCTTGTGGGCAACCCCCGCTGCACATGGCCTGAGGCCATGTGCAGCTTGAAGTTGGCTGCATGCGGGTGGTTGGCTGCAAGGCCTGGCCACAGGCGAGGCCTTCATCCCTTGCAGCTGCAGTTCAATTAAAATATGATAATTACATTTTACTTTCTGTTAAAAAAAACTAGAAATCCACTGAAAAAAACAAAGGTTACAGGGACGTTTTAGTTGGAAAACACAATTAAAAAACGTCAGAAATTCACTAAAAAACCAAGGATCCTAGGTACATTATAGATATGGTTAGGTTTAGATTTTACACACATAAAGTCCTTGAGCTAGCACCCCCCTTGCTGCCTCGTCAGCAGGTCTCCCATTTTCCCGCCTTGCTCCACTGTGTTTTTGTCTGCCTCTTATTCACCCTGGTTTGCTTTTTTGCGTTGTTTATCATTGCTTTATTGCTGTTTGCCGTGTTGGTTAGTCTGAATTGTTTTCATTATTGTGTCTTGATTGTTTTGCCTTGCTAATGATTATTTTGCTCTGTTGGTGTCTGCATTGCTATTTTCTGCCTTGGTGTAATAGTTATTGTATCTGTTTGTGTCAATAAATTGTTTTTTCCCTTGTTTCTTCTGCTTTTTCTGCCAGCGTCGCTCCTTTCACACCCGTTTTCGTCACCTGCATCCCACCTCCCGCTTGCCCTGCCCACCGCTCTTTGCCAGCCTGTTTTTAACACCCACTTCCTGCCTTCCACTTGCCTCACCCACCTACTTAATGGAGGACGCAGTGCAATCATGCAGCAGGCCTATCACCCGTGTGCCAAAGGTAAGCCCACCTGCACCCACCACACCTGGACTGCTCTCAGTGCTAAGAAACCTAGCTCTCACGCTCCATGCAGATACACCGCCACTGAGCTCTGATCCCTGGACCTCAGAATCCACAGCAGCAACTTCTGGTGCACCTCTCCACGATCAACAGTAGGACCTTTTGCCTGCCAGCACAAACTCTCCTCCTGCAACACTAAAGCACTTGCATGCATGACAACCACCACCAACCTGACCACGACTGCGTCAGAACAACTCTACTGTCTCCCTCAATGCCCGATCACTCTTCAAGCATGCCACCGAGGTCTGAGACTCCATCATCTCAATCACCCCGAGATCATCTTCCTCACTGAGACCTGGCAGTGACCTAAAACACTACATTTCGCTTGGAGACCTCAATTTTCATCTCATCAACCTTAATGACACAAACCCAGCAAACCTCCTCGAAAAGATGAACAACATCAGCTTCTCCCAACTAGTCACCAACCCCACATACAAAGCACAGCGCACGCTCAACCCCATCTTCACAGTCAGCGATAGAATTAAGTACATCCATGTCACTGAGCTCACCTAGACAGACCATGCCATTGTCCACTTCACCACTATAGGGTCCCCCAGCATCACCACCAAGCCGCCCAGCAGCTCACACTGCAGCTGGAACAAAGTATCAGAGAGCCAGTGGACCAACGCCCTCAACACATCCCACCCTGACACCGCAACCAACCTAGAACAGGCTGTCAAGAACTTCCCCGTCTGGATCACCGATTGCACCAATAGAGTCGCCCCGTCAAACCCACCAAACTCAAGAGATCCACCAAACAGGCCAGTTGGTACATCACAGAACTGAGAATCACAAAATGTAACTGTAAGTGACTAGAAAGGAAATAGCTCACCAACAAGTACTACCTTCAAGACATCCCTTAACCAATGTCACCAACTTCTGAAAGAGACAAAAAAGAAAGTCCCTAGCCAACCACACCAAAGCCAGTTCCAACTACAGCAAAGAACTCTTCAACATCGTCAGAGAGTTCTCCAACCCCTCAACCACCGAAAACATCATCACCCCTTCCCAAGAATTCTGTGACATCCTGGAGGACTTCTTCCATGACAACATCTCCAAAAACTTTGAACCCCAACCCACCACCTAGCCATCCTCAGGCTCCTCGCTCCCACAGATGCAAACCCAAACCACCGACTCACAGCCTGGGACCATCTCACCATACAGAACACCACAGCCATAATGCACTACATCCACTCGGGTGAACCTACAGACCTCATTCCCCACCACATTTTCAACCTCGGGAGCAAGATGGTCAGCAACAAGTTCACTGTCATTTTCAATGCATACATCACCACTGCCACTTTCCCTGAAGAATGAAAATATGCAGAAGTCAAACCCCTTCTCAAAAAAGTATCCGCTGATCCCAGCAAACTCAAGAACACTGTCCCATCTTTCTGCTCCCTTTTCCCACCAAAGTCTTCAAAAAGGCCATCAACCAGCAACTCATGAAACACCTGTAGGAAAACAATCTTCTGGACAAATTTCAATATGCATTCTGCACAAACCATAGCACCAAAACCGCCCAGATCACTGCCACCGATGACATCAGAACCCTCCTCAACCAGGGAGAAACGGCAGCCCTGATCCTCCTCAACATTTCAGAATTATTCAACGCCATATCCCACCACACCCTTATCAAGAGGCTCCATCACATTGGAATCCAAGAAGAAGCCCCCAAATAGATCACCTCATTGCTCATTGGAAGAACCGAGAGAATCCACCTACCACCACTCACCTCTGAACCCAAGAACATCATCTGTGTCATGCAGTCACCTGGTGCCAGTCACAAAGACTGCACTGGGGCCGATGCTGGACCTCCTATCCCTCCCGAGGACAATGCTAGTCAAGGAACCAAAACCTTAGATCTCACACTATCCCCTCGGAGGTTGGAATAAAATAATAAAAGAGAGACTTGCTGTACTGGATCTGCTCATCGGCTGTGCAACACTGCCCAACAGGATTGGTCACTTCTGGGACCTTCTACATTTGTGAGGTAGATGTGCACTGGACCAGAACCTCTGGCTTTGCGATGACCCAATGTACTGCAAAGAGGAGCCAGTTACCATCAGTACACTAACATGTCTCTACATACAATGAACATGCATTAACTTCAGTGGCATAAACTTACAGGTTTCATCAGCACATTGGCATGAGAGCAGAATACCCAAAATCTCAGATTGGAGTGTGGCACTCCTAAGAATAAACTTGAAATACATATTGGAGTTATTGGCACTCCCAGGGATAAACTCGGAACATAGGTTGGAGTTACTTGCACTCTTAATGATAAACTTGGAGCAAATGTTGGAGATACTTGCACCCCTAATCATACAATTGGAACACAAGGTGGGGTTCAAGGTTGATGCATATATCAAAGACTCTGAAGTCCTTTCTCATGGCACTATTGTTCATCAGAGAAACACAGAACAAAAGTCTTTAGTAATTGTGCTGTGACAATACTTGAATCAAGGTTGTAGGAAGGGTCCAGAGTATGAACACACAAGATGAGCTAGAGTAAATCCCAGAGAGGAAATGGAGTAAAAGTCTATACTCTTTGATGACGGGGATACTCAGTCCTGTTTACTACTATAGGAGGTTAAGTGCACACTTATCTGATATCAGGTACTTTAACTAGTTCTTGACTGAAGTTTGAAGAAGACCTCACGGCTTTGACTCAGGGAGTCACAGGGTGTTCAGAGTAGCTATGCAGGAGTGAGCGGGAAGCGGGGAGGAAAACATCAAGGGAGCTGCTGCCACATGAACATTCAGTTCGGATGGACTTGGAGGAGACTGGAGCGCTTCTTAATCCCAGCAGGATTCTTCACGTGAGTGGGGAGGATGAAGCTTGTTCCGCAGGGAGCAAGGCCAAACCATAATTCGGGTTTGGGTGGGGTTTATTTACCCTCTCCAAGGATCAATGGATGTACCTAAATCACGTGTGGGACATGGAGCACATGGCCATCTGGAAGGTTCTCGAACCTTTGAGAAAAAAATAGTCATAACACTTTCTTTGACCTTACAGAATGAGCAGGTGCAACTTGTTGATCGGGCCCATATAACAGGACACAAATCTATTGTTTATCCTCGCACATGCATTATGGAAAACAAAACCAAAGCCCCAGTAACAGCGAAACCAAGGCTTGCCATTAGCTAATTCTGGGGGAAGCTTGGAGGGATTCAATTAACCCGTTCCGTGCTCATGACGGCACCACTCCGTCATGAGCCACGGGTGCCGTGTGCTCATGACGGAGTGGTTCCGTCATGCTGCGGCCGTTGGCGGCCGCTCCGCCCACGCAGCGCTAATTCCCCGCCTGTGCGGGCGATTAGCGCCGTGGGCGGAGTCATGACGGAACCACTCCGTCATGAGCACAGCTCAACCGTGACTCATGACGGAGTGGTTCCGTCATGAACACGGCGCCACCGTAGTGCCCCCAAACCCCCCCCAGCGCTGCGGCGGAATTCCTGCCGCAGCCAAGGGGTTAAATACCACACCAAGGCCCTAGTAACAGCAGGGCAGTTAAAACCTTTGTTTTTCTTCAGGACATATACGGCCCGGGGATCACCACCTCCCCAGGACACAAAACATATTTAAAAGTGGGAGGGGGGCTGCATGGCCCCCCTACCGGGCCATACACAGCCCCAGGGACCACCACCTCCCTGGGGCCAGCCTGTGCAGAACAAAGGAGAGGGACCATGCGGATCCACTCCTGGAGTCACATGTGACAGATCCCGCTAAGCAAAAGCAGACACTCCGCTCCCAGCAGGCAGGAGCTGTCAAAGTGCTCAGGCTTGCTGGAAGCAGAGTTTTCCTCTCTTTCCCTTCCACAGACATGTGAGCAGAGAAAGAGATGAAAGTATTGCTCCCATATGCAGGGAGCTGCATTTCCAGCAGCTTCCTGCATGTGAGAGCAATGCTGTCTCCTGCAGGAGACAGGGTGCTGGCTGGACAACGGGGGCCTTGAGGCTCCTCTCGTGGTCCCTATCATGCACACTAGGTGTCCTGGGTGGGCCCAGGCTACCCAGGGAGACATGGCTGGGCACCGGGGGATGGGGTCCCTGGGGCCGAAATATGCCTGGGGAGAGGGGCCACTAGTACCTCTCCCCCATTGAATTTCAGCCAGGGGATAGGTCCAGGGGGCTAAAATCAGCCCAGGAAGGGGGGCCATCTATAAAATTTTGGCCGGGCCCCAGGACCATTTTGACCCTGATGCTTATTCCACAGAAATTAAACCTCAACAGAAAGTACTTACAAATATAAACATAGCAGTAGGCCGAGATAAAGCTCCACTTCTGTAAAGGACTGTAAAGTTACGTGAGCTTACTATAACTTAGGCCCTTGCAATGCACTGTTTATGACCTCACATATTACATCACTCATGACATGGTCAATGACATACCATTGCACAGCTCTTGTGATGGTGCGATTCTTTGTGTGGCACAATCTGGGAATTGTAATGTTTTTACTAAAAACACCACACTTTTGGCCATATTTGATGCATTCACTATCTAATCTGCAAAATATTCTGACTTTACCTTTTTTAGCAGAGCTTTATAATCTCTTATTGCCCATTTTTAGGGCTGCGCAGTAAACTCAGCTCCTTGAAGTAGACATTGCTATAAGAAGTTGAACTGTGATAAATGACAGTTTATTCCTTTCTTCTTTCTGAGTGAATCAATGCGTGGCAATAGTCTTGTGAACTAGGAGGCTTGTCCCAGTATCATTTCATTTTCACTGAAAATATTCAGAGAATAGATCTCACAGAATCTGTGGAAGAAAAGGTATTATAACAAAGCATAAGAACATCATGTGAATGTGAACTTTCATTCTCTTCTAGGAAAGGGTATAATTGTTGATATTAATGTAAAGTAAGAGTTGTGTAATTAGATCATTTTAGTTTTCAGGTCAACACATTCTCAATCAGCATTGCATCCTATTCCAGGTATTCCTACCAGCAGTATCCTCCCTAACATCCTTTCACCTCATCTAGCCACATTAAAAATCTAGTTCCTAAGATTGATTGAGTTGGTGCTGCCAGAAGTTGGGAATCTGGGATAGTACTTAGGAATGTAACCTGACAGACTGTTATTTGGTTTTAGCATCTGGCAATGTCAATAGCCACCCTCCCAAATAGTGTCCCTACCACTGGTAGCGGGATGGGAGGTGCCACTGCCAGAGGCTCAACCTTCTCAGACATATGAGATCAGTATAAGTGGCTTACTAACCTTTGTCAGGTTTTCATATTCCCAGGTATTTGGCTAAAGGGATACCATGGCCCGGGTCTAGTGTGATCCGTTGCCCGAGGTACTCTTTACATTTATAACTTTGCTTCCACTCTGCCAAGGTTGTTATGGAGTAGGAACCTCCATATCACCACTGGCGGAGAGGAAACTAGTAATATGCTTGGTGGGATCGC
This sequence comes from Triturus cristatus, assembly GCF_964204655.1. Classification (NCBI taxonomy): domain Eukaryota; kingdom Metazoa; phylum Chordata; class Amphibia; order Caudata; family Salamandridae; genus Triturus; species Triturus cristatus. Next base: position 508,674,615 of record NC_140579.1, on the reverse strand, counting down.
GGCAGTCCCGCCGAGCATATTGCGGCCTTTGACTGTTGTGCCAGCTCCAGGGAATGTCGGTTCCCTGTCGGCTGCAGTGGTCCCAGGGCAGTTCGACCAGCCAATTCATAATGAGGCGATGGGACCGCCGGTGAGGCAGTGGGTGGACTGCCACCGCCGTGTCACCTCGAGTCTGGTGGACTTTGGACCGCTAGACTCATAATCAGGCCCTAAGAGTGCTGTCATTTTCAGCGTCCCCTGCAATCTCTAACAATCTTTCTGTTGGACTTGGCCCTTCTGGCAGGTTCACCCCTGAACTTTTTGCTTTTTATTGGTGAGTTGGTGTGGTGATTTTCTTGGTTTCTGCGCACTTTCCCTGTGTCCCAGGGTAAAGTGCGTGCGTGCTCTGAGTGCATGTGGTGAGATAGGCCTGCCCTCCCATAGGAATGCATGGGGAATGTATGTGTCCCTAGTAGTTCCTGATGCATGGGGTGTGCAGGCCCGAGTTTGGTATGTGCGGACTCGTGGGAGGGAATGCTGCGCGATGATGTGTGCGGCGTGCATGTACCTAGTGTGGAAGTGCCACTTCTAGAAGTGGGCACTTCTGTGTGCAGTGTGTCTGTCGCGTGATTGGCTGGTCGTGTCATGTGACGGGCTAGGGATTCCCCAGAGTCAGGATGAGTCACCCAGTGGTGAATGGGGAGATCAACAGCTAGATGGGTGGGAGGAGTACACCTGGGTCCTGAATAGGACAGGGTTTTCCACACACAATGCTGGCCCCGCCCCCTGCGGTGCGACTGACGACCCTAGCCCTGCCAATGAATAGAGTGAGGGGCTGAGCACATCAAGGGTGCTCCCCAACCAGCTGCGACTGGTTTTCCCCCTCACCCTGAACCCAGACAAAGGGATTTGGTGTATAAAAAGGGGCTGTGTCCCCTTACAAAATGTTCTTGTTCTGCACTTGAATCTACCAGGGGCGTGCTGCTGCTGGGGCCCAGGGGAAGGTTTGCCTCCCTGGGCCCTGCCCAGCCCCTGGATGCCTGATGGACCTTGTGGAACCGTTGATTGCTGTTTCCTGGCTCTGTCCAAGACCTGGCTGCTTCTAGCGCCCTGGGAGCGCTATATTGCTTTATTTTGCCCCGTAGGAGCGATGGAGCTCCGCAGCAAGGCGCTGCCGTCCGTGTGGAGGGAATCCCCTTCGTAAGGATACCCCCGAAATGCTGCCGGAGCGGGTGCCCATCCCGCTTCATCATTATTTACTTTGCGGGTGCCACCCCGAGGTTCTATTGCTGGGAACCAAAATCGCCGCCGCGGCCCGAGCCGCATTTAAAAATCACCGCTGAGTCCGCGGCCCGCCTGGTTGTGGGCGGGGCCGCTGGACAGAAGCGGAAGCGGAAGTGCGGCCATTTCTCCAGCAACCCGAGGTCCCGGAGCCTCGCAGGCTCCATTGAGAAGTCCCGGGTCCCCTCCTGGGACCCGGGTAAAGTGCGGGAGCAGCGCGAGGCTCCCATGACGAGAGAGAGCCCCGCCCGCCGCCTGTCGTGCCCGCAGAAGTCCCGGTGAAGAAGCTCCGGTGAGTAGGGGCTGGTCCGGGGGTCTGAGCGGTCCCGCCAGGAGAGCGGGCCGCTCCACCGATGCTGCCTAATTGTGTGTCAGGGCCCAGAGGGGCCCCGGCTTCTATTCTTTGAGGGGCATGTCGTGGCACAGGTTGAGAGTGCCAGTGAAGGCACAGCGTTTTCAAAGCCAGATGGCTCCCACGCCCCCAGACGTCGCCTTTGAGCCCGAGCGTGGCTCCAGCGGGGGCAAGGTTATTTCAGAGCCCGGAGTGGCTCCCACCTGGGTGCAAGTTGGTTCCAGAGCCTGCGGGGCTCCAACGCTTGGGCACGATTGTTTCTCGAGCCTACCTGGCTCCCACAAGCCTAATTGTTTCTTGAGCCCACGAGGCTCCAACGGAGGGCGCCTGTATGTCGATTTAGAGCCCCAGACGGCTCCAACGCTGGGGCATAATGATTTCAGGAGCCAGTGTGCTCCAGGGGGACATGTCGTTTTAGAGCCTAGGTGGCTCCAACGTTTGGACAGTATTCCAAGAGCCTAGAGGGCTCCAAGGATTGGCGCAGTTTGTTTTCAGGGGCCAGTGAGAGCCCATGCCTCCTATTTGCCTCCCCCAGCTGCGCAGCACTTAGTGCCAGCTGCAGCGTTTAGGCCCTGTGCTTGTCCCCAGCTGCCCAGCAAGTAGTGGGCAGCTGCTACGTTTAGGTTCTGGCGCAACCTGGACTCTAATATGCTTTTGGGTGCTAGGAAATGTACGGTGTATAGTATGTTTTGCGCACCCTGTGTTGTGTACCTCTAAATGTGGTTAGTTCTGCCTAGGAGGTTGTTTTACCTTGTTTAGGTTGATGGTAGGGAGAATGTACTTCCCTGTGTTATGTACGCCCCTAGTGTAAGTATACTTAGGTGGCTAGGTCTAAGGCGTTAGACTTGCGAGAATTGCATAATGTGATTTATGCCCCTGTGATAGATACAGGATAGGTTTTATACCTGATGCTAGTGTGATGACGCTGAGGTCATTATTGCGCCAGTAGATACTGGTTATGTTCTACATGTACACTTGGTAATTTGTGTTATGTTCTACGAGTGCTAATTCCGGACAGTGGTCCAGGTGGCCCTGTCCCCTGTATATATAATCCCTTGTAAATTCTGCCCGTGCCTGTTGGCACATTGTAGAGTGTGTGTTTTTATCTAATGTGTTGTGTATAATACAAAGGCTATTGTTATAGAATACCTTGTGTGGAGTTTCCTTTGTGGTGGGCCTTGGGTGTTGTTGCTGGGTGCGCGCGCAAACGCTTTACACATCGCCTCAGGGATAAGCCTGACTGCTCGTGCCAAGCTACCAAGGGGGTGAGCAGGGGTTATCTTTGGCGTGTAACTTCCTTGCCCTGACTAGAGTGGTGGTTTCTGCCTGACTTTGGCGCAAGCCTTAGCCAACCAGAAATCGCCATTTCTAACACTTTCTTTTATTGATTGTATATCTATGGGTTCCAACGTTCAACCTTGTGCTAATAGAAGAATGAGGGCTCAGTAAGAGGATTTATTTGTGTAATTTATGTAATGTTTATGCTAGTCACAGGCTCTGGTGAAGCCCTTTATCTGATACTAAAGCGTCTTCAATCAGTGTTTTATGAATGTGATGTCCTAAAGGATCAGAATCAAGCTGAAACATCACACAAGAACCTAAGCTAGTGGCAGCAAATAACAACCTGCTAAAAGACCTAGTGAAACAAGATCCTGCATAGAGGTGCACCCTGAAAGAATGTCATACACTTTTTTAAATTATACATGGTACACAATTCTCTCAACGTGTAACAGTGGCCTACTGGCATCCCCAGAAGCCGCATTTGCACTAACTGGTTTGTCCATTGAAACTTTAGCTGAAGATTCCGTTCTTAAATCAAAAAAATATTTTCCCCAAAATATAATCAGCTTTATCTCTTTACTAATTAACGCTGGGGATGAAAGGATCAGCAGGACAGATGGAACATGAAGGTTAGATTCCTGACCGTTAGCACAAAACAAAGAACCCATTCCCTCTATCAAAGTATTTATGTTTTTTACAAAGTATTATCTCCTTTGCTTTTATCTTTTTTGGTTTTCCATTATCCAAATGAAGGGTTTTTGCGGGCTCCCGTTTTACACTTTTCTTCACACTAAAACACTTTCCAAACAAAAGCAAATAAATAAATGTAGTTACCACAGAATCAGCCTAAAGGGGTAGCTCAGCACAGCCTCTTCTGGCCTCGGGTGGCCCATCATCAGCGTTAGCACTGCCACTAGCAGGAATTAGGTGCAGAAAGTGTAGTTTAGTAAAAATCACCTTAAATGTTTGGTACTGCAGTCCCAAGCTTCCTGACATTTTGTAGATAACTGCCAAGTTCCAAAAGACAGTCAATGGAGATAAGAAGAGAGAGGTGGGGGAGGCAAATACATGACTTTTGTGAAGGTGGCAGACTAATGCGAGGCAGAAGGTGTCACAAACTGTGACAGCCTTCTAACAAATTTAAAGCCTTAACCCCACACCTGACCCGAATCAGAGATGGCAGGTAGTCCAGTGCAACACACTAGAGGATGTTTAGTCTTAGTGGCACCGACCTTCCTGACATCCTGCAGTGGATGTAAGAGAAAGGAGACACAAATTGGGTTCCTATATCTGCTATATTCACCTCAGGAAAACCATGCAGTCTGAATACCTCTTTAAGGAACCTCAGCTAGTTCAAATGCAAAGGTCAGCTTTGATGAAGAAATGCATTAAGCCACTATGGTAACATAATCCTCTATAACCAAAAATGTAGTGAGTCCATGCCACTTAGGGACATGGATATTCTTGATCAAGGTAGTTTCAGGGTGTGTAATGGCTTAAGTAACCCAGCTGGTTTAGTATGTTGAGATGTTGTTTGTGTAGGAGAGTAGGATCTGCTTCACATGGGTACCCCCACCTTTTGCTGGTGTTTCACTGGTTTTCGACCTTAGTCTGGCTGTGGCCCTGCTTATCAGGACCCTAACCTAGCTGCTTCCTCTCTAAAATGGTTTCCATGTACGTTAGGTACATCTCTAATTGGATTCTGGAGTGCCTTATAAGTCCCTAGTATATGGTATACTATGTACCCAGGGCATAGGTACCTCAGAGGGGCTGAAGCATGTATTATGCCACCCCTGGGAAGCCCTCCAAAATGACACCACAGGTCTGCAACTGCAGCCTGGGTAAGGTGGTGCATGCACCCCTTACTGTGGTAGAGGCTACCTATATCACTACCATTGCACACTCATATAAAACCTATAAGTCACTCCTATGGCAGGCCTTAACAATCCTGAAGGCAGAGTGCTTGGTTTTTATGTGAGAGGGTGCCCCTGCATGAGCAGAGCCCCTCTGCAGCGTTCGGAGTACCTCCTCTGATGCTGTTTGTGGTGCAGCCTGACCATATACTCTTAAGTGCATTATAACCTTGCGGTAAATGCTAACTTTGGACTGGCTGCACAGAAACATGTCGTGTTTGGGGTCAAACACTTTGGAATACTACCCCCACCCCCGCCAGTTCTGGTGGTGGGGGTAGCATTCCACCCTTCTAGAGGGAGAGACATGTACCCACTGGTCTAACCGTTAAAGACTTTCTAGAGCCCTGGCATCACAAAATGGATGCCACTGCCACAGACACGGGTCTGGCCTCCTGCTGCTGACCGAAACTCCGGCAGGAGAGGCCTGGACAATAGGTTTCCTGTCACAGGGCGGTGTAACCCCCTCCCCAGACAGGCAGATGTGTATTGGGGCTGGGCGGGATCACTCTCTGGTGCTTTGAAGTCCTGCACTGGGGGCACACTTGGTGTCCCTGTGCATAGTCCAGTTCAAACCGGTTGCAGGTGCTACCTGCCCCTGCTCTGGCGCGAAACTGGACAAAGGAAATTGGTGTCTTTCCAAACCCTCCCATAGGTGGGTCCCCAGAGTATGTCCAACCCCTGTCTTAGTATAAGTATAGGAACCCAGTCCTTGAGACTTTAGATTACCCTGGACAAAACTCTGCAACATATATCCTGGACCTTCGACTTTCTATTTTGACTAGAAGACTGAAGAAATCTCCCTTGGGGTCAAGGAGTGACTCCCCTGCTTGGCAGGCACCAAAGAAGCAACTGTCCAGTCTGCAACTCTGAAGCTCGTGCCGGACGCCAAAGTCTTTGCATCACCAGAGGTGGATTTCCAGATTTCCTCGAGGCTACCCTCAGTCCACAGCAAAGCTGAGGCCCGTGGCTATCGTGGGTGACGTGGAACAAGGAATCCTGGACACCATGAACTTTTGCTGGTACATCATCTTCCTGGTCTTCCTCGAAGTTGTGCTTTGGGCTCCGAGAAGCCCCAGCCTTGAGCACCGACTGCACCGAAGATCTCTGGCCTCCACTCCATGAGTGACCCGTGGGCCAGTTTCCAGTGCGATTGCTTGAGGCTCCTTCGCGATCGCTAGCCTGTTGGCTAGTGGGTCCCCACAAAGGCAACTCCTTTTCTGCTTGGGCTTTCCTGGTTGCTCCAGATGTGCCCTGACTTACCTTCGCTGGGTGAGTCCCCCAGACCTTGCTGGTCTACACCGACGTCTTTCTTCTATTTCCACTTGACTTGCCGTTGCCAAGGCTTGTTGGGTCCATTCTGGTCGCCGACACCGCAGCACTTGACAAACTTCATGGGACAGCTCGAATCCAGCTCCTGGTTGTCGTTGACGCCTCTTGAACCTCGTGGCTGAAGGGTCAAGACACCCATCAACTCACCTGAAGCACCCAACATCTGTGGGCATTGGACTATCGTGCCCCTGGTCACTGGTAAATGACCCAGACTCTGTCCCCTCTACTTTCAGGTTCCTTTCATCCTTGATCCAGGCTTGGATCTCTTCGGACACTTCTCCTCTTCACGGCAGCAGCACTTCTTTGCCAGCTTCCATTGAAAACGACGCCGCGACCCGACACCAAAAGACACCTATGCACCCGGCTTCTCTGGGTGAGGTAACACGAGTGCTCAGGTGCTCCCATGGGTGTTGGCCCTAGACACCTCTAAGTCCAAAATGGTTTGCTTGTAGTCATCCTCTAAGTTTCCTTAACTTGTAATTTTCCAACCGCGACTTTCCCAATAGAAGTTAACGGCGATTTGCGCCTGTGTTCTAACACTGCACATGTCCCCCGTGGGTCCCCTACATCACTACCTTGGGTGGTTCCTTAAGGCCTAAGCACTTCTAAAGGCTCTAGGCCTTGTGTCTAGTTCAGTCGTGGTTCTTATACCACTTTATTGGTATATGGTTTGGTACGCCCCTAGGGCCCAAACGTGTATTTGTGCTTTTACTGTTGAATACTGACTTGTAACTTAAGTACTTCGAACTCCAGCCTCATAAAGAGACTAGAGGGGTGTGTTCTATCTTAAATACATATATTTTGAATATGTACCTGGTGTGGTTGTTTATTTGGTCATTCAAGAGATTATAGACTGGTAAAATCTACATTTTACATTCCTTCAAGACTTAGCCTGAAGGCTGCTCTCCATAGCTACCACTAGGATAGCTTTCAATAAAGGTTGTCTTTAACCTATCACCATAAGGGGTTGTTTGGACTGGTACAGGGTGCCCACTTTAATTAGTTGACAGCATATACCAGGCCAACTTCTCACAGTCTGCATACCCAAACTACAATGGTTGGCATACATTTTAATAGTTTGTTGAAATTCCAGCTACAAGAAATGGTGTATCGTCAAATCTTGAGTCTTTCACATTCTTGGATGTCTTGCCACTGGATTATCATGGCACATTTTCAAAGTGATGTATTTTGTGATTATATCAGGAAAACATAATTGCTTATTATGAAATGAAAGATCCTTCTTTCTCTGTTTATCCAGACCTTCTAGAAACCATTTCAGTTAGTCCAACTCACTCTTGTTTTTTAACTACGGAGGTTCTTGTTTGCTGTTGGAATCACTAAGATAGAAGGGATCTGGGCACTGTGATGACTTATGTGCTGCATGACTAAAATTCAGCTTTTCCATATCAACTCCCTATTCTATATGTGATTTGATCATTGACACTCGAGAAGAACAATGATCAAAGCGCATGTCCGGGGTTCATGCACTTCACAGACTTGAGAAAACCTAAATTATTATGGTCTATCTAAACTACCTCAGGATGTACAGCCCCCTCTAAATGATGTCTCAATTGATAAAGTCTTCTCAAGTTGCCAACCTTAGACCCATTGCATATGAAGATTTTGCCACAATAACTGGAAGAGTGTGACCAGCATGTTGCAGAAATAGATGCAGAAGTAAATGTGGCTTCTAGCTGACTGAAGGCATTTTCTTAAGCTGCACCTCAAACAAATCGTACTTCCTTCTTAGTTAATGTGTAATTGGTAGAACAATGGAGGAGAAGTATTTAATAAACTGTCTTTAAAAATTAGTGCATCCCAAGAATCAATGTATTTTCTTTACATTCTTCAGATAGTGTCACTCTTGAACTGTTGTCTCATTCTAAGGATCCAAGTAAATCACCCTGGTTCAAGCAGTGAAAGCCCAGGAAAGTCACTGACGATCTGTCAAACAGATATACAAAGAATGCATACGCCTCAACATGTGTTTGCAAAAAAACTTCAGAACGGAATCTAATAAACAAAATTGAAAATGAATGAACACTTATGTTTGCAAGATCAGCTGCACAAGCCATTCTGAAGGACATCTAACCTAGACCACTGACAGGAAGACAGCAAAGAGTGTATACAAACCACAACCGCTGCTCAACCAACAGTTTTCCCAAAACCCCAAAGGCCAGCAAAGCAGTGGAAACTCTGCTGACCAATGGGGTGCTTGGAGAAACAGGAGAGTGTAAGGAAAGTGGAACAATCAACTGGGTCTGAAGAAAGTCTCACAGATGACTCCAAATGCTGGAAAGATGACTACTAGTAGATATATTAGTTAAGAATACATAACAAAAAAAATGAAGTCCATCACCACCCATGGCCAACCACTGGTACTGCAGCATCGTCCCATAGAAAATAATGAAGGTAGGGCCTTAAAATATAGGAAAATAATGTCACATTATATTAAATTATTTAAAATCATGTAAATATAAGTGAATGCAATTTAATATTAGAAAATATCTAAAATCAAAACATTTATTATGAATTATAAATATTTTAACAATCTATTTTTTAATAATGAATTGTGAAATTAAAATTAATGAATGTATAAATTAGTGGAACATTAATTGTATTAAGATATATTTAAATAACTTAATTATTTGCATACATCACTTTTAGTAATTATTAATTCATAATATAAACGTGTTTTTTTATTTTACGTTTGAATTTCTTTTTTAATTCAAACTCAAGCAAAATGATTTTTATTTAATTAAATATTTTTTAAATTATCACATTTTTAATTCAAAATCAAAATTAACATACTATCATTGTAACATTTTTGTAATTCTGTTCTACATTTAAAATTAATATACATCCTTGAACATAAAAATAAATATATATGTGTTTAGTAACTTCGTTTTTTTACTTTTCCCTATGTTATACTATGGGAAGTCTGTATAGTTATAGTGGAGATCTCCCTATCTTAAAGTATAGGGAACAATAAAAACTTTTACTAAACTTTATAATAAAAGTGTAAGAGCAAATAAAAAATGAAAATTACTCACAAATCTAAGGGCCCGATCTCGAGTCTGGCGTTCTTTGACCACCAGACCCGCAGTGGCAGAGCGGTGGCGGTTCTGCGGCTGCCGTATTAAGAGGCAGCTTTTTGGACCATCCACTGCTGTGCTGGCTGTGCCAGAGAACTGCTGTTCCCTGATGGTGGTGTAGCGCACAGGCCTATATAATATGCATGATTGGACCTCCACGGTCCGCCGAGCATATTATTAGTTTCCCCTCTGCCACCCTTTTCATGGTGGGCTCACTGCCATGAAAAGGCTGGCAGAGGGGAAACAAAGGGCCCCCATGCCCTGCCGCCATTGGAATGCATTTAGTGGGGCACAACATCTGCCATCGCATTTAAATTGCTGCCTCTCCCCCCGCGGCGCTGGACAACATTCTACATTTTTTCTCCTATCTCAGTGCCCCATTGTCCACGGGGTTACTTTTGCCTGCTTTCCTGCCCTGGTGGGACCAGAGTCCCAGGGCACGACGGACGTTCTCCACTTCTGCCCCGCAGCGCTAACCAGCAGGAAAGGGGACTGCAAGTCCCATAGAGCAGTGCGCCATCCACAGCTGCCGCTAGTGAGAGAGAGGCATCTGCCATCGCGCTTAAAGCGCTGCCTCTCCCCCCGTGGCGCGGGATGCGCCCGGGAAAAGCCCAGGCCAAGAGCGGGCCCGTCCTTGCCCGTCATCGCCAGGAAGAGGCAGGGCAGGGCCACCCCCCTTTCGTTTACCATCTGGAGCTGGAGCCTGGTGAGAGTTAATCTCGGACATAAGAGGTACTGTTTGCTTGCCCTCCATAACTGTATCTGCACACAGAGGAAAATCGGACTTTACCCGAAATTTAGCAGAGTAAATCTGTGAAGTCCATTTGCAAATTAGGGTGCATTTCATTGATATGGGAAAGAGAAAGAACATGAAAGGTGGAGGAGGCGGGGTGGATGGTGGCAATGCTGGTAGAATCCGTAAAGGGAAAAAGGTTAGAAAGTTAAATAAGCATCCTGGCAGCAATTGTGTACTTGATCGAAAAGATACACTAATTGAGGAATGTGAGGATATATTAGTATCTGAGCCAAGTTTGCATTTAGAGAGGGATAAGTCCCCCCAGCACAGCACAATTATTGAGGAAAAGCCCGCTAGAGGGTCCTGCTATTCCTGCTATGTTTCTAACGCATAAAAAAGGTTGGAAGGCCACTGGGTGAGAGAGAGGAATGATTCCAGCGAGGGCGAGTGATTTGACTGCTAGCATTGCTAGTCTCCCTCCAACTGAAGGTAGTCACCCCCAAATTTACGAACCCATAGTAACCTGTTCAAATAGGTATGCCATATTGTCAAACATCCAGGGGGAGAGTAACGCACAACTACCTGATTCACCACCAGATAAAACTGTGGAGCCAGTTGCAAATTACACACCAGGTCTACAGAATGTAATTCAGGTGGTGTACTCACTTTGGGATGAAATAGGAACCCTGAGGACACTGATTGATAATTTAACTTCCGTGGTCAGGCTTATGTCACATAGCGGGACTCCAAGTCAAAATTGTGTAATCCTTGGAGTTAATAATTCCCTTCCATCTAGTCAATCTACTGTCCAGATAAATCCACCTGTTTCTCAAGTTTTGTTGGGCAGCACACTGTCACTCCTCTGTTTAGTGAGGTGGCCAAACAGAAAAAATCTATATCACCATTCTCCACTACAAATAAAATACCACTTGCTACATCAAACATTCCCAGGCCCCGAGATGTGTAAGCACCAAGAAAGTACCCACTGCTCGATAGGAGCAAGAATACTTGGATACCTGCAAACCAAGAGTATAGTAACTTTGAAGGGAAGGGGGACCAGAACATAGTAATAGCATATAACACCCATGGAATATATATGGCGAACGTTCCAAAGCTGGATCCTAGCAAAAGCTTAGAAAGTGCAGATTCCCTGACCAACAAGGCGATCCACTGGATACGTCATGTAAGGGGATGTCGTTCTGTGATCAGGGAAGACATCATTAAGGCGCCTAGGCTTATCTCCTCCACCAACCACTTAGATTGTATAAAATTAAGCTTACAGAGGGAGGAGTTGGCTGAAAATCTATTCGCCCTCGAGTTCAGAACATGTTCCCCTGATCCAGTTAAGGAGGCTTCCGCCTGCCAGTTGGTCTAGCCACCGTCCTGGGCAGCTCGTGGCTGGCAGGATGGGTAGCTCCATGTCAGAATGCAATGACTGACTGGTGGGAGAGCTTGGGCTAAGCCCTGGTGGAGTTGATGATTCAGTAGCCCCTAGGGGTAGTCACTTAGCCACAAATTCCAACTGTACTAATAGGTTTGTGAAGTCTACCCAAATGCAAGCTTCACATACTCCCCATCTAGAGCACCAGCATGAGTTTAGTAATAATCCCCCAGGGCACACAAATGAATCACTGCATACTTGTTACGCTTCCACAAGGGACTCACTGATATCATGGAACATCGCAGGAATGAGCTCAAAACTTATGTCTCTGGAATGGCTTTTATTTATTTATGGTTTTGTCTTTTCCAAGAGACATGGCTCTTGACACCACAATATTGTGCAGGTTTTTTAAACTATTATGTTCCAGCAGTAAAAGGAGCAAAAGGTCGTCCCTCAGGTGGTTTAACTATATGGGTTCGGCAAGAAATAGGTGTAAGCATTATGGAACTTCCATCCAAGAGTAATGACATCCAGGTGCTAAGATTAAAACTAGGCCCCTCAATGAACGTTGATATTTACAACGTCTATGTGAGGGGAACTAGAGGGGGCACGTCCCAAGTTCTAGCGGCTTTGGACAACCTCCTCGACCTATACTCAACGGACACCAACGTTATTATTGCGGGTGATCTTAACATAACTTAAACCACTTGCCACTCCAGATTGGCACCTCACTGATGAAGAAGATGCCCAGTGGGGAATTCCAAAACTGGAACTTGATCCAGTAAAAAAATTGACAGAGGCGGTCATTCAGATTAATTCTATTTGTTTAGAAAAGGGGTTAAGGGCACTAAATGGTAGGATTCCCAAAGTTAGACTAGGGGCAAACACATTTAATAATGGATACAGCAAGAGTAGGATAGATTATATTCTCTTGAGTGCGAAATGTTGGCATACAATCGATGATATGGTTATAAGGGATCGTCCTGAAAGTGATCATAAGCCTTTGTGTGTAACCCATGGATGGTGGAAGCACAAGTCATCGCATGGCGGGGAGGCAGAATTGCATTCCCAGGATGTAGTCCCCACCAATGATATGAGACGGCTCAAATGGGAACGATTAGTTGAAAATCCTGAGTCCTTGGTCAGCATTAACAAAGATGTTGATAGAGCTCTAAAAGAGTTAGAGAATATTCTGTCCTCTAATGGGAGATTGGAGCTTTTCACCCAGTCTCACGATAGATTGTTTATGCGTATGAGATCCCATTTTGTTAAGCACTGCAAACCAAAGAAGCAAATAGATCAAAAGTCCTGCCGCTGGTACAATAAGGAATGCAGGCAGACAAGAGTTTTTCTTGGGAACGCGATTAAGGGTGGAGAGCCGGTTATGGTACGCACAGCCAGGCAGGAATACAAAAGATCTATGTACAAAGCCAAACGCTCCTAGGATGAGCAAAAATTGCCGGACCTCAAAGAGGCTAATACCAGAGTACCAGTAAATTATTCTGGAACATCATAAAATGGGGCAGAGGTGGCCAACCCGAACAACCGCAAAACCATGTCTTGCAGGAAGATTGGGTCAAACATTTTAAACCACAAAATGCCCGTAGTTTAACTGAGAAATACATGGATGACCCTAGCCATGTGTTTTATGCAGAAGAGGCTTTCAAATCTAATGATGTTTTGCTAGCTCTTGGAGCAGTGGTTGGGGGCAGAGCGCCAGGTCCTGATAGTGTTCCTGCTGACATGTTCCCTTATGATAAGTCAAGATGGGGTAGATATATTCTGTTGGTGGCTAATGCAGTTGCCCAAGGTGCCCCCATACCGGATTCCTGGAAAGGGGCAGAAATAATCCCCGTATTCAAAAAAGGTGACAAATCACTACCGGGGAATTACAGACCCATTAGCCTGATATATACTGCTGGAGCGGGTAGTACAAAATTGTGTATACCCCCCCATTCTGCATGTTTATATTAATCCGAATAATCAATTAATTGTAATATTATTAATTTGTTTGAAGTGATAACTCACCAATTATATTAACAAAAGAATTACACGTGGGAATTGCACCTTGCATGGCTATATTAATTGTAAACTAACTTGAGTACGCATTTTAATAGTAGAAAACTAGAATATTGCATGTTATATGTCGCTTTGGTGATGTATTTGTGATTTGTGCTTTATTCAGTGAGTATAAACCACTCTGAGTGTTGCTTCTGCTAGATAAATATACACACATATCGGTATTAGCAAGGGGATAACATTTTATTAGCCATTTCTATGTTTTAATTACGTTTTTGTGTTTCTTTTGCTTAAGTTGACCATTTCAGCCTAAACAAGAAGTCTGAACGAGACGTTAGACGTGACTGCCCTGACAACACGAGGTTCTGGGTGAAGTGCGCAGGTGTCACCGCCAGCAGCAGTGGCCTGGACCTGACCCCGGGAGGACATGTACCCTTCAAGGATGCTCCGGGAACCTATCCAAAACCAAAGACAAAGCTCAATTTAAAAGCCGGAACAAGCAAGTTTGATGACTTCATCGATTAACACCCTGAGAACTGTACCCCTCGACCCCAAGTGGACCAATCAGGACTTTCTAAACCCCGATCTTGATACTTTTTGACATTATTTTCATTATAAAAGTAGGTAGGGAATTGGACTAAAACTAACGCTCTTCTTTGACGAACTCGATTTCCTGACATTATGCTGACGGAGAGGACGGTGACACTGCTGGACAGCTGTTATCCTGAATCTTTGAGAGACTGAATTGCGGCCTAACTTTGCTGAATAAAATTCTTCCTTGACTGACTGACTTAGAGGACGACTTTAGCCAGATTAGATAAATATGATGCTTTGAAATGCTGATGAGGATTTCTAACGTTTCTTGCAATATTTCTTAGATAAAGAATATCTGATTAATTGACAAATGTGTTGTGTCGATTATTTTAAGAAGAGAATTTAATGGGATTTGAAGACTGATAAATGACTGTGAAACTAAACTTGTAAACAACTAAATGATCCATCTCCTTATGAGAGGGATATCTTAGGTCTGAGGTCAATGTGTTTAGAGTAAGGTAAAGGTATTCTTCTCATGTCAGCGTTTGGAAGCGTATTTCCCTCAGAAAACAGATCAATGGAGTGTAAGTATATTGGTGTTATAGGCCCCGCCAATGAATATATTTGAGTGAATTTGATGCTGAGGTAGTTGGTCTGTGCCGAAAGGGGAATTTGACGTTCCGTGCTGCAACAGTTTTCTGGTAGCAAGACGATGGTTTTTATTGTTTTGGTTTGGTGAATATTGCTTGTAAATAGCTTATTGATTATTGGTTATTGATATTGGTTTATGTACTAACACTCTATGGTGAGTCGTGTTGAGTTTTATGTTGTTTTCTGGGATGTAGGAAGTCAGAAGTTTTTAACGGTTCCGTAGTAGAGCAGAGGTAAGCTCTGTTCTCGGGAAAGACGGAATTGTTGTTATCCTGTAGGTACACAGGAGAAAACGTGTGATGATTGAAGTTGCACGACGCATTGTCTGGGTTCGATTCAGTGACATTGCCGTGTGTTGCCATTAGATACATTTTCTGTGTGAGAGAAGTGTGTATGATAGTGAAGGTTACCTGTGAAATTCTGGTCTTAGGTACCAGGGATCCAACTGGCATTCCGATAACGCTTATCACTGGAAAGGTAATAGGTACTCTCTGAGCTTGTTAGAAGGACAAAGGAGAGGTAAGCACTGCTTTGTTAACGTATGTCATAATTCTGTAGCAGGACAGACTGTTCGCTGTTCTCGGGAAAGACAGGATTCTGTGTGAATGTACTACATTTTTCTTGTGTGAAAGTGCGTGAACGAAATAGCATTCGGGTTCATTGTGAAACTCTGGTTTTATTTCTCAGGAGCATTGGGTCTCCAACTATTTGTCTTAATTCTGGAGAAACGGTTAGCTAATGCTTGTTAGAATGGTGAAGTAGAGGGAAGTGCTACTTTATCAACCGAAGTAACGTAGTAGGGCAGAGGTAAGCGCTGCTCTCGGGAAAGACGGAATTCTCGTGAGAAAGGTCTATTGCTATTCTTTGGTTAGCGTGCAGACAATGGAGACCTTTTTATGTTGTTACTAACAGAATTGTAGAAATTGAAACAAAAACTTACTGAGCAGATTTGTAAAGGAGGGGTAGACAGGAGCAAGAGCTGCCGCAGCGGCTGCTGACGTCAGAATGACCGCGCTGGGATTGGACAGTCAGTCAGAAACATAAAACGCTCCGGATTGGTGCGTTAGTGTGCGCCGCGCTAGGCGTGGAGAAATACAGGGTGATGTAAATGCTCCCTATTGGTGCGTTAGTGTGAATCGCGCTGGGATTTGAGAATTGACGCAGACGCTCCAGATTGGTGCGTTAGTGTGAGTCGCGCTGCAATTGAGTAGAATAGCAGTACAGTCATAAGGAGAAACTAGTAAGACACGAAAGAAAGGAAAATGTATTACGAGCCACCAGAAAAGGAGAAAAAGTCTTGGTTTGGTAGAATTAAGAAGGGGTTTAAGAAGGACAAACCGATCATAACTAGGGAAGGACAGTTACTTCCTCCACCGAAAACCCCTGCATCCTTTATGGTTGCAAAATATGGATATCACACCTGCATTTGGTTAGACAATTGGGTTAAATACACTGAAAGGGACAGAGTATTGGCTTTTCCAGAGCATGGTTCATTTAATTTGGCTGTTTTGAGAAATTTGAGAGAGGAAATTATGAATTTAGAACTGAGACCTATACCGACTCAATTTGAGGCTTTGACGGAGTGGGAAGACGAAATGCATGACCGAGAAAGACAGAGAAATGGTAGAGGATATAGGTATCTGTTTGGTAGATCATACGGACATGAGACGCATGATGATCGAATGAGAAGGTGGCGAAATGCGAGTATGACTGAGGGCTTGTTTCCCGTAAGAACTGCAGGAGAGAATGAAGGACGAAAGTGTGTAGAAAAGAGGCATAATGTGGAATCGAGAGGGTATGGAGTGAATGAGTCAGAGGATGATGTTCTTGATGATATGTTCTATAAGAATCCACCACCATGCTGACCAGAACCAGAAATATTAACTCCAAGTGCCCCAATGAAGGAAACAATCATAATATCGGAACCAGAGTTCCAAGATTTATATAGAAACAATTCCATTAGAGAGGTAGAAAGGAAGTCTGGAGGAAAATTGGATGGAGAAAATTCAGCAGAATTAGCAAAAACAACCCTAGATTTAACAGAGAAAATAAGAGAATTGACTAAGAATTTAGAAGCAGTAACTGTACCAGTAACGATAGGTCCAGTAATGCCTATTTTTGACAAACAGAAAGACAGCGAACATTGTTTGACAGTCCCTTATAAAAGTAATAAACCGGTTGAACAACCAAGAATGAGTCAGAGTGAGAATCCATGGAGACAGACTATGAGTATGATTGAACCAAATTTTTCAAATAACCCTTTTGTAGGTCAAAACTGTGTAGAAAAGCGCATGACAATGATAGAGACAATGTCAGAAACTCAAAAAGATTTTGGACAAGGAAATGTAGAGAAGCAAGTAGGACCGTCTACAGAGGAGTTGAGTGAATGGTTGAGAAGCTTGCAAAAGAAAGACAAGGAATCCCAGTAAATAGATGTGGCAAAATTACGAATGGTACTGGAAGAATTAATAGTAGGAACTATCCCGACAGAGAAATTAAAAACGTACCAAGATGAGCAGTTGTTATTTCTGTGCAAAAGCGTAACATGGAGAGCGAAAAGTCTTCATGAAAGATTAGAAGAAGTGGCAAATGAGATGGGTATTGATATTGAAAAGGTAAAAGCCTTACAGAAACCCTATCGAGTAGATTTAACCAAAAAAGACATTGAAAACATGAATACCACAGGACGAATAGGTCAGATTAAGGATATAATTATTTTGCTGAGAAAAGGGGGAGATGTGGACAAATGGAAGAGCAGATGTTATCGTAAGCGAGACGAAGTTTCAGAAAAAACATTTTCAGCCTATCCTATGAGAGAAAAAGAGAAGGTTGTGACAGAATACCCTATGAGAGAGATTCCCGGAGGAGGATATGTGCATGTCCCATGGACTAGACAGGATATTTTGTCATTTACGAATGACTTCCCTCGACTGCGTGAAAAACCCGTCGAGTGGTATAGACAGGTGGGCAGATTTGTGAAGCTATCCAAAGTATTGTGGATTGATTTGAATAGCTTGTTTGACATAATCGTACCCGCAGATCTATGGACAGAATGTAAAATAGTAATCGATTGGCCGACACAGGAATACCCAAGGGATCCTAAGACAGGAGCTCCAGACCCTGAGGTAATGAAGAAATATGAACAGGTTACGGCATTCTTGAAGAACAAGGTACCCCCTAAAGAGACAGATTGGGTGAAAATTGACAGAACACATCAGGAAAGTAAAGAATCAGTACATGCCTATTATGAGAGGTTAATTTTAGCCTTTAAACAATTCAGTGGAGATGAAAATTTGAGTGACAAGGATTTGAGTCATTTCGTATACAGATTTGTATATGGTCTTCGTCCAGAAATTAGTGAAATGATAAAACAGCATACGGTAGATTGGCAAAATAAGAAAATAGACGAAGTATTGAGACATGCTAAATATTTCAGTGATGAAATTGAAGCAAAACAGCGAAAACTAAAAGAGAAGGCAATGTGGGCACAGGTAAAAGTAGCAGAGAGACAGAAAGCACAATTAGTGGAACAAGCTGGGTCAAAACAAAGATTTAATCCTGGGAAAAATAAAGGGAATATTGAGGAAGCTAAAAAGAAATTTCCGTGTCATAATTGCGGTAGGATAGGGCATTGGAAATCCGAGTGTAAGAATCCACCCAGTACTAATGATGAAAATTCATCCTTGAATCCACAGGTGCAGAATGAGGTGAGTGGTCAACAGCAATGACAACAGCAGGGTGTAACACAACAGAATCAGGTGCCAAAACCACCTATTCCACAGAACAAAAATTGCCAGAAGTATAGTAAGGAGAATGGATTCTACAACGAAGAACAGGTAAATAAGCCACAACGCGCTAGCGCTGCTTCGCAGTATTGGCTGCAACGCGATGAAAGTGATTCAGAAGAGGGTTATTGACGGTGCCGAAGGGAGGAAGAGGAGTGGGTACTTGGCGCAACTCTAGAAGTAGACCAGACAGGCCCATTTGTAGATGGAAAAGTTAATAATGAATATTACTTTCCTAGTTGATACTGGTGCTACTCGATCAACTGTTAGATCAGCTGATGTCAAGAATCTTCCTCTCTCGGATGAAACGATCCAAGTAATTGGGGTCTCCAACAGACAGATTAAAACTTACCTTACAGAACCAGTGAAAGTTAGTATAGGGAAATTTTCTGAAATGCACAGATTCGTAGTGTGCGATACCAGTCCTGTGAATTTGTTAGGTAGAGATTTATTGTGCAAGATGAATTGCACTATATTTTGTACTCCAGATAGAATAGCCTTTGAAACACCAGATGATGATGTGCTGTACAAAATGACAATGGCAAAAAGAGAGAAAGAGGTTACAGGAATCTATGCTGTATTAAACCCTGACGAACTACCAAAAGAATTGAAACAATCAGTAAAAACAGAAGTTTGGGACTTCACAGGAGAAGATGTAGGATTGATGAGGAATGCAGATCCAGTAAAGATAACTGTAAAAGAAGGAGTATGTTATCCAAATGTCCCACAATATAAATTGACCCCTGAAATAATCGAAGGAGTTACTCCTGTGATTGAGAAAATGATAAAACAAGGAATTTTGAGAGAAATAATGAGTAGCCCATGTAATTCACCAATAATGGGACTGAAAAAGCCTAGTGGGAAGTTCAGAATAGTGCAAGATCTGAGAAAGATAAACAAATTTGTTGTACCATGTTATCCCATTGTACCGAATCCATCTGTGATTTTATATCAGATCCCTCATGACGCAGAATGGTACACAGTGATTGATTTGTGCCATGCTTTCTTTTCCATCCCATTGCACCATGACAGTCAGTAAATTATTGCATTTCGTTTCGGTAAGCGTATTTTGGCGTGGTGCCGAATTCCACAGGGGTATACAGAAAGCCCCGCAATATTTAATCAGCTATTGAAAAAGTCTTTGGAGAGTCTAGAAATGCCTGAAAATTCAGTACTAGTCCAGTATATCGATGACCTACTTGTGGCATCGAAAACTTGTGAAGCTTGTGAGGTAGACACGGTAGCTTTGCTGAATCATTTGGCAGATGGAGGACTAAAAGTGTCACCATCGAAATTACAATTCTGTAAGAAAGAAGTCCAATATTTGGGACACAGCATTGAGAAAGGACACAGGAAAATAACCATAGATAGAATCAGGATCATAAAAAGAATGAGTCCACAAATGACCCAAAGAGAAGTGAGAATGTTTCTGGGAATGGTTGGATATTGTCGTCAGTGGATAGGAAATTTTTCATTGATTGCAAAACCTTTGGTATGATTGACAAGAAGTGATATGAGAGATCCAATTGATTTGAACAAAGAGGAGTTGGCAGCATTCAAGAAGTTGAGAGAAGGATTGTGTGAAGCGCCAGCATTGGGTCTGCCTGACTATGATGAGGAGTTCGAGTTGTATTGCAGTGAGAGAAATGGATGTGCACTCTCTGTTCTAGTACAGAAGCATGGAAAACTGAGGAAACCAATTGCATATTTTTCATCCATGTTGGACCCAGTAGCTGTAGCCCTTCCTGGGTGTCTGAAAGCAGTAGCTGCTACATGTCGAAGTTTGGAACAGAGTGAAGGAATTGTGATGGGATATTCTGTGAAAGTGTTTGTACCTCATGATGTGGTGATTCTTTTAACAAGGAGTCGTACTCAGTATATGACGCACAGCCGACTGACTAAGTATGAAAAGGTCATTTTGGGTGTAACAAATGTGAGTCTCGTAAGATGCGTAAATGTGAATCCTTCAACATTATTGCCTGATGTAGAGCATGTGGAGGTAAGAGATGAAGCAGATCATGATTGCTTGGATGTACTTGACTTTTGTACAAAACCAAGACCTGACATAAAAGATGACCCTTTACCAGAAAGTGATTATGTCATGTTTGTTGACGGATCTTGTTTAAGAACAGATGATGGAGTACTGAGTGCAGCATATGCGGTATGTACAGTTGCAGCAGTGATGGAAGCATCCTATTTGAAAGGAGTAAGGTCGGCCCAAGTAGCTGAACTTGTTCACCTGACCAGAGCATGTAAGATTGGGAAAAGTGTGAGAGTTACTGTGATAACTGATAGTCAGTATGGCTACGGGGTGGTCCATGATTTCGGCCAAATTTGGTTGCAAAGAGGTTTCCTGACCCCAAGGGGAACTCCCATTAAGAATGCTGAAGTGGTTGGAAAGTTGCTTGAGGCAATACAGCTGCCTAGGCAATTGGATGTGGTAAAATGTGCTGCTCATAGTCGCAGTGGTGATTACATTGCCACTGGAAATAAATTCACCAATGACATGGCACAATATTGTGCACAATATCAGAATTCAGTCAATTGGGCAAAGGGAAGGGAGATGATTTCTTGTTTCCCAATGTTTACTAACACTGTGGGAACATGGGATGAGGTAAGACAATTGCAGGACGAAGCAGGAGAGGAAGAAGTAAAACAGTGGGTAAAAGCAGGATGTGCCCCAAGAGAGAAAGATCATGTGTGATTCTATCGTGATGGAAGACCAGTTATGCCTGAAGCATGATGTCTGCATGGCACGGATGTATCATGGACAGGGACATATAGGTAGAGACGCCTTGATTAGGTCTTTTAAACAAACTTGGTATAATGCCAAGTTTAGGCTTGTGGCGGAAAGTATTTGTCAAAGATGTCTAATTTGTCAGCTGTACAATCCAGGAAGACAAACAGTGGTGAGTCTAGGAACAATAAGTCGAGAGGCAGGACCTTTCACCAGAATGCAAGTAGATTTCATTGAGATGCCTCCTTGTAACAGGTTGAGGTATGTTTTGGTGATGGCATGCCTATTCTCCAGGTGGGTAGAGGCGTTCCCAACAAGAAGAAATGATGGAATGACAGTGGCGAAATTACTGTTGAGGGAATTTATACCTAGGTTTGGGTTCCCAGTAACAATTGAATCAGACAGAGGAGGACATTTCCATAATGAGATTATAAAACTGATTTGTGAAGCATTGAATGTACGACAAAAACTGCATTGTGCATACCGACCAGAGGCTTCTGGTTGAGTAGAACAAATGAATGGTACTATCAAAAACAGAATAGGGAAAATGTGTTTAGCCACAGGTATGAAATGGCCCGATGTCTTGCCTCTAGTACTCATGACTATTAGATCAATACCAGACAGAACTACTGGTTTGAGTCCTCATGAGATCCTCATGGGACGCGCAATGAGACATGTATTTATACCAGTCAACAAGCTAATGACAATAACTGATGACATGGTATTGGAATACTGTAAAAGCCTGGCTGACGCAGTTCATTCTGTGTTTCATCAGGTTGGAGCGGATGCCACCACTTTTGAAAAGAAGCCAGCTCATGATCTAAGCCCAGGGGACTGGGTAAGGATAAAAGTACACAGAAGAAGAAACTGTTTGGTTCCCAGGTGGGGAAAACCAATGCAAGTCATCTTGACTACAACAGCTGTGAAGTGTGCTGGATTGAAGAACTGGATCCATGCAAGTCATACTTTGAGAATTCCAAATCCAGTTGATTGTAAAGAAAAGGAGTATTTTGATGAGTCCGAATCCAGTACTGAGTCAGATGACGGAGAGCCAAAAGACAAAGAAAAAGAAAACCCTGAAAGGGGGGAGACAGAGCCAAGGTTAACTTTGGTCCCCAGAAGTAATTCCCTGAGGAGAAGGTTACAAATTTCTGATACCAGTTCAGACTCAGAGACAGAACAAAGAGCACATTCGTCCAAGAAAGAACAAAGGAAGAACAAAGAAAAGAAAAAGTGGAGAGACTATAAAAGAAATCCATGAGAAGGAAGTGCCAGATGAAAGATTGAGAGAAATTCCACCTTTAGATGGACAGGTGCCAGATACAGAGAGAGAGGGAAAGATTATTGTGGAAGACCCTCGAGGAGGTGTAGGGAACTCCAACATCCAGTTAGAAGCAGGGACAAGTAGTCAGCAGGAAGATTGCGTGACGGAGATTCGAGGAGGGACAGAAGTAGGGAAAACAAAAGAAGAGGTGGAAAAAGAACTCATTGAACGAGGGAAGCGAAGATGAAATACCAGAAGGCCGAGTTCTGAGAAAGAGAGCTTGGAGAACTGAAAAGAATGATAAAGGGAGTAAATTGAAAAGAGCGGCAAAAGACGAGGTGTGGCCAAACAAAATAAAGAGACTGAGATATCGACTGACACGTGTAAATTCACCAAGAGCTGAACAGGTGAATGAAGTAACGAGTCAGGAAAAATCGAAAGAAGAAGAACAGACAGTAGTCAAAGAAAACAAACGAACAAGAAACCCTAACCAGAAGTATAAATCACCGGAATGGACATATGTGGCCCTGCCTGAAGTGAAGGAAGAGGCGGATAGCCAAGGAAATGCAGAGGTGGTTGTACCGGAAGTGGTTGAGGAAGACGAAGAATCGGAAATCCTGAGAGTTATCTTGTCCGATATTGGAGAAGAAGCGGATGTTCAGGACAACCTGTATGCTGAAAACGAAAGGAAAGTGAAAGATGATGAGATGCCAAACTGAATGAGACAAGGAAGTTACTGATGGAAAAACAATAAAATACTGAAAAATACAAAAACTGATAGAACCACGTAGGTGCTTAGAAGCCTTGGATTAGAAACTAGTTGTGAAGTAGTAGAGGCTAAGTCAAAAGACACGGCTCATTTAGAAAA
This sequence comes from Triturus cristatus, assembly GCF_964204655.1. Taxonomy (NCBI): domain Eukaryota; kingdom Metazoa; phylum Chordata; class Amphibia; order Caudata; family Salamandridae; genus Triturus; species Triturus cristatus. Next base: position 508,651,410 of record NC_140579.1, on the reverse strand, counting down.
GATGGCAAACATAGAAAGTAGCAAAAGTAGATGTACCTTCCTTAGAAGATGGTGCAAAATGTGTTGTTGTACAGGATTATTAATGCTTCTTTGGAGTATTCTTGCTCTGCTAATTTCATTTAAAGTTACTGTTGATACATTAGAAGGACATAGTGATAACATAACTAATATAGAGAAAGTTCAAAAGGTAGTTCCAACTAGAATAGATAAAAACTATTTCCATAAAGACAGGTCAATAACAGATTTCTCTAACAATCTGTTTTCAAAGTTGTTGTATGAATATGTAAAAACAATGGACGTAAGGGATTGCTACGTATGTATACAATTACCTGCATCTGTATCTGAAGGAGTGACTTATCATCACCTTCCTGTAACATATGGAATAACATGTAGTGTAATAGCTAGTTTATTTGATGAAACAGGTAAATTAGAGTATTATTTTTCAGATGTAGATACTATATTTTCACATGTACCAGCAATTAACAAACTAAACAAGGTAAAACCTGCAAAGGTATTAGGTAAATCTTTCTTAGAGACTAAAGAACTAACCTTTGAATATATATTTAGAAATAATTTGACTTGCAGTTTAAAGAAAGAAGAGAAGACATTTTTGGATATGGTTGAAGAAAGGAGATTGAAAATGCAAAGAAAGGCTTCAGAAGGGAATGTGCAGAAAACAGTTTGGGATGTAGAAACGGAGAAACACTTAAGAGGGGAAACGAGTCCAACTATGGCTCTAGATTGGCCTCAGAAAGGGAAATTGTGTATAAGAAGGAATCAGATGGCGTATGACAATTATTTTCTAGGGAATAGTGAGTGCCATGATACATACCGAATCATGGGAGGATGGGGATTTAAAGGTGGAAGAGATCCAGTCTTTCCAGGACTGTATTTCATTTGTGGGAACACTTTCTCTATTGTTGCACTCATTTGAGTGGGATAGTAAATGTTACCCCTCTGCAATCCAACACTTTCCCTACTGTTGAAGCTATTAGATGTATCAGTCTTCATACTGTTGTGTTGCATGAAGTAAGAGTAGTAAATGTTATACATCCTTAGCACAACACTTTGCCTACTTCAGTATAAATTGTAGTGGGAACAGTGTATATATTAAATGCAAAACTGCAAAAATTATTTTATACTGTTACAATTTATATTATTATTTTGGGACTTGTTAAAAATTATAATATTTATAATAATTAATGTGTTTAATGTTTTAAAATAGTTTTATTAAATTGTAAGAAATGTATGTTGTTTGCTTTTATATTTTAATTAAAATGGATTGTTTTTTAAATATTTGATATCATTGGTTTGTATGTATATATATATTCAGTGAAAAAACCATAGGTTTCACAGACGTTATAGTTAGCTGGACATTTCACTCGTAAAAAACCAATGAAATTCCCCCGTTATAGTTAGTTAAGCTAATTTCAATCTCTCACTCTCACATATACTCACTTATATACACCAATAGTCACATATACTAGTTTAAAACATAAGTAGTTACTCATAAAGACACTATTGAGAAAGTCATTCACTCACTAGCACACCTTTACACATACTCATCCACCCATACAGTCCTGCACACATGCTGTCTTCAACACATACAGTGAGTCAATCATTCATGCACCTATGCACTACGTAATACCCCCCACCGAACCATGCAGACACTCAGACTGATACTCAAAAAACCAACTAATAACCTATATAGACACCCATGTACCTACTCACCAACCCATGCAGCCACTTATACACAAAGTGAGAGACTGATACAGATATTTACATATTTAAACATTACTCACTAAGCCATGTATTCACTATGATACACTTTATCAATCAGTTACACAATAACTTTTTCCCAAAAAAATCATCCATTTAGACACTTATATACCCATTTATTCTTCCATCGACCTTGAGATATACATATATAAAACCTATTTAATTTTCAGAAAAACACACATTCACTGGATGATGTCATCAGTGATGTCATTTGAGATGTCATCAGTGATGTCATGAGTGATGTCAGTGACCATGTGATGAGTGATGTTATATGTGACGTCATCAGCAGTGGATTGCGGGTGCGCGAGTTATAGTTAGCTTAACTAACTATAACGGGGGAATTTCATTGGTTTTTTACGAGTGAAATGTCCAGCTAACTATAACGTCTGTGAAACCTATGGTTTTTTCACTGAATTTTGCAAGGTTTTTTAAATGCTAATTCCTATCTATAACGTGTGTGAAACCCATGGTTTTTTCAGTGAATTTGTATGGTTTTTTAAATGCTAATTCTTATATTTAAAGTGTGTGAAACATTTCTTTTTTTTTATCATTGCAAGGTTTTTTACATCTTTTTTTTAAACTTTTTTTTCCCTTTTAACACTATGGTAAAATTTAATGCATTCTGCAATATATACATTTTCACCTTTTTTTTAAAAACAGGTAAGATATAGTAGTATAACATAGTGAATCTTTTTTACAAATTTTTTTTTTTTTGTAATTTTTTTTTCGTGCGCGTACGGTAAGCTTACCGTAAGCGCACGTTTTGCTTTATGTACGTAATATTTCTACTCTGTTATGCAATTTGCGTAGACGTCCGTACTGCCTACGCGACGCGTAAGCACATACTTTACACGCGTACGGGCGCGCGCACGTTACGCGGAAGTGTTCGAGCGTGCCTGTTATGCGCATGCGCGCGTGCGCGCGTACCTTTCGTACGCGAATGCGTACTTTTACCGTAAGCGCTGCGTAAGCGCTCCGTAAGCGTAACGTACGCGCATGGTTGGTCATGTGATCAAGAAACAACACTTTTGATTGGTTTAAACTACTTTCAGTTCTAGAACCTTCCTACACCACACCCATTCCCCTCATTACTGCTTGTGACCCCTTAGGAGAAGGAGCTGAGTTGTCTTTGTGATACGATGGCAGAACAGCAGTCCTCTTCTGAAATTGAGCCTGGTAGCAGCATCATCAGAGAGAGAAGGAGGAAACAAAAGACTTCTTTTGTATGGGAATATTTTACCTATCTAGAGATGCAGAAAAAGGTAAATGTTCCTTTAGTCACCTGCTCACTTTGTGAGCGTGTCTTATCTAGAGGGAATCCAAGGAAGAAGTATTCCTTTGGAAATCACTCTATGGTTAGACACATTAAGGATAAACATCCCAGGACTTATGCTCGACATACTGGAGAAACATCTCTTTAAGTCACCCGAGCACACCTGCAGAAGCTCAGCCGAGTACATCTTCGGCAGCTCAGCTGAGCCCTTCCTCTGCGGTGGGAGCATCACCCTTTTCTGCTCCTCTGGATATAAACCCTCGTTTTGGGAGGGTTACAATGAGGTGCACAAGATGTCATGGCCTTATTGTTCATGCGGAGACCAGTGTTTCCCTCATAAACAATAGGATAGACCAGCACATCTGTGGTCCTTGTTAGTATTCCCATTCTTTCTTTCCTCTTTCCCTTTATGAACACAACTGTTCTTTTAAGAGCCAACCTTACCTCTTAACTTTTTTTAATTTTTTTTTTTTTTTTTTACCGTACGCGTACGGTACGCGCATTTTTTTTTTTTTTTTTTTTAAACAAAAATTTTTTAATCACCCTACAAGGTCCTTGAGGGACTACTACAGAAATGAGAAAAGCATAGAGAAGAGTAGTGAAAAAAAGTGAGCATTAAAGTAAATGTGTGATAATTCCAGAAATTTCACACTTACCTGACAATGAAAATAACTTAATTAAAAATAAGTGATTTATTTAACTTTTGCAGACTGTGTATTTTCAGTTGCAAGAGACATATGCATGGATACTTCCAAAAAGAACCAGAGAGACACGAAATACATCTCTGACAGCAATTCCTCTGTGCTCACAGACTCATGCAAAAATCACCACATACATCCCCTCTCAAACTCATAACTCACCTTTAAAATTAGTTAGTTGAGAAAGAAATGTGGCACTCAAACAGCAGACTATCAGAGTCAGAATATCAGAGCTGTACACCTCTCTCCTCTGAGCAGAACCAATTAATGGCAATGTTTCCCTCTCTTTTTTCACACATATACATGTTAATTACAAATCTCAGTGCTTCCCACTTTTGTTTCAAATGAAATCATACATTTCTATTGGTTGAAAACTTCAACCCTTTTCCAAATGTACCCTTCCCCCAACTTGACTTCTGCCTGCTACCATAGCAACAGCTCATGGAACACTGCTGTGAGGAGAGAGGTCAGAAGTTCACCACACAATGTTTCAAATCGAAAGACCAAGAGTGCTTCCCCTGTCCAACCTAACAGCAAATCCAAACTATTCTTCTGTGGGAACACAATTTTCTGAACCAATACAAAACATGCTTCTAAAAATGTACACATACAGCCTACTTTTAACTGTAAAAAGAATTGAATCAGCCAATGAGTTCTTTTTATTTAAAAAAAATATGTATGCCTCCATTTTCAAACTGTCTTTCATTTCATATTGCCATTCTACTGAAAGACACCTTCTGAGTGCATCCAGATCTCCTTGAAAGATGTTCACAGTGTGGATTGTAGGTCACAGCTATGTCTTCTGGAGTGAAAAGTATGCAGAAAACAGAGGTATGGTGAGAGACCTTGCTTTGCCAAATGTAGACATTAAATGGATTGGTCAGAGAGGGTTAAAATGGCACCAATTATTGCCTTTGGTGAAAACCTTTCAACATCTCCCACAGCCTAACCTTATTATTGTGTACTGTGGTGGAAATGACCTAGGCACTTTAACTGGTGTAGGTCTGGAAATGCTTATTAAGGACACCTTTGTGCAATTGATGTCGCTTTTTCCTCAATCTGCCTTTGTATATTCTAACATATGCCAAAGGCAAAAGTGGAACTGGTCCAACCAATTTTGTCCGCAGATTAACAAAGCAAGAAAGCACGTCAACAAATCTGTTTCTGCTTTCCTCAGAGACTATGGTATGGGTTCTATATACCACAACAACTTGCGTTACAACATACAAGACATTTATAGAGGAGACGGTGTACATTTCACTGATGAAGGCAACAGAGTCTTCCTCTTGAACTTTAGACTCTGCATCGGTACCTACTTATAGGTACCAAAAAACACTTCATAAACACAACGGCTCTTTTTAGAGCCCCCTAATATCTTAACACTTAAATTTGTTTTTTTCTTCTATTTTTTTTATTGTTTTTTTTTTCTACCGTACGTGTACGGTAAGCTTACCGTACGCGCACCCCGCGATTTAAAAAAAAAAAATTTAAATGTATTTTTCATACTTTTATGACCTTCTTGGACCCCCTGACAAACGCTAGGGGGTCTGCAACTCTCTTTGTTGCCCCCTTTCCACGTTCTCCTCCTTTGTTTATCAGTGTGAAACACACAAAATGGAGGCCGACACTTCCTGATTTCGACCGATTCGAATGTTTACAGTCATGTAACCACCAATCAGAATTGCGCTCGCGCACGGCAGCGTACGCGTACGGTAAGCTTACCGTACGCGCTCGGAGCGCGCCTATAGATATATATATTGATTTAAATGCTATTTTCTCAGCAAATACTGAACACATTTACACCAGACCTACAAAAGGCACATCCCTGAACTGAGGACTACCTCTCTGCCAAATTTCAAGTAATTCTGTTCAGCCGTTCGGGCTGTACCTTGGACTAAAGGTCCTATGGAAAAATGCATGGGGAAAACACGTTTTGGGCCCCCCCCTTTTTCTCAGCCCCCGCTTGACGAATCCCCCCGAGACTTTCAGGGTTGGAGCGGAGTGGAGCGCCCCACCTATTTTGAAAATTTCGCCAGGATTCGTCAATCGGCGCCAAAGTTATTCAAAATAGAATGTTGCGGATTTCCTATGGAAACACGGTCCTAACTATAACTATATATATATATATATATATATATATCCAATCATACAGGAAACCCCCTTTGAAGAGACTCCACACGAAGATCAAAATCAGCTCTTGTTTAATCGTTGACAGCCTGCCAGCAGGAAAACATCTCGGAAAAGCATGTAACAATGCACGCCAGACGCGTTTCAGGAATCACCTTTCTTCAGTGGCGTTTGAGCATAAAGGCTGGAAGCGCTGCTCGAAGTGCACAATTTTAAGTTCCAACACCTGCCCTGGTGGGCGTGGCCATCTTCGTGGTCTCCTGGGTGATGTAGTGCACTCCTTTCAAACTCAGTGGTTGCGTAGCTAACAGTCTCAAACATGGCTTTAATTAAAATGCAAATGTCCAAGATGGGACCTGCCCCGCTTTGCGGCTGCCAAAACGAGCTCACAAACCGGCAACCCCCCTGCAAGGGTGACGGTTCTTCTTCGTTCAATAACGCTGGAGCACCAACAAGGTGCCGCAGCTGACCCGCAGCAGCGGTGGGCATCTCCTCGCGACCGGGTCAGGGCCGCAAATAAATCCAATCATACAGGAAACCCCCTTTGAAGAGACTCCACACGAAGATCAAAATCAGCTCTTGTTTAATCGTTGACAGCCTGCCAGCAGGAAAACATCTCGGAAAAGCATGTAACAATGCACGCCAGACGCGTTTCAGGAATCACCTTTCTTCAGTGGCGTTTGAGCATAAAGGCTGGAAGCGCTGCTCGAAGTGCACAATTTTAAGTTCCAACACCTGCCCTGGTGGGCGTGGCCATCTTCGTGGTCTCCTGGGTGATGTAGTGCACTCCTTTCAAACTCAGTGGTTGCGTAGCTAACAGTCTCAAACATGGCTTTAATTAAAATGCAAATGTCCAAGATGGGACCTGCCCCGCTTTGCGGCTGCCAAAACGAGCTCACAAACCGGCAACCCCCCTGCAAGGGTGACGGTTCTTCTTCGTTCAATAACGCTGGAGCACCAACAAGGTGCCGCAGCTGACCCGCAGCAGCGGTGGGCATCTCCTCGCGACCGGGTCAGGGCCGCAAATAAATCCAATCATACAGGAAACCCCCTTTGAAGAGACTCCACACGAAGATCAAAATCAGCTCTTGTTTAATCGTTGACAGCCTGCCAGCAGGAAAACATCTCGGAAAAGCATGTAACAATGCACGCCAGACGCGTTTCAGGAATCACCTTTCTTCAGTGGCGTTTGAGCATAAAGGCTGGAAGCGCTGCTCGAAGTGCACAATTTTAAGTTCCAACACCTGCCCTGGTGGGCGTGGCCATCTTCGTGGTCTCCTGGGTGATGTAGTGCACTCCTTTCAAACTCAGTGGTTGCGTAGCTAACAGTCTCAAACATGGCTTTAATTAAAATGCAAATGTCCAAGATGGGACCTGCCCCGCTTTGCGGCTGCCAAAACGAGCTCACAAACCGGCAACCCCCCTGCAAGGGTGACGGTTCTTCTTCGTTCAATAACGCTGGAGCACCAACAAGGTGCCGCAGCTGACCCGCAGCAGCGGTGGGCATCTCCTCGCGACCGGGTCAGGGCCGCAAATAAATCCAATCATACAGGAAACCCCCTTTGAAGAGACTCCACACGAAGATCAAAATCAGCTCTTGTTTAATCGTTGACAGCCTGCCAGCAGGAAAACATCTCGGAAAAGCATGTAACAATGCACGCCAGACGCGTTTCAGGAATCACCTTTCTTCAGTGGCGTTTGAGCATAAAGGCTGGAAGCGCTGCTCGAAGTGCACAATTTTAAGTTCCAACACCTGCCCTGGTGGGCGTGGCCATCTTCGTGGTCTCCTGGGTGATGTAGTGCACTCCTTTCAAACTCAGTGGTTGCGTAGCTAACAGTCTCAAACATGGCTTTAATTAAAATGCAAATGTCCAAGATGGGACCTGCCCCGCTTTGCGGCTGCCAAAACGAGCTCACAAACCGGCAACCCCCCTGCAAGGGTGACGGTTCTTCTTCGTTCAATAACGCTGGAGCACCAACAAGGTGCCGCAGCTGACCCGCAGCAGCGGTGGGCATCTCCTCGCGACCGGGTCAGGGCCGCAAATAAATCCAATCATACAGGAAACCCCCTTTGAAGAGACTCCACACGAAGATCAAAATCAGCTCTTGTTTAATCGTTGACAGCCTGCCAGCAGGAAAACATCTCGGAAAAGCATGTAACAATGCACGCCAGACGCGTTTCAGGAATCACCTTTCTTCAGTGGCGTTTGAGCATAAAGGCTGGAAGCGCTGCTCGAAGTGCACAATTTTAAGTTCCAACACCTGCCCTGGTGGGCGTGGCCATCTTCGTGGTCTCCTGGGTGATGTAGTGCACTCCTTTCAAACTCAGTGGTTGCGTAGCTAACAGTCTCAAACATGGCTTTAATTAAAATGCAAATGTCCAAGATGGGACCTGCCCCGCTTTGCGGCTGCCAAAACGAGCTCACAAACCGGCAACCCCCCTGCAAGGGTGACGGTTCTTCTTCGTTCAATAACGCTGGAGCACCAACAAGGTGCCGCAGCTGACCCGCAGCAGCGGTGGGCATCTCCTCGCGACCGGGTCAGGGCCGCAAATAAATCCAATCATACAGGAAACCCCCTTTGAAGAGACTCCACACGAAGATCAAAATCAGCTCTTGTTTAATCGTTGACAGCCTGCCAGCAGGAAAACATCTCGGAAAAGCATGTAACAATGCTCGCCAGACGCGTTTCAGGAATCACCTTTCTTCAGTGGCGTTTGAGCATAAAGGCTGGAAGCGCTGCTCGAAGTGCACAATTTTAAGTTCCAACACCTGCCCTGGTGGGCGTGGCCATCTTCGTGGTCTCCTGGGTGATGTAGTGCACTCCTTTCAAACTCAGTGGTTGCGTAGCTAACAGTCTCAAACATGGCTTTAATTAAAATGCAAATGTCCAAGATGGGACCTGCCCCGCTTTGCGGCTGCCAAAACGAGCTCACAAACCGGCAACCCCCCTGCAAGGGTGACGGTTCTTCTTCGTTCAATAACGCTGGAGCACCAACAAGGTGCCGCAGCTGACCCGCAGCAGCGGTGGGCATCTCCTCGCGACCGGGTCAGGGCCGCAAATAAATCCAATCATACAGGAAACCCCCTTTGAAGAGACTCCACACGAAGATCAAAATCAGCTCTTGTTTAATCGTTGACAGCCTGCCAGCAGGAAAACATCTCGGAAAAGCATGTAACTATGCACGCCAGACGCGTTTCAGGAATCACCTTTCTTCAGTGGCGTTTGAGCATAAAGGCTGGAAGCGCTGCTCGAAGTGCACAATTTTAAGTTCCAACACCTGCCCTGGTGGGCGTGGCCATCTTCGTGGTCTCCTGGGTGATGTAGTGCACTCCTTTCAAACTCAGTGGTTGCGTAGCTAACAGTCTCAAACATGGCTTTAATTAAAATGCAAATGTCCAAGATGGGACCTGCCCCGCTTTGCGGCTGCCAAAACGAGCTCACAAACCGGCAACCCCCCTGCAAGGGTGACGGTTCTTCTTCGTTCAATAACGCTGGAGCACCAACAAGGTGCCGCAGCTGACCCGCAGCAGCGGTGGGCATCTCCTCGCGACCGGGTCAGGGCCGCAAATAAATCCAATCATACAGGAAACCCCCTTTGAAGAGACTCCACACGAAGATCAAAATCAGCTCTTGTTTAATCGTTGACAGCCTGCCAGCAGGAAAACATCTCGGAAAAGCATGTAACAATGCACGCCAGACGCGTTTCAGGAATCACCTTTCTTCAGTGGCGTTTGAGCATAAAGGCTGGAAGCGCTGCTCGAAGTGCACAATTTTAAGTTCCAACACCTGCCCTGGTGGGCGTGGCCATCTTCGTGGTCTCCTGGGTGATGTAGTGCACTCCTTTCAAACTCAGTGGTTGCGTAGCTAACAGTCTCAAACATGGCTTTAATTAAAATGCAAATGTCCAAGATGGGACCTGCCCCGCTTTGCGGCTGCCAAAACGAGCTCACAAACCGGCAACCCCCCTGCAAGGGTGACGGTTCTTCTTCGTTCAATAACGCTGGAGCACCAACAAGGTGCCGCAGCTGACCCGCAGCAGCGGTGGGCATCTCCTCGCGACCGGGTCAGGGCCGCAAATAAATCCAATCATACAGGAAACCCCCTTTGAAGAGACTCCACACGAAGATCAAAATCAGCTCTTGTTTAATCGTTGACAGCCTGCCAGCAGGAAAACATCTCGGAAAAGCATGTAACAATGCACGCCAGACGCGTTTCAGGAATCACCTTTCTTCAGTGGCGTTTGAGCATAAAGGCTGGAAGCGCTGCTCGAAGTGCACAATTTTAAGTTCCAACACCTGCCCTGGTGGGCGTGGCCATCTTCGTGGTCTCCTGGGTGATGAAGTGCACTCCTTTCAAACTCAGTGGTTGCGTAGCTAACAGTCTCAAACATGGCTTTAATTAAAATGCAAATGTCCAAGATGGGACCTGCCCCGCTTTGCGGCTGCCAAAACGAGCTCACAAACCGGCAACCCCCCTGCAAGGGTGACGGTTCTTCTTCGTTCAATAACGCTGGAGCACCAACAAGGTGCCGCAGCTGACCCGCAGCAGCGGTGGGCATCTCCTCGCGACCGGGTCAGGGCCGCAAATAAATCCAATCATACAGGAAACCCCCTTTGAAGAGACTCCACACGAAGATCAAAATCAGCTCTTGTTTAATCGTTGACAGCCTGCCAGCAGGAAAACATCTCGGAAAAGCATGTAACAATGCACGCCAGACGCGTTTCAGGAATCACCTTTCTTCAGTGGCGTTTGAGCATAAAGGCTGGAAGCGCTGCTCGAAGTGCACAATTTTAAGTTCCAACACCTGCCCTGGTGGGCGTGGCCATCTTCGTGGTCTCCTGGGTGATGTAGTGCACTCCTTTCAAACTCAGTGGTTGCGTAGCTAACAGTCTCAAACATGGCTTTAATTAAAATGCAAATGTCCAAGATGGGACCTGCCCCGCTTTGCGGCTGCCAAAACGAGCTCACAAACCGGCAACCCCCCTGCAAGGGTGACGGTTCTTCTTCGTTCAATAACGCTGGAGCACCAACAAGGTGCCGCAGCTGACCCGCAGCAGCGGTGGGCATCTCCTCGCGACCGGGTCAGGGCCGCAAATAAATCCAATCATACAGGAAACCCCCTTTGAAGAGACTCCACACGAAGATCAAAATCAGCTCTTGTTTAATCGTTGACAGCCTGCCAGCAGGAAAACATCTCGGAAAAGCATGTAACAATGCACGCCAGACGCGTTTCAGGAATCACCTTTCTTCAGTGGCGTTTGAGCATAAAGGCTGGAAGCGCTGCTCGAAGTGCACAATTTTAAGTTCCAACACCTGCCCTGGTGGGCGTGGCCATCTTCGTGGTCTCCTGGGTGATGTAGTGCACTCCTTTCAAACTCAGTGGTTGCGTAGCTAACAGTCTCAAACATGGCTTTAATTAAAGCAGCGCTTCCAGCCTTTATGCTCAAACGCCACTGAAGAAAGGTGATTCCTGAAACGCGTCTGGCGTGCATTGTTACATGCTTTTCCGAGATGTTTTCCTGCTGGCAGGCTGTCAACGATTAAACAAGAGCTGATTTTGATCTTCGTGTGGAGTCTCTTCAAAGGGGGTTTCCTGTATGATTGGATTTATTTGCGGCCCTGACCCGGTCGCGAGGAGATGCCCACCGCTGCTGCGGGTCAGCTGCGGCACCTTGTTGGTGCTCCAGCGTTATTGAACGAAGAAGAACCGTCACCCTTGCAGGGGGGTTGCCGGTTTGTGAGCTCGTTTTGGCAGCCGCAAAGCGGGGCAGGTCCCATCTTGGACATTTGCATTTTAATTAAAGCCATGTTTGAGGCTGTTAGCTACGCAACCACTGAGTTTGAAAGGAGTGCACTACATCACCCAGGAGACCACGAAGATGGCCACGCCCACCAGGGCAGGTGTTGGAACTTAAAATTGTGCACTTCGAGCAGCGCTTCCAGCCTTTATGCTCAAACGCCACTGAAGAAAGGTGATTCCTGAAACGCGTCTGGCGTGCATTGTTACATGCTTTTCCGAGATGTTTTCCTGCTGGCAGGCTGTCAACGATTAAACAAGAGCTGATTTTGATCTTCGTGTGGAGTCTCTTCAAAGGGGGTTTCCTGTATGATTGGATTTATTTGCGGCCCTGACCCGGTCGCGAGGAGATGCCCACCGCTGCTGCGGGTCAGCTGCGGCACCTTGTTGGTGCTCCAGCGTTATTGAACGAAGAAGAACCGTCACCCTTGCAGGGGGGTTGCCGGTTTGTGAGCTCGTTTTGGCAGCCGCAAAGCGGGGCAGGTCCCATCTTGGACATTTGCATTTTAATTAAAGCCATGTTTGAGACTGTTAGCTACGCAACCACTGAGTTTGAAAGGAGTGCACTACATCACCCAGGAGACCACGAAGATGGCCACGCCCACCAGGGCAGGTGTTGGAACTTAAAATTGTGCACTTCGAGCAGCGCTTCCAGCCTTTATGCTCAAACGCCACTGAAGAAAGGTGATTCCTGAAACGCGTCTGGCGTGCATTGTTACATGCTTTTCCGAGATGTTTTCCTGCTGGCAGGCTGTCAACGATTAAACAAGAGCTGATTTTGATCTTCGTGTGGAGTCTCTTCAAAGGGGGTTTCCTGTATGATTGGATTTATTTGCGGCCCTGACCCGGTCGCGAGGAGATGCCCACCGCTGCTGCGGGTCAGCTGCGGCACCTTGTTGGTGCTCCAGCGTTATTGAACGAAGAAGAACCGTCACCCTTGCAGGGGGGTTGCCGGTTTGTGAGCTCGTTTTGGCAGCCGCAAAGCGGGGCAGGTCCCATCTTGGACATTTGCATTTTAATTAAAGCCATGTTTGAGACTGTTAGCTACGCAACCACTGAGTTTGAAAGGAGTGCACTACATCACCCAGGAGACCACGAAGATTGCCAAGCCCACCAGGGCAGGTGTTGGAACTTAAAATTGTGCACTTCGAGCAGCGCTTCCAGCCTTTATGCTCAAACGCCACTGAAGAAAGGTGATTCCTGAAACGCGTCTGGCGTGCATTGTTACATGCTTTTCCGAGATGTTTTCCTGCTGGCAGGCTGTCAACGATTAAACAAGAGCTGATTTTGATCTTCGTGTGGAGTCTCTTCAAAGGGGGTTTCCTGTATGATTGGATTTATTTGCGGCCCTGACCCGGTCGCGAGGAGATGCCCACCGCTGCTGCGGGTCAGCTGCGGCACCTTGTTGGTGCTCCAGCGTTATTGAACGAAGAAGAACCGTCACCCTTGCAGGGGGGTTGCCGGTTTGTGAGCTCGTTTTGGCAGCCGCAAAGCGGGGCAGGTCCCATCTTGGACATTTGCATTTTAATTAAAGCCATGTTTGAGACTGTTAGCTACGCAACCACTGAGTTTGAAAGGAGTGCACTACATCACCCAGGAGACCACGAAGATGGCCACGCCCACCAGGGCAGGTGTTGGAACTTAAAATTGTGCACTTCGAGCAGCGCTTCCAGCCTTTATGCTCAAACGCCACTGAAGAAAGGTGATTCCTGAAACGCGTCTGGCGTGCATTGTTACATGCTTTTCCGAGATGTTTTCCTGCTGGCAGGCTGTCAACGATTAAACAAGAGCTGATTTTGATCTTCGTGTGGAGTCTCTTCAAAGGGGGTTTCCTGTATGATTGGATTTATTTGCGGCCCTGACCCGGTCGCGAGGAGATGCCCACCGCTGCTGCGGGTCAGCTGCGGCACCTTGTTGGTGCTCCAGCGTTATTGAACGAAGAAGAACCGTCACCCTTGCAGGGGGGTTGCCGGTTTGTGAGCTCGTTTTGGCAGCCGCAAAGCGGGGCAGGTCCCATCTTGGACATTTGCATTTTAATTAAAGCCATGTTTGAGACTGTTAGCTACGCAACCACTGAGTTTGAAAGGAGTGCACTACATCACCCAGGAGACCACGAAGATGGCCACGCCCACCAGGGCAGGTGTTGGAACTTAAAATTGTGCACTTCGAGCAGCGCTTCCAGCCTTTATGCTCAAACGCCACTGAAGAAAGGTGATTCCTGAAACGCGTCTGGCGTGCATTGTTACATGCTTTTCCGAGATGTTTTCCTGCTGGCAGGCTGTCAACGATTAAACAAGAGCTGATTTTGATCTTCGTGTGGAGTCTCTTCAAAGGGGGTTTCCTGTATGATTGGATTTATTTGCGGCCCTGACCCGGTCGCGAGGAGATGCCCACCGCTGCTGCGGGTCAGCTGCGGCACCTTGTTGGTGCTCCAGCGTTATTGAACGAAGAAGAACCGTCACCCTTGCAGGGGGGTTGCCGGTTTGTGAGCTCGTTTTGGCAGCCGCAAAGCGGGGCAGGTCCCATCTTGGACATTTGCATTTTAATTAAAGCCATGTTTGAGACTGTTAGCTACGCAACCACTGAGTTTGAAAGGAGTGCACTACATCACCCAGGAGACCACGAAGATGGCCACGCCCACCAGGGCAGGTGTTGGAACTTAAAATTGTGCACTTCGAGCAGCGCTTCCAGCCTTTATGCTCAAACGCCACTGAAGAAAGGTGATTCCTGAAACGCGTCTGGCGTGCATTGTTACATGCTTTTCCGAGATGTTTTCCTGCTGGCAGGCTGTCAACGATTAAACAAGAGCTGATTTTGATCTTCGTGTGGAGTCTCTTCAAAGGGGGTTTCCTGTATGATTGGATTTATTTGCGATCCTGACCCGGTCGCGAGGAGATGCCCACCGCTGCTGCGGGTCAGCTGCGGCACCTTGTTGGTGCTCCAGCGTTATTGAACGAAGAAGAACCGTCACCCTTGCAGGGGGGTTGCCGGTTTGTGAGCTCGTTTTGGCAGCCGCAAAGCGGGGCAGGTCCCATCTTGGACATTTGCATTTTAATTAAAGCCATGTTTGAGACTGTTAGCTACGCAACCACTGAGTTTGAAAGGAGTGCACTACATCACCCAGGAGACCACGAAGATGGCCACGCCCACCAGGGCAGGTGTTGGAACTTAAAATTGTGCACTTCGAGCAGCGCTTCCAGCCTTTATGCTCAAACGCCACTGAAGAAACGTGATTCCTGAAACGCGTCTGGCGTGCATTGTTACATGCTTTTCCGAGATGTTTTCCTGCTGGCAGGCTGTCAACGATTAAACAAGAGCTGATTTTGATCTTCGTGTGGAGTCTCTTCAAAGGGGGTTTCCTGTATGATTGGATATATATATATATATATATATATATATATATATATATATATATATATATATATATATATATAACCTACTGGCGTTCGCCAGTAGGTAGTTATAGCTAGGACCTTGTTTCTATTCCAGAAGCGTTTTTTGTTTTTCCAATACCTTTGGCGTCGTTTGACGAATCTTCGCAAAATTTTCAAAATTAGTGTGACGCTCCAATCAGCTCTTGTCTTGAAAGTTTGGGGGTGATTCATCAAGCGGGGGCTGAGAAAAAAGGGGGTCCCAAAACGCATGTTCCCCATGTAATTTTCCACAGGAAACTTTAGACAAAGCCACAACCCGAACTGCTGAAAGGAATTACACCATATTTGGCAAAAAGGTAGGTCTTGGTTCAGAAAGAGCCCCTTTTGTTAAATGGTGTAAATCTGTTCAGTAGTCCCTGAGAAATAAAAAAAAAAATTGATATCTGAGCACCGAGGAGGGTTCGCGAACTCTCCCGAGCACGAGCTCAATTCTGATTGGCTGCCAAAACTCCAAACCAGGAAGTGTTGGCAGCCATCTTGTGACTCGGTAACTGAGTTACAAGAAATCCCAAAAAAAACATGGAAAAAAGAAAAGGGGGCAGGGTAGAAACACCCTGACCCCCAGGGCCAAAAAAAGCATTTTTTTTTTTAAACGGCAGAATTCGCATTGGGGCCGCGAATCCTGCCGTGAAAATAAAAACAAAACAAAGCGCGGGCTCCCGCGCTTTGTTTTCAAAAAGCCCTCAGGTAGGCCAGGTCCCGGGGGCAATCAGTGATTTTTTTTCCAGGGGCCCGCGGTGGCCTCCGCAGCCCCAGGGACTGCCACTTCTTATATAAATAAATGGGGGGGGTCCCAACCCCCCCCCACACTGCCCCAGAGACCACCACCTCCCGGGCCTTCATGTAAATGTGCGGGGGGCCTCGCGGGCCTCCCCGGGGCACAATTGTTTTTTAAAAAAGTGTGTGGGGGGCTCCTGCCCTCCCACACTGCCCCCGGGAACCACCACCTCACTTAAATGTGGGGGTCTGTTGCGGACCCCCGGCCCTGGGGTCCACCCCCTCACGGGGATTTGATGATGGAGGGAAGGGGCTGCGAGGCCCCCCTCCTGGAGCCCTCCTTGGCCCTGGGGACTGCCAGCCCCCAGGGCTGGCTCCTGCAGTGTCCCGGGGAGCCCACCCCCTGGACACTGCTGTTTGCTATGTGGCTCCCGCCCTGCCATAGCAAACTCTGCTTTGCTTCCTTGAAGCAAGAGCAGGGAAATGAAGCAAATCAGAATTGCTTTTGAGCAAGGGGAGCTGCATGTCAGCAGCTTCCCTTGCTCAAAAGCAGTGCTGGCTCCCACAGGAGGCGGGGAGCCGACTGTACCGTGGGGGCATTGGGGCTCTCCCCATGGTCCCCAACGGAGAGGCCAGGAGAAGGGACCTGGGAGGGGGGCCACGCGTCCCCTCCCCTGAGATTATAATTAAAACATTTTTAAAAATGGAAAGCCAGCCCCGGGGGATGGGGTCCCCAGGGCCATAATTGGCCTATGGAGGGGGGCCACGTGGCCCCCCTCCAAAAAAATAAAAAAGAAGGTTGGCCAGGCCCAGAGGGGATGGGGTCCCCGGGGCCATAATTGGCCTCTGGAGGGGGGCCATGCGGCCCCCCTCCCTGAATTTCATTAAAAAAAGAAGGCTGCCAGGCCCCGGGGGATGGGGTCCCCGGGACCAAAAGTGGCCCAGAGATGGGGGGGGGGGCACACAGCCCCCCCATGAAAAAAGATTTAAAACAAAAGAAAACAAAAGCCAGCATATCGCTGGAGGCTCTGTCCTCTCCCTGTGCCACTGTGCAAACGCGCCCCCTGGCACGTTGTAAATTGGGGGATTAAGTCCCCTTCAATCCTAAGGGTCCCTGGGGGCCAACTAGCCCACCATGTACCTCCAGTAAGCACCACCGAGCTGCGTTTTTACACCTCTCTGCAATGCAGTTCAGTGGCGGTTACTGGTGGTACCTGGTGGGCTAGTTGGCCCCCAGGGACCCTCAGGATTGAAGGGGACTTAATACCCCAATTTACAACAAGCCAGGGGCCATGTTCCTTTTTACACCACTCTGCAAACGCGGCTTCTGGTGCACTGCTGGTGGGGCGATGAGGTCCTCTTGTGTCCTGAGACCTCAGGATACAAGTGGACTTCATCCTACGAGCAGCAGTGTGCCACAAGCCGCGTTTGCAGCGTGGTGTAAAAAGGAGCCTGACCTCGGAACACATGTCTGCAATGCAGCTCTGTGGTGCTTACTGGAGGTACCTGGTGGGCTAGTTGGCCCCCACAGACGCTCAGGATTCAAGGGGATTAATAGGGACATTATAGTTAGAAATTAGCATTAAAAAAACCTTTGAAATTCACTGAAAAAAACATAGGTTTCAGGGACGTTATAGTTAGTTGGACATTTCACTCATACAAAACCAGAGAAATTCCGCCCACGCAATGCACTACTGATGATGTCACATATTACATCATTCATGACATGGTCAGTGACTTCACTGATGACATCTCAAATGACATCATCCGCGTGAAAATCTGATGCACCTCCTCACACCCTGATATAACCTTTGATACACCCATTCTAAAATACAGACTACCATTTTCGAAAGCATAGTCACACCAATACCAGTTACTACATACGCACTCACTGAATCCTAGGTCTACACACAGACCCACACAATCACTCATACATGCAGTCACTCATCAATACAACACTATCATATGCACTCATACACCTGTACAGACATTCGCACACTGCCGCTCATCCATGGAGTTACTCACACACCTAGTCAGTCATGCGATGAATCAATCACACTTCCATTTACTCACCTATACAGTTATACACACACCACATCACTTATTCATACAGATACTAACGCATACTTACTCTCTTATACAATCACTGATACAAGTACACACTCATCCATACAACCACTCTCACAATCACTGACTCTCACGTATAGTCATTTATATACTCCAACTCTCACATAGACTGCCTTTTACATATGTAGTTACTCACACATGTACCACTGAGACATCCACTCAGTCACCAACACACCCATACACTCACTCACCCACCTATACATTCCATCACAGATGCACTCGAACCCATATACCCAGTGAATCACCCACTCACACATCTATGCAGAGTCACACACCCTCCACCCAACCACACAGACACTCAGGCACCCATACAGATACTCTGACAACCAATCAATAACCCATATAGACACTCATTTACCTACTCATCTACCCATGCAACCGCTTACACACCAACTGACAGACTGATACAGACCTTTACACAGTTTAGTTACTAACCCATGCATTCAGTAAGACACGTATAATCACTCACTTATACAGTCACGCACCTCCTAAATTATCCATTCAGACACTTATACACCCATTCTTCAATACACTTTGCTATATATATATATATATATATATATATAAAAAACATGCTTAAACTTTTCAGAAACACACAGTCACTGGATGATGTCATCAGTGATGTCATTTGAGATGTCATCAGTGATGTCACTGACCATGTCATGAATGATGTAATATGTGACGTCACCAGCAGTGCAATGCGTGGGTGTGAGTCACATTTCTCTGGTTTTGTACAAGTGAAATGTCCAACTAACTATAACGTCCTTGAAACCTGTGGTTTTTTCAGTGAACATATATATATCGTAGCTCCTCAAACTTTCACCTCCTTCGGGCACTCGCAAACAGGTGCTTTTTCGCGGGTGGTGTACCCGCAATTATGCCAGCTTCCAACCTCACATTCTCCCTTCGTTTTTTCAAAAAATGTTTAATTTTTCTTTACAGTGAACACAGAATACATAACATAGAATACAAAAATACAATGAGTAGCGACCCCCCTCTGCCTCCCCATCAGGGCTGAAAGTATCCAACGAGTGCAAAATCTTTAAGAACCTGTAAACAAGTTAATCATTAAAGCTAAACACATGAGATAAAGTGGCCAACACCACAGCAGAATAAATATTAAACAATGTGACTGAAAGAGCATGAGGTAAAGTGACCAGTGCGACTTGTGTATCATTAAAAATAGATTTATAAAACTGTGCTTGGAGACTAGCAAACAGCAGATCATTTTGGGCAGATTTAAGCGCTAAAGACATTATTAGAAATGTTCAGTTTTTGCTGCCACTTGGTTGAAACCATGGTCAGATCGTCAGGCATTACGCTATTGAGACAATTGTAGATGATACCAATGTGTGGAAGTGTGGTTCTGCGAAGTTTCCCGATTAATTCGCAGTTAGCAAATCCTGAGGGCCCCCTTGTCTTCCGTAGAAAGAAAGACTTAATAGCAAGATATTTAAAGACGTCCCTATTATCTAAATTATAGAGGGATTTAAGTTTTTCAAAGGGCAAGACCTCTTCGGATGAGCAAAGGTCGCCTAATTTCTTTACCCCCTTATCTATCCAGGTTTGAAAGTACGATGATCCAAAGATATCCGGTAGATTGGGATTATTCTTGATAGGAGTATAGAAGTTCAGTCTACCGATACCTAGATTCTTACGTACGGCAGAAAAAACCTTATATACACCTAAAAGGGTCTTAAATTTGACCATTTTATAATATCCAAATTCCAACTCCAAGCCTCGGGGCCAAGCAAGAGTTTGAAAGGTGAGGGTGGACCTGCAGCGAGGGTTAGAGGAGAGTCTTGCAACAGTATAGGACACGATTGTAAGACGGTAGCCCAATAATATATTTTTTAATTGGGTATGGCCCACACCCCTCTTTCCCAGGGAAGGGACAGAAATTGATATGCCCTCCTAGGTTGAGAAAATGCCCAAACAAACTGGGAAAATAGCCTGTCAAAGTGTTGACTTTTTGAACTCCAGAGGAATAGCTCTGAACAAATACAAAATTTTAGGAAAAAAATCATTTTTAATATATTGCAGCGACCAACGATGGAAAGGTGTAGATTGTTAAGACGGCTCAAGGCTTTCTTTGTCTCTGAGACAAGAGGGTCCATGATTTGGCCAACTATCAGGTCAGTATCAGCTGAGATGTCAATACCTAGGTATTTAGCTTTAGCCAAGACTCTTCCATCATTCAAAATGACACTTTTATTGATTATAATTTGGGTTATCCCTTTGTTCAATTTATTTCCTGATATGGAGCCGAATAATTGGGCCTCAGCCTCAATTTCTGGAATGGCTTTCTCTGGATCCGGAGTGACCAGAGCCAAATCATCGGTGTAGGCCATGATTTTAGTTGCTAGGCCAAATCTACTTATTGCCTGTATAGCCTGGTTTTCTTCAAGTTTTTTAATAAGTGGGTCGATGTACAGGGCACAAACTAGTGGGGAGCAGGGACAACCTTGTCGGGTCCCCCGCAAGATTTTTATTTGCTCCGTCAAAGACCTGTTAATAGACACCCTAGCCATAGGTGTGAGGTATAATGTCTTTTGATCGCCTGGATGGCTTTAGGCCCAAAATTCATTCTCTCCATGACGCCCCAAAGAAAGTTCCAGGAAACCCGATCGAATGCTTTTTCGGCATCAAGGAGTATTACAGCCATCGGGTCTCCTGAAACCTGTGCAGCGTCAAGCAGAGTAATGACCCTCCGAATATGTTCGGTGGTACCTATGGCGGGTATAAACCCATGCTGCCACCTGGAAACAAGGCCTTCAATCTTGGCCGAGAGTCGTGTGGCAAAAAGTTTAGAATATACTTTTGAATCACCGTTAATAAGGGTGATTGGGCGATACAAACCCATTTCTGTTGGCGGTTTGTCTTTTTTAAGGAAGACAATAATCTTAGCTATGGACCAAGATTGAGGAGGATTGGCCCCATGGAAGATTTGTGTCACTACAGCATTAAAAATATCCTTAATTTGACAAAGGAAAACCTAATAGAATTCAACTGGGATACAGTCAGGCCCGGCAGCTTTCCCATCGGGTAGATTAATCAAAGCTTTGGCGATTTCGTCCCATGTGGGAGGAGTCTCAAGTTGCTCCTGCTCCTCTCTACTAAGAAATGACAGCGCAATTGGCTCCAAAAAATTTTTAAGGACAGATTGTCCATCCAATTGTGATGCTGCCGCTTCCGCCGAATATAAGCCCTGAATGAATTTGCAGAAGGCTGTGCCAATTTGTTCCGGGTTGCTGGTTATCACTCCTGAGGAACTCCTAATTTTTTGAATTTCATTATGTAGCGATCACACATAGGGAAACCGACAGACAGGCACATACACGCTTGAAACGCTGTTTGCGAGTACCCGGGCGTAAGTGGAGCAGGACCCCGCGGCACTATGTCTCCCAGCAGGCAGTGGGGCATTTCAGAAAGCAAGGTGGTCGTTAGCGAAGCCCCTACTTAAGCACCTCCTCCTCCTGAGGAAAGTGCTTGACAATCCATTCCAGAGCGATTGAAGATGGCGGATGGTGTGTCCCCACCGGATTTCAGCTAGAAGAATACCAGCGTCTCCCGTGTTTCCCGAGGAGTTGTTTTTAACATCACCCATCAGGGAGCTGACCCGGTCACCGTTTACTTGCACGGCTCGTCTAAAGCAGAGAAAACAGCAGGTATACTTGGAAGGAGGGCCGGAACGCTACCTTCACTACCGCGACTTTGTTTTCCTAAAAACAGCAGGTACACTTGAAGCGCCGGAGTGCGTCCTTCATTACCGCAATTTTGTTTTCGCCCATACGCTGATATTTATCAGCACACTGTCTCTCAGTTCAGTACAGCGGTCAGGGGACCGCAACTGCGTACCGGAGTGATTTCTGTTTTTCTTCCACATCTTTGTTTTATTTACTTTTGCAATTTACATTGGCATTCGTCTAGCACAGTCTCGTGGCCAAAGAACCGTGACTGCGTGCTGGAACTCATTTGGGCCCTACAGGGGGTGCAGCACAGACCACAGGCTAGCTTGTTGGTGTGAAAAAGGCCGCTTTATTGGAAACAGGTGCACCTTACATAAGAACATCCCTTGCCCTGTGCCGTACAAAACTATTCCTCTCTAAATATAGCCTTCCTATCTGACCCCTCCACCCCCTCCCCTAAAATTGTTTCCCCCCCTGCAACAATCATAACACAACTTACAATTCCTAACTTTCCTACCCTACCTAACTAGGTAACTTCTTATGTCCTATCCCAACGTAACCATAACTCAGTATATGTCCCCCATGACCTAGGAAAACACCCCCAAATTCTAGCGCAGCACACCAGCACCTGTTCCAGCGACAAATCCCCCACACAGCATCACTCCCCGATGCACCTGTCCCCAAGAAAACCACCCCGGCTTGCGAACAGAAAACACCCCCCCCAACCCCTAAAAGAGGGGTGGGGGCCCACCAGCTCATAGGGAGGGAGGGCGGGACAAAGCTCGCACCAACCACCCCCCAGCTGGCCGTTGTGTCACGATCCACCGAAATGGTGGGTCGTCACACAAAATGGCCGGCTATAAACCCCACCAGCCCAAAAGGAGCCCAACCAGCCCAAAGAGCCCAAGTAGCCCAAACGCGGAAGTCCGCCCCGTGCTCCGGCTGCGCCTCTGGCCCAAAACCCCCCGGGAGGGCGAGCCTCCCGCTGGTCGGCCGCCCCCCCAAAGCCCTATTGGGCCCTACAGGGGGAGCAGCACAGACCACAGGCTAGCTTGTTGGTGTGAAAAAGGCTGCTTTATTGGAAACAGGTGCACCTTACATAAGAACATCCCTTGGCCTGTGCCGTACAAAACTATTCCTCACTAAATATAGCCTTCCTATCTGACCCCCCCACCCCCTCCCCTAAAATTGTTTCCCCCCCTGCAACAATCATAACACAACTTACAATTCCTAACTTTCCTACCCTACCTAACTAGGTAACTTCTTAGTATATGTTCCCCATGACCTAGGAAAACGCCACTCGAAAGTCAGAACTGCCGGCTTTCGACCCCCCCTTTAGGCCTCCTGACGTCTCGGGTACCTGCACACACCCATTGCCCTGTCCAATGCCTCCTTCATCTGAATAATATATAGCTCCATGCCATACCGAGACAAATGCACCCCGTCTTCTCTAAAGAAGTACACTGCCGCATAGCGCAATTCCGGGTGTTCCATCCGTCCTATCCCCTCCCTGTCACAAAAAACCCGCATGTCCCTATTAATCTTCCGGCGTGCCCTATCTATGGCTGCCGGGCACGCAGCCCCGCTCCAAACTCTCCGCGGAATGAATTCCGACCAAATTACGTAGCAACCTGACCACTGTGACCGAATCTCCAGCAGATCCCTTTTCATCTGCTTAAGCAACGCCAGGCCCTTGCACTGCACCAAATCATTCTCCCCCAAATGCACTACCAGAACGTCTGGACACACTCCCCCCTTTACAAACCTGTTCAATACCGGAAAAAGTTCATGCCATCACATACCCCCTTGCCCCTGCCACTGACATCGAAACAACCTAGGATCCAACTCTAAATTCAGGTTCCTGCTCTTGTCCCATTCATAGCGCTCCGCTTGCTTGATGAAAGAGTGGCCCAGGATGAGAATGGACAACCCGGCCACGTCCGGCCCCGCCACCGCACCTGAAAAGAGACACATGTCAGCACAAAGGGAGTACCCCGCCTACTCTTCCCCCCCCCTGTGGCCTGCGGCCGAACGTATGTCTGGTAACAGTCCGACTTCCACCTCCCCAGATGCATAATGTCCTTCCTCCCCCACCCCTGGTGAGCCGCATCCGTGGCCGCCCCGATCCTAAAGGAATGCGTCCCGAACGCTTTCGGCTCCACCCCCATTCCAAGCAGGGTGTGCCGTAGAACCCACAGCAGCTGGGCCGCCGTTACCCGTTCCCCCGCGACCCGGTGAAATATTTCACCCTCCACCGATTGAGACCGGGATGCCAACCGCCGTCACCATACCGCCGGGCAGATGTCCTGCTCCAACGCGGGCCACAGAAACACCCAGGTCCCCTCACCCCGCTGATCCATCTTGGAGCGCTGCAAGCGAACCGCCACCTCCCCAGCCCGCAGTTCCACCGCCTCCCAGCACACCCCCGGCTTCCCCCTGTGCCCCACCAGCTCGGACACCCTGAACGCCCCAAAATACATCCACGACATAAGGGTGGAAAACAAGAGAATCTCCTCTTGATTGTGGAAAAATTCAGGCAGGCGCCGCAGCACCCCTCCCAGCATGCTCCCTGTGAGAGGCCGACTCTGACGAACCGTGACCCCCCGTTCTTGCACCCAACCCTCCAGCAAGCGTGCGCCCAACTCCCCCGCCGATGGCGTATAACCCCACCACAACTTCCCCATGAACGCTATGGCCGACAACTTTCCCGCAATTGTCGCTTTGGACATGCCCTTGTCCATCAACATCAACATGAACTGCACCACCTGCTCACACCGAACCCCCCGATCCCCCTGTCACCCCGCCCCACTGTCCACAAACTCCCGCCACGCCTGCTTGTATGCCCTCCATGTCGACCTGGCCACTGACCCTCTTACCAGTTGTACGACCCTTTCTCTCCTACCGACCACATCCCCTCCGGCACTGGCGTCTTGCAGTCGTCCGAATCCGTGGCTAGCCCATGGAACCTCTGCCACTGTGAACGAGACAAAGCATCAGCAAGGTCATTGTCCACCCCCGGCACATGCCGTACCTGAAACAAGATATCATGCTCCAAACAACGCAGCACAAACACCCGCAACAACTTGAGCACCTGCGGATCCCTAGCTGACTGCCGATTGACTACATGCACCACTGACATGTTGTCCACCTTGAAAATCACGCGTTTGTGCGCCAACTCCCGCGCCCACACCGTCACCGCCACCACCAACGGGAACAACTCCAAAAACGCGATGTTCCTCCCACCGCCCTGCCAATGCGGCGGCCATTCCTCCGCGCACCACCTCCCCTGCCAAAACAGACCGAAACCACCCACTCCCGCCGCATCCGACGAGATGGTGACATCCCACTCCCAATCCTCTGGGGGAGCCATCGGGATCCTATTGAAATGTGCCAGGAACGCCCGCCACATGCGTAGGTCCTCTTTCGTGCCTGCAGACAATCATATATGATGATGCAGCAATGTACCTCCCACCAGGGCCCGCCCCAACCGCCTACAAAACGTACGACCTGCCCGCACCACCCGGCAAGCGAAATTCAAATGTCCCAACAGAACCTGCACCTCCCGCACCGTCACCTTCCGCTGCCCCAACATGTCCACCAAACCCAGCATGCCCAACTTCTTCTCCTCCGGTAACCTGGCCTCCATGGCCACCGAGTCTAGCTCAATGCCCAAAAATGACAGCACCGTGCTGGGACCTTGTGTCTTCTCTGGCGCCAGGGGCACACCCAGGTAGCCCATGAGCTCCGTAAAACTGTCCAGCTGCTGCTGGCAGTCCGCCGAACCAGGCATTCCCACCAGGAAAAAGTCATCCAGGTAGTGCGTCATCGTCGCCTTCCCCGTGTGCCATGCAAATGCCCACTGTAAGAAGGTACTGAAGCGCTCAAACAACGCACAAGATATTGAACACCCCATTGGCAGTGCTTTGTCCACATAAATGGCGCCGTCGAACTGTATCCCCAACAGTTGATAGTCATCCGGGTGGACGGGCAACAACCGGAACGCCGTCTTGATATCGCACTTTGCCATGAGCGCGCCGGGACCCACCGCCGTCACCAGACGCCGCGCCACGTCCACTGATGCGTACGAAACTGATGATAATTCCGTCGCAATGTAATCGTTGATGGACGCCCCCTCCGGCCATGACAGATGCTGGATCAATCGAAACTGTCCCGGCTCCTTCTTTGGCACCACTCCAATGGGCTAGATTATCAGATCCCGGATCGGCGCCCCACCAAACGGCCCCACCATCCGTCCCTCCCGCACCTCCCTGTCCAATTTCTCCCGGACCACCGACTTCTGCGCCGTGACCGATTTCAAGTTTTCAGCCCACCGGGCGATGCGCGGCCCCTCGTAGCCCAGCCGAAAACCCTCCCGGAACCCCCGCCGCAACAGCCCCGCATCCTCGGTCCGTGGATAAGACGCCAGCAGGGGTTCCAACCGCTCCAGACTAACCGGCGTACGAGCCCTTTCCCACAGTTACTTGTCCTCCCCGACCTCCCCAACTAACCGCCTGCTGTCCCCCCGAAGCGGGCTGCTGCCCTTGGTTGCCTCCCGTCCCCCAGCAGTGCACCACCGGGTGACGTTTCCCACATTTCGAGCATTCGTGCCTGAACTTGCAATATTGCTGCGCACAAAGACCTTTGTTGAAGTCCCAGCATGCCCCCACCGGGGTCCCGCCGGTACTGTCGCCTTGCCCCACCCCCCCCCCCCGGGTGGGGCGGCTGGGAAAGGGGCGGGCGCCAGCGGCAACTCGCTCACCGTATAGATCGTCTTGCCAAACTTGGACCCCCCATGGTCTGCTGGTACAGATCTGAATCGGTCTCCCCCCATTTTGCCTCCGGATCCCATGCCAAACGCGCCCAAAACTACTCATCGTAATGTGACCACGCGTAACCCCCATAGGTAACTTGTGCCCTCCGGACTACATCCATGTACTTAAAAAGGGCAACGGACCGTTCCGGATATTTTTCGCAGTAAACACTGGCGAAAATCAAAAATCCCGCGGACCAATTCTCGATATTCATGGGCACTCGTGGCCGCTTGGCTAATTCCTGTTCCTCCTCTTTGGACCCTTCCTTCGCCGTCAGCTCCCTATGCAAGAGCTTCAGGATGGCCACGTAATACCCTTTCCAAATCTTTTCTTTTGTGGCCAGCGACAAATGCGCCCCCAAGGGTTTCGCAATGCCCATATAGGGCAGTTTACACACCGGCAGCTCATGGCTCTCCTTCCCCTCCTTACCACCCTTCCCCTTCTCCCCCTCCGTGTCCGGAGTCGCGGAGCCCCCCGCCGGGACCGCGTCATCCGTCCCCACCCCCGCGTCGCACACGTACGTACACTTGTTCAGACGCACCCCCCTCCTCTGTGCTAATCGCGACTGTGCGCCTGTCCCCCTTTGAACCCCTCCCTGCCCCGTTCTCCGCCTTACTTGGCGTCAAGGTCGGCGTCCGCACCGGATCCCGCTGCCTCACCAGTGGAACAGGGGGGGCCGTCACTCTCGCCGCTGTGCTCTGCCGGGGCGCCTCCTGCAATGTACTAGACAAGGCATTACTCCGCTCCCCTCCCCCCTCCTCCTGGATTTCCCCCTCCTCTTCACTCTCTTCCTCATAATACAGTGACTCTCTCCCATCCTCGTCATTCCCCTCACGGTCCTGCCACAGGCCGCCCTCCACGGGCTCCAGCCTGCTCAAACCCGCCCGCTCCCTAAACGTTTGCAGCAGTTCCTTAAGGTCCACACTCTCTCTCCGCCGCTTGGTATGCCGCTCTTCTGGGTCCCGATCTAAACGGACAGACCGCTGCCCCCGTCCCCCAGAGGCCGCATCAACCCGTTGGGGTGGGGCTGGCGGGGACCTACCGCCCCGCCTTTCACGCGCCACCGCTGCCAGGTCCCTCGTTGGAGCGCGACCGCCCGCACGAGGCAGAGCCGGCCCATCCCCTCGGCGGATTGGAGCCGTATGCAGCTCTCCCGAGCACCTCGCCAGCCGGTCCTCTGGGGACAAATAAGTGGAGTCCAACATGCCGGGGTTAAAATGGCCCACCCCCCACCGTCCCGCATCCCCCCACGTTCCCCCGCCCCTCCCGACCCATGAGGAATGACCCCCCTGCCGCGCCCCGAACGACCGCCATGCCCCCCCTTCCCACCCCCTGCCCCCCGTCCCCCAACCCGCACCCTCCTCCTCCTCCTCACTCCACTCCAGAGCCTCCAATTCCCGCCGTACCGCCCGCCTCCCCGCTCCGCAACCAAGCCCCCTGCCCACCCCCCGGCACCCCCCCAAGCCAGTCCCCCGCGCGTCCCCCCAGGCCCCTCCCCCCCGCTGGGCCCCCCGCACGCCACCTCCGCGACCACCCCCCCAGCCGCTCCCCACCCCCGCCCGTTCCCCACCCCTACCCCTCACCCCCGGCCCCCCCCTGTCCTGCACTGCACCCACCCCCGAGCTCCGCGTCCTGGCCATCCGCGCCCCCCCTGCTGCCCGCCGGCCGCCCCCCCGCCGCCTACCTCCCCCTCCCCCTCCTCCGAGTCTTCTATCAGCAAGTGAGAGGCCCCACCCCCACTCCCCCCAGCTGTCCCACCCCCCTCCCCCCCATTCGCATGCCTTCCTCCCGGGCACCCTCCCCCCTTTCTGTCCCATCTCCTCAGCCAGTGCCTGCCCCTCACGCACGCCGAGCCCCTCCCCCCCACCCCCCACAAACTGCAGCGCGGGCCGCTGTGCCCCCCCCGCCGCCCCCCGCTTCCGACGCACCATTGCCGCCACCGCCCCCCCGCGGCCACGCCCCCCCGCCGCCACCTGCTGCCGTGCGCGCAGCGGGTCGCACGCGATGATCGCCGCAGCGACACCACTCGCCGCGCACCTTTGGGGCCTCACCTTAGCGTCGGGCTGCAACAGATCCGTGTGGCCCGCGTCAGCGAGGAGGCGGAGGGCCTCCACTACCCTCGGATCGTCGTTCCGCGCCATCACCGCGAGTTGCAAGGGAATCCGGGCCACAGAGTACAACACAAGCAAGTACCGGCCAACTTATGCCTCGTTGCATTTTTATTTATCGTTATTCAAACTTCGCGCCGACAACGCCAACCGGGACAAAGCTCGCACCAACCACCCCCCAGCCGGCCGTTGTGTCACAATCCACCGAAATGGTGGGTCGCCACACAAAATGGCCGGCTATAAACCCCACCAGCCCAAAAGGAGCCCAACCAGCCCAAAGAGCCCAAGTAGCCCAAACACGGAAGTCCGCCCCCCGTGCTCCGGCTGCCCACCCCGGCCCAAAACCCCCCGGGAGGGCGAGCCTCCCGCTGGTCGGCCGCCCCCCCAAAGCCCTATTTTGCTCCTTGCTCGCTATGCAGCAATTCCGTGGTATCGGAATGCAGGGGTAGACTTACTTTAGTTCGCTCTTGCTCGTGCAGTGCGCCTTGGAGTGTCCTTGCAGTGACTCTCAAAACGGTAGGAAAGACACTGCATACCTATATAGAGGCTAGCGACCTCTTCCCTTGTGGATTTGATTACTTTGATATACAGACCGAGTTGTTTCCCTGTCTACATTTTTGCTTGGTGAAACATTCATTGGAGCAACGCTTTTACACAGGTTTCCCAAGGAGTAGCTGCAGGGCTCCTGGTGAGTGTATGCATGGATTAACACTCAAGAACGCATCTGTGTATTGAGGTATGGTACTTCTCATACCTGTTTGTTTTCTTATTACACTGCAGTGCCAAAACCTAGAAGGGTGCCATTCTGACTCCTAGACCAGACCAGCGAGGTACGAGGGCAACTGCAGCAGTTTGTTATTTTATCCCTTTCCCTTTTCCCCGGGGCACGACCTCCCACAGCAGTGTCATCTTTCCTCTGTTGGGGGTTGCGTTCAGGAGAATTGGGGGGATTCTCGACTACCATCTTCGCCGCTGGCCACTGTGAAAAGGTTAGTGGCGTTGTTTGTTTTTTGTGCTGCTGATAACCTGACACATTAGCAGTGGTCTGTTGTCTGGTTCTCATTGCCAGCTGGTGGCCAATCTTTTCGCTACACTCATATGCCTTTTCTCGCGCAGCAGCCCATTTAGAAGCGGCTTTCTCAGCCAGAATTGAGCAGATCTCGGCCCTGGCAGCAGCCACTGCCAATTGAGCTGGATCTACCTCTCCCTTTGATTGAACTACTGCAATCTCTAAGGCAGTGAATCTTTCTATCTTTGCCGAGGGTTGTCCTCACTTTCCCCTGGCTTCGCCCCGGTCCGTCACAGCTGTGTGCCGATTGAGCAGAGGGCGTGCTTGCAGGGTCAGCTGGGTCTGCGTGCGCTGGTGCCATTTCCGGGTCATACCGGTACTTAAATCGATGCCTTGGTGAGCGTGCAGTGGGCGCGCCGCTGGCGCTCAAAAGACGCGCCAAAGGCAAGCCCGTCTGCACCCATCCGCGCCCGGCCGTCGCCAGTCGCCAGAAATGCTGCCGGTTCCCATAGAGAAAGGTTCTCCTACTCTGCAGCAGATCTTGTTGCCATCCGAGTGAGCATCCACCCCTGTAGTTATCTCACAGGTGTTACGCCGGAGGGGCCTTTCTGCTGTTGGCACTGTAGGTTTACCTCCTGGGCGCTCTCTGCTCCTGTCCCCCCCAGGTTCTGTCATTAACCCCAGCCCCAGGGTAAAATTGCTCAGTTTGAACTGCCGCTCTCTGGTTAAACATCATGCTGATATATATGACTTATTGCTGGACGAAGTTCCGGACGCTCAATTTCTAACAGAGACATGGTTATCTGAAGAAAACGTGGCAGAACCTGGATTAGCTCTTCCTCCTGGATTTAGCATCAAGATCCTCAATAGAGGGTCCAGGGGGGCGGTATCGCAGTTATTTTTAAATTTCTCTAGCTGTACTCCTTTGTGAGGGAATCTCTGGTAGGGTGTGAAGCTGCCCGCTTTGGGATTTCCCTCAAAGCAAACTACACCTTGTCAGGCCTATTGATTTATCACCCGCCTGGACCCTCCAAAGAGTTTAGAACGGCTCTCATTGACTCTATAGGGCCTTTAGCCATGAGGGCTGCCAACTTCAGCATTTTGGGGGATCTGAATTTTCATCTCGATAATCCTCATGATGTTGATATAGGTAACATTCAGGCTGATCTTGAGGCCTACCAGCTATTCCAACTTGTGCTGGGGCCTACACATTCTGCAGGCCACCTGCTGGATCCTGTGTTTACCAACCTGGCCCTCCTGACGGTCCACCCTCCCTCCCATTTGTATTGGTCGGATCATTATCTTATAATGATGACACTCTCTTGGTTGGTACCGACGAGTAGGTTGCCTCATAAGCCTGTACTTAGGCGCCCTTGGTACAAACTTGATGCTGCACATTTTCAAGAACTTCTCTCCGCTACTCTACCTAGTCTTCCAGCAGACTGTGACTTGGCTGATAAATCAGTGTCTGTCTGGATTTCTGATGCGCTTGTTTCCCTTGTCCCAGTAAAATGGTTGAAAGGCCACAGCAGTAGGTCTAGTCCCTGGTATTACACCAAGCTTGCTTCCATGCGTAAAGAGTATAAGAGGCTGGAGAGAGCATGGAGAAGGAACTATGACCCTAACCTGAAAAAGCCTTCTGGTGTAGATATTAAGCAATACCATGGGTCTATCCAGGCAGAACGGGCCACTTATTATGCGGAGGAGATCAAGAGCAGCACTAATCCATCTAAAAGCATCTTCTCGATACTGAAAGTGCTGAAATCATCTACAGCCCTGGCTGCCACCCCGCCATCCGATGATCAATACGATGCCCTGGCCGCCTTCTTTGTTGAGAAGGTGGAGAAGTTCTATCAATCCTTCCCCCAGGTTGCATCCGTTTCTGTCCCCATGGCCTGGTCCCCTACTTCTTACACGCTGAGTACTCTCCCCGCCATCTCTCAGGAGTAACTATCGGTGATATGTAGGAAGGTCAAGTCCGGTTCTCCATCTGACCCACTGAAGCCGGCCTATGCGATGAGAATTCTACTTGTGCTCTTCCCCCCTTTGTGCCATGTGATCAATCTTTCCCTTTCTACGGCGACTGTGCCATGCCCTTGGAAGCATGCTAAAGTGGTTCCCCTACTAAGGAAACCTAACCTGAATGCTTCTAAGCTGGAGAGTTTCCACCCCATCTCCCTCCTGACTTGGGTCTCGAAAATTTCTCAGGTTCACATCAATACTATCTTGATGGAGTATCTAGAGGCAAATAATCTTCTAGACCCATCTTAGAATGGATTCCGTCCTGGTCACAGCACGGAATCTGCTCTTCTTGCTGTCACCGAACATTTGAGATGGGCCTTAGACGCCGGTCGTACATCGGCACTAATTTTGCTTGATCTCAGTGCGGCGTTCGACACGGTCTCCCACAAGATTTTTCTCAGGCGCTTGGAGGAGGTGGGCATAGCGGATGCCGCCCTGGATTGGTTTGCCTCCTTTTTTTATAGGAGGACCTTCCAGTTGACCGCCCCTCCTTTTTCGTCCAGAGACTATGCCATCAAGCAGGGTGTTTCTCAGGGCTTGGCTTTGAGCCCTACCCTGTTCAACCTGTATGTGCAACCACTGGCAATGGGGGCAAAAAACAGAGGGCTCACATTGGTGTCGTATGCAGACGATACCCAGTTGGTAGTCACTCTCACAGATGACACTACTCGAGACGCGTGTAAGTTTCGCAGTGATCTCGAGGCTGTCTTGGGATGGATGACTGCCAACTGTTTACAGCTCAATGCTAGCAAGTCTGAGGTTCTGTTCGTGGGGAGAGACTCAGAGTTGTGGTGTGAGCACTGGTGGCCCGCCGCACTGGGGTGAGCACCCGCTCCTAAACAGGCGGTAAAAAACCTGGGGTCTGGCTTGACACTGCCCTTAACATCAGAACCCAAACTAAGAAGGTGGCAGGGACGTGCTTCGGGCTACTGCGGGGGCTTAAACCCCTGCTGCGCTTCTTTGACCCCTCAGTCAGGCAGGTTGTCTTCCAGGCCTTGATTATGTCTAGAGTGGCCTATGCCAGCTTCCTTACATCGGGGCTAATCAGGCTGAGATTGTCAGACTACAAAGGGTCCAGAACGCATCGGCCTGGGCGCTCCTTGGCTTGCCAAGGCGGTGTTCTACCTCGAATGCAATACGCTGCCTTCATTGGCTGCCTGTTGCCAGGCGTGTGGAATTCAAGGCCCTCTGCATTACCTTTCAAATGTTCAACTCTTCATTGCCAAGTATTCTGTCCAACCTGCACTCTTTCTACACCCCCTTCCGCCAACTCCGCTTTATGGGACAGAATCTTGCGGTTGTCCCCAGGGTGAGGAGCGCTCGTGCTGGTGGCCGCTCCTTCCAGGTGTTGGCTTCTACACTCTGGAATTTCCTTCCTATTTCCATCCGCAGCAAAAAGCTTTAACTGCCCTTCCATAAAGCTATTAAAGCGTTTCTGTTCCCTCCGCAATAAGCTGTTCAGTTATTACCAGCTGCGCTAATCTGGTTTTAGCGACGGGACGCCCCTTTGCTGGGGCAGCCGTGCACTTTATAAATCAGTTGAACATAACATAACATAAGGTTTTCCTCTGTTCTAGCCAATTTTGCATGTAACTCCATCAGCTGTGCCTTCTCCTGTCTGTTTTTCCTCAGTGAGAATTGCAAGGTTTCATCTCGAACACAAGCTTTTAACGTGTCCCAAACTACCATTACAGGGGCTGAACCTAAGTTATTATCAAGAAAGGTCTGTATCCACCACTTCATATGAATCTGGTAGCCTTCATCCAACAGGAGTGCTCTCTCAAAACTCCAGGATGAGATTTCCTTGCGGGTGATCAAACTCCGAATATTGAGGCATAGATGGTTATGATCGGAAAGAATACAGGGAAGCAGGTCAATTTCATTATTGTGGATTAAAGAAGAGGAAACCAAGAAAAAGTCCAGGCGTGCAAAAGATTTATGGGGCGCGAAAAAGAATGTGTAGCCTGGCAAAGTTGGATTTAAATGAGACCAGGCATCCACGAGCCCATGAATATGTAAAAGATTTTTAAGAGCTTGAAGCACTTTGGGTTTGCGAGTAGCCAGCCGGAATTGGAAATTTGACCCCCAGTTGCAGGGTAAATTGATATTAAGATCCCTGCATATGATGACGGGGAGGGACCAATGTGCCAATTCTGATGAAACCCGGTCTATCACGCTAGGATCGTCCAAGATGCTCCCGTATATGGAACAAAGGGTGAAAGAAAAGGCAGGCGTTATATGGCATTCTGCGAGCACCCATCTTCCTTGGGGATCTGATTTGACTTGAGTTGACTGAGGGTAAGCAATTATAGCGTGCTAAAATAGCAACTCCCCTCGTACGGGACCCTTGTGATGTTCCCCCAATAACTTTATATCCCAGAGTGTTTAGAAGATGCAGCTGCGAGCCTTCTATGTGTGCCTCTTGGAGACAGACAATGTTGACCCCCAGCAACCGTAAATTTTGGGCTACCTTCTGCCTTTTTCGATTATCATTGAACATGCAGATATTAATAGAAATGATCTTAAGATTTGTTTTACTCATCACAATTTAAAAAAAAAAACCCGTAAAAGAACATAGTGAATGAATTTGTGTAGTATACATACAGTATACTTGCAAGGTCCCTATTATGCCCATATGTCGTATAGCCAATATAATAAATGAAACACATCAAGACACACTGAGGCCTCCCAGAATGAGCGGTTGGATAGCCCGTGTCAGACTATAGAACATTTTAAATATACTTTTGGCAACGAACTGCTCATGAAAGTTGAAAATTAGGCACATCAAAAAAGCAAAAACAACAGTTTTAGACTCAGCCTTCACCCCTGAACACCCACCCCCCTCCCAACCTAACCCCCAAACCCCTCCCCAAAAATTAGCAATCAGGAGAACCCTGAATGATGGAGCCTATTATGACACCCCGCCACCCGTCCCTCGCCATATGGAATAATCCCATGTTTTTTTACATTAGGCATATACTAGCGAGAAGGAAAGGGAAAATAATGAAAAGAAAAAGAAAAAGGGAAAGAAAAAAAAAAGTGAAAGAGAAAAAAAAAGAAAAGCAAATTCAGTATAGCTCTTATCCTGGGTCTCTTGATTGAATAACTCTTTTCTAAGAGTAGCCCAGACATTTAAATAGAGGCTGTCTTAGTATTGGAGGTACATTTTCAGAGATGACAAATATCTAACCAGAAAAGATTGACTATAGCCATACTATAACAATTTTGAGCCCAAATTAACATTAATTTGAGACTTTTCTGGCCTTGAGTCCAGTGAGAAACTCTTGAGCCTTGATTTCTGAGGTCAAAATTCATGAAGCGCCGTTCAAGATGACCTTCAGCCTAGCAGCATTCATGAAGAAGACCTGTGCTCCCAGCTGTTGGATTGGGGAGATTAGTTGGCGAAGGTGCCATCTTCACTCCACAGTGGTATGACAAAAGTCAGGTTTGGCGAAGAAAGATACCCCCTCAAAACATTTCTGAGAGTACTGTCGAGCTTGGTCAAAGATTAGCTGTCTTAATTAAAAGTTCCCGAAGAAAACTAGAAAGGCTCGAGGCTTTGTGGATTCATTATAACTGCCATACTGCCTCTTTAGTGTGAAGGGGAAGCGGTGAGCTCATTGGATTTCGTGTTCCCTGCACCACTCGGTCTGTTCAGGGAAGGCCCCCCTTAGAAGTTTTATTATATAGCACCGAGGATCTTCCCCCTCCACTCCTTTGGGAATCCCAACCAGGCGGAGTTTATTTTGGCACTGCCTGTTTTCTTGTTCTTCCAACTTCCACATGACGTCCGTCATGCGATCACCCTGGGAAGAACATTGACTTTTAAGCAGCACAACATCTAATTCAAGGCTATCAGTGCGGCCTTCCACCATGGTCACTCTCTCACAGAGATATCAGATCATGTTTTGTTAAGCTTTCGGAGATCCCCTAGTAGTTTTTTAGCAGCGGATTTAGCCTGTTGCCTGTGTACCCGGGCTTCATCCTGAAATTGTTGAATTAAAGTCAGAATGGCGGTCAACGAGGGCTCTTCGGACTGAACTTGTGGGGTGTGGGCCATCTTAGCAGGGGAAAAGAGATATGAGACCCTGAATAGTCCCATTTGAGATGGTCTTCCTTATCTAGCTTCTTCCCCCTGCCTTTAGACCCGTGGTGCTTCTGTTTTTGAACCATGCTTTTTCCTTTAGAGGCATTGCTGAAATTGGATTCAGAAAGGTCGCTGTCACTTGATGAAGAAGAGCTTGCTTCAGCCGGAGAATTCGAACCGTCTGAGAAAAGGTGCTCCCCCAAAGGATCTGGAGTTCCAGGATTGTGTAACCGATGTGTACTAGTATTTTTTGCCTCGTAGGTATCAGTGGGCGAAGAGCCCCAGATATCGTGATCCTGGGGAACGCTTGCCGCTGGAATCAAACTAGATTCAGCACCAATCAACAGGTCTGTCTCAACAGGGGGAGCTGGAACTTCCGGATTGAGGGTCGCTTTATCAGTATTAGAGGCCCTTGGGATTGGGCTATCAAACTGGGCTCTAAGCCGAGTGTGCCGGGTAGAGAAGGAATAAGCTGTGGGTCTGGCTGTACATCAGGGAGTTTAGCCGGGCTGGCCGAGATTGATTTTGTTAAATCACTTTCTTTATTGTCATTCAAGCCATTTGTGGGTCTTCCCCCCTCCCAGAGCCTGAATTAGTCACCAACCACGCTACAGAGAACAGTTTGGCTACTGAGGATTGGGAGGAGCACCTATCCTTTGGGGGTCCGCCACCAGTAAGTTTATTTGAGTTTTTCTTAGGACCTAAATTCTCTCGCTTGCTTCTGGGGATTGGTTTGACTTCCAAAAGCATTCTAGTGAGTGTCTAGATAGATTTAGTGTGTGGTTACGGTGAGCAGGTTTTTGATGGGGGCATTGCGTAAAGTGAATTCTGTCCCTAGAAATAAACTGTTGGAAGAGAAATCTGTTGGAAAGCTTGATCAGTGTGGCTTTAGAACGATTACAACATTTTCAAATGAAGCAGAGAAACTGCGAACCATTTTATGCAGGAATTAGAACCTGCTTAAAATGGATCCAGTTATTGGCATGGATATTCCTGCGCGACCATTGTTAACCTTTGGTAAAGCAAGGGCCCTTCGGGATTCCCTCACGAGCAGCTATGTGAGAAGAGAAGAACCTAAGCTGTTCTATAGGGAGCCGCAGGGATTTTATCCCTGTGGCAAGTGCAAAGCTTGGGCAGGTAGCAGAAGAGTGTTAACATACCAAATACCAGGGGTACAGAAACCTAAAACCATCAAGAAATGTATTACGTGCAGTACACCATACACAGTATACTGCTTGAATTGCCCATGTGGACTCAGGTACATTGGGAGTACCATACATCAAACTAACATGCAAATTCTAGAGCACACACTGGCAATTAAAAATGGTGATCTGTCGTACCCGGTAGCTCGACACTTTAAGGCCAAACACAATAGTGACAGAGACCTCTTGACTTTCTTTACTCTAGATCATGTCCCGCTGAATCCAAGAGGTGAAGATAGGGTTACCAGTCTAAGAAGACTGGAATCCAGGTATATCATTAATCTCCAAACGAAGGTACCTGAAGGTTTGAACTGTAATGAGGAACTCTCAGTACATTTAGGTGATTAGTGAGATACTCCCATGGCTATGGTAAAATTGAATGTATTGAAGAAATTGTTTCCTGATTATGAAACCCATTAATGTATGATATATTTGAGATGAAATTATGCAAAGTGACCATGTTTAGTAGGTGGTCTTTACTGGGAAAGGTCATGGTTTAAGTTGCGAGGATCTATTGCATGTTTTACACGACAATTTCGAGGCCCATACTGGGCTTCAATTGATGGTATATATACATAAAATTGGATCAAAATGTTGTGTAAATGAACAATTGAGTGCACTATAAGCCCATTCGCGGGCTGTATGAATTAAATATGGCATACCCTACAGTGGGTTTAATCATGTGTTAAGTATATATTAATGTAAATGAGCTTTGGATGAATGAGCCCTTGAAAATATATATATGTATTTATGTATACTGCTCCAAAAGTTGTCCACCTTTAAGTAGCACTCAACCAGCAGCTTGGTTTATGTGTAGGTAGGGACGGGGATCCGCTTGTAGGAGCCGCTCCGTAGTGGATTTGCCTGACGCGTTTCGAAGCTCCATATGCTTCTCTTCAGAGGCTTTAACGGAAGCGGTGTGCGCAACCACTGACACACTTCACCATTTTCCATATGACACACCCACCAATGGGAGGCTCAGATGAGACTGTGCATTATGGGAAGTGTAGTGCGGAGAGCACACAATCAAGTCCTGTATGGACCCTGCAAGTGGGCCCGTCCTCGATCCTGTATACGGCTGCTGTTTCACTTTCGTGACCCCCAAGAATTACGGGGTGGTGCATACTCCGTGGCTGGACGGCCGCGTGTTATATACTGCTCCAAAAGTTGTCCACCTTTAAGTAGCACTCGACCAGCAGCTTGGTTTATGTGTAGGTAG
Source organism: Triturus cristatus (assembly GCF_964204655.1). Classification (NCBI taxonomy): domain Eukaryota; kingdom Metazoa; phylum Chordata; class Amphibia; order Caudata; family Salamandridae; genus Triturus; species Triturus cristatus. Next base: position 508,613,308 of record NC_140579.1, on the reverse strand, counting down.
GGACGGGGATCCGTTTGTAGGAGCCGCTCCGTAGTGGATTTGCCTGACGCGTTTCGAAGCTCCATATGCTTCTCTTCAGAGGCTTTAACGGAAGCGGTGTGCGCAACCACTGACCCACTTCACCATTTTCCTTATGACACACCCACCAATGGGAGGCTCGTATATAATATTATTTATTGTGCCACTGGTAATTGCAACTATCTTTTGCATATTCCAAAATGGAAAAATGTGTCCTTTCTCAGTGTTCACTAATAGTGGTGTAATGAAAGTAACAAAGTAACTGACATAAAAGATGTCCGTTTCCGGCGCGCCTGATTACCATCGAAAAAGACAACTGCCGAAACGCGTCTGGTTGCTGTGAGTCCGTGAAATAAAAATGCTGGACTCGACCCCGTGAGTGCTTTTCTTTACGTTCGAAGGGAGAATGTGAGGTTGGAAGCTGGCATATATATACTATATGTATATATGCTACTTGTGAGCAAACACAGATATATGAGTATGAGATTAGGGTGCAAAATCTCTGATATTTAGTACACATTGCCTCATTTACTTTGTTGTGTCAGATTTTTAACAACCTTTCCTTACTTTGCGTTACAGGATAGTCTCATTAACCTAGAAAGAATTCTTTTAATCATAATGAGCAATAATAAAAAATCTAATATCCAGGTTCATATTAACTATCAGCACATGAACATGTATTACTGGTTTTTGGCATTCTTATGCATTGGTAGGATACTTTATACCTCTGTTTAATTAAGTGATGTTACAGGTTTTTAATTTCCACTAGGCACAAGGGTGTTTTAAATATTTAACAATTATTTTTAGTCAATTGTTAATACTGGGTATAAGGGGAATAATATGGAGTAAGACAAACATGGTAATTTGTATGACAATATATAATCATTATGTGAATTATTACATAATTTGCACTCTTCAGCACCAAGACAAGTGATTATAGTTATTCAACGAGGGATACTCAATGGTGATCTCTTGTACAATTTAGCTTATTTTGCACACACGGGATTTAACCCAGGATTTTAACATTGACTTTATAATGTTAGAAAGGAAGTCCAAGTCAGCTCTTTAGAGGGACTGGCTCATTCTGAAGCGCTTAGTCTATAGCTGGAAGTATTTTAGGATTTCTAAAATGTGCAAATTAATGATTTTAGCATATTAATTTGTTTCAAGTCACGTCTTTATTGTCTTTATGTACAGACACTATAAGAATAATGAGGATTGGGCACCTCTGTTGTTTACAATGTGGCTAGCTCACATCACCTAATTTTGCATATAAAGGGAATACGATTTGTTTCTTAAAATATCCCTATTTGCACTTTAGTCTATACCGAGAGGCATACATTTGAATATTATGTCCAACATCATGAAATGGAAATTATGTATTAAAATGAATTGCAGGCTCCGTGCATTCTACAACTGGGTGTATGTGGTTAGAAAAGAAAGCCATCCTAACGCAATATACACAACTACGTATATTTTTGCACAATTTGCGTATTTGCACAATTTTACTGGACTGTAACATTTTATAAGGCTATTTATTTATATGCTAAATGTATATTATTGTGAAGGTATATTTGTTCAATTGTCAAAATATCTCTTTACATGTCCTTAATTTTGTACCATAGTATGTCTTCTACTTCTATCCTAAACTCAGTCACATGGTTCAATTTGTAAATTAGCACTGTCACTTTAAAAGTTGTGGTCTGACACATTCACATTGTCATGTGAACAAGGCTCGGACGAGTCGAAACGTTATGGTGAGATACTGCACAAAATAAATTATTTGCACTTATCCTATGGTCCGTGTCTGTACGTGCTGTGCTGCTGCTCGACTGCGGAGATGGTGATATATATATATATATATATCCAAAGCAATTGTCGATTCCTCTTCGTTAAATCAACAGCCGAAGACCATAACATTGCAAAAAGCGGTGATTTATTGTTGCTTCGCACACAACCCAACGCGTTTCGGGGACAACCCCTTGATCACGAGTACAGGTATCGTTAGCCAATCTGCTTAAGTAAACAAACCATCATGTGACAAATAATAATGGAAAACAGACTTAAAGAGTTACCATCACTCAAATAGTCATTTTAAAATATATAAATGTGACAAAAACATGAAATGTTATTCAAAGCATTGGAAACATAATAATTGCTGTTTTTAAATTATTTCTCACAATGTTCCTTCACAATGGAAAGGTAAATAGTCACCTGGATTAGCTCTGAAATTCATTAATCATGTCATTTTTAGCTTTCAGTCCATTCAATAGAACCCAAGGAAAAACTTTATTGTTCCCCTCTTTGAATTGATAAATCCTACCTTGAGTCATACTCAAGAAAAATATTAAAGCCCCAGTGGGCAATCATTATATATCCCGAAATAAATATATATAAGGGTGTCGGACGAAAAATTGGCTGATCTTCAATAACAATGAACAGAACTCCATCCTTTTCATGACTGCTTCCTAATCCAACAAATCTGCGATCTAAACAAAAACCAACAATAATCAATAAGTTTCCATAAATAACGCATTGACAAACAGATACACATAAACATACAAAAATGTGTGATGCCGCAGGCTATTAAAAAGATCTTACTTCTTAGAATAAAAATGTTAGAAAAACAGTGTTAAATAAATTCCCCTAGGAAAATCTGTTATACTCTTGGAAAGATCTTGTAGATACAACTCATTAGAGTTCGTAAAAATACCTATCATATTAAGTTACGTAAACATTACCAATTGTAGAGGCATGGATGCAGAGAAAACTGGCAGGATTTATGGGAGAGGTTTTAATGCAAACTTGAGTTGATTAAAAATACTTGACTTACTTAACTTCAAGAGTTCCTTTTGAATTTCTCTTTAAATTTATATCAAATGTTGTGGACTTCTATCCTAAGTGCACAGACAATTCTTCATCACAATTATGTCCTTATGGGGCCATTGTGCGATATTGGATGATCAGCCTCGATTCTAAGCGTCTTAGATCTTGTACACGATTACCTCCTCTTATGTTGACATTAACTGAATCCAAGACCACGAAAGATAGTAATCTTTCATCTTTATTGTGGGCTGTCTGAAAATGTCTAGCCATAGGATATTGTTTGTCACCATTTCTTATGGCTCTAAGGTGTTCAAGTACTCGCTTTTTGGCTTTATGTAATGTGCTTCCTATGTACGTCTTTTTACAAGGACATTGGAGAGCATACACCACGTGATCTGTGTTGCAGGATAGGTGTTTTTGAATTGTGAATGGTTTGCATAAAGGTGATAATTTGCACTCTTTACAGTTTTTACTATATTTGCATGCTTTGCAATTGCGACAAGTGAAAAAACCCTTGATGTTAGAAACCTTATCTTTAGATGGCTCTAATGTCCTGCAAATGGCATCCTTTAAAGACTTGGCCTTTCTGTATGTAATCTGAGGGTAAGTTTCCACATGTGAAACCAGGTCTTTGTCAGTGGAAAGTACATTCCAAAACTTGTTAAGACTTTGTCTTACTTGCTGGGCTTGTCTGCTAAACGTAGTTATAAATCTGATCTTGTCATCAAGGTTGACAGCTTCTACATTAGCTTCAGTCAAAAGATCAATTCTGTTGCGGGCCCTGACTTCAGTTTTGGCTTTTCTGATGACTGTTTTGGTGTAACCTCTCTGGAGAAAACGTTTTGTCATAGCTTCCTCTTCTAGGTGATAGCTGTAATCAGTGCTGCAATTGCGTTTTGCGCGCAAAAATTCACCCAAGGGAATACTGTGGATCAGATTTCTTGGGTGGCAGCTTCTCGCATGTAATAGGCTATTGCCTGCTGTTTCTTTGTGGAACAGCGTGCTTTCTAGTTTGCCTTCTACCACCGTCAGTTTGAGGTCAAGAAACTCTAATGCTGAGCTCGAGAATTGACTAGTGAACTTTAAGTTGAAATCATTACTGTTCAAATCTTCAACAAAATTGATAGCCTCCTCTTCGCTGCCATCTCAGACAACAAAAATGTTGTCTATGTAGCGTGCCCAGACAATTACATTTTCCTTTCTGGTTTCCATTTTACTCACTATGGTCTCTTCCCAAAATCCTAGGTAGAGACCCGCAAAACAAGGAGCAAAGCAACTACCCATAGAAGTTCCTAGGGTTTGCCTATAGATTTTCTCATCAAATATGAAAAAATTTAATGTTAAACAACTGAGCATCATTGAGGTTAACATTTCAGTGTGTGAAGTAAATGAGGCTGATCTTTCTCTCAAGAAGTGTTTGCAAGCTCGTATACCTGAATCATGGGGGATGCAGGTGTAAAGGCTCATAACATCAAGGCATAAAAGGTTATAACGAGTTTCCCATTGTATTGTACTTAGGAGTCTAAGGAAATCCCCTGTGTCCTTAATGTAAGATGGCAATTTTTGTACAAAAGGCTGGAGAAAGAAATCCACATATTTGGATGTATTCTCCAGAAAGCTTCCCCTAGATGAAACGATGGGTCTGCCAGGGGGATTTAGTTTATCCTTATGAATTTTGGGGAGCAGGTACAATGCCGATAATTTGGGATGTTTGCAGACAAGAAAATTATATTCTTCTTTCTCTAGAATATCTCTCTCAAACCAAACTGATAGTTGTGTTTGATAAGACTGAGCAGATTTCTCATATTCTTTTTTACTGCTCGCCTCATACTTCTCTGGGTCAGTCAACTGTTTTATACCTTCATTAACATACATCTCACATGATAAAACCACCACATTCCCACCCTTGACAGCTTTCTTTATGACTATGGTGCGATCATTTTTTAGGCTTTCAATGGCATTCATTTGGATGTCAGATAAATTATTATTTCCATGCCATCGTTTTCTGGATAATTTCAAAAATTCTTGCATTACCCCTCTTTCAAATACGTCAATAGTGTCATTTTTGATTTGAGGAAGGAAAATTGATTTGGGTCTAAAACTGGTGCCTGCACTGCAATCATTACGTGTGATGACATCTGAATCAACCTCTTCATTATCACCTCCCAAATCCCTCAAAGTATTCAACAATTCAACATCTCCTATACTGGTTGTGCTAGGGTCATCAACAACACTCAATCTTGTGTCCCTGACCTTAGTCGCAAACCATTTCTTAATTCTGAGTTTTCGTGTGAAATAAAATAAATCTATGCGACTTCGAGTGTAGTTAAAATTCTGCGAGGGACAAAAAGATAAACCCATAGAAAGGATCTCTACCTCAATGTCGGTCAATGGACGCTTCGAGAGGTTTATCACTGTGTTCTGTTGCATCATTTCTTTTGTTGCTGGCCCCTTGTCCGACTTCCCACTGGGCTTCCCAAATCTCCTAATGTAGTTTTGCTTCCTCTTGATACGCCTCTGCCTCCTCTTCCACGACTTCGATTTGATGTTAGTCTGTTGGCTGTCAATCTTCCCTTTGCCATAAGTGTGAATTCTGTTAAAATACGTTCTTTTACTCCATCACGTCCTGAAATGCTAGAGATGTCACTTTCGCTGACAATACTTTCTTCTCTTAAGTTGTCACTTGTTTCACCGGCTTCATTGGTGTGTCTTCTTATCTGCTCAACATTGACATCATCAGTAATTGTGTGGGTATCACGTAATCTATCGTATTTCTTCGCAAAGGTGAACACCTGTCCTTTCTGATAATCAATCAGGTCTCTGTGGAATTTCCTTTGTTTTTTGGTTTTTATGTCTTCCTCAATTTTGCTCAATTTCTCATCAAGTTTCTCCATTTCTTTTTGAAAGTCATCTTGACCGCAAATGACTTTCAGCTGTTTGGTGATGTTGTCAATTTCATCTGCAAGTCGTTCTACATCCTTCCTTGCATATTTAACCAGCAGACCCAACATGATAGTCGAGCAGTTGTGGTTGTTGGCTGCCCAGTCGCTGATGAGTTCTGGGTCTGGATCATTAAAGGTGGGGATCACGAAAATCCTTAAACCCCTTGGTACTCGCCCCACATCAAGGTATTTTTGGAGCGCTGTTGCTTCCCACCATTTGTTTTGCTCCATTTTGAGAGCTTTCCAAAGACGGTCCCACAACTGCCGTTTGTTAGGAGCTGTATCCTCATGACTTTCCAATGCATTTGGTCCAATTTTAACACTGTCCTTATAATTCTCAAACATTTTGTCTGCCGCCTCACATCGTTTTACGTTTTGTGACAAAGCCATGACAAAAATGATTTAACACGCTGTGTGCGTGACCGCTTGCAACACCCGGCGGTTAAGAGCAGATACTCACTCCGCAGGGAAAAGCCGCCTGCTTTCTTCTCCGTTATTAACTGACATACGAAATAATCCGGCGCTATCCTCTGATCGTTCTCACAGTACCGTTCTTGCAAACGTAGCAGTTCACGGATCCTGTAAACAAAGGTTCAGCGTCTCTTTCGTAATTGTCGATTTTCAAAGCGGGCAAGGATTTTCAAAAGTCCCTCAGCTGAGCGTTGCAAAGCAACGCGATCGCCATGTATCCTTGCCACTTGCGGCGGCGTTCTTCGGCGGGACGGCGAGCCCCTATAAATCCAAAGCAATTGTCGATTCCTCTTCGTTAAATCAACAGCCAAAGACCATAAGGTTGCAAAAAGCGGTGATTTATTGTTGCTTCGCACACAACCCAACGCGTTTTGGGGACAACCCCTTGATCACGAGTACAGGTATCGTTAGTCAATCTGCTTAAGTAAACAAACCATCATGTGACAAATAATAATGGAAAACAGACTTAAAGAGTTACCATCACTCAAATAGTCATTTTAAAATTATATAAATGTGACAAAAACATGAAATGTTATTCAAAGCATTGGAAACATAATAATTGCTGTTTTTAAATTATTTCTCACAATGTTCCTTCACAATGGAAAGGTAAATAGTCACCAGGGTTAGCTCTGAAATTCATTAATCATGTCATTTTTAGCTTTCAGTCCATTCAATAGAACCCAAGGAAAAACTTTATTGTTCCCCTCTTTGAATTGATAAATCATACCTTGAGTCATACTCAAGAAAAATATATATATATATATTTATATATATATTTATATATATATATGTATTTAAACAAACAGTTCACTCTCCAACTTCCACCCGGCGAATAGAGAGACACGAACCCTTGGAAGGTATGGCTCGATTAGGTTTTTATTCCTCAAGAATTACATATATTCCGCTACCTGCTGGTCTTTGTGTGCTGGAGGGAGACTACGGCTCCCATACTGCCCTGAGCTGCCCCTGACGCTGCCGCCACTGCAACGCGCCCGGAGGCGCTTAAATTCGAGCGCGGCTTCCGCTTCGCGGGAACCACTACCTGCTGGTCTTGATGTGCTGGAGGGAGACTACCGCTCCCATACTGCCCTGAGCTGCCCCTGATGCTGCCGCCACTGCAACGTGCCCGGAGGCGCTTAAATTCGAGCGCGGCTTCTGCTTCGCGGGGACCGCTACCTGCTGGTCTTGGTGTGCTGGAGGGAGACTACCGCTCCCATACTGCCCTGAGCTGCCCCTGACGCTGCCGCCACTGCAACGCGCCTGGAGGCGCTTAAATTCAAGCACGGCTTCCGCTTCGCGGGGACCGCTACCTGCTGGTCTTGGTGTGCTGGAGGGAGACTACCGCTCCCATACTGCCCTGAGCTGCCCCTGATGCTGCCGCCACTGCAACGCGCCCGGAGGCGCTTAAAATCGAGCGTGGCTTCCGCTTCGCGGAGCGTGCGCCGGGCAAAGGCCGGGCCAAGGGCGGGCCCGTCTGCGCCCGTCCGAGACCGGGCGAGGCTGGGCTGGGCCACCCCCCCTTACCATTTAATCCCGGAACTGACTGAGGTACCCAACTTAAACACCAGAAGGTACTGTTTTTTTGTTTTTTTTCCTGTTAAGACTTGCTCCATGACACTTCACCTTGTACCCTGAGTTGTGGGGAACTCCCTAGTGGAGGTGTACACTGTTAATCCATAATCTTGGAGTTCAAAATGGGGAAAAGGAAACTACACTGTGCCAAGTCCGACAAATCTTCTAGCAATCCTAAGGATGTGAAAATGACTCTGTTAAATTACCTTACGGGTGCTGTAGGCGTGATAGAAAAACAGATTTCGTCAGTCGAGGAGTCATTAAGTGTAGAAGTGCAGGAATTAGTAGGGAATGGCTGGGAAAAGAACACATTATGTAAGGGGGATGTGGAGAGCTGCTTAACAGAAACCTCTGGTACAATACTAAATGGAAATGGTTGTATCCAAATAATAAACAGTGTTATCGAGGAAGTCTCAGTCAGTGACAGGGATTCTGACCCCTTACCCCCCCCCCCCCCCCCAAAAAGGCAATGTAATTCGAAGCTACAAAAACCTTCTAATAATGTCCAGGTAGATCCTCATATGCCCATGATTGACAACAGCCTTACCAAGAGTTCCTTGACTAAAAAACAGGGGAAATAATGTTATACACAGAAACGCAGGGACAAAGTCACTACCTCCGGTATAATAGCTAAAAATAGTTCACAATTACTAGGTGACAGTACGAAACTAGAAACTTTACTTCTAGATTTAACAAGTTATGTTAAATCATATATGGGCACCCTGGAAGATAGACTAAGTCAAATTGTAAAAGGTCTAGAGAAGATTACGATAAATCAGAATCTAATCATATCTAGTAAGAACCCTTCTAGTCAGTGCACTCCCAGTTACTCAGCCACCTTAACTGGCTGTCAAAGTCAAAATGTATTTAATAAACCCCTAGTAAAAGTAAAAGTTAGTAATCCCGTGGATAGTGATGACTCACAGAAGAAAAGTGCGGTAGGTATAGATAAAAGGATTATAAGTAACAATGGAGACCTACGCATAGCAGAGAAGAGAACCTCAGTAAGTCGACAGGGGGGCATAGTATCTAATGATTTACAACCCGGATTAAGCCCATTTCCTTTTTGCCTCAAGTAAACCCACGTCAGGTACATAATCTTGATCTTCCGCCGGCAGCGGCTCCATATTCGCTAATACTGGCAAATGTTCCTGTTCTTAAACTAGGAGAAATTGAAACATGGGACACATTGAGAAGTAAATCTATCCACTGCGTGGGGAAGAGAGTGGGACTAACTGCTGAAATGTTTGGGGCATTTAAAATGGTGAGGCGGGTTCCCTGGGTAGGTGAAAGTCATAAAGCCGTTAGTGGTGATTTTATTGTTCTCTCCCTTGGATTACCCACCTTGGTTAGGGAAGTGTTGAACAGAGTAAGGGAAGTGGATACTTCAGGAGTAGGTATAAATATCTTCCCACTGGGATTTTTTTATCGACCCAGTTGGCCCAAGAATCGATCGGAATCTTACTGTAGATCACTGTTAAACTACCAAGGGAAATATAATCTGAAGATGTCTAATAGATTCCAAATTTTGCAAACACTAGATGAGAATGATTGACTGGTGGCTAAGGAAGGCCGGAGGCCTAGTTATAATGAGAATGATAACCTGAAGGATTGTGAACCTGATAGACTTAATATGGACACAAGCTTGAAGTCCGGCAGGACGGAATGTACGATCACAAAGGAAAAGGATGTTAACCCAAGATCTAGCTTTAGTGGTCCATTAACGTCTGCCCACCCCAATGTATTAAACAGTGGTGAGGGTATGGGGTCGGTATTGACAAGTCAGACTGAATCTGTCACAGAAGAAATTTGTACTAATGAATTAAAAATCCAGAAGGTTATTATTGTGCTATTTTGGAATGTGACAGGCCTCCGGAGTAAAGAGAATAACCAAGTTTGGCTTGAATTTGTTGACCGTTTTGACATCTTTTATCTTCAAGAAACTTGGCAAACTGAGGAACTTCATATTGAGGGGTATAGGACATTTCATATGCCAGCTATTCAATCGAATCATGGTAGGCATAAGGGGGGACTTTGTATCTACATTTCGAATCTTTTGGAGGTGCACAAAATCTCCATAATAAAAACGACTAATTATTACCAGATAGGTTCGATTCATGTCGCCTCGAATTGCCTTTTAATCCTGATAAATTTTTACAATAATATAGAGAAGGGTCTTTTGGGGGACACTTTGAGTCAGCTTAGTGACGATATTGGAAAATTGAGAGCTCCTAAAGATACAGACATGATCACGATTTGGGGGGGGTGATTTCAATACCAATCTATGCTCCAAAGCAGAGTTAGGGGCATGTGGTTTAACAATTGAGGATGATGATTCATTAATACCTTTTGAACATACGGAGCGTGGAGAAAAATGTTATGAACTTTTGTTTGCTCATGATTTCGGCTTTGCAAACCGACTGTGTTCCCCTAGCGTGGAGTTTGATTACACCCTCGTAGGTAGAGGCTGTAGATCTACTATCGATTTTATCATCGTCCCAAACTGTTATGCAAATTGGTTAGCTAATTTTAAAATACACCTAAACGCCTTGAGTGACCATCTGCCTCTAAGCATTGATTTAGTATTGCCAGATGCACAGATTAGGTGACGAAGCAACAATCTGGTTGAGACACAGGGTATCCATCTAGCTACTCAAAATGGATACACCTTACGCTGGGAGAGCTGTAACCAGGTCGAGCTTAATAAACAAATTATCTCTAAGGCCTAAGGCCTACGATTTAATTCTAGCCTGCCAGCAGGAAGATTCCTCGCATGATACCATCTTGAATGCCTTTACCCAGATCACCTTAATTGTTCAAAACACGCTTAAAATTGAATGCAGGTGTAACCAAGAACGAAAAAACGGGTGGTTCGATCCAAATTGTACTAAGTCGTACTCACGCTTAAAAGATGCTTTACATAGGACTGTGAGAGACTTAGACAAAATTAAGGAGTGTAGAAAGTTGTATAATGAGGCACGTAAAACTCGCAAGAAGGAGCTGAAGAATCTAGCTTGGGTGGCACTTCGCGATGCTTCACTATGTAAGGATTGTTCCATGTTCTGGCGGGCAGTAAACGCGCCTTTTTTTAAATCTAAGGACGTTGCGACAATAGCGGTCGCAATAGATGAAAGAACATGGATAGACTTTTTCTCTAAGGTTTATAGCATTACGGGACAGGAGGAGCCCAATCCTGGTTCTACAGCTCCCTTGCCAGAAAACCTGAATACCCATTGAACTACAAATCTCCCTTGATGAAGTGACCGAGGCATTAAACGCAAGCAGAGGTGGTAAGGCTCCTGGGCCTGACTGGCTCCCGATCGACTTATTTAAGTCTATTCCATCACTCTGGATACCCTTGATAACTAGGATTTTGCAAGCAAGTTGCGCAAGGGGCTTTTTAAAAACATGGTCAGTCAGTAATTGTTCCAATTTTTAAAAAAGGAGACCGTGAAAATCCGGCTTGTTATCGCCCAATTTCACTTCTCGATACCCTCATGAAGGTTATGGGAAGAGTAGTGCTGAATAAACTACAATCCTGGGCTGACGAAAATAATATAATTAGTGATGTGCAATACGGTTTTCGACAAGGGCTGGGGACAATGGAATAAGTTTTAAATTTAAACATCTTAATTGGGAAGTATACTCAGGCTAAGGGCGGTAAGCTCTATGTGGCATTTGTTGATCTAACCACCGCATTTGACTGTGTGGAGCATAATACATTGTGGAGTATTTTAACAAATCTTAAGGTGGACCCGGTTTTGATCCAGTTTTTAAAAGAATTATATTCAGGGGCTACCGCTAAGGTGCGCTTCGGTTCCAATGGAGAATGTACCGCTCCATTCACTGTGAATAGGGGAGTGAGACAAGGCTGTGTACTTGCGCCGTTCCTTTTTACCTTATATACTAATGCTCTTGAGCTAGAGCTGGAAGGAGCGGCGCAGGACCCCCGTATGTTAGTAAAAGGCCAATAGTCTCCCTCCTTTATGCAGACGATGCGGTACTTATGGCCTGCACGCAACTGGGCCTGCGGAAAGCACTCATTTTATATACATGTTTTATGGACAGGCTAGGTCTGAAATTAAATGGGAAAAAAACTTTTATCATGACCTGTGGGAGAGGGAGAAGTAAATGTAATAGCCTCCAAATGGGGGATACAAGGGTAGCTTCTACCAACACTTTTTCTTACCTGGGCGTTTTATTCGCAAACACAGGATCATGGGGCCCAGCGGTAAAAAATAGGAGCTTATTATTTATGAAGTCAACTGCGGCCCTTGTTAATTTTGCTAAGAAAATGGGAAAAAGGCCCCCTGAAATCCTTCTTAAAATTTTTCAAGCTAAATGTATAAGTATTGCGATTTATGGTGCGGGAGTTTGGGGTTTCTATGATGTTTCTATGATCCAACGTGTGGAAAATTCCTTTTTACGATATATTTTAGCAGTACCAGTAAGCTCCTCGGTTTTTAATTGCCATAGTGAGCTCGGTATCCCTTATGTTACGGACATTATTAAAATGCAACCTGTCCTGTTGTGGCACCGTATCTGGACAACTAGTAGTACAGGCCTAAACAGAGCTATAATAAGGGATACAACGAACCTGGACTACGCCAATAAGGTTCTATGGCTAGAATATGTCAAAAAATTTCTGAATGACATAGGGCACCCAGAGTTTTACTCATCCCCTGAGAAAATGTGTGCCGTCACAAGGAAGGAACTCAAACTAACTTGCCTATCCCATTTAGAGTTGCTTAGAGTTGCTAAGGAGATGAATAAAAAGACTGTAGTACATCACTTGACCCTGACAACGTTTGATATTCAACCATATCTCACATGTTGTTTTGAGGGATATGATAGATATCTTTTAACCCGTTTCAGGTTTAACATTTTTCATCATCTAGTTAGCTATCCAGGTATAAATGATTGGACTAGAGAGCTTTCTCCCTGTCCCTGTGATAATGTCTCACTACAATCCACAATTCATGTGACCCTGTTTTGCAAATTTTATGCACTAGAAAGGAAAAGATGGATTATCCCCTTATTAAAGCAAGCAGGCTGGCGACAATGTAAACCCGCTTTTTTATCCATACAATTTTTAGATAGTGTATTACTAGTATGCACTATGACTGGCTTTTTGAAGAATGTATTGAGAGCTAGAAAAAGTATAAAAAATGTTTAATTGCAGCATTGGAGTACACTGAAAGTTAGTTGACCTATTTGAAAGCACTTTTGCACTTTATGATAGATACTTGTATTTTAATGTATTTTTATCAAACTTTTGTTACTTACGTTGTTTTTATGGAAATGTAAGCTTTTGTGATTTTAAATGACTAAAATCGAATAAAGTTATATTTGATTGATTGATTGACATATATTCCAACAAAAGCGTTGTCTCAATCCCATCCAAAAGACAACTCGCCGTGGCCACAAACTTTCTTAAACGTGATTGTATTCCAGCAAAGTCATCCTACGCGTTTCGGAGCATCCGCTCCTTGCTCACGAGTAGTGTGAATGCAAAAACAATAAAGTTCTATAAACAAATCATGTGACATTCAATTTCATAACAATTGAAAACAGACTTCTTGGATTGTCGTCATTTCAAATAAATTAGCGGAAAAGACATATAAGCCATTCTGCCATAATATAAGCAAAATTATACCATTAGCATTCAACAGTGCAATGCATTAGGTTCTTTGAATTTTTACAAATTTATATTTGCAAGTGTGATCGTGGTTTCCGGGAAAGACTTCCCTCTCATTGAGGGCCATATGTAGGTAAATTACATTTACCGATTCTTAAATACCGAATTTTACCGATTCGGTATTTATGAATCGGTAAATGTAATGTAGGTAAAAAAATACCGATTCGGTAAGTGTCGGTATTTTAGAATCGCGTAATGGTAACTTGTTTCCCATTGATTCCTATGGGCCAGGAGGCCCATAGGAATCAATGGGAAGCCAGTTACCATTACCGAATCGGTAAATACCGATTCGGTAATGGGGGGAGCACAATCAAGGGTGGCAGGGTGTCACAGTGACACCCTGTTGCACCCCTGATTCCTGCATGTGTGCACATGTGGCACACATACATGAAATAAGGGCATGTATGTCTGCCACATTGCACACATCTAAGGGACAAATAATGCATTTACTAAGACATTTGTCATTTACCACCAACTTTCAGTTGGTGGTAAATAACGAAGCCACACTACACCCACACACTCCCCCTACATCTCATTTCAGGATTCAGTATTTACCGAATCGGTAAAATTACCGATTCGGTAATTTTACCGATTCGGTAAATGACCGAATCCTGAAATGTCCCCCCTACATACCGAAAGCCTGAATACCGGTCGGTAACGTGATTTTTACCGAAAATCGGCCGTTACCGACCGGTATTGGGCTACCTACATATGGCCCTTAGGGCCTCATGTAGGTAAATAAATTTTACCGGTTCTAAAATACCGAGCCGTACCGAATCGGTAAATTAGAATCGGTAAGTTATATGTAGGTAAAAATTCGGTAACAGTTACCGATTCGGTAACATTCGGTAATCACGAATCGGAATTCACCGAATCGGTAAATACCGAGGTGGTATTTACCGAATCGGAAAATACCGAGGTGGAAGTTACCGAATCGCAAAATACCGAGGTGGTAGTTACCGATTCGGAAAATACCGATTCGGTATGTACGGAGTCGGTAAAGAAAATCACATGACTTGACGAAACAGCTAATCCAGTGCAACGACAGCCCACCCAACCTGGAACTGCCCACACCCAGGCAGGTGTACTCAATTAGCCGAAGTGGCCACACCCAGGCAGGTGGACATAATTAGCCGACCCTGGAGAGGCTTGGAGTGCAGAGGAGAGGCAGGGAGCAGTTGCATGTGCGAGCGGGTAAACGAACAGCATGTCCAGCCAGAGAACACAGAAAGACGGAGGGGAAAGGAGGAGGAAGCTGAAATTTAGCCCCAAGGAACTCCAGGTGCTGGTGGAGGAGGTCGTGAAGCAGCACCAGAAGCTGTTCGGCAGGCAATCCCTGCAAGTGCCTGAGGTGGAAAAGCGCAACATATGGCTGGCCATCCAGGCGCAGGTCAATGCTGTGGGAGTGACCCACAGGGACATTGAGGTCCTCAAAAAGCGCTGGTATGACCTGAGGATTGTAACCAAGAGGAAGATGGGCGACATCCAGAAGGAGGCCAGCCAGACCGGAGGTGGAACCAACAGGGCACCTGCCCTCACCGAACTGGAGGAGCTGGTGGCGGCCACAATCGAGCAAGAGAGCGTCGTGGGTCTTGGGGACGCCGACAGCTCTGCCAGAGCCGCAACACACCAAGGTAAGACGAAAGCACAGCAATGTATCCCCCCTACCCCATCTCACATCCCCCAAATGTGAAACGAGAATCACACTGCAGTCCACACGTGTCAGTGCAGACAGGCAATGCATTTCGGGAGATGTAGTCAGGGCAACACTAACCATGACGTAAATGTTACAGGGCAACAAGGCATGTCACGCACTCGAGGCACAAGGAGACAGGGGACATGTTGGAATGTGAAATTATTTATTGTGCCGCTTGCAATGCAGCCCTTCGGGGACACTGAGCCAATGTTGTATTTCTGTCCACAGATGTGACATCATGCAGGACAGGGCATGCTGCAGGAGAGACGGCACCACGGCAACATCAAACACCTCCAGCCAGCACAAGTACAGACCGGGGAGCAGGCCCACTGGCAGCCGCACCACCAACACAGCCAGCATCGCCGCACACAGAGCCAGCATCACCTCACCGTGAGCCAGCATCACCACCACCAGAGCCAGCCTCGCCACTCATGTTCGATTCACCGGCCACATCTCCGCTTGCATGCGTGAGACAGAGGAGGCGTCCAGCAGCCAGGCTACGAGCCTTGGACACCTCGTCAGACGACAGCATGGGCCCTGAAGACCGCACCGGGCCCCAGGAAGGGAGCCATGCCACTGTGCCCCACACCTCACAGGCAGCACAGACGGAAACAAGAGGGCGCCGCAGGTCGCGTGTCCAGAGTCCACCAGCACCCACTGACGGCCATGGTGTCTTCTTGGGGCTCGAGGGCCAAATGTTAAAGCAACAGCGCCTGCAATCAAAGGCAGTCATGTCAGTCCAGAGGCACATGCGGGTGATGAAGACAAGCATAGTCAACATGGACACAAACATTGGCGGCATGGCTGCGGGCATTCGGGACATGTCCCAGTCTATCCAGCAGTTGTGCAGCAAATTAGATGCTGACATCGAAGCACGGCGCCGGGAACGCCAGAGAAGGGACACTACCAGCAGGGCACTCAACCGTCTGGCAACTGCCACTTCCCTACTGTGCCGGCGCTCTGTGACGATGCAGGAGGGCCTAACACAGTGCTGCAGCGACCTGTCTCGGGGGATGGTGCAGGTGACAAGTGCACTAGGGGTGCTATTGACGAGTCAGGCGTCGACAACTGCTGCAGGGGATCCTGCGGAGAGCATCGACACCACCAGCAGCATCACACCCCCCGTCCCAGAAACACGCAGGAGCAGCAGGCGGCTTGGGGTTGGCTCTAGTGAGGATGCACAGGCCGTGCAATCCACCACTGCAGCGCGTATGCGCAAACATTGATGTCGCCCTGCCTAGCCACTTCACAATGGGTGACGTAACCCTGGACATACTCCTTGTATAGATGATATATTGCCAGATTGGCCTGATCATGTGTTCATGGCGTGGTGCCACATTAAACTACGTCATGACTGCTCACAACTCGCTGTGTCCCCTTACTTACTCAGAAATAGTTGGATGTGATCTCTGCCCGTCTCTCTCTCCCATCGATTGCAGTTGGCACTCTAGCTGCGTTGCCCTCTGGCTGGCCTGACTCATCCTCGTTGTCCTCAAAATATGTTAGTTCCACATCTGTACCTTTTTTCGTGGCAAGGTTGTGCAGCATTGCACAAGTGGCAATGATCTTGCAGCAGGTGATGGGTTTGTACTGGCGTGCGCCTCCGCTCTTGTGCAGGCAGCGGAACCTGCTCTTCAGTAGTCCAAACGTGCGCTCCACCACATTGCGTGTTGTTTTGTGTGCCACGTTGTATCGTCTCTCACTCTGGGTAGCTGGGTGTAGGTAGGGAGTGAGGATGAATGACCGGCATGCATATGCACTGTCGCCTGGATGGGTGAAAGGGAACCATCAGTAACATGCCTCTATACACTATGTTTGCATGTTTCAAGGGGCGTCACTGTTACTTACCTAGCAGGTATCCCTCTCCGAATTCTCCGGCACTCAGTCGTGTGTAAATCCCACTATTCTGGAAGATGTAAGAGTCGTGGGTGCTCCCAGGAAACTTTGCAACAATATCTGTGATGATGTTCCCTGCATCACAGATCACCTGCACGTTGATGGAGTGGGTGGACTTCCTGTTCCTGTAGATGTGCTCTGTATCTGCTGGTGGACAGATTGGGATGTGGGTACCATCAATACAGCCGAGGACATGGGGGAACTGTGCCATGTGATAAAAGTCAGTTTTTGTTTTCTGCAGTGCAGCCTGTGAGTTCGGGAAGCTTATGTAGTGGTGCATTCTCTGCATCATGGCATCCAGGAACTTCCTGAAGAAACGGGACAGGCAACTTTGGGATACCCCACCCACCGCAGCTATCACCACCTGATAACTGCCGGATGCCAACAGATGTAGGCTGCAGAGCACCTGCACATGTGGGGGTATGGCGTGCGCCCTTCTAACTGGCTGGTCCAAGAGTGGGTATAGGTCCCTGATTAAGTCCATGATGGTTTCGGGGTGTAGCCTGTACCTCTCATGTATCTCTGCATCAGTCAGCTGGAATAGTGTGATGCGCTGTCTGTAGATTTGTTCCTCCCGTCGCCACACCCTCAGTCCTGCTGCCTGTAGACGTAGGCGCCTTGCAATGACGTACATAGCGGCCATGTTGTCCACGCTGTTGAATTTTGGGTTTGTTTTTATCCATTGTTGATGGTTACCACCTGCTTTTAGTCCGTGTTAATTACCGACTCTTAATTACCGATTTTAATGGATTTCTTAATTACCGACTGCTCCTACATGTCATTTTAAATTTTTACCACTTCATATTTACCACTTCATGTTTACCGATTCGTTAATTCTGTATTCGGTAAGTATGAATCGGTATTTTAGAATTCGGTAACTATGAATCGGTATTTACCGCCTCATATTTACCGAAAAGTGGTTTTTGGACTCCTACATCTCACTTGTCTGTATACCGGTCGGTAACGGCATATTTACCGAAAATCGGCCGTTACCGACCGGTATTTCGCTACCTACATGAGGCCCTTAGTGTCTTACTCTGCCCGTAAACTATATTTCCCAGACTTCACTCGGGCATAGTATAGGACATATTGTCGAAACTACACTTCCCATTAGTATCGGGCACACAGTGTAGAATTAAGAAAACATATTTAAGGTCTCAAAACCTCGTTCTATAATGGTGTGGCATCCTATTATTTATTAAACGAAACAATAAACCGGCATTATCATGTACCCTATTAGTGTCGTGGCACCCTGACAGCAGTCGTCCCTGCTACCACCGTCGCGCTATGCCATAAATTAAATTAAATTAAATTCACAAAGTTGAGCCCCAATGGGCTTTCCAACCACAAGGAAAAGCGGCATGGGGCAACATCGCAGTTGATATATTGAAACAAAATGGCTAATGTCACCGCTGCCACAGGTGTATCTCAAAGCGGTACAAAAAGGGGTGGTGATGGACGGAGCATCAGAACCAATCAAACACTCACACCCAGTCAACAGATCTGGGTTTGATCCATCACCGTTCTTTAGCCCACTCTGCCACCCCAGTTTAGACATGGCCATATGCAAATCAGTCTGACCCTGTGCCTCATGGGAACAGTCCAGCCCGAACTGCCAAGCCATGCCTTCCCTGGACCAGAAACAAGCTTCCTAGGACCGGTTTCTGGCATTTCAGCCGTCTTCAGCCAGGCTTGCTTGAATCCAGAGGCAAAGTGAGCAAGGGACTCACGTCTGAGCATACCCTGCCAACTTATGGCGAACAAAGCGGTACAAAAAGGGGTGGTGATGGACGGAGCATCAGAACCAATCAAACACTCACACCCAGTCAACAGATCTGGGTTTGATCCATCACCGTTCTTTAGCCCACTCTGCCACCCCAGTTTAGACATGGCCATATGCAAATCAGTCTGACCCTGTGCCTCATGGGAACAGTCCAGCCCGAACTGCCAAGCCATGCCTTCCCTGGACCAGAAACAAGCTTCCTAGGACCGGTTTCTGGCATTTCAGCCGTCATCAGCCAGGCTTGCTTGAATCCAGAGGCAAAGTGAGCAAGGGACTCACGTCTGAGCAGGTGTATCTCAGCCTGAAATTACGTACTGTAAAGCCTTAGTGGGATAACATCTGTACTTCGAGTTCGCTGCCCCCAGCACTGGTAATGTCAAGTATATATAAATCAAGATACCGTTCCAGTGGACAAAATAAAATGTATGCGTGGCCACTGCCACTTCAATGTACCACTGGTTTATAGAGAGTTCCCCTTTCAAAATGCTGAACTTTGCTGTCCATACTGATATTGTGGAAAGGTCGACACTGTCCTAGACACGCACTGCACGGTACATAATTCACCAGAACCACCATACCAACACCTATTCTCACCGTATTAGCAACTAAATCGGATTCCAAAGGAACTCCCACAGTTTAGTAGTAGTAAGTACCCCAGCTCTAAAGTCTCAATTTGCTGTAAGGAACTGTTACAACGCAATTCAGGCAGATATTTGGCTCGTTTCGCCTTCCACTTGCTTTTGATACAAATCTGAAATCTGCAAAATATTAAATAAACAGAAAAGTGAATACCATATATTACATATTTTCAGCTTTTTTACATTAACACATACAATTCATTGGACAAGAGAAAGTGAGAATAAAAACATTTGTTAAAATTCCTTAGATCAATTGCGGCTTATCTTTAAGAGAAACTATATATTAGTTGTTGATATCATCACTATTGTGTCCCTTTGGCTGCATTGTGTGATATTTAATAATAATCCTGGATTCCAGGCGTCTTAACTCATTTGTCCTATCGCCTCCTCTTTCCCTTCTAGGGATACTGTCCAGTACAATAAATGATAGCAGACTATTATTTTGATTGTGGTTGGAAGCAAAATGTCTCGCTGTAGGGTATTACTTATCATTATGTGTTATTGCCCCACAGGGATCAGCACTCAGTCCACCGCTTTTTAATGTTTACGTTACTCCCCTGGTTCAGATTATCGTGAGTTTTGGTCTGTCCGTACTTTCCTATGCAGACAACACTCAGATTGTTATGTCAGTAACATCGCAGGCTGAGAAGGACGCTCACAATTTCCGCAGCTGCATGTCCGCTGTGGCTGGCTGGATGGAGGAAAACTGCTTAAAGCTGAATTCTGGGAAGACGGAGGTACTGCTTTTTGGGAATTAAACCTCCTTCTGGAATGCGTCGTGGTGGCACCAGGATTTGGGGGATTTACCGAAGCCAGTTTTGAAGGCTAAAAATCTTGGAGTTATTTTTGATGCCAATCTATGCTTCAGTGCCCAGATCAATGCAGTGACATCTGGGGGCTATTATTTACTACGGGTTCTGAAAAAAATACTCCGGTTCATCCCAACTGATCTGCAGAAGACCGTAATGTTGGCCCTAGTGGGGTCGAAACTGGATTATTGTAACACACTTTATCTAGGCATTCCAAAATGCTCGATAAAAAAACTGCAGTCGCTTCAAAATGCGGTGGCAAGAATGCTCTTGAACATTCCTAAATTCAAACCTGTGGCGCATCTTCTACATGGTCTGCACTGGCTCCCTATGGAGAGGAGAATCTCGTTCAAAGCCTTGTGCCTGGTACATAAGGTAAGACATGGTACGGGCCCCCTCTGCTTTCAGGAACTATTTACCTGGTACACTCCCAGTAGAACACTGAAGTCCAGCACAGAACACAAGGTTCAGATCCCAAGATTTAAGCGAGTAAAATGGGGCGGTAGAACGCTGAGATTTCAAGCGGGAAGGTTATGGAATGCCGTCCCTCTGGCCTTCTGCTCCCAACAAAATTTGCAGCTGTTTAGAAAGCAGCTGAAGACCTGGCTGTTCCCACCGGCTCAGTCTTAACGATGGATGTTTCACCGCCCTGGTTACTGCTTTGCCGTTTCCGATTTGGTCCGCACAGCGCTAAGACACCCTCGGGTATTGCGCGCTTTACAAAAGCAATTCATTCATTCATTCAAATGCTCCAAAACACGTTTTAGCTTTATGTACGGTACTTCCAATGTAGTATTTGTCACAGGGGCATCTGAGAGTATATACCATGTATTCGGTATTGCATGAGACATGTTTTTGGATTTTGAATGGTCTGCATTCGGTAGAGAGCTTGACCTCTTTGCAATTCGTACTGTACTTACAGGCCTTGCATCTGCCACATACAAAGAACCCTTGTACAATACTTCGTTGCATATCCTTGGGGAGCAACGCCGGACACATCATATCATTCAATGATTGTGCCTTTCTATTTGTTATCTGTGGATAGTCTTCCAGATGTCCATCTAGGTCTAGATCGGTTTTAAGGACATTCCAGGACTTCCCAAGAGATTTTTGTACCTTCTTGGATTTCCTGTTGTAGGTCGTGATAAACCTTATACTGGTCGGGCCCTCCGGGTCCCAATCCTTCTCCTTATTTGATTTCAACAGATCTTCTCTAACCCTACTGTCTACTTTGCTGCAGGCTTTAGTTATACATTCTTGACTGTAACCCCTCGCAATGAAGCGGTCAATCATCCTGTTCTTCTCAATATTATAACCCTCCACCGTACTACAGTTACGCTTAGCTCTTAGTAATTCACCAAGAGGAATACTCTTGATGAGATTGACTGGATGGCAGCTTCTGGCATGTAATTAACTGTTACCTGCTGTTTTCTTTCTGTATAGGAAGGTATCGACTTTTGTCATTGTTCACCTTTATTTATACATCCAAAAATGTGATTGTTTCCATGCTCAATTGACTAGTGAAAGAGAGTTTAAATGTATTTTTGTTTAACATAGCCACAAAGACATATGCTTCTTTGCTACCCTCCCAAACACAAAAAATATCATCAATATATCTAGCCCAAATGTTTACATGTTTTTTAAAAAGGCCATGAACACTGACCACCTGCTCCTCCTACCAGCCAAAGTAAAGACACGCAAAGCTGGGGGCGAAGCAGGTGCCCATCGCTGTCACGAGAGTTAGGCAATAAAGTTGGTCATTAAAAATGAAAAAGTTCCTCGTCAGACAAGTATACATCATATCGATTATCATTTCGGTATGAAACAAAAAGGACACAGATCTGTTCTTCAGAAAGTGCCTGCTCGCTTTTATGCCAAGGTCGTGAGGGCTACTCATATATAGACTGTTGACATCAAGACACATCATCCAACGAGAAGTTCTCAAAGTATTCTTATCTCTATATGGAATGTATTGCAAATTTTGTGCTAAATACAAAAAAATGTTTAAATTAAAAATAAAAAAAGACACATCACTGCACAATTAGTGTTCCATTTTACCCCATCAATCAATCGTAAAAAGTCACCTGTGTCCTTCACGAATGATGGAAGGTTTTGAACCAAGGGTTGTAGCTAGTGGTCTACATACCTGGAGAGGGTGTGTGTGTGTGTACGTGTGTGTGCGTGTGTATATGTATTACCTACTGGCAGTCGCCAGTAGATAGGTATAGTTAGGACCTGGTTCCAATAGGAAAAGCGTTTTTTGTTTTCCCAATAACTTTGGCACCGTTTGCCGAATCTTCGCGAATTTTTCAAAACTAGTGGGGCGCTCTGGTCAGCTCCTGTCTTGAAAGTTTCGGGGTAATTTGTCAAGTGGGGGTCCGAGAAAAAAGGGGGTTCCCAAAACGCATTTTCCCCTTGTTATTTTTGATAGGGAACTTTAGACAAAGCTACAGCCCGAACTGCTGAACGGAATTACACCAGATTTAGCAAAAAGGTAGCCCTTGGTTCAGAAAGAGTCCTTTTTTGTTAAATGGTGTAAATTTATTCAGTAGTTCCTGAGAAACATGAAAAAGAAAAATAATCGATATCTAGGGCAGCGGTGGGTTAGCAAACCCTCCCTACCACGAGCTTCATTCTAATTGGCTGCCAACACTCTAAACCAGGAACTGTTGGCAGCCATCTTGTGTCTCGGTAGATTTGAGTCACAAGAAAACAGTAAAACAAAGTGTAAAATGAAGGAAAGGGGGCAGGGTAGAAACACCCTGACCCCCTAGGGCTGCTTAGGTGGTCCCACAAGGACCCCAGGAAAAAAAAAAAATGTAATTTAAAAAATGGCAGAAGTGGCATTGGGGTGGCGACCACTGCCGAGAAAAATAAAAAAAAAGAAGCATGGAGTGTCATTTTCAAAAAGCCCCCGGGTGGGCCAGGTCCCGGGGGCACTCGCAAATTCATGTATGGGGTCCGAGGGGGCTCCTACAGCCCCGGGGACCGCACCTCCCTGGGGCAGTTAATATTTAAATATGGGGGTCTGTTGCGGACCCCCGGGGACCACTACCTCCCCAGGGCAATGAAAAGAAGAGGGGGCCGCGTGGCCCCCCTCCAGGAGCCCTCGAAGGCCCTGGGGACCCCCACCCCCCAGGGCTGGCTCTTGCAGTGTCTCGGGGAGCTCACCCCCAGGACACTGCTGTTTGCAATGACAGGGTGGGAGCTGTGGGGGCCTCGCCTTGTCATTGCAAACTCCTACATTGCTTCATGGAAGTGAGAGCAGGGAAACCTGCTTTTGCTTCTACGAAGCAAAGCAGGATTGCTTTTCCACAAGGGGAGTGTCAGGGCGTATCTAACTGGCGCACACTGACCGACGAATATCGGAGATATTCGAGTAAAGAACTACAGTTCCCGGCTTTCCTTACATGTGGCACGCCCCCACGTGGTCTGAACGTCATGGCAGAAACCAGATAAACTGGAGTGAGGGAGTCCGGTCACTGCCGATTAATTTGATGATCCTTTTCCGACAGCGGAGACAGCAGAGAGGTTGCCTACTCATTTCCGTATACATCCTGTTTTTCATGTTTCCCTCTTAAAGACATCCCACAGCCCAGTTAAGAAACTGCCCATTCCCATCTGGGTTCAACAGAATCCAGAATATGAGGTTAAAGGCATTCTGGATTCCAGAATAACCAGACGTAAGTTCTGGTATCTGGTTTCTTGGAAGGGGTATGGTCCGGAGGACGATTCATGGGAGCCTGCAGAAACGGTGCATGCTGCACGTCTGGTGGATGCTTTCCATAAAAGATACCAGAAAAAGCCATGTGTCTGTCAGTGTTCTCCGGGAGGGGGATGTGCTGTCAGGGCACATCTATCTGGCGCACACTGACCGACAAATATCTGAGATATTCGAGCAAAGAACTACAGTTCCTGGCTTTCCTTACGTGTGGCATGCCCCCACGTGGTCTGAACATCATGGCAGAAACCAGATATACTGGAGTGAGGGAGTCCGGTCACTGCCGATTAATTTGATGATCCTCTTCCGACAGCAGAGACAGCAGAGAGGTTGCCTACTCATTTCCGTATACACCCTGTTTTTCATGTTTCCCTCTTAAAGACATCCCACAGCCCAGTTAAGAAACTGCCCATTCCCATCTGGGTTCAACAGAATCCAGAATATGAAGTTAAAGGCATTCTGGATTCCAGAATAACCAGACGTAAGTTCTGGTATCTGGTTTCTTGGAAGGGGTATGGTCCGGAGGACGATTCATGGGAGCCTGCAGAAACGGTGCATGCTGCACGTCTGGTGGATGCTTTCCATAAAAGATACCAGAAAAAGCCATGTGTCTGTCAGTGTTCTCCGGGAGGGGGATGTGCTGTCAGGGCACATCTATCTGGCGCACACTGACCGACAAATATCTGAGATATTCGAGCAAAGAACTACAGTTCCTGGCTTTCCTTACGTGTGGCACGCCCCTACGTGGTCTGAACGTCATGGCAGAAACCAGATATACTGGAGTGAGGGAGTCCGGTCACCGCCGATTATTTTGATGATCCTGTTCCGACAGCAGAGACGTTTCTCCGAAGTTTGAGGCGGTAAGGGTGCTTGTAGCACCGGTGTCTGCTTTTCCAAGGTTTAGTCTGCCGCATTCCATTTGGTCCGTGACCCGTGATGCCCCCGTCTCCTCCATTGGCACGATCGTTCATACGGTCTCATGCGGAGGTGAGCTTGGAGACACTTCGGGGTTACTTTTCTTGTAGGTAAAACCCCCTGTTGGCGAGACCGGCGGCTCCTACGGTTTCATGCAGGGGATATTTCTTGTTAGGAGGGACACTCTTTTGTGCCTGTTCTTCTGATCATAACGCGTGCTCTCTACTTCCAATAGAGCGGGAAGCCCATTGACTCATCGTTGATTTTTCCTTAGCAAAGCCTTTTAAATAACGCATATCGCTGTGACATATGGTATTCGGCTTCCTGAAAACCCAGAATGCTGTATTTCATTACTTGTGGGCGCACTGCATCATTAACGCAAAGGAGCATAACAAGATGTACTAACCAAGCATTTCTTAGTACTCGCCCCGTGATTCAAATCCCTTTTTGCCTTGGTATTGTGGAACACTTAACAGTACAAACTCGCTTCCTTTAGGATTTAGTACATGTCCATTAATGTACTAGCCTGCTCTTCTTACCTGTCATTTTGTGTTTGTTTAAACATAGGAGAGAGAGAGAATAGTAGGGGATGTCCAGATGGATACAGCCTATGAACTTCAGGCCATTCAACACCTAATTCGGGTAGGTGGGTGTGCTATCTCGTACTTTTTTACTACTAGAAGCCTGTCTCCCATACATGTACAAAATTCACTGTTTATTGTTTTCTCCTAATAGTTTTCGTGTTGGGAACATTGCAAAATGCCCTCTTCTCTCTTCTGGTACTACCACTTCTCTTTCTTTTACAGGTAGAGTGTCATAGCTAGTCCTACTGTTTCAGTATATGGTATTTCGCTTGATTTGGTTACATGTACTTGGGGAGCAGTATATTTACTCTGTTTTTGTTGTGTCTTCCTCAGATCTCCCTCCAAGCTGTCCCTACCCTTTCCTTCCCTCGCTTGACTATCCCACTAGTCTGTGTGTACACGTATTCTGGACTTGGGGCAGTCGAGAGGTGGACCCCATTGAGCACCAGCACAATCTTGAGGACATCGGAGACTTGACAGGGAGCCAGCAGCAGCTCCCCTTTTGGAAAAGCAATGCCGGCTCCCGCAGGAGGCAGGGAGCCGGCGGGACCGTGGGGGCATTGGGGCTCCCCCCACGGTCCCCAACTGTGCGGCTATGAGGTCCCCGGGGCAAAAAATGGCCTGGGAGGGGGCCATGCTGTCCCCCCTCTTTTAAAAAAAAAAAAAATTGGGGATGGGGTCCCTGGGTGAATATATCATTTAATAATAGTAGAAGGTTTTTTTTCACACCAAAGTTTGGAGTCGCGACCCTTGCGCGGTGCTTAGCGCGGCACCCTGGTGAAATCGGGAGGGGTGCGCGGCTCCCAGCTTGGCCCCCTAGTGTGAACGTGAGGGGTGCGGGGCTCCCAGCGTGGCCCCCTGGTGTAAACGCGAGGGGTGCGCGGCTCCCAGCGCGGCCCCTAGTGTGAACGCGAGTGGTGCGCGGCTCTTTTATTCGCGCTGGGTGCGTGATTCCAAGCAAAAATAAATTAAAAAAATTCATATAAACCTAGGTTATAAGTTGGGTTATTGAGTGGCTCTAAAAAGAGCCATTTTTTTTCATTGGGAGATTGTTGTAGCTACATGTAAGTGCGGATGCAGGGCTTCAGGTTACCTTCAAAAGTGAAGTGTACTCCATCACTTCTGTAGATGCCATCCATATTGAAACGAATATTGTTTTTATAGTTGGAGCCCATCCTATGGTCTCTCAGGTAAGCAGAAACAGCGTTATTCACATTTTTTCTAGCTTTCTCAATCTGAGGACAAAATTGATTGGACCACTTCCATTTCTGTCTTTGGCATATATTATAGTATACAAAGACAGATTGGGGGAAAAGCAACATCAATTCTGCAAAGGTCAATGTGCCTAGGTCATTGCCACCACAGTACACAATTATGAGGTCAGGGGCTTGGAGATGCAAAAAGGTTTTAACCAAAGGCATCAGTTGGTGCCACTTTAATACTCTCTGTCCAATCCATTTAATGACTACATTTTGCAAAGCTAGGTCTTTATCAATACCTCTGCGTAGCTGTGCACAACAATCCACACTGAAAGCATCTTAAAGTGATGACTGTAGGTAATGAAAAGATGTCTGTAGCTGAGGTAGTCAGTTGGTAGAATGAGAGATATCTAAAACGGTGGACAAGATGCTGTTTTTAAGAAAGTAGAGATTTGATTGGCTGTTTAAGAACATTGTACATTCAAATATAGGGTGCATTTTACTTTGTTTAAAAAGCAAGTTTCCTATTGGTTAGTAAAAAATGTTTGAAAGGTACAGCAGAAAGGATAAGGTCATGTTTTGCAACGCCAACCACACCTGCTATTCTCATTTGCAACATTGTGTGGTGAACTTGTGACCTGCTATGGAAACTGACATTAAGGAGAAGGGGTGAAGAAGTCAGTTGAAAAGAGTTATTATCTGTGGCCAATGGAAACGTGTTTTAGAATTAGAAAATCTCCGGGAAACAATGTCATTTGTTGCTTATGTGTATTTGTATGGAAAAAGAGAGGGAAACCTTGCCATTATTGGTTTCACCTTGAAGGGTCTGGTGATTTATATTGAGTGTGTGTACAGGAAAATTCTGTCTGAGTGTGTGAGATTTTTCATTCAACAGATTTATTTGCAAGGTGAGTTATATATTTTTTAGGTTTATTTTAAAAGATTTTACATTATTCTAAAACTGTGTTATTTGAAATACATTATTAAATGTAGAGATGTATATTGGAATTAGTTTCATTGTTTAAAAAACAGTCTGTAAACTAATATGTATATTTTTAAGTCTGTTCAAAGGTATAGCTGAATGATGCCTCATATTTTTAGATAGTTGGTTGAAGATGCAGTACAAATGTGTATTTTGAAAGATGTTCATATAAGGTGTAGTTTATTAGGCTTCATTTTTTCTTCTCTCTACAAAGGTATAGTTGAATGTTACTGCATAATTATAGATACTTTGGTAAAGATGCAGCACAACTGTGGTGTTTGAAAGATGATCATATAAGGTGTTATTTATTAGGTTTCTGTTATTATTTTGTACAGAAGGTAAAGTTAAAATATGGCATATAATTAAAGATAGAATGGTGAAAAAAGGTGCTGTTAATTAGGTTTCTTTTTGTAGTCTAACCAAAGATATAGTTGAATGATGCCACATAATTTTAGATACAAAGCTGAAGATATATGTGGTTTCAAAAATTATCCTTAAATGTGTTGTTAATTGCTCTTCTTTCTTAAGTCTGTTGTGAGGTATAGTATATTGATGTCGCATATTTGTTGATTGAATGGTCAAGATGTAACTAAGAAATAAACCACCATATATTACCTTTTGTGGCATGTTGCACTTATCTACTAAACTAGAAAGTATGTCATGAGTTATCTATGTGTTCAGATACTATTTATACAGATGCATGTATGCTTAGTGTACTCGTGCACTTCTACAATCCCTTCAGCACTACATATACAGTTCAGTAATCTCCCTGTTACTACCTATGCATTCCTCCAATCACCCAGCCAGTCCCATGTCCTTATCTAATCACTGTGCCAAAACCCAAGCACTTATACATTCACAATGCAGTCACCTTGCAGTTCTCTATTCATCCAGTTACTACCCATGAACTCATGCAATGACCCAAGCACTAACTCATGCACTTCTACAATCCCTTGAGCACTACATATACAGTTCAGTAATCTCCCTGTTACTACCTATGCATTCCTCCAATAAACCAGCCAGTCACATGCCCTTATCTATTCACTGCACCAAAACCCAAGCACTTATAAATTCACCATGCAGTCACCTTGCAGTATTGTAATCATCCAGTCACTACCCATGTACTCATGCAATGACACAGGCACTAACTCATGCACTTCTACAGTCCCTTGAACATTACCTATACAGTTCAGTAATCTCCCTGTTACTACCTATGCACTCCTCCAATCACCTAGCCAGTCCCATGTCCTTATCGAATCACTGAAACAAAACCCAAGCACTTATAAATTCACCATGCAGTCACCTTGCAGTATTCTAATCATCCAGTCACTACCCATGTACTCATGCAATGACTCAGACACTAACTCCTGCACTTCTATAATCCCTTGAGCACTACATATACAGTTCAGTAATCTCCCTGTTACTACCTATGCATTCCTCCAATCACCCAGCCAGTCCCATGTCCTTATCTAATCACTGTGCCAAATGCCAAGCACTTTTAAATTCAGCATGCAGTCACCTTGCACTATTCTAATCATCCAGTCACTACCCATGTACTCATGCAATGACACAGGCACTAACTCCTGCACTTCTACAATTCCTTGAGCACTACATATACTGTTAGGCTTGGGGGTCTCTAGTTGGCACAGGTATGCCCTTGTGACAAATAGGGACCCTCTCCTCTAGTCAGGGTAAGGGGGTACACTCCTAAAACAACCCATGCTCACCCCCTTGGTAGCTTGGCATGAGCAGACAGGCTTATCTCAGAGGCAGTGTGTAAAGCATTTGTGAACACATACAGTAATCAAGTGACAACACTACAGATGGACACCACATGGTTTTATATAGAAAATAAGTATTCTTTATATAGATTTACCACAAGACCATTAAACACCAAAAAGACACAATACTGTTACTTTAGATGGTAGAATTTTGCTTAGTTCTCTTAAGTTCTTAGATGCAACACTTTAAGTCAATGTACCTTCTAGACGCGACACGCAGGGCAACGAAAGTGTTGCAACGATGTTGATGCGAAGAAGTTTTTGGTGCAAAGAAATAAAGACGTGAAGATCTTCCAGATGCGTTACGCTTCTCCGATGTTGCGAGAAGACTCGACTCGATGCTTCAGCTGCAGCGGCGACACCCTTTACGCGATGCGACGGCAGTGGCCTTGGCAGCGACACTCTTCTCTTCTGTTTGCGAGACGCTTCCGCTCGATGCGATTTTGCAGCGGCGACACCCCTTTACACGATGCCACGTCAGCAGCTCCGACGGCGGCATGCTTCTCCGTGGATGCGAGGTGCTTTTCCTGATGCGGTGCAATGCGACAACTACGATGGCTGCAATGGCGACACGCTTCTTCCTCGATGCGAGACTCTTCTCTTGATGCGGTGCAATGCGTCAGCTATGATGGCTGCGATGGCAACACACTTCTTCGGCGTTGCAAGACACTTCCTGGATGATGCGAGACACTTCCGCTCGATGCGATGCTGCAGCAGCGACACACTTTACGAGATGCGGCGACAATAGCTCCAACGGCGGCACGCTTCTCCTTCTTGACTCGCGCTTCCAGCTCCTTGCGACACGCAATCCCTCAGAAGGCCCAACAACAGCAGCAGGCACTTCCAAAGGACTCTGGGGAGCTGGGGCTGAAATCTGTTGTTCCTGAGACTTCAGCAGGAGGCAAGCACTTTTCCAAGCCCTTGGAGATCCTTCACAAGTTGAGCAAAAGTACACACAAAGTTCCTTTCTCCTCTCTTTGGCAGTAAGGCAACCACTGCAGTTTCAGGGATAGTTTCCTCCTCAGCTTCTTCTGGTTCCTCCCTCAGCAGAGGTTCTTCTTGTTTTCCCAAAGTGATCTAAATTCTTGGGATCAGGGTCCCAATATTTTTACCCAGAAATCCCAAAAGGGACCTTTGCCCAGTCCAAACCAGTTCCTGAGCACTCTGTTTACCAGACTTCTCCTTTCCTTTCACAGTGTAGGGCAGAAACATCTGCCGCCCCACAGGAGGTGGAGCCAGCATTGTGGAAGGCAAGTACAGTCCTGGAGCACTTTGTTGACAGGATTCCTTCTCTTCATTCACTGTGCAGGAGGTGGAGCCAGCATTGTGGAAGGCAGGCACAGCCCTATTCAGGTCCCATGTGCAACTCCTTTGTGGTAAATAATTTAATTACCGGGACTTAATTTGATACAGAAAAATAATAAAAATAGCTCAGTAAAATAAGAGGCAAAATCCGTGATATTAGAGGTTCGGAATGGGCTTTATTCCAATGGACGATTCGAATCGTTGACTCCAGGTTCCATCACCACGGAGGTTCAGGAAGTGAAGTACATACTTTATTGATAAGTAATCACTTTTATACAATAGGCATTACAGTGAAGCAAATGCAGGAGGCGTAACAATTGATAGTAAAGATAAAACATACATGCGTAGCAAAAAAATAGGCGTAACTGGGTGTAACTAAAGAACGTCATCAGGTATGATGTCATAATGGGGTGGTTCCATGAAAGAATTTCGCAATATCAGCAGAAATACTTGGCAGAAATGCGCGCGTAGCAGCATGACGTATGATTGACGTGCAACTAGGGGGTGAAGGGGACTTGACATTTAGCTCTACATGTGGCGACAGAAATCTGGAGGGTTAAGTCAACCTAATCCCAAATCATATCTAACATCCTATGTTTAAAGAACTATGGTATCACAAAAGAGAGGTCTCTTAGAGTAGAATCTTATTCTATACTGACTATACTGACTGTTAGTGCGTGTACAAGCGTCTAAGTGTCTACACTAGATGCGAGGGCAGAAGTCTTCCATAATAATAGGGCTATGAATTACTTGCATAAAGACAGAGAAGCCGGGCCTCTGCTCGGTAGCTGGAAGAATGTTTACTTAAACTACTAGACAGGAATGCATTGGGCAGGGAGCGGAGCAGATAATTTCGAAGGTGAAATACAGTTTTTGGCAGGCAACAGGCTGATGTCAGGCACCGTGAGCCGCGCAGGGAATGAGACAAAGTTCATGGTCACAGATGCAGGCTCAGACTGGAGCTTTCAGAGGCAGAAGGCAAGAAAAGCTGAAAGACAGAATCAGGGCCTACTTGCCTGGACTGTAAAATGGCATAAGTGAACCATATAAAGCCGGTGGCCTTTCATACTTAGGAATGGAATATCCGGCCTATTCATGGCGGATCTGAAAGAGGACATGTTGACGGTGGACGCACATGTGTTTGCGTCTTCATAACTGGAACTGGAGGGAACATACATGTACTTGTGATTCATACATGAAACCGTTGGGGTCCAAGATAGGGGACATAACTGATCATAAAAATCCATATTTCCACATTCCCTCCTTGTCCCCTACTTGCCCGTCAAGAGATATCAATCTTCATCAATCCATTGATCTGTTCATATAGCATCATTTGTTCTTCTTTTTTCTTCTGGGACGAACGAAATCTTGGTGGTGGAATACACGATGTGGCACACAGACCACAGATCGCTGGTCCACATTGTAGACATAGACAGCAACTGAATAGTATGAGAAAGCCAATACCTAGGAAGGATAGGACCTTCCATCCAAAGGTAGATAATACACTCCAAAACCAACCGGACCAAGTCCAGGTGCCTGGATTCTGATGTATCTGGCTTACAATCTTATGAAGGCGAGTTATGGCTTTATATACAGATGGCGAATTTTCTGGTATGAAAATGCAACAACTTGATCCGATAACCCTACAAGCTCCGCCCCTATCGGCCAGGATGACGTCAAGGACAAGACGATTTTGAAGCACAACAATCCGCATAGCAGACTGCTCTTCTGTTAAATTGCCTAAGGCGGAAATAGTTTCGTTCACTACTGCTTCAAGGGTTCTAGTTAATCTACGTATCAGCTTACTATTAGTAACGGTACCTATATAGGGAAAGAGACCTTTATTGAAATCTGTGTATTTTTCCCATGCTGTTTCAGTGTAATCGACTATTGGGAGATCTCTCCTTTCTCTATTGTGTACTAAATGAGTATTTCTGTGATAATCAGGAGGAGCTAGGAAAACAGGTGGCAAAAGGAATCCGATGTAACAGGTACCATCCCAATCTAGTGGCAAACGTATGTATGCTGTCTGACCACATATGAAGTAGGAATGGCGGGAAGCTCTAAATGTAGACTTGCCTTGATCACTAAATTCTATTATAGAGGTGCATCTACTATGGCCCATATGTATGGAACCATTCTTTCTTACACATAATTCACCTTTTACTGGAAATACTGACATGGCGGGCAAAATTGGAGTAGCTTTGGATTCGACATTTAGGATCATAAGATTAAGCGTAAAATTACCTAATCCATACACTTCGTTTTCCAGATCAGTTCCTGTTCTTTTGGGAAGTCCCTCCTTGTTAGGGTAGCAGACTTTAAGTAAAACTAAGTTCAAATTTCCCCATACCCAGTTGTCTTGATAAACTGCAGAATTTGAATCTAGGGAATTAATTAAACTAAACCATGCTCCACAGGAGCCGTTGTGTGTGAACGGGTATGGAAAGAGAGGTAGAATTCCTTTATAATTCTGATAGGGAGGGAGTCGGCCACATATCCAACAATTTGTAGCATTGCTAACCTGGTGGGAATGATGTAACATACTGATAAACGTGTTATTGCGCAGCGCAAATCTATAAGACAACTCATGCGGAGGTAATTCACTAAAAGAATGCTCAGCAGTAACATTATAAACATGTCTAGAAATAGGATAATATATGTGCAACAATATACTTGCAGTAATTATTAAAAGACTTAAGAAAAACAAAATTAATAACGTCACTGTGCAATGACTACGCAGTGATTTACAGTATGTATGTCGTTTCAGTTTTATCCTTCTGTTTCGTTCTCTATACAGGTCTAAGGGATACATGTCAGAGACAAATTCGACCGATTCACCTTGGAGAGGACTTAAACAATCAAATTGCCTGACTGGTTAGACCTGAGTTTTAGTTTGTACTGTTCGTGGTTACTCAGTTCAACCAAAGGAAGTTTTGAGTCAATCGAGGAAGACACGCAAGGTGTGTCGTTTACGTCTGACGACAGTCCGTGAAATTTCTTGATATGACTTGAATGTATCCAGCCTTTTCGACCTTCGATCTTTACGACTGTCCTCGTCGTTAGCAATACGAGCTGAGGCGACCTCCACCTAGGATCCAGCTGAGACTTCCGATCAAAGTTCCTCACTAAGACCAAATCTCCTGGAATTACGTCATGGGGTTTCACCTCAGTGTTGTCGGGAAAAGCTGCAGCTACCTGTGAACGACAAGATTGTAGTGCAGACATCAAGGAAGCCAAGTAATCTGTCAGCATATTACAGTCAATATCAGTTATTTTGCGTGGTATAGGCGTCCCCCACATATTTGGTGGTCTGCCAAAGATCACCTCATACGGGGATAGCCCTGTTCGAGAGTGTGCTACCATTCTCATGTAAAAGAGTGCAACGGGTAAAGCTACTACCCAGTCGACACCTTTCTCTCTACAAATTTTGGACAATCTAATTTTCAGGGTCTGATTATGTCTTTCCACGAGACCTGCTGCCTCGGGGTGTCGGACACAGTGAAACTTCCACTGATAACCTAACAAAAGTGAAACGTGTTTCATTAGTTCGGATGAAAACGGCTGGCCGTTATCTGAGTAGACAACACGTGGTAAACCGTACCGTGGGAAGAATTCTCGAACTAACTGTTTGGCAGTAGTCGGGGCAGTGTAATCTGAAACCGGGTATGCCTCTGTCCAACGGGAAAGAGCACAGACAACTACGAGAACATATTTGAATCCTCGACATCGTTCCATCTGGATATAATCCATCTGGAGGACTTCAAAAGGGTGATCAGGAGGCTGAAATCCACCCTGTTCTACGGGAATGCTTTTTCCTGGGTTAAACTGACAACAGATCATACAGGTACGAACCTTTTGTTTAGCTGCTGCTCGTAAATGTTTGTTGAACCAAATGTGTTGGATGCTGTCTAGCATAGCTTTTTCTCCTAGATGTGCTGGACTATGTACAGTGTTAATAATGACTTGGACCATTGAATCAGGAAGGAACCACACAGATTTTTCCTTCGTCATCCATCCTTGATCCGTTTGGATCCCTCCTAATTCAGTCCATTTCTTTATTTCGTCTGGAGTAGCATGTGTCTGTATGTCAATTACGTCAAGAGCGGGATCCTTAACCATCATGCAATGTGTTGGTGTCGGGACTATTGTCTTTGTCATGTCGGATGTTTGAGTTTGAGCAGTCTGTTTAGCTGTTCTGTCAGCTAGATCATTGCCTTGAGAAATGATATCAGTAACTTTCGTATGAGCTTTACATTTCATAATTGATATTGCAGTGGGTAGATGTATTGCATCTAATAAGGCATGAATGAGGGGTCCGTACTGAATGTGGGCACCGTGAGAAGTTAAATAACCTCTCTCTCGCCACAGCACGCCGAAGTCATGTACAACTCCGAATGCATAACGTGAATCAGTGTATATGTTGACTTTTTTATTTGTGGCTTGAATACAGGCTTGTGTCAGAGCGATGAGCTCTGCTGCTTGAGCGGACAAGGTATTTATACAATTTGTTTCAATGATTTCAGTGTCTGTTGTGACTGCATAAGCGGCCACTAACTCTCCTGTACCTGTTCTCATACATGAACCATCTACATACAACGTCAGATCTGGGTCTGACAATGGGACGTCTGTCAAATCTTGTCTGGGTTTCGTCGTGATAGTGATAACTTCAATACAATCATGTGCAAGTGGGTCTGTTCCATTTACAGGTAACAGTGTGGCAGGATTCAATGTACTACAACGTCTGATTTCTATATGTGGCTGAAACAATGTTAATTCGTAACCAGTGAGTCGTGCTATAGTCAAATGTTGTGTTTGTGTGCGGTTCAAGAGAACCTCTACTGCATGTGGTACTTGAACTGTCAATGGATGTCCTAATACTATGGCATCGCTTTGTCTGATTGCTAAAGCTGTTGCTGCCACTGATTTTAGGCATGCAGGCAAAGCCTGAGCTACGGGATCTAATGTACTAGAAAAATAAGCACATGGTTTGTGTGATCCTGCTTGTTCCTGTGTGAGTACTGACAAGGCAGTACCTTCGCGTTCTGTAACAAAGAGTGTAAACTGTTTATTGTAACATGGTGTTGCTAAAACAGGTGCTTGGCATAAGGCTTTCTTTAGGCTTTCAAAAGCTTGTGCATGTTCCTGGGTCCAAGGGAGAACAGTCGATGTGGCTGCCTCCTGTGTTGTCAATTGAATGAGTGGTTTTGCTAGAAATGCATACTGAGGGATCCACTGCCTACAATATGAAGTGAGGCCTATGAAAGACCGCACCTCCTTTTGTGTCTTGGGTATTGGCATATTTGCAATTAGCTGGATGCGATCTGGTGTAAGCTGCCTTCCCTCCTTGGACAGCGAGTGACCAAGGTAAACAACTCGCTGGACACAGAATTGCAGCTTAGAAGGGGACACCTTGTGCCCCTTTTCGGATAGAAATTGTAAAACAGTCAGTGATGCTTTCTCACATTCAGGTTCGCTTCTAGCGGTGATCAGCAGATCATCGACATATTGAAGCAGGGCAGTGTTTCCTGGCATGTGGATACTGTCGAGTTCTCGTTTCAGTGCTTGGCTATAGATGCTGGGGCTTTCTGTAAATCCTTGAGGTGCGCGTGTGAATTTAAAGCTACGTCCATTTAAACTAAATCCGAACAAGTATTGGCTTTCCGGATCTATTGGGACGCTGAAAAAGGCATTCTTGAGATCAATTACAGTAAAGAATGTTGCTCCGGAATCAATAGCTGTCAGTAATGACGAGATATCTGGGACCACAGGGAATTGTGGCACAATGCATTTGTTCAATTCTCGCAGATCAATAACCAATCGATACACTGGCGGGGCCTTTGGATCTGTTCGTTTAAGAATCGGAATTATTGGGGAATTACATACATTGGAGTCTGTTTCCACAACCACTCCTTGAGCAATGAGCTCGTCAATGATTTGTAGTAAAGCCACTACAGCATCTGGTGGTAACTTGTATTGTCGCATTCGTGGTAGTACCACTCCTGCCTTTAGTGTAACTCGATATGGTGTAATATTCATGCAACCAACATCAGTAGGGCCTTGTGCCCATAAATGTGTAGGTAAAGTCTGCAGTCGGGGATCCATGTCTCGAGACACATAGTGACCTTTGAAATCACGTAAAAACAATCTTACTCCTTCCGGAGAACAACATATTATAGCTCCTAGAGCTTTCAGTGTTTTTATACCTAACAAGTTTTCTGGACATGATTTAGTAAGCAATAAATCTGTAGTTCGGGTCAAAGGTCCTATCGTAAGTGGAAGAGGCTGTGATACTTCATTAACAATAGGTTTTCCTGAAAAACCAAGGGAAATATTCTGTGAGCCTGAGAGGGGTGCCCCTGGAACTTCACTACGTTTTATAGTTGTTCGACTTGCCCCTGTATCAAGTAAAAAATTTCTATCCTGGCCTAATAGTTCACTATGTACATAAGGTCCTTCTTGGTCTACAGGGACCTCGATAAGGGGTAAGTCAACTTCCCTCTCTAGGCTGGTTCATGCGTATCGTTGATAATCAGGATAGTCATACTGTGCGGTCTGGTACAGCTGTCGTGTCGTGGTTTGTGTGGCAGCAACAGGCAGCGCTGGTGCAGCTGGCACAAACTGTATAGACTGTTGTGGAGCTGGCATGGACTGTGCATGCTGCGGGGCTCCTTGTTCATTCTGATCCTGTCTAGGTGGCCGTGGTCTTTCTTGTGTTTTACCTGTGGCGATATTACGCTTCAGGACTGGGCAATCGTGTATGTAATGACCTGGTTGTTTGCAATAGTTGCATGTCCCTTTTACAGGTCCTGCTGAATCACCGGACTGGGTCGTACCCTTTTTATGACCTTCAGCTGGAACTGTCTGGGAGACTAGCATTTTCATTTTTGTGTCTTTCATGCGTCTCTGTTCATGTTCTTGTTCCTCTCTAATTCTATTGTAATGGTACTGTAACATTTGTAACATTTGTGATGGGGTGTTACCTTGCCAGGTACTCTCGAATTTTAATACTCTATTCTTCACTTGGGGCAAGGAATTTTCAACTAATTTTGTCACAAACAGATGTGGGTATGATTCGCTACTTGCTTTTATGCCACTATTTATACCAAAACATTTTTCGAATCGGGCTTAGAAATCACTAGTGTCTTCATCTTGCTTTTGTTTACAGGCTGAGATTGCACCCCAGTCTTCCTTTTTCGTAGTTAATAAACGTGGCAGTACCTGTACTAGTAAACCTGGTAGTGCTTTAGTTTTATCCCCAAGCCCCGAACCTGGACCTCGGGCCTTTTCTTCATTTTCTAATGCTGTCCAGTCTATCTTTTGGTCTCCCACCTCCCACTCTTTTTCCTTAAGTTTTTCATAAATGCCAGCAGGCATTAATACCTTTAATATTGTCATAATGTCGGGATAGGTATACTCTCCCATGAGTAACATGTCTTTAATTTCTCGGTGAAAACCCGCTGGGTCTTTGTCATGACTGGGTACCACTTTCTTCATTTCTAACAATTCTATTTTCGATATGGGCGTATATACAAATACACGTTTAAACTGATTGTCCTCGCCCTTTATTGGGTGTACTTCTCGTAAGGGATTCTGTCTGTCCATGTAATACGTCGTTCTTTCCTTGATGGGCAGTGAGACATGTTCTGGGCATACAAAAAGAATGTACTGCTTTCTTGATTCTAGTATATCTCTAATTAACTTAGTACCTGAACCTCTCCATCTATTCGTGAGTAATTCAGTCAATATATCAGGTAAAAGACCAGGATCGGAATGTTGGCTTTTAAAAGTATAAGAAGTTGTTGAATCATATAAATCCCAGCTAAACGCTGTTCATCTGGGGTGAGGTTCAAAAATGTGTGTGCTACTGTATCATCACCATATTTTCCGGGACTGTCAACCCAATGAACGGCTGACCTGGCTAATTCTTGTTCATCCATAGAATCGAGTAAATGATAACCCCTTCGTTCTCGGAGTAATTTGTCAGCGGCTTGGAACGAATGCTCGGGGGACCTTATATTTATTATAGGTGTTTGGAAATTCCTGTTATTATCCGGACATATCGGACGTATCGGGTCAGTGAAACATCTAGTACTATTACAAGATCTTCCTCTACCTACATAGGCTATGGTTTCTGACTGTCCTGTGGGCAGTCCTGATCCTTCCTCCTCCTCGTTTTGTTCGAACTGGTCTACCGCTAATCTCTCTTCGTGTAGGCGTTCTATTTCTTTACGGATCTTTCGGCACATGGCTATTATACATTTTTGCCTATCATGTCTCCCTTCTGATATATTCTGGCTCCATCTGGTAAGAGTTTCCATTGTTTCCGGTTCTACCCCCGGTCGGTCTTGATTTCTGATCACACAATTTATGAGGAAACGTAACAGTTCCCCCTGTATCTCCACTTTCTGGTATTCCATAGCTCTGTTAATACATTCAGAATCTCGCCCTGTTTGGACAAAATGGTATATTATCTAGATGCACAGTCATTCCTGGTAGCTTCCCTAAATACACCGCAGCTCGTCTGATACGTAATGATGCCAGGATCATTTCGTCCTCTTTGCCGGGCACAGGGTCATATCTACAATCTACAAGAAGTTCTTTAAGCGTGCGGGAATTTATGAGTTTGGGCGTACGTGGATGCGCTGATTCTTGAAAAGTAAGTTTATTTATTCTGGGTGGCGTAGAAAAAATGTTGGTAGTACCTCCGGTAGCCCCGTCTGGGGTATCGGGCGTGAAAGGATTTGTTGAACGTGATACAGCAACTATAGGTGTGGACACAGCTGTAGAAGCAGCTGTAGGAACAGATGTGGAAACAGATGTGCTTGCCGGAACTTGTGTCAGGATTTGTTGTTGTAGAGGTACAGATACAGGATCTTGGCGTTGAACCTCCCCGGCAGACGGTCTATGTGGGGCGGGGTTAGCATACTCGGGAGCTGCGTCATCTAAATATGAGGAAAGAAAAACATCTTCTGCTGTTCTAGGATGCCCCTTAGGATGCATTTTTATTGGGAACAATGGGGGTGGCAAGTCTTTTGGTATCTCCGGAGTAGCCTTAGGTAATCCCTCGGCCAGAAGGGGATACATACCATTCATAAGGGCATTTCTTTGTCTGTCTACTTGTTCTGATTTCACTCGTGTACCTTCTTCAATTAATAGATTTTCTCGGACTTTATTTGAATTCTCTTTATTTTTCTCTTCCTGTCTGAGTGCTTTTTCTGTACGTCTATGAGATTCTTTACGCCATAACTCAACGGCGTCTTTCTGTGACTGTCTGGCTTTCCTTTTCCATAACTCTTCCTCTACTTTCATGATGCACTCTGCATCCCAGGTCCCAGCTGCGGGCCACCTCTGACTTTCTGGTAATTCCTTGGTGTAGTCTACCCATAAATCAAGAAATAATATAGCGTCTAAGCCGTGTTTATGATACATGAAGTACCCTGGAGTGTCCCTAGGAGGAATAGGAACAGCTTCTTCGAGTACCCCTTTTCTAGTTGTGATCTGTCTTAATTTCGAAAAGAGCGGCATATTGAGAACTGATCTGATACTTAATCTTGAACAAACTTAATACAATAAACACAATAATGAACAGTCATTCACACCACCATATGCAGGACGTATTAACACATTTAACATTTAACGTTCAAATGAGCAACAATGATGATGACGATCTAAGGAAACTTAATCACTAAACATAATCCTCAGCATTTAACTGAATTATTCTGAATTTATATACTTGATATACTAGATATACTGCTAAACAGTACAGATACACTGCTAAAACAGTGCAGACCGGATTTGTGTACCCAAACCCGTCTGGACCGGCACAACCTATGTGCACGTCAGAACGCCTCCCCAGTAATGGTACTCACCGGGTAGCTCGGAACGGAAGGCCTCGGAACGGAACTGAACTGAACTGGACTGGACTCGACTCGAAAACTTCGGAAACTTCGGAACATCGGAAACCTCGGAACTTCGGAACTTCGGAACTTGGTGGGCCTCTGTATACCTCGGATCTTGCTCTCTCAGCTAGGCTCTGGTCGGGATACTTCGCACTTCTCACCGCCTCGTCTGGGTGTTGATCGCAGCCTCAGTCGCCCCCGCTTGACCGGAGGGAGATACAGGAAATCCTGCTGGTACGCGTTGTTGTTCGTCCAGCTGTGGCAGGAGACCGGGCCTGCAACGCACCTCCGGCGCGTGAGATGAGAAAGTGTCCCTGTTCGGGCGCCATTCTTGTGGTAAATAATTTAATTACCGGGACTTAATTTGATACAGAAAAATAATAAAAATAGCTCAGTAAAATAAGAGGCAAAATCCGTGATATTAGAGGTTCGGAATGGGCTTTATTCCAATGGACGATTCGAATCGTTGACTCCAGGTTCCATCACCACGGAGGTTCAGGAAGTGAAGTACATACTTTATTGATAAGTAATCACTTTTATACAATAGGCATTACAGTGAAGCAAATGCAGGAGGCGTAACAATTGATAGTAAAGATAAAACATACATGCGTAGCAAAAAAATAGGCGTAACTGGGCGTAACTAAAGAACGTCATCAGGTATGATGTCATAATGGGGTGGTTCCATGAAAGAATTTCGCAATATCAGCAGAAATACTTGGCAGAAATGCGCGCGTAGCAGCATGACGTATGATTGACGTGCAACTAGGGGGTGAAGGGGACTTGACATTTAGCTCTACATGTGGCGACAGAAATCTGGAGGGTTAAGTCAACCTAATCCCAAATCATATCTAACATCCTATGTTTAAAGAACTATGGTATCACAAAAGAGAGGTCTCTTAGAGTAGAATCTTATTCTATACTGACTATACTGACTGTTAGTGCGTGTACAAGCGTCTAAGTGTCTACACTAGATGCGAGGGCAGAAGTCTTCCATAATAATAGGGCTATGAATTACTTGCATAAAGACAGAGAAGCCGGGCCTCTGCTCGGTAGCTGGAAGAATGTTTACTTAAACTACTAGACAGGAATGCATTGGGCAGGGAGCGGAGCAGATAATTTCGAAGGTGAAATACAGTTTTTGGCAGGCAACAGGCTGATGTCAGGCACCGTGAGCCGCGCAGGGAATGAGACAAAGTTCATGGTCACAGATGCAGGCTCAGACTGGAGCTTTCAGAGGCAGAAGGCAAGAAAAGCTGAAAGACAGAATCAGGGCCTACTTGCCTGGACTGTAAAATGGCATAAGTGAACCATATAAAGCCGGTGGCCTTTCATACTTAGGAATGGAATATCCGGCCTATTCATGGCGGATCTGAAAGAGGACATGTTGACGGTGGACGCACATGTGTTTGCGTCTTCATAACTGGAACTGGAGGGAACATACATGTACTTGTGATTCATACATGAAACCGTTGGGGTCCAAGATAGGGGACATAACTGATCATAAAAATCCATATTTCCACACCTTCCACCCATCTAGATGCAGATCTCTCTATTCACCACTGGGGCACCTCACCCTGTCTCCTGGAATTCCCCATCCCTGTCACTCAAACTCCAGACAAAGGTAAACACAGCCTAGCAGAGGCAGGTTTGAATGATTAGACAAGAAAAGGCCTACTTTC
Source organism: Triturus cristatus (assembly GCF_964204655.1). Lineage (NCBI taxonomy): Eukaryota > Metazoa > Chordata > Amphibia > Caudata > Salamandridae > Triturus > Triturus cristatus. The sequence goes on along the minus strand of NC_140579.1, from coordinate 508,570,891 downwards.
TAAAAGTGGCATTTTCAAACACAGAATGTTAAAACCAACTTCACTAAAAGGTGTATTTTATCATCCTGAGTTCAGGCATGCTAAATTCGAATTTCTACCATGTTCCCTGAGTCAGTTAGGATTTTAAGATGTAATAATCAAACTGCCCATTCTGGCCGATGGAGACCAGGTAGCCTTGCAATAGTGAAAAACGAAAATGGTTGTAATTCACTATTAGAACATGCTACACACACCAGGGCATGTCCTACCTAATCCTTACAATGCACCCTGCCCTTGGGCCTACCATAGGATTGTCTGATATGAAGAAAAGGGAAGGTTTAGGCACTGGCAAGTGGGTGCACTTGCCCAGTCAGCATGACAGTACCAGACTGTACGCAGGCTCTGCAATGTCAGACCTTAGACATACTTTTACAGGCTGCTTCTGTGGGTGGCACCACCAGTGCTGCAAGCCCACCAGCAGTATTTGGATTTACAAGCCCTGGGCACTCCTGGTGCACTGTACTAGGGTCTGACAGGTAAACCAAACCAACCAATCATGGAAAAACAAATCATACATCAATTTACAAAAGGGAGCACTTGCACTGTGGCACTGGACAGCAGTGGCATTGTGCCCTGAGCAACTAACACCAGCAAAAACATTTGAGGCAACAGCGAAAAATGGAAGGGAGACCCACGCCAATGTGCCAGGTCTAACACGTGTCCCCTCCAGCTGAAATGTGGGGAGAACTACCCTACCTCCTGGGAGTACTCATCACTAAGGCGGAAAAATCTGGACAGACCATCAGCATTGGTGTGTTCTGTACCGGGTCGATGTTCCACCTTGAAATCCATCCCCTGTAGGGAAATTGACCACCTTAACAGCTTTGGATTCTCACCCCTCATCTGCATCAACCATCTGAGGGGCCTGTGGTCTGTCTGAACCCGGAAGTGTTTCCCAAACAGGTAGGGTCTCAGCTTCTTCAGTGCCCAGACCACAGCAAAATCCTCACGCTCAATAGCACTCCACCTCTGTTCCCGTGGAAGTAACCTCCTACTGATGAAGGCTACTGGTTGATCTAGGCCCTCCTCATTCATCTGTGATGGAACAGCCCCTACACCATGCTCTGAAGCGTCTGTTTGCACTATGAACTCCTTGGAGAAGTTGGGTGCCAAGAGCACGGGCGCTGTGCACATAGCAGTTTTTAAGGCCTCAAAAGCTTCCTGACAGGTGTCAGTCCAAATCACTTTCTTTGGCTGCTTCCTGGAAATCAGCGCTGTCAAGGGTGCAACAATGTTGCCATACCCCTTGACAAACCTCCTGTAGTAACCCGTGAGTCCTAAAAAGGCTCTCACCTCTGTCTGGGTTTTGGGCGGCTTCCAAGCCAGGATGGTTTCAATCTTGGGCTGTAGGGGCGCCACCTGGCCACTCCCTACCTGGTGTCCCAAGTGCACCACGGAACCCTGCCCGATCTGGCACTTACTCTCCTTGATCGTGAGGCCTGCCCTCCGCAGCACCATCAACACTTCCCAAAGGTGGCGCAGATGTTCTTCCCAACTGGCGCTGAACACTGCGATGTCATCCAAGTAGGCGGCACTGAACGAGTCCAGTCCAGCCAACACCTGGTTGACCAACCTCTGAAAGGGGGCAGGGGCATTCTTCATCCCAAAGGGTATCACCCGGAACTGGTAGTGCCCATCTGGTGTGGAGAATGCTGATCTCTCCTTTGCCCCATCGGTCAAGGCGATCTGCCAGTACCCAGACGTTAAGTCAAACGTGCTGAGGTACCGTGCAGCCCCTAGCCGATCTATGAGCTCATTAGCTCTGGGGATGGGGTGTGCATCAGTCCTGGTGACTGCATTGAACCCTCGGTAGTCCACACAGAACCGGAGATCCGGTGTGGCACCCGGCGCCGCTGCCTTTGGCACCAAGACCACTGGGCTGGCCCAAGGACTGCTACAGGACTCAATTACCCCTAGCGCAAGCATCTAGGAGACCTCCTCCTTGATGCAAGCTCTCACCCTGTCAGTCACTCTGTAGGCCTTGTGCCGCACAGGTGTACTGGCCCCAGTGTCCACCTCATGGACGCACCAATCAGTGACACCAGGAACCAGGGAGAACAGATCAGAAAACTGTCCCAGCAACTGGTGGCAGTCATTCTGTTGCTCAGGGGTCAGGGTGGAAGAGAAGTTGACACCATCCATTGACCCATCTTGCTCTCTGGCTAACAGGAGTTCAGGAAGAGGCTCGGTCTCCTCCTCCATCCCAGCAGCTGTTGCTAAGAGCATGCCCACTTAGGACCTCTCCAAGTGGGGCTTCAAGCGGTTGACATGCAGGACCCTTAAGGGGTTCCTGGGAGACCGCAAGTCCACCAAGTAGGTAACCAGACTCTTGCGCTCCACAACCTCAAAGGGGCCGGTCCACTTATCCTGGAGCGCACAGGGCTCCACTGGGGCTATGACCCACACCTTTTGTCCAGGCTGAAGCTCAACCAGAGTGGCATTCTGGTCGTACCACCGCTTCATCTCCTCCTGGCTGGCTTCCAGATTCGCCTCAGCGAGTTTTCTGAAACGCCTAGTCTGGTTCCTAAAGGCCAGCATGTAGCTATATACATCCTGGGGAGGTTTCCTGAGAGATTGCTCCCAGCCTTCTTTGACCGGACTTAGAGGTCCTCTTACTGGGTGTCCATAGAGAAGCTCAAAGGGACTGAACCCTAGAGATTTCTGTGGCACCTCACGGTAAGCAAAGAGCAGGCATGGTAAGAGGACGTCCCACTTACGCCTCATGGCTTCCTCAAGACCCATTATCATGCCTTTAAGGGTTTGGTTGAATCTCTCAACCAACCCGTTTCCTTGGGGTTGGTAAGAAGTGGTGAACTTATAGGTTAGACCGCACTCCTGCCACAGGGGCTTCATATACTTGGAAATGAAGTTGGTTTCCCGGTCAGACACTACCTCGTGAGGGAATCCCACTCTGGAGAAAATTCCCATCAGTGCTCGTCCCACCACGGGGGCCATCACTGTCCTCAGAGGTATGGCTTCCGGGTACCGGGTGGCATGGTCCACCAAGACCAGGATGAACCTGTTGCCCATGGCTGTCTTGGGGTCCAGTGACCCCACAATGTCAATACCCACCCGTTCAAATGGGGTGCTGACTACAGGGAAGGGCTGGAGAGGAGCCTTGTGCTTCCTCCCACACTTACCACTTGCCTGGCAAGTCTGACATGTCCTGCAGTGAGTGTCAGAACTCCTGCGCATTTGGGGCCAATAAAAATGGGTGACAAGCCTTTCAAAGGTCTTGTCCTGCCCCAAATGTCCTGCCAATGGAACATCATGAGCCAACCCCAGTAGGGAGGCTCTGAAGCGCTGGGGTACCACCAGCACACGGGCTGACCCAGGCTCAGCAACCTTAGGCTCTGTATACAGGAGATCATTCTGCCAGTAGATCCAATGTGATCCAGACTGATCACCTGCTGCCTGGTCTGCAGCCTGTTGCCGCAGACCCACAAGAGAAGGGCATTGTTTCTGCTCCTTGCAGAATTCCTCCCTGGAGGGTCCTCCTTCTTGCTGCCAATGGGCCAGCTCAGGCAGGACCCCAGTTCGGCTACCTGTTCCCCTGTAGGCTCCAGGGTATCCCCCTCAGTGTCTGCTCCCTCCTGGACCGTGGGAACATCGGGGGCCGGTTTCCCACACCCCCTGCCTCTACTCTTGACAGCAGGCACCTGGGCCTCCCTCTCAGGCTCCAGGTCCTCTTGAGCACCTTTACTCGCTGCCATTGACTGGGTGGTCACACACGCCCAGTGAGGCATACCCAACATTTCTAAATGTGCATTCCGCTCCACCTTCGCCCAAGGTGAGCTCTCCAAGTCATTCCCTAACAAACAGTCAACAGGCATGACGGGCCTCACAGCTACCTGACGAGTGCCAGAGACCCCCCCACTCAAATGGAACCTGAGCCACCTTGCAGTGACTCTGTGTTGTCAGCGGCAACAACTGGGTAGAATGCTCCAGGGACAACCTGCTCTTGAGACACCAGGTGACACTTGACAGCTATCACACTGGCCCCTGTGTCTCTCAGAGCCTCCACTCTATGGCCATTGATGGTCATCTCTGCGGGACCCCACCCATCTCCTCACCCAGGGCTACACTAGCCATCTGCCGGGGGGCTGCACCAGTGGGTGCTGGTTTTCCAAACAGACGACACTTGGGATCATTGGTAAAATGACCCGGTTCTCCACATTTGTAGCATCTCGAGGGCCCTCTTTGAACAGGCGGACCTGTCGGGCCCCTGACGGTTTCTGGGGGGGAGGCTGAGAACCTTTCCCTTGGTTCCCTTGGGGATTACTTTGGGGCCTCTTATGGAACTCCCTCTGTTTACCCTTGTCCCCCCCACTCTTCTGCTGGGGACCCTGCCCACTCTTGGCTGAGTCTCCCACGTGACCCTTGTGGACCCTGGTACTGACCCAGCGGTCCGCCTCCACAGAAAGCTTCCTAAGACTAGTCAGCCTACTATCAATCAGGTGCTGGCGTAGCTCAGGAAAACAGTTACTTGACAAGTGCTCCCATGCAATCAAATCAAGCAGTCCCTGAAAATCATTGACTTTGCTACCCTTCACCCAACCATCCAATGCTCTGCAGAACAAAGTGACATATTTAACATAGGTACTGTTTGCTATCTTTGGGCAACCCCTGAACCTCTGTCTGTACATCTCAGTGGTCAAACCATATCTAGGCATCAATGCATCTTTCATGTGGGGATAGGAATTATAGACATTAGAAGGCAAGTCTAGCAGTGTGTCCCGCCCCTCACTAAGGAACCGCCACCACAACCCCGCTCCTCAATCCTTCTCAGGGACCCGGCGGGAAGACATGGCTTTCCTCATAGGCCTTGAACCACTGCCCAATATCATCATTTTTTAAAAATTCCTTCACTACATCTTTAGGGATATATACTCTAGATTCCACAGGCATTGACGGTGTGCTGCCACCAGAGGGAGTACTCCCTAAGTTCTGGGCTTTCAACTCCAACTCCCTCAAAATCTGTTCATGTTCAAACTGTAGTTTCTACTCTTCTATGGCTAACTTTCTACTTTGCATTTCAAATTCTAACTGCCCACTTAACTTGAGCTTGGTCAGCTCAAGTTCATGCATCCTACACTCTTTTCTATCTGTTTCTGGAGATAGACTTTTACCAGAAACACTGCTACTGGCAGGGGAAAGGATTCTCCTTCCTCTTGGACACACTGGCCCATCCAGCTGCTCCTCTGCATTATCATCATCAGTGGCATTCCTTGCTTCTACCCAGGCCCTCAGCGCCTTATAGAACTCTGCCTTATATTTGCATCCAGTGGGGCAAACATTACATTTTTTGCAAAAGAATTTCAGCTGTTGTACTTTGTAGCTTTCCAGTTTCTCTTCTTCCCATTCCCATTCATTATCAACAGAGACTATGGATGCTGCTTTCTCCACCATGGTTAAGCTTGGCAGTACTCAAAAATAGAAAGTCCCAAAAAGAAATCTACCAACAAGTATTGGTTGCATTAAGGTCTGCACTCACTAAGTAGTGTTCACCAATCACTGAACATGAGTCACAAATGCAAGTCCAGAATCCTCACCGCTGACCACCAATGTTAGACTTGGGGGTCTCTAGTTGGCACAGGTATGCACTTGTGACAAATAGGGACCCTCTCCTCTAGTCAGAGTAAGGGGGTACACTCCTAAAATAACCCCTGCTCACCCCCTTGGTAGCTTGACACGAGCAGACAGGCTTATCTCAGAAGCAGTGTGTAAAGCATTTGTGAACACATACAGTAATCAAGTGACAACACTACAGATGGCCTCCACACAGCTTTTATATCAAAAATTAGTATTCTTTATATAGATTTACCACAAGACCATTAAACGACAAAAAGACACAATACTGTTACTTTAGATGGTAGAATTTTGCTTAGTTCTCTTAAGTTCTTAGATGTGACACTTTAAGTCAATGTACCTTTTAGATGTGACACGCAGGGCAACAAAAGTGTTGCAACGATGTTGATGCGATGAAGTTTTTGGCGCAAAGAAATAAAGACGTGAAGATCTTTCAGATGTGTTACGCTTCTCCAATGTTGCGAGAAGACTCGACTCGATGCTTCAGCTGCAGCGGCGACACCCTTTACGCGATGCGACGGCAGCGGCCTTGGCAGCGACGCTCTTCTCCGACGTTTGCAAGACGCTTCTGCTCGATGCGATGTTGCAGCGGCGACACCCCTTTACGTGATGCGACGACACCAGCTCCGACGGCGGCACGCTTCTCCGTGGATGCGAGGCGCTTTTCCTGATGCGGTGCAATGCGACAACTATGATGGCTGCAATGGCGACACGCTTCTTCCTCGATGATAGACTCTTTTCTTGATGCGGTGCAATGCGACAGCTACGATGGCTGCAATGGCGACACGCTTCTTCGGTGTTGTGAGACACTTCCTGGATGATGCGAGACGCTTCCGCTCGATGCGATGCTGCAGCGGCGACACACTTTACGAGATGCGACGACAACAGCTCCGACGGCGGAATGCTTCTCCTTCTTGAGTCGCGCTTCCAGCTCCTTGCGACACGCAGTCCCTCAGAAGGCCCAACAACAGCAGCAGGCACTTCCAAAGAACTCTGGGGAGCTGCGGGTGAAGTCTGTTGTTCCTGAGACTTCAGCAGGAGGCAAGCTCTTTTCCAAGCCCTTGGAGATCCTTCACAAGTTGAGCAAAAGTACACACAAAGTTCCTTTCTCCTCTCTTTGGCAGTAAGGCAACCACTGCAGGCCAATCCCCCAGTTTCAGGGATAGTTTCCTGTTCAGCTTCTTCTGGTTCCTCCCTCAGCAGAGGTTCTTCTTGTTTTCCCAAAGTGATCTAAATTCTTGGGATCAGGGTCCCAATATTTATACCCAGAAATCCTTTGTCCTCTGAAGGCAGAGGGGCCTTTGCCCAGTCCAAACCAGTTCCTGAGCACTGTTTACCAGACTTCTCCTTTCCTTTCACAGTGTAGGGCAGAAACATCAGCCGCCCCACAGGAGGTGGAGCCAGCTCTGTGGAAGGCAAGTACAACCCTGGAGCACTTTGTTGACAGGATTCCTTCTCTTCATTCACTGTACAGGGCATAGACATCAGCCGCTCCCCAGGAGGTGGAGCCAGCATTGTGGAAGGCAGGCACAGCCCTATTCAGGTCCCAGGTGCAACTCCTCCCACCCATCTAGATGCAGATCTCTCTATTCACCACTGGGGCACCTCACCCTGTCTTCTGGAATTCCCCAGCCCTGTCACTCAACCTCCAGACAAAGGAATACACAGCCTAGCAGAGGCAGGTTTGAATGGTTAGACAAGAAAATGCCTACTTTCTAAAAGTGGCATTTTCAAACATAGAATGTTAAAAGAAACTTCACTAAAAGGTGTATTTTATCATCCTGAGTTCAGGCATACTAAATTCGAATATCTACCATGTTCCCTGAGTCAGTTAGGATTATAAGATGTAATAATCAAACTGCCCATTCTGGCCTATGGAGAACAGGTAGCCTTGCAATAGTGAAAAACAAAATGGCTGTAATTCACTATTAGAACATGCCACACACACCAGGGCATGTCCCACCTTATTCTTACAATGCGCCCTGCCCTTGGGCGTACCATAGGGGTGTCTGATATGAATAAAAGGGAAGGTTTAGGGACTGGCAAGTGGGTGCACTTGCCCAGTCAGCATGACAGTGCCAGACTGCACGCTGGCTCTGCAATGGCAGACCTTAGACATACTTTTACAGGCTGCTTCTGTGGGTGGCACCACCAGTGCTGCAAGCCCACCAGCAGTATTTGGATTTACAAGCCCTGGGCACTCCTGGTGCTTTGTACTAGGGTCTGACCGGTAAACCAAATCAACCAATCATGGAATCACAAATCATACATCAAGTTACAAAAGGGAGCACTTGCACTGTGGCACTGGACAGCAGTGGCACAGTGCCCTGAGCAACTAACACCAGCAAAAACATATGAGGTAACTGCGAAAAATGGAAGGGAGACCCACACCAATGTGCCAGGTCTAACATATACAATTCAGTAATCTCCCTGTTACTACCAATGCATTCCTCCCATCACCCAGCCAATCCCATGTCCTTATCTAATCACTGTGCCAAAAGTCAAGCACTTTTAACTTCACCATGCAGTCACCTTGCAGTATTCTAATCCTCCTGTCACTACCCATGTACTCATGCAATGACGCAGGCACTAACTCATGCACTTCTACAATCCCTTGAACACTACATAGACAGTTCAGTAATCTCCCTGTTATTACCTAACCACTCCTCCAATTACCTAATCAGTCTCATGTCCTTATCTAATCACCACCCCAAACCCCAAGCACTTATAAATTCATCATGCACTCTTCTTGCAGTACTCTAATCATCCAGTCACTACCCATGTACTCATGCAATGACCCAGGCACCAACACATGCAGTGCTACAATCACCTGTAACTACCCATGCAGGCCTCTAATCACCTAGACACTTCTCATTCGCTCCTTCAATTCCCCTGGTAGTACCCATACCGTCCAGCAATCACCCTCTCACTTCCCATGCACTCCTCCAGTCACCCAGCCACTATCATGTACTAATCCAAACACTCCGCCAATACTCAAGCGCTTATAAATTTACCACGCAGTCTCCTTGCAGTACTCTAATCATCCACTCAGTACCCATGTACTCATGCAAAGACCCAGTCACATACACATGCACTGCTGCAATCGTCTATGCACTACTCACGTAGTCCTCTAACCACTTACACACTTCTCATTTGCTCCTTCAATTCCCCTGGTAGTACCCATACAGTCCAGCAATCACCCTGTCACTTGCCATGCACTCCTTGAGTCTCCCAGTCACTACCATAAGCTAATCCAAACACTTCGTCAATACCCAAGCACTTTTAAATTCACCACACACTCTCTTTGCAGTACTCTAATCATCCACTCAGTACCCATGTACTCATGTAATGACCCTGTCACAAACACATGCACGGCTGCAATCCCCTATGCACTACTCATGCAGTCCTCTAACCACTTACACACTTCTCGTTCGCTCTTTCAACTCTGCTGGCAGTACACATGCAGTCCAGAAATCACCCTGTCACTCCCCGTGCACTCCTCCAGTCACACAGCCGCTACCATGTACTAATCCAAACACTCCGCCAATACCCAAGAAACTAATCAATTCAGCACTCACTCTTCTTGCGGTACTCTAATCATCCACTCAGTACCCATGTACTCATGCAATGACCCAGTCACAAACACATGCACTACTGCAATCCCCTATGTACTATTAATGCAGTCCTCTAACCACTTACACACTTCTCATTCGCTCCTAAACCTCTACACATATACTCATGCGATCACCCACGCATTAGCATGCAGTTATTTCTCTTTTTTTAACCAGGGAAGGTAGTTCTGAAAAGAACTTTTTTCTTCTTTTTTTGCTTTTATAATTTTTGTGTGTTTTTTAAACCATTTTGTATATTTTTGGGTGTTTTAAAAAAAAAGGGAAAACAACAAAACAAACTGTCCAAACTGTCCATCTAAATTTGCAAATTCGGGACGGATGTCGAGTCCACAATTTCCTGCAGAAGTGCTCGTTCCAACAGTTTGCTCATCATGCTGCTGTGCTTCCTGGGCGCGACGATGTTGTTCGCAGGCCAGATGACGTGGATGCAGTGTCTGCAGGCACTGCAACATACTGGAAGTGCCACACAAATACTTCTTTTCACTTCCACGTGAAAGGACCCTGGGACATAGCATGCAGCTAACTTTCCTCACATTCACCTTCTTTTTCCCCTCAGGAATCGTAAAGAAGGCCCATACCACAAACTCCTTCCTCTTCTTCACTGGTTCCTCCAACTCTTCTCCTGTTTCCAAATTCACAGGTTCAGATGAAGCCATTTTTCAGTGCAAAAAAACACCCCAAAAATATACAGCCTAGTAAAAAGAACACAACAGGTGTGTCTCCTAGGATGCAGTCAAAGGAATGAAAAAAAAAGGGAGGGGGTCCTTCACATTCTAGAATCAAAATCTTGTAAACCAATTAAATGCTTTCTTTTAAAATCACATGGGAGTCACGCACCGGGCCCACACCTGGCGCGACTTACGAAAAGTGTATTAAACAATAATATAACTTTATTGCAAATATAAATATATTAATTTTATAATTATTTTAGATGATCTCTTCCTTTAAAACACATACTAAAGTTATATACATATATTTTTAAAACATAAACATTTTACGGGAGTTGTGCACCCGGCAAGACCACATACGTACGTGACGTTACGTGGGGCCAGACACCGCACACCCGTCGCATACCAAACGTGCATCGATCGCGAAGTTCGAAAAATGTACTTGCCACTCATATACCTTTTAATAAAATTACTAATATATGCTTCTTCAAATTAGTTTATATAATCTCTTGATTTAAAACAAATATTAAAGTTATATATATATATACTTTTAAAATAATAATACTTTACGGAAGTCGCGCACCCGGCACGATCTCATCTGTACGTGACGTTACGGGGGGCCGGACACCGTGCACCGGTCGCATATCAAACACGCACCCTCACGACTTTACCAATATGGCTGCTTGAATCCGCGCACACACCGAGGTAGGTACACAATCGGTACACGACTCAACTTTTTTGCAAAAAAATACATAAAAATATATATTTTAGAAAACAAAAACATGACATTATTTTTACAACAAATAAAATCTAATGTAAAAATATTTTTAACATATAACAGTTACAAAAGATGATTTAAAAAACCTTTGAAATTCACTGAAAAAAACAAAGGTTTCAGGTATGTTAGAGTTAGAAATTATCATTTAATAAACCTTTGAAATTCGCTGAAAAAACCATAGGTTTCAGGGACTTTATAGTTAGAAATTAGCATTTACAAAAGCTTTGAAATTCACTGAAAAAACCATAGGTTTCAGGTACATTATAGTTAGAAATTATTATTTAAAAAACCTTACAAATACACTGAAAAAACCATAGGTTTCAGGGACGTTATAGTTAGATGAACATTTCACTTGTACAAAACCATAGAAATTCCTCTGTTATAGTTAGTTCAGCTAACTACAACTCGTACCCCCGCAATGCACTGCTGACGATGTCACATATTACATCATTTAAGACATGGTCAGTGACCTCACTGATGACATCACTGATGACATCATCTATGTAATAATCTGATGCACCTCCTCACACCCTAATATAACCTTTGATACACCCACTCCAAAATACAGAATACCAATTTTGAAACCATAGACACACCAATACCAATTACTACATACCCATTCACTGGTTCTTAGGTCTACACACACACATCTACTCATTCACCCATACAATCACTCATACATGCAGTCACACATCAATACAACACTATCATATGCACTCATACACCCTCACAGACACTCACACACTGCCACTCATCCAGAGTTACTCACACATGTAGACAGTCATGCAAAGACAATATAATAATATCCATTTACTCACCTATACACTTATACACACACCACCTCACTTATTCATACAGATATTAAAACATACTTACTCTCTTATACAATCACTTATAGAAGTACACACTTATCCATAGAGCCAGTCTCATAATCACTGACTCTCGTGTATAGTCATTTATATACTGCAACTAGTCAAGCTATCCTGGCTGAAGAGGGGTGAAACCCCGAAACCGGTCCTAGAATGCTTGATTCCGGTCCAGGGAAGACATGGCTTGGCAGTTCGGGCTGGACTGTTCCCATGAGGCACAGGGTCAAGACTGATTTGCATATGGCCATGTCTGAACTGGGGTGGAGTGGTGAGCAAAATAAAGATGGATTAAACCCAGATCTGTGACTGGGGGTGAATGTTTTGCCAATGTGCAACATTCCGTCCATCATCTTGTGTGTTTTGCTGTTCGCCCCATGTGGGAAGGGTATGCCCAGACGTGGGTCCCGTGCTCACTACGCCACTGGAGTCAAGCTATCCTGGCTGAAGAGGGGTGAAACCCCGAAACCGGTCCTAGGATGCTTGATTCCGGTCCAGGGAAGACATGGCTTGGCAGTACGGGCTGGACTGTTCCCATGAGGCACAGGGTCAAGACTGATTTGCATATGGCCATGTCTGAACTGGGGTGGCGTGGTAAGCAAAATAACAATGGATTAAACCCAGATCTGTGACTGGGGTGAATGTTTTGCCAATGTGCAACATTCCGTCCATCATCTTGTGTGTTTTGCTGTTCACCCTATGTGGGAAGGGTATGCCCAGACTTGGGTCCCGTGCTCACTACGCCACTGGAGTCAAGCTATCCTGGTTGAAGAGGGGTGAAACCCCGAAACCGGTCCTAGGATGCTTGATTCCGGTCCAGGGAAGACATGGCTTGGCAGTTCGGGCTGGGCTGTTCCCATGAGGCACAGGGTCAAGACTGATTTGCATATGGCCATGTCTGAACTGGGGTGGCGTGGTGAGCAAAATAACGATGGATTAAACCCAGATCTGTGACTGGGGTGAATGTTTTGCCAATTTGCAACATTCCGTCCATCATCTTTTGTGGTTTGCTATACTGCAACACTCACATACACTGCCTTTTTTTAGATATGTAGTTACTTTGACATGTAACACTGAGACATCCATTCACTCAGCAACACACCCATACACACACTCACTCACCCAAACAGCTGTTTTCATATGCACTCTTCAACCCATACACCCAGTGAATCAACCACTCACACATCTATGCACAGAGTCACACACCTCCCACCCACCCACACACATACACATTCAGTCTCCCATACAAATACTCAGGCAACCAATCAATAACCCATATAGACACTCATGTAGCTACTGACAAACCCATGCAGCATCTTACACAACAACAGACAGACTGATACAGACATTCACACAGTTTAGTCAGTAACCCATGCATTTAGTAAGATACGTTTAATCACTCACTTATAGAGTCAGTCACACACCTACTGAATCATTCTTTCAGACTACTCATACACCGACTCATTTTTACACCTTGCCATATATATAATACATATTTAAACTATAAAAAAACTCAGTCACTGGATAATGTCATCAATGATGTCATTTGAGATGTCATCAGTGATGTCATCAGTGATGTCACTGACCATGTCATGAATGATGTAATGTGTGACATTGTCAGCAGTGCATTGCGGGGCCACGAGTTATAGTTAGCTGAACTACCTATAAAGGCAGAATTTCTATGGTTTTGTACAAGTGAAATGTCCAACTAACTATAACGTCCCTGAAACCTATGGTTTTTTCAGTGAATTTGTAAGGTTTTTGAAATGCTAATTTCTAATTATAATGTCCCTGAAACATATCGTTTTTTCAGTGAATTTCTAAGGTTTTTTAAATGCTAATGCCTAACTACAACGTCTGTAAAACCTATGGCTTTTTCAGTGAATTTCAAGGGTTTTTTTTAAATATCGAACTACTATTGTGCTATTTGTCATTAGTACTGTTTTTTCTAACTTTTCAACTCCATAAAATAAACTGCAAAACTGCTAGGTAATGTAATATATTTCACAAATTACAGTGAGTTTTTAAATAATACAAAATAATTTAACATTCACAAAACAATTTTTCTCCCTTTTTTTGCTGTCATCAGCTTCCACTTAACTTCACTATTCACAGTGATGTCAGTGTAGTTTCATCATAAAAAGCAGGGAAAAAAAACAATCGACTAGATTGTTAAAAAAAAACAAATCCCTAATTCTCACAAATATAATACAAAATCAACACACATAACACATCCAATACTATTTCCAATCTTCAAATCTTACCTTTACTTTGTGGTTTCTGTTCACATTTTGCAATACGCCAAATAATGTATCAAAAATTTCGCTTTGAAATAATCCAGTAGGAATTTCTTAAAGGATCTTTACACCTTCCCACTAGGCAGAATGATGTATCTAAAATCTTTGTTTCAGAAATATCAAGTATGAGTTGGGTAATTCATAAGGCAATCTCGGTTTCATTTCCAAGTGTGTATCGTTGCAGTGACTCCAACCATTATTACACTATAAATAAACTGTAAAATGTCCACTTGTGGTTGTACTTCCAGCATGGAAAACAATAGCAACTGTTGCAAAAGTTCTTCCAGAATTAGATACTTGACTAGCAACAACATTTTTAATTTTGGTTTCCACTTTTCTTCCATTTGATCTACAGCGTTGCAGCATTATAATCAAATATTTTCCATATCTTCGTAGGCATAATGTAGATAGCATTGTTGATTTACAACGAGAACAGATCATCTCGTGATCAGCTTCTTTTACTAATTTGCAAAATGGTACAGATTTGCAGTCAGGTATTGTCAAATATAGAAATCGTTCTCTGTCAACTATAGTGCTTGAAGTTAATGAATACTGTTCACATTTATGTTCCCATTTGTAACTGAGTCCAAATAAACTCTCAATCTGAATTCCTTCATCTTCTAGTACTCCAAGCATAACCATCAGAAATTCATGTGCATCTTGTTGTATATTAGCACTGAACGCTAAAGATCCAGTACATGTATACAACAGTTGGCGAATACCAGAAGCAGAATGGATCTTACTTCTATCAGTTCTCAATTCTTGAAATAAAGTATAAAGTGCCGAACATAATCTTTTTTCCTGACTTTCCATAATTTCACCATAAAAATCTTCAAGATAAAATATAACGTTCAGAATAACATTACCATAGCAGTTGACACCAGAAGCATTTTCTAATTGGTATCCGACAACATCATCACTTGTTTGTATTTTCTTCTTCTTTACATCTTTTTTTCTCTTGATTTTGTTTCTGCTTTCCAACCATAGTTGATTCTTCAACATGTTTGCGTTTTGAACACACAATCCGTTTCTCATAATAGGATATTCACCTAAACTTGGAGCATAAAGCCTTCTCAAACGATTATATTCTCTTACACAATTAACATCAGCACTAACCTTGTTCTCATCAAAATCAATTAAATACAAACCAGACAACGTTCTAACTCGAGATAATGCAACATATACCATTCCCTCTTTAAACAAAGTTCTTCCTATATTTACCAAAGCATTATCTACGAACATACAAGTCTTTTACAAGCAAAAAACGTACAGCACAACGCGCAATCTGTCTTACCTCTGTAATCTGATCAAATTTAACTTTCAAGAATTCAATTCCATTTCTATTTTGATATTTCACAAAATCAACAACTTTCCCCATTGCTCCATTCACTAAACCTTCTTCTACATTCAGATTACGCCTCAAAATTACCCGACAGTTTAAACATACATCTAAATGTTTTACTAAGCCAGCAGTTTTTGATACAGACTTTTCCAGAGAATCCAATTTAGTCTGTAGTTTTTCTGAAAGAAGAATTGTTATTCCTTGATACTTGATTTTATCAATAGCTTCAATGTGAACTATTTCTTTATTTTCTAATTTCATAAACTCTCTATTAAATGTATAACACCCTTATACTGTAGGCATTAAGCAAACTGCAGACTTTTTTTCTTTCATTTTCTTGTACATTACTTCTGCTGGTGTGTTTTCATTTGTAAACAAGTTCTTTAGTAGACGACTTTGAAAAGCTTCTTTACCATGTTTGCTTAGAACACCAATTCTTACATCTTTTAGAATATTTGCATAATCTTCATCTCTTGCTTGTCACATATTCTTAGTGAGTTCTATATATTCACAGTTTAACCACAGATTCACATTTCTAATACTTCCCAGAGATTTCTTTGTGTCTTCATGTAGAAGAGTTTTAAACACTGGTTCTCCTTTTACAGGGTTAGTTGTAGCAGATCTCCAAATACAATTAAATGTTTTCCTCCAAAGAGAATGTCGTAATCTGTTTTTAATACCTGTTGCAATCTTAAGTGTACAAAAGCAAGCACTAAGTTTGAGACCATGCTCACCTCATCAATAATTAATAGTTTCATTTTCTTCAGCACTCTTGAGACTTCATGAGAAGCTTCTCCAGACAACTTCTGATTTTGTAATTTATTATCATGCTCAACTGGTAACATCAGTGATCTATGCAAAGTAACTCCTTTAACATTGTGTGCAGCTAATCCAGTTGGAGCTGTTACCACAGAACATAAATGTGAACCAGTAGTTGTTTGAAGATAACTGGTCAAAACTTTAATTAAAAAACGTTTACCTGTCCCAGCTTGACAAATGATGTACATCAGAAGAGGTTTAAAAGATGAACACACACATTCTTTTTTTTCATGCAACAAACCATGTTCTATCTGTTCTCTCACTTGTACATATATTTCTTTCTGTTCAACATTTAGTTGTTCTTCTAACTTTTCCAATGTAATATTCTCCTTGTGTGCTTGCCGCATTGCAATTTCGACTTCATGCATAGTAATCGCTGATTCATTTTCCAGTATTGGTTGTCCAAGAGGATCTTGACTACATTGACCACTACTTTGACTATCTTGAGAACTCTCATTAGCTATTTCAGCTGTAATAGTCTTTTCCAGTTCAACTTCAACATTCAACATTTATAAATATGTAGTGAAAATTGTACATGCAATGCTATCTTTACATGCATTAAAAAGAATCTTCGTAGCAGTCAAAGTCTCCAAGTAATTCACTTTCGCTACGCCATGGTTTAAAGAGTTGGAGAAGTGCTAAATAGTAAAATTCTCGCTTATCTGGAGTTTCACAACTGAGTTTCTTGTGGTTTATAAGATTACCCTTTGCTTATTTTACTAAACAACCATGACATCCAACTATTTTCCCTCTTTGAAATTCTGTTTAACATTTCTTTTGAAGCTGTAATGTTGAAGTACTTCATACAGACATAGCTGTTCCAGATATTGACTCCTTTTCGGATAGTATGTGTCCAACATATTAGTTTTAAGAATTTCTGTACTGTCTGGTTCATTTGCTGCTAAGTATTCAATTTCTTCTAATGATTTCAACACTCTATTCCGTGAGCAGGCAAGACCTAAACTTACCCAAATGATTCCTCGTGACTTTGAATATAAACTTGAAGAGCACAAGCGGTCTGAACATTCCTAGGATCCAATTTCTCGGTGGGAAAGCATTTTCAAAGTAAATGTGTAAAATTTTTTGCTAAGGCTTTTCTCTTGTGCAATTTCTTCCCACATTTGTTTCATCTCTGTTTTTTCTGAATTTGTTATGTACGATGTAACATAACGTGCAACAGCAATTGAGTTATCTGCAACATGCTGTATGTCCATGTTCGCATTCCACACTTTTAAAATAACTGGATTGTAGTCATTGATATACTTTGACACTTCTGTTCTTTTTTAAGTTGTAGGTATTCTTTGGAGTTTTCCGAGTTATTGTGTGCCTTACAGAAGAAAAAAAAGAATTTTCTCTTCTTTTACAAATGACTGGACGTAGAAAACCAAACCGACATTTGGTGTAAAATTTTCCTTTAGACTTGTATTTTCTTCTGCAGTACTTTCCACAACGGTGACTTTGGAAATGTAAAACTTGCTGTCTCAAGCTTCTATCTCCTTCTTCTCTCGGAATCTCACATGTCACAATACTGTTTCATCAGAATCAGTTCCAAATTTAGGTGCATCCTTGACCCATAGTAGCATATGTATATGAGGTGCACCTCTTGCTTGGTACGCCTTTCTCCAAAAGAAATCGGTAACTTCTCCAAGAGGTGGGTTCTTTTTATTGCAGATAAAATACATCATAGCTTGAAACCTATGATTAAAATATCTGCACACATTTACAGGATCCAATGAACACAGTTCACCAGGAGTCTTTATTTCAACATTTTTTATATTGGAATTCACTTCTCTTAGAAACTCAAGCAAATCTTCCCATGCATACTCTGCACAGCAAAGTGTGACAAACCATGTTGGTGTACCTAAGTACATACACTTGAGTTCTCCATGACAACGATACCAATACTCATTTGTTCCATGTTGACATGCCATCAAATTGATTAACTGTGCTTCTAAATTTTCATCTGTTTCTTGAACTTTCTCCACAAATTCTTTCACAGAAAGAAGTGATTGATGAACTCCAGTTTTAAGTATGTGGTTCACTGCATACGACAGAAAGGCTAGATAGCTTTCAAACAAAAGGTGAAATACGTATGGAATGCACTGTCGAAATCTAGGATCTTCAGAATATAATCTTGTTGACCGATATTCTGATACTGGAATCCGTACAGGTCGGTCATCATACCGTCCACCTTCTCCAGTAGGAAACAGCTGTGGAAAACAACGAGCTTCCAAGCTCTTCTCCCACACACTCATTGGAGTTCCCTGTGCTTTTTTCATTTGAAATAACTCAATGCTGCTTCCTACTACTTCTTTTGAATGCAAAGGACATATTGTGTAATGTTCATAAATCTCTTCATTCCTTGACTTGTCCACTTTCTCTATTTGACCACTTGAAATTTCACATTCATCTTCTAAACTTATCACCTGTTTATCCACTTTTACAGTTTTGTAATAAATATTGTTCTCTATAAGATATAAGGTAGCCTTTTCAACTTTATTAACATCCACAAATTCTTGCCATATTTTCCGACTCTTTGTTAGAACACCATTTACTAGAATGACTACTGCCTCATTTTCCTCTTTCTCTCCAGCAATAGTTTCAATATTTTTCTTAAAATCCAAAGGTAAGTACACCACTCTTCCTTTCAGCCCTCTTTGCAAGTCTGTTGGTGGCAGTTTACCTGTTTTAGGCTCCATCCGAATTATAGTTTGAAAAGGATGAACAGATTGAATTAGAACCGACTCATAACTATTCAATTCTGCCAGTTCCTCCTGATTAGCTACTAATTCTAAGTTATTATGTACTGCTCTAGCAGTCATTTTGTTCTCTTCTAATTTGTTGTAACAATATTTACATATACGTTGATCACTACCTAACTTAAATCGACCTTCCACCAACAAGTAAGTTGCAAATTCTTCCCACTTACTATTGTTCTCCTTTTCACTTTTCAAATACAAATCAACATTCCTAGTTTGACTTTTATAATGAGTACGTCGACAACAAACACAAACATAGTTTGGTATTTCAGAGCACACTACATTAAACTTTCCAATTTCTTCTTCAAACTAATCAGTGCTAATCACTTTCCCATCTCCTTCAACATCTGTAATTGTCAAACTTTCCCTCTCTATGGACTGCTCTTCTGAAACAAAAAATCGCATTTCAGTATCATCACACTTTTTTTGAACATCTGATAAAGAACCATGTAAGAGACCTGTATTCAGTTCACTTAAACCTAATGCAGGACTTTTTACATAGTACAGTTTCCTTACAAACGTCCGCATTTCTGAATGGTGTACTGCTAACATCCTCAAGTGATGAAACACTTTTACACACTTTTCTTGAAAGACAAGCCAGAGAATTCCCATGCTTCTCAGTATATTTTCTTGCATTACATGGATCTAGTCCTTGCAACAAATTAATCTTCTGTTTAATACTTTTCTGTGTATATTCGCGTAGCAAATTTCGCATTATATCAATAGATTCCTGCTGAATACTACAAATACTGCTACAACCCCACTTATACACAGGAGCTTGTGTATATTTCCCATGCACTTCTTCAGCTATTAACTCTTCAGCACTTTTACCAACCAATTCCTCTTTTGGAAGGGGACAACCATCCTGAACTTCTTAGCAACGACCTCCAGTATCAACTGCAAATGGTAAACTATTTTCCTGGAAGTAACTTTCATCATTAAAAAAAGGCTCACTAGTAGAAGTATGTTTCCAATGTACACTAATGATTTTGCAAAAGTTGGTTCTGTTCACAAGTCTTTTTCTTCTCCTATTCTCTTTCAACACTTTGATTATTTTATCCAACACTTAGATCTTCTTCAAAATCACAATGAATAACTTCTGTTTTAAAGTGAAAGCAGTATCCACTATACTTTCAATACGCTGCTTCTGTTATATTTGCAGCATGTTTTCATTAAATTCTGAATCACTCTAGTTTGAAAAAGTCTGTGATGAATTTCTTGAAATTGTTTTTGTCTCAGATACTGTTTCTTTATCATGTTTTCTTTTCCTGGTATTTGAAATTGAAGTCTCCTTCTCCTTACTTGAAAAATTCTTCTTTTTCCTTTGTGTGATGTTATTTTCATTAAATGTTCATAATATTTTTTTCAGAAATTGTCTAGTGTTTTTACCAGAAGAAACTGTTTGTGTAGTACTCATTTTTTTCTAATTGAATTTTTTTTTTTGTTCAAATATATATATATTTTCTCTTTTCTTTTTTTTCAGTTCTTCTAGGCATTTTCAAATTTTAATCCAAACAAAATGATTTTCTGAAAAAAAAATAGATTCAATTATGTTTTACATCTGTTCAATATATTAAAATAATAACATACAATTAAATAAGTTCTACTGACGGCTTCCAGAGGCAGTGCTGTAACGTGATGGAGCAGGACAGGGGAGCAGTAGGATGATGGGTAGTGCCATAGAACATACAGCAAGTGTTTATTTAATTATTTACATACACCTTTACAATTTACATGTACTTTCACTACCTCGTACTTTTCACCTCTCCACCGTACCCCACCACCCCACAGCACTCCCTCTGCAACCCACCGCAGACAACTTTATAGATAGTATTTTTAAAAATTGTAATCTATGTACTTAGGATGATATTATCAACCAAACGCACACAGAAAAATTACCATTATTAGCCTAACAATTTTATCTACAACTTCGCAAACATAACACTGCACCCAAAGCTTTAAGTGGGGGGGGGGGGGGTCTGTGGGGGTCTGAGCACCGGCAGATTATTTTTGGGGGCCTCGAAATGGATCTCTATGGGGCTCTATTTTCGGGCCTCGCAAAGGTAGTCCGTTTATTTTTTTTATTGTACTGTAGTCAGACAGTGAGAGCATGCACATTGCTCACTACTGAGATGTGGAGACATCATGCCAGGTGAGTCGCGTTGTAGGAGAAAATAAATCCTTTAAAGAGAGCCATTTTCTCTCAGGATTTGCCTTCTCTTTTTGCAGCGCAGGAGCAACATCATTGTGGTGTGATTAGCAGAGAGACCACCAGGCGCGCAACGCCCATTGCCCCGGACTCCCTGAGACAGCTTCCCAATCGCACACACAGAGCCGCACCCGAGTACTTCACAGGTCTTCAAAAGACCATTTATTTTTTAACTGATGCTCTGTTCTTTTTCACCCCTTTTTAGAGCCCCTACATCTCCACTCTGCCTATTGCTGAAAGAATTAGCCTCCCCCGAAATTTCGCTCTGGTTGCGCCTTTGGAGACTGTAGGAGACTAGGATCTGCATTTATGTTGCCCTCACTTTTTTTCTGATGTGAACACTGGTTTCTGGCTATAGTCTGGCTGGGACCCTGCTAATCAGGGCCCCAGCCTCTCTGTTCTCTCTAAACAACTTGGAGTGCATATTAGATGCACTAGTGATTGGAAACTGTGGTACCTTATGATCGCCTAGTATATGGTACCTTAGGTACCAAAGGCATAGGTACTTCACAGGCCTACCAGGGGCTGAAGCATGTATTATGCCACCCCTGGGAAGTAGACTAAATCTGACACCACAGGCCTGCTACTGCAGCCTGGGTGAGGTAGTGTTAGCACTCCTCACTGAGATATAGGTTCCCTATATCTCTCCTTACACACACATATAAACCTATCAGTCACCCCTAAGGCAGGCCCTAACAATCCTGAGGGCAGGGTGCTTGGCTTCCATGTGAGGGGGTGCCTCTACCTGAGCAGGGCCCTTCTGCAGATCACAGAGTCCATTTTCTGTGGCTGTTTGTGGATGCGGTTAAACCATATACTCTTAAGTGCATTATAACCTAGCGGTAAATGCTAACTTTGGAATGACTGCATCAAAACATGTTGTGTTTGGTGTCAAACGCTTTGGAATCATACCCCGACATCAGTAACTGGTGTGGGAGTATGATCCCACCCTTCTAGAGGGATAGACATGTACCCACTGTGGAAACACAGTAGAATCCTGAAGAGCCCTGGCATCACAAAATGGATGCCACCAGTCACAGACACAGGGCTGCTCTCCTGCTGCTGACCGAAACTCGCAGTGGAGGAGGCCCAACAATAGGCATCCTGTCACAGGGAGGTGTGGTCACCTCCCAGACAGGATTTAGTGTATTGGGGCTAGGTGGGTGCACTTCTAGAGTGCTTTGAAGTCCTGCACTGGGGAGCAGTAGGCTCCTCTGTGCATATGCCAGCTCAAAGCGGTTCAGGGGCTACCAGCTCTGGCGCGAAACTGGACAAAGGGAAGTGAGTGTAGCCACCCACTCCCATGACCCTCCCATAGGTTGGGTCATAGAGCTAGTCACTCCCTACCTTGTAGTATAAGTTAGGGAACCCTTGCCATTGGAAACTAGATATCCCTGGATGACGCTCTGAAGAAGAATCCTGGACCTTCGATGTTCCACTACCTCTGCTAGACTGAAGAATCTCCCTTGGAGTCAAGGAGTGACTCCCCTGCTTCGCAGGCACCCAATCTTGCAATCAACGGTCGCAAACTTTCCCGCTCCTGCCAGAGTTTAAAGTCCCTGCATCCTTGGAAGAGGATTTCCTGACTTCTCCAAGGCCATCGTGAGTCCCCAGTGACGCTGAGGCAAGTGGGTACCGTGCACTATTTTCAAGTGCAACCCCTTCACGACATTCTATGAACCTGTGCTTTGGACCATGTGTGGCCCAAGCCTCCAGCAGGATTTTCACCAAAGAACAGAGGCCTACCCCATCCCGAGTGACCGTGGGCCCTTGTTGAGTGAATCCTCCAGAGGCGTCTTCGCGATTCCTTGCCGGTTGGCTTGTGGGTCCCCAGAAGACTTTTCTACAAAACCAAAGGGCTCACCTTGTTGCTCCAGGCCTGCCCTGACTTACCTTTGCTGAGTGAGTCCCTCAGACCTTGCTGGCCTGTACCACTGACTTTTTACACTTTCCATGAGACTTGTTGTTGCCAAGGCTTGTTGGCTCCAATCTGGTCGCTGACACCTCAGTAAGCTGCAGACTTTGTGGGACACACCGAATCCAGCTCCTGGTCATCGTCAACACCTCCTGGACCTCGTGGCTGAAGAGTCAAGACACCCGTGATCACCTGAAATCACCCGACTACTGTGGGCATCCATCTTCCTTGCCCCGGGTCACTGCCAAGTGACTTTGAACACTGCCCCCTCTGCTTTCAGGTCTTCTTTCTTCTGAATCCAGCCTTGGATTCCACCGGACACTTCTTCTGTCTTCTTTGGCTCCCATTGAAAACGACACAGTGAGCCGACACCAAAAAACACCTATGCACCCGGCTTCCCTGGGTGAGGTAACTCCAGCACTACGGTGCTCCTGTGTGTGTTGGCTCTAGAACTACTTACCCTGTAAGTGACTTGCTTGTAGACTCTCCCGAAGTATCCTAAAACTTTAAAATTCCAACCGCGACTTGCTCCATTAAAGTTAAATGGGATCCGCGGCTGTGTTCTCACACTGCATGCGTCTCCCGTGGGTCCTTTACTTACCGGCCTTGGGTGGATTAGTGAGGCCCCAGCGCTTTTGAAGACTCTAGGCCTTGTCCCCTCGCAAGTCAATATTCCTAAGTCTCTTTTTTAGTATATGGTCGGGTACAAACCTAGGGCCCCAGCCATGTTTGTGCTTAACTTGTTGTGAAATGTTGATTTGTGCATATGTCCTTGACTTCTAATCTCATAAAGAGATTAGTAGAGTGTGTCTAGTAATAAATACATATACCTGTGTGGTGTCCTTTCATTTAGTAATTCAAGAGATTATAAGGTAAAACAAACTGCTTTACATTCCTCTAAAGACTTAGCCTGAAGGCTGCTCTCCACAGATACCACTAGGATAGCTTGCTGTAAAAGGTTGTCTTAAACCTATCTACCATAGTACTGGTGCAAGGTGGCCACTTTAACTAGTGACCAGCATATACCAGGCCAACTTCTCACATTGGTGGGCAGCGTGTGGGATTACAGCTTGCCATTGTTTTACCAGAAAATCTCTATTTGAATTACTAACTGAAAACCACTATAGGTACTCTAGGTACATATAAAGTCAAGCTTAGTAGCAATAAGTTCTACTGAACTTAGAGCTGGGTGTCAAGGGATAGCACACCCTTTCTACAGCTCAAGCTAGGATCAGTAGGCCACAAACTAGTGTAGGTAGTACCACACCGCACAACACTAGAATGTCCTTAAGGGTTGGAGCCAGTGGGTCCACCCAGCCTCAGTATAAGGATATGACTTTCTTTGACTTGAAAGCCATGTGTGCTGCAAGGCATCTGAGGATAGGACAGAGTCCCTCAACACTACACCTGATAGATCTGCTGACAGCAGATGATCTTAGATTAGCTCTAGGAGCTAAGGGGTCTGAATCAGGGGGTGGGTCAATTACAGTGTCTGGGTCAGATGATGAAAATCAATATGACCTGGACTCTGTGGTTGAAGGGCCAGACCCACAAGGGTCTAAAAAGGACAGAGGAATTCTCCCTAAGAGAACTGACAGAGTGGAGGAGAGGCCTAGGTCCCTTTCTAGGGAATCTTACCACTCCTATCACTCTGGCAGGGAATCTGTCCAGCAGAGGAGCTCCTACCTTCCTAGAAGGGAGACCTCCTCTGACAGAATGTACAAACTGCTACAGTATGAGGAAGCAAGATTTGCCCTCAAGGCCAAGCAGTTGGCATTAGATAGAGAAGCCTTTGAGCTCCAGAGAGCTTCTAGAAGAGAGGGGTTAGAAACCCCTGGTGGCAGCAACAGTGTCCCTAGAGTCAGAGAATATATTCCAGACCATAGGAACCTGTCCAAGGTTGTTCCTCCCTACCAGAGTGGGGATGATATCCACAAGTGGATAACTGCTATGGAAAGGGCCTGTAGAGTACAACAGGTCCCCCCAGAAGCAGTGGGCAGCAATCTTGTGGCTCTCCTTTTCAGATACAGGTAGAGGCAAGCTCCTCACTGTTAGAGAAGAGGATGCTGATGATTTTGAAGTCCTGAAGAGTGCATTGATAGATGGGTTTGGCTTAACCACTGGGCAGTACAGGTTGAAGTTCAGAGACACCAAGAAAGCACAGACTCAGGACTGGACTGACTTTGTAGATTTTGCAACCAAGGCTCTGGAGGGTTGGCTGGTTGATAGTAGTTACTGATTTTAAGGGATTGTATAATCTTATGATGAGAGAACAGATCCTTAATAATTGCCAAAAACAGTTGTTGCATCAGTACCTGGTGGACTCTGATCTGACCTCTCCCCAAGAATTGGGAAAGAAGACAGACAAATGGGTCAGAACCAGGGTGAGGCAGAAAACCCAGAACCAAGGGGGTGACACTAAGAAGCAGGATTCTAAGGGCTCTGCGAAAGGTGGGGATAAGTCAAAAGACCAGAAGTCTTCACAAGGGCCCCAAAAATCTGCATCTGGTGGGGATTCACAATCCAACAAAGGAAAGGGCCAAAAGAAGCCATGGTGCAAATTTTGTAAACAGAAAGGGCACTGGACTTCTGATTGCAACAAGTCTAAAGACCAAACCACCACCACTCCTGCCCCTAAGGCAACTGTTCCCCCTAGTGCAGCTACTGGTGGAGGTGGTACTCAGAATAAGGGTGTAGTAGGGTTGACCCTGGGTTCTGAAGTGGACTCTGGCCTAGTCAGAGTACCCACTCAGGTATTGCTGATTTGTGATGGAGACATTGATATGTCCTTCCTAGTGAGCCCCAGTAATCTGGGCAAATACAAACAGCAGCCTGTAATAAATGGCAAACAGGCTTTGGCATTCAGGGACACAGGTGCTAGTGTCACCATGGTGGCAGAGGATCTTGTGGACCCTGGGCAGATCATCCTGGGCGAAATGTACCAGGTTACCAATGCAAGCAATGTCAGGACCAACCATAGTCTGGCAGTTGTGAATGTCTCCTGGGAGGGGTAACTGGCCTCAAGAAAGTAGTAGTCAGTGCAGGCCTCCCTGTCGAATGTCTATTGGGCAATGATCTAGAGACTTCAGCCTGGTCTGAAGTAGAGTTATGGACTCATGCTGAGATGTTGGGCATCCCTGCAGAGGTATTTGCTGGGACCAGGTCACAGGCCAAAATGCATCAAACTGAACCAGCTCTGGATCCTGAAACTATGGACCAGGTGCTTCCCAAGAAAAGGAGCTGTAGGGTTAAGGCAGTGCCTTCCCCTCTGTCTCAGATCACAGATTCACCTCTTGAGGGAGGAGAAGCAGATCCTGAAGAAGGAACTGCCCCAGAGGGACTTGAGCCTGATCAGGTTGAGTTCTTGGGGGCAGGGGAACCTTCCAGGGAAGATCTGAGTAAGGAGCAACAGTGCTGCCCCTCTCTTGAACCCCTCAGACAGCAGGCTGCTGCTGAGGCTGCTGGGAGTGCTATTGGGTCCCATAAAGTTTATTGGGATGAGGGACTCCTATATTCTGAGGCTAGAGAGCCAACCCCTGGAGCCACCAGGAGGTTGGTAATACCTCAGAAGTTTAGGGGGTTCCTCTTGACCCTAGCACATGACGTACCTTTAGAAGGTCACTTGGGCCAAAACAAGACCTGGGACAGGTTGTTCCACATTTTCATTGGCCACATATGTCAGAGGACACCAAGGAGTTTTGTCACTCCTGTGTCACTTGCCAAGCCAGTGGCAAGTCAGGTGGCACAACAAAGGCCCCCCTGATACCACTACCGGTGGTGGGGGTACCCTTTGAAAGGGTAGGGATTGACATTGTTGGTCCCCTTGACCCTCCAACTGCATCTGGGCACAGATTTATCCTGGTGGTAGTGTATCATGCCACCAGGTACCCAGAGGCAATTCCCCTGAGGACCACCACAGCCCCTGTGGTGGCAAGAGCCCTCATTGGAGTTTTCTCCAGAGTGGGTTTCCCAAAGGAGGTTATATCTGACAGAGGTACCAACTTCATGTCAGGATATCTTAAAGCAATGTGGAAGGAGTGTGGTGTAACTTATAAATTCACTACTCCCTATCACCCACAATTCAATGGGTTAGTTGAACGTTTCAACAAAACCCTAAAGGGAATGATTAAAGGCCTCCCAGAGAAACGTAGGTGAAAATGGGGCCTTTTACTTCCCTTCCTTCTGTTTGCATACAGAGAGTTTCCACAGAAGGGGGTTGGCTACAGCCCATTTGAACTTCTATTTGGGCAGCCTATAAGAGGTCCATTAAGTTTGGTGAAGGAGGGCTGGGAGTTACCTCTCAAACCCCCTAAATAGGATGTGAAGGACTATGTACTTGGCCTCCGCTCCAGGATGGCCGAATACATGAAGAAGGCAACTTAAAACCTGGAGGCCAGCCAAGAACCACAAAAAACTTGGCATGACCAAACCAAAAGGCTGTGCTGACTGTGTACCAGCCAGGGCAGAAAGTGTGGGTGTTGGAGCCTGTGGCCCCAGCAGCTCTCCAAGACAAGTGGAGTGGCCCCCATACCATTGTTGAGCAAAAGGGAGAAGTCACCTATCTGGTGAATCTTGGAACTCCCAGGAGCCCCCTTAGGGTGCTCCATGTCAACAGATTGAAACCATATGTTGACAGGGCTGACATGGGCTTGCTCATGGCAACTGATGAGGAACAGGAGGAGGAGAGTGACCCTCTCCCTGACCTGCTCTCACAGAACCCTGATGATGGGTCAGTAGATGGTGTTGCTTTGGCAAGCAGTCTCACTGACCATCAGCAAACTGAATGCAGACAAGTTCTGCAACAGTATAGACCTATGTTTAGCCTGACCCCGTGTCAGACTTCCTGGTGCACCCATGAGGTGGACACTGGAGACAGTCTGCCTGTCAAGAGTAAAATCTACAGGCAACCTGACCATGTCAGGGACTGTATCAGGACTGAAGTCCAGAAAATGTTGGAGTTAGGTGTGATTGAGCCTTCAGGTAGCCCTTGGGCTAGTCCAGTAGTCCTAGTACCCAAACCTCATACCCAGGGTGGTAAGAAAGAAATGAGGTTTTGTGTAGACTACAGGGGCCTCAATGCAGTCATCAGGACTGATGCCTATCCCATACCGAGGGCAGATGAGCTGATTGATACTTTGGCCTCAGCCAAGTATCTTAGTACATTTGACCAAACAGCTGGCTACTGGCAGATCAGGTTAGCTGATGATGCAAAAGCCAAAACAGCATTCTCAACCCCTGGTGGGCACTACCACTTTGTGGTGATGCCCTTTGGATTGAACAATGCACCTGCCACTTTTCAGAGGTTGGGGAACAAAGTTCTGGCAGGGGTGGAAACTTATTGCTCAGCTTATCTTGATGATATTGCTGTCTTTAGTTCCTCCTGGCAGGATCACCTGGTCCACCTCAGAAATGTTTTGGAGGATCTGCAGAAAGCAGGCCTCACTATCAAGGCCACTAAGTGCCAGATAGGGCAGAGTCAGGTTGTGTACCTGGGCCACCTTGTAGGTGGAGGCCAGGTTCAGCCTTTACAGAGCAAAATCCAAACCATCATGGAATGGGTTGCTCCAACCACCCAGACACAGGTGAGAGCCTTCTTAGGCCGGACTGGGTACTATAGGAGGTTTGTTAAGGGATATGGATCTATAGTGACTCCCTTAAATGATCTTACCTCAAAGAAAATGCCAAAAAAAGGTTCAGTGGACAGCTAGCTGTCAGAAGGCATTTGAAGACCTAAAGCAGGCCATGTGCACTGCCCCATCTTACAGAGTCCAGACTACACCAGAAAGTTCATAGTCCAAACAGATGCTTCTGAGCTGGGTGTTGGAGCTGTACTGTCTCAACTGAATGATGAAGGTCAAGACCAGCCAGTAGCTGTTATAAGCAGAAGGCTGACCCCTAGAGAGAAACGTTGGTCAGCTATAGAGAGGGAGGCCTTTGCTGTGGTGTGGGCCCTGAAGAAGCTGAGGCCATACTTGTTTGGCACTCACTTCATAGTTCAGACTGACCACAAGCCCCTCCTATGGCTTAAACTGATGAAAGGTGAAAACCCAAAACTTTTAAGGTGGTCCATTTCCCTACAGGGGATGGACTATACAGTGGAACATAGACCTGGGACCCAACATGCCAATGCAGATGGAATCTCAAGGTATTTCCACTTAAAACATGAAGACTCAACTGGTCAAGGTTAGTTTAGTATCCCTGCGTTTGGGGGGGTTGTGTAGGAGAGTAGGATCTGCACTTATGTTGCCCCCACTTTTTTTCTGATGTTAACACTGGTTTCTGGCTATAGCCTGGCTGGGACCCTGCTAATCAGGGCCCCAGCCTCTCTGTTCTCTCTAAACAACTTGGAGTGCATATTAGATGCACTAGTGATTGGATACTGTGGTACCTTATGAGCCCCTAGTATATTGTACCTTAGGTACCAAGGGCATAGGTACTTCACAGACCTACCAGGGGCTGAAGCATGTATTATACCACCCCTAGGAAGCAGACTAAATCTGACATCACAGGCCTGCTACTGCAGCCTGGGTGAGGTAGTGTTAGCACTCCTCACTGAGATATAGGTTCCCTATATCTCTCCTTACACACACATATAAACCTATCAGTCACCCCTAAGGCAGGCCCTAACAATCCTGAGGGCAGGGTGCTTGGTTTCCATGTGAGGGGGTGTCTCTGCTTGAGCAGGGCCCCTCTGCAGGTCTCAGAGTCCATTATCTGTGGCTGTTTGTGGATGTGGTTAAACCATATACTCTTAAGTGCATTATAACCTAGCGGTAAATGCTAACTTTGGAATGGCTGCATCAAAACATGTTGTGTTTGGTGTCAAATGCTTTGGAATCATACCCTCACACCAGTAACTGGTGTGGGAGTATGATCCCACCCTTCTAGAGGGATCGACATGTACCCACTGTGGAAACACGGTAGAATCCTGAAGAGCCCTGGCATCACAAAATGGATGCCACTAGTCACAGACACTGGGCTGCCCTCCTGCTGCTGACCGAAACTGGCAGTGGAGGAAGCCCAACAATAGGCATCCTGTCACAGGGAGGTGTGGTCACCTCCCAGACAGGGTTTAGTGTATTGGGGCTTTGGGTGGGTACACTCCTAGAGTGCTTTGAAGTCCTGCACTGGGGGAGCAGTAGGCTCCTCTGTGAATATGTCAGGTCAAACCAGTTCAGGGGCTACCAGCCCCTGCACTGGCGCGAAACTGGACAAAGGGAAGTGGATGTAGCCACCCACTCCCCTGACCCTCCCATAGGTGGGGTCATAGAGCTAGTCCCTCCCTTCCTTGTAGTATAAGTTAGGGAACCCTTGCCATTGAAAACTAGATATCCCTGGACGACGCTCTGAAGAAGAATCCTGGACCTTTGACGTTCCACTACCTCTGGAAGACTGAAGAATCTCCCTTGGAGTCAAGGAGTGACTCCCCTGCTTGGCAGGCACCCAATCTTGCAATCAATGGTCGCAAACTTTCCCGCTCCCACCGGAGTTCGAAGTCCCTGCATCCTAGGAAGAGGATTTCCTGTCTTCTCCAAGGCCATCGTGAGTCCAGTGGACCCCACGAGTGATGAGGAACCGCAATCCCTGGGTACCGTGCACTATTTTTGAGTGCAACCCCTTCACGACGTTCTACGAACCTGTGCTTTGGACCACGTGTGGCCCAAGCCTCCAGCAGGATTTCCACCAAAGATCAGAAGCCTACCCCGTCCTGAATATCCGTGGGCCCCTGTTGAGGGAATCCTTCTGAGGTGTCTTCGCGATCCCTTGCCGGTTGACTTGTGGGTCCCCAGAAGACTTTTCTACAAAACCAAAGGGCTCCCCTGGTTGCTCCAGGACTGCCCTGACTTACCCTCGCTGGGTGAGTCCCTCAGACCTTGCTGGTCTGCACCGCTGACTTTTTAATCTTTCCACGAGACTTGCTGTTGCCAATGTTTGTTGGCTCCAATCTGGTTGCCGACACCTCAGTAAGCTGCAGACTTCGTGGGACACGCCGAATCCAGTTCCTGGTTGTCGTCGACGCCTCCTGGACCTCGTGGCTGAAGAGTCAAGACACCTGTGATCACCTGAAATCACCCAACGACTGTGGGCATCGATCTCCCTTGCCCCGGGTCACTGCCAAGTGACTTTGAGCACTGTCCCCTCTGCTTTCAGGTCTTCCTTCTTCTGAATCCAGCCTTGGATTCCACCGGACACTTCTTCTGTCTTCACAAGCAGCAAGTCTTCTTTGGCTCACATTGAAAACGACGCCGCGACCCAACACCAAAAGGCACCTATGCACCCGGCTTCCCTGGGTGAGGTAACTCCAGCACTACGGTGCTCCTGTGTATGTTGGCTCTAGAACTACTTACCCTGTAAGTGACTTGCTTGTAGACTCTCCCGAAGTATCCTAAAACTTTAAAAATCCAACCGCGACTTGCTCCATTGAAGTCATTTGGGATCCGCGGCTGTGTTCTCACACTGCATGCGTCTCCCGTGGGTCCTTTACTTACCTGCCTTGGGTGGATTAGTGAGGCCCCAGCGCTTCTGAAGGCCCTAGGCCTTGTCCCCTCGCAAGTCGATATTCCTAAGTCTCTTTTTAAGTATATGGTCTGGTACGCCCCTAGGGCCCCAGCCATATTTGTGCTTAACTTGTTGTGAAATGTTGATTTGTGCATATGTCCTTGACTTCAAATCTCATAAAGAGATTAGTAGAGTGTGTCTAGTAGTAAATACATATATATTTTATATATATACCTGTGTGGTGTCCTTTCATTTAGTAACTCAAGAGATTATAAGGTAAAACAAGCTGCTTTACATTCCTCTAAAGACTTAGCCTGAAAGCTGCTCTCCACAGCTACCACTAGGATAGCTTTCTGTAAAAGGTTGTCTTAAACCTATCTACCATAAGAGTCGAATTGTACTGGTGCAAGGTGGCCACTTTAACTAGTGACCAGCATATACCAGGCCAACTTCTCACAGTGAGGACCACACACAGCCAACTCCAGTTCAACCCTTCTCTCACCTTTCACAGTGTCTTGTTGTAGTGCTACAAAAACACGTGCTTTGCCTGGCTCACTTAGGGGCATATTATCAAGAACGGTGTTAAAATTATCGCCGCTTTCGCGGCAGGAAACTGCCGCTAAAGTGGCAATAATGAGCTTGATAATATGCCCTTGTGAATTCCCATAGAAGCTCAGCTTTACACCAGAACCTGAGCTGCTATGGGTATTCACAAGGGCAT
Organism: Triturus cristatus; assembly: GCF_964204655.1. Lineage (NCBI taxonomy): Eukaryota > Metazoa > Chordata > Amphibia > Caudata > Salamandridae > Triturus > Triturus cristatus. The sequence goes on along the minus strand of NC_140579.1, from coordinate 508,538,758 downwards.
ATTATCAAGCCCATTAGCACCGCTTTAGCGGCAGTTTCCTGCTGCTAAAGCGGGGAAAATTTTAACGCCGGTCTTGATAATATGCCCCGTTATGTTTCTAAATTAACATCTTACACTGAAAAGCTGCTTTACAATTCTTTCGCTGGATCAACCTTTGTTTAAAACACCACCAGAGAAGGGTAGCAACTCAAAGTTTTCTTGTTCTTTATCAGAAACATCTGCCTGTCAATGCTTATCAACAGCCTTTTCGGCCCCTTAAGAGGCTGTGTGGAAGAGGTATTTAGGATCGGGGCGGAGGGTGCACGGAAATAAGGACAGATAGTTGAATAAAGTGCGAGTGGATGGATGGCCAGATGGATGAATGGATAGCTAGATGGATGGATGTATGTATGAATGAATGGAAGGATGAATGGATGCATGGACCAGTACTAAGGATAGACGGGTGAGCTGATAGATGCTTAGGATTGGTTCTGGGACAGATGTATGTATGAATATATGGGCGTAGGACTGGATGGATGGCACAGTGCTTACCATAGTCGAATGGGCTGATAGATGCTTAGGATAAGTGCAGGAACAGATGTATGTAGTAGGTAGGAATGTATGGATGAATTGAAAGATGGTTGGATGGTGCAGTGCTTAGGATGGATGGATGCAGGGCTTTAAGTGGGCCGGCTCTGAGCACCGGCAGTTATTTTCAGAAGGCCTCGAAACGGGTCTCTATCGGGCTCTATTTTCGGCCCTCGCAAACGTTGTCAGTTTTCTTCTTTTTTTTTTATTGGACTGCAGTGAGAGCATGCACATTGATGTGCGTATCCTCATTTTGCTCACTACTGAGAAGTGGAGATATCATGCTAGGTGAGCCATGTTGTAGAGGAAGTGTTTTCCGAACGTAGGATAATTGGAGAGGATTTTCATAAGCACGCAATGCTAGTTATCTTGATTTAGACCATGCCCCTACTTGGATAGCCCACACCCCTTTAAGAGGTTTGCCCTGCCCCTTTTAGAGAACCCCGAGTTTTTTTCCCACTTAAAGCCCTGACTGCACCATAGTAACAAAGAAATCGTCCAAGCTTCCATTTAAATGTACAATGGCACCAAGTTTCATAATTTGCCATCAATGCTGGCAGCCTTCTACCACAGTGCAAGAGTGTCTATCAGCACGAAGATTTGTTATCCACAGAAATGTTGTGTGATTTGCGTAGCTGTCTGCTGGAACAGTCATCACCAAAAGGTATTAAAACATGCAAATTTGCGAGTAAAACATATACCATACCATAAAGCGGTTCATAAATGGGCCCAGTGCCACTACACCACCTTCATCCCCATCCTTGCTTAACCTTACGAAATCAAAGAAAGAGCCCCAGCAAACCTGGTAGAGCCACTATAGCAATACAGGGACTTAAATTTAACAAGTGTCTGCCGGAACGCTCAATAACAAAAGGTATTAAAACATGCAAATTTCCGGATAAAACATATACCATGCCATAGAGCGCTTTATAAATGGACCCAGTGGCACTACATCACCTTTACTAGCTACACATGTGCACGTTACAAATGTCCATGTTATAATCAGCAACATACCCACCTCTCCCACCCCTACTCCTGCCCTTGCGTAACCTAACGAAATCAAACAACGAGCCCCAGCACTCCCGTTAGCGCCACTATAGCCACACATAGACTTTATTTCAACAGGTGTCTGCCGGAACGCTCATCAACAAAAGGTATTGAAACCTGCAATTTTGCAAGTAAAACACCATACCATAAGGCAGTTTATAAAACTTCTATCAAGAGCTCCCAACACTGTGGTTGAGCCCACCCCGACTTTTAGGCGTCGGGGTGACCCGATGATGAAGCATGACACCACTAGGGTGTGTGAGGGTAAATAAACAAAAAGGAAGATTTTCCTTGCTCACCTTCTGGTGAAGACGTAAGAATTTACCCTATCTAGATCCTTCACATCTTTCCCCAGTGAAGTGCATCTATATCAACCACGGTTGATCTGTTAGAGTAATTTAAGTGATTAAGTGACTATAACATAGGAGGAGTTACTCTGACTTTGTAACCTCTTTACCCTTCCAGGTATTGAAAAAAAGTTTTTTTCTACTTTACCTTTAATGTGAACATATGATTAGCGCAGCGCACAGCTGTAGGGTGTATCAACAGAAATTATCTGTAATATCTATTTTTCTGATATCCCTCATTTGCACTAACACTCATTTCACGCTCCAAATAAATAATAACAAGACTCTCTCCCTCCTTTTAACGATACATAAAGGATAGAGTAGATCATCTATCTGTATAAATATGGCAGAACAATTGGGTATTGGCTATTCAGACGATATAGCATCTGCCATTTTAGCAGGACCCTCACTATTACCGGACACGAACATCAGTCAGAACCTTTCCCAGGCTCAGAATTGGGATGAGCTGAAAGAATTAAAGCGTAACCAAATGAAAATTTTGTTACATGGAGCCATTATGACGGAGTACCTCAGAGGCAATACAGCACCCACCGGATTACTTGTCACTAATGCACCAAGGATCTTTCTTGAAGACCCTCAGTTTAAAAAGGAATGGTCTCTGATCGCGTGGAGATGCTCACGCGATTGGCTTATTTTAATTATCAATACAGCCAAACGTTTAGCAGATGCTCTAATGATCAAAATCAAAATGAGTGAGGATTCTTTGATGACTGAGATAAAACTATCCTTATACAAGAAAAAACTTGAGGAAGTGAATAAAGAGATAAGTGAACATAAAGATTATCTCATGCAAAGCAAAATCAACAAACTACAGAAAGACCTAAAAAAGTTTAGTCACGAAAAGGTTTACCCTTACATCCGAGACAACTATAAAGGTCAAGAGAATTCGGACTCAGGATCTGTATATAGTGAACAGACGGTATCATCGGACTCTGACTATGACAACTGGTCTAGTGATGGATCAAATAAGAGCAGGCGAGGCAGGGGCAGAAGACCACGGAGAGGCAACTACAATCAAAGATATGGACACCAGCAGATGTACCCATGGCCCGCCCCTTTTGGACCAATCCCATTCCATGGCCCTGCCCAATTCCCTATGGGTTCCTACTATCAGCCCGACTACAACCAACGTTTTTTAGGACAGGGCGGCAGGAGAGGCAGACGTGGAAGAAGAGGGAACAAAAGAGTCCAATGGGAAGAAGATCGGAGCTCCATGAACACACGGAGCAATACCAGGGACCAACAACCAGGAACGAGCAACATGAGAGACTAGTGGTAAATCTGACGGACATCACCCTCACTACAGATGAAGAAACAGTACTTGAAAAGGGCCTAGGTTTTGTACCTACATCACACTTGGACAAATTCCGTTTACGATGTGAATTGGGAGACTTCTTCCGGAAGATCCGCTTGAAAACATTCTTTAAGGACAAAGAGGACCCACAGGTGGACGAAACCCATACGGATTTAAGGTGTAAATCTACTTTTTATCCTCCAACCAACATGATGCCCCCGGAGGTACTCGCCTTTGAAGAAGCTGTGACGAAGGAGGTAGAACTACTCCAAGTCAGGAAAAACACATTCAACAACCTGAGCAAGAAGGAACGAGAAGCCTTGACCTCCCTTCAATCCAGGACGGATATGATTATAAAACCGGCGGATAAAGGTGGAGCCATGGTTATCCAAAGCACTAGTGCCTATAGGACTGCATGTATGAATTTACTGGCAGATACGAAGTACTATAAAAAGATCAATAGAGACCCTACACAACGGATTAAAACAACCATCTCTACGTTGACAGCAAATGCACTAGACAGGGAGTGGATCACAAAGAAGGAACATGACTTCTTGAATCAGGAGGATCCAAGAATACCTTTATTCTACACAATCCCGAAAATACATAAAGGGAAAATACCACCGCCAGGAAGACCAATTGTCTCTGGGATTGGGTCCATTCTTGAACCTCTATCCAAATACACGGATTGGTTCCTGCGACCTCTCGTAACGAAGATCAAATCCTATGTACAGGATACCAAACATCTATTCAATCGACTGGATAGGATACAATATAATCCAGATAAGAACATCCTGGTCAGCCTTGACGTTGAGGCGTTATACACAAACATTCCTCAGGCTGAGAGTATTAGGGTAGTTGAAGAGATCCTCAAAAAAGAAGAATGGCCATGGGCGGCACCAATTGAATGGATCACCACCCTTATCCATTTGGCACTCACTGAAAACTTCTTCAAGTTTGAAAACCAGATATATCTTCAAACCCACGGCACTTCGATGGGCAGTACATTCGCCCCGAGCTTGGCCTGTCTATACGTTGGGCATTTTGAAGATCAACATATATGGACACATAATCCATTCTCTGCCAACATACGTTGTTGGTATAGATACATTGACGACGTCCTCTTGATCTGGGAAGGAGATACGGCTGGTCTTGAAACATTTAAGACATGGATCAACAGTTTGAATCCCCATCTCCATTTCACAATGACAATGAACAAAGAAAGAATATCCTTTCTAGATGTAATCTTCACAGCTAGTGAAGGTACCCTTAAGAACTCTCTGGTTACCAAAGCTACAGATAAGAACAGCCTACTCAGATTTGATAGCGCACATCCACGCTCACTAAGGGAAAATCTACCTGTAGGTCAGTTCTTAAGGGTTCGCAGAAACTGCTCTGATCTTGAAACATACAAAAAGGAAGCAGCTATCCTCACTAACAAACTCAAACAAAAAATGTACCCGATTAAGATTGTAGATAGAGCAAACAAGAGAGCCCGTAACACACCAAGAGAGGCTCTATTGGAGACACATGTAAAAAAACACTCTGACCAATTGATATGTGTTACAACATATAATACATCTTCCAATGATCTAAAGAAGATAATAAACAAAAAGTGGTCCATTTTGACCTCCAACACAATATCTTTTGAGAAACCCATGTTCTCATTTAAAAGGAACACAAGTCTGAGAGATGTACTGGTACATACTGACACATATACACCAAAAACTACCAATCAATCAACTCTCTGGAGAACGCCTCAGGTTACGGGACACTACCCATGTGGCTCATGTGTAGCATGTCCATTTACTGAACACACCAAAACAATAGAATTAGGATTACACTCTCCATGGGAACAGAGAACACACACCAATTGTAACTCTGAAGCAGTGATCTATATGATCAAGTGCCCATGTGACCTAATGTATATCGGAATGACAAGTCGAAAAGTAAAAGTGCGCATCAGTGAACATAGGAGCACAATAAGACGTGCAATAACAGCAACTAAACTGACTGCACACTATAATGATAAAAAACACAAGGACACAGAGATAAAGTGGACCATCATAGAAAAAATCAAACATGTGAATAACCTCCAACGCAAACTCCTGGAACGTGAACAACGTTGGGTCCATCGATTAAAAACTCATGAAAGGGGCCTAAATGACTGTATACCCTGGAACCAACTAAATAGATGAAGTCAAGGGATTAAATTACAACTAGGCCCTACATCTGTGTATTAATATGCTCCCTAAAAGTGTATATCCAACTTAGGGACCTTAATATGGTGGCCATATGAGCGTTGATTCAAAAAACCTTTTAAGATAACAGTACCTGAACATATTATTTTATGGCTTGCACATCTGCCTTTCATGAAGGGAATATGAATATGATCATCGTATATTCTACAACATTGCATCAGTCCCTATACGAGGAAAATATTTCTCATTGGATACCTAGACTCAAATCAAAATTCCCCGAATGGCTATCACTAGGGGATTAGTGAGAACTGTTCATATGTATTAATGACTTTAACGCATCAATAGGTTTTTCACAAATTGGGCAATTACAGTCCCCACGATCACTGTAAGAGTACGTTGGTTTTCTACCCGGCTCGAGAAACCTACTTAGGTTTACCTACAGCATGAGCCTATTTAATTATCACTTATACCGACCCCCTCTTTTAATAAAATTTGGGACTTGCGCATAATTTAATTAAACAAACAGTTTTGTATAACGTATTCGTGTCATCAATCGGAGAAGCAGAAATACATACTGTGCTTCACATTTCTTACTGATACAACACTATAGATTGCATCTAATGCTTAAGTCTAGCGCGTTATTTTGATGTTGTGTCTGTTTACAATGAGACAATAAATTAAGACGATATGTCAGAAGATATACATTTTCTGTAGTATCTTACGATTATCACAAGGAACTACATTTCCCTTGATTCCTTGTACGTCATAGGCGTCATCAGTTACTTCTGACCGCGCCGAGTGTCGCCTAGCAATCAGTACCTATGAAGATACAGACTGCATCTAACGCTTAAGTATTGCACGTTATTTTGATTTTATGTCTGTTTACAATGAGAAAAGAAATTAAGACGATATATCAGAAGATATACATTTTCCGTAGTGTCTCACGATTATTACAAGGAACTACAATTCCCATGATTCCTTGAACGTCATAGGCGTCATTACGTACTTCTGACCGCACCGAGTGTCGCCTACCAATCAGTACCTATGACAACACAGAGGTACAAAAACGCGGCTCCTTCGCATTACTAACGCGAAAGCCGGGAACCGAAGCCAAGTAGGTGTGCACGCGGGGCAGGACTCTTGAAGAAGTAAGTTATGGATAGGCATTTTGAGTTCCATTGCCAACGTTCTCATCTTGTGTTCCTCTACACGAGGACTACGAGGGTCTATACACGCGGGTTTTAGAAAAAAACTCTCACTATGTTTACCTACGTTTCCCTTAACCTCCTGGGGTCAAAATTTTAGGGTTTGACTATAGAGCTACCCCTAGACGCTTTACGGTCCCCTGAGATACAGAAACCATTCAAGAATTGGTTAAGGGAATGTTTCGTTTCATTTTTAACGCACAAAATCATGATGAGGAGGGATAATGATAAATGAACATGACTAAGATTACCGTTATTCTATTCACAAACACGGTATGAATGTGGAGTGAGTGTGAGGCATGGAGTGTGTTACTAGTGAATATATAGACGTACTGACATGAATTTTGGTCAGTCTTTGAGTGCAATTGCCACCCCACAATTCATCTGTCACGTAATAGCATTATGTGAAGATATGCACGTGAGTGGCACAAGTTTGGAAGAAATTGATTACCACTATGTCATAGACACTATTTGGCACGTGTGGTTCTTTAATTATTTCCAAAGCACGCAATGTGGGACACAATATTGCGGAGACACTATGACATTACTATACAAATGTATGTTGTTTTTGTTTTTGTGTCTTTCTTTGTTGTCTGTCTTTCTCTTTACAGATGGAGTATAATATATGATTGGTAAATAATCAATCACCCAAACAAGGAGCAGCTACTCTGCCCTTGCACCACATACAGGATAGGGAATTCCCGTCTGTCCTGTCTCCTAGGGAGGCCCAACCTAGCCCTGATGAAAGTCCAGGACCTTTACGGCCAATATAGGACTGAAACATGTTGGCACTAGGGTCTTAGGACCATAAGATTCCTAATAAGACCCAATATTTGTTTTTTAGTTACCCAGACAGACCCAAGAATAAAGGGATACCGGGGATCTGTCTGAGGTATTTTAACTTATTCAGCCCCCCAGGTCAACAACTTCTATCAAGAGCTCCCAACACTGTGGTTGAGCCCACCCCGACTTTTAGGCGTCGGGGTGACCCGATGATGAAGCATGACACCACTAGGGTGTGTGAGGGTAAATAAACAAAAAGGAAGATTTTCCTTGCTCACCTTTTGGTGAAGACGTAAGAATTTACCCTATCTAGATCCTTCACATCTTTCCCCAGTGAAGTGCATCTATATCAACCACGGTTGATCTGTTAGAGTAATTTAAGTGATTAAGTGACTATAACATAGGAGGAGTTACTCTGACTTTGTAACCTCTTTACCCTTCCAGGTATTGAAAAAAAGTTTTTTTCTACTTTACCTTTAATGTGAACATATGATTAGCGCAGCGCACAGCTGTAGGGTGTATCAACAGAAATTATCTGTAATATCTATTTTTCTGATATCCCTCATTTGCACTAACACTCATTTCACGCTCCAAATAAATAATAACAAGACTCTCTCCCTCCTTTTAACGATACATAAAGGATAGAGTAGATCATCTATCTGTATAAATATGGCAGAACAATTGGGTATTGGCTATTCAGACGATATAGCATCTGCCATTTTAGCAGGACCCTCACTATTACCGGACACGAACATCAGTCAGAACCTTTCCCAGGCTCAGAATTGGGATGAGCTGAAAGAATTAAAGCGTAACCAAATGAAAATTTTGTTACATGGAGCCATTATGACGGAGTACCTCAGAGGCAATACAGCACCCACCGGATTACTTGTCACTAATGCACCAAGGATCTTTCTTGAAGACCCTCAGTTTAAAAAGGAATGGTCTCTGATCGCGTGGAGATGCTCACGCGATTGGCTTATTTTAATTATCAATACAGCCAAACGTTTAGCAGATGCTCTATTGATCAAAATCAAAATGAGTGAGGATTCTTTGATGACTGAGATAAAACTATCCTTATACAAGAAAAAACTTGAGGAAGTGAATAAAGAGATAAGTGAACATAAAGATTATCTCATGCAAAGCAAAATCAACAAACTACAGAAAGACCTAAAAAAGTTTAGTCACGAAAAGGTTTACCCTTACATCCGAGACGACTATAAAGGTCAAGAGAATTCGGACTCAGGATCTGTATATAGTGAACAGACGGTATCATCGGACTCTGACTATGACAACTGGTCTAGTGATGGATCAAATAAGAGCAGGCGAGGCAGGGGCAGAAGACCACGGAGAGGCAACTACAATCAAAGATATGGACACCAGCAGATGTACCCATGGCCCGCCCCTTTTGGACCAATCCCATTCCATGGCCCTGCCCAATTCCCTATGGGTTCCTACTATCAGCCCGACTACAACCAACGTTTTTTAGGACAGGGCGGCAGGAGAGGCAGACGTGGAAGAAGAGGGAACAAAAGAGTCCAATGGGAAGAAGATCGGAGCTCCATGAACACACGGAGCAATACCAGGGACCAACAACCAGGAACGAGCAACATGAGAGACTAGTGGTAAATCTGACGGACATCACCCTCACTACAGATGAAGAAACAGTACTTGAAAAGGGCCTAGGTTTTGTACCTACATCACACTTGGACAAATTCCGTTTACGATGTGAATTGGGAGACTTCTTCCGGAAGATCCGCTTGAAAACATTCTTTAAGGACAAAGAGGACCCACAGGTGGACGAAACCCATACGGATTTAAGGTGTAAATCTACTTTTTATCCTCCAACCAACATGATGCCCCCGGAGGTACTCGCCTTTGAAGAAGCTGTGACGAAGGAGGTAGAACTACTCCAAGTCAGGAAAAACACATTCAACAACCTGAGCAAGAAGGAACGAGAAGCCTTGACCTCCCTTCAATCCAGGACGGATATGATTATAAAACCGGCGGATAAAGGTGGAGCCATGGTTATCCAAAGCACTAGTGCCTATAGGACTGCATGTATGAATTTACTGGCAGATACGAAGTACTATAAAAAGATCAATAGAGACCCTACACAACGGATTAAAACAACCATCTCTACGTTGACAGCAAATGCACTAGACAGGGAGTGGATCACAAAGAAGGAACATGACTTCTTGAATCAGGAGGATCCAAGAATACCTTTATTCTACACAATCCCGAAAATACATAAAGGGAAAATACCACCGCCAGGAAGACCAATTGTCTCTGGGATTGGGTCCATTCTTGAACCTCTATCCAAATACACGGATTGGTTCCTGCGACCTCTCGTAACGAAGATCAAATCCTATGTACAGGATACCAAACATCTATTCAATCGACTGGATAGGATACAATATAATCCAGATAAGAACATCCTGGTCAGCCTTGACGTTGAGGCGTTATACACAAACATTCCTCAGGCTGAGAGTATTAGGGTAGTTGAAGAGATCCTCAAAAAAGAAGAATGGCCATGGGCGGCACCAATTGAATGGATCACCACCCTTATCCATTTGGCACTCACTGAAAACTTCTTCAAGTTTGAAAACCAGATATATCTTCAAACCCACGGCACTTCGATGGGCAGTACATTCGCCCCGAGCTTGGCCTGTCTATACGTTGGGCATTTTGAAGATCAACATATATGGACACATAATCCATTCTCTGCCAACATACGTTGTTGGTATAGATACATTGACGACGTCCTCTTGATCTGGGAAGGAGATACGGCTGGTCTTGAAACATTTAAGACATGGATCAACAGTTTGAATCCCCATCTCCATTTCACAATGACAATGAACAAAGAAAGAATATCCTTTCTAGATGTAATCTTCACAGCTAGTGAAGGTACCCTTAAGAACTCTCTGGTTACCAAAGCTACAGATAAGAACAGCCTACTCAGATTTGATAGCGCACATCCACGCTCACTAAGGGAAAATCTACCTGTAGGTCAGTTCTTAAGGGTTCGCAGAAACTGCTCTGATCTTGAAACATACAAAAAGGAAGCAGCTATCCTCACTAACAAACTCAAACAAAAAATGTACCCGATTAAGATTGTAGATAGAGCAAACAAGAGAGCCCGTAACACACCAAGAGAGGCTCTATTGGAGACACATGTAAAAAAACACTCTGACCAATTGATATGTGTTACAACATATAATACATCTTCCAATGATCTAAAGAAGATAATAAACAAAAAGTGGTCCATTTTGACCTCCAACACAATATCTTTTGAGAAACCCATGTTCTCATTTAAAAGGAACACAAGTCTGAGAGATGTACTGGTACATACTGACACATATACACCAAAAACTACCAATCAATCAACTCTCTGGAGAACGCCTCAGGTTACGGGACACTACCCATGTGGCTCATGTGTAGCATGTCCATTTACTGAACACACCAAAACAATAGAATTAGGATTACACTCTCCATGGGAACAGAGAACACACACCAATTGTAACTCTGAAGCAGTGATCTATATGATCAAGTGCCCATGTGACCTAATGTATATCGGAATGACAAGTCGAAAAGTAAAAGTGCGCATCAGTGAACATAGGAGCACAATAAGACGTGCAATAACAGCAACTAAACTGACTGCACACTATAATGATAAAAAACACAAGGACACAGAGATAAAGTGGACCATCATAGAAAAAATCAAACATGTGAATAACCTCCAACGCAAACTCCTGGAACGTGAACAACGTTGGGTCCATCGATTAAAAACTCATGAAAGGGGCCTAAATGACTGTATACCCTGGAACCAACTAAATAGATGAAGTCAAGGGATTAAATTACAACTAGGCCCTACATCTGTGTATTAATATGCTCCCTAAAAGTGTATATCCAACTTAGGGACCTTAATATGGTGGCCATATGAGCGTTGATTCAAAAAACCTTTTAAGATAACAGTACCTGAACATATTATTTTATGGCTTGCACATCTGCCTTTCATGAAGGGAATATGAATATGATCATCGTATATTCTACAACATTGCATCAGTCCCTATACGAGGAAAATATTTCTCATTGGATACCTAGACTCAAATCAAAATTCCCCGAATGGCTATCACTAGGGGATTAGTGAGAACTGTTCATATGTATTAATGACTTTAACGCATCAATAGGTTTTTCACAAATTGGGCAATTACAGTCCCCACGATCACTGTAAGAGTACGTTGGTTTTCTACCCGGCTCGAGAAACCTACTTAGGTTTACCTACAGCATGAGCCTATTTAATTATCACTTATACCGACCCCCTCTTTTAATAAAATTTGGGACTTGCGCATAATTTAATTAAACAAACAGTTTTGTATAACGTATTCGTGTCATCAATCGGAGAAGCAGAAATACATACTGTGCTTCACATTTCTTACTGATACAACACTATAGATTGCATCTAATGCTTAAGTCTAGCGCGTTATTTTGATGTTGTGTCTGTTTACAATGAGACAATAAATTAAGACGATATGTCAGAAGATATACATTTTCTGTAGTATCTTACGATTATCACAAGGAACTACATTTCCCTTGATTCCTTGTACGTCATAGGCGTCATCAGTTACTTCTGACCGCGCCGAGTGTCGCCTAGCAATCAGTACCTATGAAGATACAGACTGCATCTAACGCTTAAGTATTGCACGTTATTTTGATTTTATGTCTGTTTACAATGAGAAAAGAAATTAAGACGATATATCAGAAGATATACATTTTCCGTAGTGTCTCACGATTATTACAAGGAACTACAATTCCCATGATTCCTTGAACGTCATAGGCGTCATTACGTACTTCTGACCGCACCGAGTGTCGCCTACCAATCAGTACCTATGACAACACAGAGGTACAAAAACGCGGCTCCTTCGCATTACTAACGCGAAAGCCGGGAACCGAAGCCAAGTAGGTGTGCACGCGGGGCAGGACTCTTGAAGAAGTAAGTTATGGATAGGCATTTTGAGTTCCATTGCCAACGTTCTCATCTTGTGTTCCTCTACACGAGGACTACGAGGGTCTATACACGCGGGTTTTAGAAAAAAACTCTCACTATGTTTACCTACGTTTCCCTTAACCTCCTGGGGTCAAAATTTTAGGGTTTGACTATAGAGCTACCCCTAGACGCTTTACGGTCCCCTGAGATACAGAAACCATTCAAGAATTGGTTAAGGGAATGTTTCGTTTCATTTTTAACGCACAAAATCATGATGAGGAGGGATAATGATAAATGAACATGACTAAGATTACCGTTATTCTATTCACAAACACGGTATGAATGTGGAGTGAGTGTGAGGCATGGAGTGTGTTACTAGTGAATATATAGACGTACTGACATGAATTTTGGTCAGTCTTTGAGTGCAATTGCCACCCCACAATTCATCTGTCACGTAATAGCATTATGTGAAGATATGCACGTGAGTGGCACAAGTTTGGAAGAAATTGATTACCACTATGTCATAGACACTATTTGGCACGTGTGGTTCTTTAATTATTTCCAAAGCACGCAATGTGGGACACAATATTGCGGAGACACTATGACATTACTATACAAATGTATGTTGTTTTTGTTTTTGTGTCTTTCTTTGTTGTCTGTCTTTCTCTTTACAGATGGAGTATAATATATGATTGGTAAATAATCAATCACCCAAACAAGGAGCAGCTACTCTGCCCTTGCACCACGTACAGGATAGGGAATTCCCGTCTGTCCTGTCTCCTAGGGAGGCCCAACCTAGCCCTGATGAAAGTCCAGGACCTTTACGGCCAATATAGGACTGAAACATGTTGGCACTAGGGTCTTAGGACCATAAGATTCCTAATAAGACCCAATATTTGTTTTTTAGTTACCCAGACAGACCCAAGAATAAAGGGATACCGGGGATCTGTCTGAGGTATTTTAACTTATTCAGCCCCCCAGGTCAACAACTTCTATCAAGAGCTCCCAACACTGTGGTTGAGCCCACCCCGACTTTTAGGCGTCGGGGTGACCCGATGATGAAGCATGACACCACTAGGGTGTGTGAGGGTAAATAAACAAAAAGGAAGATTTTCCTTGCTCACCTTTTGGTGAAGACGTAAGAATTTACCCTATCTAGATCCTTCACATCTTTCCCCACTGAAGTGCATCTATATCAACCACGGTTGATCTGTTAGAGTAATTTAAGTGATTAAGTGACTATAACATAGGAGGAGTTACTCTGACTTTGTAACCTCTTTACCCTTCCAGGTATTGAAAAAAAGTTTTTTCTACTTTACCTTTAATGTGAACATAAGTTTATAAATAGTCCCAGTACCACTACACCACCTCCACACCCGCCCTTGCTTAACTTTACGCAATAAAACAAAGAGCCCCAGCAAACCTGGAAGCGCCACTATAGCCATACAGAGGCTTAATTTCAACAGATGTCTCCCAAAACGCTCATCAGCAATACGTATTAAAACATGCAAATTTGCGGGTAAAACATATACCATGCCATAGGGCGCTTTATAAATGGTCCCAGTGGTACTACATCCCCTTTAGTAGCTAGACATCTGCACATTGCTAAAGTCTGTGTTTTAATCACCAACATACCCACCTCCCCCACCCCCGCCCTTGCTTAACCGTACGAAATCAAACAGAAACCCCCACCATTCCTAGTAGCGCCCCTATACCCATACACGGGCTTAATTTTTACAGGTGTCTTCCGAAACGCTTATCAGCAAAAAGTATTCAAACATGCAAATTGGCGGGTAAAACATAAACCATCCCATAGCACGGTTTATAAATGGACCCAGTGGCACTACACCACCTTTACTAGCTAGACATCTGTATATTAATAAAGTTGTTTAAACACTCTGTAGAGTGTATAGCACAGGATGGGGAGAGTAAACAAAGTCCTAATTTCCAAACTTTTGATATACCGTCCCTTTACTGTATGTATATTAAGGACATTAAATGGAATGAAAAAATGGACGAGTGTCTCAAAAGGGATAGTGAAGCTGAGCACCGGTAAAACCCGGCCCACTTAAACACCTACGTATATTCAGCACAGGGACACAGCCTGACAATTAGTATCACTTATAATCACATGTAGTTTACTAATGTCAAGAAAGTCATACAGAAAATATACCGAACATTTTCATTTCTTTTTTATCTCTCACACATTTATAAAACATCTCTTCTAAAGAAACATTCCCCAACCACTTCTATTTCATAAGAACAGACAATCATTAATACGTTTACTACCATATATTTTAGTATATCTACTGTTTTATTATTCACTAGTCACAAACTAATAAAACTATTAACTATACCCAAATGCAAACCAGAAACCATGTTCATATTATATCTCAACCTATGTTCAAATGATTCAAACTATGCGTACATATAAAAGGAACGTATCACTTTTACTATCTCCATCTCCTCTCCATGTAATCTCCAAACATTGTAGACGGCCTCACAGTACAACAACCTACCTAGACTTATATTCAAATCTACCTCTCGCTGTCAAAAATGAGACCACAACCTGTCCATATAACAATTCTGGGTTTGGTTTTATCGCTTTTAAATTAACACATACATCTCCTACCCCCTATTCCCCACTACTTCCACAAAAAGTATAATTTGCAAACATGGGACATTTTGTTTATCTCGCCTGAATACATTAGCAAACCCAAATTAACGCTGTACCTCATTTTCAAAACCATACAGTCCTTTAAAGATGATAAACTACATTTCTTCTTTGTGAAAAATTCCTAAACACATATAAAGTACTTATTTAACAACAGGTCAAACTTTATGCATATTTTATAACCAATATAAAACACCACACTTTACTAACAGTATATTATTTTGAAATACAAATTACTTTCAAACTTAAAAATATCACCTCAAATACTTAATCACTACTACAGAACACATAACACACCTTGTTCATTTCTACCTCACCTTTGTAGTTGGTATGCAGATTTCAAATGTCACACATGCATGCAATTCTTTCTTTGTCACACAGTACATGTAATGCACCGCTTTCATCAAGAATGGAACCAGTAATGGCACAATTTCTCTGTCGCTCCGCATATAAATACATGTAAAGAACAAATCAGAATCCTTCATTCCTTCATCGACATTCCAAAACTTATCTCCATTGGTTATTTTTGAATTTTCCATCTTAAAAGCTACTTAATATTCTGCGCCACGTACAGGTCAGACGTTCAACCTATTTTATCACCACACTTTCTGGAACATTCTACAACACCTGCAGGTTAAAAGTTCATGATTTTTTCCAGCATATTCTCGAACATTTAACAGCACCTGCGGGTTAAAGGTTCACCATTGTTTTAAGTTCCAAATGTACCTTCCAAATGCAAGTAGCACGTCTGATTGAGCTGAGCACATTTCATCCTATCGTATGGACTCCACGTTTAGACTGCTCTTTATTAACCAATGACAAACATGCTTTTACACGCAACTAATATGCACCCTAGTTTTTAGTACCCAATGCTTTTTATCTTCCAATCAATTATCATTTTATGTGGGAAAAAAAGATTTTTCCCCATCTGTAAACATATCTCTTACTCTACGAAGGAACTGCATGAGCTACAGACATCTTTTCATACCTTCCAGCCATACCTTCAAAATGCTAGTGTGGATCGTAGGACATAGCTATGTTTTCTGGTGCAAGAGGTATGCAGAACAGAGACGTATTGACTTAGACCTAGGTTTACAAAATGTGGCATTAAATGGTTTGCACAGAGAGGATTGAAGTGGCACCCATTGTTGCCTTTGGTTAAAACCTGTTTGCGTCTCCCAACACCCTGACCTCATGATTGTGCATTGTGGTGGAAACGACCTAGGCACATTGACTGGGGTATGTTTGGAAATGCTAATGAAGGACACCTTTCGATAATTGATGTTGCTTTTGCCTCAGACTGTCTTTGTATATTCCAATATATGCCAAAGACAGAAGTGGAAATGGTCAAACAAATTTAGTCCTCAGATTGAAAAATCTAGGAAGAATGTCAACAAAGCTGTGTCTGCATACCTCAGAGACCATAGAATGGGGTCGATATACAACAACAACATACGTTTTGATATGGCTGATATCTACAAAAGTGATGGAGTACACTTCACAGATCAGGGAAATCGAGTTTTTCTGAATAACCTGAAGCTGTGCATCCGCAGTTATATGTAGCTCCAACTAATAAACACAAGGGCTCTTTTTAGAGCCGCCTTATAACTGACAACTTAGGCCCGCTATTTTAGGGCCAGGTAACGCTAACTCCCGCACCCTCGCCAAAATGTATTCTCCTCACAGCTGTGGCGCAGCAGCCACACCATCTGACTTTGGAGCACAGAGCTCTCGCTTTGGTCACCGACTCTAGCACCAGCTCAGGATAGCAGCATGTGACTCTGAGCAATAGCTCACTTAATTTCCACACCGGCCCCCAGCGCCTGCAGACCTGTACGAGTAAGTAGTTTACACTTTACAAATACCGGATTTATTGGAAACGGCAGAATTGAACTTCACACTCCTTCTGTAGCACCCCCCCAATCACCCTACAGACATCACACTGTTTAAAACAAAACTTCCTCCTTGTACGTATGCACACATGCTGACACTACTTAGACAGGTGTGCCGCAGTGGCCAGAAAACATGAGTTCAGAGCACAGGGCTCACGGTTTAATCCCCTGCTCCGGCAACAGCTCAGCTCAGCACCATGTGACTGAGCAATAGCTCACTTAAAAACTCACATAATTTCCACATCGGCCTCCAGGGCCTTCAGACCCATAGTGGTGAGTAGTTTGCGCTTTACAAATATCATATTGATTTACCTTCGCACTCCCTGTATAACACCACCTAAGCACCATATACAAATTATCGTGTTGCAAACAAAACTTCCTCCTACTACGTATAAAATATTACTGACACTACTTGGACAGGTGTGGCACAGCGCCCTGCGCACATGACTTCAAAGCATAGGACACACAGTTTGAGCTCATGGTTTCATCCCGAGTCAAGCAGCAGCTCAATTTAGCAGCATAACACTCTAGGCAATACCTCACTTAATTTCCGTATCCCGCACTTTCAGACCGGTATGGGTCAGTAGTTCAGCGCCTTTATCCCCAAGTCCGGCAGCAGCTCAGCTTACGCCCCAGCGCCATCAGACCCGTATGAGTGAATAGTTTGCACTTTCCAAATACCGAATTGATTTGATACGCGCAAATTTACCTTCGCAATCACTGTATAACACCCCCTAAACACCATACACAACTTACAATATTCGTAACAAAAGTTCCTCCGAGTACGTATAACTACATGCTGACACTACTTCAGCACATGACTTCACAGCATATGACACACAGTTTGGACTCACGCTTTGATCTCCGAGTCCAGCAGCAGCTCAGCTTAGCACCATGAGACTCCAGACAATACCTCACATATTTTCAGTACCCCAGCACTTTCAGACCAGTAGGGGTCAGTAGTTCATCCTAGTAGGTATAAACACATGCTGACTAGGCCTGGGCGAAAATTTCGTTCCGTTCGCGGAAATTGCGATAATTTGACATTTTCGCGTTCCGCGGAGAGCGCGAAAATGTCAAAATTTCCGGTTTCCGCAGCTTGGCGATAATTTGTTTCTTGCTCGCGCTGTAGAATAATACATTCTCGCGCGCGTGCGATCGCCTTACCTGAATCCCTGCATTCGCCGACAAGTTTTCTTGATCCGGTCGCGTTCTCCATGCGATGTTGTATTGTTTTTAGCCATTTGCGCTGTCTCGCGACAGTTCGCGCCCGCAGTGACGTCATGCGTCGCGCGATCACGTCTTTCTTCTCGCGATCATGCACCGCGAGACAACTCAAAACAAGATGGCCGCGCCCGCAAGCAACCACATGGGTAAGTTGGCGACCCGCAACCATGCAGAAAATCTTGCGAACATGCGGGAAAAAAACTTCTGCATCTTCGCGATATTTCCGCTTGTTTGCGATAATTTTAAACATTTTCGCGATAATTTGCGAAAGTTAATTTCGCAAATTTCACCCACCCCTAATGCTGACACTACTTCCAAAGGTGTGGTGCAACAGAGAGGGCACCTGACTTCACAACATAAGACACAGAGTTTAGGCTCACGCTTTAATCCCCGAGTCCCGCAGCAGCTCACCTTGGCAGCATCAGACTCTAGGCAATACCTCACTTAATTTCCATAGCCCAGCACTTTCAGACCGATAGGAATGAGTATTTCGCTTTGCACCCCCTATAGAGCACACCCTAAACACCCCACAGAGGTTACAGTGCTCCTACCCTCCTCTTTCCTATTTTTTTCACCTTATTTTCCCCTTACTCGCTTCGACAGAATCACAAAATGGCTGCCAACACTTCCTAGTTCCAACAGCTTGCAACGCTTCAGCCAATCGGATGGCAGAATTCCCAAATAATCGATATCTGTAAATTTCGATATTTCTCCAAAACTACTGAACGGATTTACACCAAATAAACAAAATCGTGCTTTCTAGACCAAGACCCTTCTCCCTGCCAAATTTGTGGTAATTCTGTTCACCCATTCGACCTGTAGCCTTGTCTAACCTATGGAAACTAACATGGAGAAAACATGTTTTGGGACCCCCCTTTTTTCTCAGCCCCCCCTAGACGAATCACCCCCAACCTTTCTACATAGGAGCTGATATGAACAAAGAATTAGTTTGGAAAATTTCATGAAGATTCATCAAACGACGTCAGAGTTATAAGCAAAACATGCTCTTCCTATGGAAACTTGGTCCTAACTATAACTACCTACTGGCGGTCAAGATATATATATATATATATATATATATATATATATATATATATATATATATATATATATATATATATATATATGTATATATATATATATATATATATATATATATATATTGACAAACCACGTTCTCAGAAATTACCGGGACACCCTGTATTGAAAAAATTTCCACAATGCACCAATGCATTCGATGCACTCCTTCCCAATGAAAGTCCAAACACGATCCCAGGGCTTGAAAGTGGTATATTCAGCAAAAATCAAGCCACACATACCCAACGCGTTTCGGCGTGACCGCCTTGATCACGGGTAATATTACGCTCAATGCAATTCATATTTTTTTAAACATTTGATAAACGTGACGAAAGAAATGAAAACAGAAATAGGACATTGACATTTAACCTGATCAATACAATGTTCCTAATTTGTCGGCCATTTTGAAGTGGTGCATTTATACAGTTTATATGCTCGAGAATACTACGTCCTGAAGTTTCTCATAGTAATGACTCATGTATACTCTTTTGTAAATTAATTTGATAAATTAAAAGAAATGTGAGTAACATATAAATAGTTATTGTCACCGTGTGAGATAAACATATAACATATAATTTACATACACAAATCATTTCTTAAATACTGACGACTTTTAATCAAGCAAAAAACCTGTCTTTAGAAGGTTATGATATGCACTTAGTAATGCACTGTTATGTATGTAAATGTTTTTTTGTGTTTTTAAACACAACTTTATTCACAATGGTCTACTCCCGAACGGCAATAGCCTATGAGTAATGCCCCTGAATAGAAACCATGATAAGGTTATATAGGAAAAAGAGGGAGAAAGGAGTCTTAATAAATCCCTATTGATACATAATAGAAGTTCAATATTGTCACAAGTAATGAAAAGAATCAAGGATTGGACATTTCTAATACGTAAAAACCAAAATGCAGCTAGCAATATTATTCATTCTAGAAATGCCGATTTCAATCGTTCAAAAACAATCACAATAATGAATAGGCAATGTTACCCTCACATCCTTCTGCATTCATATATACCTTGTTAAATTGAATCATTTATGCCTATCAGCACATGTGAATCCACATGTGTGGAAGGTATAACAGAAAAATAAAACCGCAGTGGGTGTTCATTAAGTGACTGAACAAATTATCATACCATTCTTTTACTGAAACCTGAATACATAATTCAACCCAAGTGGGTTACAATTAATCTCCTTAACTAAATGCTCATTTCAAAACTGTAGACAAAACAGTCACTATTATTGAATTTGTATACCAGCTACCCTCCATTTGTCAGCACCATCTGAAAAGGTAAACAAAATAGGATACAATTATAAATTAGGCAATTTTTTGTGATTGGAAACATGTAATTATATAAAAAACTGTTAAAATCATGGATGTCTTTGCAGAAGTATCCGGAGTCAAACTTCACATAGTGGACCAATTACAGATAACCAAATCAAGAGGATAACTATTCCCCCAAAAACCAGGATAGTTCTTCTTCGGAGTTCAAACCCCATGGAATCTTCGTATTTAGTTCCAGGATGTAATAGGATTCTAGTTGTCGTAATTTGCAAATTCTATCTCCCCCCCTGGTGGATGCAGATATTCGATCTATTACAAAGAATTTCAACAAATTGCGATTGCTTTTGTGGAATTCCTCATAATGCCGTGCTATTGGGGAGAGTTTGTCCTTATTCTGAATCGCCCTCATGTGTTCCAAGATACGTTTCTTGGCAGCAAACATAGTACTACCTACGTATCTCTTAGCACAAGGGCATCTTAGTACATATACGCAGTAGTCAGATAGACAAGTTAGATATTTCTCAATATATCTGTTCTCGTCTGTAATAGGGTAATGCACTTTTTTTACATTCGAACTGAATTTGCAAGCTTTGCAAACCATGCAGGTGTAAAAACCCTGAACATCTGTTATTACTGGTCTCACACTACTCACTTCGTTTTTGCACAGTTTGTTGCGCAGAGAGTCAGCCTTCCTGTATGTTACATTGGGTATATCCTTCACAACTTCAACTAAAGTTGGTTCAGTTTTGAGGATGCCCCAATGTTTTTTAAGACATCTTTTTACATCATAGGAACCTGAATTGTAAGTCGTTATGTACCTAACGACTTCGTTTTCGCCATCATCTGGGTTGTCTTTGGGAACTAGCAAGTCCTCATGTTTGAAATTGGTGGCTTTCACGCGAGCTTGTGTGATCCCATTCAGTTTGTATCCCCTATCCAAGAATCTTTCATGCATAACATTACATTCCTGTTCAAAATCACAATCAGAACTACAGTTCCTCCGAGCCCGGAGGAACTCGCCAAACGGAATGCTCTTGATAAGGGCCTTAGGGTGTCCACTCTCCGCATGTAACAGCGTATTCCCTGATGTTTTTTTACGATACAGTTTGGTAGTTAGTGCATCGTTGACTACCTGAATCTGTAGATCTAAAAATTCAATGCTGGACTTACTAATAGTTCCTTCAAATTTTAAATTGACCTCATTGTTGTTCAGAACATCAATGAAGTCTTTGGCAAGTTCTTCACTACCCTCCCAGATGATAAAAAGATCATCTATATATCGTAACCATGTTTTTACATGATTACGATAAAGAATGTGCATTTTGGGCACCTGCTGCTCCCAGTGCCCGATAAAGAGGTTGGCATAACTGGGAGCAAAGCAGGTACCCATAGCAGTTCCCTGGGTTTGTCTGTAGAAGATATCATCAAAGACAAAAAAGTTGTTCTCTAAACAAAACCTGATCATTTCCAGCAACATATCTGTATGTTGCAAAAACGAAATGGAACGTGACATGAGGAAATGTTTGCATGCTTGTATTCCATCTGTATGTTTGATGGCCTGTTGAGACTGCACACATCTAGTGTAATTAGCAAATAGTCCTTTTGCCAATTCACTTTTTTGATTTTATTAAGAAAGTCCCTGCTGTCTTTCAGGTAGGAGGGTAAACATTCTACATATGCACGTAGAAAGTAATCAATGTATTTAGACGTTTTTTCCAACAGGGAGCCTTTAGATGATACAATAGGTCTCCCTGGAGGTTTAACATGTCTTTATGTAGTTTGGGCAATAGATATAATAAAGCCACTTTTGGTGTACGGTTTAGTAGAAAAGAGTATTCATTCCATTCCAAAATCCCTTGTGTGTGCCATGTCTTTAACATGTTGTGATACCTGGTGTTGGATTCATCAATCACGTTCTTCTCTACGACCTCATAGCATTCCTTAATTCCTAGCTGTCGCAGCCCTTCCTGGAGATAATCATGTGTATTAAGTACAACAACGTTACCCCCTTTATCCGATTGTCGGATCACTATGTTCTTGTCTGCTTGTAGGGATTTGATAGCTACTCTCTGTTGTTTACTTAGATTGTCATTATGCCATTTGTTCTTTCTTTTTGCCAGGGATTTTAAATCAGTGATTACAAGAGTTTCAAAAATATCAATACCACTTGGAGGCATAGTGGGGTTGAAATTTGATTTAGGTGCAAAATCATTCAAACAACTAAGATCTGTCTTAAAACCCAATGATTGGGCTGTAATAGGACTAGGGTCGACAATGTCATCACATTCTAGTTCTTTCAAGGCAATTAAAGTATTCACCTCGTTGATGGTATCTTTCACAGGACTGATCTTAGTAGAATAATTCTGAGGTTGAGTGTTTTGACCTTCAATTTATGCCATTTATGCAAACGCAATTTTCTTGTGAAATGATACAAGTCAACCCTTTCTTTAGAATACGAGAATGGGGCTGTAGGGCAGAAAGACAAACCATATTGTAGTACATCATATTCAACACAATTCAACAAATGACTGGAAAGATTTACCATATTCTGGCAGTTCATCATTTTTTGTTTTTTTGACCCCTTGTTTCCATTCCCATGGGGGTTGCTGTGGTTCTTGCTCCATCCACCACGCCTGATTTGTTTACAGTTGACAATTGTCCTCCTACATTTCTTCCTCTTCCTCTGCCTCGTCCTCTGTAGCCCCTTCCTCTTCCCCGACCACGATCTTTTTGCCAATTCTGTTGGTTCTGTGTTTGATTCATTAGGCGGAATTCCTCCCAAAAATTTACTGGTCTAGGTAAGGTTTTCTCAGTTGTTGTTCCATCATCCGATAAATCACTTTCATTCACATCACTCTTGACGCTTTCTTCTCTTCCACTGGCTGCAGTTTTTTCTTCCTCAGGTACACATACATCTTTACCTTTGATGTTATCAAATCTGCGTCCAAAAGTGAAGATCCTGCCTGACTGATAGTCAATCTTATCTCTTAGGAATTTCCGCTCTTTCTTAGCTATAATTTCTTCCTCATGTTTCTCAATCCTTTTATTGATCTCTTCAAATTTAGTTGTGAATCTTTCCAAGTTCTCCTCCTTTTGTATTTCTTCCTTGAGATCAGAGATTGATTTCAATAAAGTTGCGCACTCTTTCCAAGCATATTTAATTAATATTGATAGCATTCTATTAGAACATTCCATTAAGTTGCCTGCCCATTCATTCGCAAGCTCCGGATCTTGGTCCTCATATGATGGGGCGATAAGAATGCGGAGCCCTCTTGGGACTCTGCCTTCTTCTTGATATTTTTCTAATGTTAATGCCTCCCACCACTTCGAAATTTCCTTTTTCATTAATTTCTCCAACTTTTGATATTTCTGATTCAAAGAGGTGGGTATCGTCCCCAATTCCTGGGCGGGCAACTTGTCACTGATTGTGGTAAACATGGACTTTGCTCTCAATCTTCTGCGTGCATCCATATCTTCTTCCATAATGGCTGATTAGAAAATGCCGATTCAAAAGTTTATAAGACCACACCTTACTCAAAATCAACAGTTGTTGACAACCCTGTCTGAATTCAAACAGATCTTAGTGTAAACACAATCATTGGGAGCCCCTCCATAAACCGTTAGTCCATATAGACATCGCTCATAGGGGAAAGGTAGCAGTCTGGGACAAGGCGTTATACTCAATGACAATGTACTATTTTGAATCCAATGGGAACTCACCCGTAGTTGGTATCTAGGAATAACTTAGGATTTCTCACTCAGAGGGTTACTCCTTGGAATCACGATTCCCATGTCCTTGTCATTATTCGTGTACTCCCGATGACATACTTTGGTTAATATTCAGGGTTTCCATTGTCACCATACATGTCGATAAAGTTTACAATCCAATGTTCCATACTGCGGTCAACCGGTAAATCAAAATATTGACAAACCATGTTCTCAGAAATTACCGGGACACTTATACCGCGGTGCCATCTCAGGGTCCGAGACTCCCTGTATTCAATAAATTTCCACAATGCACCAATGCATTCGATGCACTCCTTCCCAATGAAAGTCCAAACACGATCCCAGGGCTTGAAAGTGGTTTATTCAGCAAAAATCAAGCCACACATACCCAACGCGTTTCGGCGTGACCGCCTTGATCACGGGTAATATTACGCTCAATGCAATTCATATTTTTTTAAACATTTGATAAACGTGACGAAAGAAATGAAAACAGAAATAGGACATTGACATTTAACCTGATCAATACAATGTTCCTAATTTGTCGGCCATTTTGAAGTGGTGCATTTATACAGTTTATATGCTCGAGAATACTACGTCCTGAAGTTTCTAATAGTAATGACTCATGTATACTCTTTTGTAAATTAATTTGATAAATTAAAAGAAATGTGAGTAACATATAAATAGTTATTGTCACTGTGAGAGATAAACATATAACATATAATTTACATACACAAATCATTTCTTAAATACTGACGACTTTTAATCAAGCAAAAAACCTGTCTTTAGCAGGTTATGATATGCACTTAGTAATGCACTGTTATGTATGTAAATGTTTTTTTGTGTTTTTAAACACAACTTTATTCACAATGGTCTACTCCCGAATGGCAATAGCCTATGAGTAATGCCCCTGAATAGAAACCATGATAAGGTTATATAGGAAAAAGAGGGAGAAAGGAGTCTTAATAAATCCCTATTGATACACAATAGAAGTGCAATATTGTCACAAGTAATGAAAAGAATCAAGGATTGTACATTTCTAATACGTAAAAACCAAAATGCAGCTAGCAATAGAATTCATTCTAGAAATGCCGATTTCAATCGTTCAAAAACAATCACAATTATGAATAGGCAATGTTACCCTCACATCCTTCTGCATTCATATATACCTTATTAAATTGAATCATTTATGCCTATCAGCATATGTGAATCCACATGTGTGGAAGGTATAACAGAAAAATAAAACCCCAGTGGGTGTTCATTAAGTGACTGAACAAATTATCATACCATTCTTTTACTGAAACCTGAACATATAATTCAACCCAAGTGGGTTACAATTAATCTCCTTAATTAAATGCTCATTTCAAAACTGTAGACAAAACAGTCACTATTATTGAATCTGTATACCAGCTACCCTCCATTTGTCAGCACCATCTGAAAAGGTAAACAAAATAGGATACAATTATAAATTAGGCAATTTTTTGTGATTGGAAACATGTAATTATATAAAAAACTGTTAAAATCATGGATGTCTTTGCAGAAGTATCCAGAGTCAAACTTCACATAGTGGACCAATTACAGATAACCAAATCAAGAGGATAACTATTCCCCCAAAAACCAGGATAGTTCTTCTTCAGAGTTCAAACCCCATGGAATCTTCGTATTTAGTTCCAGGATGTAATAGGATTCTAGTTGCCGTAATTTGCGAATTCTATCTCCCCCCCTGGTGGATGCAGATATTCGATCTATTACAAAGAATTTCAACTGATTTAAAATCCCTGGCGAAAAGAAAGAACAAATGGCATAATGACAATCTAACTAAACAACAGAGAGTAGCTATCAAATCCCTACAAGCAGACAAGAACATAGTGATCCGACAATCGGATAAAGGGGGTAACGTTGTTGTACTTAATACACATGATTATCTCCAGGAAGGGCTGCGACAGCTAGGAATTAAGGAATGCTATGAGGTCGTAGAGAAGAACGTGATTGATGAATCCAACACCAGGTATCACAACATGTTAAAGACATGGCACACACAAGGGATTTTGGAATGGAATGAATACTCTTTTCTACTAAACCGTACACCCACAGTGGCTTTAATATATCGATTGCCCAAACTATATAAAGACATGTTAAACCCTCCAGGGAGACCTATTGTATCATCTAAAGGCTCCCTGTTGGAAAAAACGTCTAAATACATTGATTACTTTCTACGTGCATATGTAGAATGTTTACCTTCCTACCTGAAAGACAGCAGGGACTTTCTTAATAAAATCAAAAAAGTGAAATGGCAAAAGGACTATTTGCTAATTACACTAGATGTGTGCAGTCTCTATACGGCCATCAAACATATAGATGGAATACAAGCATGCAAACATTTCCTCATGTCACGTTCCATTTCGTTTTTGCAACATACAGATATGTTGCTGGAAATGATCAGGTTTTGTTTAGAGAACAACTTTTTTGTCTTTGATGATATCTTCTACAGACAAACACAGGGAACTGCTATGGGTACCTGCTTTTCTCCTATGCCAACCTCTTTATGGGGCACTGGGAGCAGCAGGTGCCCAAAATGCACATTCTTTATCGTAATCATGTAAAAACATGGTTACGATATATAGATGATCTTTTCATCATCTGCGAGGGTAGTGAAGAACTTGCCAAAGACTTCATTGATGTTCTGAACAACAATGAGGTCAATTTGAAATTTGAAGGAACTATTAGTAAGTCAAGCATTGAATTTTTAGATCTACAGATTCAGGTAGTCAACGATGCACTAACTACCAAACTGTATCGTAAAAAAAACATCAGGGAATACGCTGTTACATGCGGAGAGTGGACACCCTAAGGCCCTTATCAAGAGCATTCCGTTTGGCGAGTTCCTCCGGGCTCGGAGGAACTGTAGTTCTGATTGTGATTTTGAACAGGAATGTAATGTTATGCATGAAAGATTCTTGGATAGGGGATACAAACTGAATGGGATCACACAAGCTCGCCTGAAAGCCACCAATTTCAAACATGAGGACTTGCTAGTTCCAAAAGACAACCCAGATGATGGCGAAAACGAAGTCGTTAGGTACATAACGACTTACAATTCAGGTTCCTATGATGTAAAAAGATGTCTTAAAAAACATTGGGGCATCCTCAAAACTGAACTAACTTTAGTTGAAGTTGTGAAGGATATACCCAATGTAACATACAGGAAGGCTGACTCTCTGCGCAACAAACTGTGCAAAAACGAAGTGAGTAGTGTGAGACCGGTAATAACAGATGTTCAGGGTTTTTACACCTGCATGGTTTGCAAAGCTTGCAAATTCAATTCGAATGTAAAAAAAGTGCATTACCCTATTACAGACGAGAACAGATATATTGAGAAATATCTAACTTGTCTATCTGACTACTGCGTATATGTACTAAGCTGCCCTTGTGCTAAGAGATACGTATGTAGTACTATGTTTGCTGCCAAGAAACGTATCTTGGAACACATGAGGGCGATTCAGAATAAGGACAAACTCTCCCCAATAGCACGGCATTATGAGGAATTCCACAAAAGCAATCGCAATTTGTTGAAATTCTTTGTAATAGATCGAATATATGCATCTACCAGGGGGGGAGATAGAATTCGCAAATTACGGCAACTAGAATCCTATTACATCCTGGAGCTAAATACGAAGATTCCATGGGGTTTGAACTCTGAAGAAGAACTATCCTGGTTTTTGGGGGAATAGTTATCCTCTTGATTTGGTTATCTGTAATTGGTCCACTATGTGAAGTTTGACTCTGGATACTTCTGCAAAGACATCCATGATTTTAACAGTTTTTTATATAATTACATGTTTCCAATCACAAAAAATTGCCTAATTTATAATTGTATCCTATTTTGTTTACCTTTTCAGATGGTGCTGACAAATGGAGGGTAGCTGGTATACAGATTCAATAATAGTGACTGTTTTGTCTACAGTTTTGAAATGAGCATTTAGTTAAGGAGATTAATTTCAACCCACTTGGGTTGAATTATGTATTCAGGTTTCAGTAAAAGAATGGTATGATAATTTGTTCAGTCACTTAATGAACACCCACTGGGTTTTATTTTTCTGTTATACCTTCCACACATGTGGATTCACATATGCTGAATCATAAATGATTCAATTTAATAAGGTATATATGAATGCAGAAGGATGTGAGGGTAACATTGCCTATTCATTATTGTGATTGTTTTTGAACGATTGAAATCGGCATTTCTAGAATGAATTCTATTGCTAGCTGCATTTTGGTTTTTACGTATTAGAAATGTACAATCCTTGATTCTTTTCATTACTTGTGACAATATTGCACTTCTATTGTGTATCAATAGGGATTTATTAAGACTCCTTTCTCCCTCTTTTTCCTATATAACCTTATCATGGTTTCTATTCAGGGGCATTACTCATAGGCTATTGCCGTTCGGGAGTAGACCATTGTGAATAAAGTTGTGTTTAAAAACACAAAAAAACATTTACATACATAACAGTGCATTACTAAGTGCATATCATAACCTTCTAAAGACAGGTTTTTTGCTTGATTAAAAGTCGTCAGTATTTAAGAAATTATTTGTGTATGTAAATTATATGTTATATGTTTATCTCACACGGTGACAATAACTATTTATATGTTACTCACATTTCTTTTAATTTATCAAATTAATTTACAAAAGAGTATACATGAGTCATTACTATGAGAAACTTCAGGACGTAGTATTCTCGGGCATATAAACTGTATAAATGCACCACTTCAAAATGGCCGACAAATTAGGAACATTGTATTGATCAGGTTAAATGTCAATGTCCTATTTCTGTTTTCATTTCTTTCGTCACGTTTATCAAATGTTTAAAAAAATATGAATTGCATTGAGCGTAATATTACCCGTGATCAAGACGGTCACGCCGAAAAGCGTTGGGTATGTGTGGCTTGATTTTTGCTGAATAAACCACTTTCAAGCCCTGGGATCGTGTTTGGACTTTCATTGGGAAGGAGTGCATCGATTGCATTGGTGCATTGTGGAAATTTATATATATATATATATATATATATATATATATATATATATATATATATTTTTTTTTTTTTTTTTCACTGAAAAAACATAGGTTTCAGGGATGTTATAGTTAGTTGGACATTTCACTCGTACAAAACCAGAGAAATTTGTGTTATAGTTAGATGAGCTAACTATAACTCGCGCCCCCGCAATGCACTGCTCATGACGTCACATATTACACCATTCATGACATGGTCAGTGACATCACTGATGACATCTCAAATGACATCACTGATTACATCATCCAGTGACTGTGTGTTTGTATATAGTTTAAACATGTTTTGAATATATGCCAAGGTGTTGTGAAGAATGACTGTGTATATGAGTGTGTGTATGGATGATTTATTAGATGTGTGACTGATTGTATAAGTGACTGATTAAGTTTATCTTACTGAATGCATGGGTTAGTGAGAAAACTGTGTAAATGTCTATCAGTTTCTTAGTTGGTGTGTAAGCGGCCACATGGGTTGGTGAGTAGCTACATGAGTGTCTATATGGGTTATTGATTGGTTGCCTGAGTATCTGTATGGGTGCCTGAGTGTTTGTGTGGGTGTGTGGGGGTGTGTGACTCTATGCATAGATGCATGAGTGGGTGATTCACTGGGTGTATGGGTACAAGAGTACATCAGTGAAGGTCTGTATAGGTGGGTGAGTGTGTGTATAGCTGTGTTGGTGAGTTATTGGACGTCTTAGTTATACATGTGTGAGTAACTACATATGTGAATTAGGAACATTGTATTGATCAGGTTAAATGTCAATGTCCTATTTCTGTTTTCATTTCTTTCGTCACGTTTATCAAATGTTTAAAAAAATATGAATTGCATTGAGCGTAATATTACCCGTGATCAAGGCGGTCACGCCGAAACGCGTTGGGTATGTGTGGCTTGATTTTTGCTGAATAAACCACTTTCAAGCCCTGGGATCGTGTTTGGACTTTCATTGGGAAGGAGTGCATCGAATGCATTGGTGCATTGTGGAAATTTATATATATATATATATATATATATATATATATTTATTTTTTTCACTGAAAAAACATAGGTTTCAGGGATGTTATAGTTAGTTGGACATTTCACTCGTACAAAACCAGAGAAATTTGTCTGTTATAGTTAGTTGAGCTAACTATAACTCGCGCCCCCGCAATGCACTGCTCATGACGTCACATATTACACCATTCATGACATGGTCAGTGACATCACTGATGACATCTCAAATGACATCACTGATTACATCATCCAGTGACTGTGTGTTTGTATAAAGTTTAAATATGTTTTGAATATATGCCAAGGTGTTGTGAAGAATGACTGTGTATATGAGTGTGTGTATGGATGATTTATTAGATGTGTGACTGATTGTATAAGTGACTGATTAAGTTTATCTTACTGAATGCATGGGTTAGTGAGAAAACTGTAAATGTCTATCAGTTTCTTAGTTGGTGTGTAAGCGGCCACATGGGTTGGTGAGTAGCTACATGAGTGTCTATATGGGTTATTGATTGGTTGCCTGAGTATCTGTATGGGTGCCTGAGTGTTTGTGTGGGTGTGTGGGGGTGTGTGACTCTATGCATAGATGCATGAGTGGGTGATTCACTGGGTGTATGGGTACAAGAGTACATCAGTGAAGGTCTGTATAGGTGGGTGAGTGTGTGTATAGCTGTGTTGGTGAGTTAATGGACGTCTTAGTTATACATGTGTGAGTAACTACATATGTGAATTAGGAACATTGTATTGATCAGGTTAAATGTCAATGTCCTATTTCTGTTTTCATTTCTTTCGTCACGTTTATCAAATGTTTAAAAAAATATGAATTGCATTGAGCATAATATTACCCGTGATCAAGGCGGTCACGCCGAAACGCGTTGGGTATGTGTGGCTTGATTTTTGCTGAATAAACCACTTTCAAGCCCTGGGATCGTGTTTGGACTTTCATTGGGAAGGAGTGCATCGAATGCATTGGTGCATTGTGGAAATTTATATATATATATATATATATATATATATATATATATATTTATTTTTTTCACTGAAAAAACATAGGTTTCAGGGATGTTATAGTTAGTTGGACATTTCACTCGTACAAAACCAGAGAAATTTGTCTGTTATAGTTAGTTGAGCTAACTATAACTCGCGCCCCCGCAATGCACTGCTCATGACGTCACATATTACACCATTCATGACATGGTCAGTGACATTACTGATGACATCTCAAATGACATCACTGATTACATCATCCAGTGACTGTGTGTTTGTATAAAGTTTAAATATGTTTTGAATATATGCCAAGGTGTTGTGAAGAATGACTGTGTATATGAGTGTGTGTATGGATGATTTATTAGATGTGTGACTGATTGTATAAGTGACTGATTAAGTTTATCTTACTGAATGCATGGGTTAGTGAGAAAACTGTGTAAATGTCTATC
Organism: Triturus cristatus; assembly: GCF_964204655.1. Taxonomy (NCBI): domain Eukaryota; kingdom Metazoa; phylum Chordata; class Amphibia; order Caudata; family Salamandridae; genus Triturus; species Triturus cristatus. Next base: position 508,506,933 of record NC_140579.1, on the reverse strand, counting down.
AGTTTCTTAGTTGGTGTGTAAGCGGCCACATGGGTTGGTGAGTAGCTACATGAGTGTCTATATGGGTTATTGATTGGTTGCCTGAGTATCTGTATGGGTGCCTGAGTGTTTGTGTGGGTGTGTGGGGGTGTGTGACTCTATGCATAGATGCATGAGTGGGTGATTCACTGGGTGTATGGGTACAAGAGTACATCAGTGAAGGTCTGTATAGGTGGGTGAGTGTGTGTATAGCTGTGTTGGTGAGTTAATGGACGTCTTAGTTATACATGTGTGAGTAACTACATATGTGAAAGGCAGTATATTTGAGTGTTGGAGTACATTAATGATTATATGTGAGAGTGAGGGAATGTGAAAGTATCTGTATGGATGAGTGTGTGCTTGTGTCAGTGATTGTAGAAGAGAGTAAGTATGTGTTAGTATCTCTATGAATAAGTGAAGTGGTGTGTGTATAGCTGTATAGGTGAGTAAATGGAAGTGTGATTGATTATTTGCATGAGTGACTAGGCGTGTGAGGAACTCTGTGGGTGAGTGGTGGTATGTGAGTGTCTGTATAGCTGTATGAGTGCATATGATGGAGATCTATTGATGAGTGACTGCATGTATGAGTAACTGTATGAGTGGACGTGTGTATAGCCATAGGAATCAGTAAGTGCGTATGTAGTAACTGGTATTGGTGGGTCTATGGTTTCGAAGATGGTAGTCTGCATTTTTCAGTGGGTGTATCAAAGGTTATATTAGAATGTGAGAAGGGGCATCAGATTATCATGTGGATGATGTCATCAGTGATATCATTTGAGATGTCATCAGTGATGCCATCAGTGATATCACTGACCATGTCATGAAGGATGTAATATGTGACGTCATCAGCAGTGCATGCCGGGGGCACGAGTTATAGTTAGGTGAACTAACTATAACGGGGGAATTTCTATGGTTTTGTACGAGTGAAATGTCCAACTAACTATAACGTCCCTGAAACCTATAGTTTTTTCAGTGAATTTCAAAGGTTTTTTAAATGCTAATTTCGAACTATAATGTCCGTGAAACCTATGGTTTTTTCACTGAATTTCAATGGTTTTTAAATGCTAATTCCTAAGTATAACGGGCCTGAAACCTATGGTTTTTTCAGTCAATTTCTAGATTTTTTTTATTGCTAATTTTTAGATTTAATATTTATACAATCTTATATGCTTTTATGGAAAGTTTAAAAAAAAAATCTTTTGTAACTGTAATATTGTATCATTATTTTATTTCATTTTTTTTATTTTAATTTAATTATGTAATGTCCTTTGTCTTTTAAAATATATATTTTTTTTTCTTCAAAAAATATTTGAGTCGCACACCCTACGCAAACCTATCACAACGGGTATGCGTCATCTAGCAGTCATATTGGAAAAGTCGTGAAGGAGCCGTGTAAGGTTTGCGACGGGTGCGTGGCCCCGCGTTACATCATATTTGTATTAGATCACGTCATGTGTGCGATTGGTATGCGATGGGTGCGCGACGCAGGGCCCCGCGTAACATCATATACGTATGAATACGTGTCATGTGCGCTGTTCCGCACGCAACGTATGCGCAGTGGCGGGACCCACGTACCGTCATATACGTGCCGGGTCGTGCCATGTGCGCGAATCCCGTAAAACTTTTTATGTTGCGAAACTATATGTATGTAACTTTAATGTACATATCAGGGCAAGAGATTATCTAAACTATTTATAAAAATAATATATTTGTACTTGTAATAAACTTATATTATTTTTAAAGATATTCTTGCAAAGTTGCATCGGGTGCATTCTCCTTGCGCGCTGGTACCGCGTCTGCCATGTGACTTTTAAAAAAAGCATTTGATTGGTTCATAACATTTCCCATTGTAACAGTGGAAGGACCCCACCCATTGTAATCATTGTGTTTGCAGCAGCTTATGAGAGACATCTCTTCTGCTTGCAGAACTTCTTTGAATATTTTTTGGGTGTGCTTTAAAAAATTGTTTGGAGCAATGGCATCTGGAGAACAACCAGTTCATTTTTCTTTAGATGAAGAAGTCTTGCAGGAGGAACCACTGAAGAAGAGGCCAGAATCAGGTGTATGGAAATGTTTTAGCTTTCCTGCTGGGGAGAAGAAGGTCAATGCTAGAAAGGTGACCTGTTTGCTGTGTGAGAGGGTCCTGTTGCAAGGCAGTGATAAAAAATATTCATGCGGTACAACAAGCATGTACAAGCATATGCAGACCATTCACCCCCGGAATCTTGCACGGGAAGAGCTTCAACATGCAAGAAAAGATCCACCACTCCACCACCAGCTGTTGCAAGTACTTCTGGAGCCGCAACATCATCAGTTCCTATGGACATTAGGCCTGAATTTGCTTTCTTGCAGCAGCACTGCATTAAGTGCAAAACAGTTATTTGCTATGGCGAACAGTCAGTGGATTCTGTTTGTGCAGCACAGCGCAAACACCACTGTTAATATTTTTGTTTTTTTTGTTTTTGAAATGACATTTAATTCCAAATGTTAACTGTTTACTCAGTTCATTGTTTTTCAGTTTTTTAAAAAACACCCCCCAAAAATTCAAAATTGTTTAAAACATACAAAAAAAATATAAAACAAAAAAGAAGAAAAAAAGGGTTCTTTTCAGAACTACCTTATCTGGTTAAAAAAAGAAAAATATTTGCGTGATAATGTCTGAAAGATTCCTTGAGTATATGTGTAGAGCATGATTGATTGAAAGAGTACATTAGTAGTGCATGGTGATTATATGAGTGCATCAGTACAGCCTGCATGATTGCAGAAGTGTGATTGGAGGACTGAATTAGTAGTGTGTAGGTGATTAGGGGACTGCATGGATAGTGCATATTTGATTGTAGCACTGCATGTGTTAATGCCTGAGTAATTGTACAAGTACATGGATAGTGACTGGATACTTAGAGTGCTGCAAGTTGACAGCATGGTGAATTTATAAGTGTTTGGATGTTGGCGTAGTGATTAGATAAGGACATGGTACTGGCTGGATAATTGGAGGAGTGGACGGAGAGTGGCAGTGTGATTGCTGGACAGCATGGGTACTACCTGGGGAATTGAAGGAGCGAATCAGTACTGTGGAAGTGGTTCGAGGACTGTATGGATAGTGCACATTTGATTGTAGCACTATCCATGTGCTAATGCCTGAGTCATTGTGCAAGTACATGGATAGTGACTGGATACTTGGAGTGCTGTAAGTTGACAGAATGGTGAATTTATGAGTGCTTGGGTTTTGGCGCAGTGATTCGATAAAGTCATAGTACTGGCTGGATCATTGGAGGAGTGGACGGAGAGTGACAGTGTGATTGCTGGACTGCACGGGTACTATCTGGGTAATTGGAGGAGTGAATGAGTAGTGTGAAGGTGGTTAGAGGTCTGCATAGATAGTGCACATTTGATTGTAGCACTGTATGTCTTAATGCCTGAGTCATTGTACAAGTACATGGATAGTGACTGGATACTTACAGTGCTGCAAGTTAACAGCAGGGTGAGTTTATAAGTGCTTGTGTTTTGGCACAGTGATTAGATAAGGACATAGTTCTGTCAGGATGATTGGAGGAGTGGACGGAGAGTGACAGTGTGATTGCTGGACTGCATGGCTACTACCTGGGTAATTGGACGAGTGAATCAGTAGTGTGGAGGTGGTTAGGGGACTGCATGGATAGTGCACCTTTGATTGTAGCACTGCATGTGTTAATGCCAGAGTCATTGTACAAGTACATGGATAGTGACTGGATACTTAGAGTGCAGCAAGTTGATAGCAGGGTGAGTTTATAAGTGCTTGTGTTTTGCACAGTGATTACATAAAGATATGGTTCTCTGAGGATGATTGGAGGAGTGGACGGAGAGTGACAGTGTGATTGCTGGACTGCATGGGTTGTACCTGTGAAAATGAAGATGTAAATGAGCAGTGTGTAGGTGGTTGGAAGACTGCATGGCTAGTGCACATATGATTGTAGTACAGCATGTGTTAGTGTCTCGGTCATTGCATGAGGACATGGGTAGTGACTGGATGATTACAGTGCTGCAAGGAAAGTGTGTGGTCAATTCATAAGTGCTTGGGTTTTGGCAGAATGATTGGATAACTACATGGTGCTGGATGGCTGAGTGCATACGGAGTGACAGGGTCATTCCCAGACTGTATGGGTACTACCTCAGTAATTTAAGGTATAAATAAGTAGTGTTTAGGTGGTTACAGGACTGCATGCATAGTGCATATGTTATTGTAGCACTGTATGTGTTAGTGTCTGGGTCATTGCATGAGTACAAGGCTAGTCACTGGATTATTAGAATACTGCAAGGAGAGTGTATGGTGAATTTATAAATGCCTGGGTTTTGGCAGAATGATTGGATAAGTACATTGTGGTGACTGAGTGATTGGAAGAGTGCATTGGGAGTGACAGTGTCATTGCTGGAGTGCATGGGTAGTACCTGTGAAAATGAAGATGTGAATGACCAGTGTGTAGCTGGTTAGAGGACTGAAAGGCTAGTGCACATGTTATTGTAGCACAGCATGTGTTATTGTCTGGGTCATTGCATGAGTACATGGGTAGTGACTGGATGATTACAGTGTTGCAAGAAAAGTGTGTGTTGAATTCATAAGTGTTTCGGTTTTAGCAGAGTTATTGGATAAGTACATGGTGGTTGATGGCTGATAGCAGGAGTACATAGGGAGTGAGAGGGTGATTGCCGAACTGTATGGGTACTACCTGAGTAATTGAAGGTCTAAATAAGTAGTGTTTAGGTGGTTAAAGAATTGTATACATAGTGCACAGGTGATTGTAGCAGTGCATGGGTAGTGCTTGGGTGGCTTAATCTTACCTGTTTTGAAGTAGATATGAAACTTATTGAAACATTTTTTCCCTTTTTTTCTAATGTAAATTTAAAATATTTTAAACTTTAGTAATAGGGTCTGTAAAAGAGAAGAAAAAATACTGTTATTACTTATAATTGTATAGTTTTAAGAACATAACATAATTTTATAATTGCATAACATATTCATATTGCTTTTTTTGCTGTCTTCAGATTCTATTGAATTTCACCAAACACAGTGATGTCAATTTTGATCATCAGGTGACAGCTGGCAAAAAAATACAATCAATAAGATTGTTAAAAAAATCACATCTATCTTGAAAATATCTATTACAAACTCAATTCTCTATTTACATTTTCACAAATGAACATCCTTATTAACATTGTATATAATACAAAGATTAAATATATGAGCACTTTCTTTCAAACACATTTTTCGAAATGCAATATGAAAAAACAGAATCAATTATTGAATCCGTAATTCTGAACATCTTTCTAATAGGCCAAATGATGTTTCTGAAAATATTTGCATTGAGGATATCCAAACTAAACTTCTGAATTCATATTGACACCTTCCCAATAGGCCGAATGATGTTTCTGAAATTATTTGTTGTGAATATATCCAAAATATACTGATTAATTCATGTTGACATCTTCTCAGAATTTTGGCATCCGAAATATTAGATATGAATTTGGTAATTCATAAGGCAACCGACATTTGAACTCTCAATGTGCATCATTGCACAGTGTCCATCCTTTATTACATTTTAAATGCACAGTATAGTGTCCAGATGTTGAAGTAGGTCCATCGTGGAAAACAATAGCCACTGTTTTAACCCCTTCGCTGCTAGGCCTTTTCCCCTCCTGTGCTAAGCCTTTTTTGGGCTATTTGGGGTAGTGCGCGCTTAGGCCCCTGTAACTTTTTGACCACATTAGGTATCCATGCCAAATGTGCGTCCTTTTCTTCCAACATCTTTGGGGATTCTAAAGGTACCCAGGGTTTGTGGATTCTCCTACAGGGTTCCCAGAAATTAGTCAAAATACAGCAAAATTTAGTTTTTTTTGTGAAAAATTGGAAAAACGGGCTGCAAATGAAAGCTTCTGGGTTTTTCTCTGCAAATGGTATCAAAAAAGGGTTTGTGGGGCTGAAATCACCATTTCTCCAGCTTTTAGGGAATGACAGAATTTTGTTAGAAAACCAACATTTTTTACACAGTTTTGGCATTTTTCTGGGACATACCCTATTTTTGCTATTTTTTGTGCTTTCAACCTCCTTCCAGTTAACGGTAGAAATGGGTACAAAAACAATAATGGATCCTGGAAAGCTGTACATTTTTGAAAAGTAGACAAAATTCTGAATTCAGCAAGGGGTCATTTGTGTAGATCCATCAAGGTTTCTTTATAGAAACTTACAGGTACATATAGGAAAAATTAAAAATTTGTTGAAAAAAGCAGCATTTTGAGTCAACGTTTTCACCTGTAACTTCTTAGAATTATGACATCTCTTTGAAAGCAATGTACCGTTACATTTGGTGGACCTTCCTGGTTGTGGGGACATATAGGACTTGTAGGTTCACCAAGAGCCCAACGAACCCAGAGTAGAAAACTGAGCAGCATTTTGTAATGTTATTTTTTTTTGTTCTGGGTATATAGCAATTATTGTGGGAAAATGTATACATGGAAAAATCGGTATGAAAGACACCTATGTATTTCTGAAATGGGAACAAATTACAGAGTTTAGAAACAGTGCATATTTGCACATTTTCGAAATTGGGAATACTCATATTTGCATGACAATTATTGGTCATTTTTCAAAATGACTTTTTTTTTACACAATGTCTTTCATTTGGAAGGGAGAAATGCATCAAAAATCAATAGGTAATAACAGTTGCTTTACAAACCTGAACTACCCTAAGTCTCCCGATAAAAATGGTACCTCACTTGTGTGGGTAGGCATAGTGCCCACGACAGGAAGTGGCTCAAAACCTAAGGTGAACGCACCACATTTTCACACTGAAAATTTACACTTTATTTGCGAAGAGTCTAGCTGTAGTTTTTTAACCCTAGCCCTGCCGGCACCTAGGGAAACCTAGCAAACCTATACATTTTTGAAAACTAGACACCCAGGGGAATCCAGGATGGGGTGACTTGACTGCCTCCCAACATGGTCTGTTACCCAGAATCCCTTGCAAACGTAAAAAATTGACAAAAAAAACACATTTCCCCAACATTTCTGTGATGGAAAGTTCTGGAATCTGCGTGGATCCACAAATTTCCACCCACCCCGCGTTCCCCAAAGTCCTACGAGAAAAATGGTACCTCACTTGTGCGGGTCGGCCTAGTGCCCGCGACAGGAAACGGCGCAAAACGCAACGTGGTTTTGCAGTGAAAAATGACCCTTTTTTTGGCAAAGTGACTAGCTGTAGATTTTGAACCCTAGCTCTGCCGGCACCTAGAAAAATGTGAGAAGTTGGCCTGGTATATGATGCTCACTAGTTTCAGTGATCACCTTGTACCATGCCAAGCAACCCTTATGGTGTGGTTGTAAGTCAACCTTTTCGGACTAGCTGCCCTAGTGGTAGCGTAGGCTAAGCAGTCTTTGAGGCTAAACTCGTGAAGCGTGTTAAGCCAGCTGTTTTACCAAATGCAACCCCCTTTTATACCAATGAAAGGACACCACACAGATATATATTCAAAATATATATGTATTTATTTCTCAAAGTAACCCCTAGTCTCTTTATGAGCACAGGAGCACAAATCGTCAAACAAGATTACAGTAGAATACACAGAAGTTGCACTTTATATGGATAGGCCCTGGTGGCCGCTCGAACCATATACTAAAATAGTGGTATAAGTACCACGAACAGAAAAGGGAAAAGGCCTAGGGCCTCTAGAATCGCTGGGCCTACAAGGAGCTAACTTCAGTTAGTGACCAGGAGGTCCACGGGTGGCGTGTGCAGAGCAAATAGTCACACACGTGCTCCCATAGGTTTCAATGGGTGCGTAAAAAGTACAAAGTTACTGCAAAAAGGATCTTCCGGATGGAGTAGGAACTCAAGATTTGGAACACAGGCACTGGAGATGTAATACTACACTTGGGCACAGGTGTGCCAGCTTTACCTCACCCACAGGAAGCGGGTGCATAGGCCTCGAAGTGCGTCGGGTTTCTTCTATCTGTTCCGTGGAGCCTGAAGACAAAGATGCTGCAGGTGGTCGGTCCGGGAGAGATGCGGTGGATCCAAGAGTGGATCGGAGATGTTGAAGACCTGTAAGCAGAGGGGACAGTGTTCACAGTCACTAGCCAGTGACCAGCGTGGCACCAGGTGGGTACCAGGCAATGTCGGGTGCAAACAGGAAGAAAGGTGTAGCTTGTCTCTGCAGCCACGTGGTCCCTGGAGGTCGACGACGTCCAGGAGTCGGTTCACGAGCTGTCCCACGCAGGCTCTCGCTGTAGGCGACTTGATCGAAGCAAACAAGCCTTGGCAAAAGCAATTGTTGTAGGAGATGAAATAAGCTGATGGTTCTGACCAGCAAGGTCAGAAGGACTGCTCCTTTGGAGGGGAGCAAGGGCCAGTCTGGAGCAACAAGACCAGCGGTGTATTTTGTAAAGTTCGTCGCCAAGATGGATACTAGCCAGTGGGCCAGCAACCGGTTAGGCGCGTCGAGTGGCAAAATGCAGAAGGGCCCCACGCAGATCGTGGAGATGCTGGAGGGCTCACCTTTGGTGCAGATGCTGCTCGGGTGTTGGGCTTCTCAGATCCCAAAGCACAACTTGGAGGGAGCCTCGGTTGTTGCACTTGTCAGCTTGTCGTGGTCGTTTCAAGATGGCTGGCTCCACGTGTCTCGGTGCCTCCACGGGTCTCCTCTTTTCAGGGACTGTGGATCGGGCGGTGAGAGGTCTGGAGGTCCAGGTCTTGTCAGTCTCTGGGCTCGGGCTCCGGCGGGAGGTGGCGGCAAAGCAGACGTTGATTCGCTGGATGGTGCTTGCGTTAGCAAGGTGGTCACTCCCTGACCACAGGGGAGATTTCCTTCAGTCTTCTGTGCAGCAGAATGTCGAAGTTCCCGTCTTCTTCTTAGTTTCAAGTTGATTCCAGGATGTCTGAAGTCTTAGGACACAGCTCCTACCTTTAAGCGGATTCTAGGGGCCGGACTACCTGCTAGGTCCCTCCCTATGGGTGGGACCAGGAAGGGGGGTGGTTACACCCCCAATCCTTTGTCCAGCTCGCCCCAGGCCTGGGACTGGTGTGCCCCAGGACCGGTTTGAACTGGCATATGCACCGAGGCTCCTTGTGAGCCACAGGCATGTCTGGTTTCTTTCAAGCCCTACCTGACCAATACACAAAATCCTGTCTGGGGTGGTGCATGCACCTCCCCTGGCAGGAAACCCTTTGTCCACACCTCCCAAGCTGGAAGGACTCCCAGCAGCAGGAGGGCAGACTTGTGTCTGTGGTGGCAGCATCCATTTTGTGGAGCTGAGGCTATGTCTGATTTTACCCGGGTTTCAGGTACTGTACATGTCGTGTCCCTCTAGAAGGGTGGAATGCTAACCCCGTCGCCAGAATTGGCGAGGGGTTAGTATTCCAATTCGTATGACACCTTACTCGACATGTTTTGATAAAGCCAAACCAAAGATAGCATTTAACCGCGAGGTTCATAATGCACTTAAGAGTATATGGTATGACGATATCTGGAAACAGTAGAAGGAAGTTGTTCCGACCACTGCAGACAGGCTCAGCTCATGCCAGAGCACCATCTCACATGGAACCAAGCACTCTGCCTTCAGGATTGTTAAGGCCTGCCATAGGAGTGACTTATAGGTTACCAGGTGTCCCATTTAAGGTTAGGTATAGGTATACTACACCTAAGTAAGAGGTGATTACACCAACTTACCCCAGCTGAGTGATCAGCCAGTTGTGTCAGATTGTTAGGCCAAGCCTGGGGTGGCATAATACATGCTTCAGCCCCTGGCAGGCCTTGGGTACACCAATGCCCTGGGTACCTAGTGTACACTGGTACAGGGGCTGACAGGGTGATCCACTTCCAATTGGTTATGCACCTAGGGTGCATAGTTTTAATTTAGTAGAGAGAACAGCAGGCTGGGGGTCTCATTGGCAGGCCCACAGCCTCAATATGTCAAAAACCAGTGAAGCAAAAAGCAAAAATTTGGGGTGACCATAGGATAGCAGACCCTACTCTCCTACAGGAAACCTAGCAAACCTATACATTTTTGAAAACTAGACACCCAGGGAAATCCAGGATGGGGTGACTTGACTGCCTCCCACCATGGTCTGTTACCCAGAATCCCTTGCAAAGGTAAAAAATTGACAAAAAAAACACATTTTCCCCACATTTCTGTGATGGAAAGTTCTGGAATCTGCGTGGATCCACAAATTTCCACCCACCCCGCGTTCCCCAAAGTCCTACGAGAAAAATGGTACCTCACTTGTGCGGGTCGGCCTAGTGCCCGCGACAGGAAACGGCGCAAAACGCAACGTGGTTTTGCAGTGAAAAATGACCCTTTTTTTGGCAAAGTGACTAGCTGTAGATTTTGAACCCTAGCCCTGCCGGCACCTAGGGAAACCTAGCAAACCTATACATTTTTGAAAACTAGACACCCAGGGGAATCCAGGATGGGGTAACTTGACTGCCTCCCATCATGGTCTGTTACCCAGAATCCATTGCAAACGTAAAAAATTGACAAAAAAACACATTTCCCCCACATTTCTGTGATGGAAAGTTCTGGAATCTGCGTGGATCCACAAATTTCCACCCACCCCGCGTTTCCCAAAGTCCTACAAGAAAAATGGTACCTCACTTGTGCGGGTCGGCCTAGTGCCCGCGACAGGAAACGGCGCAAAACGCAACGTGGTTTTGCAGTGAAAAATGACCCTTTTTTTGGCAAAGTGACTAGCTGTAGATTTTGAACCCTAGCCCTGCCGGCAGCTAGGGAAACCTAGCAAACCTATACATTTTTGAAAACTAGACACCCAGGGGAATCCAGGATGGGGTGACTTGACTGCCTCCCACCATGGTCGGTTACCCAGAATCCCTTGCAAACGTAAAAAATTGACAAAAAAAACACATTTTCCCCACATTTCTGTGATGGAAAGTTCTGGAATCTGCGTGGATCCACAAATTTCCACCCACCCCGCGTTCCCCAAAGTCCTACGAGAAAAATGGTACCTCACTTGTGCGGGTCGGCCTAGTGCCCGCGACAGGAAACGGCGCAAAACGCAACGTGGTTTTGCAGTGAAAAATGACCCTTTTTTTGGCAAAGTGACTAGCTGTAGATTTTGAACCCTAGCCCTGCCGACACCTAGGGAAACCTAGCAAACCTATACATTTTTGAAAACTAGACACCCAGGGGAATCCAGGATGGGGTGACTTGACTGCCTCCCACCATGGTCTGTTACCCAGAATCCCTTGCAAACGTAACAAATTGACAATAAAAACACATTTTCCCCACATTTCTGTGATGGAAAGTTCTGGAATCTGCGTGGATCCACACATTTCCACCCACCCCGCGTTCCCCAAAGTCCTACAAGAAAAATGGTACCTCACTTGTGCGGGTCGGCCTAGTGCCCGCGACAGGAAACGGCGCAAAACACAACGTGGTTTTGCAGTGAAAAATGACCCTTTTTTTGGCAAAGTGACTAGCTGTAGATTTTGAACCCTAGCCCTGCCGGCACCTAGGGAAACCTAGCAAACCTATACATTTTTGAAAACTAGACACCCAGGGGAATCCAGGATGGGGTGACTTGACTGCCTCCCACCATGGTCTGTTACCCAGAATCCCTTGCAAACATAAAAAATTGACAAAAAAAACACATTTTCCCCACATTTCTGTGATGGAAAGTTCTGGAATCTGCGTGGATCCACAAATTTCCACCCACCCCGTATTTCTCAAAGTCCTACAAGAAAAATGGTACCTCACTTGTGCGGGTCGGCCTAGTGCCCGCGACAGGAAACGGCGCAAAACACAACGTGGTTTTGCAGTGAAAAATGACCCTTTTTTTGGCAAAGTGACTAGCTGTAGATTTTGAACCCTAGCCCTGCCGGCACCTAGGGAAACCTAGCAAACCTATACATTTTTGAAAACTAGACACCCAGGGGAATCTAGGATGGGGTGACTTGACTGCCTCCCACCATGGTCTGTTACCCAGAATCCCTTGCAAACGTAAAAAATTGACAAAAAAAACACATTTTCCCCATATTTCTGTGATGGAAAGTTCTGGAATCTGCGTGGATCCACAAATTTCCACCCACCCCGCGTTCCCCAACGTCCTACGAGAAAAATGGTACCTCACTTGTGCGGGTCGGCCTAGTGCCCGCGACAGGAAACGGCGCAAAACGCAACGTGGTTTTGCAGTGAAAAATGACCCTTTTTTTGGCAAAGTGACTAGCTGTAGATTTTGAACCCTAGCCCTGCCGGCACCTAGGGAAACCTAGCAAACCTATACATTTTTGAAAACTAGACACCCAGGGGAATCCAGGATGGGGTGACTTGACTGCCTCCCACCATGGTCTGTTACCCAGAATCCCTTGCAAACATAAAAAATTGACAAAAAAAACACATTTTCCCCACATTTCTGTGATGGAAAGTTCTGGAATCTGCGTGGAGCCACAAATTTCCACCCACCCCGCGTTCCCCAAAGTCCTACGAGAAAAATGGTACCTCACTTGTGCGGGTCGGCCTAGTGCCCGCGACAGGAAACGGCGCAAAATGCAACGGGGTTTTGCAGTGAAAAATGACCCTTTTTTTGGCAAAGTGACTAGCTGTAGATTTTGAACCCTAGCCCTGCCGGCACCTAGGGAAACCTAGCAAACCTATACATTTTTGAAAACTAGACACCCAGGGGAATCCAGGATGGGGTGACTGTACTGCCTCCCACCATGGTCTGTTACCCAGAATCCCTTGCAAACGTAAAAAATTGACAAAAAAAACACATTTTCCCCACATTTCTGCGATGGAAAGTTCTGGAATCTGCGTGGATCCACAAATTTCCACCCACCCCGCGTTTCCCAAAGTCCTACAAGAAAAATGGTACCTCACTTGTGCGGGTCGGCCTAGTGCCCGCGACAGGAAACGGCGCAAAACGCAACGTGGTTTTGCAGTGAAAAATGACCCTTTTTTTGGCAAAGTGAATAGCTGTAGATTTTGAACCCTAGCCCTGCCGGCACCTAGGGAAACCTAGCAAACCTATACATTTTTGAAAACTAGACACCCAGGGGAATCCAGGATGGGGTGACTTGACTGCCTCCCACCATGGTCTGTTACCCAGAATCCCTTGCAAACGTAAAAAATTGACAAAAAAAACACATTTTCCCCACATTTCTGTGATGGAAAGTTCTGGAATCTGTGTGGATCCACAAATTTCCACCCACCCCGCGTTCCCCAAAGTCTTACAAGAAAAATGGTACCTCACTTGTGCGGGTCGGCCTAGTGCCCGCGACAGGAAACGGCGCAAAACGCAACGTGGTTTTGCAGTGAAAAATGACCCTTTTTTTGGCAAAGTGACTAGCTGTAGATTTTGAACCCTAGCCCTGCCGGCACCTAGGGAAACCTAGCAAAACTATACATTTTTGAAAACTAGACACCCAGGGGAATCCAGGATGGGGTGACTTGACTGCCTCCCGCCATGGTCTGTTACCCAGAATCCCTTGCAAACATACAAAAATTGACAAAAAAAACACATTTTCCCCACATTTCTGTGATGGAAAGTTCTGGAATCTGCGTGGATCCACAAATTTCCACCCACCCCGCGTTCCCCAAAGTCCTACGAGAAAAATGGTACCTCACTTGTGCGGGTCGGCCTAGTGCCCGCGACAGGAAACGGCGCAAAACGCAACGTGGTTTTGCAGTGAAAAATGACCCTTTTTTTGGCAAAGTGACTAGCTGTAGATTTTGAACCCTAGCCCTGCCGGCACCTAGGGAAACCTAGCAAACCTATACATTTTTGAAAACAAGACACCCAGGGGAATCCAGGATGGGGTAACTTGACTGCCTCCCATCATGGTCTGTTACCCAGAATCCATTGCAAACGTAAAAAATTGACAAAAAAACACATTTTCCCCACATTTCTGTGATGGAAAGTTCTGGAATCTGCGTGGATCCACAAATTTCCACCCACCCCGCGTTCCCCAAAGTCCTACAAGAAAAATGGTACCTCACTTGTGCGGGTCGGCCTAGTGCCCGCGACAGGAAACGGCGCAAAACGCAACGTGGTTTTGCAGTGAAAAATGACCCTTTTTTTGGCAAAGTGACTAGCTGTAGATTTTGAACCCTAGCCCTGCCGGCAGCTAGGGAAACCTAGCAAACCTATACATTTTTGAAAACTAGACACCCAGGGGAATCCAGGATGGGGTGACTTGACTGCCTCCCACCATGGTCGGTTACCCAGAATCCCTTGCAAACGTAAATAATTGACAAAAAAAACACATTTTCCCCACATTTCTGTGATGGAAAGTTCTGGAATCTGCGTGGATCCACAAATTTCCACCCACCCCGCGTTCCCCAAAGTCCTACGAGAAAAATGGTACCTCACTTGTGCGGGTCGGCCTAGTGCCCGCGACAGGAAACGGCGCAAAATGCAACGGGGTTTTGCAGTGAAAAATGACCCTTTTTTTGGCAAAGTGACTAGCTGTAGATTTTGAACCCTAGCCCTGCCGGCACCTAGGGAAACCTAGCAAAACTATACATTTTTGAAAACTAGACACCCAGGGGAATCCAGGATGGGGTGACTTGACTGCCTCCCGCCATGGTCTGTTACCCAGAATCCCTTGCAAACATAAAAAATTGACAAAAAAAACACATTTTCCCCACATTTCTGTGATGGAAAGTTCTGGAATCTGCGTGGATCCACAAATTTCCACCCACCCCGCGTTCCCCAAAGTCCTACGAGAAAAATGGTACCTCACTTGTGCGGGTCGGCCTAGTGCCCGCGACAGGAAACGGCGCAAAACGCAACGTGGTTTTGCAGTGAAAAATGACCCTTTTTTTGGCAAAGTGACTAGCTGTAGATTTTGAACCCTAGCCCTGCCGGCACCTAGGGAAACCTAGCAAACCTATACATTTTTGAAAACTAGACACCCAGGGGAATCCAGGATGGGGTAACTTGACTGCCTCCCATCATGGTCTGTTACCCAGAATCCATTGCAAACGTAAAAAATTGACAAAAAAACACATTTTCCCCACATTTCTGTGATGGAAAGTTCTGGAATCTGCGTGGATCCACAAATTTCCACCCACCCCGCGTTCCCCAAAGTCCTACAAGAAAAATGGTACCTCACTTGTGCGGGTCGGCCTAGTGCCCGCGACAGGAAACGGCGCAAAACGCAACGTGGTTTTGCAGTGAAAAATGACCCTTTTTTTGGCAAAGTGACTAGCTGTAGATTTTGAACCCTAGCCCTGCCGGCAGCTAGGGAAACCTAGCAAACCTATACATTTTTGAAAACTAGACACCCAGGGGAATCCAGGATGGGGTGACTTGACTGCCTCCCACCATGGTCGGTTACCCAGAATCCCTTGCAAACGTAAAAAATTGACAAAACAAACACATTTTCCCCACATTTCTGTGATGGAAAGTTCTGGAATCTGCGTGGATCCACAAATTTCCACCCACCCCGCGTTCCCCAAAGTCCTACGAGAAAAATGGTACCTCACTTGTGCGGGTCGGCCTAGTGCCCGCGACAGGAAACGGCGCAAAACGCAACGGGGTTTTGCAGTGAAAAATGACCCTTTTTTTGGCAAAGTGACTAGCTGTAGATTTTGAACCCTAGCCCTGCCGGCACCTAGGGAAACCTAGCAAAACTATACATTTTTGAAAACTAGACACCCAGGGGAATCCAGGATGGGGTGACTTGACTGCCTCCCGCCATGGTCTGTTACCCAGAATCCCTTGCAAACATAAAAAATTGACAAAAAAAACACATTTTCCCCACATTTCTGTGATGGAAAGTTCTGGAATCTGCGTGGATCCACAAATTTCCACCCACCCCGCGTTCCCCAAAGTCCTACGAGAAAAATGGTACCTCACTTGTGCGGGTCGGCCTAGTGCCCGCGACAGGAAACGGCGCAAAACGCAACGTGGTTTTGCAGTGAAAAATGACCCTTTTTTTGGCAAAGTGACTAGCTGTAGATTTTGAACCCTAGCCCTGCCGGCACCTAGGGAAACCTAGCAAACCTATACATTTTTGAAAACTAGACACCCAGGGGAATCCAGGATGGGGTAACTTGACTGCCTCCCACCATGGTCGGTTACCCAGAATCCATTGCAAACGTAAAAAATTGACAAAAAAACACATTTTCCCCACATTTCTGTGATGGAAAGTTCTGGAATCTGCGTGGATCCACAAATTTCCACCCACCCCGCGTTCCCCAAAGTCCTACAAGAAAAATGGTACCTCACTTGTGCGGGTCGGCCTAGTGCCCGCGACAGGAAACGGCGCAAAACGCAACGTGGTTTTGCAGTGAAAAATGACCCTTTTTTTGGCAAAGTGACTAGCTGTAGATTTTGAACCCTAGCCCTGCCGGCAGCTAGGGAAACCTAGCAAACCTATACATTTTTGAAAACTAGACACCCAGGGGAATCCAGGATGGGGTGACTTGACTGCCTCCCACCATGGTCGGTTACCCAGAATCCCTTGCAAACGTAAAAAATTGACAAAAAAAACACATTTTCCCCACATTTCTGTGATGGAAAGTTCTGGAATCTGCGTGGATCCACAAATTTCCACCCACCCCGCGTTCCCCAAAGTCCTACGAGAAAAATGGTACCTCACTTGTGCGGGTCGGCCTAGTGCCCGCGACAGGAAACGGCGCAAAACGCAACGGGGTTTTGCAGTGAAAAATGACCCTTTTTTTGGCAAAGTGACTAGCTGTAGATTTTGAACCCTAGCCCTGCCGGCACCTAGGGAAACCTATCAAACCCATGCATTTCTGAAAACTAGACACCCGGCCGCTTCCAGGGAGGTATGGCTTGCGTGGATCCCCCAATGTTTCCTTACCCAGAATCCCCTGCAAACCTCAATTTTTGCTGAAAAAATCACTTTTTTCACACATTTTGGGGTGGGAAAGTAGTGGCATCACCGGGCTCACACAAATTTACCACCAACCAGCGTTCCCCCAGGTCTCCCGGTAAAAATGGTGCCTCACTTGTGTGGGAGGCCCAAGTACCCGCGGCAGGCAAGGGCCCAAAACGTAGTGAGGCGACATCAAAATGGCCTATCGCAAAACCACCTGGTTTTGCAAGGGGGGTCACTTTGGTTTTTAGCCCGGTGCGCGGCGGCCATCTAGGGAAACCTACCAAACCCATGCATTTCTGAAAACTAGACACCCGGCGGCTTCCAGGGAGGTATGGCTTGCGTGGATCCCCCAACGTTTCCTTACCCAGAATCCCCTGCAAACCTCAATTTTTGCTCAAAAAATCACTTTTTTCACACATTTTGGGGTGGGAAAGTAGTGGCATCACCGGGCTCACACAAATTTACCACCACCCAGCGTTCCCCCACGTCTCCCGGTAAAAATGGTGCCTCACTTGTGTGGGAGGCCCAAGTACCCGCGGCAGGCAAGGGCCCAAAACGTAGTGAGGCGACATCAATATGGCCTATCGCAAAACCACCTGGTTTTGCAAGGGGGGTCACTTTGGTTTTTGGCCCGGTGCTCGGCGGCCATCTAGGGAAACCTACCAAACCCACGCATTTCTGAAAACTAGACACCCGGCGGCTTCCAGGGAGGTATGGCTTGCGTGGATCCCCCAACGTTTCCTTACCCAGAATCCCCTGCAAACCTCAATTTTTGCTCAAAAAATCACTTTTTTCACACATTTTGGGGTGGGAAAGTAGTGGCATCACCGGGCTCACACAAATTTACCACCACCCAGCGTTCCCCCAGGTCTCCCGGTAAAAATGGTGCCTCACTTGTGTGGGAGGCCCAAGTACCCGCGGCAGGCAAGGGCCCAAAATGTAGTGAGGCAACATCAAAATGGCCTATCGCAAAACCACCTGGTTTTGCAAGGGGGGTCACTTTGGTTTTTGGCCCGGTGCTCGGCGGCCATCTAGGGAAACCTACCAAACCCATGCATTTCTGAAAACTAGACACCCGGCGGCTTCCAGGGAGGTATGGCTTGCGTGGATCCCCCAACGTTTCCTTACCCAGAATCCCCTGCAAACCTCAATCTTTGCTGAAAAAAATCACTTTTTTCACACATTTTGGAGTGGGAAAGTAGTGGCATCACCGGGCTCACACAAATTTACCACCACCCAGCGTTCCCCCAGGTCTCCCGGTAAAAATGGTGCCTCACTTGTGTGGAAGGCCCAAGTACCCGCGGCAGGCAAGGGCCCAAAACATAGTGAGGCGACATCAAAGTGGCCTATGGCAAAACCACCTGGTTTTGCAAGGGGGGTCACTTTGGTTTTAGGCCCGGTGCTCGGCGGCCATCTAGGGAAACCTACCTAACCCATGCATTTCTGAAAACTAGACACCCGGCCGCTTCCAGGGAGGTATGGCTTGCGTGGATCCCCCAACGTTTCCTTACCCAGAATCCCCTGCAAACCTCAATTTTTGCTGAAATAATCACTTTTTTCACACATTTTGGGGTGGGAAAGTAGTGGCATCACCGGGCTCACACAAATTTACCACCACCCAGCGTTCCCCCAGGTCTCCCGGTAAAAATGGTGCCTCACTTGTGTGGGAGGCCCAAGTACCCGCGGCAGGCAAGGGCCCAAAACGTAGTGAGGCGACATCAAAATGGCCTATCGCTAAACCACCTGGTTTTGCAAGGGGGGTCACTTTGGTTTTTGGCCCGGTGCTCGGCGGCCATCTAGGGAAACCTACCAAACCCACGCATTTCTGAAAACTAGACACCCGGCGGCTTCCAGGGAGGTATGGCTTGCGTGGATCCCCCAACGTTTCCTTACCCAGAATCCCCTGCAAACCTCAATTTTTGCTCAAAAAATCACTTTTTTCACACATTTTGGGGTGGGAAAGTAGTGGCATCACCGGGCTCACACAAATTTACCACCACCCAGCGTTCCCCCAGGTCTCCCGGTAAAAATGGTGCCTCACTTGTGTGGGAGGCCCAAGTACCCGCGGCAGGCAAGGGCCCAAAACATAGTGAGGCGACATCAAAATGGCCTATCGCTAAACCACCTGGTTTTGCAAGGGGGGTCACTTTGGTTTTTGGCCCGGTGCTCGGCGGCCATCTAGGGAAACCTACCAAACCCACGCATTTCTGAAAACTAGACACCCGTCGGCTTCCAGGGAGGTATGGCTTGCGTGGATCCCCCAAAGTTTCCTTACCCAGAATCCCCTGCAAACCTCAATTTTTGCTCAAAAAATCACTTTTTTCACACATTTTGGGGTGGGAAAGTAGTGGCATCACCGGGCTCACACAAATTTACCACCACCCAGCGTTCCCCCAGATCTCCCGGTAAAAATGGTGCCTCACTTGTGTGGGAGGCCCAAGTACCCCCGGCAGGCAAGGGCCCAAAACGTAGTGAGGTGACATCAAAATGGCCTATCGCAAAACCACCTGGTTTTGCAAGGGGGGTCACTTTGGTTTTTGACACGGTGCTCGGCGGCCATCTAGGGAAACCTACCAAACCCATGCATTTCTGAAAACTAGACACCCGGCGGCTTCCAGGGAGGTATGGCTTGCGTGGATCCCCCAACGTTTCCTTACCCAGAATCCCCTGCAAACCTCAATTTTTGCTCAAAAAATCACTTTTTTCACACATTTTGGGGTGGGAAAGTAGTGGCATCAACGGGCTCACACAAATTTACCACCACCCAGCGTTCCCCCAGGTCTCCCGGTAAAAATGGTGCCTCACTTGTGTGGAAGGCCCAAGTACCCGCGGCAGGCAAGGGCCCAAAACATAGTGAGGCGACATCAAAGTGGCCTATGGCAAAACCACCTGGTTTTGCAAGGGGGGTCACTTTGGTTTTAGGCCCGGTGCTCGGCGGCCATCTAGGGAAACCTACCTAACCCATGCATTTCTGAAAACTAGACACCCGGCCGCTTCCAGGGAGGTATGGCTTGCGTGGATCCCCCAACGTTTCCTTACCCAGAATCCCCTGCAAACCTCAATTTTTGCTGAAATAATCACTTTTTTCACACATTTTGGGGTGGGAAAGTAGTGGCATCACCGGGCTCACACAAATTTACCACCACCCAGCGTTCCCCCAGGTCTCCCGGTAAAAATGGTGCCTCACTTGTGTGGGAGGCCCAAGTACCCGCGGCAGGCAAGGGCCCAAAACGTAGTGAGGCGACATCAAAATGGCCTATCGCTAAACCACCTGGTTTTGCAAGGGGGGTCACTTTGGTTTTTGGCCCGGTGCTCGGCGGCCATCTAGGGAAACCTACCAAACCCATGCATTTCTGAAAACTAGACACCCGGCGGCTTCCAGGGAGGTATGGCTTGCGTGGATCCCCCAACGTTTCCTTACCCAGAATCCCCTGCAAACCTCAATTTTTGCTCAAAAAATCACTTTTTTCACACATTTTGGGGTGGGAAAGTAGTGGCATCACCGGGCTCACACAAATTTACCACCACCCAGCGTTCCCCCAGGTCTCCCGGTAAAAATGGTGCCTCACTTGTGTGGGAGGCCCAAGTACCCGCGGCAGGCAAGGGCCCAAAACATAGTGAGGCGACATCAAAATGGCCTATCGCTAAACCACCTGGTTTTGCAAGGGGGGTCACTTTGGTTTTTGGCCCGGTGCTCGGCGGCCATCTAGGGAAACCTACCAAACCCACGCATTTCTGAAAACTAGACACCCGTCGGCTTCCAGGGAGGTATGGCTTGCGTGGATCCCCCAAAGTTTCCTTACCCAGAATCCCCTGCAAACCTCAATTTCTGCTCAAAAAATCACTTTTTTCACACATTTTGGGGTGGGAAAGTTGTGGCATCACCGGGCTCACACAAATTTACCACCACCCAGCGTTCCCCCAGGTCTCCCGGTAAAAATGGTGCCTCACTTGTGTGGGAGGCCCAAGTAACCGCGGCAGGCAAGGGCCCAAAACGTAGTGAGGCGACATCAACATTGCCTATCCCAGCGTTCCCCCAGGTCTCCCGGTAAAAATGGTGCCTTACTTGTGTGGGAGGCCCAAGTACCCGCGGCAGGCAAGGGCCCAAAACGTAGTGATGCGACATTTGGGATAGGCAATGTTGATGTCGCCTCACTACGTTTTGGGCCCTTGCCTGCCGCGGGTACTTGGGCCTCCCACACAAGTGAGGCACCATTTTTACCGGGAGACCTGGGGGAACGCTGGGTGGTGGTAAATTTGTGTGAGCCCGGTGATGCCACTAGTTTCCCACCCCAAAATGTGTGAAAAAAGTGATTTTTTGAGCAAAAATTGAGGTTTGCAGGGGATTCTGGGTAAGGAAACGTTGGGGGATCCACGCAAGCCATACCTCCCTGGAAGCCGCCGGGTGTCTAGTTTTCAGAAATGCATGGGTTTGGTAGGTTTCCCTAGATGGCCGCCGAGCACCGGGCAAAAAACCAAAGTGACCCCCCTTGCAAAACCAGGTGGTTTTGCGATAGGCCATTTTGATGTTGCCTCACTACATTTTGGGCCCTTGCCTGCCGCGGGTACTTGGGCCTCCCACACAAGTGAGGCACCATTTTTACCGGGAGACCTGGGGGAACGCTGGGTGGTGGTAAATTTGTGTGAGCCCGGTGATGCCACTACTTTCCCACCCCAAAATATGTGAAAAAAGTGATTTTTTGAGCAAAAATTGAGGGTTGCAGGGGATTCTGGGTAAGGAAACGTTGGGGGATCCACGCAAGCCATACCTCCCTGGAAGCCGCCGGGTGTCTAGTTTTCAGAAATGCGTGGGTTTGGTAGGTTTCCCTAGATGGCCGCCGAGCACCGGGCCAAAAACCAAAGTGACCCCCCTTGCAAAACCAGGTGGTTTTGCCATAGGCCACTTTGATGTCGCCTCACTACGTTTTGGGCCCTTGCCTGCCGCGGGTACTTGGGCCTCCCACACAAGTGAGGCACCATTTTTACCGGGAGACCTGGGGGAACGCTGGGTGGTGGTAAATTTGTGTGAGCCCGGTGATGCCACTACTTTCCCACCCCCAAATGTGTGAAAAAAGTGATTTTTTCAGCAAAAATTGAGGTTTGCAGGGGATTCTGGGTAAGGAAACGTTGGGGGATCCACGCAAGCCATACCTCCCTAGAAGCGGCCGGGTGTCTATTTTTCAGAAATGCATGGGTTAGGTAGGTTTCCCTAGATGGCCGCCGAGCACCGGGCCAAAAACCAAAGTGACCCACCTTGCAAAACCAGGTGGTTTTGCCATAGGCCATTTTGATGTGGCCTCACTACGTTTTGGGCCCTTGCCTGCCACGGGTACTTGGGCCTCCCACACAAGTGAGGCACCATTTTTACCGGGAGACCTGGGGGAATGCTGGGTGGTGGTAAATTTGTGTGAGCCCGGTGATGCCACTACTTTCCCACCCCAAAATGTGTGAAAAAAGTGATTTTTTCAGCAAAAATTGAGGTTTGCAGGGGATTCTGGGTAAGGAAACGTTGGGGGATCCACGCAAGCCATACCTCCCTGGAAGCGGCCGGGTGTCTAGTTTTCAGAAATGCATGGGTTTGGTATGTTTCCCTAGATGGCCGCCGAGCACCGGGCCAAAAACCAAAGTGACCCCCCTTGCAAAACCAGGTGGTTTTGCCATAGGCCACTTTGATGTCGCCTCACTATGTTTTGGGCCCTTGCCTGCCGCGGGTACTTGGGCCTCCCACACAAGTGAGGCACCATTTTTACCGGGAGACCTGGGGGAACGCTGGGTGGTGGTAAATTTGTGTGAGCTCGGTGATGCCACTACTTTCCCACCCCAAAATGTGTGAAAAAAGTGATTTTTTTCAGCAAAGATTGAGGTTTGCAGGGGATTCTGGGTAAGGAAACGTTGGGGGATCCACGCAAGCCATACCTCCCTGGAAGCCACCGGGTGTCTAGTTTTCAGAAATGCGTGGGTTTGGTAGGTTTCCCTAGATGGCCGCTGAGCACCGGGCCAAAAACCAAAGTGACCCCCCTTGCAAAACCAGGTGGTTTTGCGATAGGCCACTTTGATGTCGCCTCACTACGTTTTGGGCCCTTGCCTGCCGTGGGTACTTGGGCCTCCCACACAAGTGAGGCACCATTTTTACCGGGAGACCTGGGGGAACGCTGGGTGGTGGTAAATTTGTGTGAGCCCGGTGATGCCACTACTTTCCCACCCCAAAATGTGTGAAAAAAGTGATTTTTTGAGCAAAAATTGAGGTTTGCAGGGGATTCTGGGTAAGGAAACGTTGGGGGATCCTGGCAAGCCATACCTCCCTGGAAGCCGCCGGGTGTCTAGTTTTCAGAAATGCATGGGTTTGGTAGGTTTCCCTAGATGGCCGCCGAGCACCGGGCCAAAAACCAAAGTGACCCCCCTTGCAAAACCAGGTGGTTTAGCGATAGGCCATTTTGATGTCGCCTCACTACGTTTTGGGCCCTTGCCTGCCGCGGGTACTTGGGCCTCCCACACAAGTGAGGCACCATTTTTACCGGGAGACCTGGGGGAACGCTGGGTGGTGGTAAATTTGTGTGAGCCCGGTGATGCCACTACTTTCCCACCCCAAAATGTGTGAAAAAAGTGATTTTTTGAGCAAAAATTGAGGTTTGCAGGGGATTCTGGGTAAGGAAACGAAGAAATGAATTCCAGCGCGTCCAACGCTTCCTGACGACGCCAGCGCGCGCTGTGCGCGCTGACGTCACCAGGAAGCGTGGGGGGGCTCGGGGGTGGCAGCGGAAACTCTTCCGCTGCCATCCCCATCTGTGGGGGCACGATCGATGCCCCAGGGGGGGAGCGCCAGCGCTTCCCCCAGGGGCTGTGCTCATGACGGAGCGGTTCCGTCATGAGCACAGCTCAACCGATGCACATGACGGAACCGTTCCGTCATGAGCATCGAAGGGGTTAAAAGTTCTTCCTGAAATTGACACTTGACCTGCCACAAAAAAAAAATCAAAGAGAACCCCAAGATAAAAGAACGTTTTTGTTAAGGGGATTATAGCTTCATCAATTTTAAATGTAAAAGTCCTCCTAGGTTGCTGACCTACTTGCATGACAAATGATTTGGAATTGTTAACCAAAAGATCTCTATCTGTCATGAACAAGTTAAAAGCATCAAGAAGAGATTGTAGTCCCTTCTCAGTTCTCGAAATTAAAACCGTTTCATCTGCGTTCAGAAGTATAGGAATTCCCCGCCTACCGACTCTGGGACAGTCAGCCGGGACATTCTGTAGCACGCTATCTAGCTCATTGATGTAAAAATTAAAAAGAAAGGGGGCCAAAATACATCCCTGGCGAACCCCCTTTCTAATACTAAAATTATTCGTTACACTCAGATCTTGAGAGTATCTCACATTAGCTCTGGTGTTGTTATGTAGATCAGCCAGAAAATCAACCACACCACTGTCTACCCCCTTCTCCCTCATGGACCGCCACAGCTTTCCCCTGTTTACACAGTCGAAAGCTGAGGACAGATCCATGAAGGCGAGATGGATGGTGCCGCTTTGTGCTACGGTATACTTACTTAATATTAGCTAACAAAGTCAACAACTTTCCCCTTTGCTCCATTTACTAAACCTTTCTCAACATCTAAATTACGCCGTAATATTACCCGACAGTTTACAGATACATATAAGGTCTTTTCCAAACCAGCAGTCTTATATATTGATTTTTCCAAAGAGTCTAATTTTAACTGTAATTTCTCTGACAGAAGAATAGTTACTCCTTCATGTTCTATTTTATCAGTGGCTTCCATTTTCATTATCGGTTCATTCTCCAGTTTCAAGAGTTCTTCATTGAATGTAGAGCATTCTTTTAATGTTGGCATAAGGCAAATTATAGACTTCTTTTCTGCAATTTTTTGGGTAGATTGTTTCAGGTGCAATATTTTCTTTTGGAAACAAGTTTCTTAGTAGTCGACTTTCTAAAGCTTTTTTCCATCCTTTGTTAAAACACCAATTCTAATATCTTGAAGAATGTTTCCATAATCTTCGTCATTTGCTTGTCGCATGTTCTTAGTAAGTTCTTTATATTCAAAATAATTCAAAATTTTCACATTTCCAATACTTCCCAATGATTTTTTAGTGCCTTTATGAAGAAGAGTTTTAAAAACCGGTTGGCCTTTCACAGGTGTAAGTTGTAGTAGATCACCAAATACAATTACATGTTTTCTGCCAAATAAAACATCGTAATTTGTTTTTAAAATCTGCTGCATCCTCAAATGTACAAACGCAAGCATTAAGTTTGAGACCATGCTTACTTCATTAACTATCAGAAGTTTCATTTTCTTCAGTACTCTTGAAACTTCGTAACAAGCTTCTCCAGATAGCTTGTGATATTCCAACCTATTTTCATGTTCTACTGATAACATAAGTAAACGATGTAATGTAATTCCTTTGATGTTGTGTGCTGCTAACCCAGTTGGAGCAGTTACAACACAAGATAAATGTGAATCCGTTGTTTTCTGTAGATAACTTGACAAACATTTAATCAAGAGACTTTTCCCTGTTCCAGCTTGCACACTGATGTACATAAGAATGGGTCTAAATGATGTACATTGGCAATCATTCTTTTCATGCAGTAATCCATGTTGTATCTGCTGTGTAACTTGGTCATATATTGCTTTCTGTTCAGTATTCAGACGTTCCTCTAAATTTTCCAAATCAATATTCTCCTGTTGTGCTTGCTGCATCACCGTTTCCACTTCACTCATTGCTATTGCCGCTTCATTTTCAAGTATGGATTCTCCTAGTGGATCATGACTTTGTGGAGCAGAACTCTGACTATCTTGAGAACTATCTCTAGCTATTTCAGCTGCAATAGTTCTTTCTTGATTAATCTCTTTGTTTAACATTTGGAGATAATTTGGAAAAATTGTACATTTAATGCTATCTTTACATGCATTGAAAGAATCTTCATAGCAGTCACAATCTCCAAGTAATTCCATCTGTTTTGCACTTAATGCAGTGCTGCTGCAAGAAAGCAAATTCAGGCCTAATGTCCATAGGAACTGATGATGTTGCGGCTCCAGAAGTACTTGCAACAGCTGGTGGTGGAGTGGTGGATCTTTTCTTGCACGTTGAAGCTCTTCCCATGCAAGATTCCGGGGGTGAATGGTCTGCATATGCTTGTACATGCTTGCTGTACCGCATCAATATTTTTTATCACTGCCTTGCAACAGGACCCTCTCACACAGCAAACAGGTCACCTTTCTAGCATTGACCTTCTTCTCCCCAGCAGGAAAGCTGAAACATTTCCATACACCTGATTCTGGCCTCTTCTTCAGTGGTTCCTCCTGCAAGACTTCTTCATCTGAAGAAAGATGACATGGGTAGTGACTGGATGATTACAGTGCTGCAAGGAAAGTGTGTGGTCAATTCATAAGTGCTTGGGTTTTGGCAGAATGATTGGATAACTACATGGTGCTGGATGGCTGAGTGCATACGGAGTGACAGGGTCATTCCCAGACTGTATGGGTACTACCTCAGTAATTTAAGGTATAAATAAGTAGTGTTTAGGTGGTTACAGGACTGCATGCATAGTGCATATGTTATTGTAGCACTGTATGTGTTAGTGTCTGGGTCATTGCATGAGTACATGGCTAGCCACTGGATTATTAGAATACTGCAAGGAGAGTGTATGGTGAATTTATAAATGCCTGGGTTTTGGCAGAATGATTGGATAAGTACATTGTGGTGACTGAGTTATTGGAAGAGTGCATTGGGAGTGACAGTGTCATTGCTGGAGTGCATGGGTAGTACCTGTGAAAATGAAGATGTGAATGACCAGTGTGTAGCTGGTTAGAAGACTGAATGGCTAGTGCACATGTTATTGTAGCACAGCATGTGTTATTGTCTGGGTCATTGCATGAGTACATGGGTAGTGACTGGATGATTACAGTGTTGCAAGAAAAGTGTGTGTTGAATTCATAAGTGTTTCGGTTTTAGCAGAGTTATTGGATAAGTACATGGTGGTTGATGGCTGATAGCAGGAGTACATAGGGAGTGAGAGGGTGATTGCCGAACTGTATGGGTACTACCTGAGTAATCGAAGGTCTAAATAAGTAGTGTTTAGGTGGTTAAAGAATTGTATACATAGTGCACAGGTGATTGTAGCAGTGCATGGGTAGTGCTTGGGTGGCTTAATCTTACCTGTTTTGAAGTAGATATGAAACTTATTGAAACATTTTTTCCCTTTTTTTCTAATGTAAATTTAAAATATTTTAAACTTTAGTAATAGCGTCTGTAAAAGAGAAGAAAAAATACTGTTATTACTTATAATTGTATAGTTTTAAGAACACAACATAATTTTATAATTGCATAACATATTCATATTGCTTTTTTTGCTGTCTTCAGATTCTATTGAATTTCACCAAACACAGTGATGTCAATTTTGATCATCAGGTGACGGCTGGCAAAAAAATACAATCAATAAGATTGTTAAAAAAATCACATCTATCTTGAAAATATCTATTACAAACTCAATTCTCTATTTACATTTTCACAAATGAACATCCTTATTAACATTGTATATAATACAAAGATTAAATATATGAGCACATTTTTCGAAATGCAATATGAAAAAACAGAATCAATTATTGAATCCGTAATTCTGAACATCTTTCTAATAGGCCAAATGATGTTTCTGAAAATATTTGCATTGAGGATATCCAAACTAAACTTCTGAATTCATATTGACACCTTCCCAATAGGCCGAATGATGTTTCTGAAATTATTTGTTGTGAATATATCCAAAATATACTGATTGATTCATGTTGACATCTTCTCAGAATTTTGGCATCCGAAATATTAGATATGAATTTGGTAATTCATAAGGCAACCGACATTTGAACTCTCAATGTGCATCATTGCACAGTGTCCATCCTTTATTGCATTTTAAATGCACAGTATAGTGTCCAGATGTTGAAGTAGGTCCATCGTGGAAAACAATAGCCACTGTTTTAAAAGTTCTTCCTGAAATTGACACTTGACCTGCCACAAAAAAAAAATGTATTTCTCTACAACGTTGCAGCATTAAAATGATATATTGTCCACATCTTTCTATAAATAATGTTGACAACATTTCCGATTTGCACTGAGTACATTCCATATCTTGATTAGCTGATTCCACTAATTTGTTGAAAGACACTTTTCAAATCTGGTATTGTCAAATATATGAATCGTTCAGTGTCTATTTTAGTGGTAGATGAAAATGAACAGCTGTCACATGTATGATCCAATCTGTAACGTATTCCAAACAGATTTTCAAGTTGTATTCCTTCATCTTCCAATACTGCAAGCATAAACATAAGAAATTCCTGAGCATCTTGCTGTACATTCTGTGTAAATTGTGAAGAACCAGAACATATATCCAGAAGATTTTGCACATCAGAAGCAGTATGGATTTTCATTTTATCAGTTTTCAACTTTTCAAAAATGTAAGGTAACAAAGAACAACATCTTTTTTCTCGATTTTCCATAATTGCATTCTGTAGATTTTCTAAAAAAAAGACAACGTTCACGATTACATTAGCATAGCATTGGATACCTGAACTATTTTCTAACTGATAGCATACAATATTAGCAACCGTGTTCCCTTCTATTTTCTTTCCAGACTCATCATTCTTTTCAATTCTTTTCTTCTTTGCAATCTCAGTAAAATGTTGATCATATTTTCATTTTGGACGTATTAAACATTTTTCATAAATAGGATTCACCTAAGCTAGGAGCATAGAGTCTTCTTAACCTATTGTACTCTTTTACACAATTTACATCTGCACTAACCTTTTGCTCATCAAAATCAATCAAATACAATCTGGATAGCATTCTTACTCGAGACAATGCAACATATGCCATACCCTCTTTAAACACAGAACTTCCAATATTTACCGAAGCACTGTCTACACTTAAACCTTGAGATTTATGAATGGTCACTGCATAAGCTAAACAAAGAGGAAACTGTTTTCTACGAACATACAAATCTTTTACAAGCAAGAAACAAACAGAACAACGTGCAATATGTTTCACCTCTTCAATCTGATCAAATTTAATCTTCAAAAATTCAATTCCATCTCTATTTGCATAGCTAACAATCAATCAATAAATACTTTATTTTCGGTTCTTTTCCAAACCATAAAAGTACATATACAATAACCAACACATTTCAGGTAAAGTGCCAGAAGTGAATAACTATACAATCTTCCACAAAATACAGTCATTACTAAAGATGAAGACATACATAGTGCAAAATACGCAGTGAATCATTACTGGTCCAGACAGTTTCTCAATTTAACAGTTAATGTTAAAATTTCCTTCAATTGGAGGATACTGTCACTATGCAAAAGTTGTAAGTACATTAGTGCCGGTCTTATTTATATAAAATCAAGTTTTTTTAAAAGAGTTACCAAATAGCGCTTGCGTGGGAATTCATAAAACTTACATAAAAATATAAAATGCAGCATGTCCTGCGGAGACTTTCCGTCGCAGCCGCAGGGTGCTGCCGATTTATTAAAAATGTCTGTTTTTGGTCTGATCAACAGATGATGGAAAAGATTTAACCTGACCCTCGTCAAAAGAAATTTTTCATGGGAGGTCAATGAGCCAGTCAGGTACGGTTCTATGGTTACACAAGTTTTCAGCATGGTAAATTTCCTCACGCTTTGTTTCTGGAGCTCCACACCTTCCCTCCGGATCCTCCTATCCATAAGGAAGGCCAGTTTAATGAGCTTACAATTATGCTCGGGTATTCAAACAATTCTGGACGGCCGAGCCTAGCAAAGTTGGATTTCAGATATTTTATCGAAGGAGTACACGATACCTTATCCTGACCCAGAAAATCCCTCACAATCAAATGCGTTAGTGGTATATCCAGATTTAACCATAATTTAAGCCAGCAGGTCAAGGGACGTAAAGAGAACATGTCACTTAAATATTGCGTCCCTAGCTCTTCATGTACGACAAGGTTAGACGTGCCTGCAGGGACACATAGAAGACGCTTCAAAAAAGAGTTATCAGCAATCTGCAGTTGCTCACCACCAACATACCCCCAGATTTCACTGCCATAAATTGCAGTTGCCACTGACTTTGCATTGTACAATTTTAACATGGCACAAATGGGTTTTTTCCACAATTTGGCAGCAAAATTAAAGATAGAAGCATTAACCCTCACAAATTCTCCTTTCTTTTTTGCAAGATGAGGGGCCCAATTAAGTTTGGTATCAAAGAGAACCCCAAGATAAAAGAACGTTTTTGTTAAGGGGATTATAGCTTCATCAATTTTAAATGTAAAAGTCCTCCTAGGTTGCTGACCTACTTGCATGACAAATGATTTGGAATTGTTAACCAAAAGATCTCTATCTGTCATGAACAAGTTAAAAGCATCAAGAAGAGATTGTAGTCCCTTCTCAGTTCTCGAAATTAAAACCGCATCATTTGCGTACAGAAGTATAGGAATTCCCCGCCTACCGACTCTGGGTCAGTCAACCGGGACATTCTGTAGCATGCTATCTAGCTCATTGATGTAAAAATTAAAAAGAAAGGGGGCCAAAATACATCCCTGGCGAACCCCCTTTCTAATACTAAAATTATTCGTTACACTCAGATCTTGAGAGTATCTCACATTAGCTCTGGTGTTGTTATGTAGATCAGCCAGAAAATCAACCACACCACTGTCTACCCCCTTCTCCCTCATGGACCGCCACAGCTTTCCCCTGTTTACACAGTCGAAAGCTGAGGACAGATCCATGAAGGCGAGATGGATGGTGCCCCTTTGTGCTATGGTATACTTACTTAATATTAGCTAACAAAGTCAACAACTTTCCCCTTTGCTCCATTTACTAAACCTTTCTCAACATCTAAATTACGCCGTGATATTACCCGACAGTTTACAGATACATATAAGGTCTTTTCCAAACCAGCAGTCTTATATATTGATTTTTCCAAAGAGTCTAATTTTAACTGTAATTTCTCTGACAGAAGAATAGTCACTCCTTCATGTTCTATTTTATCAGTGGCTTCCATTTTCATTATCGGTTCATTCTCCAGTTTCAAGAGTTCTTCATTGAATGTAGAGCATTCTTTTAATGTTGGCATAAGGCAAATTATAGACTTCTTTTCTGCAATTTTTTGGGTAGATTGTTTCAGGTGCAATATTCCAAATTCCAAATCAATATTCTCCTGTTGTGCTTGCTGCATCACCGTTTCCACTTCACTCATTGCTATTGCCGCTTCATTTTCAAGTATGGATTCTCCTAGTGGATCATGACTTTGTGGAGCAGAACTCTGACTATCTTGAGAACTATCTCTAGCTATTTCAGCTGCAATAGTTCTTTCTTGATTAATCTCTTCGTTTAACATTTGGAGATAATTTGGAAAAATTGTACATTTAATGCTATCTTTACATGCATTGAAAGAATCTTCATAGCAGTCACAATCTCCAAGTAATTCCATTTCAGGCCTCCAAGGTTTGAAGAGTTGCAGAAGAGCCAAATAGAAAAACTCTCTTTTATCTGGAGTATCGCAACTTAGTTTCCTGTGATTAATCAGATTTCCTTTGGCATGCTTTACCAAACATCCTTCAAATCCAATTACAGCATATTTTCCTTCATTTATATTATCTGTAACATTTTTTTTTAAACTACAATGTTGCAGAATTTCATATAGACATATCTTTTCCAGGTGTGGACTTCTATTTGGATAATACGTTTCCAACATATTTGTTTTCAGAATATCTGTACTTTCCGGTTCATTCAGTGCCAAGTATTCAATTTCTTGTACAGATTTCAAAACACGTTTTCATGTCGCAGCAAGACCTAGACTTATCCAGATGATTCCTCTTGACTTTGAATATCAACTTGTGGATGTCAATTGATCTGAACATTCATACGATCCAATTGCTAAATGTGAAAGCATCTTCAAGCAGAAGCTGTACAATTTTTTGCTAAGTGTCTTCTCCTGTGAAATTTCCTCCCACATTTCTTTCAATCCGGATTTCGTAATATATGACGTAACATAGCGAGCAACAGCAATTGAGTTATCTGCAACATATTGTATGTCCATATATTCGCATTCCAAATCTTTAAAATCACTGGATTGTAATCATTGATGCATTTCGATTCTTCTGTTCTTTTTAAATTATAAGTATTTTTGGGTGATTTTCAAGTGATAGTATGACTCACTGCAGACATAAAACTGTTCACTCTTCCTTTGGAAATTACTGGACGTGGAAAACCAAATCGACATTTTGTGTAAACTTTTTCAACGAGCTTCCAAACGTTTTTCCCATACACTCATGGGAGTTCCTTTTGCTTTTTTCATTTGTAACAATTCAATAGTATCTCCTATCAGTTCTTTTGAATGTAGAGGGTGTATAGTATAATGTTCATAAATTTCTTCTTATCTTGAGTTCTCCACTTTTTCTAATTGTCCACTTAAAATGTGTCTTTCATCTTCTAAACTCATTTCTTCTTCTTCTACATTTGCATTTTTATAGTATATATTGTTTTGCACCAGATGTAATGTAGCCTTTTGGACTTTTGTAACATCTACTAACTCTTGCGATATTTTCCGACTCTTTGTGGGTACACCATTAACAAGAATGACTACAGGTTCAGTATCCTCTCTTTGTACACCAACAGTTTCAACATTTTTCTTAAAATCTAAAGGTAAATACACAACTCTTCATTTTAAACCTTTTTGTAGATCTGTTAGAGGCAGCTTATCTGTTTTAGGTTCCATATGAATTATAGCCTGAAACGGGTGCACAGATTGAATAAGGATGGCCTCATAAGTATTTAAATCTTTAAGTTCTGGAGGTATAGCTACTAATTCTAAGTCATTATGGATAACTCTAGCTGGCATTTTGTTATCTTCTAATTTATTGTGATAATATTTACAAATTCATTGTATAGTACCTAACTCAAAACGACCTTCCACAAACAGATAAGCAGCAAATTCTCTCCATTTATCATTGTTTTCCTTTTCACTTTTTAAAAACACATCTACATTCCTAGTTTGAATTTTATAGTGAGTACGTCTACAACAAATACAAATATAGCTGGGATTTTCACCAGAAACTAATTTAAACTTTGTTATTTTTTTTCAGATTTCACATCAGTAGTATCTCCCATCTCTTCTTCAACAGCTACACTTATCAAACTCTCACTTTCTCTGCACTCCTCTTCACCAGCAAAGAAACATAACTCTATATCATCACAAACTTTTTTTACATCCAACACTGAACCATGCAAAAGAGCTGTGTTAATTTCATTTAGACATAATGCAGGACTTTTAACATAGTATAATCTTCTTACTAACTAAATAAGCTAGAGAATGACCTTGCAGCCCTGTATTTTTCCTCACTTTGCAAGGATCCAGTCCTTGCAATATCTTAATCTTCTGTTTGACAGTTTTTTTCTCCATATTCTCTTAAATTAAGTAATATATCAATAGATTCCTGTCGTATACTACAAATACTAATACTATCCATGTAAACACTGGAGCCTGTGTACATCTCCCTTGAACTTCCTCAGCTATTACTTCTTCCACATTTCTAGGAACCATCTTTTCTTTTTTAAATGGACAACCATTTTTAAGTTCGTAACAACGACCACAGGTATCAACTGCGTGAACTAATGCATTTTGTTGAAAATAACTTTCTTCATTAAAAAAAGGTTCCGTACTAGAAGTATGCTTCCATTCTCCAGAAAATATTTTACAAAGGTTAGTTCTATTTACAATTCTTTTTCTTTTACATTTGTCCTTCATAGACTGCATTATTGTATTTAAAGTTTTCAATCTTT
The DNA here is from genome assembly GCF_964204655.1 of Triturus cristatus. Classification (NCBI taxonomy): domain Eukaryota; kingdom Metazoa; phylum Chordata; class Amphibia; order Caudata; family Salamandridae; genus Triturus; species Triturus cristatus. The sequence continues at coordinate 508,473,269 of NC_140579.1, read as the reverse complement.
TTTAAAACTAAGATAAACAATTTTCTTTTCAATTCAAAAGCTTTTTCAATAACACTTAGAACCTCATTTTTTTGTTTTTAAAATGCTGATCTCCTTTTGTATTTTTTACATTTTTGTAACAAATTATGGAGATCTATATAATCTTTTTCGAATTTCTAAAAATTGTTTCTTCCTGGTTTCCACATTTTTCTTTCTGATAATACAATTTTGTAGTTTTTTGTACATTTTTCTTTACCTTTTGTTTCACTGTACTTGTTGTATCTCTCTGCTCTTTTTTTCATAATTTGAAAGACTCTTTAAAACTTTTTTCAAAAATTCTTTACTTCTCTTACCAGAAGGCTTTTTCATTAAGGATCCATGTTGTACTTGATCTAATTGTTCTTTTGCTATTTTCTTTACATAGACCTCTTTTTCGTTCTCTTTTTTGCTCTTTTTTTGTCATTGTGACTCTGTCTTAATAATTATGCAAAATATCTGCAAAAAACTAAAAGTTTTGAAAACAATTTAATATAATTTAAATAATGATAAATATTCACATCTATAGATATAAAAATGCATACAAACATACTACATAAATGATTACAGCAGTGGACCAGTACTGTGAGAATTTGGCCTGATATATGCTGTCCGCTAGTTATAGTGAACACTTTGCACCAGTCCAAACAACCCCTTAGAGGTGATAGGTTAAAGAAAACCTTATTTGAAAGCCATCCTAGTGGTAGCTATGGAGAGCAGCCTTCAGGCTAAGTCTTGAAGGAATGTAAAGCAGCTTGTTTTACCAGTCTATAATCTCTTGAATGACCAAATGAAAGGAGAACCACACCAGGTGTATATATATATAAAATATATGTATTTATTACTAAACACACCTGACTAGTCTCTTTATGAGGCTAGAGGTCAAAGCACATATGTTACACTTCAAATATCACAGTAAATTAGCACAATATACGATAGGCCCTAGGGGCGAACCAAACCATATATTAAGAAAGTGGTATAAGAACCACAACTTGACTAGACACAAGGCCTAGAGCCTGTAGAATCGCTGTGACCCCAAGGAACCACCCAAGGTAGTGACACAGGGGACCCACGGGGGACGTGTGCAGTGTGAGTACACAGCCACAAGCTCCCGTTAGCTTCTAAGGGGAAAGTCACGGTTGGAATTTTAAAGTTTAAGGACACTTAGGAGTGGACTATGAACAAACCCTTTTGGACTTAGATGGTTCTAGGGCCAACACCCATGGGAGCACTGGAGTACTCATTACCTCACCCAGGGAAACCGGGTGCATAGGTGTCAAATGGTGCATCGTCGTTTTCAATGGCAGGATACTGAAAAGTGCTGCTGCCGAGAAGAGGAGAAGTGTCCGAAGAGATCCAAGCCTGGATTGAAGATGTGAAGGACCTGAAAGCAGAGGGAACAGAGTCTGGGTCACTTGCCAGTGACCAGGGGCACGATAGATGAATGCCCACGGATGTTGGGTGCTTTAGGTGCTAAGAGGGGAAGCTTGACTCTTCAGCCACGAAGACCAGGAGGCATGGAGGACAACCAGGAGCTGGATTTGAGCTGTCCCAAAAAGGATGTCGAGTGCTGCAGTGTCGGTGCCCGGATTGGACCCAACAAGCCTTGGCAACCGCAACCCACGCAGGAAGAGGAAAGATGCTTCGGTGCGGACCAGCAAGGTCCTGGGGACTCCCCAAGCGATGGAGAGTCAGGGCACATCTGGAGCAACCAGGGAAGCCCAATTAATGTTAAAGTTGCCTTCACAGGGACCCACCAGTCAACAGACCAGGGATCGCAAAGGTACCTCGAGCAAAAACACAAAGGCCGGCTCACGAAACACTCATGAAGTGTAGGCCAGCAATCTTCGGTGGAAAAGGTGCTCGGGGTCTGGGCTACAAGTAACCCAATGCACAGCCTCAAGGAACGTCAAGAAACCAATGCACTTGCAAATGTGCCCGGTGTCCAGGGGTTCTGGTTCCACGGAAACCTGGAGTTCTCTGGTTTTGTTATTATATTTTGTTTGCGCCGTAAGCTTTCAAATCTTAACCTGCACCTTGTTTTTAATCATAAAGTTGCTAATTTTGCTCACCTCACCCCCAGCCGATTAGGTGCCCGGGAGGGCTTTCATGCACACACTTGGTCTACCGCAGGAGCGGGCAGACATATTGGGCATGCAACACTGGTAGCACGCTAGTCGCTACTCCTCTGCGATTATAAAAGATGACAACGCATGCGCACAGCGGGCGTGCCGGTGGCGCGCCGAAGGCGCGCCAAAGGCAAGCCTGTCTGCGCCCGTCAGCGCCCGTATGCGCCCAGCCGAGGCCAGAGAGGCTGCCCCCACCCAGGCACATAATAACCACCATACCCCTATATGCTATTCAGCTGAATCCCTGCGGGCTATTAGAGCGTCTGAACTTATTAAGGAGCAAAGCCACAGTAATTGTACTCAGAAGTTCCCCATCATGCTAGAAGGACCAGTCACGTGCAATCATTGCCAATTTCATACAGTCCTACATGCAGAGGACCCCTTCCCTACAAGAAAGGCCCCAGATCCAGTTACTATAGGATTAAAAAACATATTGTGCAATGTAAGGTCTCTTGCAAGACATCCGTTTGAAATCTGGGACATGATTGTCTCTCATTCCCCCGCACTATGTTTTTTCACGGAAATATGGCTGAATCCCTCAAATCACCCCATGATAAACTTAGCGATCCCAGAAAATTATACATTTATTCATCTGGACAGGGGGGGGGGGAACAGGTGGCGGCATAGCCATTGCCTTCCAGAATTATCTTACAGTGAACTGTGTGTCCACGGTAAAAAATGAATGTTTGGAATTGGGAATATTTAAGGTCACTATATCTCCCATGGATTGCTGGCACGGTGCCTTAATCTATCGGCCCCCAGGATCTAAAGCCAATTTTACTGACCTTCTGGTCGAACACATAGCTTTACATGCGCTTGCGGCAAATACGTTTCTTCTGCTATGGGATTTTAATTTTCATGGGGAAAACACCTCTAACCCTGAGGTTAACAAACGTTTATCCTCTTTGAAATCAATGGGACTCACACAAAGAGTGAAAGGTTTCACACACCGAGCTGGTCACCTATTAGATCTAGTGTTCACTAAGTATGACCAACTGAGCTGTGACCTCCCTGACCCCCTGACATGGACTGATCATTCGATGATCACCTTCTTTATTCATCAGACGCGGCAAAGAAATGGGGAACCATACATCAGGAAAACACCAGAACAGCGCAGGTCATGGCGTAATCTTACCTTACAAGTTTTTAATGAGGTTTATTCCCTGGATTTAGCAAATAACTTATCGGAGGCTTCCAAAAAGTTGGAGGCTTTTAACGCTGCACTAGAATCTGCTAAGATGAGACTATACCCAAAAAACGTGGCTCCGCTCAACGACGAATCTTGACTCCTTGGTATACTGAGGAGCTTAAGAAGAAAAAAGCTAAATGTAGGCGCTTGGAAAGAACCTGGGGGGCAAGTAAGGCCCATCAAAACAGACTACTGTATAGACAGTCTCTGGCCACATATCATTTGAACCTAAAAGCAGCGAGACGCACGTTTATTATCAAACAGATAGAACAAGCCAGTAACTCTTAGAAAGCCCTGTTTACCATAGTCAAAGATTTTTCATCCCCTAAAGCTTGCATCCAGTCTCCAATGGAGTCTCAGGATTTATGTACCTCTCTAGCGACTTATTTTCAGGATAAGATATCCAGAATTTATGATAACTTTCCTCTGATAGCCCCTCAGTCTCTGAAACTCTGTCCAAACTTGAGGACAGGGATAAGGTAACTAACAGTTCCCTGGAGCGCTTTGAACCGACCACTATTGAAGAGGTCTTAAAAGGCCTCTCCAAAGTAAAATCTGGGTCACCAAATGATTTGTGTCCTCCAAGAATCATGGCTCTCCTAGCCACGAGCTGTGCTCCTGCAATCAGCGCATCTTTAACTGCTCTATAACAACTGGTACCATTCCCCTTGTATGGAAAGAGGCATCTGTTCGCCCTAAATTAAAGAAGCCTACAGCGGATCCATCAATCCTTGGCAACTATAGGCCTATTTCCATACTAACACTCTTGGGGAAACTGCTGGAAAGCATTATTACTAGACAACTTAGCTCCTATCTGGAACTAAACGAAATCCTGGACCCATCGCAATCGGGCTTTCGACCAGGTTTCAGTACGGAAACCGCCGTACTAGCGGTGACAGATTCGCTCAGACAGACAATAGATTCGGGGGGCTCGACGATACTGATCCTCCTAGATCTCTCCGCAGCTTTTGATACCATCTCTCATGCAAATCTGGCGGAGAGACTATCTACCTGTGGTATCAAAGGGACAGCCCTGAAGTGGTTACAACATTTCCTGTCTGATAGAACTCAAACAGTCATCTTGGGCCCCTACTCCTCGGCCAAAATGTCTCTGGAGAGGGGTGTTCCGCAGGGCTCCTGTTTGAGGCCTACCCTTTTTAACATATACATGGCCCCCTTGGCGAGGATAGTTGAACAGCTGGGCTTCGAGATCATCTCATACGCAGATGACACGCAGCTTATGTTCACTATTGGAGAAAACCCAGAGAAAGAGAAAATCAATTTTGCCATCGGCATGAAGGCAAACTCTGACTGGATGACGGGAAATTGCCTTCAATTAAATCCAGAACAAACAGAGATCATGTTGATGGAGAAAGCATCAGACATCTGGTCAGATGACTGGTGGCCCGTCCAACTAGGCTCTGCTCCCACTCTCAAACTTTCAGTAAACAACTTGGGCATAAAAGTAGACCGGACGCTGTCAATTAGGTTACCACTATAGGCCAACCCCATAAATACCAATCTGCACAAGAAACACATTTCCAAAGAAATGACATTTAAAACAAACTTAGACATAATAATCCCTTTCCATGTGACTATCTAAAATGCAGAGTTTTGTAGTGCAGCCAGTTGTCGCTGTGGTACTACGCAAATGCAAGTCCTAATCCCACTGCTGATCACCAATGTTAGAAATGGGATTTCAGGCTGGCTAAGGCGTGCGCCAAAGCCAGGCCGAAACCACCACTCTAGTCAGGGCAAGGAAATTACACGCCAAAGATAACCCCTGCTCACCTCCTTGGTAGCTTTGCATGAGCAGTCAGGCTTAGCCCGGAGGTAATGTGTAAAGCATTTGCGCACGCACCCAGCGACAACATCCCAGGCCCACCACAAAAGAAACTCCACACAAGGTTATATAAAAATAGCCTTTGTATTATCATGACACATTAGAATAGTAAGCACATATTATACACTGTGCCAACTGGCACTGGGTAATATTTACAAGGGATTATGTACACATGACAGGGCCACATGGACCACTGTCAGAACCGTCACAAAGTGAATTTTGTAAAAGTACAGCAGATCATAAACATACAACCTGCAACCACTGGGAATCACCGTTCTTAGCATCAGCCTGTAACAAACTACTTTATGCACAGTATCACATTAGGCGCCAAACGCATTGTACGCCAACCTCATCAACATAACCACATTATGCAATTTTCTGACAAGTCTAAACACATTAGACCCTAACCTCCTAAGTATAACTACATTAGGGAATAACTCTCACAAGCCTAAACCATTATATGCGAACCAACCTCATAATCATAAAACACATTTAGAAGTATCAACATAGGTACGTAAATCATTCTACAGGAATCACATTTCCTAGCACCACACTCACATTAGAAGTCTAACGTATTAGACACTAACATCCTAATCATAACTCACATTAGGCATAATCACATGAACATAAATCACATTAGGGCCTGGCGCCCTACACAACTCATAGTCCCCCCCAGCCAACTTGCCATCTTAAACAGGGCTCAACTGCCCTATGTCCCAAGAGTCAGGGCGGCTGACTAGGCAGCGAAGGTCAAGGGTGCGCACTGCGCAAAACCTAAACGTTGCAGCTGCCCACTACTTGCTGGGCAGCTGAGAACAATAGTCTGGGGGCCTAAACGGTGCAGCTGCCCACTACTTGCTGGGCAGCTGTAAATAATCAAATGAGTCAGGGGCTCTCACTGGCCCTGGAACTAACCGTGCCCCAAGCTGGAGCCATCTGGGCTCTAAAGCAAATCTGCGGAGTGGTGGAGCCATCTGGCTCTAAAACAAATACTGTGGGGTGTAAGAGCCAATGTGGCTCTGAAAATAAATCTGCACCCGTGGAGCACACCAGCTCCGGAAATAAATATGCGCAAGGTTGAAGCCACACACAGGCTCTTAAGATACATCCTACCCCCTTCGTTGGGGCGACCCCCTATCAGGCGGGGGCCGCTCAGGAAATGATACGGCCATGTCCTCTGCCCAGCCCTCACTCACCGGCTCTCTGCGGGGCTCTGCTGACAACTGCGGTACTCCTCCACTTCCCCTCCGGGTACAGGGCATTTGCGTCGCGCTGCCTCTCTCTTTGCCTGCACGCGGGGCTTCCATGTCCTCACAGGACCCCCGCGCTGCCATCGGCGGCCTCGGCGGCGGAAACTCTTCACCCGGGCCCCCTCCTGGGACCCGGGACTTTGGTTTTCTTCTGCTGCCACCACGGGGCTCTCACTTGCACCTGGGAGCCCCGCGTCGCCATTGCCGCCGGCATCCTCACTCGCGGGGCTTCCCTTCCCTCTCGGAAGCCCCGCCCACAGGGACGCAGCCTCTCCTGCCTTCCGGGTCGCACTGGGGAGCAGCCCGGAAGAGATTTCATTGCGGCTTGGGCCACGGCGGTGATTTCTCTGCGGGCAATATGGGGTAGGCTCCCGTTAAGTAAACATGCAAAAGCGGGGTGGGCACCCGCGTTTAAAATAGAGAAATAAGTGGGGTGGGCACCCGCATTGAAAATGAAGGTATAAGCGGGGTGGGCACCCGCGCAATCTAAAATATACGTAGCGGCAATAAGCGGGATGGGCACCCGCAAGGATCAATTAAAAGGGGCACGCAAAGACGCAGGGTGGGCTCCTGCATATAATTAAAGCAAAATAAGCGGGACATCCGCAAGGCTCACAAGGGGGGGAATCCCTACGATGGGGATTCCCTCAGCCAGGGCTTCAGCGCCGCGCTGCTCAGCCCCCAGGCTCTCCCCTTTCCTAGGAAGAAAAGCAACCAAAAAGGTCCAAGAAGTCCTGGGTATCAAAAGATGGAGCAAAGCAGCTCCCAGCAAGGGAGAGTCCTCCAGGCATCCAGGGGCAGGGCAGGGCCCACGGAGGCAAGCCTTCCCCTGAGTCCCAGAACGCACCTGGTAGATTCAAGTCCACAAACAAGAACATCTTCTTGGGGTCACAGCCCCTTCTTTTATACAACATTTTCCTTTGTTCTGCAACTGTAGGGCAAAGGGAGAACCAGATATAACTGGTTCAGGAGCACTTTGTTTTGCCCAGCTCCCCTCTCTATTCACAGAACAGGCCAGGGACATCAGACGCACCACAGGAGGTGGAGCCAGCATTGTGATGGGAAGGCCCAGCCCTATTCAGGTCCCAGGTGCAACTCCTCCCTCCCATCTACATGCAGATCTCTCCATTCACCACCGGACAGACTCAGCCTGGCTCCTGGAATTCCCCAGCCTTCTCAGCTCCTGTCAATCACAAGCCAGACAGGCAATTCACATCACACAGCACATGGGTTACTGCCTCCCACTCTGTGGTTTGGCAAGGACCAGTGGTATCTGGGTGGCCTAGGGCCTGGTCCTGGCCGTGGACAACTAGGGAGTACCAGTGGGGTAGCCTAGTTGGGCCCAATTTTTTTTATTGTTGTTGTGTTTTATTATTTAGAGGAAACAACGTGAGTTCAGAGTGGCATAGAATCGGAGGGTGTCCCTGCAGTGCGGGCCCGCGTACATGTTTTCTCGCCTGCAGCAGCGAAGCCCATCAAGGGAATGATTGGTCTACCCTGCATTTTGGCTGGAAGGGGGTTGTGTTGGACCTGGCCCTTTTGGCAGGTTCCCCCCAAACTTTTTGCATTTATCCTGGCCTTTTTCCCTATGTAGTGTTAGTAGTTGTAGGCCTATAGGCACTTTTTAGCACTGTGTCCCAGTGTAAAGTGCGTGCGCTCTGTGTTACATATAGTGAGACTGGCCTGCCCTCCCATAGGAATGCATGGGGGATATGTGTGTCCATGGTAGTTCCTGGGGTGAGAGAAGTGCAGGGGCGAGTTTGGTATGTGCAAACTCGTGGGAATAAATGCTGCGCAATGGTGTGCGCAGATTTATGGTGACTGGTGGGGAAGTGCCACTTCTAGAAGTTGGCATGTCTGTGTGCTGTGTGATGTGAATTGCCTGTCTGGCTTGTGATTGACAGGAGCTGAGAAGGCTGGGGAATTCCAGGAGCCATGGTGAGTCTGCCCGGTCGCTCCACGGGGGCAGATTTATTTTCAGAGCCAGATGGCTCCTATGCCCCACAGTATTTGTTTTAGAGCCAGATGGCTCCACCACTCCGCAGATTTGCTTTAGAGCCCAGATGGCTCCAATTTGGGGCACAGTTAGTTCCAGGGCCAGATCTGCATGTAGATGGGAGGGAGGAGTTGCACCTGGGACCTGAATAGGGCTGGGCCGTCCCTTCACAATGCTGGCCCCACCTCCTGTGGTGCGTAAGATTTCCCTGGCCTGTCCTGTGAATAGAGAGGGGAGCTGGGCAAAACAAAGTGCTCCTGAACCAGTTGTATCTGCTTCTCCCCTTGCCCTACAGTTGCAGAACAAAGGAAAATGTTGTATAAAAAAAGGGGCTGTGACCCCATGAAGATGTTCTTAAAGGGCTGTGACCCCATGAAGATGTTCTTGTTTGTGGACTTGAATCTACCCTGCCCTGCCCTGCCCCTGGATGCCTGGAGGACTCTTGTTTGCTGGGAGCTGCTTTGCTCCATCTTTTGATACCCAGGACTTCTTGGACCTTTTTGGTTGCTTTTCTTCCTAGGAAAGGGGAGAGCCTGGGGGCTGAGCAGCGTGGCGCTGCAGCCCTGGCTGAGGGAATCCCCATCGTAGGGATTCCCCCTCCTCGTGAGCCTTGCGGATGCCCCGCTTACTTCACTTTAATTATATGCAGGTGCCCACCCTGCGTCTTTGCGTGCCCCTTTTAATTGTTCCTTGCGGGTGCCCACCCCGCTTATGGCCGCTACTTATATTTTAGATTGCGCGGCTGGCCACCCCGCTTATACCTTCATTTTCAATGCGGGTGCCCACCCCGCTTATTTCTCTATTTTAAATGCGGGTGCCCACCACGCTTTTGCGTGTTTACTTAACGGGAGCCTACCCCATATTGCCCGCAGAGAAATCACCGCCGCGGCCCGAGCCGCAATGAAATCTCTTCCGGGCCGCTGCCCAGCGCGACCCGGAAGGCAGGAGAGGCTGCGTCCCTGTGGGCGGGGCTTCCGAGAGGGAAGGGAAGCCCCGCGAGTGAGGATGCCAGCGGCAATGGCGACGTGGGGCTCCCAGGTGCAAGGGAGAGCCCCGCGGTGGCAGCAGAAGAAAACCAAAGCCCGGGTCCCAGGAGGGGGCCCGGGTGAAGAGTTGCTGTGGTCGAGGCCGCCGATGGCAGCGCGGGGCTCCCGTGAGGACAGGGAAGCCCCACGTGCAGGCAAAGAGAGAGGCAGCGCGACACGAATGCCCTGTACCCGGAGGGGAAGTGGAGGAGTGCCGCAGTTGTCAGCAGAGCCCCGCAGAGAGCCAGTGAGTGAGGGCTGGGCAGGGGACATGGCCGCATCATATCCTGAGTGGCCTTGCCTGATAGGGGGTCGCTCCAATGAAGGGGGCAGGATGTATCTTAAGAGCCTGTCTGTGGCTCCAACCTTGCGCATATTTATTTCCGGAGCAGGTCGCTCCACGGGGTCAGATGGCTCCTATGCCCCACAGTATTTGTTTTAGAGCCAGATCGCTCCACCACTCCGCAGATTTGCTTTAGAGCCCAGATGGCTCCAACTTGGGGCACAGTTAGTTCCAGGGCCAGTGAGAGCCCCTGACTCATTTGATTATTTACAGCTGCCCAGCAAGTAGTGGGCAGCTGCACCGTTTAGGCCCCCAGACTATTGTTCTCAGCTGCCCAGCAAGTAGTGGGCAGCTGCAACGTTTAGGTTTTGCGCAGTGGCGCTCCCTTGACCTTCGCTACCTAGGCAGCCGCCCTGACTCTTGGGACATAGGGCATTTGAGCCCTGTTTAAGATGGCCAGTTGGCCAGGGGGGGGACTATGAGTTGTATAGGGCGCCAGGCCCTAATGTGATTTATGTTCATGTGATTATGCCTAATGTGAGCTATGATTAGGATGTTAGTGTCTAATGCGTTGGACTTCTAATGTGAGTGTGGCGCTAGGAAATGTGATTCCTGTAGAATGATTTACGCACCTGTGTTGATACCTCTAAATGTGTTTTATGATTATGAGGTTGGTTCACATAGAATGGTTTATGCTGGTGAGAGTTATTCCCTAATGTAGTTATACTTAGGAGGTTAGGGTCTAATGTGTTTAGACTTGTCAGAGAATTGCATAATGTGCTTATATTGATGAGGTTGGCGTACAATGCGTTTGGCGCCTAATGTGATACTGTGCATAAAGTAGTTTATGTTACAGGCTGATGCTAAGAACAGTGATTCCCAGTGGTTGCAGGTTGTATGTTTATGATATGCTGTACTTTTACTAAGTTCGCTTTGTGACGGTTCTGACAGTGGTCCATGTGGCCCTGTCATGTGTACATAATCCCTTGTAAATATTGCCCAGTGCCAGTTGGCACAGTGTATAATATGTGCTTACCATTCTAATGTGTTATGATAATACAAAGGGTATTTTTATATAACCTTGTGTGGAGTTTCTTTTGTGGTGGGCCTGGGATGTTGTCGCTGGGTGCGTGCGCAAATGCTTTACTCATTGCCTCCGGGGAAGCCTGACTGCTCATGCCAAGCTACCAAGGGGGTGAGCAGGGGTTATCTTTGGCGTGTAATTTCCTTGCCCTGACTAGAGTGGTGGTTTCGTCATGCCTTAGCCAGCCAGAAATCCCATTTCTAACAACTAGGGACTTATAAGGGCACCCCAGAATCCAATCTGTGGTGTACCTAAGGTACATTGAATCAATTTAAAGAGGAAGCAGCTAGGCTGGGGTCCTGAATAGCAGGGCCCCAGCCAGACTAAAGTCGAAAAACAGTGAAACATCAGCAAAAAATGGGGGTAACCATAAGAAGCAGATCCTACTCTCCTACACAACCCCCCCAAACGCAGGGATATTAAACTATTCTTGACCAGTTGAGTCTTCATGTTCTAAGTGGAAATACCTAGAGAGTCCATCTGCATTGGTATGGTTACTCCCAGGTCTATGTTTCACTGTAAAGTCCATCCCCAGTAGGGGAATGGAACACCTTAAAAGTTTGGGGTTTTCACCCTTCATCTGTTTTAGCCATAAGAGGGGCTTATGGTCTGTCTGAACAATGAAGTGAGTGCCAAACGAGTACGGCCTCAACTTCTTCAGAGCCCAAACCACAGCAAAGGCCTCCCTCTCAATGGCTGACCAACATTTCTCTCTGGGGGTCAACCTTCTGCTAATAAAAGCTACTGGCTGATCCTGACCTTCATCATTCAACTGTGACAGTACAGCCCCTACCCCCATCTCAGATGCATCGGTTTGCACAATGAACTTTTTGGAGTAGTCAGGACTCTGCAGAATGGGAGCAGTACACATGGCCTGCTTTAGGCCATTAAATGCCTATTGACAGCTAACTGTCCACTGAACTTTCTTGGGCATTTTCTTAGAAGTGAAGTCATTCAAGGGTGTCACTATTGATCCATACCCTTTGACAAATCTCCTATAGTACCCAGTCAGGCCCAAGAAAGCTCTGATCTGAGTCTGGGTGGTTGGAGCAACACAGTCCATGATGGTCTGGATTTTGCTCTGCAATGGTTGAACCTGGCCTCCACCTACAAGGTGGCCCAGGTACACAACCTGACTCTGCCCTATCTGGCACTTAGTGGCCTTGATAGTCAGGCCTGCTTTTTGGAGGGCCTCCAAAACATTCTTTAGGTGGACCAGGTGATCTTCACAGGTGAAGCTAAAGACAGCAATATCATCTAGATATGCAGCACTATAGGCGTCCAAGCCTGTAAGGACTTTATTCACCAACCTTTGGAAAGTGGCAGGTGCATTCTTCAAACCAAAGGGCATCACACAAATTGGTAGTGCCCACTAGGGTTAGAAAATGCTGTCTTTGGCTTTGCATCATCAGCTAGTCTGATCTGCCAGTAGCCAGCTGTCAAGTCAAATGTGCTCAGAAACTTGATTGAGGCCAAAGTATCTATAAGCTCATCTGCCCTTGGGATGGGATGGGCATCAGTCCTAGTGACTGCATTGAGACCCCTGTAGTCCATACAAAACCACATCTCTCTCTTACTATCTTTGGTGTGAGGTTTAGGCACCAGGACTACTGGACTAGCCCAAGGGTTATCTGAGGGTTCAATGACTCCCAAATCCAACATCATTTGGACTTCTGTCCTGATACAGTCCCTGACATGATCAGATTGCCTGTAAATCTTATTTTTAACAGGCAGACTGTCCCCAGTGTCCACTTCATGAGTGCACCAGGTAGTTTGACTTGGAGTCAGTGAGAACATATGCCTGAACTGGCTGAGGACTTTTCAGCAGTCAGATTGTTGCTGGACAGTGAGGCTGCCTGCTAAGGCTACACCATCTACTGACCCATCATCAGGGTTCTGAGAGAGCAGGTCATGGAGTGGGTCACTCTCTTCCTCCTGACCCTCATCAGTTGCCATGAGCAAGCCCATGTCAGCCCTGTCGACATATGGTTTCAGTCTGTTGACATGGAGTACCCTATGGGGACTTCTGGGAGTTCCAAGGTCTACCAAGTAGGTTACCTCTCCCTTCTGTTCAACAATTATATGGGGGCCACTCCACTTATCTTAGAGGGCTGCTGGGGCCACAGGCTCCAACACCCACACCTTCTGCCCTGACTGGTAAACAGTCAGCACAGCCTTTTGGTCATGCCAGGCCTTTTGTAATTCCGGGCTAGCCTCAAGGTTTTTAGTTGCCTTTTTCATATACTCTGCCATACTGGAGCGGGAGACCAAGTACATAGTCCACTATGTCCTGTTTAGGGTGGTTAGAGAGGTAACTCCCATGCCTCCTTCACCAGATACAATGGACCCCTAACAGGATGGCCAAACAAAAGTTCAAAAGGGCTGTAACCAACCCCCTTTTGAGGCACCTCCCTGTAGGCAAATAAAAGCCAGGGCAAAAGGATGCCCCATCTGCACCCAAGCTTTTCTGGGAGACCTTTGATCATTCCCTTTAAGGTTTTGTTGAATCTTTCAACTAAACCATTGCATTGTGGGTGAAAGGTTATGGTGAATTTGTAATTCACTCCACACTCCTTCCACATTGCAGTCAAGTAACTAGACATTAAGTTTGCACCCCTGTCTGATACTACCTCCTTAGGAAAACCCACTCTTGAGAATACACCCAAGAGGGCCCTTGCCACCACAGGAGCTGTGGTGGTCCTAAGTGGAATTGCTTCTGGGTACCTAGTGGCATGATCCACCATCACCAGGATAAATCTGTGCCCAGAGGCTGTCTGAAGATCCATGGGACCAACTATATCAATCCCCACCCTCTCAAAGGGAACGCCCACCACAGATAGTGGTATCAGGGGGGCCTTTGTGGTTCCACCTGCCTTCCTACTGCCTTGGCAGGTGACACAGGAGCGACTTAACTCCTTGGTGTCTTCAGACATGTGGGGCCAATGAAAGTGAGGGACAATTCTGTCCCAAGTCTTCTTTTGGCCCAGGTGACCTGCTAGAGGAATATTATGGGCTAGTGTTAATAGGAAGCCCCTAAACTTCAGAGGTATTACCAACCTCCTGGAAGCACCAGGCTTGGGGTCTCTACTCTCTGAGTATAGGAGTCCATCATCCCAATATACTTTATGGGTGCCACTAGCATTCCAGGCAGCCTCATCAGCAGCTTGCTTTCTGAGGGGTTCAAGAGAGGGGCAGCTCAACTGCCCCTGGCTCAGATCTGCCCTGGAAGGGCCCCCTGTCCCCAAGAACTCAACCTGATCAGGCTCAAGCTCCTCTGGGACAGTTCCTTCTTCAGGACTAAGATCATCTCCCTCAGGAGGCTGATCTGTACTCTGAGACAGGGGGGAAGGCACTGCCTTAACCCTACTGCTCCTCCTCTTGGGAGGCACCTGGTCCATTCTTCCAGAATCCAGGGCCTGTTCATTGTTAGACATTTTGGCCTATGACCTGGTCACAGCAAATACATGTGCAGGGATTCCTAGCATTTCTGAATGTGTTCTGAGCTCCACTTCTGCCCAAGCTGAAGTTTCTAGATCATTGCCAAGCAAGCATACAACAGGGAGGTCTGCACTTACCATAACTTTCTTGAGACCAGTTACACCTCCCCAGGAGAAATTAACAATTGCCAAGGAATGTTCTGTCCTGACATTGCTAGCATTGCTCACTTGGTACATTTCACCAAGTATAATCTGCTCAGGAGCCACAATATATTTTGCCACTTGCTCCTGTGTCCCTGAATGCCAAAGCCTCTTTTCCATTTATAAAAGGCTGCTGTCTGTATTTGCCCAAGTTACTGGGACCCACAAAGAAGGACATGTCCATGCCTCCATCACAAATCAGGACAGCCTGAGTTGGAACTCTGACTAGGCCAGAGTGCATCTCAGAACCCAGGGTTAACCCTACTACACCCTTGTTCTGAGTACCACCAATTGTAGCTGCATTAGGGGGAACAGTTGCCTATGGGGCAATGGTGGCAGGAGTTGAGTCTTTGGACGTTGTACAGTCACTAGTCCAATGGGTTTTCTGCTTACAGATTTTACACCATGGTTTCTTTTGGCATTTTCCTTCGTTAGATTGGGACTCCCCCCCCAGATGCAGATTTTTGGGGACCTTGTGAAGACTTCTGGTCTTTACCCTTCTCCCCACCCTTGTCAGAGTTCTTTGAATCTTGTTTCTTTGGGTCACCATCTTGGTTCTGAACCTTCTGCTTCACCCTGGTTCTGACCCATTTGTATGCCTTCTTTCCCAATTTTTGGGGAGAGGTCAGATCAGAGTCCACCAGGTACTGATTCAACAGCTGATTTTGACAATTATTAAGGATTTGCTCCCTCATAATTAAGTTGTACAATCCTTTGAAATCACACACCTTACTGCCAAGTAACCAGCCCTCCAGGGCCTTAGTACCAGAATCTACAAAGTCCACCCAGTCTTGATTGTGTGCCTTCTGGGTATCCCTGAACTTTAACCTGTATTGTTCAGTGGTTAGGCCAAACCCTTCAATCGGTGCACTCTTCAAGCTTTGGTAATCATCAGCATCCTCC
The DNA here is from genome assembly GCF_964204655.1 of Triturus cristatus. NCBI lineage: Eukaryota > Metazoa > Chordata > Amphibia > Caudata > Salamandridae > Triturus > Triturus cristatus. Next base: position 508,457,914 of record NC_140579.1, on the reverse strand, counting down.
TCTCTAACAGTGAGGAGCTTATCTCTACCTTTCTCTGCAAAGGAGAGCCACAAGATTACTGCCCACTGCTCCTGGGGGAACCTCTGAACTTTACAGGCCCTTTCCAGTGCAGTAATCCATTTGTGGCTGTCATCCCCACTCTGGTAGGGAGGGGCAATCTTGTTTAGGTTTCTATGGTCATGAGACCTTTCCCTAACACTAGGGATGTTGCTGCCACCATGGGGCTCTAGCCCCAGCTTCCTTCTAGTTTTCGGAAGCTCTAGGGACTCCCTTTCTAGGGCTATCTGCTCTCTTCTGATTCTAAGCTGAGCTTCCTCATACTTGAGCAGTCTCTCTTTCCTCTCATGAGAGGATTCCCTCCTATGAGACGTGTGGTGTAGGCACCTACCTACTCTAGTGTGGCCTACTAAACTCTCTTGAGTTGTAGAAAGGGTGTGCTAAGCCCTTGACACACAACTCCAAGTTCAGTAGAACTTACTGTAGTTTAAGCTTGTATTATATGTACCTCAGGTACCTTTAGTGGTTTTCAGTTAGTCAATCACTTGAGATTATCTGTTAAAACAATGGCAAGCTTGAATCCCAACCGCTGCACACCAATGTGAGAAGTTGGCCTGGTATATTCTGTCCACTAGTTATAGTGGGCACCTCGCACCAGTCCAAACAACCCCTTAGAGGTGATAGGTTAAAGACAACCCTATTTGAAATCTATTCTAGTGGTGGCTATGGAGAGCAGCCTTCAGGCTAAGTCTTGAAGGAATGTAAAGCAGCTTGTTTTACCAGTCTATAATCGCTTGAATGACCAAATGAAAGGAGAACCACACCAGGTATATATATAAAGTGTATGTATTTATTACTAAACACGCCTGACTAGTCTCTTTATGAGGCTAGGGGTCAAAGCAAATATGTTACACTTCAAATATCACAGTAAATTAGCACAATATACGATAGGCCCTAGGGGCGAACCAAACCATATATTAAGAAAGTGGTATAAGAACCACGACTTGACTAGACACAAGGCCTAGAGCCTGTAGAATTGCTGGGACCCCAAGGAACCACTCAAGGTAGTGACACAGGGGACCGACGGGGGACGTGTGCAGAGTGAGAACACAGCCGCTTCTATTGGGAAAGTCACGGTTGGAATTTTAAAGTTTAAGGACACTTAGGAGTGGACTAGGAACAAACCCTTTTGGACTTAGATGGTTCTAGAGCCAACACCTACGGGAGCACCGGAGTACTCGTGTTACCTCACCCAGGGAAACCGGGTGCATAGGTGTCAAATGGTGGGTCGCGTCGTCGTTTTCAATGGCAGGATAATGAAAAGTGCTGCTGCCAGGAAGAAGAAAAGTGTCAGAAGAGATCCAAGCCTGGATTGAAGATGTGAAGGACCTGAACGCAGAGGGGACAGAGTCTGGGTTACTTACCAGTGACCAGGGGCACGATAGACGAATGCCCACCGATGTCGGGTGCTTCAGGTGCGAAGAGGGGAAGATTGACTCTTCAGCCACGAGGACCAGGAGGTGTTGAGGACAACCAGGAGCTGGATTCGAGCTATCCCACAAAGGATGTTGAGTGCTACAACATCGGTGCCCGGATTGGACACAACAAGCCTTGGCAACCGCAACCCACACAGGAAGAGGAAAGATGCTTCGGTGCGGACCAGCAAAGTCCAGGGGACTCCCCAAGCAATGGAGAGTCAGGGAACGTCTGGAGCAACCAGGGAAGCCCAATTCATGTTAAAGTTGCCTTCACATGGACCCACCAGTCAACGGACCGGGGATCGCAAAGGTACCTCGAGTGAAAACACAAAGGGCTGGCTCACGGAACACTCGTGAAGTGTAGGCCAGCAATCTTCAGTGGAAAAGGTGCTTGGGGTCTGAGCTACAAGTTACGCAATGCACAGCTTCAAGGAACGTCGAGAAGCTAATGCACTTACAAATGTGCCCAGTGTCCAGGGGTTCCAGTTCCACGGTACCCACGAGGGCTACGGGTCTCAGCTTTGCTGGGGACTCGGGTCAGCCTCTGGGAAGTCTGTAAACTCACCTCCTTTGTTGCAAATACTTCAGAGTCCAGTGGGAGCTTCGGAGATGCGAACTGGTCAGATGCGTCTTTGGAGCCTGCCTTGCAGGGGAGTAACTACTTTACTCCAAGGGAGATTCTTCAGTCATCTAGTCGTGTAGATCGTCGAACTTCCAGGATTTCTGCATCAGAGCTTCGTCCAGGTGTAATCTAAAATCCTGCAGCCAGGGGTTCCTTTCTTATACCCAAGGAAGGGGTTGGACATACTCTGGGGACCCACCTATGGGAGGGTCAGGAAAGAGGGGTGACTACACCCCTTTCCTTTGTCCAGTTGTGTGCAACCGGTTTGAGCTGGACTATGCACAGGGACACCAAATGTGCCCCAGTGCAGACTTTAAAGCAATCCTGGAGTGCACCCACCCAGCCCTAATCCACTAAGGCCTGTCTGGGAGGTGATAACACCTCCCTGTGACAGGAAACCTATTGTCCAGGCCTCCCCTGTCGGCATTTCAGTCAGCAGCAGGAGGCAGGACTTGTGTCTGTGGCTGGCAGCATCCATTTTGTGATGCCAGGGCTCTGTTAGCTGGTACCGGGTATACCGGTTCTGTCATGTCTCTACCTCTAGAAGGGTGGGATCATACTCCCACACCAGTTACTGGTGTGGGGTATGATTCCAAGGTGTTTGACACCAAACACTACATGTTTCCGTGCAGCCATCCCAAAGTTAGCATTTACCGCGGGGTTATAATGCACTTAAAAGTATATGGTCAGGCTAGATCACAGACAACCCCGGAGAATAGATTCCGAAAGGCTACAGAGGGAGTCTGCTCATGAATGGGCACCCTCTCACATAAAACCAAGCACCCTGCCTTCAGGATTGATAAGGCCTGCCATAGGGGTGACTGATAGGTTTATATGTGCAGTGATAGGGTGAGATATAGTGAACCTATAATTCAGTAATGGATGCATGCACCACCTTACTCAGGCTGCAGTAGCAGACCTGTGGTGTCATTTTGGAAGGCTTCCCAAGGGTGGCATAATACATGCTGCAACCCCTGGTAGGCCTCTGGGGTACCTATGCCCTGGGTACATAGTATACCATATACTAGGGACTTAGAAGGGCACCCCAAAATCCAATCTGTGGTGTACCTAAGGTACATGGAATCAATTTAGAGAGGAAGCAGCTAGGCTGGGGTCCTGAATAGCAGGACCCCAGCCAGACTAAAGTCGAAAAACAGTGAAACATCAGCAAAACGTGGGGGTAACCATATAAAGCAGATCCTACTCTCCTACAAGTACTACCTGGATAATTGGACAAGTCTATGAGTAGTGTGTAGGAGATTAGAGCACAGCATTGGTACTACACATGTGATTGTGGAAGTGCATAGTTAGTACCTGCAGCATTGCATGAGTACATGGCTACTGACTGAAAGATTAGAATACTTTATATGTTAGTGCCTGGCTCATTGCAAGAGTACATGAGTAGTGACTGGATGATTACAGTGCTGCAAAGAGAGTGCATGCTAAATTTATAACTGCTAAGGTATTGGCGGACTGATTATATAAGTACATAGTTCTGCATGGATGATTGGAAAAGTGCATGGGCAGAGACAGGCGGATTCCTAGAGTGCATGGGTACTTCCTAGGGAATTGGATGAGTGAATCAATAGTATGAAGCTGAATAGAGATCTGCATGGATAGTACACAGAGGATTGTAATAGTGCATAGTGTAGTGCCTGGGTCATTGCATGAGTACGTTAGCAGTGGCTGGATGATTACAGTGCTGCAAAGAGAGTGCACGTTAAATTTATAACTGCTAAGGTATTGGCGTACTGATTAGATAAGTACATAGTGCTGCATGGATGATGGGAAAAGTGCATGGGCACAGACAGGTGGATTCCTAGAATGCATGGGTACTACCTAGGGAATTGGATGAGTGAATCAGTAGTATGCAGCTGATTAGAGATCTGCATGGATAGTACACAGAGAATTGTAATAGTGCATATTGTAGTGCCTGGGTCATTGCATGAGTACGTTAGCAGTGACTGGATGATTACAGTGCTGCAAACAGAGAGCATGCTGAATTTATAAGTGCTTAGGTATTGGCGGAGTGATAGGATAAGTAGATAGTGCTGGATGGGTGATTGGAGAAGTGCATGGGACAAACAGGAGAATTCCTAGACTGCATGGATACTAACTGGGTATTTAGAAGAGTGTATCAATAGTATGTAGCTCGTTAGAGGTCTGCATGCATAGTGCATAGAATATTGTAGCTGTACTTGTGTTAGTGGCTAGGCCATTCTATAAGTACATGACTAGTAACTGGAATAATTACAGTGCTGCAAACGGAGTGCATGCTGAATTTATAAGTGCTTAGTTATTGGCGGAGTGATAGGATAAGTAGATAGTGCTGGATGGGTGATTGGAGAAGTGCCTGGGACAGACAGGAGGATTCCTAGACTGCATAGGTACTAACTGGGTATTTACAAGAGTGTATCAATAGTATGTAGCTGGGTAGAGGTCTCCATGCACAGTGCACAGAATATTGCAGCTGTACTAGTGTTACTGGCTAGGCCATTCCATAGCTACATGACTACTAACTAGAATGATTACAATGCTACAAACAGAGTGCATGCTGAATTTATAAGTGCTTAGATATTGGCAAAATTATAGGATAAGTAGATAGTGCTGGATGGTTAATTGGAGAAGTGCATGGGACTGACAGGAGGATTCCTAGACTGCATGGATACTACCTGGGTAATTAGAGGAGTGAATCAATAGTATGTAACTGGTTAGAGGATCTGCATGGATAGTGAACAGAGTATTGTAGCAGTGTTTGTGTTAGTGTCTGGGCCATTGCATGAGTACATGGCTAATGACTAAAAGATTACAATACTGCAAGGAGAGTTCCTGAGTGCATTTATAAGAGCTTGTATATTGGCGGAGTGATTGGATAAGGAGATAGTGCTGCATGGGTGATTGGAGAAGTGCATGGGGACTGACAGAAAGATTCCTAGACTGCATCGGTACTACCTGGGTAATTAGAGGAGTGAATCAGTAGTATGTAGCTGGTTAGAGGTTTGCATGGATAGTGTACAGAGGATTGTAGCAGTGCTTGTGTTAGTGCCTGGACCATTTTTTTTTTTTTTGAACAAACAAGATCTTTATTGGTATCATCAGTCGTACAGCTCAACCACTGCCCACATCCCTTCGGGCCGGCAGGGCCAAAGTAACAGTGCTAGGTGGCATGTAGGGGGGGCGGGGCAAAATACACAGCAAGCCGCCTACAACCCCATGTGGGGCCGGCCGCATCAGGGGGGGGCAGCGGTAACGACACAGGGTGACTTAGATCTCGTTTTTATTAGGTTTTTCTTCTGAAATAATCATTTAACAGAGACAGAACTAGGGAGGGGGAAACCACCAACCGTGAAGTGTGTGCCAGGGTACGTGCGCCGAGGTAGGAGTGCCTGGACCAATGTATGAGTACGTGAGCAGTGACTGGATGTTAACAGTGCTGTAAAGAGAGTGCATGGATAATTTATAAGTGCTTGGGTATTGGCGGAGTGATTGGATATGTATATAGTACTGGCTGGGTGCCTGGAGGAGTGCATAGGGAGTGACAGTGTGATTTCTGCACTGCATGGGTAGTACCTGAGAAAATGAAGGTGTGAATGAGCAGCGTGTAGGTTGTTTGAGGACTGCATAAATAGTGCACATGTGATTGTAGCACTGCATGTGTTAGTGTCTGGGTCTTTGCATGAGCACATGGGTAGTGACTGGATGATTAGAGTACTGCAAGGAGAGTGTATGGTGAATTTATAAATGCTTGGGTATTGGCGGAGTGATTGGATTAGTATATGGTACTGGCTGGGTGACTGGAGGTGTGCACGGGGAGTGACAGTGTGATTGCTGGACTGTATGGTTAGTACCTGGGAAAATGAAGGTGTGAATGAGAAGCGTGTAGGTGGTTAGAGGACTGCATGGATAGTGCACATGTCACTACATGTGTTAGTGTCTGGGTCATTGCATGGGTACATGGGTAGTGACAGGATGATTAGAGTACTGCAAGGAGAGTGAATGGTGAATTTATAAGTGCTTGGGTATTAGCGGAGAAATTGGATTAGTATATGGTACTAACTGAGTGAGTTGAAGTGTGCACAGGAAGTGACAGTGTGATTGCTCGACTGCATGGGTAGTACCTGGGAAAATGAAGGTGTGAATGAGCAGCGTGTAGGTGGTTAGAGGACTGCATGGATAGTGCACTTGTGATTGTAGCACTACATGTGTTAGTGTCTGGGTCATTGCATTAGTACATGGGTAGTGACTGCATGATTAGAGTACTGCAAGGAGAGTGTATGGTGAATTTATAAGTGCTTGGGTATTGGTGGAGTGAATGGATTAGTATATAGTACTGGCTGGGTAACTGGAGGAGTGCATAGGGAGTGATAGTGTGATTGTTGGACTGCATGGGTAGTACATGGGTAATTAGAGGAGTGAATCAGCAGTGTGTAGCTGGTTAGAGGTCTGTATGGATAGTGCACAGAGAATTGTAGCAGTGCTTGTGTTAGTGCCTGGGCCATTGTATGAGTATGCGAGCAGTGACTGCATGATTAGAGTGCTGTAAAGAGAGTGCATGGTGCATTTATAAGTGCGTGGGTAGCAGTGTTTGTATTTGTGCCTGTGCCATTGCATGAGTACGTGACTAGTAACTGGAAGATTACAATACTGCAAGGAGAGTGCCTGAGTGCATTTATAAGTGCTTGGATATTGGCGGAGTGATTGTTTAAGTAGATAGTGCTGGATGGGTAATAGGAGAAGTGCATGGGGCTGACAGGAGGATTCCTAGACTGCATGGGTACCACCTGGGTAATTAGAGGATTGAATCAGTAGTGTGTCTCTGGTTAGAGGTCTGTATGGATAGTGCACAGAGAATTGTAGCAGTGCTTGTTAGTGTTTGCACCATTACATAAGTACGTGACTAGTATCTGGATGATTACAGTGGTGAATTTATAAGTGCTTGGGTATTGGCGGAGTCATTGGATAAGTAGATAGTGCTAGATGGGTGATTTGAGAAGTGCATGGGGACTGACGGGGGTTGCTAGACTGCATGGGTTCTACCAGAGTATTTAGAGGAGTGAATCAGTAGTATGTAGCTGGTTAGAGGTCTGCATAGATAGTGCACAGAGGATTGTAGCAGTGCTTGCGTTAGTGCCTGGGACATTGTATGAGTACGTGAGCAGTGACTGGATGTTTACAGTGCTGTAAAGAGAGTGCATGGTGAATTTATAAGTGCTTGGGTATTGGCGGAGTGATTGGATAAGTACATTGTGCTAGATGGGTGATTGGAAAAGTGCATGGGGACTGACAGTGTGTTTGCTGGACTGCATAGGTAGTACATGGGTAATTAGAGGAGTGAAGCAGTAGTGCTAGGAGAGAACATGGTGAATGTATAAGTCCTTCTGTTTTGGCAGACTAATTAGATAAGTACATGGTCCTGGCTGGGTGATTGGAGAAGTGCTTGGGGACTGACAGGGGGATTCCTACACTGCATGGGTACTACCTGGGTAATTGGACGAGTGAATCAGTATTATGAAGGTAGCTAGGGGACAGCAATGTTAAACCAAATATTATGTGGCATATTTCAACTGTACTTCTCTAGACACTTATAAAAACTAGTCTCATCAGAAATACCTTAACTCAACATATGCAAGTACAGGCATACTTCACACACACGTCCATGCACATTTTAAAACTTGACAGACTGCACTTCTATTTTGAAATGTATGGTTACTGCATGGGTCATTTTATGAGTACACACATACTGCTGCTACTTTACCATTTTACAACTACTTTTAATGTTACACCTAGCCAATTGCAAAGCAGGAACCATTCACATTTCTCTGCTATAAGTCTCACCATATTACTGAAAAACATAAATGGATATCTCTCTACCTACACCTCATACATTCACAGAACAAACTTCAATTTTGAACCAAACACCAAAAATGATGTGGCATATTTCAACTGTACCTCTCTAGAGACATATAAAAACTAGTCTCATCACTAAGACCTTAACTCAACATATCCACTTCCAATTTGAAATCAACACCTAAAATTATGCAGTATACTACTAATGTACATAATCACACACTGAAACAAATTAACATAATCAGCAATCCCTATTCCAAAATGCACATAATACTATACAGAATTTATATTAAACAACATTTACATACATTACAAAAAACTGCAATAAACATTTCTTCATTACAAAATATATCTCTAACTTCAAATTTCATGATTTATATTTTATCTTTAAAAACAAAGGCACCACATAGTACACCTCACAAATTGATAACTTACCTTTCAAATTGATTTGTGGATTATGAGGTATCAGAAACACACCAGATTTTCTTATGCACACAATCAATATAATGCACTGCTCTTAGCAAAACCAGTAATGGCAAACTTTCCCTCTGTTTCTCTACACAGATGTAAATAACAAATCACATTGCTTCCCAGATTTTTTCAAATTCTAAAACACGTTTCTATTCGTTACACATATCAACCCTTGCCAACTGACTTCTAACTGAACCCAAAATGCTTCTGGAATTTTCTGGAGTCGCGCCTGCACCGTGCACCGTAAGCAATGGCACCGCGAATCCATACGGGAGTTCAAAAATATATTATAAATAATGTTACCACTTTTTTTTAATAACACACCACTTCTAAACATAGAACTGACTTGGGAAATCTCACTGCAATAACATATTACTTTAATATTTATAACAAATTCACATTTTAATGCCACAGATAACTTTCAACCCTTCACCCCTTCTGCCTAATGCCTGTTTCCATAGTAACAGGTCATGGAACACTCAACTGAACTCACAGGTCACGAGTTCAGCATATTTTCAAATTCAGCACACAATGTTGCAAATACAAACAGCAAGTGTGCTTGACTTTCCAAAATATCAGCTTATCCTATCTAATGTACCTTTCAAACATTTTTTATTAACAAATCGGGTTCTTGTTCCGATCCTTCAAATTATAGATTGATCGCGTTAATTGATGTGGAGGCTAAAATATACGCATCAAACCTGCTGGCAGACTTAGAGGACTGGGCGGCGCGTATAAACCTTATTCCTCATATGCAAACCGGATTTAGGGCCGGGATGGGCACTCTTACTAACATTTCCGCTGTAACCCTCCTAGCTAATCAAGCCCTCGTAAAATCAAGGCCACTGTATGCATGTTTCATCGACCTTAAAGCGGCCTTTGACAAGGTCTCAAGAGCCAAGCTATGGGCAAAAATGTACAACTGGGGGGTCCCAGCTAAGTTGCTGGATGCCATAGTCAACCTGTACTCTCAGATGTGGGTCCAGATCAGGAAAGGAGACGGGCTCAGCATAACTAAGATCTACACACGCAATGGGCTAAAACAAGGGTGTGTGCGGGTACCCTGCCTTTTTAACATTTACACCGCTGATCAGGACGAGCACCTTCGGTCAATCCAATCTGACCCTCCGAAACTTGTCACAATACCCACACCCAGCCTTCAATATGCGGATTACATCGGTTTACTCGCGCAAACGCCAGTTGGTTTGCAACGACTAATCACCGAACATGGAGTTTGCACCACCTCGGTCCAACTAAACATCAATCACCAAAAAACAAAGGTGATTCGCTTTACAAACACCATAAAGGCGACCGTAAATTCACTTGGACCTTTGACAAATGACCTTTGACCAAGGTGGATTCATACAAATACCTAGGTTTTCAAATTGATCGCAAACTTAACTTGAAGACACATCTGGACCAAGGTCGCACGAAATCTAAACAGCTGCAGTTTGCCTTTAAAATCTTAAAAAACAAGCTCGCAGGCGGCTCCACTGGTCACCTATTAAAGGTTATAGCAGCAAAATTCCTGCCCTCCATCTCATATGTTACAGGAAACAGTGGTCCCTGAAATCAATCAGATAAGTAATACAATAAATATAGCCTCAATCGGTCCTATAATGCAGCCAGTGTCCAGCCGGACAAAGGCACCTTTAATATACAGAGTATAATGACAATAATCAAAGGAAGGTAAGTTAATTCTCAGTGGGATACAAGCATGTATCCTACAGCTTACATATTGTATTGAAAGCAAAGTGCGACAAAGAATAAAGGCAATTTACATGGGTGTTTCAATCAGTAATTACTTCAGGTAGTGAAACACCTGATACATGCAAGGCAACCTTCACGGATGCGGCCACGGAACATTATCCTCTCTTATGCACGAGACGGATTCCCTACTGTGGGCCCTGTTCCTCCCTGGTTAATCTTATCCCGCCGCCTTTCAACTTGCTAGCGATCCGAAGTCTTAATTTTACGCATCTTTACAGACGGATCCCTTTTTCTTCCCCGGGTAATCTGTCCCGCCGACTTCAACTTCCCTCGAGCCTTACACGCGACTCCTGAGACTACCTCTCAAATCCTTCCTTATCCTTTACGTCGTGTACTCATACACTTTAACACTTGAGGCTTTTTGTATACAGGCAATTTTATTTAATTAGTCCTGATGATGATCCGATATCTTGCTGATAAGGATCGAAACGCCGTCGACACAGTTGTCTATCTTACACATTTTATTTATTGTATGTAAATTATTGTGAAGGTGACACATTAGTTCCCGAGGTCCCTGACCTATTCCCTTGGGTGCCCTTGTTCCTCTTTACACACTCCATCTCATATGGCACAGAAATCTTGAACGGCAAGGACGCTACAGGTCTGAACCTAGCACAAACAATTCTTTTCAAGAAACTGTTTGCAATCCCCCGCCATATTCCGCAAGCTCAAATCCGACTTCAATATTGTCTAAGAAACCAGATCCCCGATAGACAAGGTGCACTAGTCAAGTACAAATATTCAATCTTCGAAGTTTTGAAGGCTTCGCTCTCGGCACTGAAGCTAGAGGAGGCCCGGTTTACTGCTCCTACCTACCCTTGCTTTAAATCTGTGGTTAACAAAGCCATAAAACAGTATTCTTTATCATTAGATATACAGCCCTAGCAAAAAAAAACATGCCTGGACCGTGATACAGACATACCAGAGGTTGCAACCCCAATCTCCTTGCTAGACCATTTCCCGCACCAAAAAAAGCACTTTTTCATGCTACTAAGGCTTGGGTCATATCCATCAAAGGACCTAACCCCGAAATGGAAATACCCATGGCAATCAAAGGAATGCCGCCTGTGCGGAGCTTGGGATGAGTCCTTACTGCATCTATTATGCATCTGCCCTGCTCTAATAAAAAACGCGCAAAATGGGTCTTCGGGAGGTCTTCAGGAAGGAACAAATAAGAACTTGTAGAGCAGCAGTGATTCATTGTTTTCAGGGGCTCATCTATCCCACTGTCCTGCAGAGCTGTAAACATTTTAAAAAACATGGCAAAAGAACTGGCCAATGCAGAACCCGCTAACCAACTCATGCAGTGCTAGAACATTTGGCTCCAAAATCCTCCGACAGCCTTGCTTACATGTTAATACTTTTTAAAATATCGCCTTTCTATATTTTTTATTAAAAAAAATATCAATGTATATTTTTGCATGTTTTATCCATGGTGATTTCTCCACCCTTTTATGATTTTTTTAATGAAATCAAATAAAAGTATATTTGACTTGACTTACTAACCAATAAGAAACATGCTTTTTAAAGACAGTAACATGCAACCTATTTTTCACTCTATAATGTTTTTAAACACCCAATCATTTCTCTTCTTTTTTTAAAACTGCATCTTATCCACCATTTTAGATACCTCTTATTCTACCAACTGCCTACTTCAACTACAGACATCTGTTCAGTGCATCCAGACTTTCCTTCAAGATGCTTAGAGTGTGGATTGTGGGACACAGCTATGTTTCCTGGTGCAAAAGGTATGCTGAACACAGAGGTATTGACAAAGATCTAGCTTTGCAGAATGTGGCCATTAAATGGATTGGACAAAGAGGATTAAAGTGGCACCAATTGATGCCTTTGGTTGAAACCTTTTTACACCTCCAACCCCCTGACCTCGTGATTGTCCACTGTGGTGGCAATGACTTAGGCACATTGACTGGGGTAGGGCTGGAAATGCTAATGAAGGACACCTTTGCACAATTGATGTTGATTTTCCCCCAAACTGTCTTTGTATACCCTAACATATGCCAAAGACAGAAATGGAAGTGGTCCAATCAATTCTGTGCACAAATTGAGAAAGCTAGAAAAATTGTCAATAAAGTTGTTTCTGCTTACCTCAGAGACCATAGGATGGGCTCCATATACAACAACAATCTGCATTTCGATATGGATGGCATCTACAGGAGTGATGGTGTACATTTCACAGATAAGGGAAACAGAGCCCTTCTCAACAACCTAAGACTCTGCATCGGCACTTACATGTAGCTACAAAAATCTTCCAATAAACACAAGAGCTCTTTTCAGAGCCACCTAATAACCCAACATATAATTTCGTTTTTGGAAAAAATATATTAATATTTTTTTGCTTGGAGTCGCGCACCCAACACGTTCACACTAGAGGTCGCGCACCCATCGTGTTCACACTAGGGGCCGCGCTGAGAGCCATGCACCCTTCATGTTCACACGGGGTCCGCATTGAGAGCCGCACACCCATCGCATTCCCACTAGGGGCCGCGCTGAGAGCCGTGCACCTAGTGCATTCGTACTAGGGGCTGCGCTGAGAGCCGCGCACCCTTCGTGTTCACACTGGGTGCTGCGCTGAGAGTCGCGATAGGGTCGCGACTCCAATTTTTTTTAAAAGTCGTCCACTTTCACTAATTTACATTCGCCTCGAAGACCCCATCCCCCGAGGCATGTCCACATGTTCTTTTTTTTAAGAAAAAAAAGCAGAAATGGGAGGAGGGCTGTGTGGTTTCCCCCCTTGAGGCCTCTATTTGCCCCTAGGGACCCCATCCCCCGGGGCCGGCCTTTCTTGTTTTTTTTTTATTTATTTGGGGAGGTGGGCCGCGTGGCCCCCCCTCCCGGGCCACTTCTAGCCCTTGGGACCCCATCCCAAGGGCTTATATGCAGCTCCCCGTATGAAAAACAATATGCTTTGAATTTTGGAAGGGAGAGCAGATTTCCCTGCTCTTGCTTCCAAAATCCAAAGCAAGTTTGCTACCATAGGGCGGTGCTCCCACCCTACCATAGCAAACAGCAGCGTCCCTGGGGGGTGGCGGTCCCCAGGGCCACTAAGGGCTCCAGGAGGGGGGCCGCACGGCCCCCCTCCCAATATGATTGAAGCCCCGGGAGGTGGCGGTCCCCGGAGCTGCGGGGGCCCCCGTGGGCCACCGCTAATATATTTTTGCGATGCCCCCGAGACCTGGCCCACCCGGGGGCCTCAATTAAATGAAGCGCAGAGGGCCGCGCTTCATTTTTTAAAAAAAAAATTCGTCCGGATTCGCACACCCAGCGCAAATTCGGCCGATTTTCTTTTTTTTAAACAATGCTTTTGTTTGCCCTGGGGTCCTTGTGGGACCTCCTGAGCAGGCCTAGGGGTCAGGGTGTTTCTACCCTGCCCCTTTTCTGTTTTTTTCACCTTTGTTTTTCTGTTTTCATGTGACTCGGTTCTACCGAGTCACAAGATGGCTGCCAACACTTCCTGGTTTAGGGAATTGACTGGATCACTTGATCGGGGGAACATGGCGGCTGGCTAAACGCCGGTCGGGAGGATCGCCGTGGAGAGACTGAGTCATGTGAAGGTTTGGTGCTATAGCGCGATGAAATAATGCAAGGTGGTGAGAGCGGCGACTATTGTGCGCTAATTGAGCTTTGTGAGATTTTCGAGATTGGGTGCCCGAGCCTGTTTCGGGTTTTTGGATGGGACACGACTCCGCCCCCTCCTTCTCCTAAGGAAGCCGGTGCTGGTGTTGGGAGGCACTGCCAGGTACTATGTGCCGTGAGGTACTGTGAGCAAGGATTGCCGGGCTTCAACTTGAGTAAGCGGCGTATTAAGTATTTTCTGAGCAGTTTGAGAGACATTTATTTATAATTTGCCTGTTTGACGGTTTGCTCCTTCTTCTGCCGTATGGGTTACGGAGCACTTTTGGAATCTGCTGCGACTCGAGACTCCGTCTCCACCTTACAGGGAAGCTGGAGCCGGGCCGCGGCTTCTTTACAGCACGTTCGGTTGAGCGTGTTTAAGTTATATGGCTCATGGAGAGGCACAGTGAGGGAGGCGGGGGAGTCTGCTAGGACGCTCTCACAACAAATCAAGGCCGGTAAAGAGGAAGCAAATGCCTCGATAAGAGGGGGCACCGGGGGTGGCTTTGGATCTTTCCCTTGCATTACATCTACCCCGGTGCTGCCGGAGCAGTTTGTTGACTTCAGCCTTTTCCCGGGGTGGATGGAGCAAGATCGGATGTCGTGTGTTACACCTTTACTGGCTAAAGTGGGATCGGAAAACATAAAGCCTTTAAGAGGCGCGGGGCCCTGTGTATTGAGTCAAAACCAGGAGCAGGCGCAGGATCAAAATATAGTGAAGGTGTTAAATGCTGTGGGAGACCCTGGGGCTGTGGGGGGGGTCTAAGGATTCACGGAAGCGTGTACAGCCTGTGTTTGCTGCAAGAAGCAGATATCTTTTACGCGCGGAGAAAAAGAGTGTTGGGAAAAAAAAGCAAGCAAGTACACCTCATGCTGTAACGCCGGTTAAGAAACCCCCGAAGGGAGGCAAAATAAAAAAGTGTAGGACAAAAGAAGTAGGGCTTGTACCCAAACCTCCTTCCTCTCTTAGGTCCTATTTTAAAATCATGGAGCAGGTGGCAGGCTCAGTAGGGTCGGGGAAGGCCCCGGAGGAAGCGGAGTGCAATGACCATAGTGAACGACTGAGGTTGGATAATCAGTTTGCCCCTCTTATAGATAGTGGGGCAGAGAGCCTGGAAGAACATGTTACCAGGCCTACAAGAGTTTTGACTACCCCCCTGCAAAGTTCATCTATGCCGATGGTACAACTTGCTCAGAGGGGGTGTGCGGATAGTGAAGATGGGACAGCCCCCTGGTGGGGGTTCCCTTAGCGACTCAAGTGGCGGATCTATTACTTGGCATGAGACAGGATATTTTGCTTAGGTTTGAGACCTCTGAACAGAATCAGAAAGAGATTCAAGTGAAATGTGCGATTCTGGAACAAAAGATTGATGGAATAGCTCAGCGCACGGTAGCGCTGGAGGAGGAGGTGAAGGTGTTGGGGGAGGTCACTGGTGTAAACGCTAAGGAAATAGCCGGCCTCAGAGAGGAGAATAAGTCCTTACAAGAGGATCTGGAAAGGCTTGAGATACATGCTAGGCGCAATAATGTTTGTATTTTAGGGGTCTCCGAGAACGCAGAAGGGTCAGACACTAAAGGCTACATATGTAAGATATTGGGAGAATTGTTACCGGACAGATTGGATATAGACTGGGAAAAAGAACTTCAAAGAGTCCACAGAGACCCCTACAGGCTCCATCCAGGGAGAAAGGCTCCCAGAAGAATTTTGGTGAACTGTCTAACTTTTTCAGTTAAGGAGTTGGTGTTGGGACGCGCGTTGAAAGAACGGCAGTTAAAATTTGGAGATGTAACGTATCAGATTCGTTCTGATCTGGGGAAAAGGATTGCTCAGAGGCAGTGGGAACTTGGTTCTAAAATGAATGAATTACGCTCCAGGGGGGCCCAAGTACAAATGAAATTTCCCCCATGCTCAAGATCATGTGGCAAAACAAAATGCATACTATTAGAGACCCCGTGGAGGTTGATTGCCTGTTAAAGTCGATGGGAAGCCCAGATTAGGGATTGGATGTACAGAGTACTATATATATAAATAGTTCAAGAAGTAACATGGGAAGTCAGTATCTTATCTAGAGGCACGACATAATTGGTGAACGCACCTTTGTTTAGTCTTCTTTTTTGTTGTTTTGACTCTTACTCTCACACGGCGAGACCTCATAGGCTCTGCCGGTAGGCTAGGATGGGGGTTCCCCGGGGGGGGGGTGGTGGGAGGAGTACGGGTGGTCGGGAGCATGTG
Source organism: Triturus cristatus (assembly GCF_964204655.1). NCBI lineage: Eukaryota > Metazoa > Chordata > Amphibia > Caudata > Salamandridae > Triturus > Triturus cristatus. The sequence goes on along the minus strand of NC_140579.1, from coordinate 508,441,863 downwards.
GGAGAAAAAATACAAATATTGTCCTCATTCTGTTATATAGCTGGCGGTCCTTTTTTCAGGGAGTACCTATTCGTGGAGTCTGTTAAATGTATAGAGGTAGCATATCAGATGAAGGATGTGGAAGGAATTGGTAGCAATTTGGTTCTAATGATGGACAATTGAAAAAGAATTCAGTGCACTTTATGTCCTGGAACGTGAATGGTCTGAGGTCTAAGAGAAAGGTAGCCCCTGTAATGGAATTTTTGAAGAGAACCGAGGCCAGTGTTATTTTATTGCAAGAGACTCATTTGTTGAGGCATGACTGTATTGATGCCCTCAAGAAATGGGCCTCGGTTCAGGATATTTTTTGTTCAGATCAGAATTGTAGTATGAAGGAGGTTGCTATTCTTATTAGATGCAATAAGGGTATTATATTGGAAAGCCATCAGACGGACTCTTCTGGGAGATGGGCGGCGATTAAAATTAGGATACAAGGAACACCAGTAGTTGTGGCTAGCTATTATGGGTCCAATGAGGATAACCCTGATGCTTTGATTAAACTGGATTCATGCTTACTGTCCTCTAGTGCATCTGTGATACTCGGAGGGGATTTTAATCTAGTTCTGGATAAAAGTCTAGATAGAACCTCCAAGGCTAAATATGTTACCCCTGGTAAAACCATGGCAGTTCTTAAAACTATGATCCGGGAGGTAAATCTAATCGATATTTGGAGATTTAAGATGGGGGATAAGAGAGGATTTACTTTTTTTAGTAAAAAATACGGGCACCATTCACGGATTGATTATTTTTTATTAGACCGCGAGTTGGTGTCAGGGGTTGAAATGGTTAACCATGTACCCGCCTTAATATCGGATCATTCTGCCGTTCTCCTATCGTTGAATATCCCATATAAGAGGGGAGAAATCAGGTGGACGCTGGACAGGACAATTTTATTAGATGAGGGGGTAACATTTAAATTGAAAGAAAAGGCAGTTGTTTTCTTTGAGGCTAATAGAGGGTCGGCAACATCTCAAAGTGTGTGGGATGCCTTTAAGGCCTTTTTAAGATCCAATGGTACGGGTATTATGGCGGGTAAAAAACGTAGTTTGAGGCAACAAGACGAACATTTTCTGGAAACCATTAAGAATAAAGAACAAGAGGTACAAAAAGCCTCACTTGAGTGCCCTAGTGTGGTGATCTCCCTCACAAAGCCATTAGAATTACTGCAAGTGGAATATCATGGAGCCCTCGATAAAATATTATTGGATAGATGGAGGGCTAGTAAATTGCTGAAATTTTGCATACGCTGAGAAGAGTGCTACATTACTGGCTTGGAAAGTAAAGACAGATAGAGCTTGAAATTTAATTAAAAGTCTTAGAGAGGAGGTGACGGGAGATATAGTCGACACCAATGCCAGTATAGGGCGGGAAATTTCTAGACATATGAGCCATCTCTATACTGAAGATATTTTTCCTGGGACGGTCAGTATTGAAGGTTTTTTCAAGGATTTTGAAGTTTTGAATCTAAGTGAAGATCAGAAGAGGGTGTTATCGGCTGAGATAACAGAAGAAGAGATTAGACAGCAGCTCAGGAAAATGGCGACAGCCTTCCAACTGAGATTTATCATTGCCTCTTGGATGAAGTAATACCTGTACTAAAGGAGTTGTTCAATCTAATTCTAAAAGATGGAGAAGACCCACCATCAAGTTGGGCAGAGGCAACAATAACATTAATTTTGAAACCGAATAAGGACCCTATGATGGCTGACTCATATAGGCCCATATCTTTATTGAATACTGATTACAAAGTTTTTGCTGGGGTATTAGCCACTAGGATTGCCAAGGTTATTAAGTATATTATACACAATGACCAGAAAGGCGTTATTCCAGGGAGGCAGCTGAACAAACTAACCATCTTAATACTTGGAGTAGTAGATCTGGTGGAGACATATAAATTACCAGTGACGGCTGTGGCAGTAGATGCTGCCAAGGCCTTTGACCAGGTACATTGGCCATACCTCTGGGAGGTCTTAAGGAGATTTGGATTTCCAAGTAATTTAATTAAAGCTGTCCAACTCCTGTATCGCTTACCTAGAGCAAGGGTGCTTGTAAATGGTGAATTGACCGATTGGTTCAGCATTTCTCGTGGAACCAGACAGGGATGTCCTTTATCCCCCCCTTTGTTTGATATGTATATTGAACCATTAGCCATATGGATTAGAAAGGATACTGCTATTGTTCCGTTTAGATATAGAAATTTTGAGATTAAGTTAGCCCTTTATGCCGATGATCTTTTACTTTATACCCAGAACCCACAGGTGTCTATTCCCCTATTAATGACTAAAGCCAAATTATTTGGGAAACTTTCAGGATATAAGGTAAACATAAATAAAACTATAATTATGGAATGGAACCAACCTAAGCAACAGCCGTTGGCAAATTCGAGCATGTGCTATCTTGGCATTATCGTAACTCAGAAATTGACAGATGTTACCATGGTGACTTGGAAAAGGATCAGCCAGGAAGTAGGGAGCCTGTTGGTGAGATGGGCAAATTTACCTTTGAATTTATATGGAAGGGTGAATCTTATTAAGATGGTGATCTTGCCCAAAATTACTTTTTTGTTTAATTCTATTCCTTTATTATTTGACAAAAGAGAGATAGCTAAGCTTCAGGGAAGGCTAGGCAGTTTTATTTGGGCCTCTAAGGGTGCCCGCATATCATGGAAGAAATTAAGCAGGAGGTTGGAGAAGGGCGGGCTGGCTCATGTAGATTTGTTGATATATGGGTATGCTTTTTTCTTCAAGAATTGTCGGATGCTTTTAAGTAAAGTAGATAGTTCTGCGGTAAGAACTCTTTTTGGGGCAATGCTTGGTGAACTGAGGGAGGGCCAGGATCAATTTTTGTTTAAGTTTGGGGACCCTAAGTTCTTCAAAAAAGTGAGGTTGAAGATTTTATTGGGAGCTTTGAAATTATGGGTCCTAATCCGAAAGAAATTGGGAATTTCATATTATTCATCTAGGGTCCCGATTTGGGAATCCCCCGGGACCCCTGAGTGTCTGGATGATTCCTTTAGTCTCCCCTTAAGGAACGCGGGTATTTCTTGTTGGGGTGATCGGAAGGTGGGAATTGAGTTGGTTGATTGGGGAACTTTGAATGCAATTACAGGAGGGCAACTTACCAGGTTTAAATATTATCAGCTTTCCGCATGGTGGGGGCGCCAAGAATGGAATGAAGAAGTGATGATTCCTGGTTAGGTAGCCTTGTGGTATAATATTTTGATCAAGGCCCAAGACGATTTAGTTAGTGATATACAGAAACTCTGGGGAGGGGTTATGTCAAGTATTAATTTGAGGGAAACCTGGAAAGTTTCTTTTACCCTACTCAGGAAAACCGTCAAACCTGCATATCTGAAACGTAACCATCTTTTTACTGCGTATAGGGTATATTGGTCTCCAGTAAAATTAGAGAAATTTTCTGGGACACACTATGTATGCCCAAAATGTAGAAACACTGCTGCTGATGATTTTCATATGTTTTTGACATGCCCTTATATTGTGAAGTTTTGGTCTGAGGTGTGCGAATTTATTACTGAAGTTATAGGCACTGTAGTGAGGGTAAGTCCTGTCCTGGTATTTTTTGGGGTTTGGCAAAACAATGATATTGCGATTAGTAGGTTGGATGCAAGATTTATTTTCGATGTAATTCTTTTAGGGAGGCGGGAGATTTGAAAATTGTGGAAGTCGGATGCTCCACCTCTTTCGCTGGAATGTAAAAAAAGCGTTATACATATAAGTAAACAGGACTTGTTATGTGATGCCAGCAGTAGAGAGAAAGTATGGGTTAAGTTGGTGGAGTGGTCGCAAAAACTTGAGGTCCTATGATTAAGCCAATGTTTAGCCGTCGGTCCTGTTTCCTTCCGTGCTATGGGCACTCCAGGGAAGGGTGGAAGTGGAAACGGCCTCCCTCTTGTGTGGAATGACTCTAACCTGGCCTGGATCACCAGTGAAGCATAAGAGTATTGCCAACAAGTGAACTGGCAGAATGAGGACTACAAAAAAAAACACTTCCTGGTTTGGAGTGTTGACAGCCAATTAAAATGAAGCTCGTGGTCGGGAGGGTTCGCGGATCCCCACGCCCCTAGATATCGATATTTGTTTTTTTACAATTTCTCAGGAACTACTGAACGGATTTACACCATTTTTAAAAAGGTCGCTTTCTGAGCCAAGCAGTAAATTTTTTCCAAATTCGGTGTAATTCCGTTCAGCAGTTTAGGCTGTAGCCTTGGCTAAAGTTCCCTACGGGAAATAGATTTTTTGACTCTTATTTTTTTAATTTCTCAGCAACTACTGAATGGATTTACACCATTTTAAATAAAAGGTCGCTTTCTGAACCAAGAGCTACCTTTTTGCCAAATTTCGTGTAATTCCGTTCAGTAGTTCGGGCTGTATCCTTGGCTAAAATTTCCTACGGAAATTAACATGGAAAAAACACTTTTTGGAACGCCCCTATTTTCTCAGCCCCACTTGACAAATCACCCCCAAACTTTCAGAATAGGAGATGACCTGGATAGACCTTTTTTTGAAGAATTTCGCAAACAATCGTCAATCGACGCCAAAGTTATTAGCAAATCAAAAAATGCTTTTTCCTATGGAAACTAGGTTCTAACTATAACTACCTACTGGTGATCTATATATATATATATGCTCCAAACGACACCTGACAGTAGGAGCGCCTCAGCCTCTCGGGTTGGAGCCCATCACAGATGTGTCAGCCATCTCCCATATTCCCAAAGAAAACACACACTGTTTAGTACGTGAAACAGGCCACACCAACCGTGCTTCATGAATTTATTATGAGGCAGAAAAGCATTACGCATTTCGACTCTGACGAGTCTTATTCATATGCCAATATTCCATGGGTGGGTTTGTTCACTTTTAAACAACGTGACTAAAAACATTGAAGAAGGACCAATGCCCAAGTATTTGATTTAAAGAGGCAGTAAGTGACAATTATTAAAATTCTAAATCGTTCCATTTTGCAGAAATGTAAATCCATCAAAAAAATATAGTATTTTCGTAATTTTTCCCTGCAGTCATTAATTTGGTATATTCTGAGGTCACCTGGACCACCACATCCATAATGCACCATTACTGCCATTTTCAAACACATAAATCATTCAATGTTGTTCTTGGCAAAACTTTTGTCTTGCTTTTACTGTGTATCAAACACCTCAAATAACGCCTTCAAATGGACAGTTCCATATTGTGGCTGAGTGAAAAGTCACACTTCATGTCGAAACAAATTCCGCTACCATCCAGTTCTTATTTAGTTTGTTACTTGCCTTCAAAATTAGTGTTCACAAGCACGGAGCACATAGGAAATTCCTTTCCTGAACCGTGGCTGTTTGAAAGTTCAGTTTCAAAGTCGAGGCGGGCCTCTCAACGTGTCCCTTCCATCAATACTCCGTCAATGAGTCAATGACTGGTGAGAAGCTCCTCCATCAAGCTCCTCCTTCATATTCATACTATCCCAATTCATTTTCAGCTAAAATTGCAGCTCTCATCTGTGTTGAATCAAGCTTAAACTCTGACTCAAAACTGTAAGCAGTTAAAGGATCTCAAAAACGCTACAAACGAGAAGTGCTATCTCAGCAGGTCCAATTCTAACCCCCTGCCTAACTTCTCTTACTACACCAGCTCTACCAATATCATGTCCAGTCACCAGTCACTTCCTTCAGACAACTGTTGTTACCATAAGTCAATATAGGCCAGATGTACTAAGAGTAGGAATAGTGGTTTCCAAATGGCGATTTTTTTCTGCTGTAAACTCCTTATACCTAAGGAATATTAGGAAAGACATAATAAGTAACAGAGAATTTGAAGATTGACTTATTATAGAACATACTATTAAATTCACAATTTTGGAATTGTGAATATGCAAATAAAGAAAATGTTATTGATAACAATCATCTGATGGCTATTGTACTTTGCAAGTTCTAAACTGCTACCTTCTGTGGGTCACTACTTTTGAAAAACCTCTACTGATTTTCTTCTGCATGTCTTTCATCCCACATTGAAAATGTTGAGCTGATACGTTAAAGGCATTATCCTGTTCTCTCAGATCTGCAGCTACAATTTGATAATGGATAAGGCATTTTAGATTTTGTATATAGTTGATTATGGTCTGATGTGGCAAACCTATTAATTTAAGAAGATTGAAAAACTCTTGTGTGCATTAAATGTCCTTTATGAAATTTATCGATGGTGCATCATGATTGTAGAAGAACAGAAACCTTGAATCATTTTCCACCTTCAATTAAAGTAGATACAAAACAGTTATTATGTACTATACTGAAAACCTGGCTTAGTAATAAAAGTAGTAGTAGTAGTAGTTGTAGTAGTAGTAGTAGTAGTAATGCATTACCTCGTGCTTGCAGTTGAAGACAGAGAGATCGGCTTTTAAATATTTGTGGAAACAAACTAGAAGTTTGCAGTCCAGGGAATGTTTCCTATACAATCCGGCATCATTCAACTTCTTTGTATATCCGTCCTCCACTTTTTTTCACTTGGTCTGTTATTTTGAAAGGTGAAAAGTTTTTAGAGAAGAAATTGTTCATAGACGTATGATTATCTAAGAGTCATGTAATGTAAAGTGGTTTTGGTCATTTAAACTTACAGTATAATTCAGCTTCTCTATCTCATTCCTCTGCTCTCAAATGTTCCCCGTCTTCTTTGGGTGTTCTAGGAAGTCTGTATGTATGAGATATATTTAATAGTTAAAGCATGGAGTGGATAGCTGCAAGTGATAATAAAATGTAGGGTTCCTCACATGGAAGCACTACATGCATGCAAGGATTAACGACCCTCCAATGGTTAAGATCAATTGTTAGTGATATAGAGAACATGTACTCATTAAAAATAAAAGATTATGTATGAATTCCTATAATGCAGTAGCTATGACATTAGGTTTGGTGATTCTGATGATAGACTGTAGGTAACTAACAATAATGACTTAAAAAATGGATTTTACTTCCACAAGAACTGGATCAACAGGCTTTCCAATAACAAAGCTACCATTTGTTTCAAGCATATTTGATAATAAAACATTGATATACAATCTTCTTTGAATATAACCTTGAGACTGTCATGATGGTATATCCTTCCTGTTTCAAGTTGGACAATCATAGATTCTCTAGCTTCCTTCACTACTGCTCCAATCGTTTCATGAGTGCTTCCCTTTATGCAGACCCTGGCCAAGTGAACAGACACCTACCCACAGTTTTTAAAATGTTTTGTGCAAACCAGTGAGATGTAATTGGCCTTGCTAGAAGAGAAATAAGACCACCACAGAATTAGAATAACGCATTTTAACAGAAAATGTAATTAATTATATTGCTATTAAAAGACGCTAGAATAAAAATAATCAAAAGTGTTAAAACACATAGGGTCTCATTTACAAACATTTGACAAAGAGCAGTGCAGCAAGCCTTCCTACTGCGCTACTGTGCGTCAAAAGAAAATAGCAGATATGGAGCATTCCTGTCCTCACCTGCGCTAGCGCACAAACAGCAGCCATGCACCAATGCACGTTATGTTGCAAGGGTGCCTGCGTTGCGAGGATGATTGTTTTTGTGCAGGAAGAGATACCTTTCTGCACAAAAACAATAATTGATGGCATTTTCCTCTTTCTTTGCATACAAAGAGGAAAAAGCAAAGAGAAATAAAAGTATTTCTCCTTGTTGTGCCACTCCTACACCTCTCCTGGGGAGGCGTAGGAATCTGACATAATCACAGCATTACGATTCCTCATAAATCTGGGAATGCTTCAGATTCCATGGGTGTTGCGTGGGAACACCCAGAGCAACACCCATGGAGCGCCCCTTTTATGCACATATTTACAAGGCCATGAAAAGCCACATAAAGTGGCTTTGCGTGGCCTTGTAAATATGCTGCAGCACATTGCGCCACCAGAACATAAAAAAGTGACACTATGGTGGTGCAAATGTGCCGCCGGGGCCTCATAAATAGTTTTAAAAGATACAAATGTCAGGTAAAACAACTGATGAAGAAAACAGCTATACATGACATTACATGTGGCACACAAAATGAAAATAACAATAGAAAAATGAACAGTGCAACACACTCCCCTTATTAGAGCCTATATATTGGAGGAATGGCCAGGAATGGGAAAAAGACTGCTAAATTCCAGGGTACATTCTAGATTGCCATTGTTTATTGGAGAAATTAAATCTAAGTCAAAATAACAACGCTAAAAGCCTCGACTGTCCTAATGCCTCAGTTCAGGATGCTTAGGACCTGAGATGGCCAGCAGTTAACACCAGGCTGAGAGAAGGGCAACTAGCCGCCTACAGACACACCCCTTAAAGTTTTTAAACAATAATGTATTAAACAAGCTAAAAGTTGTAGCAAGGCCATATTAAATGGAAGAGCATTGAACTTGGCACAGCAGAGCAAGGCAGACTGATCTCGCTAATATTATGCACTTTGAATTATTTCTCTACCCATCACGGTTCCTGACTTATGACTCTGAAGTCAATGCTTCTAAAAAGCAAAATGAACTATAACTTCATATATTAATTTGCGCCTCTTATCAATAAGCCAGAGGCATGAAAATTGACACATGTGGCCATCACGTTTTTGCATCATTGTATACTTTATCCTGTTCTGTGCACATTAGGGTGGCTTGATTGCACCAACATCCTGCACTTTCAATTGTGTTTCTAGCTATCATGGTTCCTGGTGTAAAGCGTGTGTTGTACTTTGATTCGCAAGCAGCTAAAAAGCTAAATGAACTATACATTCAAATATTAATGCATGCCACTTACCACTAAGCCAGAGGCATGAACACATTCATGATAGGGTGGCTTAATTGCAGAAAAATTCTGCACTTTAAATCCTGTCTCTATCTATCATGGTTTCTGATTTAAAGTGTGATGTGATGTACTTTGCTAGCAGCTAAAAAGCAAAATAAACTATGGGCCTCAAAACGATGTGGTTCAGACCACAACTGACAGCTTGCCGGTTGCAGTCCAAACCGCATCTACTGCTGGGGTCAACCGACGCAGTACGATGCGTGCAGTCAGAGGCAGCAGTCTCTGGGACGGACCAACACCTTCCGACGGGCTCATTTGGAAGCTCCTCATAATCCCTTGAGGACGGCATTTCTGCCATCGGGATTATGATGTTGAATTTGGCCTTTCTATGTCAGCCTTTCCGACATGGAAAAGCTGTCGGAAAGTGACATTAGTGGACCCTAGAGGACCCCTTGCCCCAGCCATCCGCATCTGGGCCTGGGGGGGCACCTATGGTTCCCCCCTGAATAATCCCTGCACTGTGTGGCAGGCGCTGTGAGGAGCCTGCCACATGGTGCAGGGATTCTCACAAACTCCCATTTCTCAATAGGAGCTTGAGATGCAGGCGGTGTCTGCCTGCCGCACAAGCTCCCATAGAGAAATGCGACTGCACATGGTTGCATTGTAATCAGTGTAGCATCGCGCTACAAGTAATCACACACACTACTGGTGGTTGTAACTGGAGCTTTATTCTATGCATCCAGCCTCAGCCCTGTCCCTACTCTAACTGCCCTCATCCTGTCCTGACCCCTCCTCTTCCCCTCAACCCAACTCGCTCCACCCCCAACTACTAGACTGCTAACTTCATTACATCTCCCCTTTTCTTAATAAACAAACAAACAGTGCTTCAGTCCATCTCTACAATGAGTCTCTTTGGTGGCTGGATATCACGACGTGGCCGCAATGACATGTTCCCAGTGGACACACTCGGCATGGGCTCACTCTGCTGACCTCTGCCTTCTGTATCACCAGGGTCATGTTCTTCAAGTGCCGGAGTGCCAGTCGGGCTCATGCCAGGTCCTTTTATGTCTCGCGGACACCTCTTGAAGTGGGAGACGTTCCGGGTGATTCTGCGTTGTTCAGATTCCGCCGTCAGCATAGTGCCCTTCTGGTGGGTAACTACCAGTGGCTCGTCACGGAAGCGGGAATCAGTCTTTCTCTGCTGCTCCTGCTTGACGAAGACATGATCCCTTTCATGCAAGGAGGGAGACCTCGCTCTCCTTTTGGCATCGGCATACAATTTCATTCTGTCCTTGTTATGCTTGTCAGTCACAGCCATTTCCTGGTGAACGTGATTTGGTGATACCGCTTGCAAGGCACCTTCCCATGTCGGGATGCGATTTCTCATTGGCCGCCCTAGCATGAGGGTTGCAGGGCATTGTCCGGTGGTTGAGTGGGGAGTTGTCCTGTAAGCTCTAAGAACTTCATTCAGAGCTGCCTGCAGTTCTCTCTTCTCAGCAGTGGCTTGCTGAAATGTCTTTTTGATCGTAGCCATAAATCTCTCAATGGTGCCATTCGCTTGTGGCCAGAGTGGTGTAACTTTTCTGTGCTTGAAGTCCATGTGTTTCGCAAAAGCACTGAATTCGTGTCCATTGAATGGGGGCCCAATGTCTGTTTTGACTTCTTTGGGGACACCCCATGTTGCAAATATCTCATCTAGCACCTTGAGAGTGCAGGAGGTGCTTGTAGACGATATTATTTGTGCGAAGGGAAATCGTGAATATTCGTCAATTATGGCAACCACATATTTTCCAGACTGCAGCGGTCCATAGAAGTCCATGGCAATTTCTTGCCACACTCCATTGGGTAGGTTGGTCATTTGTAGTGGTGCCGGTAGATTGCTTTTGCTGGTCAACTGACAGAGGTGGCAATCCTTCAGTGTAGACTCCACCATTTGGTCCAGAAAGGGGAACCAGACGCGTTTCCGTAGAGCTCGCTTCGTAGATACTACTCCTCTGTGGCCTTCATGGGCCAGATTGATAACTCCCTGCCGTAGTTGACTGGGGATGACAAGTCGTTGACCTCTTAGGATGGCTCCATTGGTGGTGACCGACAGTTCATCGCAGACGTGCCGGAATGCTTGTATCTCTTTCCGGATTGTAGAGTCTGTGTCTTCTTCTCGCGGGTTGTATCTCCATCTATTAGTTTGGATCCGGTGGAGTACCATTTGCAAGATAGTGTCCTTGGCGGTGACTTCCCGAATGGCGTCCATGGGAATGGCAGGTGGCAATGCTTGGTCAGCCACGAAGTGGATATACTCCTCAGCAATCGATGGTTTGGATTCTGACGACGGCTGAGGGTGGCGGGACATGTAATCAGCCGGGTTCTCCGCCTTCCCCGGTTTATGAACAATAGTGAAAGTGTACTCCTGAAGTCTGAGACCCCATCTCTCAATTCTCGGAGGCATCTTGGATTTCGGGTTGCCGTAGATGGTGACCAACGCCTGATGATCCGTGATCAGGGTAAAGTGCTTGCCATATATGAAGACATGGAAGTGTTTGCATGCCCAGACTACAGCAAGACTTTCCTTCTCCGGCTGCGAGTACTTCTTCTCGGGATCAGACAGGCTGCGGCTGGCATAGGCAACGATCCGCCTCTGGTCAGAGTCATCATCATATTGAGCCAAGATGGCCCCCAATCCAACGGGGCTGGCGTCGACGGTGATCTCAGTCTTCCGTTGAGGGTTGAAGTATGAGAGGCTGTCGGCCGACTCCACAGCGCGCTTGATGTCCTTGAATGCCCGCTCGCACTCAGGGGTCCAGTCAAATGGTTGACCAAGCTTGGTAAGAATCCGAAGGGGGTGACTGATCATCGCATAGTCACGGATGTAGCGGGCACAATAGCTGGCCATCCCTAAGAAGGACCTCACGTCATTGACATCCTGCGGGCTCTCGGTATTATTCAAGGTCGCGATCTTGTCCGGGTCAGGCTTCATGCCCTCGTCGGAGAAAATGTGGCCAAAGAATTTCAAAGTGGCCTGGTGAAATTCACATTTCTCCTTGTTCAGCGTCAAATTCGCATCCAACAGGGCATGGCAAACGCGGTCAAGAGCGATGTCGTGCTCACGAACATCAGACCCATAGACCAGGATGTCGTCGCTGTAGTTTAAGGTGTTGGGGATGTGCTGAATGATTTGACGGATGGCCTCCTGAAAGATTTCCGCGGCAGACGAGACACCAAAGCTCAGCCGCTTGTACCTAAAAAGTCCTAGGTGAGTTGCAAACGTGGTAATGTAGCGAGATTTGGTGTCCAATTCCAGCTGGTGATAACCTTTGTTCAGGTCAAGCTTCGAGAAGACCCTTGCGCCATTCAGCGCAGCAATCATATCGCTCAGATGCGGTCCAGGGTGTCGCTCCCTCTCGATTGCGGTGTTGGGTAGGCGCATGTCAACGCACAGTCTCACATTGTTGGGAGTCCCTTTTTTAGGTACGATGACCACCGGCGACACCCAAGGGGTCGGGCCATCCATGCGCTCAATGATGTCTGCGGATAGAAGTTCCTGAAGTTCGTCCTCAACGGCACTTTGAAGATGAAAGGGAAGACGCCGTGGGTGCTGCGCAACGGGTTTGATCTATTCGTTAATGTGCAGCCGAACTTGACAACCTTTCAGCTTGCCTAAGCCTTGAAATAATTTGGGAAACTTGCTGACACAGTTCTGATTGTCGTTGACTTTGAATAAGACTTCCACCAGATGAAGAGTGCAGTGGGGAGGCTAAGTAGGCAGTCGGCTTCAGGCCCTTTGATGACATGTATGACCGCTTGTACGGTGATGTCGTCATGGGTGAGCGTTGTGTGGAATTTGCCCAGACAGGGGAGTGGTTTTCTGGACATCCACGTGAAGACGCGGACCGGTGCAAAAGTTAGTGGGGGTTTCGGGACCATTTTCTCGTGTTCCGTAACTGGAATATAGTTCAGCGAGGCTCCGCTATCCAATACAAATTTGGTGTCGTGAGTCCCCACTCTAATGTGTAGGCATGGATACTTTTTCAGTTGATCAGGGTCCGCAATCATGTTCAATATTCCACAGTGTAGGTCGAGTCTTTGGAGGAAGATGATCTCGAGTCCCGAGATGGGGATCTGCGTTCCCATCGTGACCTGCGTGATTCTCGGCTGGAATCTGATGAGCCTGGGGACCGCATGGACTCTCCTTGGACAGCTCGTATGTGATGTTTCTTTGTGTCTGAGCAGGACAATCTCGTTGTTTCACTTCGCCTTTCCTTGTGATAGTCCCCGCACATTACTTCGAAGTGGTTGGATCGCCCACATTTCCTGCATCGCTGACCCATGGCCGGACAGGTGTCTATATGAGGATAATCATATCCACACCGATAGCATCCTTTAGTCCTTTCTGACTTTCGGTCCCTTCGCCCTGGTTCTCATCTCCTGTGCTCCGGGCGTCGTTGGCGAGACGACAGCCTAGGTCTCCATTTGTTCTCCTGCGAATATTTCCTTCTGCTACGAGGTTGTTCTTGAACGCGGTGTGCTTGCTCATGACTGACGTTGTGTCCTGTTTCAATGGTGGCAGCGTGTTCCTCCGCTTGGTTGTATATACGAGTCATTTCTTCAATCTCTTCCAATTCGTGGGGTTTCCTCAGTAGCCGTCTCCTAAGTGTTTCCTCTTTTCCTTGATGCGCTTGGTGAAACTCGTGGCGCTCATAGTCCACGTTTCTTTTACGTAGAAACTTCTTGTTCAGTGCCTCACGCACTCTGTCATAGGTTCCAGTCTATGCAGGCGAAAGATCCTTGAGGATTTTACTTATTTCCCGGCCTGCTAGGTTGCGGAGGGCAATTAACTTCTCTCTGTCTTCCGTCACTTTGGATCCCTCGATATAATCTTCGAAGTCTTCTAACCATTCTTGCCACTTGGGGCCCATACTCCCTCCCGTGGTCACGGTCAGAGGTTCCGGAGCTCGCAGGTGTGATCCTCCCGCAACAAGGGGCTTCCGCTGTGGTGAGGTGTTGGGGGTCGCCATTGTGTCGTTATTTTCTTTTCACCCCTTTGTTGGTGCCTGTTTCTTTATTTATTCTCACCAATACTTGTTTATTTACTCTTGACAATGCTTGTTTACTTCTTTTCGCCAATGCTTGTTTATTTGCTCTTCTCAATGCTTGTTTATTTCTTCTCGTCAATGCTTGTTTATTTGCTCTTGTCAATGCTTGTTTATTTCTTCTCGCCAATGCTTGTTTATTTCTTTTCGCCAATGCTTGTTTATTTGCTCTTGTCAATGCTTGTTTATTTCTTCTCGCCAATGCTTGTTTATTTGCTCTTATCAATGCTTGTTTATTTCTTCTCGCCAATGCTTGTTTCTGTTGCTGTATGCCTGACTTCAAAGACAAAGACTTCAACAACAATCAAGGGGTCTGTCTTGAAAAATGCCTGACTCCAAGATGGCCGCTGTCACTGCCTTCACACGAGGCTTTCTCTCATGGCTCACTCGGTCCTCTTTCACTCTGGACTCACCGGCCGGCAGCTTCAAAGGGTAGCACACATCAGGACCTGCTTCTCCCCAACGGCGGCTACTACCAGGTGAGGTTGGGGTGGGCTCCCGCCTTATTCTGCAGATTCCCGCGTTTCTTCGGGCGACAACGTGCCAAGACTCACTCATCTGGTGTGAGATCTTCCGACATCGACGGGCACTCAAGCCTGGACTTCAAGGCGCTCGGCGGCGCTCGCCAGCGGGCCTTCAGGGACAGCGTCCTCTACACTTCTCTTTCGCTCTCGGGGTGCAAGGCAGGGTCGGGGTGGGCTCCCGACTTCTGCGCTTACCAGCCTCACTCAAGGCACACGCTTCTGGCGTGAGTCGCGCTTCGGCGCGATCGCAGCGTTCTCCTCGACGTTGCCTGGGACAGGGTGTCTTCATGGGGTTCTATGAGCGGTGGGGCTCGGTCATCCCACCCTCGTCGCCAGTTGTAGCATCGCGCTACAAGTAATCACACACACTACTGGTGGTTGTAACTGGAGCTTTATTCTATGCATCCAGCCTCAGCCCTGTCCCTACTCTAACTGCCCTCATCCTGTCCTGACCCCTCCTCTTCCCCTCAACCCAACTCGCTCCGCCCCCAACTACTAGACTGCTAACTTCATTACAATCAGGTATTTGGAACCGCTGACCTATGGTCAGGCCGTTCCCTCACCGAAATGGTATTGGTCGGAGGCAACTCCGACCGACATTGTAATCAGGTCCCAAATGTTCAAAAATGTATGTGGGCCACTTAACAATAAGCCAGATGCATGTAGATTAACACATTAGGGCAGCTTCATCTCAGCAATATTGGGCACTTTAAAATGTGTCTTTGATTTATGGTGTAAAAAGTGTGCTCTACTGAATTGCTAACAGTTATAAAGCAAAAACAAATAAGAAATAATATAATTTATTAGTTCCACTTACCAATATGTCAGAGACATGAAAATGTGTAAGCACATCAGGGCAACTTGATCTGAGCAGCTTTGTACACTATCCATTTCATCTGTCTTTCATGGTTCCCGATTTATGATGTTAAAGTTGTGCAATACTTTGATTTGCTAAAAGCAAAATAAACTATAAATTGAAACATTAATTCAAGCCACTTAGCAATAAGCCAGAGGCATGCATATTAGCATACTAGGGTGGACTCATCTCACCAATATTATGCACTAGAGATTGTGTCTCTATCCATCACAGTTCCCAACTTATGATGTAAAAGGTGTCCTGCACTTTGATTTGCTCACAGCTATAAAGCAAAACGAAGTATACATTTAAAAATTAATTTAAGCCACTTAGCAATAAGCCAGAGGCATGAAAATTATCACACTAGGGTCATCAATAGTATGCTCTTTAAAATATATGTCCCGACACCGCAATTACAATGCGACCGCACATGGTGGCTTGGGTGGAGAAACTCGTAATATGCTTGGCAGTGCCGCAGCAGCCCGGTCAAGCATATTACTTCCCCAGTCAGCCGCAAGACCACCAGGGATCGTGGATCCCTAGCGGTTGCGGTGGTCCCCTGGATGTCCAACCGCTCCATTCGTAATACGGCTGTCAGACCGCTGGTGCAGTGCTACTGCACCTCCATTGCGGGTTTGGCAGTCCTGTGGACTGCCAAACTTGTAATCGGGCCCTTAATGCTTGTAACCCAAAACACTGACAATGCTTAATACAATATCATTGGTTTTCCAGAAAATATGTGCATCCCTCTTGTTTGCAGCATTTGCTTAAAAAGCACATTCTCCCTTGTTGCTCACTTGATGAGAGAATGCATTTAATAGCTGCTCTCCAGAGGTTATGGAGACAGCTGTGATGGTGTTTCAATATGAGAATGTTAAGGGACTCTTTGATGAAACTAAGTACTAGGAGCAAATCCAATCCAAATCAGGGAAATACGGATGCGGCACACCAGATGGTAGGACGAACATGTATTGTGCAAACAAAACGCGTTTCAGCAAAAATCCTTTGTCACGTTGTGAAACGTGCCACTCATACAAGAAATATGTTTGTATGTTAATGGAAACAGACAAAATCCTCTTCATATTACGTAGTGGTACAAACCTCCATTTTTTTTCAAAAACTTGATCTTTAAATACCAATTAAAGACGTTATGAAATGCATTATTCACAAAATCAATATACTTCCCATTTCATTACGATTTAAAGTGCGTAAGTGTGCATAATTGCCACCCGAGTGCAACATGGTGCTCAGTAACAAATAAAACTGAAATGAAAAGTTAATGAAATTAACAGCCAGAATTGCATTGTACCCATTATCAAAATAATTTATGTTAAAAGACAACCAGTTATTTTCAGTAAATGTGATAAAGGGGCAATCTAGCAAGATTATTTTGGCATTGCCTCTTAGGAAGTAAGAGAGCTACAATCTCCTTCAGTGAACACTCTAAATATGTGGTGTCTGCCTTATAATGATGAAGTATAATTTACCATCATCATGAGAATAAATATTGGTCAAGTGCCCCTTATGTTATGTTATATTGTGTTTATATAGCGCACGGCTACTCAGAAAGAGTGTCCCGGCGCTTTCCACATGCAGCTCAGTGTAAAATAACACAACAGACCAATAACAGACCACAAGGCAAAAAAAAGGAGAAAAGAAAACCTAAAGGTTAAAAAGCCAAGTCTTCAGGCTCTTCCTAAACTGAAGCAAATTAGAAGTGCTGCGTCAAACCAGCGGAAGCGAATTCCAAAGCTGAGGGGCCTTGAGGCTAAAAGAGCGCCCCCCAGTGCGGGCCTTCCTCACACGCGGAACCACGGCCATGAAAAGAGATTCTGACCGCAGTGAACGGGCTGGACGGTAAAAAGACAGGCACAGATGTTTAACACGAGCCACTGCTGGTCGGTGGACGGTGACAGGAGTCCACACAGGCGACCAGCCACAGCCCGGGCAATGCAGTTTACCCTTGACACGGCCCGGGAAAACAGAGCGACAAGAACAAGAAACAGTCTGCAGGGCGCGCAGCGTCGCTGAGGTGTAACAGATCATCCTCGTCCGAGGCTTACCGGGCCGCAGTCCACCGCCGCCCCGGCGCCTCCGGGACGCTGACGGGCGCAGACGGGCAGGACTCCGGCACGACTCAGGCTAAGCGAAGGCGTCCACTTGCGCGTCCCGCTGCGCAGGAACAAGCGACTTTAAATAGGCGCTCCAATAAGCCCTTAGCGCACGAGTCCGCCCCAAGATGGCGGCGGCCGCCGGATCAAGTGCCCCAATCCAAAATGGCGCCCACCAAAGTTCGCCCCCGGGACCCGGACCCACCAAAGTGGTGGTGCTTCTGGCAAAAATGCCTTCTTTTAAATGCAGTGAGGGAAATAAGGAGCGCGAGCTGCAAGCGAGAACTTAAAAACAGGGGTAAGTTCAACACAACCTCAAACACAAATACAAAACAAGGAAATGCTAAAAAAACACAGCGCTAATGCAAGCGCAAGCGCAGCAGTGTGGTAGCCAGTAGAGACAGCCGCCGCACAGAGGACCGCCTTAAATAGGCGCTCCAATAAGCCCTTAGCGCGCGAGTCCGCTCCAAGATGGCGGCCGCCGCCGGATCAAGTGCCCCAATCCAAAATGGCGCCCACCAAAGTTCGCCCCCGGGACCCGGACCCACCAAAGTGGTGGTGCTTCTGGCAAAAATGCCTTCTTTTAAATGCAGTGAGGGAAATAAGGAGCGCGAGCTGCAAGCGAGAACTTAAAAACAGGGGTAAGTTCAACACAATCTCAAACACAAATACAAAACAAGGAAATGCTAAAAAACACAGCGCTAATGCAAGCGCAAGCGCAGCAGTGTGGTAGCCTTAGGGCCTGCTATTACATTCCTCTTATGAGAAAAAATCATAACTGATTAACTAATATTGGGCAAGTGCCCTTGTCAAACTGGTAATATTGGGCCCTATTCACAAAAGTAATCCGAGACAAAATCCTAACTTTATGACCTTCAGTATTCATAGAAGGCATTTAGGAGTACTAAAGTTAGTATTTTGTCTCAGTTAAACTTAAGTTTGTCTTAAGTTTAACTTAAGACCAAAACTTAAGTTTGACTGGGAAAAAATTCTAGCAGAAGGCGTATTGATGCTCCCAGATCTCCAGTTCTACTATCTGGCTGTACTCCCCCAGTAGGCAGCGTTGTTGTGCGCCGTTGGCTGTAATTCCGAGAAGTAGCTTCAGAAGGTCTTGGTTTCAGAAGAGGACCTCCCAAAACTCATCGCAAGATGCCAGTAGATTCTCTGTTCATAGTGACCCAGGTGGCACAGGCATGGGAAAAGGCGGTCACATGAGTACTGAAACATGCGCCATATGCAGGGCTACTTCCTATTTGGCGGCTTTGACCCTTCCTGCAAATTTGCGCCTCCCTGGATGTCATGCAGTGGGTGGATTGAGGCTGTCAGAGGGCAGGAGACCTGTATTTTAATAACTTGTTTGTGACGCTCCTGCAGACAGGGGAGATTTTTAGTGTGGGTCTGGGGCAGTGTCTGCAATACATGAGTGTCCATATGGCGCGTGAAATATGGACGGGTTTCCCCAAGGAACCTAGTGAGTCCCAGACACTGATGGTGATGCTGTATTCGGGCTCTAGTAGGGGTCTCATTTCCCGCTTGTATGCTGCCTTGAAGGAAAACAGACAGACAGAAATATCAATCGCCCGTGGTAACTGGAATGGGGACCTTGACATCTCACTCACAGATGACAAATGGAAGCGTGCTAGAGTGCAGCTGCAGGAAACAGCTAGTAATGCTAGGTTTAAGCTGGCACAGTTCTATTATCTCCATAGGGCTTACCTAATGCCACGTTCAGCTAGCCTAGCCAATTTCGTTCATGTAACATGGACATGCCGCGAGCTGAGAGCCTTCTGGGAAGAGGTGCCGCTCCCTAAAGATGGTAGGCAGATGGACCATAGGTTTGTCCAGGTTGGCCTAGTGTATGGCAGGCACTGTATCGATATCCATTGGACACGTTTGGCACCACCGACGCAGGGCAAGTACAGAGCTGACCTGAAGGAATGTGCACTGGCAGAAGAATGTAGGCTTAGAAGGGTACAAGCAGATGGAAATGAGGAGAGAGACTTTGAGTTGAGGGGAGTGATGGTGGACCACTTGGGGGAAGACGGGAAAGAATAGGACAACAAATCTGCCCTGGGGGCACCTGTGAAAGTGGGGATGCAACCCCAAATGGTGGCAGTGGACCCGGAGATGCTCTAGCATGGTTTGGTAATTCCCCCGAACCTGATAGGTATTGTTGGAGTTTTAGGACAGGGATCGCAGATGGTATGGCTGAGAGACCAGATAGTGGATGTCTGGTGGCTCCGTACACTTCCTGATAATCTGTTTACATATGTACACCTTCCAGGTATCACACATGTGCCCCTCCTGCACCAGACCACGGATGACATACATTGCTCATCATTTTTTAACTCCTCTGGGATTTGGTGGGACACTGTAAATATGCTGCAAGTATGTTTTCTATTATTATTCCAGGTCTCAGCCCGAGGTGTTTTGTACTGTGTGGTTTGCTTATTGCAAAATGCTAATAAGCAACTTGGAAAAAAATCTGTCTCATACCTGCCACTTCAGAGCCTGTGTGTGCAGACTGACTGCCCCTAAGCATTTAAAAACCATTTTCAAGCCTTACACTCCCCTTTTATAACACGTCACCCCTATCGTAGGCGCTAAGTAGCCCATAGAGCATGGTGATGTGTACATAAAGGGTAGAACATGTATGTTGCAAAGTCCTACTTGTGCCCTGTGCACCCCCTTTTTCTTTGCAGACCGGTACTAGTGGTAACTGACTCTGACTATCCCCATGATCTTCCTAACCAGGCCCAGGGCCAGTGCTTTGCTGAAAAGACACTTAGAATACACTGAAAACACCTACATATACTAGGGTACAATATGGGTTAGGGTACCCCCTATGATTGGCATGACATCCCCTATAAGGCCCTATTTTATAATTGGGCATGGCAGTTTAGAGGCCAGCAGCCATTTCTGCGCTTGCATGTGTTTACTTCTGTAGGCTGAGGTCAGTTTAAAAGCAGCCTGGTGTTGCAGGACTGCTTTGAAAATGTGAATTGTGTCCAAACTCGACTTTGGTTTTTGGGGTACTTAAGAATTAATAAACTACAATGTTTTGGCATACTAGGTACCCCCAGGGTCTCCCCTATGTGTCCCGGGTGGGGTGGCGGGGGGGGGGGATGTGAGGTATTTATAAAATACGTTTTGGATGCTCTGGGTTTAGTGAAATTGCACATTTCACTCCCCACATTGTAGTAAAGGGCTTCCCGAAATCAACTTTTGTGCTAGGAGCACTGTGGAGTGAGGATCTGCAAAATGTTTGCATAATCCAAACCCCTAAAGCCTCCCCTAGGTGTTCCAGGGAGTGGGGTCTATAGATTTAGGCAGGGTCCTTATAAAAGATGTTTTATAATCACTGGTGTTGGAGACATTGCCCATTTAATGTTTCTCATTGCAGGTCCTCAGCCACATAGGTTAACATGGCAAGAAGTTATTAACTAATTGTTCCTGCCAGGAGAATCATAAAAATATAATTCAAGGATTTACTAGAAAGGTATTCATAAATCCAACAATATGCTAATGTTGAATTTATCCTAAAGTGTACAGACAAGAAGTTATAAGACTTTCTTGTCTGTAAGCTCAAATTCAGCCTTCCAGTGCTCTGTCCTGATTTGGCCAGAGTTAAGTGGATTAGTCACGCTGCTTTGAAAAGGTGATAAGTAGCCCCTGGGATTAAGGAACCATTCCGGGAGGAGAGAGTTCTGCTACAGAGGAATGCCAGAGCCAGGGGGAGGAGTCATAAATAATAATCTTCAATAGAAGGAAGAGACAGACAAGAGAACCCAGTTGTATTTACACCCCTACTCTTGGAACCCAGACAGATGGCAAGCTAAGGAAGGAATGTGCAGATGTCAAGGGGAGGGAGAATATGGAGATAAGCCATCCTGGAGGTTGGATTAGTTAGCTCCTACCTCTCTGCTGGGACTTCAGCCATATTGCATTTTGGAGAAATAGTGCTCCTTGGGAGACCTTTATGTCACACCTTGGAGGAAATGGACAAGCTCTGAGGTGTCACCCTGTACCTCAATAGACAGGAGGGCCCTCCTGTGTGACTCAGGAGAACACTGTACAAGTATCTGAGAGGGACAGTGCCTCTCAAAATCTGCTGCTTGAAACTTAAGATAGAAGAAGGGGTCCATCCTGGAAGTTTGATTTGCACCAACCAGGCCTTGCACTCTGACTGACTGCGCCTGCTGCACAATCTGGAACTACAGCCCTGTGGATCAAACTTGCTTTAAAAGGGTTAAAGAGTGGACACCCTGCACTCTACAGGTTAACAGACCTCACCTGGACCATCCTCACCATGAATCCCCAGCCTGGAGTACTACCGGTGGATTTGTAAGGGTTTTGTCGAAGTGGATTGTGGGAATTGAAGTCCCAAACTTTCAAGGACCATCTTGGAGCTTCCAGACCCTTGGAGTACATTTTGGACACGTTGGGGTCCTCAAAGGAACTTCAGGATGAAGTTCCAGGAGTTTGAATAACTTCGAAGCAACTTTGGAAAAAAGCTCCATAAGTGGACAAACTCGACCTGACCAGCCAAGCTGGCGACCCTCAACCACGGGCTGGCCTGTAGTCCAGGTTTGTTCCACTGAAAAGCACCAGAGGTCCGACTTGCAGAGTCTGACCAGGAGTTTGTGGAAACCCAAGCCAGCAAACCCTCTCCAAATCTGGCCTGGTGAACAGCTTGAGCGACCCCAGGAGAAAAAGCTCTGTAAAATTGTCTAAGTCCGAATGTAGAAAAGGTGATCGGGACCAACCCCGAGAGTCAAGCCACACACCTTCAAGTGCGAGCCACCTGTATCTCTGGAAAGCTGGAAAGCTCCGGAGGTCTGACTTGCATAAGTTGGGCCATGATCTCATCACAATGCAAGCCGGCGAGCCCTCACCGAATCTGGACTGGCTGAGAGCTTCGAGGGACCCCGGGAAGAAAAGCTCTAGAAAGGTTTCTAAGTCGGAAGGTAAAAACTTTGACCAAGTCTTACAGCGAGTGGTAGCCACAAAGGGCTCCATCATGGTCAGCCTGAAACTTTGACTTTGTCCTGGTCTAGCGCGACCAGATGTCCCAATAGGTGCAATAGGTTTCTAGGTGCTATGTTGTGCTAAATCTTTACAAAGTCATATCTCCAGTTCCCTACATTGGATTTTTTTCGTTTTGGTGTCATTTTAAAGATATAAATATTTCCTTTTTTTTAATATAAATTGGTGTTGGCTTTTTATTATGTGTGGTGTTTTAATTATTTACTACATTGGTGTTTTTAAATGCTTTACATACCTGTCTTTGAAGTTAAGCCTGCCTACTCGCAGCCAAGCTACCAAGGGTTAAGAACTGAAATAATTTTCTAAGACCTATTCTGAGCCCTATATTGTGTTAATGGTATTATTGTGAGTGCTAGATACATATTTAAAACTACTAATAATCCACTTTCCAACAAGTTCCTTTTAAGTTTTACATGTCCTCATAGTGAAAACCCCCTAAATTTGTTTTTTTACTACTACGAGGCCTTCTCCTCTCATAGGTAAGCATTGGGAATGCCGTATTACCCTTTTGAGCTGTAATTCTATATTGAGAGGTAGTACCTCTGATATGTTTTATATCTTTGAAATGGTAATGATAAATCAGTTTTACTGGTAAAGATGGATTTAACATTACTATTATAGAAATGCCACTTTTAGAATTTGGACATTGCTCTGCTCTTAAAACTCTGCATCCCTGCAGCCTGTCACCAATACACGTCTAGGGTGGGTGACAGCTTAACTTTGTGCATTCCCTCTAGACAGCCACACACAAAGGAAGGTTAGGTGTTTCTGAACGCCCATCAGCATCCTGATGGCTCATCCTGGGTAGGAGGGGGGGAAGAGCTTAAACTTACTCCTGAATAGGCAGCATCCCGCCCCCACAAAAATGGATGATTACCACCATGGTGTGAGTCTGGAGCTAGGGCTGGAAAAAAAGGACCTCTGTGCACTTCAAAGGCTCTTTTTTGAAGTCATCCCCCACTACAAAGACACAACTGGGTCTCTGACCACACCAAATCATATATTTCTGGCCCTGTAAAAAGCATCTGTCAGAAGAACTGCTGTGCTGCTACAAGGACTCTGCTGGACTGCTGCTCTGGAAGAATGATTTTTTCTGCTGTGCTGCCCTGCTGCCTGCTCCTCTCTGACCCTGCTAAGAGAGAGCTGAACACTGCCTTAAAACCCAGAGTGATCTACAAGGGCTTATTGGCTTGCCTCTTGTTGCTTGAAACTAAGGGATATCAATGTCTCTTCACCTGCTCCTGTCCCTGGTCCATTAGAAGTGGACGCAGATACTTGCTCCAAAGAAATAGACGTATCTCCAGTCTGTGGGAGCAGAACCAGCACATCGCAGTCGGACCCAGTGGATCGCTTGAAAGAACTGGTGCATCGAAACCAAACATTGCTTCCGCTGCAGTGTGGGAAGACCAACACATCCCCTAAACTGTGTGGAGAAACTTGCTTCATTGCCTATGGAACTAATGACTCCCTTCTTGGCTCATCATCTTCGGAATCAGTGCATCGCCACCAATGCGTAAAGAAAATCGACACATCAATTCGACTGTGGGATCGATACCAACACATCGCTCGGCTGTACCCTGTATCTGTTCCCGAACTAAGAGACAGGATGTAGCCCTGACCGGCCTCCCTGGCCTCAGACATTCATCACAGCCCACAACAGAGAACAAGCATTTACAATGTAATAGGTCTCACATTGACAAAAGTTTAAGCTATTGGCAACTCAATAGCTTAAACTCTCGCAAATGCGAGACCTATTGAAATGCAAATATTTGTTTTTTTACTAGCACCCATGCGGCGCTTTCACATTCATGACAAAAAAAAGCCTGTTTGTCAAGTTGAAAAACAGATAGTTTTTTTTTACAAAAGTGCCCATGCCGCGCTTTCACTTTAATGTCAGCCGCGTACCTTTCTTTAGATACGGTTTGTGTCAAGAAAGGGGTGCAGCCTCTATGAATGGGAAAGCACTGCATGGGCACTAGTAAACAAAATTAAATAAATAAATAAGTAAGCGCGGCCGCTAAATGCGGACCGTGCTCCTAAAACAAATAAATGAAAAAATGCGCCCGCCATTAGTAAAAATTAAAATAAAGTGGGTGGAAAAGGTCCGGTTGTTATAGGAGATAACAAATGCAGACTAGGCGGTACCAAGGAGGGACTAACAAGCCTAATAACGAGTCAGAAGCCAGTGTTTACGAAGGACAATGACACAAGCCAAATAAAAATATGGGTGGAGAGTGTGCGGGGCTTCAAAGCCATACTCCAATACTGCATACCTCACAGCAGGGCTGCCCAAGCTCGACCTAAAAATGCTTGTTAAGACCAACTGCAAGCAGGCATGGTCGGTCTCCCTGCCTTCAGAGAATAGTCATGGGGCCCATCTGAGAAAAGCTCCTGCTAAAATGTCAGCAAACAGGCTTTTTAGGTCTTACTTTCCTCAGGCAGGAGTTGCAGTCCACAGAATATGCAAACCTCATGGGTTAGGTTTGCAGCCTCAGTTATAGTCCCAGTCATTACATAGTGAGGGTCGACAACTGGGATGAGGGGGTAATGCGTTTATCAGGGCTTAAAACCCACAGAGAGTTGATACCTAATAGCCCGATTTAGAGGACTCGCTTGCAAGGGAGGAAAATAGGATACAGCCTCATTTTTCAAACAATTAAAGATTTGCCTTTCAGGCCCTGAGGTAAACACAGGCTTTGAAATTAAGGCAAGGGGTAGACAACTTCTGCTTTACACATTCCCACCATCTACTCAGATTTTGTTGCTTTTGCACTATGTTACTCGTGTTGTATTTGTAAGATAGCTCAGCAAGGTCAGGGTTTGCTGCTGAGATATTTGTCTGATATGAAGGTCACATTTCTAATTCTGGAGGGCCTACCCAGCATTTCATGTTTCTGAGGTATTTAGTAATTAACTATTGTATCTCTCTAGATGTTGTCCTTCGACTTTAGAGCGAGGTCAGATAACAGCCCTTGCATTGTTGGCGGGGGAATAACAGCATCCATTCAGAAGAGTAATACACCAAGTTCTGGATTCTTGGGCATCACCTCTATTCCTGAATAATCTCAATTAAAAGTGAGACTGAAAGATACATGTTTTTATGCGCTCTCTTAACTTAATTAAATACGATCAAGCTGGATGATGGTAGCTGTTACCTACATTACAAACTTGCAAATCTGTGGTAGTAAGCGCTGATAGAAATGGGGGTCTCTAGTTGGCAGAGGTAGGTACCTTGGACCAAATAGGGACCCTTGCTTCTAGTCAGGGTAAGGGGGAAGCACACTCTAGATAAGCCCTGCTCACCCCCTTGGTAGCTTGGCACAAGCAGACAGGCTTATCCCAAAGGCAATGTGTAAAGTATGTGTACCAACACTCACAGTAATACAGTGAAACACCACAAATGGACACCACACCAGTATAGAAAAATAAGGTAGCTTTATCTAAGCTATACAAGACAAAAACGACACAAATCTCACATACAGCGATTCAGTGAATTGTCTTTTTAGAAGGTTGTTACAAAGAATGAACTTGTAGATTCTATACTTCTTCAGGTAAATGCCCTAGAGTAAAACAGTACACGATTGGAGGTAGGTTATTTGCATAGATCGGATTGACTTTAGTAAATGTATCCAGCACAGTTCACATGTTCTGAAATCAGCTTTGCCAACAACAATGCTGACTCCATGGTCAGCCACTAAGAAAGTATGCCCCCAGATGCTCTCTGAACCAGAAAGAGTGAATGAGATTGGCCCCCGGCACCGCCGATCCCTTCCGTGCAGGTACGTGCCGTGTCACCAGGAGAGGAAGCCCCGCTATCGGGTAACCAACGAGAACAGTTCCCCACAGGCCTGCAACCCGCCCCAGTCAGCGCCAAACGCAGCGGTTCAGAACTTCAATCCACACTTTACCTGGGTGGTTGTTCTCTCTCTCTTGCTGCGGATGTCCTGCTGGGCGGCTCCGTCGGCAGTGGGTGAGCAGTCAGGGGGAATTCCGGTTGCCAGGCAATGCCTTGCAGCCGATTAGGTCACAGCGCTGCTTTCTCTCCTACGTTAGCGAGCTTGGGCGGTCGACTCGGGCCAGCGGTGGTGTTGGATACGCAGTACTTTGAATAATCACAGCTTCTGGATATCACTGCAGGCTTCACGAAGGTCACAGTGCAGGCACAGCTGTGTGCAGACATACGCACACAGCGTCGATGAGACAGTTTTGGAAACTGTGATGTTCCTGAGTTTCCACAACAGGAGGCTAGCTCACACCGGCCCTTGGAGACTCCTCTTCAAGCAAGGGGTGGACACAGCACACAGCAAATTCTCTTGACCTTTCTTCAGCAGCAACAGCAAACTGCAGGCCAGCCCCAGACACACAGCAAGGGCAGTACTTCTCCTCAGTCTTTTCAGCTCTACTCTTTGGCAAAGGTCCCTCTTGATCACGAAGTAGTCTAAAATGCAGGGGTTTTAGGGCTAATACCTATACCCCAAAATATCTTTGTTCTCTTTGTGCAAGTGGCTCTGAGTCCAGTTCAAACTGGTTCTGGGGGGGACTCTGCCAGTCCACAACTTCTTTCTTTGTCAGTGAGGGCTTGGGTCCCAGACACACCGCAGGGGGTGGAGTCAGCATTGTGGAAGGCAGGCACAGCCCTATTCAGGTGCAGGTGCTACTCCCTCCCACCACTCCAAATGCAGATCAGCCTTATTGAGCCTGGTGCTGACTCACCCAGACTCCTGGTGCCACGGCACCTCCCCAGCCCCTGTCACTTCCAAAGCCAGACAGTCAATCCACAACCAGGCAGAGGCACACAGGAAGGTTGAACAAGAAAATAGCCACTTTCTAAAAGTGGTATTTTTAAACACACAATTTAAAAACCATCTTCACTAAAAGATGTGTTATTAAATGCTGAGTTCAGGGATACCAACCTCCATTTTCTTATCTTACTCATATGGGAAGATATGCTTGTAAAAAGGTTACAGAGCATTCCCCATTGTGCCCTATGGGCAAGATGGCCTTTCAATAGTGAAAAACGAAATTGGCAGTATTTCACTATCAGGACATGTTACACACACCAGTACATGTCCTACCTTTCACATACACTTTACCCTGCCCAGGGGGGTACCTTGGGCCTATCATAGGGGTGTCCTATGTGTAAGAAAAGGGACGGGTAAGGCCTGGCAAGTGGGTGCACTGGCCAGGTCGACATGGCAGTTAGCACTGCCCGCAGGCACTGCAGTGGCAGGCCTGAGACCTCTTTTTAGGGCTACTCATGTGGGTGGCACAATCAGTGCTTCAAGCCCACTAGTAGCATTTGAGTTACCAGCCCTGGCACACTCAGTGCACTTTACTAGGGACCTACTGGTAAAACAAATATGCGAATCATTGAGAACCAATCACAATAACAATTTACACAGAGAGCATATGCACTTTAGCACTGATCACCTGTGGTAAAGTGACCAGAGTCCTAAAGCCAACAACCACAGGTCAGGAGAAAATAGGAGGAAGAAGCAAAACGTTTGGGGCTAACCATGCAAAAAGGGCCATTTTCAACAAGCGCTTAGTAAAGAAACAAGTTTCAATTATTTTATGCTGTGTTTTCCATTATCTTGTAACACCAGGTTTTTACATGGAAATGTAGAAGTGCAAGTACTAAGGGACCTGATTACGCGTCTGGCGGTCTTGTGACTGCCAGGCAGTCCACTGTCTGAGAGATGTTCCCTGGCAGTGGCGCAGCTGTGCAACAATGCACTATACTGAGCAGGGATTGGTTCAGTCCCACTCAGCATATTACGAGCATTTCATGGCGGGAGCCCCGCCATAAAAAGGCTGGTGGTGGAGAAACAAAGGGGGCCCTATAGGAGCCTTATCGCGCCCCCTCCGCACCCCCGGGGATGCATTCATAGGGGCACAACATGTGCCTCCCTGTCTGTCTTCCCACAAAGTTCCAGCACGGCACAAATGTCCACGCTGTGCTGGAACTTTTTTGTCATTCTCATTGCGGTGCCTGTTTTCCAGGCACTGCAACGGGAAAGGCAAAGGACCGTGACAGTAACACAAGTTGAACTCGTATAACACAAGTTCAACTCGTGATACGGTTGGCGGTCCTTGCAAGGGTTTGGTGCAGCAGAGGCAGTGTTGAGCTGGCGCCGTTGCACCAACCTCATAATCAGGACCGAAATCTTTAGAGTACCGGTTTGATTACCTGTTTGCTCCTCCTGAGAAGTCCTGTACCCTACTGTGTTTTCTTTCACCCCCTTCCCGACTCCCCTCTCAATCATTTGTGTCTCCTCTGATATGTTCTTTTGAATGAACCCATTTGCAGAACGTTCACTGCGCATTACACAGCCTCGGATTCCTATTCCTAAAAAAAGGGGGAAAAAACAAGCTACGATGAGGTGAGTGCTGGCCGCGTCATTGGCGCTTTTTTAGGTCTCGGCTGGCGTGGGCTGCACACATGCGCAGTCTCACTGGCGAGATTTAATGTTTTGGGGCATTTTCAGCAACGGGTTTTAAGCCCCTCCCCCCTTTTCCATTGGCCGGCGTCACCGTTTATGCTAAACGGTGGCCAGCCATTGGAAAAGAGCTGTTCATGATGTTCACGTTAGGCTTTTTGAGTCGTCCCACTTGGACGGGCTCGTCTGCCTTCCGTGCGATAAAGGTTTCTTATCTTTATGGGGCCATGTGTTTCAAACACATGGCCCCATAAAGACAAGAGATCGAGGCTTGTTTAGTGAAGCAGTCAGAGGTTCCTCTGAAATTGCTCGTCCGCCTTGCAGTGATAAGGGGTGTTGTTGCTCTGATAGTCTCTAGCCGTGCCAACAGAAGCCGATTGGAGCAAGTATTCAAATGATAGCTGATGTTTCACTTCGAGGAGCACCAATGCGGGCCATTAATTATCCCACACTAACAGTGTCTGTGATAACCTAACAGAGAACCGCATTGATCGAAAATACATACTTTAGAAGATATTTATGGATAAATATACATTTCCACGGTCAAGCCAGGGCTCAAACACAGCCACGTGCGCCTTAAAAAACGTCACACGAAGTGCTTTAAAGTTTAACAAATGCTCTTTGTGAATAGTTTGACATTTTCCGACAGCAAACAGTTCCACCTCGGATGGAAATGCCGGACCCCGGGGGAAGCAGAGTCGCAGACTAGTCTTCCCCCGGGGTCATTCGCGCAGGGGTAGGACCAGGTAGGGTCAAGGGGTGGAGTTAGGGGGTGGGTATAAGAGCGCAGGGGAGGAAGGCGACTTCCTCTTCCTGCGCTCGGCACCATCGGGAGGGTTTAGCAAAGGAGGGGTAGAGTTCTGGGACGTAGTGTAGGGCCAGGGCCTGGTCCGGTGATCGTCGTGTCCGGCGGTTTGGAGTGGCGTCGGGTAGGTGCGGACGAGAATTGCGGAGCGAGCGGCACACGGAGGAAGCGGCGGGATGGAGATCTCTGAGGAGGTGAGGCGGGCTTTGCTGGTCTTGGGGCGTGCCGGGCGGGAGGATCTCCTCTGGCCCGGTATGCTAGGGGAGGCGTGGGTGGGCTTCGAGCGGGCCCCGCGGGCGGCTTCGGCGGGGGTGGTGGCGGCGGTAATGGCATGTCAGGAGGAGCCGCTGCCGCCGCCACCGCCATCTCAGTCAGGACTGCGCGGGAGGGTGCGGGGCACTCGGCACTCGTGGCAGGCGTGCGCAGGCCGGCGTAGGAGCCTGCCTCCGCGTCTTCATTTCCCCCCGCTTGAATTTCATGCCCTCTGGGCTGAAGGGGGCGTGACTTCTGCTCCGGCCGCGGAGGAGCAGCTATCGGGGGCAATTTTTGAAGCCGGTCGGGCCGGATTGGGGGAGGGTGCGGCGGACATGGGGGCTGTGGGGCCCGGGGATACTCTACTGGTTGCTGGGGAGGGCGGGGAGGCAGAGGCG
The DNA here is from genome assembly GCF_964204655.1 of Triturus cristatus. Taxonomy (NCBI): domain Eukaryota; kingdom Metazoa; phylum Chordata; class Amphibia; order Caudata; family Salamandridae; genus Triturus; species Triturus cristatus. Next base: position 508,411,529 of record NC_140579.1, on the reverse strand, counting down.
GTGGCGGTTTTGGGAGGGGGAGGCTTGGTGGCTCCCAGGGGGGCAGAGTGCGTGGTGGATGGCGCGGGGGGGGGGGGAGGGGGGGTCACAGGGGCGGCAGATGATGGGCCCCTTGATCTGTCTCAGGGGTCTAGGGCCTCTACCCCATGTTTGGCAGGGACTGGCGCGGGGGGGCAAGGAGGGGGGGCTGTCTCTGGACCGTCCGGGGGGTTTTGACACAGGTGGTGCCCACACAGTCTGGTTTTGGGCCGCCTGGAGGGGGGTTTCTGGGCTCCTGCCCCCCCCCCTCCGCTCCCGGGTTGGGGCGCTTGGACGTGGGAGGACAGGCTCCAGGAGCAGCGCATTTTGGAGCCAGTGGCCGAAGCGAGGCGGGCGGATCAGAGCGTGCGGAGGGTGGGGGCGGTGTGGGAGGGGGAGGTCGAGGGGCCCCCGACGCCCATGTCAGAGGAAGAGAGGTGGGCGGAGCAAGAGGAGTAGATGAGATCGGAGAGGGCGAGGTCGCGGGTGGGGGGGAGTGTCAGGGGGTCGCGGGGGCAGGCAGGGACGGCCAGGACGGCTTTGAGACCCGATGGTGCCGGGGCCCACTCAGGTTCGAGCGGCCTGAGGGGTAGGGGGGATCCAAGCCGGCGGCTGTCGGCAGAGTCCGGGGGAGTACGGCGGGGCGCAAGACGGCCCCATGTCGCCATCACGAAGCAGTAGGGCTGTCCGCGGCGGCCATCCCTCCGGTGCGGGAGCGGGCAACGGAGGCGGGGGTGGAAGGGTCATGGGTGTCTGGCACTGTGAGTGGCAAGGGTGTGAAGAGAGCGGTGAGAGAGTTGCTGTGGGTGCCTGAAGGTGTGGAGGCAGAGGTGGAGTTGGATTATGGTGAGGAGAGTGAGGAGCTTGAGGACGGGGAGGTGAGGGATGACTGTGACCTGATGGGCGCGGGCAAGGACAACAGAGAGGTTGGTGTGTTACAGGTGCCCCGGAGACCGGCGGATAAAGAGACGGCAGTGACACGACGGGCGGCCCCCTCCGGAGGACGGCCCAGCGAGCGACATCCGACATTGGCAGGTGAGCAGGCTTGGGGGTCTGTGTGGGATGGTGGCCCAAAAGGTGGGAGGAAGAAGGCCTGTAGGTCGATTGGGGTGGGAGAGGGTTCAGTGAGGGAAGTTGGGGAGGCTCCGAAGGGCGGGCTCGCGAAAGGGGACAAATCGGTCGAGGGCAAGGCGGTGACTTCGGCGGGGGTGCAGACGGAGAAGGATGACGGGCCGAGGGACAATGGGGACAAGTCAGGGGTTAAGCTCCCGAAAAAGCTGCCCTACATGGGTTTGGCTATGCCCTTGGGGTCGCATCTGTCTGAGAAGATTAAGGGTAAGATCTGGAAGCACGAATACGTGGACGTGTTTAAATTGTTGCATAGGGAGGTGCAGGCCAAGGAGGGCTCAAAGGAGGAGGAGTGGGAGCTGACTAGGAGGCCGAGGGTACCCGTGAACATGAAGAATTGGACCTCGGCATTTCTCATTTATGCGAGCATATATTGCGAGAAACATCCCGACAGGGCAATCGCATTATGGAAGTATGTGGACATAATTAGGAAGGCTCAAATGCAGTTTGGGGGTTTCGCCTGGCTGAGTTATGATGAGGAGTTCAGGGCGCGGGTTAGCGCGAACCCCGAGAAGCATTGGGGTGAGGTGGACCAAGAATTATGGATGTAATGGATGGCGTCAACGCATTCCTCAGCATCGACGCACACGGCTAGTGGTTTGCCAGTAACGTACCGGTCTTTTCAGTCGCGTCCCGCCGACAGTGGGGTGGGAGGGAACGCAGCAAGTACAGGGGGCGCAGGACAGGCCAGCAAGCCCGGCACTTACAATACTGGGGCCTGTTGGAGCTACAATCGGGGATATTGTTCCAGGTAGCCGTGCAAGTTCAGGCACGAGTGTTCTAAGTGCGGGGGGAAGCACGCCCTTACGCGATGTTTTACGCTCACCACTCCTTCCGAACAATGGAAGAATTCCAAAGGTAGGGGGCAAGCTGGACAGAATGGCCCCTACACCGGTTAAGGTGGAGGCGATGGCCCCGTGGCTCTCCCTTTACCCGGACAGGGAGGCCGCCTTGAAGATTCAGTGGGGCTTTACGGAAGGTTTTTGGGTCGGTTATCAAGGTCACAGATCACGGAGATGGGCCGACAATCTCAAATCAGCGAGGGAATTGCCGGGGGTGGTGGCGGCCAAACTCTTGAAGAAGGTGGAGGAAGGGAGGATTGCGGGCCCCTTTTATGACTGGCCGATGGAGGATTTGATTATTTCTCCGTTGGGGGTGGTGCCGAAAAAGGAGGAGGGTGAGTTTTGCATGATTCATCACCTTTCATGGCCAGAGGGACAGTCTGTGAACGATTTCATCGCGGAGGAGGATTCACGGGTGCTTTATGCGTCGGTGGATGATGCGATCCGCCTTGTGCGGGTGTGTGGGCCGGGGGCGGAATTGGCGAAATGTGATGTGAAGTCGGCTTTCCGCTTGCTGCCTATACCCTGCGGATTTTGCGCTCCTCGGAATGCAGTTCGGGGGGGCCATCTTCGTGGATAAAGTCCTGCCCATGGGGTGTGCGATTTCATGCGCATTGTTCGAAATGTTTAGCACTTTCCTGCAGTGGGCATTTACGCCGCTGAGTGGGCATCGGGATGTCACGCACTATCTGGACGATTTCCTGTTCCTCGGGAGGGTGCGTTCGGGGGACTGTGGCAGGGCTCTGACGGGGTTCCAGGAGTTAGCGAGGCAATTTGGGGTCCCTTTGGCACCTGAAAAGACAAGTGGGCCGTGTTGCGTTTTGACATTCTTGGGCATTGAGCTGGATTCCATTCAGTGGACAGCGAGGCTGCCGGCCGCAAAGGTAGTGGAAATTCAGGAGTGTCTCCAATGGGCGATTGGTGAAAAGAGGATCGCGTTGAGGGCGGTGCAGCGGCTGTTGGAGTTCTTGAACTTTGCGTGCAGGGTGGTCAGGGCGGGACGGACGTTCTGCAGACGGCTCGGCATGGCCATGTCGGGGGCAGTGCTTCCACACCACAGGGTCAGGATCTCCATGGGAGTGAGGGCGGATCTGCGGACATGGTTGTTGTTCTTGATGGATTTCAATGGGGTGTCTTTGGACTTTGCGGAGGAAAAAACGGTTTGGCAAATCCAAATTTACTCTGATGTGGCTGGGGCGGATGGTTTTGGCATTTTCTGGGATGGGAGGTGGTGCGCAGAGACCTGGCCGGATCACTGGATGAAGCAGGGGAGGAGCATTGCGTTTTTGGAATTCTTTCCTTTGTTGGTGGCTTTGAAGTGTGGGGTCCCGAGTTTCAGAACAGGGCGGTGTTGTTCCATGTGGACAACATGACGGTGGTCGAGTTGGTCAACCGGCAGAGGGCAAGGGACCTGAGGGTGTTGCGTTTGTTGAGAAGTTTCATGCTGAAGTGTTTGCGTCTGAATGTGGTTTTTCGAGCCAAGCATGTTCCGGGGGCTAATAATGACATTGCGGATGCTTTGTCTCGTTTGCAGTGGCAGCGATTCCGACGATTGGCACCTGGAGCGGATCTGTGCAAGACGGGGCTGCCGGATGGCATTTGGGCCCTGGGGGAGTGAGGGTGGTAGGCCTAGTGGAGAATTCTGTTGCTGCTACCACCAGGCGGACCTACAGACTGGCGTGGGCGGAGTTTGGAGCTTTTATGGGCTGGAGCAGGGATTCTGCCTCTGGGGAACAGGCGACAGTGGAGCGAGGAGTGTTACAGTTTATATTGCACTGCATGGACAAGGGGTTGTCGGCTGCAACCATTTCAGGGAAGTTGGCAGGAGTGTCATTTTATTGTTTTGTTTTTTGGTTTTGACCCCACAAAAAGTGTAATTGTAAGTAGGGTGCTACGGGGTTGGAGCAGGGAGAGAGCGGGGGGGACTGTTCTGAGGGAGGCCATAACGTTTGAGGTGTTGGTCCGGTTGGTTGCGGCGTTACCGCTCTGTTGTTATGATGAGTTTGAGGTTCGGATCTTTCGCTTGTGTATGATTTGGATGTTTTTTGGGGTGTTTCGGGTGTCGGAATTGTTGGGCACGCGTGCGGGGGAGGGGCGGAGGTATGAGGAGATCAGATTGGATGCGGGGCGACTGGGCATTTGGCTGGGTCGGTCCAAGACAGATCAGTTGGGACGGGGCAAGTGGGTGTGGTTGAATGAGAATGGTGGTAGGAGTGTATGCCCGGTGGCTGAATGGAGGTCATTTGTGCTGGCTACACAGGTAGGGGAAGGGGAGATTTTCTGTCACAGGTCGGGGGCACGGGTGACGGCGGGGCAGTTGTTGGCAGTGCTGCGCATGGCATTGGTGCGTTTGGGTTTGGAGCCGGCGGGTTTTGGAACTCACTCGTTTCGGATTGGGACAGCGACGGCGGCAGCCCGGCTGGGGTGGTCCTGGGATAGGATTCGGCAGATTGGGAGATGGAGGTCACGGTGCTGTGAGCGGTTTGTGAGGAAGTGATAGGGCTGGTTGCTGAGAGATGGAGACTGTGGGGGATGGGGGTGGCTTCTTTTCTGTGTGTATCTAACATCTGTTTCTCCCTTAGGTTGCGTGGGAGGACCTGGGGCCAAGACGGTCACATGGATTGTGGGGCATTCCTTTGTGCACTGGGCGTCAAAATATGCGGAGCAACAGGTGTACGGCCGTAACCTGGGACTCAAAGGACAACATCACGAGGTGCACTGGTGGGGAAAAGGGGGAATGCGATGGGGGGCACTATTGCCCTGGCTCGCGAAGATGGTCCCACAGAAGGGTTGCCCGGATCTGTTGATCGTCCATTTGGGGGAGAATGATTTGGTACGGCTGTCGGGTTTGGTGCTCTTACAGCTGATGCAAAGAGACTTGGAGGTACTGAAGCACAGGCTGGCGGGGACTTGCATTGCCTGGACTGAATTTGTTCCGAGGAGAATCTGGAGAGGCTTTGTTAAGCATGGGGCAATTGAAAAGGCGAGATGGAAACTTAACAGAGCAATGCACGTTTTTGTGGGGAACAAGACATTAAGGTGATCAGTCACCCGGGACTGCGACTGGAGGAACCACTACTTTTTAGGGATGACGGAGTGCATCTTTCCAGAATGGGGAACGCGTACTACATGATGGAAATGAGAGATGTGGTCAGCAAGCTCTGGAATGAGGCAATCTGGTGTCGCAGGGATGTGTGAGCGGGCGGGGAGGTGTCTGCGTGGTCCAGGCCTAGGGGGTGGGGCAGGTATCCGCCCTAAAGGGGGCTACCTGGTTGGCGGTACTTTTGAGGGGTGGGGTGAGTCATTAGCGGGCACACCCATCCCTCGGGGGGGAAGAGTGAACGAGGTGGGGGTAATGGAGGCATGAGTGAAATGGCCGATGAGAGCGGGGAGGATGCAAAGAGGTTTGTGGAATGGTGAGGAACGGAAGGGGCATGGAGTGGTACAAAAGGGGAGTGTGGAGTGGGTGAAAGGAGTGAAGTATTATAGAGTGTTGTGGGGAAGTTGTTATTCAGGTTATGTTTGGTTATTGTTTATTGTTGTGCAGCCTGGTCCTAATAAATGGCCTTTTACGCTTAAGACACGGTGTGGTCTGTTTATTGCGCGATGCCGGGCCCCGGGGGCAGCAGAGTCGCAGACTAGTCTTCCCCCGGGGTCATTCGCGCAGGGGTAGGACCAGGTAGGGTCAAGGGGTGGAGTTAGGGGGTGGGTATAAGAGCGCAGGGGAGGAAGGCGACTTCCTCTTCCTGCGCTCGGCACCATCGGGAGGGTTTAGCAAAGGCCACCCACCCACCCTGAAGTTGGGTTGGGGTTTAGGGATGGCTAAAGCGTGCCAGTTTAGGACAGGCTGCGAGGGCTGGCGCTACTTTGGAGGGGTGGGGGGAGTCATTAGCGGGCACACCCATCCCTCGGGGGGGGGGTAAGAGTGAACGAGGTGGGGGTAATGGAGGCATGAGTGAAATGGCCGATGAGAGCGGGGAGGAAGCAAGGAGGTTTGTGGAATGGTGAGGAACGGAAGGGGCATGGAGTGGTACAAAAGGGGAGTGTGGAGTGGGTGAAAGGAGTGAAGGATTATCGAGTGTTGTGGGGAAGTTGTTATTCAGGTTATGTTTGGTTATTGTTTATTGTTGTGCAGCCTGGTCCTAATAAATGGCCTTTTACGCTTAAGACACGGTGTGGTCTGTTTATTGCGCGACTGTTAGGTGCATAAACAAACACCAGGATTAGCAGGAGGTCTAGTTTCGGGTAAATATTATATTCTGTTCGCAGAGATTAGGGCAGTGTCCAAAGTCTTCTTCAGCACACGCGTTTTAGTCATCTCAAAATCTTTATGCAACTATTGTGTGCGAGTGCATAGGGGAGGGACATTACGCAGCATTACACCCTTGGTAAATGTAATCCAGTTGTATTTATTCAGGTGTTCGTTTCGATGGAAATGTCAATGCAAATGCTATGTGGTTTATCGGTTTTCAGATATACATTATGCCAGGAGTTTGATGGGGACCGAATTACTGAACAGATGACCCCTGGGACATTTACAAGAGAGGGAATCACAGATATTGATTGGAGCATGGGGAGAAAGAGTTGTCTGATCAGCGTGGCAGTCTGAGCATTGTACACCAGGCTCGCTGTTCTAAGAGCAGTTGAGCTGTGGTAGAGACAGTCGCGTGATTGCTCTACCCACTATGCATCTTATGTGCGAGATAGGTCCACTTCCAATGTCCACTGACTACGTCATGTCAAGAAACGCAGATACTTTTGCTCCCGAGGTATGCCTCTGTGTTGCATGCCTCTAAATGACGAGAGGAAACAACGGACATGGTGTTGTGTTAGAAACTGAGAGTAGTCGGTCCGTGGTATCCCAGTGCACCTCTCCCAAAGGCACAGAGGAGCCACTTGCATCATCTCGATTTATCACAAAATTAAAAAAAAATTGAGGTTTTCTCGTTATGAGCTTGTTCTATATTCTGCTCGTCTTTTTTTGCCTTGGTGATCTCTCACTAGAAAGCGATACGATTGCCACAAAAAAAGAACACAATGGATCTCCGACTAGTGTACTCTCTGTCTTGGATATCTTTGTTCATCAAATTAATTCATGCAGAAATATTAACAGTAAATGGCACTCAGCAAATCTAAAATAATTTGAATCGTAACTTAAAATATTGCGTTAGCTAGAAGGCTATGTAGACTTGAGGGTGAATTAAGGCCTCTGGAACATGATTCAAAACATGACCGGACTGGGATCCAAACTCATCCCTGGAAAAAATGTCAAAATCAGCCATACAGAGCAAGATTTCACGAGTGTAATGAGGACATGGGTGGGTGGTGGCAGCCCACCCCTCTCTGAAACAACTTTCCCCCTAGTCTTTGGGCCACCAGGAAAATGCCAGAGTGGCCTGTCCAGCTCTGATTCAGACTTGATCAGAATCCAAGAAATAATACAAGCATGCTGCCCTTCATCGGTAATGTTTTCTTATGTCATGTGTATTTGTACAGCACACTGTTACCCAGTAGGGTATCCTCGGATGGCAAGTGTGATTCTAGCCTGGTTCAGGGCTGGCGAGTAGGTTATTCGAAGAACCAGATCTTCAGCTTATTGCGAAATTCAAGAATTGAAGATGTGGCTCTGATGTGTAATGAAGGGTATGCACGATGTAGGAGAAGGTTTGACTGCCTATTCTGGTTCTGTGTATGCTTGGGATGTGTGCAAGGAGGAGTGTAGAGGTGTCTGGTAGGTTTGTAAATAGAGATTTGCGTATTGATGTAGTCTGGGTCTGTGTTGGGGAGAGCTCTAAAGGTGTGTGTGAGGATTTTGAACTGGGCTCATTTGTGTATTGGAAGCCAGTGGCTCTCCGTGATGTGAGGTGTGATGTAGTGCTGAGTGGAAGGATGAGTGTGATCCTGCCCGCCACATTCTGAATGGTTTGGAGTCATCTGGTGAGTTGCTTGCTGATTCAGCGTAGCTGGTGTTCCCGTAGTATAGCTTCTTTAGAATGAGTGCATGTCTGAAGATTTTGTGGGTGCTGATTGGGAGCCATTCAAAGAATGTTTCTCAGCATCTTCAGGGTGTGAAAGCATGGAGCTGAGATTGTGTTGATTTGGGCGGACATGTTGAGTTAGCTGTCTATGATGATTAGGACGTTCTTGGCATGGGTGGTGAGGGTCGGTGGGATTCAGAGTTCAGTCGGCCAGCAGATTTAGTTCATGATGATGGGTCTGTCCCAAAGAACTCAACTTCTGTCTTTTCAGTGTTAAGTTTGATGCCATTGTTCTTCATCCAGTCAGCTTCTTGTCTTAAAGGTGGTGAACTTGGTGCGTGCATTGTGCATCATGTGCGAGATGGAGGCTATAAGCTGTTGACCTCGGCATAGGATACGATGGTGACAGTGCTTAATTTGAGCCACTGTGTTGCATTTTCGTTAGATTGCTGAAAATACACATGCCAGTGTTATGGTTTGGTTTGCATTCTGCATTCTATGGAATGTACCCATCGTGGAATGCAGAATGCAGGCCAGTTGTTCCTTGACTGCCTTTCTATGACGGGAGCCTTGATGTGCTGCCAGAAAAAAAAACTTTTAAACACAACTTGGAGAGCTATCACTTTCAACATGGTGGTGCATGTGAGGCCCACCGGCACTCATTTTAGGGCACTGGTACTTATTTTTGCTCATCAGTCTTTGACCCAAAGCAAAAGAGGGAAATACACACAAAGGTGAAAGACGGAGGCAGAGAAAGGTGGAAAAACCTGCCAAAGGGCGAAAGTATTAACTTGCAAGAGTGTGATAATGGAACAGGGAGTGTCCGGTGGTGAATTAAATAGGCTTGATACAGAATCAAGACTATACAGTCTTGGTATTTGGCATGCTGACCTCCAGTATATCTAACTGCGGGATTCTGAGGAAAACTGTGGGCCCTTGCTCCTATTCTTTACAAATTAAATACTAGACATTGATGTTGTAGGTCTGAATGATGCTTGCAGCAGTGCTTAATTTGTGCCGGTGCTTTCCGGTGCTTAGCGCCGGCACTTATTTCTTAGGGCCGGGTCTACATGCGATATGAATTTGTGCATAACATATGTAAATTTGGATGCCGTGGCCGCCCGCCTTAAAATGCCTGGGTGGGTCCCTGCCTCAGTTTAACAGCAATAATAGTAGCACTAGTGCGCTGCCAATCACAACTGAAATATAGATTTTTAGCTTGGCCTTGGACTGTTACTCCTTGGCGCTGAAGCGTCTTTCCCCTTGAGGAGTCGGACAAATGCAGATCAGACCAGTTTCACCAATTTTCACCGACCCAGTGTACTGCGCAGCCGCAGCAGCGCTATTCTACTCAAGAAGCACGCAGCGTGTGTTGCGCTGACTCGTGCAGCAGCAGGCCTCTAAAACCCAAAGGCAAAGTAAGTAATGATTCAATTTTATATTTGTTAGTACTTTAGTGTGAAGCAAGTATGTTTTTAAGTGGTTGGGGTACGTGAAAGGAAAAGTGCACCTGTCAATTGTTGCACGCGCTTGTGTTTATGGACATGACCTGCCGCTCAGTTCCGATTGCTGGGCTACCCGAGTAATAAATAATGTGTCTGTGACATCACACAAAGGAAAACCTTGCTTCCTTAAGTTCTTGTCAACCGCAACAGTTGTGTTCTTGTTCTTTGTTGGGTAATAATTTGAATCATTAACTTCCCAAAAGAATACCGGCGATAAGTATTAAATACAACTGTGCCTGTAGACAATTATGCTCACCCCCACTCCAAGGCATAAATGAAACAGAAAGTTATCCATCCCAGCTTGGCCCATAACACTAAGCCTCTATGTCGGGCATTCCTCTATTTAGCAGGTTACACAGGAAAGGCTGATGTGGAACTGGATTGGGCAGACATTCTTGTCCATGGTGGTTGGTGGGGTATATGGTTTTCAAATATCACTTTACATGGCACTGAGTGCACCAGCCCATGCCTACTCACTGAGCCCCCAGAGGCCCCTTCAGAGTGCGTTCTCACCAAAGAAGAATGTCATCGCCTCGGGCTAGGGCTTGCACTGCAGGCGGGGGCTCGGCTCCTCGCTGACTCTCTTCTGACCTTGTACATAGCACCCCTTTGTCCTGCATCTAGTTTTAAGCATCTCTATTAGTTCTCAATTAGAAACCTTCAAGGGACATCACAATATAAACAGCCACTCTGCAATCATTAGATCTGTACTCCTGTGGCATCTGTATGTGCCTCAATCAATCAATCAATCAATCATAGTATTTATAAAGCGCACTACATACCCGTGAGGGTCTCAAGGCGCTGGAGGGGGGGGGACGCTGCTACTGTTCAAAGGGCCAGGTCTTGAGAAGTCTCCTGAAGGTTAGAAGGTCTTCAGTCTGCCGCAGGTGGATGGGGAGGGTGTTCCATGTCTTGGCGGTGAGGTGGGAGAATGATCTGCCGCCGGTGGTCACTCTTTGGATGCGGGGGACGGTGGCGAGGGCGCGGTCTGTGGAGCGGGGCTGGCGGGTGGGGGTGTAAAGGCTGAGTCGGCTGTTGAGGTACGCTGGTCCGGTGTTGTGGAGTGCCTTGTGTGCGTGGGTGAGGAGCTTGAAGGTTATCCTCTTGTTGATGGGGAGCCAGTGCAGGTCTCTCAGGTGGAGTGTGATGTGGCTGCGGCGGGGGATGTCGAGGATCAGGCGGGCAGAGGCGTTCTGGATGTGTTGGAGCCGTTTCAGGAGTTTGGCCGGTGCTCCTGCGTAGAGTGCGTTGCCGTAGTCCAGTCTACTGCTGACAAGGGCCTGGGTGACCGTCCTTCTCGTTTCGGTGCGGATCCACTTGAAGATCCTGCAAAGCATGCGGAGGGTGTTGAAGCAGGAGGAGGAGATGGCGTTGACCTGCTTCGTCATGTAGAGGGTGGAGTCGAGGATGACCCCTAGGTTGTGTGCGTGGTCGGTGGGTGTGGGGGGTGCTCCTAGTGCAGTCGGCCACTGGGAGTCATCCCAGGCCGAGGGAGTGGGTCTGAGGATGAGGACCTCCGTCTTGTCCGAGTTCAGCTTCAGTCGGCTGTTTCTCATCCAGTCGGCGATGGCCTGCATTCCTTCGTGGAGGTTGGTTTTGGTGATGTGGGGGTCTTTGGTGAGGGAGAGGATCAGCTGGGTGTCATCGGCATAGCAGATGATGTTGAGGTCGTGTCGTCGTGCTACGTGTGCGAGCGGTGCCATGTAGATGTTGAACAGCGTTGGGCTGAGGGATGAGCCTTGGGGGACGCCGCAGATGATCTCGGTGGCTTCAGAGCGGAAGGGGGGAGGCGGATGCTCTGAGTTCTGCCGGAGAGGAAAGAGGTGGTCCAGTCCAAGGCCTTCTCTTGGATTCCGGTGTCGTGGAGGCGTGTTTTTAGTGTGCGGTGGCAGACCGTGTCGAAGGCGGCTGACAGGTCTAGGAGGATGAGGGCCGCGGTTTCTCTGTCATCGGTGGCGGCGATCAGGGCAGTTTCGGTGCTGTGGTTGCTGCGGAACCCAGACTGGGACGGGTGCAGGATGTTGTTTTCTTCGAGGGAGCTGGTCAGTTGTTTGTTGACGGCCTTTTTGATGACCTTCCCTGGAAACTGGAGCAAGGAGATGGGTCGGAAGTTCTTAAGGTCCTTGGGGTCCGCCTTGGGTTTCTTGGGTAAGGCGTTTGTTAGACGGCGACCTCAGAGGAGCCCGGAAGGGGGGTCCTGACTACCCTGAGTCCCACCCGTGTAGTATCGTAGCCGGGCACTGGCGGGAGATTCCCCAGGGGGAGGAATCTCGCAACTAGGATCGTACTTCTGGCACCACACGACACAGAGAGACCACACTGGGTATTCTCAGAAAACAAGCTTTATCAAATAGGTATCACTGCAAATATGTACAAGGTGAGCACGGGCTCAAGAGTCTCGGAAAGGTAGGGGGTAGCCGGACTGTCTCTGGTAACGGTTCAAAGCAGGGACGTATCCGGCGCACAGCTCACAATCCTCGAGCTGGGGGATACGTGGTCGGAGTCGGGGTCCGGCGGGACCGTGAGAGTCTGGGGGAGCCGCGAGTCACTCAGCGGGCTCAGGTACAGGTTCGGAGGTCTTACGATCTTCAAGGAGCCGCGAGTCACTCAGCAGGGCTCAGGTACAAGTTCGGAGGTCTTACGATCTTCAGGGAGCCGCGAGTCACTCAGCAGGGCTCAGGTACAAGTTCGGAGGTCTTACGATCTTCAGGGAGCCGCGAGTCACTCAGCAGGGCTCAGGTACGAGTTCGGAGGTCTTACGATCTTCAGGGAGCCGCGAGTCACTCAGCAGGGCTCAGGTAGGTTCAAGTTCCAGGAGCCGCGACCGCGTCGGCAGGCTCTCGTTGTTCCAGCGTCGAATCTACCGGACAGTCTCAGAGCACCCCTTGTTATAGGTCGACCCCTCTTTGATGTCCGGAGTCTGTGCAGGCAGGGGTCTTGTCACCTGGGGGGCCGCTTGTCGGGGTTTCCTGCTATTGTCTTTTGATCCTTTCAGGGCCGGGTCGGGAGGAGTCCCAGACACCCAGCAGGCACGGAGCCAGCCCGCAGGGAGGCCGGAGGGCCGATCGAAACCCATCGTCCCAGGGGAGTTAGAGGTGCGATAGAAACTGCTCCTCCCTCTCTCACCCCCTGGAAGCGTGATGTCCTCCAGCCGGAGTGGCGCCTCGAGGCCCGGGTCGCGCTGGGGCCGGGCGGCCATCTTGTTGCATGGAGTGGGCACGCGGGCCCGGGGTGGCCGAAAGGAGAGAGGCCATGGACGGGGATGTCCGGGGTTGGTGCGGGTGTCCTGGTGGGAAGGGTCGGCTGGGCCGTGTGCTTGGGCTGCAGGTACCAGGTTTCGGTGGTGCGGGGGCACGGAGGGCCATTCTACGAGGCCGGGTCCAACACGCGTCCCCCCCAGCTGAAAGCCGGAGAGAACTGCCCATCACCTTGGGGGGTTCTCTTCGCTGAGGCGGAAGAACCGGGAGAGGCCGTCAGCGTTGGCGTGGTCCGTACCAGGGCGGTGTTCTACGGTGAAGTCCATTCCCTGGAGGGAGATTGACCACCGCAGTAGCTTGGGGTTTTCTCCTCGCATCTGCATGAGCCATCGCAAGGGCCGATGGTCAGTTTGGACTCTGAAATGAGTGCCGAACAGGTAAGGTCGTAGTTTTTTTAGTGCCCAGACCACGGCAAAGGCTTCGCGCTCTATGGTGCTCCACCTCTGTTCTCGGGGCAGCAGCCGCCGACTGAGGAAGGCGACGGGCTGGTCTAGGCCTTGATCATTCACTTGGGACAGGACGGCCCCAATGCCATGCTCGGAGGCGTCGGTCTGGACTAGGAACTCCTTGGTGTAGTCGGGAGCCTGGAGGACGGGGGCAGTGCACATGGCCTTTTTTAGAGCATCGAAAGCTTCCTGGCAGGCAGCCGTCCACTGCACCTTCTTTGGCTGTTTTTTAGACGTGAGTTCAGTGAGAGGGCCGACCAGGCTGCCATACCCCCGAATGAATCGGCGGTAGTAGCCCGTGAGTCCCAGAAAGGCTCGGACCTCCGTTTGGGTGATGGGTGGTTCCCATGCCAGGATGGCGTCGATTTTTGGCTGTAGAGGGGCGACCTGGCCACTCCCGACTTGGTGCCCCAGGTAGACTACGGATCCTTGCCCGATCTGGCACTTGCTGGCTTTTACGGTGAGGCCTGCCTGGCGCAGGGCGGTTAGCACTCTCCGGAGGTGCTGGAGGTGCTCACTCCACTCTGAACTGAAGACAGCGATGTCGTCCAGATAGGCCGCGCTGAACTGTTCTAGCCCGGCCAGGACCCTATTCACCAGTCTCTGGAAAGTGGCCGGGGCATTTTTCATCCCGAAGGGCATCACGCGGAAGCGGTAGTGCCCATCGGGGGTGGAGAAAGCAGACGCTCCTTGGCCCCTTCGGTGAGCGCAATCTGCCAGTATCCGCAGGTGAGGTCGAAAGTGCTGAGGAACACGGCGGCCCCTAGTCGGTCAATGAGCTCGTCGGCTCGTGGAATGGGGTGGGCATCGGCTCGGGTAATGTCATTGAGCCCCCGGTAATCCACGCAGAACCTGAGCTCGGGGGCGACACCGGGGGCTGCTGCCTTCGGAACCAGGACCACGGGGCTGGCCCAGGGACTGTCAGAGGGCTCGATCACCCCCAGGGTCAACATCTTCGAGACTTCAGCTTGAATGCAGGACCGGACCCGGTCAGGAACCCGGTAGGCTCGGTGTCTCACCGGCGGGCTGTCCCCGGTGTCCACATCGTGAACACACCAGTTGGTGACCCGGGGGGTCAGGGAGAAGAGGTCGGAAAATTGTCTGAGGAGCTGACGGCAGTCCGCTTGTTGCTGGGCAGTGAGGGCTGGGGAGAGGTTCACTCCCTCCACGGAGCCATCCTGCTCCTTGACACACAGGAGGTCCGGGAGGGGATCCGACTCATCTTCGGCCCCGTCATCGGTGGCCAGCAGGAGGCTCAGTTCTGTCCGCACGAAGTGAGGCTTGAGGCGGTTCACGTGCAGGACCCGGAGGGGGTCCCGAGGCGACTGGACGTCCACCAAGTAGGTGACTTGACTCTTCCTCTCAACCACTTTGTAGGGCCCAGTCCATCGGTCCTGGAGGGCGCCAGGCTTCACGGGGGCCATGACCCACACCTGCTGGCCCGGCTGGAACTCGACCAGAGTAGCATTCTGGTCGTACCAGCGCTTCATTTCTTCTTGACTCGCCTCCAGGTTGGCCTCGGCCAGTTCTCGGAACCTCCTGGTCTGGTTCCGGAGGGCCAGGACATATTGGAACACATCTCGGGGGGTGGTCTGGGGTGCTGCCTCCCACCCTTCCTTAACCAAACTGAGGGGACCTCGGACGGGGTGCCCATAGAGTAATTCAAACGGGCTGAACCCTAAGGACTTCTGGGGGACCTCCCGGTAAGCGAACAAGAGGCAGGGGAGCAGGACGTCCCACTTACGCCGGAGGGGCTCTTCTAGGCCAGCGATCATCCCTTTCAAAGTCCTATTAAACCTCTCTACTAGGCCGTTCCCTTGGGGATGGTACGGGGTGGTGAACTTATAGGACACCCCACATTGTTGCCACAGGGACGTCATATACCTTGATATAAAATTAGTGCCGCGATCGCTCACGACCTCGCGGGGGAAACCCACCCTGGAAAAGATCCCCATCAGGGCCCGGCCCACCACGGGGGCCGTAATGGTGCGTAGGGGAATAGCCTCCGGATAGCGGGTGGCGTGGTCTACTAGGACCAAGATGAAACGGTGACCTTGGGAGGTGGGGGCGTCCAGTGGCCCCACGATGGCGATTCCGACTCGTTCGAAGGGGGTACTGATGACCGGGAAGGGTTGGAGGGGAGCCTTGCGCTTCCCCCCACTCTTCCCACTGGCTTGGCACGTGGGGCAGGACTTGCAGTGTGCCTCTACCACTGCTTTCATCTTAGGCCAATAAAAATGGGTCACGAGACGGCTGTAGGTCTTGTCCTGACCCAGGTGGCCGGGGAGGGGGACGTTGTGGGCTAAGCCCAGGAGGAAATCTCGGAAGCGGAGGGGTACCACCAGTACCCGTCCAGATCCCAGCTCCACCGACTTCTGCTCACTATACAGGATGTTATTCTCCCAATAGATTCGGTGCGTTCCGGTCTGGTCACCTGCGGCTTGGCCCTCGGCCTGGCGCCGCAGCCCGATCAGGGAAGGACAGGTGGCTTGCTCCCGGCAAAATTCTTCCCGGGTGGGCCCGCCCTCGTGGCGCCAATGGGCCAACTCGGGTAGATCCCCCAACTCGGGGACCGGGGCGGGGTCGGATGGTGCGGGTTCGTCGCTAGCGACCGACCCTTCCGATGGGGGAACGGGAGGACCCTCGGCGGGGACGGTACGGGTTTCTTCGACCGGGGTGCTCTCGACTTCTCTCCGGGGAGTGAGTCGGGCTGTCATAGATCGGGTGGTGGCACACACCCACTCGGGGAGTCCCATCATTCCTAGGTGGGCCTTGCGCTCTACGTGCTTCCAGGGAGAACTCTCCAGG
This sequence comes from Triturus cristatus, assembly GCF_964204655.1. Lineage (NCBI taxonomy): Eukaryota > Metazoa > Chordata > Amphibia > Caudata > Salamandridae > Triturus > Triturus cristatus. The sequence goes on along the minus strand of NC_140579.1, from coordinate 508,395,547 downwards.
TCGTTCCCTAGGAGGCAGTCGACCGGCTGGGAGGTTCTTACGGCCACCTTGAGTTTACCTATCACCCCTCCCCACTCAAATGGCACCAGGGCTACCTGACACATACTTTCCCTATTGTCTGCGGATATTACGGGGCAAAAGACATTGGGGAGGATCAGCTCCTCGGGGACTAGGTGCCTGAGGACACCGGTGATACTGGCCCCGGTGTCCCGCAGGGCCTCTACCTGGTGGCCATTGATCTTGACGAGCTGCCCATATTTCTGTGTGTTGGACGGTAGGAGGCTACCAGGGATCATTTCCCTATCTCCCAGGGATACTAGGGCCATAGCGGCGGGTTCCCACTCCTCGGCTTCCTCAACCTCCTCCCCCAGGGCTACGTTGGCTATCTGTCTCGCAGGGGTGACTTTGGTGGCCATGGGGCACTCTGGGTCATTGGCGTAGTGCCCGGGTTTCTGGCAACGGAAACATGTGACGGTCACCCGGTGTCCTCGTCTCCCAGGGGGCCCTGTCACTGGTGGGGGGGGGCGCCGGGAAAGGTGGAGGTGGTGTCTTCGGGGGGCTAGGCTGGGACTCTCTCGGCCCTCCCTGGTTCCCTCCCCCTCTCTGGCGGGGTGGTCCCTGACTGGTTCGGGGGTACTCTCCTACCATGCCCCGGGAGACCCGGGTGTTGGTCCAGCGGTCGGCCTCCACAGCCAGCTTCCGGGGATCTGTGAGCTTGCTATCCAGCAGATGTTGACGTAGCTCTATGAAGCAGTTCGCAGCCAGATGTTCCCATAACATGAGATCAGTGAGTTCGGCAAGGGTGGTGACTTTGCTGCCCTTGACCCACCCATCGAAGGCCCGACTAAAAAAGTTTACATACTCCACCCAGGTGGTGCCCGGGATCTTCCTGCAGTCCCGGAACCGTTGGCGGTACATTTCTGGGGTGAGGCCGTATCTTGTGAGGAGAGCCTCTTTCATGTGGCTGTAGGAGGTCTGCAGGGAGCGGGGTAGGTCGAGCAGGGTGTCCCTTCCTTCGCTCAGAAACCGCCCCCACAACCCCGCCCCCCAGTCCTTCTGTGGGATCCGATGGGAGGTCATGGCGACCTCGTAGGCCCGAAACCATTGCTGAATGTCATCGTTTTTATAATATTCCTTGACCACATCCTTGGGGATGTGGACCTTCTGTTCCGATGGGGGGGCCGTCTCTCGGTTTCCCGAGGGCCTCCCGTCCTCATTTCGGGCCTTGAGCTCGAGTTCCTTTAAGCTGCGTTCGTGCTCCAGTTGGAGCTTCCTTCCTTCGTGCTCCCGTTGGAGCTTCTTTTCTTCCAGTTCGCCTTGTACGCGCATTTGCTCTACCGCTAGCTTTTTCTCCGCTAACTTCAATTCGCCCTCGATTTTGAGTTTGGCTAACTCGAGTTCATGACTGCGGCTTCTCTCTCTGTCCGTGAGTTCTTCCGGAGATAGGCCCCCGTCTGGTACAATGCCTCGCACCTGATTGTCGCTGCTTTCACTTGGAGGGGGTTCGGCTTCGTCGGGGCGCTCCCCCGTGCCTTCCGGGCGGGAGGCCCCGGTCTCCACCCAAGTTTTCAGTGCTTTCTGCAAGTCTTCCTTAGTGTTGAGGCCAGTGGTAGCGATTTTAAGTTCTTTGCAAAATTGCTTTAGCTCTTTGTGTGTGTATTCTTCTAGATGCTCCACCTGGAACACTCTGTTGGCGTTGGTTTCTGCGGAGCTCATGGCGCTTCCTTCTGCCATCTTTGTTGGTCGTGCGTCCGTTGTTCACTGTACGATCTCTAGGTGATGGGCCCGAATCCCGTCGCTTGCCACCAATGTTAGACGGCGACCTCAGAGGAGCCCGGAAGGGGGGTCCTGACTACCCTGAGTCCCACCCGTGTAGTATCGTAGCCGGGCACTGGCGGGAGATTCCCCAGGGGGAGGAATCTCGCAACTAGGATCGTACTTCTGGCACCACACGACACAGAGAGACCACACTGGGTATTCTCAGAAAACAAGCTTTATCAAATAGGTATCACTGCAAATATGTACAAGGTGAGCACGGGCTCAAGAGTCTCGGAAAGGTAGGGGGTAGCGGGACTGTCTCTGGTAACGGTTCAAAGCAGGGACGTATCCGGCGCACAGCTCACAATCCTCGAGCTGGGGGATACGTGGTCGGAGTCGGGGTCCGGCGGGACCGTGAGAGTCTGGGGGAGCCGCGAGTCACTCAGCGGGCTCAGGTACAGGTTCGGAGGTCTTACGATCTTCAAGGAGCCGCGAGTCACTCAGCAGGGCTCAGGTACAAGTTCGGAGGTCTTACGATCTTCAGGGAGCCGCGAGTCACTCAGCAGGGCTCAGGTACAAGTTCGGAGGTCTTACGATCTTCAGGGAGCCGCGAGTCACTCAGCAGGGCTCAGGTACGAGTTCGGAGGTCTTACGATCTTCAGGGAGCCGCGAGTCACTCAGCAGGGCTCAGGTAGGTTCAAGTTCCAGGAGCCGCGACCACGTCGGCAGGCTCTCGTTGTTCCAGCGTCGAATCTACCGGACAGTCTCAGAGCACCCCTTGTTATAGGTCGACCCCTCTTTGATGTCCGGAGTCTGTGCAGGCAGGGGTCTTGTCACCTGGGGGGCCGCTTGTCGGGGTTTCCTGCTATTGTCTTTTGATCCTTTCAGGGCCGGGTCGGGAGGAGTCCCAGACACCCAGCAGGCACGGAGCCAGCCCGCAGGGAGGCCGGAGGGCCGATCGAAACCCATCGTCCCAGGGGAGTTAGAGGTGCGATAGAAACTGCTCCTCCCTCTCTCACCCCCTGGAAGCGTGATGTCCTCCAGCCGGAGTGGCGCCTCGAGGCCCGGGTCGCGCTGGGGCCGGGCGGCCATCTTGTTGCATGGAGTGGGCACGCGGGCCCGGGGTGGCCGAAATGAGAGAGGCCATGGACGGGGATGTCCGGGGTTGGTGCGGGTGTCCTGGTGGGAAGGGTCGGCTGGGCCGTGTGCTTGGGCTGCAGGTACCAGGTTTCGGTGGTGCGGGGGCACGGAGGGCCATTCTACGAGGCCGGGTCCAACACGCGTCCCCCCCAGCTGAAAGCCGGAGAGAACTGCCCATCACCTTGGGGGGTTCTCTTCGCTGAGGCGGAAGAACCGGGAGAGGCCGTCAGCGTTGGCGTGGTCCGTACCAGGGCGGTGTTCTACGGTGAAGTCCATTCCCTGGAGGGAGATTGACCACCGCAGTAGCTTGGGGTTTTCTCCTCGCATCTGCATGAGCCATCGCAAGGGCCGATGGTCAGTTTGGACTCTGAAATGAGTGCCGAACAGGTAAGGTCGTAGTTTTTTTAGTGCCCAGACCACGGCAAAGGCTTCGCGCTCTATGGTGCTCCACCTCTGTTCTCGGGGCAGCAGCCGCCGACTGAGGAAGGCGACGGGCTGGTCTAGGCCTTGATCATTCACTTGGGACAGGACGGCCCCAATGCCATGCTCGGAGGCGTCGGTCTGGACTAGGAACTCCTTGGTGTAGTCGGGAGCCTGGAGGACGGGGGCAGTGCACATGGCCTTTTTTAGAGCATCGAAAGCTTCCTGGCAGGCAGCCGTCCACTGCACCTTCTTTGGCTGTTTTTTAGACGTGAGTTCAGTGAGAGGGCCGACCAGGCTGCCATACCCCCGAATGAATCGGCGGTAGTAGCCCGTGAGTCCCAGAAAGGCTCGGACCTCCGTTTGGGTGATGGGTGGTTCCCATGCCAGGATGGCGTCGATTTTTGGCTGTAGAGGGGCGACCTGGCCACTCCCGACTTGGTGCCCCAGGTAGACTACGGATCCTTGCCCGATCTGGCACTTGCTGGCTTTTACGGTGAGGCCTGCCTGGCGCAGGGCGGTTAGCACTCTCCGGAGGTGCTGGAGGTGCTCACTCCACTCTGAACTGAAGACAGCGATGTCGTCCAGATAGGCCGCGCTGAACTGTTCTAGCCCGGCCAGGACCCTATTCACCAGTCTCTGGAAAGTGGCCGGGGCATTTTTCATCCCGAAGGGCATCACGCGGAAGCGGTAGTGCCCATCGGGGGTGGAGAAAGCAGACCGCTCCTTGGCCCCTTCGGTGAGCGCAATCTGCCAGTATCCGCAGGTGAGGTCGAAAGTGCTGAGGAACACGGCGGCCCCTAGTCGGTCAATGAGCTCGTCGGCTCGTGGAATGGGGTGGGCATCGGCTCGGGTAATGTCATTGAGCCCCCGGTAATCCACGCAGAACCGGAGCTCGGGGGCGACACCGGGGGCTGCTGCCTTCGGAACCAGGACCACGGGGCTGGCCCAGGGACTGTCAGAGGGCTCGATCACCCCCAGGGTCAACATCTTCGAGACTTCAGCTTGAATGCAGGACCGGACCCGGTCAGGAACCCGGTAGGCTCGGTGTCTCACCGGCGGGCTGTCCCCGGTGTCCACATCGTGAACACACCAGTTGGTGACCCGGGGGGTCAGGGAGAAGAGGTCGGAAAATTGTCTGAGGAGCTGACGGCAGTCCGCTTGTTGCTGGGCAGTGAGGGCTGGGGAGAGGTTCACTCCCTCCACGGAGCCATCCTGCTCCTTGACACACAGGAGGTCCGGGAGGGGATCCGACTCATCTTCGGCCCCGTCATCGGTGGCCAGCAGGAGGCTCAGTTCTGTCCGCACGAAGTGAGGCTTGAGGCGGTTCACGTGCAGGACCCGGAGGGGGTCCCGAGGCGACTGGACGTCCACCAAGTAGGTGACTTGACTCTTCCTCTCAACCACTTTGTAGGGCCCAGTCCATCGGTCCTGGAGGGCGCCAGGCTTCACGGGGGCCATGACCCACACCTGCTGGCCCGGCTGGAACTCGACCAGAGTAGCATTCTGGTCGTACCAGCGCTTCATTTCTTCTTGACTCGCCTCCAGGTTGGCCTCGGCCAGTTCTCGGAACCTCCTGGTCTGGTTCCGGAGGGCCAGGACATATTGGAACACATCTCGGGGGGTGGTCTGGGGTGCTGCCTCCCACCCTTCCTTAACCAAACTGAGGGGACCTCGGACGGGGTGCCCATAGAGTAATTCAAACGGGCTGAACCCTAAGGACTTCTGGGGGACCTCCCGGTAAGCGAACAAGAGGCAGGGGAGCAGGACGTCCCACTTACGCCGGAGGGGCTCTTCTAGGCCAGCGATCATCCCTTTCAAAGTCCTATTAAACCTCTCTACTAGGCCGTTCCCTTGGGGATGGTACGGGGTGGTGAACTTATAGGACACCCCACATTGTTGCCACAGGGACGTCATATACCTTGATATAAAATTAGTGCCGCGATCGCTCACGACCTCGCGGGGGAAACCCACCCTGGAAAAGATCCCCATCAGGGCCCGGCCCACCACGGGGGCCGTAATGGTGCGTAGGGGAATAGCCTCCGGATAGCGGGTGGCGTGGTCTACTAGGACCAAGATGAAACGGTGACCTTGGGAGGTGGGGGCGTCCAGTGGCCCCACGATGGCGATTCCGACTCGTTCGAAGGGGGTACTGACGACCGGGAAGGGTTGGAGGGGAGCCTTGCGCTTCCCCCCACTCTTCCCACTGGCTTGGCACGTGGGGCAGGACTTGCAGTGTGCCTCTACCGCTGCTTTCATCTTAGGCCAATAAAAATGGGTCACGAGACGGCTGTAGGTCTTGTCCTGACCCAGGTGGCCGGGGAGGGGGACGTCGTGGGCTAAGCCCAGGAGGAAATCTCGGAAGCGGAGGGGTACCACCAGTACCCGTCCGGATCCCAGCTCCACCGACTTCTGCTCACTATACAGGATGTTATTCTCCCAATAGATTCGGTGCGTTCCGGTCTGGTCACCTGCGGCTTGGCCCTCGGCCTGGCGCCGCAGCCCGATCAGGGAAGGACAGGTGGCTTGCTCCCGGCAAATTTTTTCCCGGGTGGGCCCGCCCTCGTGGCGCCAATGGGCCAACTCGGGTAGATCCCCCAACTCGGGGACCGGGGCGGGGTCGGATGGTGCGGGTTCGTCGCTAGCGACGGACCCTTCCGATGGGGGAACGGGAGGACCCTCGGCGGGGACGGTACGGGTTTCTTCGACCGGGGTGCTCTCGACTTCTCTCCGGGGAGTGAGTCGGGCTGTCATAGATCGGGTGGTGGCACACACCCACTCGGGGAGTCCCATCATTCCTAGGTGGGCCTTGCGCTCTACGTGCTTCCAGGGAGAACTCTCCAGGTCGTTCCCTAGGAGGCAGTCGACCGGCTGGGAGGTTCTTACGGCCACCTTGAGTTTACCTATCACCCCTCCCCACTCAAATGGCACCAGGGCTACCTGACACATACTTTCCCTATTGTCTGCGGATATTACGGGGCAAAAGACATTGGGGAGGATCAGCTCCTCGGGGACTAGGTGCCTGAAGACACCGGTGATACTGGCCCCGGTGTCCCGCAGGGCCTCTACCTGGTGGCCATTGATCTTGACGAGCTGCCCATATTTCTGTGTGTTGGACGGTAGGAGGCTACCAGGGATCATTTCCCTATCTCCCAGGGATACTAGGGCCATAGCGGCGGGTTCCCACTCCTCGGCTTCCTCAACCTCCTCCCCCAGGGCTACGTTGGCTATCTGTCTCGCAGGGGTGACTTTGGTGGCCATGGGGCACTCTGGGTCATTGGCGTAGTGCCCGGGTTTCTGGCAACGGAAACATGTGACGGTCACCCGGTGTCCTCGTCTCCCAGGGGGCCCTGTCACTGGTGGGGGGGGCGCCGGGAAAGGTGGAGGTGGTGTCTTCGGGGGGCTAGGCTGGGACTCTCTCGGCCCTCCCTGGTTCCCTCCCCCTCTCTGGCGGGGTGGTCCCTGACTGGTTCGGGGGTACTCTCCTACCATGCCCCGGGAGACCCGGGTGTTGGTCCAGCGGTCGGCCTCCACAGCCAGCTTCCGGGGATCTGTGAGCTTGCTATCCAGCAGATGTTGACGTAGCTCTATGAAGCAGTTCGCAGCCAGATGTTCCCATAACATGAGATCAGTGAGTTCGGCAAGGGTGGTGACTTTGCTGCCCTTGACCCACCCATCGAAGGCCCGACTAAAAAAGTTTACATACTCCACCCAGGTGGTGCCCGGGATCTTCCTGCAGTCCCGGAACCGTTGGCGGTACATTTCTGGGGTGAGGCCGTATCTTGTGAGGAGAGCCTCTTTCATGTGGCTGTAGGAGGTCTGCAGGGAGAGGGGTAGGTCGAGCAGGGTGTCCCTTCCTTCGCTCAGAAACCGCCCCCACAACCCCGCCCCCCAGTCCTTCTGTGGGATCCGATGGGAGGTCATGGCGACCTCGTAGGCCCGAAACCATTGCTGAATGTCATCGTTTTTATAATATTCCTTGACCACATCCTTGGGGATGTGGACCTTCTGTTCCGATGGGGGGGCCGTCTCTCGGTTTCCCGAGGGCCTCCCGTCCTCATTTCGGGCCTTGAGCTCGAGTTCCTTTAAGCTGCGTTCGTGCTCCAGTTGGAGCTTCCTTCCTTCGTGCTCCCGTTGGAGCTTCTTTTCTTCCAGTTCGCCTTGTACGCGCATTTGCTCTACCGCTAGCTTTTTCTCCGCTAACTTCAATTCGCCCTCGATTTTGAGTTTGGCTAACTCGAGTTCATGACTGCGGCTTCTCTCTCTGTCCGTGAGTTCTTCCGGGGATAGGCCCCCGTCTGGTACAATGCCTCGCACCTGATTGTCGCTGCTTTCACTTGGAGGGGGTTCGGCTTCGTCGGGGCGCTCCCCCGTGCCTTCCGGGCGGGAGGCCCCGGTCTCCACCCAAGTTTTCAGTGCTTTCTGCAAGTCTTCCTTAGTGTTGAGGCCAGTGGTAGCGATTTTAAGTTCTTTGCAAAATTGCTTTAGCTCTTTGTGTGTGTATTCTTCTAGATGCTCCACCTGGAACACTCTGTTGGCGTTGGTTTCTGCGGAGCTCATGGCGCTTCCTTCTGCCATCTTTGTTGGTCGTGCGTCCGTTGTTCACTGTACGATCTCTAGGTGATGGGCCCGAATCCCGTCGCTTGCCACCAATGTTAGACGGCGACCTCAGAGGAGCCCGGAAGGGGGGTCCTGACTACCCTGAGTCCCACCCGTGTAGTATCGTAGCCGGGCACTGGCGGGAGATTCCCCAGGGGGAGGAATCTCGCAACTAGGATCGTACTTCTGGCACCACACGACACAGAGAGACCACACTGGGTATTCTCAGAAAACAAGCTTTATCAAATAGGTATCACTGCAAATATGTACAAGGTGAGCACGGGCTCAAGAGTCTCGGAAAGGTAGGGGGTAGCGGGACTGTCTCTGGTAACGGTTCAAAGCAGGGACGTATCCGGCGCACAGCTCACAATCCTCGAGCTGGGGGATACGTGGTCGGAGTCGGGGTCCGGCGGGACCGTGAGAGTCTGGGGGAGCCGCGAGTCACTCAGCGGGCTCAGGTACAGGTTCGGAGGTCTTACGATCTTCAAGGAGCCGCGAGTCACTCAGCAGGGCTCAGGTACAAGTTCGGAGGTCTTACGATCTTCAGGGAGCCGCGAGTCACTCAGCAGGGCTCAGGTACAAGTTCGGAGGTCTTACGATCTTCAGGGAGCCGCGAGTCACTCAGCAGGGCTCAGGTACGAGTTCGGAGGTCTTACGATCTTCAGGGAGCCGCGAGTCACTCAGCAGGGCTCAGGTAGGTTCAAGTTCCAGGAGCCGCGACCGCGTCGGCAGGCTCTCGTTGTTCCAGTGTCGAATCTACCGGACAGTCTCAGAGCACCCCTTGTTATAGGTCGACCCCTCTTTGATGTCCGGAGTCTGTGCAGGCAGGGGTCTTGTCACCTGGGGGGCCGCTTGTCGGGGTTTCCTGCTATTGTCTTTTGATCCTTTCAGGGCCGGGTCGGGAGGAGTCCCAGACACCCAGCAGGCACGGAGCCAGCCCGCAGGGAGGCCGGAGGGCCGATCGAAACCCATCGTCCCAGGGGAGTTAGAGGTGCGATAGAAACTGCTCCTCCCTCTCTCACCCCCTGGAAGCGTGATGTCCTCCAGCCGGAGTGGCGCCTCGAGGCCCGGGTCGCGCTGGGGCCGGGCGGCCATCTTGTTGCATGGAGTGGGCACGCGGGCCCGGGGTGGCCGAAAGGAGAGAGGCCATGGACGGGGATGTCCGGGGTTGGTGCGGGTGTCCTGGTGGGAAGGGTCGGCTGGGCCGTGTGCTTGGGCTGCAGGTACCAGGTTTCGGTGGTGCGGGGGCACGGAGGGCCATTCTACGAGGCCGGGTCCAACAGCGTTGATCTCTGCGTGCTTCCAGCTCTCTGGGAAAGTCGCTGTCTCGAATGAGATGTTGATGGTTTTCCGGAGGTGGGGTGCGATGGTGCTGCTGGCTTTGTTGAAGATGTGGTGTGGGCCGGGGTCTTCAAAGGATCCGGAGTGGACGGTGTTCATGAACTTGATGGTGTCGTCGTCGTTGATGTTGGTCCAGGTCAGCAGGCGGTTGGTGCGGGTGGTGGTCGTGGGAGCGGGGGTCTTGGCGGTTGCTGGGGTGGTGACTGCGTTGAAGCTGTCGTGTATGTCTGCGATCTTGCGATGGAAGAAGGTGGCCAGGGAGTCGCACAGGTCTTGAGACGATGGGATGTAGTTGGTGTTGGAGCTGGGGTTGGAGAGTTCCTTCACGATGCTGAAGAGCTCTTTGCTGTTGTGTGCGTTGTTGTCTAGGCAGACTTTGAAGGAGGTCCTTTTGGTGGATCTGATGAGGTGGTGGTGCCTGCGGGTGGCGTTCTTGTGGGCTGTGTAGCTTTCTGGTGTTTGTTCATGGGTCCAGTTCTTTTTGAGTTTTCAGCAGGTTCGCTTAGATGCCTGGAGGTCTTCAGTGAACCAGCTGGCTCTCTTGCTGGTGCGGGTGTTGGGGGGTTTCTTGAGCGGGACAAGGGTGTTGGCGCAGTCGTCGAGCCACTGTCTGAGGCTGCGCACTGCGGCGTCGGGGTAGGTCGGGTCTGCAGGTGGGCTCTGGGCGAGGGCGGTGGTAAGCTGGTCCTCGGTGATCTTGCTCCAGTTGCGGCGAGGCATCTGTTGGGTGTGGTGGTGTGTGGTGGGTTTCCGGAAGGTGAAGTGGATGCAGCGGTGGTCAGTCCAGTGGAGTTCGGTGGTGTGGTTGAAGTAGATGTGGGTGCTTGCTAAGAAGATGGAGTCAAGCGTGTGGCCGGCGGAGTGGGTGGGTGTTGTGACGAGTTGTCTGTGTCCGAGGTTGGCGAGGTTGGCGATCAGGGTGGAAGAGTTGAAGTCGTTGTTGTTCTCGAGGTGGAAGTTCAGGTCCCCAAGGAGGATGTAGTCTGTGGAGGCGAGGGCGTGTGTGCTGATGAAGTCGGCGATGGAGTCGCTGAACTGCGATCGGGGTCCGGGGGGTCTGTAGATGAGGGTGCCTCTGAGGGTGGTGTTGGGGTCGGTGTGGATCTGGAAGTGCAGGTGTTCGGCGGTGCTGAGGGTGTCGTGGGTGTTGGTTGAGACTTTGAGAGTGTTCCTGTGGACGATGACGATTCCTCCTCCTACTCCATTGGTGCGGTCCTTGCGGGTGATCTTATAGCCTTCTGGGATGGCTCTGGCGATGTCGGGTGCTGAGGAGGGGTTCAGCCAGGTCTCCGTCAGGAAGGCGACGTCTGGGGCGTTGGTGTCGAGTAGGTCCCAGAGTTCGACTGCGTATTTGCTTGCGGAGCGGGTGTTGAGCAGGACGGATCTGAGGAATGGGTTCTTCGGTGGGCTGGTTGGAGGGTCGGATGCTGGTGAAGCTGCAGTTTCGGCAGGAGAAGGGTCCTTGGGTGTGCCTCAGGGCGGCCAGGCAGCAGGTGCGTGATCGTCCGTCGTTGAGTGCGTGGAGGGTGTTGGAGTCGTAGCGGAGGCGGGCGACGTGGTGTTTGCGGGGGCCAGGGGTCCTGGCGCTGGGCGCGGTCCAGGCGCGGACGGGCGCAGACGGGCTTGCCTTAGGCGCGCCTTCGGTGTGTCAGCGGCGCGACCGCGAAGCGGCCGGCATTTATGGGGAGGTGGGATGGAGGAGCAGCTGGGAAGTGGGAGGTGGGGGCAGCGAATGGGCAGTCAGGGGGGCGGGCCGCAGGGGAAGCAGCGGCGGGAGCGGTGCGGGACGAAAAACGAAGGGCACAGAGTCAAAAAGCACAAAATTAGAGGGGCAGCGAGGGTCACAGAAGTCAGAAGGCACAAAATTGGAGGGGAAGCGAGGGTTGCAGAAGGCAAAAGGCACAACATTAGAGGGGCAGCCAGGGTTACAGAAGGCAACAGGCACAAAATTAGAGGGGCAGCGAGGGTTACAGAAGGCAAAAGGCACAAAATTAGAGGGGCAGCGAGGGTTACAGAAGGCAAAAGGCACAAAATTAGAGGGGCAGCGAGGGTTACAGAAGGCAAAAAAGGTTACAGAGATGCGGGGGCAGCGAGGGAACAGAAAGCAAAACGGGCAGAGGGACACAGGGGCAGGTAGGGGAACAGAGGAAAAACCGGGCAGAGAGCAAGTGCAGGCAGCGGGGGAGGACAGAGAACAGCAGTTACGGACACAACAATGTCGGAAAAGGCAGCATAGGCAATGCAGTGAAACCAACCTACCTACGGCACCTGGGGCAGACACACAGGCGGAGCTGCGTGGAGGGGGAGCGACCTACCAGGTAGGGTCACCTGTCCATGCCGTACATAGTGCTTAATTGCATTTTTTTCGCAACATTACAGTTCACGCACGATCATCCTTATTTACTCCCATATGTATAGTTAAAACAATATCGCTTATCAGCAACTAGATAAAATACCCACAACGTCATGATGCTCATTTGAATGTAACACTAATTCTCGACACAGGTTATAGCCAAATGTGTCACTACATACACCAAATAGTGATGACATCTTCATACGTCACACGTGTATAAGTATGCCCCAATGGTAATGTACGTCACCATGTAAACTAGGCACATGTACCAACATATTGAAACTACAGGGCGAAGGCGGATATTTCTATCGAGATTGGGCATCCAGGCATAGGCGTGCATCAACTGTACAACAAAGGGCAGCATCGACACGTACACTCACTGTTTGCACCTACGTCACAACACCGGAAGAAGCCATTCAGGTGTACACCTAAACATTGCATCAGGCAAGAAGCCACATCCTAAGCGTGCACCAGTGGGAGCCAAGTTGCACATATTAATAGTGCTCCAGGAGTTAGCTTTCTTCATCTGAAGTGTACTTCAAGGGTGAACGAGACATTTACATCAATGGTGCTTCGAAAATTAGGATTCTGTCAGAAGATTTTGTCAATACACCCAAAAATGACGTTTTGCACACAGTGCATACCAACGGTACACCAAAATGCGCAACAGTTGTGAATCAAAAATGTGCATTACTGGTGCATCAGGAATTAACATTCTATGCCTCAAGACTGTAATGTTGATTTAATCTGTTCTTGAAGAGCATTGTTGTATCTAATGAGGTTGTTTCCTGTAAGGAAACCACTCTAATTATCAATCTGTATCTTCACTCCATAGAACTATTCCTGAGTGTTGTAACAATAATTCAGTCGGAGTTGCTTGTCTTTTGGCTCCCTGCAGCCCTCCTTGTGTCTTGATGTCATCATTTTGGCTGGTAGTAGGGAGTGGTTTCGCACAAGTAACTGTGAGGTGATTCACAGGGTAGTAGGCTAACTCATTCTCACTGGTGTAGCAGTAAATCCTTCCAGGTATCATAAGTGAAGTTCCCAATTGTGGGCTTCCTCGAGTGCTTTCAATGCCCCCTGTGCCCGGTCAGTATAAACATTTACGGACAAGGAGTATTTATTGATTCTGCATGAGTAGACTTCCCCGTCTATCCAAAAACTGGTTTCTTACATGTATTCACAATTTGAGACTGCACTCATGGAATGCTTAAATAACTTGTAGATGTGAAATAACAGCAGTCAACACTTGATGGCGATTAATGACATGATTGGGAAAACGGCTGGACTCACCTGTCAGAACTGATAACTCCTGAAGAGACTATATAACATTGCAGATATAAACAAGCATTGAACATGCAATAGTTCTCGCTTTTGATTAAGTTAAAGCCATTTTCTTTGCTAATGGAATTGTATAGCAAAGCAAATGGCTTTAGTCAAGTCAAGAATACTTTATTCGGTTTTAAAGACAAAAACCATGACAGTTACAGCATTAAATTACAATTTAAATACACACACAAGAAAATATAAAGGGAGAAAGGTAAACTTAAAATACATCTAGACTCAGTGTTTTCCTAAGTTTAAAAACGTTTTTTAAATAAGTTAAAACTGCGGTAACAGTAAGAACAGTGTCCATTCTCTGGAACTCTAAGAAAGCCAAGCGACATTTGTTAATTTTCCATTCTTTGAGGAGTGGAATAATATATGTCTTACGAGGTAAGGTATAAAAGGTGCAGAAAAACAGAATATGAATATCTGACTGGGATGAAAGGTCATCACACGGACATAATGGTAAGCTCGGTGACCAAGAATTCATAACTGGAAAAGACAATAATCTAAAAACAATAGACAATCTAAAACGAGTCAAGATAAAACGTTCATAATTAGACATCGGCAAAGTTAAGTATGGCTGCAGACTACTGCTCGTTAAGAGGGAAAAATGCAGAGACACAGATTTTTTCTTCAATTCCTCTTGGCTTCTATTTTCAATAAGGTAATCCAGGGATAGCTTGGACAAAAGGTTCCTTGATAAACCTTCCATTGAGGATGGATCTGCAAAATGGTGTTGGCGACCAATTTTGGCAAAAAATAATTTAATGTAATTTAGCCAATCTAAACGGTCCACATTTTCCAGTTTTATAACATCCCGAAGGATGGCTCGATTCAGGGAGCACTCATCAGTTGTCCAGACCCTGTGCCACAAAAGAATAGGTTGAATTCTGATCAAATCAGATATATAGTTTAGGCCAAGTTCAGAATGACAAATGTAGGTCGCGACACTTTGGGGGACTCTCAAAACGTGTCTCAAGAACCTGTTCTCAGCTTTCTGAAGTAGATCAATGTTAGTGTGGCCCCAGAGGCCCGAGCCATACATAGCAACCGAGGTACATGTAGCTTTATAAATAGTTAAAATTTCCTTAATTGGTTTCTTTCCCAGTTTTTTAATAAAATTCATTAGGGCCATTATAGTTTTTTGAAACAAGAGAGTTCTAGCCTTTACCGCGTGAGACCACACCCCAGTTTCATGGAACAGTACGCCAAGGTATGAGAAGATAGAGGTAGATTCCAATGGGACGTTATTTAAAAACATTCTTTTTGCATGATTACCAGGTTTAGTGCCACAGTTCATTGAAAAAGTTTTAGTGCAATTCACTTTTAAGTCTAGACTAGACATAAAGCACTCAAAAGATTTTATCAAATTTTGTAGAGCCACGGGAGTGCGGGCCATTAAAACCGCGTCATCCGCATACAGGAGCGCGGGGACAAACCTCCCCCCAACCTTAGGAATGTCCCCGCGATCACTCAGAAGATGACGCTCAAGGCCATTAATATACAACAAGAATAAAAAGGGTGCCAGGACGCAGCCCTGGCGAACGCCCCGGCCAACCTGAAATGACCTTGTGCATTGACCCTCACGGCCGTAGCGGACCGAAGCTGAGGCCCCTGAATAAAGATCCTTCAAGAAACAAACAATGGAATCTTCCACGCCTATCTCTCTTAAAATGGTCCATAATTTAACATGGGAGACGCAATCAAACGCCGATGAAAGGTCGACGAATGTGAGATACAGGCGCTCCCCCTTAATCCTCAGGTATTTTGATTGTATAATCATTAAGTTTAGGCACTGTTCCAGAGTTCCAATACCCTTTTGAAAACCGTATTGTAAATCGCTCATTATTTTATTTTCTTCTGCCCAGGTTTGCAGTCTGACCAAAATGATTCTCCCAAGGATCTTAACGGACGAATCTAATAGGGAAATTGGTCTGTAGCAGGCGCAGGATTGCCTGTCGCCCTTCTTATAGATAGGTACAATCACGGAGGTGAACCAGGACGGGTTTAGGCCCCTAGCCAGTGCTGCATTAAATAATTGCACAAGCATGGGGCCCCAAAGCTCAACATTGTCTTTAAACAGGTCAGCAGGGATTCCATCAGGCCCTGCAGCCTTGCCACCCTTCGTTGCATTCAAAGCCAAGTTGACTTCCTCCAAGTTTACAACCAGTTTAACTGCCTTGTCCACTATATGGGCCCCGGTAGAAATATCAGTAATATGGAGATTATCATGCGGTGTATAAAGACAAGAAAAATGCTTGACCCAATCCTCCTCAGTGATGGCATTTTCTATACGCGCCTTGGTGTTATCATAGAGAAGAGGGGTATTAACAGCCTTCCAGAAGGCAGACGCATCCTTCTGTTGTGACGCTTCACATAGCTCTTCCAGGGCCTCCTTTTTTATAACCATCTTCCTGTTTGTTAGGGCTTCATTATATGCTTTCCTGCAGATTCTTATTTCAGTAGTATTACGTGGTACTTGGTGAATAGCTCTTTTCAGGGAGGTTAAGGAGCTGGTGCAAGCGTTATCAAACCAGCTCCTTTTACCCTTTGCCCTATCATTTGCCACAACCCATAGATCTTCCTTAATGGTGGAAGCTATTAAGTTAAAATGTTCAATTATCGAATCAGGACTAGAATTGTCGTCCAAGCATGTGGCAAAACTGGTAGAGCAGATACTCAGTAATTTATCTAAAAACCTTTCCGGGACCACCTTATTCCATTTTAAGCTGTACCCGTTTTGTCTACCAAGGACCACGTCCGGAACTACATGAAGCGAAGGCGCGTCCGTTTGTTGGTCCAAAAAAAGAATTTCAATCTCCATAATCTGAGGCAGGTGGTCACTCACTGGCTGGTCTATAATATTGGACTTAATAATTTTATGGCGACAACTATTAGAGGCAATAATAAAATCAATAATAGACAGTGCTCCTCTACCAACAAAAGTTGGCACAAAGATGGAGGGCGTTTGAGCAATTTCATTTACAAAGCCTAAGTCATACATAAACAATATGTCATTTAGTAAATCCCCAATCAGAGAATGTTCGAAATGAGTTGAATTTGTTTCCTGTTCAATAGTTAAACCGCATAAACCCTGTTTACCTTTAGTGCAGAGTTTACAATTAAAATCCCCCCCCAAACAAACATAACTTCTCTATCGGTTTTGTCTATTTCATAATGTATATCATCCCTCAGCGTGGATAGAACGCTGGGGATTTCTTTCCTTGGTATGTTATTATAGAAATTAATTACAGCGACATTTAGTCCCTTGCTATTCCTTAAAATTATTAAATGATAAAAACTAGATTTAGGAGAAAACCGGATAACCTCGTATTTAAGCTGATTGGAAACTAAGGTTAATAGGCCACCCTTAGCTCTTCCATGGGTGCTCCCCACGGCCGGGGTGAAAAAACTTCTGTATCCATTAATGTTTACCGGATCCAAGGACCAGGTTTCCTGGAAGGCCAGAATATCATGGCCCTCAATGATGGAGCCCCATAATGGATTGTTGATTTTCTCCCTTAAGCCGGCCACATTCCAGAATAAGAATGTACAGGCTTTCCTAATTACTTTAGTACCTTGATTACTTTGGAAGGAAGATACCTTTGTTTCCTCAGGTCGAGTACAAGTAGAGGCACCAATAGGTCCCTCATCGTTTGGTTTGAGTAGGAAGAGAGCCTTGTGAGTGTTACTACAGCTAACCTCACTTATGTTGTCATGAATCAAGGTCTGGGTAATTTGTACAGGCGTAACGTCCTCAATGAGAGGTAAGAAGGCCTGAACTTTGGGGATCAGCAGAACATTATCGAGTTTAGGCCCTAGCCTAATGGAAGGATTGTCGCATGCAATTTTCCTATGTCAGTCCACAAATTCCAAACCTGAAAAAACATCAAAATGGTTTTGAGTAGGCAGATTATAAATGGACGGGGCAATGTCATTCCCGTCCCATGTATAATTATTCGGGCCTCTATACAAGGAGTAAGGGTGTCTGAAGTAATCATTGTGATTAAATGGACCACGAAGTTGTACAAAGGGATTCCGGCTATGACCATGATGATTACGAGCAGACCTAGAGACTGTCTGCCATCTATCCACCTGGTTTGTAGGTGATTGAGTTGGCACATATGGATAAAAATAATTTAAGTAATGTGTAGAAATAGCATCACTACTACTGTGGACGTACCAGTCCCCAATGTGCCTAACTGCCCTATGATCTTTAAAATTCACAATAATGACGTCCCCTTTTTTGTCTTTGGGACGCACCCCCACCCATTCACAGCGCCTCACATGCAATATTTCCCCATTAATATAAGCAGGCAAGGATCTGTTTTTAGACAACCAGTAAACAACTTTGTTCCGAAGACCTTGATAATCTTCCCTAGTCCCAGTAGGGAGCTCGGGAACGCCGGCTAAGATGATTACATACGGGGCAGCTTCAGGAGGAAGGTCCACTATTACACGATATTGCCGGTCTTTATTAAGGTCACTTCCAATCCCAAAGTCTTTAATGGCTGGATTATCAAGACTTTGTGATGGGACTGATTTTGGGTCTAAACTTGGATTGACTTTTGATTTATCAGATGTCTTACTGTGTGCAATATTATTCGTTAGTGTGGGTGTTATAGGGGAAAGAGGATGAGATGGCAAGTATCCCGTCTGAATAGATGGTAACATGGTAGGATGGCTTGGAGGTCCTGGGATAGTGTTTGTCGAGGCTTTAGCGGGTGTATAGGAAGAACTAATGTTTTTTAAACCTGACACCCAGCCCGAGAAAGCAAGGGTATTGTCTGCCAGCTTTTTCTCTATGGAATCCAAGCGGGTGTTTAATAATAATAAAATATTATCCAGAAGGGGCTGTATTAGGGGTTTCACCACTTGGTCAATTTTGGCAAAAATGTAGGTCTCAGTCGTGCAACCGTAATTGGTCTGTGGAGGCAGTTTAAGAGCAGACAATTGGGCCATCGTATCCATCAAAATTGGGGTGATAATTTTCTTCAGGTTCTCGGATAGCCATTTTAAAGTTAAATCTTCAGAGCCATTCTCACAATTAGTCCCTTTGGATTCCCCATTAATTAATATAGGGGGTGAGGCAGGAGAAAAGCTGAGCAAATTTGGAGAGCCTTCATCAACACTGCTAGAGCAAAAGCTCAACAGAGATGCAGAGGCATTAATGGGCGTGTTTAAGGGGGAATCAGTTACAGAACAATTAACCACGCCTGACCCTATGAGATCTTCAACAGCAAATTTACGAGGTGAAATAGGAAATAAAGGAGAATTATTTGATTGAAACGTTAAAAGTGACACTGCATCCAGATGCCCTGAAGCGGGGTTTTTATCCGAGGGGGACTGTGTTAGGGAGCAAACTTTTTGTTTAAAGGTTGCTGAACTTTGTTGTGCATGCTTCCCCCTTTGTCTGCGTTTTACCTTTGTGTATTTTCTAGCCATTTTGGCAGGTGGCAATGGGAGCTGTGAAGTAGCACTATGATCAGCCAAGGACCCAGAATGCCTAGCATTATGCACCTGAGCGGTAATCACAGTACTCTTATTTGCTCCACAAGAGGTATTACTAGTCATGATAGTCGGAGGCAGTAAGGGAGGAGTTGTGTCTTCAAGAAGTCTAATGGGACTCACCTTGCCCAAAGAGGCCCTCCTATCAGTATTAATCTGACTTACTTTTTTAATAAGATAGCTATCCATAGGGCCTGTGGTGTGCAAATGCCTCTCGTCTTTGCTCTTAGTCATCAGGGCGGATAGTTTGCCGACGTCAGTCAAATGGCTTTAACTTAATCAAAGGCGAGACCTATTGCATTTTTAATGCTTGTTTTGTCTACCTTAAACCATGTTACACAGCAGCTTTGCCAATGCTTGTTATACACTACAGACCAATCTTTTATTTCTCGCAAATTAGTGGTGACTGCTGATCTTTAAGAGCACTCTAGCAAATTGATTGAAAGGAGTTCCCGATTTTGATATATGTTCTTTTGTGTTCTTGTGGGTTTTTTTATTGTTCTGATTGATGAATGGACTGGATCCTAGCTTTTTTCCGCTCCTGGTTTGACGAAAGTAGTCCAAGCCACAGTACCACTTGATGCAGTACTACGATTGTGCACAAGATAGCACTAAACACAAAGAAAACATAGTAATTAACACAACTCGACACCGTGCATTGCAATTGGTATCCATTGCCATTTATACGAGACATTTTATGCATCAACCAGTTGCTCATCACAGTGAAACGTGTATAAGAAAGTAAAAGGCCAGCGTTAAAGATGAAATAAAACTCAAAAGAACCAAAAAATGCATACCAAACCTACATAATTACTCGGTTTCGCATGTTGATTATATAGGGGATGACAATTTTTTACGACGAGGTACCTGGTTTAATAAAGTACTAGTAATGTCACCATTTCTAAACAATTTTCGAATGCATTAGACTGCTGTCCTGTGAGGAAGTTTGTTCTGCTTTAAACCGCGCAAACTAATTTCTTCTAAAGGGATTATTGTGCTCTGCCATGGAAATTGTGCAGTGGGACAAATGCAAGCAATTATTTAACTGGCACATGCATCAACAATGCCATTTGCGATTCCTTATTAGCGAAAAATAAGGATTCGCTAATAAGGAATAGCAAAAGGCTATGCATGTAGGAATCGCTATTCAAATAGCGATTCCTTAACTTTCCTTAATTGCGACTCGCAAATTGCGAGTCGCAATTAAGGAATGCCGTCCCATTCATTCCTATGGGCCTCCTGGCCCATAGGAATGAATTGTAGATTGCATGAGCAATTTGCGAGTACCAGTAGGTACTCGCAAATTGCTCATGCAATTTCAAGGGTGCAAGGGTGTCAAAATGACACCCTATTGCACCCCTGAAATTGATATGTGCACATATGTTGCACACACACATGCTCTAAGGGCATGTGTGCGCGCAACATGACACTTTGAAAAATGCACAAAAGTGCATTTTTCAAAGTATTTGCAAATTACCATGAAGTTCAACTTCATGGTAATTTGCTCCCCCTATTAGCGAAATCGCTAATTTTTTAACTTTAATGCATTGCATTTAAGGAATCTCAATTAGAGATTCCTTAAATGCAATCGCAATTTAAGGAATCGCTATTTAAAGATTCCTTAAATTGCGATTTTTGCATTTGGGATGATGCATCCCAAATGCAAAAATACCGGGAGCAAAGGGTCAGATTCTGAGAATCTGCCCGTTTGCGACCGGTTTTTGTGTTGATGCATGTGGGCCATAGTCCCTTGCCCGCCTGTTAGGAACTAAAAGCGGACCTTAATGGCAGGGTTGGATTCAGATGCAAAATAGGCCGTGGCACCCAAAAAAAGGTGACCCACATTTGCAGATTATGCCTTTTCGCAAAACACTGCTTCGGTGTTTTACGTATTATGAAAAGACTACGTGCACGGATTAGTTCACACTGGTGAACCACACCTGAATATAAGCGAGGCCAACACCTCCGCTCCCTTGGTAAAAGGGAGGAAATAGAGGCCGGTAAGGCCACTCAGGCCTCCACTGGGCCACTGGCGGCATGTTAACAGCACAGATAGCGCCTCCATGCTGCCCAGAAAAGCAGCACACAGCTGCACCTCAGATGCCCATCACCCAGTGCAGGACTGGACTGGCCATAGCGGGCACCGGGCAATCCCCCGGTACGCCGCACGGCTGGGGGGCGGTTTTGGGCCCCTGGGGGCCGTTTTTGTTACAGGGCCGTTTTTGCAGCATAGCTGCAAAATCGGCCCTGTAACAAAATCGGCCGAAAACCGGCCCCGGCATAGAGCTCGGCGGCACCCCCAAGCCCCGGAGGGTTAGGGGGTGGCGGCCGAGCACTTTGCCAGGGCCGGTTTTTGTTCCCAGTCCGGCCCTGACCCACTGCCAGAGTGCCCGACGCCTTCCCAATCCGACCCGGCTTATTAGAGTGCAGTGAGCCCTTCAAATCCTGCGGTCCTGGTGCAACTGGATCTGCTGCACCACAGAAAGCTATGCCCCTGCTAGTATGCCTTACGTCAGGAGATTATTCAAGAGGTACTATTCCAGTGTGAACCTTGAAGAACCCCACACTCTTGTACTCATAGTCCCACAACTACCTTTGACAGGGGTAGATTGGAGGTAAAAAAAAAAAGCCCGGACACCCTAAAACAAAGTGGCATACATCTGCAGATTGTGCCTTTTAGCAAAACACTGCTTCAGAGTTTTAAGTATTATGAAAAAGAAGGAGGGGAGTTGTAGGAAGGTGGATATCTGACTATGGTTACCCCCAAATTTTTGCCTAGTGTCTAGCTGGTTTTTCGACTTAGTTGGCCTGAGATCCTGCCATTCAGGATCTCAGCCTGGCTGTTCTCTCTTTAAAATGGACTCCATGTACCCTAGGTACATACCCAATTGGTTGGATCACCCTGTCAGCCCCTGTACCAGTGTACACTAGGTACCCAGGGCATTGGTGTACCCAAGGCCTGCCAAGGGCTGAAGCATGTATTATGCCACCCCAGGCTTGGCCTAACAATTTGACACAACTGGCTGATCACTCAGCTGGGGTAAGTTGGTGTAATCACCTCTTACTTAGGTGTAGTATACCTATACCTAACCTTAAATGGGACACCTGGTAACCTATAAGTCACTCCTATGGCAGGCCTTAACAATCCTGAAGGCAGAGTGCTTGGTTCCATGTGAGATGGTGCTCTGGCATGAGCTGAGCCTGTCTGCAGTGGTCGGAACAACTTCCTTCTACTGTTTCCAGATATCGTCATACCATATACTCTTAAGTGCATTATGAACCTCGCGGTTAAATGCTATCTTTGGTTTGGCTTTATCAAAACATGTCGAGTAAGGTGTCATACGAATTGGAATACTAACCCCTCGCCAATTCTGGCGACGGGGTTAGCATTCCACCCTTCTAGAGGGACACGACATGTACAGTACCTGAAACCCGGGTAAAATCAGACATAGCCTCAGCTCCACAAAATGGATGCTGCCACCACAGACACAAGTCTGCCCTCCTGCTGCTGGGAGTCCTTCCAGCTTGGGAGGTGTGGACAAAGGGTTTCCTGCCAGGGGAGGTGCATGCACCACCCCAGACAGGATTTTGTGTATTGGTCAGGTAGGGCTTGAAAGAAACCAGACATGCCTGTGGCTCACAAGGAGCCTCGGTGCATATGCCAGTTCAAACCGGTCCTGGGGCACACCAGTCCCGGGCCTGGGGCGAGCTGGACAAAGGATTGGGGGTGTAACCACCCCCCTTCCTGGTCCCACCCATAGGGAGGGACCTAGCAGGTAGTCCGGCCCCTAGAATCCGCTTAAAGGTAGGAGCTGTGTCCTAAGACTTCAGACATCCTGGAATCAACTTGAAACTAAGAAGAAGACGGGAACTTCGACATTCTGCTGCACAGAAGACTGAAGAAAATCTCCCCTGTGGTCAGGGAGTGACCACCTTGCTAACGCAAGCACCATCCAGCGAATCAACGTCTGCTTTGCCGCCGCCTCCCGCCGGAGCCCGAGCCCAGAGACTGACAAGACCTGGACCTCCAGACCTCTCACCGCCCGATCCACAGTCCCTGAAAAGAGGAGACCCGTGGAGGCACCGAGACACGTGGAGCCAGCCATCTTGGAACGACTACGACAAGCTGACAAGTGCAACAACCGAGGCTCCCTCCAAGTTGTGCTTTGGGATCTGAGAAGCCCAACCCCCGAGCAGCATCTGCACCAAAGGTGAGCCCTCCAGCATCTCCACGATCTGCGTGGGGCCCTTCTGCATTTTGCCACTCGACGCGCCTAACCGGTTGCTGGCCCGCTGGCTAGTGGCCATCTTGGCGACGAACTCTACGAAAAACACCGCTGGTCTGGTTGCTCCAGACTGGCCCTTGCTCCCCTCCAAAGGAGCAATCCCTCTGACCTTGCTGGTCAGAACCAACAGCTGATTTCCGAATCCTCCTGCAATTGCTTTTGCCAAGGCTTGGTTGCTTCGATCAAGTCGCCGACACCGCCGACAGCGAGAGCCTGCGTGGGACAGCTCGTGAGCCGACTCCTGGACGTCGTCGACCTTCAGGGACCACGTGGCTGCGGAGACAAGCTACCCCTCATCACCTGTTTGCACCCGACATCGCCTGGTACCCACCTGGTGCCACGCTGGTCACTGGCTAGTGACTGTGAACACTGTCCCCTCTGCTTACAGGTCTTCAACATCTCCGATCCACTCTTGGATCCACTGCATCTCTCCCGGACCGACCGCCTGCAGCATCTTTGTCTTCAAGCTCCACGGAACAGATAGAAGAAACCCGACGCACTTCGAGGCCTATGCACCCGCTTCCTGTGGGTGAGGTAAAGCTGGCACACCTGTGCCCAAGTGTAGTATTACATCTCTAGTGCCTGTGTTCCAAATCTTGAGTTCCTAGTCAACCCGGAAGATCTCCTTTGCAGTAACTTTGTACTTTTTACGCACCCATTGAAACCTATGGGAGCACGCGTGTGACTATTTGCTCTGCACACGCCACCCGTGGACCTCCTGGTCACTAACTGACGTTAGCTCCTTGTAGGCCCAGCGATTCTAGAGGCCCTAGGCCTTTTCCCTTTCCTGTTCGTGGTACTTATACCACTATTTTAGTATATGGTTTGAGTGGCCACCAGGGCCTATCCATATAACGTGCAACTTCTGTGTATTCTGTGATAATCTTGTTTGACGATTTGTGCTCCTGTGCTCATAAAGAGACTAGGGGTTACTTTGAGAAATAAATACATATATATTTTGAATATATATCTGTGTGGTGTCCTTTCATTGGTATAAAAGGGGGTTGCATTTGGTAAAACAGCTGGCTTAACACGCTTCACGAGTTTAGCCTCAAAGACTGCTTAGCCTACGCTACCACTAGGGCAGCTAGTCCGAAAAGGTTGACTTACAACCACACCATAAGGGTTGCTTGGCATGGTACAGGGTGATCACTTTAACTAGTGAGCATCATATACCAGGCCAACTTCTCACATTGGTGAGCAGCGGTTGGATTTGAGCTTGCTGTGTTTTACCATTGTAATCTCTTGGTTACCAATTGAAAGATCACATAGGTACCTGTAGGTACATATAAAACAAGATTAGATATACATAAGTTCTACTGAACTTAGTTGTTGTAGAGCAAAGGGAGTAGCACACCCTGACTACAACTACTAGATAGGTTTAGTAGGTAAACCCAAGTGTAGGTAGATTGCAACACATCCACCCACACTTAAGAGCAATGGCCGGGGCAGAGGGGTCCACTGTACCCATCTCTGTTGAGAGTGACCCCCAGAGGGCACCATCCAGCTTTGCTACCCTTAACCAGAATGAGCTCAGGCATTTGGCAACTCTTAGAGGCCTTAAACAGCCCAAGAACCCTACCTCTGCCGAGCTCAGAGAACTCTTACAAAATGATGAGAATCAGAGAGAACTCAAGAAAGCTTCCCAGTTAGCCCCATTAGGGTCAGGAACAGGAGGCCCCCCTTCTGAAGATGCTACAGAGGTACCCAGTTCCAATAGCCATCCCTTAGATGAGAATCATACTACAGGGGAGGAAAGTGGTGAGGATACAGAAAGTAGTGATGATGAAGGGAGAACTAGCCCAGTGCCAAGTGTTATACTTGGCCCAGCTAAACTAAGGCTATTGGGGATTGACAGTGGGTTTACCCCATTGGATCTCCCCAGTGGACTTAACACAGGGCTTGGGAGGCAAAGGAATCGCTCAGGTGACTCCAATGCTTCTCATGGCTCTAGAGGCTCTCAAGGTCACTCCAGGAAAAGGATGACCACCCCTCAGAGGAGGGAACATGAGGCCAGAATGCAGGAAGCCCAGCTGAGGATCAGGAAGCAGGAGCTAGAGGTAGCCCTGATGGAAGAAAAACTGAGGAAGGCTAGGCAACCTAGAGAGAGTGGGTCTATACCCACTGGTGGCAGCATTGTCCCTAAGGACAAAGATAGGGTCTTTGATAATAGGAACCTGTCTAAGGTTGTGCCCCCCTACAAAAGTGGGGATGACATCCACAAATGGATAACTGCTCTTGAGAGAGCCTGCAAAGTACAGCAGGTTCCTGAAGACCAGTGGGCAGCAATCCTCTGGCTCTCCTTTGAAGGAAGAGGCAGAGACAGACTCCTCACTGTTAGAGAAGAGGATGTCAGAAACTACAGAGTCCTGAAGAGTGTTCTGGTTGATGGGTTAGGCTTAACCACTGAACAGTACAGGTTAATGTTCAGAGACACCCAAAAGACACAGACTCAGGACTGGTCTGAATATGTTGAATGTGCCACTAAGGCTTTGGAGGGTTGGTTGCTGGGAAGTAAGGTATCTGATTATACAGGATTGTACAATTTGATGATGAGAGAACAGATTTTAAGTAACTGTCAAAACCAGCTCCTCCATCAACACCTGGTAGACTCAGATTTGACCTCTCCCCAAGAATTGGGAAAGAGGGCAGATAAATGGGTCAGGACCAGGATCAGGCCTAAGAATCAGGGTGGTGACCAAAAGAAAGATACCACCAAACCTCAAGAGAAGGGAGGGGATAAGGCAAAAGAGAAATCTTCCTCAGGGCCCCAAAACTCCACACAGGGTGGTGGGTCCCAAGCTCCCTCCTCTACCACAGGTAAAAAGCCTTACTGCCATGAGTGTAAAACTCCTGGGCATTGGAAAACTGACAGCAGTTGCCCAAGGGCTACAAACAAAACTGTTCCTCCAATTACTCCTGTCACACCACCTATTACTGTCAGCAGTAATCCCCCAGGTGGTGGGAGTGCCCCCAAAAATTTGGGTGGGTTTACTTGGGGAACACAGGGGGACCCTGGCTTAGCCAATTCCCCTGCAGCAGATACTCTTGTCTGTGATGGTGGCATGGGGTTTGCCAACTTCACTGCCTGTCCCAACACTTTGGGTAGGTACAGACAGGAGCCCTACATCAATGGTACAAAAGCTGAGGCCTACAGAGACACTGGAGCTAGCATCACAATGGTGGCCCATTGGCTAGTTCCCTCTGAGCAGCTTTTGCCTGGTTTCTCCTACCAGGTGACCAACATTGATGGCAAACAGAACAGTCATCCCATGGCAGAGGTATGTCTCAGCTGGGGAGGTGTCACTGGCCCTAAAAGGGTGGCAGTGTCCCCAACCTTGCCTGTAGACTGCTTACTGGGGAATGACTTAGAACTCTCAGCTTGGGCTGGAGTTGAACAAGACACCCATTCTAAAATGGTAGGCCTTTCACAAAAGGGTAGTGGGGTTGTGCCATTCACAACCCCTGTCCAAATAGATTTCCTCCCTGGAAAGGTTGGAAGGGCAGTGGTAGCCACAGCCCAGGCACAGACAGACTTCCCTGTAGAGACTGGCAGAGCTGTGACAGTCACAGCTCAAACACAAACTGAGTGCCTCCCTGAAAAGGTTGGCAAGGCTGTAATGGTCTCAGCCTATACTCAGACTGACATAGGTGTAGTGAAGCCTGAAACTATGGATCACTCCACACAAACAGAGAGTAGTGGGGAGGAAGAAAAGTCTCCCTCTCCCCAGACATTAGGAAAACGTCAGCCTCCTCAGGGAGCTGACCTCACCCCTTGTGAAGGAACTGCCCCAGAGGTAGCCAGGCCTGGCCTGGCAGAGCCTCTGATGTCAGTGGCCCCTTCCAAGGTGGGACCCAGTCTGGTGCAGGTAGCCTGCCTCTCTCTACCCTGCCTCAGTCAGCCCAGGGCTGCAGAGGTCAGGGAGGCCAGTGGACCCCAAGAGGGGCCCTGTCCACAAGAACCCCCCCATCAAAAAAATGAGGATTGCCTGGCTAGTAGCCCTAGTCAGGTGATGGGTAAAAACATTCCTGAGGGATCTCCTTTACAGGTAGTTAGGGACCTCCCCCAGAGGGATTCTGTTGGGTACAGGCAAACATGGGACCTTAGGGCCCCAGACCTGACCTGTCCCTCCAGTAAGCCCACAAAAGGGACCCAGCCTCCAGCTTTAGGTAGCCAGAGGCTGACCCTGAGAGCACAGTGCAACTCAGTTAAGGAAAGAAAGGCATCCATGGTGGAGGATGATTGGAGGAAGCTGAGGCCTCACTTTGAGGACACTCACTTCAGTACTCCATCTCAACACCAGCCTTTTACTTTGCCAAGACACACCAAAGGTAGAGATTCCCTATGGTGGAGACCCTCTGATACCCTTAGGGTGAGGGATTGCTTAGTGGACCATGAGACAGGGGGTAACCATGCCAGTGCTGGTTCCTCCTTATATGGCCACTTGGGCAATATAGGCTTACCTGGTCAAGGTCAGCCTTATCTCCCTTCGTTTGGGGGGGGGTTGTGTAGGAAGGTGGATATCTGACTATGGTTACCCCCAAATTTTTGCCTAGTGTCTAGCTGGTTTTTCGACTTAGTTGGCCTGAGATCCTGCCATTCAGGATCTCAGCCTGGCTGTTCTCTCTTTAAAATGGACTCCATGTACCCTAGGTACATACCCAATTGGTTGGATCACCCTGTCAGCCCCTGTACCAGTGTACACTAGGTACCCAGGGCATTGGTGTACCCAAGGCCTGCCAAGGGCTGAAGCATGTATTATGCCACCCCAGGCTTGGCCTAACAATTTGACACAACTGGCTGATCACTCAGCTGGGGTAAGTTGGTGTAATCACCTCTTACTTAGGTGTAGTATACCTATACCTAACCTTAAATGGGACACCTGGTAACCTATAAGTCACTCCTATGGCAGGCCTTAACAATCCTGAAGGCAGAGTGCTTGGTTCCATGTGAGATGGTGCTCTGGCATGAGCTGAGCCTGTCTGCAGTGGTCGGAACAACTTCCTTCTACTGTTTCCAGATATCGTCATACCATATACTCTTAAGTGCATTATGAACCTCGCGGTTAAATGCTATCTTTGGTTTGGCTTTATCAAAACATGTCGAGTAAGGTGTCATACGAATTGGAATACTAACCCCTCGCCAATTCTGGCGACGGGGTCAGCATTCCACCCTTCTAGAGGGACACGACATGTACAGTACCTGAAACCCGGGTAAAATCAGACATAGCCTCAGCTCCACAAAATGGATGCTGCCACCACAGACACAAGTCTGCCCTCCTGCTGCTGGGAGTCCTTCCAGCTTGGGAGGTGTGGACAAAGGGTTTCCTGCCAGGGGAGGTGCATGCACCACCCCAGACAGGATTTTGTGTATTGGTCAGGTAGGGCTTGAAAGAAACCAGACATGCCTGTGGCTCACAAGGAGCCTCGGTGCATATGCCAGTTCAAACCGGTCCTGGGGCACACCAGTCCCGGGCCTGGGGCGAGCTGGACAAAGGATTGGGGGTGTAACCACCCCCCTTCCTGGTCCCACCCATAGGGAGGGACCTAGCAGGTAGTCCGGCCCCTAGAATCCGCTTAAAGGTAGGAGCTGTGTCCTAAGACTTCAGACATCCTGGAATCAACTTGAAACTAAGAAGAAGACGGGAACTTCGACATTCTGCTGCACAGAAGACTGAAGAAAATCTCCCCTGTGGTCAGGGAGTGACCACCTTGCTAACGCAAGCACCATCCAGCGAATCAACGTCTGCTTTGCCGCCGCCTCCCGCCGGAGCCCGAGCCCAGAGACTGACAAGACCTGGACCTCCAGACCTCTCACCGCCCGATCCACAGTCCCTGAAAAGAGGAGACCCGTGGAGGCACCGAGACACGTGGAGCCAGCCATCTTGGAACGACTACGACAAGCTGACAAGTGCAACAACCGAGGCTCCCTCCAAGTTGTGCTTTGGGATCTGAGAAGCCCAACCCCCGAGCAGCATCTGCACCAAAGGTGAGCCCTCCAGCATCTCCACGATCTGCGTGGGGCCCTTCTGCATTTTGCCACTCGACGCGCCTAACCGGTTGCTGGCCCGCTGGCTAGTGGCCATCTTGGCGACGAACTAAAAACACCACTGGTCTGGTTGCTCCAGACTGGCCCTTGCTCCCCTCCAAAGGAGCAATCCCTCTGACCTTGCTGGTCAGAACCAACAGCTGATTTCCGAATCCTCCTGCAATTGCTTTTGCCAAGGCTTGGTTGCTTCGATCAAGTCGCCGACACCGCCGACAGCGAGAGCCTGCGTGGGACAGCTCGTGAGCCGACTCCTGGACGTCGTCGACCTTCAGGGACCACGTGGCTGCGGAGACAAGCTACCCCTCATCACCTGTTTGCACCCGACATCGCCTGGTACCCACCTGGTGCCACGCTGGTCACTGGCTAGTGACTGTGAACACTGTCCCCTCTGCTTACAGGTCTTCAACATCTCCGATCCACTCTTGGATCCACTGCATCTCTCCCGGACCGACCGCCTGCAGCATCTTTGTCTTCAAGCTCCACGGAACAGATAGAAGAAACCCGACGCACTTCGAGGCCTATGCACCCGCTTCCTGTGGGTGAGGTAAAGCTGGCACACCTGTGCCCAAGTGTAGTATTACATCTCTAGTGCCTGTGTTCCAAATCTTGAGTTCCTAGTCAACCCGGAAGATCTCCTTTGCAGTAACTTTGTACTTTTTACGCACCCATTGAAACCTATGGGAGCACGCGTGTGACTATTTGCTCTGCACACGCCACCCGTGGACCTCCTGGTCACTAACTGACGTTAGCTCCTTGTAGGCCCAGCGATTCTAGAGGCCCTAGGCCTTTTCCCTTTCCTGTTCGTGGTACTTATACCACTATTTTAGTATATGGTTTGAGTGGCCACCAGGGCCTATCCATATAACGTGCAACTTCTGTGTATTCTGTGATAATCTTGTTTGACGATTTGTGCTCCTGTGCTCATAAAGAGACTAGGGGTTACTTTGAGAAATAAATACATATATATTTTGAATATATATCTGTGTGGTGTCCTTTCATTGGTATAAAAGGGGGTTGCATTTGGTAAAACAGCTGGCTTAACACGCTTCACGAGTTTAGCCTCAAAGACTGCTTAGCCTACGCTACCACTAGGGCAGCTAGTCCGAAAAGGTTGACTTACAACCACACCATAAGGGTTGCTTGGCATGGTACAGGGTGATCACTTTAACTAGTGAGCATCATATACCAGGCCAACTTCTCACAGGAGTCTCGAAAATAGGTATGTTTTCTTAACTTTACTGAGATTTAAAAAATAAAAGCAAATGTTGCCAGGACTTTCTGTGCAAGGATTAGTTCACAATAGTGAACCACACCTGAATACGTGAGGCCACTCCTGTTCAGGCTCCCAGTCCCAGTCGCAGTCCCTGCCCCTGCTCACCCGGCATACATTAATGGACCGGCCCAGAGAGAGACTGGGAATGACACCTCTGCCCCCTTGGTAAAATGGAGGTAACAGAGGCCAATTCGCCAGGGGGGCACTAGATGGGACAGCCGCTTAGTGTTACCTCACTGCCCTTGGTTAGTATTGTTTTTTTCTATGGCTTTCTGGCCTGGATGTTGGCCACTGCGAGTGCGAGATCTCGCCTTCCCTGTGACCACAGGTATGATGTCACTTCTGGTAGGGCAATGGGGTATTTAGGTGGGCACCATACCTGGATATTCCTCTTTCTGGGACCAGCAGCAGAGGAATTGAATAAACTTGCGACAGTTTACTCACAAAAAAGGTATATATATGTATATGTATATATATATATATATATATATATATATATATATATATATACACATACAATAATAACACACAGTGCATGGAATAAAATACAAGCAGATAATAATGATAATAATACTGGTTGTCCACTGCAAGAACTAAACACTGTCAAATGCAAATAATCAGGCACAAGGTATAAACCCTGTTGAAGGAATGCATGAAACATATGTCCACAGAATACATCAGATGATTACAGCCAGAGTCAAGAAACTCAGCAGGCCGGGAATTGCTACACGGAATAAGACGCATCCGTCCTTCATTCAGGTCCAAAATCCTGTTTTCCAAGTCAAAAGACCCCAGTTTTATAATCTCAATGCACTAGAAGTTTCCAAGAGGACCTACTCCTCGCCAAGGAAACTTACAGGAGTGGCCACTCTCCCACAAACATTCCAAAGACACAGGAGTTCTCATGTATTCTTCTGCGCTCCCACAAGTTCCAGCCCCTTAATTTAGCAAAGCTTGAGAAAGTAGAAAAAGAAAGTAGAAAACATCTCCAGAAGTACAGAAAACAATCTTTAACGTGAATAGTCAAAACAACTTGAGTGATATGGGGGCCTGCTTGTGTGTGCAAAGCTCAAGTTAGACAGAGTCAGAATTCAAGATGGCATGAGGGCATGTCAAAGCCAATAGTAAAAACTTCATAATACTTCCCAGTGTACAACATAATGCACGTTTGAGCACCACTGCATATAATACTACACTCCAAGACAAAGAAATACATTCCACACCTTTCTCTCTCTCATACTTTCAAATGCACACCCCACAAGTTTTGTTCCTGGCAGGGATGTAAAAAGCAAACACTCCTAATCTGAAGCTTTAAGGAAACACAATATGAAAGCACAATGCAGAGTACACAGTCAGAAAAAATGATGTCGTACATTCAAGTAGAATAAATCCAAACACCTAAAATCAATTAAAACAATGGTAGTCCACAGCCCAACTCTGCCACCATGCTGGCCAAAAAGCAGCCCACAGCTGCAACTGGAAACCCAGCTCATTGCCCAAGTGCCCGCCTTACCAATCCGGCCCTGAACCGGACTAGTGTAACATCCCTTCGCTACAAAGACTAAACCATTTTTACAAAATACACGATATAACAATTTAACTCCATGTGTGCATCGGGTAGCTGGGAGCCGTCTGGCGCCACAGTGGGTTTGTGCATCGGACGGCTCCCGGACGTCTTAGCACCCACCTATGGGGGAAATGCTGGTGCTCCCCCAGTGTCGCCTCCACCCGTGTTAGCAGTGAAAGCGCTTCCGCTGCCCCCCCACCACCACCCCTCACCATGTCGTGTAGTTCCTATAAAAAGTATACAGGATCTGCGCGTCTAGACAACATACACTGTAGGATTAGTGTCAGACAAACTCTAATCACCCACACCGGGTATGTTGGCCTTTTGTACCAACTAGCTCACAGTGCCACTAGAATCTCCTCATACCAAGGAGAAAATAGTTCCTGGCAACCATCAAACATGACAACCCTGATGACAATATACTACCTTTTGCTCAGTTACTCGTGCTTACTTAGTCTGTCTCAGAAAAATACACAGAATAAACAGGCTGTGCGTTTTCAATAAGAATTTATTGAACAGTTGTTATTTTGGTGTAAAATAGATGAGCTGTAACAACCGTTAGTCAGTATAAGATATAAATGATTAGCAGTACTATAAATGTAAATGGATGGTATAGCTCTACCATCTTACTACAGTCATAAATACATATGAATATATGAAACACATAAAAAAATGCATACTCCTACAATGCTTCCCTAACTAGATGTCCCTAAGTGTACCTAGCATGGAGGTAGGTGTTACTCCAAGAATCCCTGGTGAATAATAATAATGGTGTCTGCGCTGGACGTGTTACGGTGGAGCCTTTCATCTGCTGGCAGATGTCGCATTTCAAGACGTAGTCCTTAGTCTGCTTTCTTAGTCCTGGCCACCAAGAGCACTGTTTCAGTAGAGAAACGGTTGCTGTAACTCCTGCATTTTCAGACCCTGTACCCTTGTGCGCTGCTAGAATTAATCCTAACCTATGATCCATATTTGGTATTACTCTATCCTCCACTCCAGAAATTTGAGCAAATGGAACATTGTTTGCATTTAACTTGTAGGAGTATTTGAGTGGAAACCTTTTCAGTACTGCTGAGTTATTACGTGTAGCAACAATCACAACCATTCTCTCACAGTCTATTCTCGTTTTTGAACGAGTGATTGCAGCTAGGGAATCCGTACGTACAGCCCCATTTGTGGCTTCAGCAGCCAATGAATTCCCTTCAACGTGAACGCCATCACGTTGTTGACTCAGTGTATGTATCACGTGAGCCCCTGGTGGTTCGTTTTTCAACTCTGCTACCTGTTCCTATAGTGTTTTGTGCTTTTTTGTGCCACCTTTTGCATCCTTAAACCAGTTTTTCCCCAGTGATGTAAATATTCATTATATGACTGTACACAGTAAACGGAATCACACACGATTAGTGTGGGGAATTCTCGATCCGTATTTACCAGTGCCAGTATTAGTGCAATTAGTTCTGCCAGCTGCACCGTGCAGGGTCCTAGAGACTGTTTTTTGTACACTTCGGGTGAAACTTTTCATCCTGCATGCATGCTTTAACGATAGCACACGCGGCGCTATATTGCTGTTTGCTCCCTATGCCGGTTGCGCAGAACCGCCAGTGTAAATTATATATTCATACCGATCTAGAGGCATTATTTCAATTGGCAGAGGATATTCTTGTTCGTATTGCAGAAATGCTTGTGTTTTTAGATTTGGGTCGTACCTGTATTCTACATCTGTTGCAGTGAGAGTATTAGCCCATTGTATCTATCTTGGATGTAAAGCTTTAGCGTTGGGAACACTTGCCTTTGTCGCGGCCTCTAAGGCTGGAACCAGGGTAACGACTCTTATACGTTTCCCTTGAGCCAGGGCTCTTTCTCTGACTACAGCAGTCTGTACTGCTGTTAGAATTACTTCAGTTGATGCAAAACACATCTCAGCATTTGTGTACAAATGTGATTTGTATGCTGTTGGTACTGTCTCATCTTCATTATATGTTAGATAGGTGTGCCTAGATTGACCCGCAACTATACGGCTCACCAGGTTGCGTACAGTTACGCCTGTCTGTAAGTGTTTTGAAGCTATCATGTCAGCTTGTAAGGAACGAAGAGTATCTGTGTGTTCCTGTGTCCACTGTCTAACTGAAAAGTCAGGTTTTATCAAATAGAAGAAAGGATTTACTCTTTCCGCATGATCTAAAATGCATGTTCTGCCAAAGTTCAGGAATCCCAGGATTGATTGTACATTTTTTTATGATTTTGGAGGTTGGAGCAGCGCGCATTTTTCTAAAAAGTTAACTGCTAGACTTTTTCCTTCACTTGAAAGCTCACATTCTAGAACAAGCATTTGCAATGCAATAGGTCTCGCAGTTACGCGAGTTTAAGCTATTGGCATTTTATTTATGTTTTTAAAAAGAAAACAAAAATAAAAGGGATTGTTATTTGCAATGCCAATAGCACAAACCCGCGTCAATGCGAGACCTATTGCATTGTAAATGCTTGTTGCTTTGGTACTTTGGTCTGGCTGCTTTAAGACGGGTCTGCTATGTTTGTGCTGTTTTTTTTTCTTGTTGTCCTGATTTCACTAAGAGGTTTTAACTTCTTAATTTTTGGGATATGAAACTTAAACGTCTAATGAGAGCAAATGATGACTGGGAAAGGGGGACAGCCAATGCTGCTAAAGATATGTCACGTGTCAGTGAGAGGCATATTGTCAAATCTCCCTGTTCAGTATTTCCCACTCCGGTCATCTTTGCTGAGATATCGTCCTCCCTGGCCCAGCTCTGTTGCCCTTTCACTGGACCCCACCTGACTTGTCAGCCAAGCTCCCCCTTTCCCTTTAGGGCATTTTCACCTGTACACCAATGCTTCAGGGAATGAGGCCTTTTATCGATTCCTTCGGGTGACCAAGCGCCAGATCCCGAGCTGGAGAGCAGAACTGAGGAGCTCGGCGGCTACATGTTTGGTAGTGAGAGATAGCCATGATTCCAGTGTGGAGGGTCCCTTGTATCTCTAGACCCCGGAGCTACTGCACCTGCTTTGCCCGTGGTTAGCTGTGCACATAAACCGTGGCAGCCCCTTGCCGTTCCAGGTTTGTCGTGTTTTTCTAGGCGTGGCACGGACACTAAACCGGTAGTGCAGGTGCGCGTGGGAGGGAAGCCGCCTGCACTAAAACAAACACACGCAGTCCGGGGTCTGGCGGGGCCACCAGAGCAGCGGACGCAGAGGACCCGAAGGAGCCCGACGAAGTCAGGACTGATCCCCGCATATGTCTAAGCCGTGCTCCCTCAGGTAACCGCTCAGCGACACGTCAAGTTTTTCTGTTTCGTGAGAGGTGGGAAGGGAAGAGGCTCCGGTCAGCTGATTCCCGGTATAAGCAGCAGTGCAAAAACAGAAACCACATTACCTTGCACAGGCCATCGTTTCCAGGTGGGAGGTGCCGCTGGGGAAACACGAGGTGGAATTTGGGATACCTGTACAGAAGCAGCACCAGAGAGCACATGGGGGTTTGTCCCGATTTCATGACAAGCTTTTGATGGACTTTTAGGGCTAGTGCAGTCAGATGCATGTATGGCAACATCTGTGAACGCTTAAACGGGAGGTATAAAGATAAAATCGAGGATTACTGTTTTTTTATCTGCATTACCATTGTAAACATTTTACCAGCAAGAAAATGAACCTTAAAAAACGTTTGCTTAAATCGGGACCCTCCCGCATATTGTTGAGCAAATTGACACTTCTGCGATGTCGCACTTTCCCCTCCCTGCTCATGTGCGTAATGCAAGCACTTGCGGTGTTGTGGGGCTCCCAACCTTAAGCGGGGCCCCATTCACCCCAAAGCTAATGAATATCTGGGAGATATAGGCGAGTCAAGGGCCCCTCTCTTCATGTTCGGGTGGGGCATGGAAATCATTTTCCGTTACGCCACTGCCTTATCAGTCTTTCACGAGAACCTCCCATTTTTGCACGTGGAAGATTTGTTTTTAATTCGTGAGAAAGCTTTGCCTCATGCGTGCCTCGTAGAGGGTATTTCAAGAGATGCACGGACCCCAAAAGGATGGGATTAAACGGGGACCTCAGTGCGTGGGCCATCCTCTTGCTACTTAAACAAGCACTCGCCATTGCCTTGTCCTCCCCGTGACCTTGTGAGCCTCTGAGCTCCGTGCCTGCTTCACAGCTGTCGTGAAGCCTTTTCTCATCTGCTTGTTAAATAAACAAGCAGATAAGAAAAGTCTTCACCACAGCCGTGAATCAGGCTAGCCAGTCTGGCAAAAAGCAAAAGGGAGGCAACGAAAAACCCTCCTTTCCAATGGGAAGCCAGCATTTACCATAAATGCTGACGCTACCCAATGGAAATGAGGGGCGGGGCTTAAGTCCCCTTCTCAAAAGTAACTTGTTTACTATAGCTCTCGCAGGCGAGGAGCGCATGCGCTCCAATGCCAGGCGAGACCTAAAAAGGACATTAAGGTGGGCAATCTTCGATTTTTGAAGTTGAATTTGTAACCCTAAGAAGCAAATCCCCAAATTATGGCGTTTACTCTGTTCAAGTGTTCCTCCTGTTAATCATCCGTCAGATAAATATCATCTACATAGGACAATGCCTCCTCATCCAGATTTTGAGGTAATTCAGTTATCCTATCCGAAAACAACCCGGGCTGTTCTTATGCCCCTGGGGGAGTCGACAAAATTGATGCTGAGACCCTAGCGCTAAGAATGCTGTAAAATATCTGCTCTCGGGCGCTATATTTTGGCAAAAAAATCCATTTGAGATATTTAGTGTCGTTTTGTATTTTTTCCACACAATGTTATTCATTAATGCGGCACTGTGTGCTTTCTGTACTGCAAATGTTTTAGTGCAAGTGTTTAAATGTCTGTAATCCAACACTAGACGGTATGTGTTATCCGGTTTTGATGCGGGAAACAAAGGGTTATTCATTTGAAAGGTGCATGTTTTAAACACTATTTGGTATTCAAGTTGATCTAAGATCTCCTGACCTGTTTTTTAGCTTCTTGCTTTATTGGATACTGCCTTTGTGCTGTAAGAGTATTTTTTAATGGAATTATGTGGTGGGTTGAATCTTCATCCCTTCCAACATGGTTTTTGTAAAATGCTGGGGCTTGGTCTACCGCCCACTCCCGTGCATATGTATATTTTAAATATTTGGGAAAGTGTTCAGAGAATGCTGGTAACATTACAGTTTCTCTCCTAGGGCAATCCATGAAGAATGCTGGCGGCCAATCCTGTTCAGCTAACAAAATGTCATAGCCAAACATTAGGTTCTCCCAAAGGAGACCTCTAACTGTCCTGCATTTGTCCCCCTCCATTTGGAGTGTTATTTCATATAATTTATGTGGGACACTTACCCTAGTATCAGGTGTTTCCACCGTGATATATTCATTCAAGTCCGCGGTCACCAGAAATTCCATCAAGTTCAGGCGAGCTATTGTTACTTCTGCCGCACTGTCTAGCATCGTGAGAGCCCATTCCCCATTCAGTAGTCGAGTCCTCAGAATTCTGGGCATTTCTGATCTTTAGACCTGCGCCCTTCTCCTTTTTGAACTGTGTTTTTTGTTTTAGTTTATCTTCTTTTTGGGAGTATATTCTTGAGCTTGTTGCTTGTCTCTGGACTTTGTACACTCTTCTTGTCTGTCTGACCGTCCTTCTCTCGCTGAATTTTTCGTTGAACCCTGAAAGGAATGAGAGGAACGTGTATCAGTATCCTGATGCCTGTCAGGTTTCCTAATATTATGCCTATTCCTAAGGTTGTGCCTCTTATCGGAGGGCTCCTGTGGAGAAGATGTACCTCTGGATTGAGATCTGTTTTCTTTAACTTTTTTACATTTTTTTCATTGTCCTACTTCTTTTTAAAAGAAGCAGGTGTCTGCTTGAAGGTCTCCTTCTCGGGACTACCTATCAGTTGTGGTTTTAATGCTTTTCCACCCAAACTGTCCCTGCCTAATTCTGCATACACAGTTTCTATTATTTTTGATAGTTCGTGCTCCTGTTGTAAAGGACTGAACTCCCTTAGACGTTGGTTGATAGCCACTGATGCTGCCTCCCATTTAATATTTGCTATTATGGCTGATACCTGGGCATAGTTACCTAGTAACTTCATCCCTAAGTTCAGAGCAGGCTCTGCTCCGTACTCATTTTGTATTTGTCTTAATACATCTGGTATAACTGCTAAGGATGGTATACCATGAGTTCTGGTGTATATGGCTCAATGTCCTCATATGGACAATATTCCTCTGGTGGTTCATCTACTGTGTAAAAATGAAAAGTTTTTGTTTTTGCATTTGCTGCTGGAAATGTAACCCATGAATAAAATACCTCAGTTCTGTATGATTCGTGTGCCTTAATCACGAAAGCTACTATGCCACAACTAGGTGTTAAACCATGCACAAGCAGCTTCAGGGTGACTGCATTTCTAACATTTGCCGCAATATGTATTGCTTTTGTATCTTCCTCGTCTACCGAGAGCGGTAATGGCTGGTCTAGTGGGTCTAAGACCTGGTTAGTCAATGTGTTTAGAACATGAAATAACTTTTCAAGGCAACTAAGATAAGTAGTTTTGCACAATTTTTAGGAACACTGTGTCCTTCAAGCTTGATTAACTAACAGCCAATAAATAGGATATTTCGCCCTACTTAGCTGTGGCGGAGTTTTGCCCACCCACTACAGACGTCTCTGATGTTTTGTGAATAGGGATTTCTGGTAATAGCACGACTAAACTACTCAGATTTTAGTGTTAAAAAAGTACCCAACCAACGTTGGTCACCATGTCATGTAGTTCCTATAAAATGTCTACAGGATCTGCACGTTTAGACAACATACACTGTAGGGTTGGTGTCAGACAAACTCTGATCACCCACACCGGGTATGTTGGCCTTTTGTACCAACTAGCTCACAGTGCCACTAGACCCTCCTCTTATCAAGGAGAGAATAATTCCTGGCAACCATCGAACATGACAACCCTGATCCCACAGACCGTGGAAACAATATACTAACTTTCGCTCAGTCACTCGTGCTTACTTAGTCTGTCTCAGAGAAATACACTGAATAAACAGGCTGGACGTTTTCAATAAGAATTTATTGAACAGTTGTTATTTTGGTGTAAAATAGATAAGCTGCAACACCCGTTAGGCAGTATATTATATAAATGATTAGCAGTACTATAAAGTTTAATTCATGGTATAGCTCTACCATCTTACAATAATCATGAATGCATCCGAGTAGATAAAACACATGATAAAAAGATGCGTACTCCTACAATGCTTCCCTAACTAGATGTACCAAAGTGTACCTAGCATGGAGGTAGGTGTGAAGCCAGGAATCCCTCTAGGATTTGGTCAGCCCCATTACCTGAAGCGAGAGACTGTAGGACCCCGTCCTGGTCTCGAATTGGACACCCCGCAAGGGATGTTTTAGACCACTGGAATGTCTGCATGCAGGAACCTCAGCGTCTCTGGTCAGTGTGTCGGCCAGGAAGTCTAGGTCTCCTTTGTCTTATCTTAGCAAGATGTGATGTATATATACCCATAGGTCTCCCCAGGGGTCCTACCTTGCTGTGTTACTGTGTCGGCCTAAGGATGAAGTTGGGCATGAACGTTGTACATAGATTTTATACAGGAGATGGTAGTCCTGCTGTGCTTCCAAGAATCCTCATTAGATGTTGTTGGGAGCGCTGGAAGCCATTTGCTTCCTGTGTGCGTCAAGGGAGTCAGGTGAGTTTCTACCTGGAGAGGGTGGGGGTTTGTACTTAAAGACTCATCAGGGGAAAGGAAAAGCTTTTCATTTCCTCCGATTTCTCTTTGGAGCCATCCTGCTGCACGATCACGCATGGGGCCGCAGCAGGAATGCCCATCAGACCCCTGGATTTTCCTTGTCAATTTCAGGCATTGTGGGCAGCGGTCCCTTGAGGAAGGGTCGCTCACCTTTGTGGAGCAATTATGTTGTCCGTTTCTGTCTACCTTGGGGGCAGAGCCGTGTTTTTCTCTTTTTATTAAAACCCACTAGGCCACCAGGAATTTGTATATTTCTTTCATGTTGGGGAGCAGCCCCTTGGGCAAGGGTTGTTTCCCTTTATGTGGATGATTATTTTGACCATTTCTTCCTCCCTGGTAGGGGCAGAAGCCACTAGACACCAGTTTTTTTTTTTTAAATGTTGGTGTTGGAGAGCAGCCCCTTGAACAAGGGTCGCTCCCCTTTTAGGGGGTGGTTATGTTGTCCGTTTCTGCCACTCTTGGGGGACAATTGGCCATATGCTTTTAGGCCCACCTGCCCCTAAGGGGGCAGAAGCCACTAGACACTAGGGATGTTAGTTTGAAGGTGTTGTTGGGGAGAGGTCCCTTGGGCCAGGGTCACTCCCCCTTTGGAATTGAATGTTTTAGCTATATGTTTAGGCTCATCTGCTCCCCTGCTTGGCTGGTGGGTTGTGTGTGGACTGGTGCATTATTTGCATATGTGATTGTAATGTTTTATTTCTCCTTTTTATTCTAGTGCAAAGCTTCTGATTCCTGTTTGCGGATTAGGTAGTGGTTGAGCTGCAGTTTGCTTAGTTGCATGTGTTTGGTAAGAAAAACGTTTTTGTTGTGTTTACTCCAAATGAGTATTATTGATATGCATGAATGAAAATTTGGTAGGTGGTGCCATAATAGCAGCATATTTAGCTTATGTTTTGAGTGTGAAATTCTTATTGGATCTGTGCATGATGTGTTTTGCGTTGTCTTATGTGTAATTTTCTTTTTTATTGGGATATTGTTGGCACTTGCTGTGTCTGTGCAGAGTAGATGGTGATAAGTCTAAATTTTTCCAGCAAGTGAGTGGTATTGTTTTGGAGTATATCGTTCTTTGTGATAAAACCACATTGTGTTTATTACTTATTTTACAAAGTGTTTGTTTTTGTTGGCTTGTTTATTTAATTACCTTTATTAGTAAGGATTATGGCTAGCCGCAGGATTACTGCTCAGCAGGTTGTCAGAATGCTTTTTTAAACATCCCCTGACCATGATTATGAGACTGACAGTGCATATGAGGCAGTGCCCGATTCTGGCAGTACGTTTTCTGTCCACGAGGAAACATCTGATGATGAAGCTACTCTGAGTGCAGATGAAGCTGCTCTGAGTACGGATGAAGTTCCTGTTTTATTGGAGGACATTGAGGCATCTGGATTGCAGCCAAAGGCTGTTAGGATTCCAATTGGAAGTGGGTTGAACCAAACATGGTACGGAAGGTGTTGCCTGCCTTTAGTGGCGATGCAGGGTGTAGTGAGAATTGTGAGTTTTTTTGCCTATACAGTTGTTTATGGACAATGTATTTGTGGCTGAGATTGTTGACCGACTAATTTGTATGCTGAACAGTATTTGAGGGACAATAGTGCCAGACTTAAGCCCCACTCCCACATATCTGGATGAGATGAAGAAATTTTGGGGATTAACCATTTTGATGGGCTGGATAAGGAAGCCGTCCCAGGCTTCATATTGGTCCAGCAATCCCTTGATGGCAACAGCCATATGTCCTTAAATTATGAGTCAAGATCAGTATTTACTTTTGCTTCAGATGCTGCATTTCGTAGATAATGCTTCAGCGTTGCCACTTAATTACCCTGATTGTGACCGTCTTTTTAAGATTCAGCCTGTCCATGATCACTGTGTGGATCGATGCGGACTACCATCCATGATTAAAGTACTTCACCTGTGTTTGGGGTCAGGTTGCTAAAGTAAGCAAACCTGTGTGCATTGTGGACTACAATAAGCACATGGGTGGTGTAGATAGAGCAGATCAGAGGTTGGAACCTTACACTGCTGTTCATAAGGCTTACATTGAATATAAGAAGTTGTCCATTCATCTCTTCAATTTAGCAACTTCTAATGGTTTTGTTGTGTTCAAGGTGTGTTCTCCAGAGTCAAGGATGACTTTTGTTCAGTTTCAGGAGTCTGTGATAGGCAGCCTTGTTACAGTGGAACAGGCAAGTGCTCCTGGAGTTGGAGTGGTGGAGAATATGGCTAGATTGAAAGATCACCACTTTCCTGATTTAATT
The DNA here is from genome assembly GCF_964204655.1 of Triturus cristatus. NCBI lineage: Eukaryota > Metazoa > Chordata > Amphibia > Caudata > Salamandridae > Triturus > Triturus cristatus. Next base: position 508,353,902 of record NC_140579.1, on the reverse strand, counting down.
CCTCCCAAGTCCAAAAAAACATTCCCTGTAAGAGATGTAGAGTCTGTTTGCGAAGAGGTATGTGAAAGGAGAGTTGTATGCAATGTGCGGATTGTCCTTCTAATCCTGGGCAGTGTGCGCCCACGTTTCAGATTGTATCATACACAAAAGAGTCTTTCACTGCCAGGGTGTACATTGTCTGTTGATCTGAGTTTTGTAATGTGCTGGGCCCACGGCTGGTGGTGTGAATGTGTGTGTCAAGTATGAAAGGTGTGTGAATGGCCTGTAAAGAGGTTGGTGCCTGGGGGCGAAGCTTCCCTGGCTCTAAGATGGCCACAAGTTAGAATCGCTCCACCGAATCCGGCCTTCTATCCTTCAAAATCCTGCTCAATATAGCTGAAACCTTACCGCAAACCTATGGAAACCAGAAACTAACAGAAGAGGAATACCTAGGAACAGCTACGATGAGATATGGATCCCTGAAACGCCGGAAATACATGAGGGCCAGAGCCGGGCCTCCGCGATCTGCGCAATGTGATGCTTCACATGAGGCATTGGGCGGCAACCTGCCAGGGCACGGAACAGATTGAGCACTGAAAAGAGAAGAGCAGCTGGCCTGCGGGAGCACGCTGCTGCCACCCATGAACTGATTACTCCGCTACTGAGTCTCGGCCTATCGGCGGCCCCCGGCAGCCCTGCGGGCGTCATCGACTGGCCTGGACCTATGTGACCTCAGACAGGGAGATCGCTGGGCGGGAGTCTACACGCTAAGTGCACGATTAGACACCACTCTCCTACAGCACTGCTCTTCTACTGCACCATTGCTACTAACCTGGTGAGATCCGGGGGATACTGACGGCCCTGTCTGTTGTCCAGGCTCCTGTTGACGGGGCTGAGCCCGGGGGGGAGGGGGGGGGGGTTACCCTCCTGACTGCATCATTTGTGTGGCCGCTGCGCCCCTGGCCCTACTGCTTCCCCCGAGACATGCTTGCAGTCCCATGCTCAGGATCTTGGAAGGCCCCCACGCTGTTCTTGGCTCCCCCGATGAAGCGAGAGCCCCAGTCATTTGCCTTTCCCACCTCATGGGGTGACACCTCCAGCTGGGACTAATAACTGTGCCATGCTACTTCTCATCAGATCTGGAGGTATTCCTGGAGCGAAAGGGGAACATACAGAAAGCTTCCACCACTAAACTAGCAACAAAGGGGGAAGAAGGAACTAGTTTGTACACAGCAAGATAAAGTGAGGTGGGGATGGCTTGCAACTACTGTCGGAACCAACAAGGACAGCAGTGCATTGTGAGGCTACATCATGGGGGACAACAGAAAAATCACACTCGATACTACAGTTCGAACCAAGAAAATCCCAGAGGAAGAATGACCAAGAAAAAAATGCCTCAAAATCAGGCTCAGAGGCTGGAGACCCTTCTCCAGACTCTGACTCAAAGCAAATCCTTGCAGTCATGCTGTGCAGGCTGAACAAAATTGATGGTAAAATTAACGCGTTAACTTTCTGGATGGACAGGATGTCTGAAAGACTGGAAAAGCATGCAGAGTGCCTAGACACTGTAGATAAATGGTTTCTGATGCTGAAGAAGCCTTAAATGCTACGTCCCTTTCGCACACTACCATCGACCAACAACTTCGACTGGTTCAGGCTAAGGCGGAGGATTTGGAGGCCCACTCAAAGAGGAATAATCTTCGGGTGGTAGGCATTGCAGAGCCCACAAACATCCCCAATATGGAGCTTTTTCTAGAACAACTACTCACTACACTGTTGGGTGGAGACTGTTTTTCTGCTATATTTGTGGTGGAGAGGGCACATCGGTTGCTGGCCCCCAGGCAAGTGCCGGGGGGACCACCGTGCCCCATTATCGCTCGGCTTCTCAATTACAGAGATCGAGACAATGCACTTCGCAGAGCCAGAGAACTGCAAGATCGTCAATATGAGGGAGTGACAGTATCACTTTATCCAGTCTTTACGCAGCATGTGCAGGAAACACGACGACTCTTTGCGCCAATCAAGAGGTAGTTCCGTGAGCTGGAACTGGAATACAACATGATGTATCCTGCCAAATTGTGAGTTACAGCCGATAGGAACACACAGGTGATGCAATTTCTTAAACGGAGAAACGCCAGCCAGTTCGGAGAAAGCCCTTCGATAGAGAGCGGGGATGAGACTTCAAAAGGAAAAGAATAAGTTCTCAATGCTTCCTATAAACTATTGAGTACTCCGAGTCATGGATCTCCATTGTAGTAAGGAAGGCCCAATTACTGGTTTGTGGTACCCTGCTAGATGTGTTGGGTCATGACTCTATGCAGTAGATGGCACATCATATGGTACAATACCATATACAGGTTCGGACGCTTTGGAAGATGAACACTACGCAGAATGGTCAATGGTACTCTGTAAACTTTTGGGGGCTTTACACAATTCCTTTGTCTTTATATGGCATTGCCCTCCTTTACTTCAGAGACCCCTTTGAGAACGATATATGCAGTATGTTACCCCTAGAGATACTATCAGGTGGAGAAACATATCAGACATTTAACTAAGCTTATAACACGAGCTATTATGCAGACCAGAGTGTGGTGGGAATTTAACCTTGGCAACAACTACCCCAGAGTGTGATCTACAAAGGGAGTGTTTTAGTTGTTGCGCCTTGTTTTGGTATGCATTTTTTTCTTGTTATCTCAGTACGAGGGAAACTAGTCGGTGGGTAAAGGTGGAACTCTACTATGCGCAGTTGGGGTTTGCATAACGTAGGTGGGGGAAGGAGGCTGTTTGGTTGGCGAGACATTAATATTATCTGGTGGTTACGTAGTTCTATGATTACTCTGGATGTGGTAATCCTATGCAGGACTTCAAGAGAGGTCCAAAGCGAGTGTGTCATGACGTAGCAACCTCAACAATGGCTAGCACAGTGCGTTTCTTAACATGGAATACAAGAGGGCTGAATGATCACAGGAAGGTCAGGAGGATCATAGCGTACTTGAAGAGGCATCTTATAGATGTTGCTTTATTGCAAGAGACTCACCTGCCACAGCAGAGTTATATGCTTACACAGAAGCTTCTCCGGGGAGGGTTTAGTGCAGCAGAATTTACATAGCATTCAAGGGTGTATTGGTATGGGTGAACTCAAAGTCAGGAAACTCATTATAAGCAGTGAAAGCAGATCCAAATGAGAGATATGTTATTGTGCGGTGCCTTATAGATGGGTTAACAGCTAGACTAGTGAATGTATATGGACCCAATTATGATGACCCGCAATTCTACCATAAGCTTGGGGCTAATTTGATGCACAATAGGAACATTAATTAAAACTGAGTGGGTGGGGGCGCGGTCTCGCCGCAGATGGGGTGAGTCGCGCGCTGCTGGAGCTCCGGACCGCCGCCGGCGAAATCAGCCTCTAAAAGCAAGGTGACGGCTACGGGGACACCCCAGCTGGGGGAGATCAGCTGGCAGAAGGAAGCGGGCGGCTTCCTGGCAGCTCGGGGGCCCTGGAGCTGAGCGGTTGCGGGGAGAAGCCGTGTCTGAGGAGAGGCTTCGGCGGGAGAGAGCGCGCCCGCCATTTTGCGCGTTCGAATCCAACGCGCTGCGGAGGTGATGAGCTCCGCGCCCCCGAGACAGGGGACACCGGCGGAGTGACTTTGGCGGGCGGCGAAGCAGTGGGACGGACGGATGGTGTCGGCCCCTTGACCCTCCTGGCTGGACAGCGGGGGAGACCGGGCTGAGGAAGCGGGGACAACCGCGACCGCCATTTTGTGGTTTTCACCTGAAGGCACCCGGAGCGAGCCCTGGCCCTGGCCCGCGATACCGGCTTCGAGGCCAGCAACGCCACGGTGGTGTTCAGCGCTGCAAAGGTACCTGGCTTGAGGCATATCACCATTGACAGTTGGGGAGCGCTTTGCGGAGAACACTGCACCTTGCCGCCTACGCTTTGCTGCTGTCGCTGTGGACCTTGACCCCGTGGGGGCCTGGTGAGTCCCCGGGCGGCGGCGCCCTGTTATCCCCGGGTGCTTGCCTCCGGTACTTTACTGCCTTGGGGGGGGGGCTTGTGGATGGCTCCCATGGACAGGCTCTTGCTCGCCTGCCGCTGTGGACTCCTCGCTGCTCTCCGGCCTCTGAACTGAGTGTGGCCTGAGGCGGAGGACTGGGTCGCGGGCCTGGGAGGGCCTGAAGCCTGCCGCACTGCCCGGCATTTCGCTTGCCCTGATCTTGGACTCCTGGTGTTAGGCGGAGTCCGGAGTGGGAGAGAGCCCACGCGGAGTGCGACTGGTGGGGCTTCGCCCTGGGGGGCCCCTTCTGTCTCCGGCCTCATGCTGCCTGGACTGTGGGACTCCTGAGCATCGAGTGCGGAGAGACGGCTGCCGGTTCCCTCGCCTGGGGGGGCTGAGCTGAGGACTCCTGGGGACGCAGGGTCAGCACTGCGGGCCGGAGGAGTGGCGCTGAGCGGAGGCCACGCGGCGAAGTGGGGCCGGGACCCTTCCGCAGCGACGCCGCCTGATTGGAGCGGGGGGGTGCGGACAGTGGGGCTCTAGCTGCCATTTTGAGATCCTAGAGTGCTCGCTGTGGCCGAGTGAGTGGGGCCCTGCAGCGGAGGTCATCCCGGGGGAGGCCTCATGGATGCAGTGACTGGAGAGACGCGCTCGTCAACAGTGGCCCCCTGCTTGCCCCGGCGGACTGCTGCCTGCTTGCCCTGCTGTCCGCGCCCTGTAAAACTGAGGGATCTAGCTTATGCCCTTCTGACCTGAGACGGCGTGTGGACCCTGGGATGGGCGCTGCTGCACTTGACGGGCCAGTGGTCCCCACGCGCCTGCATATATCTGGATGCGGTAACTGAAGAGAGCGGACGTTGGTGGCGCCAGGGGACCTGGGGGGCCTGGGCTTCTAACAGTTGCCGCTGCCCACTGTTACTCTTGCTTTTGGCATCACTAGTGGAAGATCTCTTAGCACCTGCCTCGCGCTGCTGCGGTGCCCTCCTGCCCCATCCTCCTGCGCCGCGGAGGCGGTGTTGCTCCTGACCGGGGTGTGGTGGTGGATTGGCCACCCTCCCTCTACATTGTAAACCTCGCCAACGGCTCTGTTGCACTATGACTCGCACCAAGACGGGGAAGGAGCCGTCTGCGGCCTCCAAGGACACTACAGTTATGGAGCTATGGAACAAGCCGGGTGCGGCACCAACGGGCGCTCCGTCGTCAGGCGCTGGACCCTCAGCCGAGCCGGTTACGCAATCCTTCATGGCGCTGTTCATGCAGGAACACAAGACAGAAATTGGATCACTTCGCACAGAAGTCCAAGCGTGTGTTAAAGAGCTCCGGAGAGATGTGGGGGAACTGGGAGGCAGAGTGGACGACCTGGAAAAGACCCTGGATGCTCGCACGGAGGACCAGGAACACTTATGGCAGCGACTTGCAACTTTGGAAGAACAACATGTTGAGCTTCAGATTAAACAGGAGGACTTGGAAAATAGGGGGCGACGGAACAACATACGCATACGGGGTGTTCCACCTGGGGCGGAAGGCACGGACATAATGTCGTTTGTGGCGGATCTGCTTCATGATATCCGAGGGGACGACGACGCCTCCCCGCCAACCCTGGACCGGGCGCCCAGGGTCTCGGGACCGACTGGGAGGCCTGGACTCATTCCTGATATCCTCACGCGGGTCCATTTCTTTGTCGAAAAAGAATCCATCCTCAAAGCGGCTAGAGATAAACCTGAAATTCTCTGCAGAGGCAAGCCTGTCCAGCTGTTTCAGGACCTGGCCCCCACGACTCTCCGACGCCGGAGGGACTTTCGACCCATCACTGACAAACTGCGGGAGCTCAATATCCGCTACCAATGGGGCCACCCCTTCGCCCTCATGTTCCAGTGAGAATCCAAGCGCTGTGTGCTGAGATCCTACCGAGAGGCGGCCCAATTGCTTCAAATCCCGGATACCTCGCCAGCCAGCCCCTCGGGGCGTCCTGCCAGCCTCAGGGTCCCGCTGAAGCCACAGTGGTCCACGGTGCGCGGTCCCAGGTACCCCCCCCCCCCTCCCCTGATGGAAGCAGATCATCTCGGGACAAGCAGGATATTATACAACACATCAAATCCTTGGAGGGTGGCCCGTCGCCGTCTGGATCGCAGGCGACTGTCCCCAAATGAATCCTTTTACTGCGGAACGTCTTACCTGATGACAGCTTCGGGCACAGGATGGTGGTTTGCTTGGTTAGCCTGCGGCCGCCTGGGCCCCTCCTTCAACGCCCCTGATGCCTTTCTTAGGGGCGCACTTTTGCCCACTCTTCACCGCAACACCTGCACTGCTGGGGCAGTGGCCCAGAGCAGACCCTCGGCGATTTGGATTCACAGATAGGCAATGACTGACCCCCACTCCTATTTCTGGGAGAGTGACATCTCCGGGACAGTCTGTGCCGTTGTGCCTAGCTACTCCCTAGACTGGAATAGGCTTTGTTGGCTGTTTCAGTGCTTTAGTTTTTTTCCCGCTCCTACCCACCCTCCCCTCTTATTTATCCTTCTGTACCCTCTTGGCGGGGGGAAGCATGTTAGCATGTGGAAGAACCACAAGGGGACAGCCCCACTAGTCGGTCCGTTAACATGACTACCACACCTTTTTGGAAGGTCGTCTCCCTTAATGTGAAAGGGCTCAACTCACCCAACAAGTGGCGCCAAGTATGGCGGTATCTGTTACTACAGGGCCCCGATATAATCTTCCTCCAGGAGACCCATCTTCTTAAGTCTGATGTGGCTCGAATGGCCCACCCATGCTTCCCTCACCAGTTCTGGTCCTCAGCGCCAACTAAGACAGCAGGGGTGGCTATTCTCTGCAGGGCGGGTTTGACTCAAGGGGATACTAAAATAAAATACTTAGAGATGCCGAGGGTCGGTTTTTGCGAGTGGAGGTCAGGAGAAGACATCGCACACTCACTCTGTGTAATATATATGCCCCCAACCAGGGTCAGGATGCCTTTTTGCGTAGGATAATAAGGGAACACCTTGAGCCGGTGAATTCGGACCTCATAGTTGGAGGAGACTTCAACTTGGTATGGGATGCGGAGCTGGACCGCTGTGGGGGCGCCTTTCATGGGGTAGGGGCTATGTCCGCAGCGGTGAAGAAATCCCTCGCTGCTTTAAACCTGGTCGATATCTGGCGCTACCACTCCCCGGGGTTGCGAGATTATACCTATTATTCTCATGCGCACCGCTCATACTCTCGCATAGACCTTCTTCTTGTGTCGCACTCTTTGCTCAAAGACACCATATCGGCATCCCATTCTAGCATTTCGATCTCTGACCACGCACATGTGGAGTTGCATCTGCGCGAGTGTCTCAACCGCTCGACGCGGTCGAACAGATGGCGATTTCCGGCCCACGTCCTTCGAGACCCGGTGGATAGGGAGGAGCATCAGGCGGCTATCTTGGCGTATTTTGAAGCTAATGATTTGCCGGGGACGCCCCTCCCTATACTGTGGGACGCTTTCAAAGCCACGATACGAGGTACCCTCACAGCTATCGCTGTCGCTAGGGTACGCGAGGCCCACCTCTACGAGAACAAGCTTACGCGTGAAATTAAGACGCTCGAGAAGATGGATCAGGAGCGCCCATTGGCGGCACACAAACAGCGCTTAGCCGTCCTTAGAGGCCAGCTCCGGGCGCATAGAACAAACAAGGCTGAACATGCTCTGCTAGCGCTCAAGCAGCGTTATTACGAAGGTGGCGATAAGGTAGGCACTGTCCTAGCGCGGCGCTTGCGGACACGGGCAGCTAAGGCCCACATCGCAAAGCTGCAGAAGACAGACGGGTCATGGGCTACTACGGAATCGGCGACGCTCCAAACGATTCGGGATTACTACGCAGCTCTATACGCTGGTGATCCACCCGCGGCAGATCTGATCTCAGCTGCCATGGACGCATGCGACTGGGAACCGCTGAGCGAGCACCAATCTGGGCTTCTGGAAGAATCTATCACCCCGACAGAAATCGCCGGCGCCCTGCAAGATCTTCCACTCGGTAAAACGCCTGGCCCGGACGGGCTCCCGGTATCGTTCTATCGCGCCTTCCTGCCGCAATTACAGCCCTATCTCCTACGTCTCTTCAACTCGTTCGCGGAGTTGGTTGGGCCCTCCTCGGCAATGGCCGAAATAGCCCTCATCCCGAAACCCGGGAAGGATCCTACCCTTTGCTCCTCTTATCGGCCCATCGCCCTGTTAAATACGGATCTTAAGCTGTACACCAAAATTCTTGCTAAACAGCCGTAGTGTCCACTTGCCCAACCTCATTGAACCGGACCAGGTGGGGTTTATTCACCAACGCCAGGGTGCCGATAACGTGCGCCGAATAGCGCACATCGTTGGGAAGGCTAAGCATTGGGGAATACCAGCCTGCCTGCTATCGCTCAACGCCGAAAAAGCGTTAGATCGGGTGGACTGGACATTCCTCCGTGCAGTCCTATGGAGGGTGGGTCTGGGTCCTAAGATGGTGGCACGTATTATGGCTCCATATATCTCACCGGTGGCCAGGGTGCGAGTAAATGGTCAGCTCACACAGCCTCTTTCCAACTGCAAGGGCACTCGGCAGGGTTGCCCCCTGTTGCCTTTGCTGTTTGCCCTTGTGGTGGAACCTCTTGCCATTCTGATCCGTCGGTCCCCTGATATCTGTGGCATCTCTCTCCGGGGGGTAGAGCATAAGATCGCTCTCTTCGCGGATGATCTCCTTCTCACTCTATCCGACCCTTTACTCTCGCTGCCTGCGGTACACTCGTTGCTTCAGACCTATGAACGCGCCTCCGGGCTTAAAATCAATCATGGGAAGTCCTGGGCCCTTAATGTTACGATCCCAGACGAAGAACTTACAACACATCAGGCTTGCGTTCCTTATCAATGGGCGAGCAAGTCGGTACGCTACCTGGGCCTTAATTTGACTCCAGACCTAGCCACCTGGACACAGACCAATTGGCAGGAATATAAACTCTCAGTCCTGGCCGATCTAGCACATGGAAAGCTCTGCCACTCTCTTGGCTCGGCCGTCTTAACACGGTGAAAATGTCTATACTACCGAAAATTCTCTATCTCTTTCAAACCCTGCCGACGCCTATTACGGAGCACCAAATTCAGGGGCTTCAACGCGAACTTGTCACATTTATTTGGGGTGGGAAAAAACCACGCTTCTCTAGTAAAATCTTGATGCTCCCCCGTGAAAGGGGCGGGCTCACCTGCCCTAACTTACTTGATTACTACTGGGCGTCGCACCTCCGCTTTGTACTGGAATGGGGAGCATGGTTGAGTGAAAAAGTGTGGTTTCACATGGATAGGGCAGTCACCTGTCGCCCGCTATGGGACCATGCCTGGTTGCCTCGGGAGGCGGGCCACCGCAGCGCCTATATGGCTGTCCCTACCAAAACGGTCCTCGAGATTTGGGACAAGGTGGCAGTCCGCAGGGGCCTTACCACCTTCCCGTCCCCTCACACTCCAATTGCTCGCAATCCGCAGTTCCCTCCGGCGTGTCGCCCACCCTACTTTGCAAATTGGACGGAAACAGGTTGCAGGACGATACGGGACTTATTCCTAGGAGAAAATCTTAAAACCTTTGCTCAGTGCAAACAAGAATTTGGGCTAACGGAGAAGGACAAATTCCAGTATATACAGCTCCGCCACTGTATACAGGGCTTCTCCTTGGCGCAGGCAGCCACGCGGCCCTACACCCCGTTCAAGCGGTTGGCACACACCTTTGGCACTTATAAGGGGCTGATCTCCCGCATATATAAGGTACTTCAGGCATGCACGGCGTCTAGACCCTCACCCATACCAACTGCGATGGCAAACCATCTCCGGCTCCGGTGTTACCCCTTCTCAATGGGCAAGACTCTGGGGGGACATCCCCAAAACCTTACATAGCATTCCTCAACAGGAGTCGGCTTACAAAGTAATGACCCAATGGTACTACACCCCTGCTAGACTTCAAAAAATGTTTCCCAAGGCATCCCCCCTCTGCTGGCGTTGTACTCGAGCGCTGGGAGATTTCATACACATTTGGTGGACTTGCCCTCTCCTGGCTACCTATTGGAAAGAGGTCCTTAGCCATATTAAAAAAGTGCTAGGGTACCCCCTGCCCGAAGACCCGCTTGTAGTCATTCTGGGCCTTAGACCAGCGAATATGCGAGTCCTGACGGGCCGCGATCGACACCTTAGCCTCCACATGCTGGGCACTGCAAAACAAACTGTGGCTCTATACTGGAAGAAAGCAGAAACACCTTCTATAAACGTGTGGTTTACCCGCTTATGGCATGTGGTGGCGATGGAGTTACTCACGGCACGTCTTCAATTCCAAGATACCAAGTTCGGGAAGCTCTGGAAGCACTTGGTGGACCACCTGGGGCGACTGGAACATGTTAGACTACAACCTCCACGACTCCGGGCCTTGAAGTTGTTCGATGATGTAATATACCCTACGGATCCAGGGTTTTTTTGGAGACCTACAGACGGTATGCAGTGCACACCACTCGCAGCCACTCTCCCCGAGTTGGGAACCCCGACTCTGGAGGATTAAACTCACGGCCTTTACCAGATAGCGACAATGGGACCCACAATCCTTTCCCCCCGCCACGCCTGCTTCCTCTACCCTCCGCACCCCCTCCTTTCTTTTTCCTCGCCCTTACCCCTTCCCAGTTGTTTGGTTACCTTCTCGACAACCCTCGATACAGGAAATTTAGCGGATAGATTCAACACTGTCATAGCGAAATAATGCTGGAATGCCCAACTGCCTATTTTCATGCTAACATGACTTGCCTGCTAGTTGTTAAGTCGCGCAATGCCCTGCACAGCACTGTCGAACGCTACCATGCCTGCATGGAACGAACCCCTCGTCAATATAAACCATTTAAGGATGTACACGCTGAAGAGCGAGATAGGGGCACAGTAAAAGGATCATTTCGGCGCTGTCCGCATGGGCAGACGTCGTTAGTTGGGACGCATTGTTCAATAGGGCTGTACTATATCCCCTTTAAGGCCGAATGCTCTCAAAGTGCAGCTAACTAGCAGTGCGAAATGTTTAGGAATCAAGATAACACTCCAGAGTTATGTAAGACAAGGGGATCTTGGCCCTTTAGGGCATGCTTGGCGATGTTAAGTATGTTATAGTTAGCCTGGCAATGTTGCAACTGTCTCGACGTGCCTGCAAGGCATGTGGATTATGCGGGGCATAGTGTATACAGGGCGGGAGAACATGATAATTGGAAATTATACTTGTGCCTGTCCTTTGGGTTTTGGATGGACCTCATTGTTTGTAAGCTTTTACCCTTGGACTCCTAAGATTCTCGCTGCCGGCCTCTATGGTTGTAGGCAAACAAGCTGTGTATTGGTAATGGAAGGACCTTTCAAATTAATAAAAGGTTGGTTATAAAAAAAAAACTGAGTGGGTATTTCAACTGTATCTTAGACCCGCTTGAAGATCGTTCCAAGGTTCCCACGTGCCGCCACTCCGCAGCCGCTGGAGCCATCCTAGAACCTAATGGATGGATTGGAGCGGTTGGATGTTTGGAAGCAACGCTTCCCTAATGTTGCAGGGTTTACTCACTACCCAGCACCTTACAACACGCACACTCAAATTGATTATTGGTTCATATCCAAGAGTCTATTCTCTCAGGTTGAAGCGTGCTCCATCCATGCACCTACTGAGACCACGCACCTGTACAACTTTACTTGAAATGCCCCATGAGACAGGCTCCAGCTTATATTTGGAGGTTTCCCCCTACTCTTTAATGGACCCAGTGTTTACTGCAGAAATTGCAAAACAATAGAGGTTTTCTTCAAAACAAACATAGGATCTATAGAAAGTTTCGCCACCATATGGGAGGCTTTTAAAGTCTATATTCATGGTATAGTAATTTCTAAACATGCAGGAGTATAACGGTCATTAAGGGATTCATTGTCAAAACTGGAGATGTAAATTTCAGCCCTAGAACAGACCTTCCAAAAGACAGGGGATGCAAACATTCTGGGGGATAAAAAAAAGTAGCACCCTAAGAATTTCAGGACACAGCAGACAGGGAAGTTAAACACCTTGGTAAATATGCTACAGCAATAGTCTATGGCGAGGGGGGGGGGAACGACCAGGGGCCACCTTAGCAGCCCTAATATGTCTCAAACGAGAAGTAGACAATAACAGAAATTCAAAATGAAGACGTCTCCCCTTACATGATCGTCAAGATATTGCAGATCGATTCCACAGGTACTTCTCCCAATTATATACTGCGCGTTTTTCCCCAGATAATGACGCTATTCATAACTATTTGGAACATATCCAAATGACATGGCTGAATAACTCATAGGGAATACCTCATGGCCCCACTCACACCAGGCGAAATCAAAGCAGCAATTACATCCATGTGCCTTTGAGGCTCCCCGGGTGTGGATGGCTGACAGTCTCCTTTTATAGGGCCTTTCAAGACAAACTGGTTCCACACCCAATGTCGCTGTACGAGGACAAGGTTCCGGCTGAAACAATGCCCCCGCCCCCCCCCTCCATGAGAGAGGCTTCAGTAATTATGCTTCTGAAACCAGGGAAACCGCCTGAGGCTTGCCCCCTATAGACTTCTTTCGTTATTAATGTTAACACCAAGATATATGCCAAAATTGTAGCCAGTCGGTTACCTCCATTGATACCCCTGGTGATTTGCCCAGAACAAGCAGGGGTTTGTGCCAGGTCGCAACGTGACCCTAAATCCAAGAACTATATTTGGGACAATCCAAAGACTAGATCCCGAAGTCAAGGCAACAGCGTTTTTTGGGGAAACCGAAAAAGCGTTCGATTCTGTGGAGTAGGCATTCGTAAAAGGAGGTACTAAGGAGAGTAGGAGAGGCCTTCCTTAAACTAGTCATGACATTGTACACCCTGCCTACGGCTAGGATACGCCTGGGAAGGGTGGTCACAGCTCCTGTTGCTATTTATAGAGGGACTCACCAGGGCTGCACTTTGTCCCCACTCCTATATGCACTAGTGGCTAAGCCCTGCGGGAATATCATAGTTACAGAGGTTTACGATTCCCAGGCTACCACTTAATAATTTCAGCATACACCGACGACACCCTTTTTATATTTCTGTGATCCCGCTATCCATCTTAATCCCATACAAACTGAGGTAGTACAGTTTAGGAGGCTGTCCAGCCTTGGAGGAAAAACTAGTGCATTTAGTCCAGTTGATTCTAACGCCCAAGACGATCCCAGCTAGGATAGATTTTCCTATGCAGTGGATGGCAGATTCTGTCCGTTACCTTGGGATACAAATCCACACTGCTCCAGCAGTAATGCTAGCAGAGAACTACGAGACAGCCATTTCAATACTAGAGGATGACGTTAACAGGTGGATAATACTACCTCTCTCCTTTATAGGATGCATCTCCCTGATGAAGATGGTGGTGCTTCCCAGATTCTTGCGTCTTTTCGGAAACATCCCTATACTACTACCTCACACTGTGTTTGACCCACTGCAAAAACTCTTGATCAAGCTGGCTTGGGCTGGGAAGCAGCCACAGGTTCGATGGGAAACACTGACCCTGCCGTACTCAGCCGGGGAGCTGGGGTTGCCTGGTCTAGAGTTATACCACAGAGTGGCACAGTCCTCCAATGCATATAACTGAATACAGTCACCCCATATGTATATAGAGAGAGATGCAGCAGACCCTCTCACACTCCCACAGATCCTGTTTAAGCCTCCCACAAGGCAACATGGTATCCTGGACTCTTTAAACTCCACTGCGCATGCGTGGCATAGACTTCTGGAGACTTAGGGGGGCGCACTTATGTACTCACCACTAATGCCACTTAAGCTGGACGATATTTTCCAAGATGGGATAGCATACAAGTGGGAGGACTTGATCAGGGAGACGCTGGGGCGATCAGTTCCAGTATCTAAGAGTTCGGCATAAATTACTTGGTGATGACATGCAGGAGCCTATTGCAATGCCTGCACTTACACGTCATACAAGCGGATTCCCCAGCGAAGTTAACTATACTATATTCCACTTCACTGGAACCTAGGAAAGCACAACTCCATAAAGCCAGGCAAGAATGGCAGAGACCTAGATTTGATTATAGATGATAAGTGCTGGTCATATTGCTATGAGATGACAAAGTGTGTGTCCCTGAATGGCAGACACCGTTTAATAAATTCGAAGTAATTTAACAGGGTGTACTACATTCCTAACAGATTGTTTCACTATGGGCTACGAGACACTGCCAGATGCGACCGATGCATGGAGCAAGATGCTGGGTTCTTCCTTGTGGCATGGCAGTGCCCTGATATTTTGGCATTTTAGGAGAGGGTCTTCTACGTATTGAGTGAAGTCACAGGACAGCGCTTGGCACCTAGTCCACTGGTGGCCCCACTGGGTTACAAAAGAGAGATAACAGCAAGCTATAGGAAATTAGTGGCGATGGACTTGCTGTTTGCTAAGCGTAGAGTGGCTATGCGCCGGGTCAAGGGTCCAACACCTATCATCACGGAATGCCGATATAATTTATTGTAACACCCAGTCAGATACATACAATGGACTGTTGCTGCCGCAGAGCCTCCCCAAGGGCTTTCGAGGATTATACCAGCAAAATATGATTGGGAAAGAGACGGGAGAACTTGAAATCTCGGATATACCGATTCATTCGTTTTTGTGCAACAAAATTTCTCTACTAGGGTCTAACATTTCGACCTCTGGAGTCACTGCCTGTTTACCTTGTGATCTGTTTACCCTCAGTCCAATATAATACGCACTGTACTCAACATCCATGACCCAATAATACAAGATTAGAAGATAATGTAACATGTCCAGATAATGATGATGGGTTTGTCTTGCCCTGTTAGTTTTGTATGCTCTTTTTGTAATTCAATCATAACTGAACACTTATTGTGAAAGTGAAGACGATGACTTGTAAAATGCAATAAACAAATAATAACAACAAGTTGGTGCTTTAACATGGCTTTACAGCTCACAAGCTGCGAGTCATTGGTTCAGGTATTTAACTTATTATTAACAGTGGATTTCATTTTTGCGGAATCTGTTGCTAATAAAATATAAGTTTTGAACATTCCCTCGTGCCAAATGCAACCAGTCTGTGTACTGAACAGACGGATGTCAGTAATTTTTGTCTTGTTTGTCTTTCTCTGCCAAGGTGTAGTTTGTCTCTAGGGAAAATGTACCAACTCTAGATATTTTTGTAAACTAAAAACCATGGGGAGTACTGGGCGGTGTGCCTTTCATGGATCCCAACATGTTTTTTTACCCACAATGCCATGCAAACCTAAAACGTGATTATAGTCACAGATTCTCCTTGCATTACTGCGTCACAATCTTCTGGAATCAGAAAAACCACATTTCTCCTACCAGTAATCATTCCCCCAGGTCTTCTGATAAAAATGGTACCTCACTTGTGTGGGTGGGGCAAGTACCTGTGACATGGAAAGGCCCAAAATATATTGTGGAGACATTTAAATTATATATCACCAAACAACTTGGCTTTGCAAGGTATTTTGGTCCTGGTGTTGGGGGCTTTCTAAAGAGCTAAACAACACAGACCTTTCTGAAAACTAGACACCCAGTGGAGTTTAGGGAGGTGTGGCTTGCATGGGTCCCCCAAAGTTTTCCTACCCAGAATACCCTGAAAACCTCAAATTTAGATGATAAAATCACATTTTTGTGTGGGAAAGTTAGGGGATCTCCGGGCTGACAAAACTTTCCTACAACCCAGCATTCTCCCAGGTCTCCCCATACAAATGGTACCTCGCTTGTGTGGGTGGGACAAGTACCCGGGGCAGGGAAGGGCCCAAAATGTATTGTGGGAACGTCAAACTTATCCATCACAAAACAACCTGGTTTTGCAAGGGGGTCACTTGTGTTTTTGGTCCTAGGCTCGGTGGCCATCTAGGGAAACCTACCAATCCCAGACATTTCTGAAAACTAGACACCCAGGGGAGTCCAGGGAGGTATGGCTTGCGTGGAGCCCCTAAAGTTTTCCTACCCAGATAACCTCAAATTTACCAGTAAACCTCAAATTTAGGTAAACAAATCACATTTCCCCTCACAGTTCTGTGTGGGAAAGTTGTGGGATCACCAAGCAGACACACATTTTTTACCACCCAGAGTACCTGCAGGTCTCCAGATGAAAATGGCACCTTACTTGTGTGGGTGGGCCAAGTACCCGTGTCAGGAAAGGCCACAAAACGTATTGTGGAGACATCAAAATTATCTATCACAAAACGGCCTGGTTTTGCAAGATGGGTACCTGCGTTTTTGATCCCAGGCTCGGAGGCCATCTAAGAGAAAATACCAAACCCAAACATTTCTGAAAGCTAGGCACCCAGGGAGGTACCACTTGTGTGAATCCCCCAACCTAAAATCCCCTGAAAGCCTCAAATATAGCTAAAAAAAGAATTTACATTTTCCTCACATATCTGTCTGGTATCACCGCACCAACACAAAGTTCCTTCCACCCAGAGATCCCATTGGCCAAAAACCCAGGTGGCTCCCTTGCAAAAACAGAGTTGTTTTTTGATGGATAATTTGGATGTCTCCATAATACATTTTGGGCCCTAACCTGCCATCGATACTTGGCCCACCCACACAAGCGAGGTACCATTTTTATTGGGAGACTAAGGGAAACTTGGGTGGAAGTTTAGGGCTTCTTGCAGATTCCAGAACTTTCCATCACAGAAATGAGAGGAAATGTGTTATTAATATTTTTTTTTCTTAAAGTTTGAGGTTTGCAAGGGATTCTGGGTAATGGACCCTGGTGAGAACCACACAAGTTACCCCATCCTGGATTCCCCTGAATGTCTAGTTTTCAAAAATGTGTACAGGTTTGCTAGGATTCCCCAGGTGCTGGCTGAGCTACGGTCCAAAATTCACAGCTAGGCACATTGTGGAAAAAGGGTCCGTATTCACTATAAAAATGTGACGTGCCCACATTGGGTTTTATGGTGTTTCCCGGCACGGGCACTAGGCCTACCCACACAAGTGAGGTACCATTTTTATTATGAGACTTAGGGGAACACAGAATTGTACAACAAGTGTTAACAATTGACGTCCAAATGTAAGACGTGTGAAAAAGATCTAATTTTGAAAAATGTTCTCTTGTTCACATGCTAGTATGGGTACCCACAATTTTTGTGCAAATAACTACTGCTTCTAAACTCTATATTTTGTTCCCATTTCGGATATATGTAGGTGTCCTTGATACATAAGGTTTACTCTTTATATTTTACCAAATGAATTGCTGTATACTCGGTACACAATGAAAAACCATTGCAAGGCGAAGCTCAGTTATCGGCTCTGGGTACTTCAGTTTCTTAGTGAACCTGCAAGTCCTATATACCACCACAACCAGAAGGGTCTAGCAAACCTCACAGTATACTGCTTTAAGGAATCTGCCACACTTAGGAGAGTTACAGCTGAAAAGGTTTGCACAAAGGGCTTTTTTTTCCAATGCAATATAACTTTTTTTTATTTCAACTGTTAGTTTCTAAAGGAAGACCTTGAAAGATCTATGCAAATGACACCTTGCAGAATTCAGAAATGGCAACTACTTTCTAGAAATGTATAGCTTTCCAGGATCCATTATTGCTTTCACACCTATTTCTACCACCAACTTGAAGGAGGTTGAAAGCACAAAAAAATAGGAAAAATAGGATCCCAGTAAAATGCCCAAACTGTGTAGAAAACGTTGGTTTTCTGAGAAAAGTCTGCCTGTTGCTGAAAGCTGGGATGATGGTGATTTTAGCATCACAAACCATTTGTTGATACCACCATTTACAAGGAAGAAAAACAGACACTTTCTTCTGTAGCATCTTTCCCCCATTTTTCCAAACAAAAACGAACGTTTAGCTGTTTTTTCGCTAATTTCTCGGTCTTCTTCAGGGGAATCCACAAGCCCTGGGTACCTTTGGGACACTCAGGATGTTGGAAAAAAAGGACACACACATGACGATACCTTTTTTTTTTTTAACAGAATTTTATTGTTTTCCAACAAATAAACATACAGCCCTGTGGGCACCATGATAAAGTGACAGAATAGTCAAGATGGAGAACAAGTGTTCACAATAAAAGATCTAGTGAGCTCCCGGATGGGACTGTTCCCAGGAGTGCTTTACCAAATATCACAAAGGTGCAAAACTAAGTCTCCTTCATTCTCCCACGTAGAGCCCAAGTGCTAGGCCTATCCGTCTCCCCACATGGTCCAGGCCAGTACTGTGCTGCAACATAATGATGTGGATACCTTATGTGGACCAAAGGTTACAGGGGCCTAAGCAGGAACTACCCCCAAATAGCCCCCAAAAAAGGCTTAGCACAGGGTGGGGGTTAAAAGCATAAGTGTTAAAGGGACAGGTGAATTTGCAGCCTGGCTCACTCACTGGAGCTTCACTACGAAGTCACATGACCACATACTGCAGCACACTTTTGATACAGTTCCCATTCACTGCATCAAAGACAAAGCTCTATAGAGTGGGCCTGATGACACACAGCTCATACAAAGGAAAATACGCTGAAAGACTAAGAATACTACAAAGTAACCAATACTTCCACACATGCACCATTTTCTTCCAGACTGATGGGCAGAGACAAGCATTCCCGATGCAGCCATATAAAGGAGGCGGGTGGAAGGGGGCAAGCATATGATGTAGTTAAGAGCTATCAACTGGGTCATATTAATTTGGACAACTGACTTACTATGCCCAGCTAATCTGCCCTCCGAGTACATCTCGGCTGGGATTACTAAGCAGAGTTTTTGAGTAGAACACACTCTATGAATAGTGGTCAGTGTGAAATAAACATAACTTGTAGTCTGCAATCTCCTGGAGTTTTTTTTTTTTTTTTAACACATCTTGCGATCCCAAACCTACATCTCTAAAGTTTTATTTTAAAATGTTAGATTTGATTGAAATTTGGGGTTTGCATACGTTCATTACTGGAGTGTGTTTTTTTGGTTGTTGGACATTTATCCTACAATCATTTCATCTGAGAATTTATTTCACGCAGACCTAGCTATCTGCAAAGGTTACTCTCAACAAAACAGGGCTACTTCTGAGCAAGGTATACTGTGGACAGTATGGGGGACTTTTGTAGTGCTCCCATCAAGGTTAAAATCTTGTTTGGTGATGTCCTTACCCAAAGAGTCAGAGGCAACCAATTGTTTGACCACAAAAATACCACTGCCGTCGTTAACCATATTTATCCCGTAGTTCAGGCTTCTAAAAGGAGTAGCCCGTGAGCTACTGGTAGCTCTCTCCGTCTAACTTTAAGTAACTATCCTGTGTGCAGCCCATTGAACTAAACTCAAAGCTTTTGTTTAGTTGAATTAGTAGATGTATACCAAAACTGAAAACTGTATGACACAAAAATGTGTCCATTTTCAGCACTCATAAGCTGAAGTTGGGAAAAAACTGGTGGATTTCCAAAATATATTTAAAGTTGTTATGCGAGTAATACAAACCACAAGGTGTTGAGCAGACTATTTCTAATTTGATTAATTTGGTGCTAGGGCTATTGCATTTATGGCTGTTATGAACTACTCATATAGAGGCATTCGATATTGACAAAGCATTTTTTATACATTACTGCTAGCACCCATGCCTGATGCATGGAGGTGAGCACTGCTAGTTATCTTGCATATTGTGGCCATGAATGTAATCTTGTGTGATGTGGTTACTATTACATCTCTAATAACATTAGAAGCTAAGGGGGATTTTCATCTAAGAGAAAAAGGGCTAATTACCCAAGAGGTTGGAGAACCCTGTTGTGGTTCATGTTTCAGGAAAATGTATCAATCTGGGCTACCTATTGCAACCAGGAGAAAATACATTTTTGGTTCTGCGTTACAGGGGTTGGTCATATTTGAATGGATTGAATGGGTTAAACAGCCCAAGGACATACCATGGTGAGTCACCCAACTGGTCAGAACATTTGTCTACTTGGCAAATAAAACCTGGGACTTAAGTGGAGGGACTATTTGGACCACCAGCCTAGATCATCCAGAATTGCTCAGATCAGGTGATGGGCCTCTGCAGAATCCTCAAATAAGGGTTCTGCTTCTCCAGCTAATGGTCCTACAAGAAGCATACTCATGACACTTAGATAACAGATCTTTTAATGGCTCATGTTCATTCTGTTCTTCTAGATATCCACCCCTGAGGTGTATGTTGAGTCAGAAATAAACCAGATACTGGCAGCTGGGAGAGGGGGGGGGGGGGGGGAAATCGCCTAGATGAGCAGCAGGATGACCGCTCATTGAGGGCTCTGCCGGCCAAGGAAAAATCCTACATTCATCTGCACTGTCCGGTACCCAGATCACCAAATCACTGGATCGGGATACACAGAACCTGAGGCACGGATACCGGTGCCCGAGTGGTGGGGGCTGAATCAGGAGGGCTGCCAGAGCACCGGGCGTAGAACACAGAAGGTGGACCTAACTGGCCGCCTCGAGGAATGACAGAGAATCGACATGTACACTGCCGGACACCGACAGTTGGATGCGACCCAGAGCCCCACGGAAAAAGCTTCAGTGGAGAGAAGGCCGGCCACACGAGCGGGACAGAGGTGACTGGCGGCTCCCCCCACCCCCTTCCCTGATTGGAGCCCGCGCTGCAGCTGCTGTGTTGGGCGTCGCCAGTGGCCTCGAGGGCTGGTGCCTCCCAGGCTGACCTGGGCCGTGAACACGCGAGGGCCGTTAATTGAGCGCAGCATCAGGCTGCATCCATAAAGACAGAGGGTAGGCTGGGTGGCACAGAGAGGGAGCCACGGTACTACCTGTCCTCAGAGTAATGAGGCAGATACCGGGGACCAGCGGAAAGGGCACCGAGTGAACTGGCACATAACATATTGGTGAAGACTCTTCAACTGTGCATATGTCTGGCCTGCTACCTTCAATGGACATTCTATAGGTCTGTAACTATACACAAGAATATCTGCTAAGGTCAGTTGCACCTGTTGAGTTGTAGTAGCCTGCACTCCTGGCCGCGGGTGTACTGCGTATTGCGCCTTACAGGTGGTGAGCCATTTAGGATATGTGCAGATTGCTCCGGCCCGAGCTTGGAGCACTGACCAAGCGGGGAGAGGCCATCGCTGTCCTGCCCCAGATGGCTGTAGTTACCGTGACTCACCAGCGTAATAGCACAGGAACAGGATTGTGGCTGCTGGACAATCTGTCACAGCTAGCACAAGATGGGGAAAATGGAAAGTAAACAATCTAAACTCAGCTTTGACAGCAAAAGGCAGACTCGGCACACAGATACTGAAGT
The DNA here is from genome assembly GCF_964204655.1 of Triturus cristatus. Lineage (NCBI taxonomy): Eukaryota > Metazoa > Chordata > Amphibia > Caudata > Salamandridae > Triturus > Triturus cristatus. Next base: position 508,332,646 of record NC_140579.1, on the reverse strand, counting down.
GACACAGAACACCGAGGCATCCTCTAGGGATGAACTTGTGCAGCCAGCATAGACCTTTGCACCATATTTGCTCGGATACTAAACTACAGAGACAGATGTTATTCTATGACTGGCAAGAGAGCATGGCACCATACAACATCAAGGTAACACTATTTTTTACCCAGACTTCACCACTATGGTGCAGGAGGCCCGGCGTGACTTCCATCCTGTGAAGCGAGTGCTCCAACAGGCAGGCAACCCTTACGCTCTTCTCTACCCAGCAAAATTGTATACTGCAAATGAGGGAAAATCTCATTATTTTACAGATGTTAAATCAGCGTTGAAATTCACCAAACACATCGGTGGCCTGAAACATTCTTCCTCACCATCCCCTAGAGCCGGGGCAAATGCCACATTGAGTGACAATGACTAACAACTATAAGGAAGAACTCTCTTATAGCAGGTACCCAGAAAATCTTGCTATAACTGAGCTGGCAAAATGGTGGCCCGATCCAGCCGATGGTTAAAGTATATGTCACATGGGTGGTGTCTCTCTTTCTAAAATGTTATTATGCTGGCAGCAGGCACGGCTGGAGACCCACCAGGCACTTGGCTACCTCACCAGCCGTAGTGAGTTGGGGTGGGTAACTGGGAACAACCTAACTAGTAGGTTGGTGTGGGCGATAGGGGCAGTTTCTGAAGTTGTTCTTGGGGCTATGCGAGAAACACATTCTTTGTTATTAAAGGAAGAACACAGGTTCAAGCACAATTAACATATATACAAGCCAGGAACCTGGAGACATGATGGTGTCTGTGAGACACCGACAACGGACTCAAACACGACACTTGGACTGCCCCAAGTGGAGAGCACATCAAATGACCCAAGATGACGTCAAGCACATTCCTCACGCAGAATATCTGTGGTCTGAAGGACCACAGGAAAGCACGACTGGTAGTCTTATCTACTCAGCACAAAATTCACATATGCTTCCTACAGGAAACTCATCGTCAATGTCCAGACTGCATTCTAGGTACTGGGGCCATATATATACAGCAACATACTGGGACTACTCCAGAGGGGTATCGATGCTCATTCGTAGAGACCTGGGCTGGACCACAATACAATCATATCCAGAATGCATGTGTGTCATAGTGTATGGGCACATCAAAGTGAAGGGCATTACGCTGGTGGCTGTATACAGCCCCAAACACAGATGACCCACTTTTTTTGCAGGGTTTGGGCCAAAGTCACATGGGTGGGCACTGACACAGTGATCTGGGAGAGGGAGGAAGACTTAAATGCAATTCTAGATACAATGGACAGATTTGGTGCCACCCACTGCTTGCATCCCAGAGGCATGGCCAAGTTGCGAAGATTAAGGAAGAGTGATGCCTAGTCAACATATGGAGGCAAATGCACCCAGACATTAAAAGGTACCTGACTTTCCATACACCACAAGGCATGGTCTAGATTGGATTTCTGGCTGGTGACTAGAGGCGCTGCCTCCTGAACGATGGAAATGAAAGCACATTCCACACACACTCAGATCACACACACAACTCTCTCTCAGATTATTGCTACCCCAGACCACTCCGAGAGCCTTTTGAAGTTTAACACTTACACCCTCAGGTGCCACCACTCGCCGCCATGTTGGACGCCAGAAAGGCATTAGACACCTTGGAATGTTCATTCTTGTTTGCACTACAGGCCGGTATTGGGCTCAGCACACAATTCATACGGCAAATACACTTACTGTACACAGGCCCCACAGCACAGATCAGATTTATTAATGTAGTGCGCACACCATTCACAATTTCCCACGGCACACAACAGGGGTGTCCGCTGTCGCCCCCATTTGCTATAGCAATGGAACCCCTTGTGGCGAGACTTCGTCAATGCCATGCATACAGAGGTTTGGGATTTACGACTACAGGTGGCATCCCTATATGCAGACATTACACTATATGTTAGCAATACAAAAGACAATCTAAATCCCATGATACGAGAACAGTTAAAATTCGGTCGGTTCTCAGGGATCCTGATCAACTGGTCCAAGTCTGGATTGCTTCCCCTCACAAACAACGCGGCCATTCACGCTGGACTAACCACTACAGTGGGCCAATGGCTCAGTCAAATAACTGGGCGTCTGGGTCAGCAGAGACATGAAAGAATTATGGCAGACTAACTATGGCTGTGTAATTACATGGCTAAAGGAGAGAATACCTATTTGGACTAAACTGCCTATCTCAATGGCGGGCCGAACAGCAATCGCAAAAATTATTGTCCTGCCTAAGATGCTGTATTTGTCAATTTGCTCATACCCTTATGCTTGGCTTTCTGTAAGCAACTCCGATCTAAGATGGTCGCATTGGTTTGGGCGGGAAAGCAACCTAGAATAGCATGAGGGGGGGGGGATCCTTGACACTACCACTTCTCCAAGGAGGGTTGGGCACACCAGATATCAACCTGTACGTGTATTGTGCACAAGCCCAGGTCCTGCAACATTGGTTATACCAAACTCATTCCAATCCCACATCGCTATAAAACGATATAGCGCCGCCCTACTCTTCTCCACTGCACTATACCAGAAATACAAATACCGGAGTAAGGAGGTAAATGTCGAGGAGACTTTGAGCGGCGCACGGAATGAATTAACAAAGAAAATAGGCCTCCCCGATTTATATGCTCCATCTAACTCACTCGCACGAGATCCCCACGCTACAGGATAGTGGTGAAATAAAGCAGGCAATATCAACATCACTAAATTTCCAGCCCTCTGCCCAGATGACAACTTTATGGCCCTGCCTCAGACAGGCGACAGTGCTCCTCCCAATATGTCCGACACTCTATATTACAAATTGCGGACAAATTGCCTTACGCTGCATAATACATTCCTGGCTCCAACCCAGACCCTTGCTACCCTGGAACTTTTACTGCATCACCATGCAATTGAATTACCAGATTATACACCGTCAAACAGCGAGCGCACACGATAATTTACCCATGGGCGTTGGATGCCTGGAGCTCCGATCTCATGCCCCCGGTTACAGCCGAACAGTGGCTCTATTGCTGCGGCCAATTGGAGTTCCTATCCCCTCCAACTACAGGCTACATCTTATCCATTTCAAGACCCCAAACCAAAACGTATGGGGCACCTTTGAAAATGCTTGGCATGCGTCTCAGGGCAGACAGCAAGTGTTGGCAATGCAAGCTGCCAGATCCTACATTTCCTCACATGGCATGGTACTGCCCACTGATAGTGGGATACGGTTTCAAAGTGTCCAACATTGTAGTTGGTATTACAGGGGTGGAACGCGACCCTGCGCCATTAGTGGGACTTCTAGGTTATGTCAAAGAAGTCCCAACCGCAGGCTTGTCACAATGTTGTTGCCGGCCAAGCGAAGAATAGCCCATCCATTGATTCATGGATCAAAGATGTTGCATTTTGTCAAGAACTGTCCACTTTCTGGGAACTCCCGCTTCTAGGCCTCATATCTGGGCTCCATTTCCAGTCTGGCTTAGACATAGAATCAGCCACCCCGAGGAGGGACATTTGCTAAATGAACTCCCAGCCCAAGCGATCCGGCCACGATGCCATTGCAAAATCTGTAGTTAGCCTGTGTTCTTGAGATGAAAGAAGTTGGTAGCCGCCAAGATCACCTACACTGTTTGTACCATTGATTTGATGTTTTCTGTAATGTATGCCCATGTTAGTGTGTTTTGCCATGTGCCCAACAATTTTTTAAGTGACAGCTGAGACCTGAAAGAAAAGATGTTATCAATTCCCAATTGTTGTTCCTGTTTCTTTAGATGTTTAAGCCACATTGCCAAAGTGGCTATGTAACCATGTGGAGTATGTTGTGGCTTTAAAATACCAATAAAGTTTTTTAGATATATATATTCACTGAAGAAACCATAGGTTTCAGGGGCGTTCTAGTTAGCTGGACTTTTCACTCGTACAAAACCATTGAAATTCCCCCGTTATAGGTAGTTCAGCTAACTATAACTCGCGTGCCCGCAATGAACTGCTGATGACGTCACATATTACATCACTCATGACATGGTCAGGGACATCACTGATGACATCATCCAGTGAATGTGTGTTTTTCTGAAAATGAAATGTTTTATATATGTATATCTCAAGGTCGATGGAAGAATAAATGGGTATATAAGTGTCTAAATGGATGATTTGTTTTTGAAAAATTGATTGTATAACTGACTGATTAAGTGCATCATAGTGAATACATGGCTTAGTGAGTAATGTTTAAATATGTAAATATCTGTATCAGTCTCTCACTTTGTGTATAAGTGGCTGCATGGGTTGGTGAGTAGCTACATGAGTGTCTATATAGGTTATTAGTTGTTTTTTTGAGTATCAGTATGAGTGTCTGTATGGTTCGGTGGGGGGTATTACGTAGTGCATAGGTGCATGAATGAGTGACTCACTGTGTGTTGAAGACAGCATGTGTGCAGGACAGTATGGGTGGATGAGTGTGTGCATGGGTGTGTTAGTGAGTGAATGACTGTCTCAATAGTGTCTTTATGAGTAACTACATATGTTTTAAACTAGTATATGTGACTATTGGTGTATATAAGTAAGTATATGTGAGAGTGAGAGATTGGAAGAGTTCCTGTATGAATAAGTATGTGTTTCTATAAGTGATTGTTTAAAAGACTAAGTATGTGTAAGTTTCTGTAGAAGTGTGGTGGTGTGTGTATAACTGTATATGCAAGTAAATGGATGTTTGATTCTTTATTAGCATGAGTGACTGTGTGTGAGTAACTATGGATGAGTGGCATTGTGTAACAGGATGTATAGGTGTATGAGTACATATGATGATTGAGTACATGTATGGGTGACTGTATAGGACTGTTGGTGAATGAGTGGATGTGTATGTGAATCTTAGAATTACTGAATAGGTTGTTTTAACTGGTATTGGTATGTCCATTGTTTTGAAAATGTTAGTTTCTATTTTTGAATGTGTGTATCAAAGGTTATATTAGGGAGAGAGGAGGTCTGCCACTCTATCATAATGATTATGTCATCAGTGATGTCATGAGTGATGTCACTGACCATGTCATGAGTGATGTAATATGTGACGTCATCAGCAGTGCATTGCGGGCACGCGAGTTATAGTTAGCTGAACTAACTAGAACAGGGGAATTTCAGTGGTTTTGTACGAGTGAAAAGTCCAGCTAACTATAACACCCCTGAAACCTAGGGTTTCTTCAGTGAATTTCTAAGGTTTTTTTAAATGCTAATTCCTAACTATAACGTGCCTGAAACCTATGGTTTTTTCAGTGAATTTCCAAAGGTTTTTTAAATGCTAATTTCTAACTATGCCTACAGAGATAGGACATGTGAAGAAAGAAGAAAAAACGCACAGAAAGAAAAAAAAGAAATGCAGAAAGGAGCAACAGAAGTCCTCAAAGACGAAGAAAAGTGCAGGAAGAAGGATAACGTGCAGAAAGAACAAACAGAAGAGCAGAAAGAAGCCTTGTTGCAAAATCATCCTGTACCCTCAACGGATACTGGTGGTAACTGAGTCTGACTAACCAGTCCTAGAGCCAGTGCTATTTTAAAAGACACTCATAATACAGTGAAAACACCTACATACACTAGGGAACACTATGCAATGGGGTCCCCCTGTGATTAGCATGACCTCCTCTGTAAGCCCCTAGTATATAATAGGGCAGGGGATTAAAACTACCTCTTAAAACGCACCACAGGGTGTGTTTACACATGTCACCTCAGGCCCCGTCCCCTCCTTTCACCACTGTGTAAACACACCCAGTGGCCGTTTTTAGTTCGGAGATTAAGTTCATTTGAATCCTGAGGGTCCCTAGGGTCCAACTAGCCCACTAGGTACATCCAGTAAGCACCATTGCAGAGAGGTGTAAAAAGGGGCACGGCCTGCACCACCTCTCTGCAACGCAGAGTAGTGGCGCTTACTGGAAGCACCTGGTGGGCTAGTTGGCCCCCAGGATTGAAAGGGAATTATTTCCCCGAATTTAAAATGTGCCACAGGGCGTGTTTGCACACGTCACCTCAGGCCCCGTCCCCTCCCTTCACCACTGTGTAAACGCGCCCTGTGGCCGCTCTAAGTTGAGAGATTAAGTCCCCTTGAATCCTAAGGGTCCCCAAGGTCAAACTAGCCCACTAGGTACCTCCAGTAAGCGCAACAGAGCTGCATTGCAAAAATGGGCGTGGCCTCAGAACACCTGTCTGCAATGCAGCTCCCTGGCGCATACTGGAGATATCTGTTGGGCTAGTTGACCCTCAGTATTGAAGGGGAATTAATTCCCCAACTTACAACTGGCCAGTGGGCGCGTTTGCAGGGTGCTGCAAGGAGGGGTTATTTTTTTTAGGAGGGCTGTGCCCCCCAACTTCTTTTTCTAATTTATTGGCCCTGGGGACCCCATCCCCCAGGGCCTGCACCCTACTTTTTTTTGCTGCAAAAATAAATTTGGAAGGGGGCCGCGTGGCCCCCCTCCCAAGGCCTTAATCGGTCCCGGGGACCCCATCCCCCGGGGCCAGCCTTTGTTTATTATTATTTTTTTAAAATATATTTATAGAAACACCTAGGACATGCTGGACAAACCGTATGCAACTATCACCATGACGATTTGCGTGATATTGATTAAAAGGAGACTATGCATACAATGAATCCATATGGAATGTATTTACACCTCTAGTGAAGCTCTGACGTGTCTGACGCCCTACCGTGCCTAGTCCCAGCGCCCCCGCCGGTGGGTACTCTCCAAGTAGACACCCTTGTCGTTTATTTATACAAACATGGGTAGCTATTGACGGGCACATTTAATACACACGCACACCAAGCCATTCAAAGGGGAATAGACAAAAATTCGACCAAACTATGCAAGAAATCCCCCTCACGGTTAATAAAACACACATCCACCGCCGGATGAGTAATACTTTTTATTTTACTTTCTGGAAAGGAGACGAACCTCACTTGAGAGTCACAGCGTGCTCCTGGCTGAGCCCAATGCTGTGTTACACCCACCAGTGCCCGCCAAGTGCCACACACCTGTGTTGTATTCTACCAGCTAGTGCGTATGCTATGACACTCTCTAGCCCATGTGCACTGTAACACCACCCCGTGAATATGTCATGCCACACTTGCCTTCGCACGGGTTATATTGCCCCATCTAACGTGCCTTCCTCGATGCCTATGTTATAACGCACAGCGCTATGCCATACATATTACAATCTGGGATCCATATCTTTGTCACAGTGCATATGCAACGTTACACTCCCCAGCACATATTTTATATTACAACTTTAGAGACTAGTTAGGTTACACAACACTGCCCTGTGCATATTACACTCCAAGGCGCATATCGCATAGCACGCACTAGTGCCTGTGCTATCTCGTGCTCTCCAATTAATCTGTCATTGCGCAAAATGTATTGTATATTATATTTCACGCCCCGGTTCATCTTATATCACACTTTTTGGTGCATAGTTTATACCATATACTATATCTAGTTTTCATTTTCAATCGTGCTCTCAGGACTATGTTCTATATAATACTGCGTCCACCTACCCTTTTCACGGGCTTTACATTTTGCGATGGGGGGTGGAGGGTCAGAGGGTGTTTCTGCCAAGTGAGCCCAGAGTCACAGTCACAAACGTCCTCTTCTTCCTGAATAAAAGTGAGATTATGCTGCATACTTGTTCATATTTTAAGTAGTTCGCACAGACACACATTTTAAAAACAATAAAGTTCCTAATACCCACCTTCTCTGAACAGTTAGCTTGCTGCCCCGTCCACCTCCTCCTATCCTCTGTTGTCTGAATCCATGGACTAGCCTCCTCCCTCCTGCCATGCATAGTCTGAAGTGCTGCAACTGCCCTCCATTTAGCATGATGTACCAGTCCACTCCTCCTGCCCTCCATTGCCCAACTCTATGGCCCATCATTTAACTCCTGCTTAGCCTCTGCTTAGCTTGCTGCCCTATTCTCCTTCCCCCTGCCCTCCGATGTCTTTGTGCATGCCCCTGCTCCATCCTTCTTGCCCACCATGGTCCATGGACCTGCCACTCCCATCTACTCTGAGTGTTCTGTTGAGCTGCCACTCCCCTCCCACCTGCCTAGCATTGTCAGATGACCAACCTGTCCCTGCCACCTCCACCCTGCCTGTCCACATGCCATGCCCATATCCCCTTCCTCCTGTCCTCCATGGTCCATTTTACTGCCACACCCTTCTGCCCTCCCTGGTCTGTTGTGCTGCAACTGCTCCTCCTGCCTGCCCCGCGCGGTCTGTTGTGAAGCCCCTTCCCCCTGAACTCTCTTGTCTGTGCCCAGGTACTGACCGTCCCTTCTATCCTCCATGGTCCTTTGTGCATGCCCCTGCACCCTCCTTCTTGCCCATCATAGCCATTGTGCTGCCACTAACCCTCCCGCTTGCCATGCATGGTCTTCTGTGCTGCCATGGCCCCTCCCACCTTCCGTGTGTGGTCAGCTAGCTGCCCCTGACCCCCTCCCACCTTCCCTCCATGGTCTGTGTGTATGCCATCAGTTTCACTGTTGCTCTCCATGGTGTGTCTTGTTTCTAGTGCCCATCCTGCCTGACCTCCATGGTCGCTGCTCCTGCCCTGCCCCCTTCCCTCTGTTTCCATGTGCAGACCCCTATTCCCTCCCTCCTGGCTGGTCTGTTCCATTGAAATACCCCTGATCCGTCCCTCCTGCCCTTTATGGTCCGTTATGCTGCAGCTTTCTCTCCTGTCTGTCCATTATGGTCAGCTAGCTACCATTGCCTCTTTCCCCTCTGTTCTCTGTTGTCCATGTGCATGGTCCTGTCCCCTCCCATTTGCTTTCTATGGATGGATGGTTGTGCTGCACTCCCGTCCCGCATGCCCTGTGTGGTGTATTGTGCTGCTGCAAACCCTGATGCCTGCCCTGTAGGGTCAGTTTGGTGCACCTCTCCATGTCCCTCCTGTCCTCTGTTATCCGAGTCCATGTCCCTACCCCAATTCCTCCTGCCTACCATGATCCAATGTACCATACTTGCGAACATTTTGAACTTGGTAAGAGGGAGATTTTGAAAACAAACTGGGGTATTGATTTTCCCCTTTGAGTTACATTGAAAAGGAGGAGATTGTAGACAAATAAAGCCCATTTGAGCTTAAAAACATTGGACGTTTCCTGGCTGAAACGGGTCTGTTGGCATGTATGGTTGTACTACCACTGCCTCTTCCTTCTGCCCACAATGGTCTATTATATTGCCACAGCCTCTCTTGCCAGTCCTGTATTGTTGGTTTGTTGCCCCTGCCCCCGCCCCCCTTTCCACTGCCCTCCATAGTCTGTTGTGCTGCCACTGCCCTTCCTGCCTGCCCAGTGTGGTCAAATTGTTGCCTCTGCACTCTCCTACCTGCCTTTAATTTTCAGTGTCCGTGCCCCTGGCCTCTCAACAGTATCCCAATGAACAACTAGATTGCTAACATTCTATATTTATTACAAAAGTGTGGAACGCCCGACGTCATCTTGATGTAATCAAAACTGTAATACCTAGAGCATTTCCTTTAGGAATTACATATATGAGAGGGTCTTATTTGCATCAAAATTATGGTTAGTGCTCTAAAAAACTAAAATGAGGACATATTTTCTGAGTTTTCAAATAGCGACAAAGAACTTTTAACTTATTTGTAATTATGTTTTTTTTATCCAGCTGACCACTTGATTAAATGTTGCACTTGGGGGAGAGGATGTGGTCTTACTTCCAGAGCTGCAGACTTTACAACTGGGGAACCAGGTTGGAGTTTCTGCTTCAGCTCAACATTCTGTGATTCTGGTCGAATCACTTAATCTCCCCATGTCTACAACCAACATGAATTTGATCTTGTGTGATGTAACCAATGCTCATGTAAAGCACTCCAATACCTGACAAGTCTGCACTACATAAAACTGCAAATACACAAAAAATAAGTGTTTTGCACACTTCTGTCATTGGGCTACGTGTGGGTTTCTAATTCCCTCATTTACTGCAGTCTCCTCAGTAGGAAATGCTTAGTTTTTTACTTTGATTCCATCAAGAAGGTATTCAGATGTGTCACACATTTGCCATAAATTCTGAATGTTAGCACTCTAGATCACTGTAGTAAAGCTACTGCTCACCACGGAAGTCTGCTGCTGGTATTAAAAGTGCATGTTTCAGTCTGCATATCAGAATTTTTTAATGAAATAGAAGAGGATTTGAGAAGTCACTCAAAATGTGCCCTAATTTTTCTTTCTTCAGCACTAATCATAATAATTTCTATGGCAAAATGAACCCCCCCCCCCCCATTGTGTTCCTTTTTAAATTAAATGTTTTAAATGTTACCAGTTTATTCCAATCAAGATGGCTTCAGGTGTGCCATACTTTTGCCATAAGTAAGACAGTAAGCGCTCTAGTTGTTCTTAAGAATACTCTGGGACATTCTGTCATTGGGCTATACTTGGGCTACATCTGGGTGATATTTGGGCTACATTTGGGCTCTTTTGTCTCTGGTGGCCATTTTGGGAGACGTATTTGTTATGAAGTTTCCCAATTTCCTCAGTTACTACAGTCTCCTCAGTAGGAAATACTTTGTTTTTTACTTTGATTCCTTCAAGAAGGCATTCAGATGTGTCACACATTTGCCATAAATTCAGAATGTTAGCACTCTAGTTGCTTATTAGATCACTGGAGTAAAGCTACTGTTCACCAGGGAAGTCTGCTGCTGGTATTGAAAGCGCATGTTTCAGTCTGCATGTCAGAATGTTTTAATGAAATAGAAGAGGATTTGAGAAGTCAAAATGTGCCCTAATTTTTCTTTCTGCAGCACTAATCATACTTTCTATGGCAAGATGAACCCCCTCATTTTGTTCCTTTTCAAATTAAATGTTTTAGGAGTTACCACTTTATTCCAATCAAGATGGCTTCAGGTGTGCAATACGTTTGTCATAAGTAGGACTGTTAGCGCTCTAGTTGTTCTTTAGAACACTCTGGGAAGCTGCAGTAGAATACAAAGGAATCAACTGACAGTCTCTGCCCTTGTCGGATGTACATGTTTTACTGAGAATGTCAGACTTCATTCTCACATGACTGAGAAAGATAATGTGAATTTACAGGAAATATGCTCTCAGTTTAGCTTACCAAACCTCTGTGGGAAAAGCATACCTAAAATGAGTATGGTACCATCAACAAATGATTTATAATGTAACCAAAGTCTTAAAACCGTCTATTAACTGTAACGCTTTTTAATGAGTTGCTATCATGTATATTGGTCCCAAGATGGCTGCCAACACTTCTTGGATGAAGTACTGACAGCCAATCAGATCTCACGATGAGGTGTGGTTAGGCTCCGCCCAGATATATATGTGATTTTGATTTTCTCAGGAACTACTGAACAGATTGACACCATTTAAGCAAAAGGCACGAGTCTGAACTGAAGACTATACCTCTTTGCCAAATTTGGTGTAATTCCATTCAGCAGTTCGGGCTGTAGCTGCGTCAACAGGTCCTATGGGAAAATGCATTGGGAAAACGCGTTAAAACCCCCTTTTTTCACGGCCCCGCTTGACGAATCACTGTGAAATTTTCAGGATAGGAGCGGACCGGAGCTGGCCAAAAGTTTGGAAAATTTCGTGAAGATTCGTCAATTGGCACCAACGTTATTCCAAATAGAACGTTGCGGATTTCCTATGGAAAATAGGTCCTAACTATAACTACCTACTGGCAACTGCCAGTAGGTAAAATATATATATATATACACACACACACATATATATATATACATATATATTGGTAGCTGTTTTTCTAGATCTCCATCTGTGTGGTATATGAGGAGTCAGAAAGAAACCAGAGATATTGGCAGCTGTCTCTCATTCAACCCATACCACTATCAGTTGGATCACTGAACATCCATTGGAGTCATGGAAGAGATGAGAAAGCAAAAAGCGTAAGAAAATTTACATTGGCAATTAAGTTACAGTCCATAATTGACTGTGAGATCATGTAGCTGCAACACAGCATTTCCTGGCTAAGAAAAGTTGGTCATTCGGTTTAATTTTTACATTGATACCTACAAGACAGTTCAATGTTTAAGCCAGGCAGTGGTGAAAGGCAAAACTTTGAAGCGAGGGTGTTACTCAAAGCCAGATGTATCGTTTGGATGCTGCCAAAGCCTTCAGAGAATTTGGTACGAAAACTGAGTGGACAAATCAGGATTTCTTAGCCACTGGAGTAGATTTGTTACCTCACACTGGTCCAAGGTTTTATCTTTTTTGGCTCTCAAAAACCTTTAGTGGGGTAAGGCTGGAAGATGTAGCTAGGCAGAACTCCACAAGGCCAAATACATTATCAGTAACAACCCACTTAAGTATCTTTCTTTGGGTCAAAAAGCTACAAGCAAGAAAAACAAGGTCATCTTGACTGTGGCAGGTGCACACTTCATGAGAATCCTCAGCACCTTGCCTTGGGCCTCCAAAAGTAAAGGGGGGCGGGGGGGGGGGGGGGGAAATCAATAGCAGGATTTCTAGGGCGTGTGGCTATTCCGAGGATTGTCTATGACTAAGTTAAATAAAGTTCTTGTTGCTGGGAAATTCCACCTGGTCACTCCTGCACTCCCTAAGGCAAGCTAAAAGGCACAAAGTCTTTCTGAAGCTATGGCTTCCTCATGGTGCAGTCCCAAATGGTCAGCTGGGCCATTTATAACAGAGACCTTTTTGGCCCCACTATGCATACAATTGATCCCTCATTTTAACTTAAACAAAGAATTAAACTTGAGGTGCTAACCTGTACAATAAATCCTCCCAAAAAACATTCCAATATTAGGAATTTTAGAAAATGAATAAACTTGTAGTATTTAAAAATGGATAAAACACATACGTGCTGTGCTCTATGTGACAGCAAAGTGTAGGTGAGGGGTAAGATGTGTAAAAGTGCACAAATTAATTGAGGAAAAGGTATACAAAATACAGCTGTATCAACATCTCTGTACGTGCAATGAGCAAAACACTTGTTCAGGCTTTTTTGCTCTTGCAATGAATGTCCAGGGAATCAATTAAATCAACGTTTTAACCTGGTCAGTTATTTAGATAGAGTGTCTTCATTATGACAAGAGGATGGTAGTATTCTACAGTGTAACAAAACACACACTACCATTTTGTCACTTTGGAGTATGCTTGAGACTCCTAAATTTACTTAAAGAGTCTTACCTCTATGAGTAATAAGAGTCCAAGAACACTTCTTAAATTCTCAGACATCCTAAATTGAAAGGAAACATTATATGGTGACTATATATATATATCACCATGACAAATGGCATTATACTGTGCTAAACGGATAGCTTGCAACACGTGCCTTAGCTTATCTCCAAAAAGGTCGGTGGAGTAGGTTTTTAAACATTAAATGAGAAACACAAAAATGTGTCTCTATGAGATATTACCATATCTTGCAAGTGAACAATTGAGTAGACTTTTTGATACACTAAGACAAACTCAGGGAGGGAGTGCTATATTCAGTGTGAAAAATTAAACTTACCTAGATTGTCAAAAATAAATTCAGAGAAACATTAATTCATCATCTGAAAATGTTAGGATATACACAAAGCAGTATTAACAACCGTTCCCAAAGTGTTAGACTTAATCTAATAATGCCATCAAGGAGGAGCATTGGAAACTCAGCACAGATATAAATTCTCAATACACTGTCAGACTGAACAAGTGTGCGCGCACTATCTTAGATCAAAACAGCTCGCACTGAAAAACATGCATCTGGGCTTCTAAAAATAGAGCTGGGCTGTAACCAATTTCTAATTATCTGAAGTGATATGTATCAGAACTGCAAAAATTGTATTGAAGCCATATAAAAATGATAATCTCAAATGTACTTAGGAATACAGTAACAAGCATTGGCATAGCCAATAGGTCTCGCCTTTGGGACCTTATAAGTGTTTTGTTATCCACCACAATATCCTTGGTGCAACAACATCAACTGTTGCATGGCTAAACACATAAGGTCCCAAAGGCAGGACCTATTGGCTATGCCAATGCTTGTTTTTATTATTACTTGTGCATGAGGACTTCTTTGCCTTGTTGGGGAGTATCACTTTGTTAGTGCTGTGTTGTACATTCGAGTGCTTGGGATGGCCTACCATGTACTGTCAGTTCTGTGAGGGTTGATTGTGTGAAGAGCCTGATAGGATATGCAATTTGTGGGGGTAAAAGGGGGGGGGGGGGGGGGGAGGCTGTGTGCATATATGCATGTGTTAGCAGATGAGTATTCAAAATGTTCTATTGCCTTTCTCGGTGTTGGAATATTTGAGGAGGGTGTTGTATTGAAGGAGCGCTTCAGTTTGCCAATTTACATGGATTGTGCTCCTCTGACTCTGTGATGGGATATCTTGAGGTGGGATCATTTAGCCAACTACATTCCTAACAAGAAAATTACTCCTCATCTCCTGAAACTTTTCACCAAAACTGTTTTACTCAAATATTTACAGTGCTACTGAAAATAACAAAACTACTTTAAACATGGCATGCAACTAGTTGAAACCACTGTGGCTTTCCCTTGCCTTCTACACCTTCCAAAAATACTTGTGTTTGTGGGAAAACTCACTTTTATACATATCTAATATTTACCAAAAAGTGCACCTTTTGAGATACTTGAGAAAGCCAAGTCAGAAACAGATGGTTTCACAAGTTTTTTTGCAGAATCTAAAGAGAGCGAGAGAGGGGGAGAGAGAGAGCGCGAGAGAAAGAGCGGGAGAGAGAGAAAGAGGGACAGAGCCCGGGAGTGGTGCGTGCACGCGCAGGCTGCTCTTTTTGGAATTACTGCACTCCTGCTTGTGGCGCGCTCCCGCAAGCTGGATGCCGCCACAAGAGTGTTTGCTTCCAAAGAGAGCAGAACGACGGCTAAAGGTCCTCCTATGCAACGCATGTGCGCTGCGTAGGCGAGACCTAAAAAAGGAAGACTAATGTTTTGAGCAATGTTCAATAAAACACTTCAATCATGTTTTTGGCCAAATGGTATGTTGCATCTAAGAATACAAGCATGGTGACAGTTGTATGTCAAATTCCTGTGCTAAGTAGGTTTGCAAAATAGTGATGTTTAAACTTTGTTGTTGCCCTTCATGGTTAGATCCAAAAATGAGTTTGAGAATCTGAAAGAATTAATTGTAAAACACCTCTCCAAATCATAAAAACATCACACATACATATAGCATTCAAAAACTGGAAGTACTTACTAGTCAAGCCTATTTCCGTCAGTATTGAAATTAAAGTGGAATATACTGGGCAAGGTTGTTCATTATATTGGGTGGTGCACTAATCACAGTGCCTCTAGTTGGGAATATTGAGGGACTGAATGGCCAGGACTAGCAGTTGGGAGGATCGGTCAAAGTCTAGAGTTTCCACAGTATTAATACATTCCATGCTGTCCCCAATATAAGAACATGAATCTATGACAAAGGGTTTGCAAAAAAAAAAGTGTACATGCTGGCATTGTGGTTTAAGGACATACTACATCCAAACGCAATGGATCTTCCAGGTGGATTCTGCAACAGCTTGTGTATTTTAGACATGTGTAGCTTGTGGATATTCTAGGCTGTTTTTATCTTAAGAAAAGTTGTCTTTATGCAAACTAGCTCCACTCCTTCAGTTAACAGTACTAATCAGATTATATAGCAGAAATAGGTCGCCAACCTTTTGACCCTTGGAGAGTAGTTCTAATCCCTGGGTGCCAGCAGACGTTCTGGATCTTCTTTCTTAGAGTAGTCAGGCTCCAGGAATGCTCTGTTCTGTAGAGGTGGCGAGTGAAGCGTCATTTTTTTATCTTATTGATTTACCAGTGGCTGGAGACACGCTGCACCCAATCCTGGCAACTGTTTATTCATATTCCAACCACTTTTTTTCATGACTTTCTTTTCTCAGTTTAGAGCAAACCTTCATAGAGTTCTTTCAAGATGAACCTAGCCTTACTTCAGCTATCTTGTGCAACAGCCCGCTTCCCCCTTTCTAGATCTGAGATGTCACGCCTCCACTTCATCCCCTCCTACCCAGCGCTGGAACTGGGGTTTAGGTAACACATGTGCTATGGCGATGATCTCCTGTGTTTACTTAAAAAAAAAAAAAAAAAAAAGTTAAAAAGGGAGGGGGGAGGCGTTCAGCCCACACATTGCTTACCATTCATTGGCATCATATTCACTCTACCTTGCGGTCTTTTAATCAAGCAGCGCTTGCAAAAGCACTTCCTGCCCTTTATGTGGAGTATGGACCAAGTACAGACTTAGTGTTACTCCACTGCTCACATTGCAATCGAGGTATTATTTCTTTATTTTAGCCATTTTTATAAGCATGGTCTAAACCCAAAATGTACTGGAGCACTTCTAAATGACCAATGCTGCGCCTTCTTCAATGCACCCTGCCTCGGTTTAACATACTAAGCTGGGATTCCTTTCCACAAGCTACTTCTTGTGTACTGGCAAGCTACCAGTAGATTCATAGCTACTCGTTCGAGACCTCAGGGCTACGTAGCATTTTTCAATAAGGGCACAAACACGACTACCTGAATGTGCTGCAATGCCTTCCTAATGGTACATTGTGTGCTATCCAAATACAAGTTGACAATTTTGGAATAATGTACACCACATGGCTGTTCAGAGCTTCAATAAGTGCATGATGTGGAAAGCAGAGTTTTTACAATCAAGTCAATTGCAGTTTGGAGAGGCTGCCATAATGCAGCGTACCCTTAACCACTGCCAGTGTTCCCATATTTATCAACATTTTTGTTAAAGCTTTGGGGTAATGATGCAGGGAACACTACATTTCTGGTTTCGCGAACTACTGTATGTGGCCTTAAAGATCACAGGACGTACCTGTGGTGAAATCAGTGGTGGCTGGATAGTTAAGTTGGAGTTAACACTTCTTACCCCAGTCCATTTTCAACAAGTCATTTTCAGTTAAGAGATCATGGAGTAACTGAACTGAACACTAGTGGTGAGGCATAGATAAGTGACCTGGGATGCATGCAACCTAGAGCAAAAAGGCCAGGTTCACTGCAATTTTAAAGACTGTATGGTGAGTCTGCCCGACAGTCACTTATCTTAATGGTCTTGCCAAAATGTCCACTATTTCCTTCTGCTTGAAATAGGGCATCACCCACAGAATGGTGCAGGAGCATGCACAATGAAACCATACTACCTTTGCCACCCTTTCTCTACCCAACCCCACACCACCAGTATTCACACTCTCTAGACTTTAGCACAAAAACCTAAAGGTACAGGAGAGCTCCAAGCCATTTAGCAGTGTTCATGACCTAAGGAATAAAATACCCTCCTCCCCAAGGTACAACAGTACTGAAAATAAATGTTTAGTAAGAGAGAAAACACACCAATATGGGAACTTGATTCAAATCCAACTTCTGTAAACTACTAAGCAGAGGGCGGGGGAAGAAGGTTGGACAAACACCGCATTGGCGCCACAAGTACCAGAAGCTAAGTCAACAGAAGCCACCAACATCAGGGGACTAAGGCTTGGTAGAAGTCAAGTAGCTGCCTCGAAAGCACAAGAGAAAATAAGACTGAGGTACAGTCACCCATGCAAGACCTTAAAGGACAAGCGACTCAACCAAAGCCAATACAAGAAGAGAAGCACATGCTGCAGACGCCCAGGCAGTAGCCACACACAACACCTATTATGTGTGCACACTCAGTAGCTGAGATGCATGCAGTTAAAGTATCTTCTGCAGTGCCCATTAACATCAGGGTATACAAATATAAAATGACTTCTACGTATTTGCTATCCAGATCAAGAACTTAATTGATCAACCTCAGAATGGGTGAGGTACCCCCTTGGCCTACTAGGAGTAAACAATCACGTGAAAATGTTTGATACATCTGCACCAGCTTCATTAAGTTGTACAGTGCGAAAGGAGACCTTTCTCCCATCACAAACAAAGTGCATTAGAACAGAGAGTTTTTGGCATTACAAAAATTAAGGTCAGTCAACCTTTACTGGCTCCACTAAACACCATTAATCAGCTGTTGAAGGCATAATATGCAGGGAAAAATACTTCACAGCGGTTTAAAGCAGAGTGATAGGCATGTGCCCTCAAATGTTCCAGACTTCCAATGACACATGGAGCGCGTAGTACTGGTCATCAATATTCAAACCCAAAACAAAGAAAAGAGGATTGGCTAGACAGTTTCGCTCCAACATCTTTATTTTCCCCTGCCCCAATACAAGATAAAAATAAAGTGTCTCATCCAAAAAAAAAAAAAAAAAAAAAAAAAAAAAAAAATGAAAAAAAAAGTGTGTAGTCCCAACGTATCTTTCACTGGGACCAGTGCATTCTCCTCTGACCTCGCTTCTGCCCCCCCCCCCCCCCCCTTTCCATACCCCTCCACCAAAAACAAATGAACTGCACTGAGTGGAGACAGCCGAAGTCACAGTAGGTGCAATGTCTTCTGCTAATAGAGACCTGTGAAGAGAAGAATTCACAGCAAAGCAATACCACAACAATAAAGAAGCACATTTACCCAGGATAGGGGAGTCCTCACAACATCGACTGGCCTCCTCCCCAGTCAAAACCCTCCCTGTTCCCCCAAGCATACAGTCAACCAAATTCTGGTTGATTTGGGGAGACAAAAATGCAGTTGGGATTCAAAGCCAGCAACAGTTTAAAGGAGCATGAAGGCGAAAATCAAACACAAGGAGAGGCCTGCTCTAATGAGGCTGGTGCAAATAAGCTGTGGGAGCCCAAAACAAACAGTTGCAAACAAGCCAACATCTTTAAAGTAATATGCAGTCTACAGAGGGAAGTATGTTTTTTTTGTGGTGGGAGAGGTGAAAGGGTGGCGGGGGAGCCTAAAAAGAGATGCGAAGCAGAGTATCCCCCAAAACTGAGGTGGCAGCCTTGGTAGAGGACTAACACTAGAAACACATTAAATGGGCTAACAGATAGGAAAGGCCCACAAAGCCCAAAAAACTGAACACTGGCAAAGGATTACAGTCATTAAAAGTAGGCCCACTTTGGGACAGAACACAGACATGTGGTGACACGGAAGAACACAGAAGCAAAGGCTAAAATGATGGGACTAAGGGAAGAGAGACTGGTGGAGTTGGAATTGTACACAGGGTGTGCCAGAGGGGAACACAAACCATATGAAAGAGTTATGGTATGCAACTGAAAAGGAGACATTACCATGCTATCTTTCAACATCAAGTCATTTTCAACATCGCCATAAAGCAGAAAAACAATACCAGCTAGAGAGGAAAAGGAGAGCGCAGGAAAAGTGTCTTGCACCTTACCGGCTATCATTGTGCCTGTGCATGATAATACTTTCCCACGGTTAAGCAGACCATGCAAAGGTAAAGAGGACAGGAGGAGCAGTCACACACTGGGAAGGGATGGAGCAAAAGATTAGGGCAACCAGACAAGTGGTAGGTAAACAGAAAAGAGGCAGAAGGAAGGGAAAAGTCAAAAGAGCGAGGGGGAAGGCAACAAGGACTCAAAGTATTGGTATTCAGAAGCGAATGATAAGCCGTCACCAGAGACTTAAAGTGTGCACAAAGAAGGGTTGGACCTACTTGACAGAAGGAACGAAGTGCAATGGGAGAAAGGTTTTGAGCAGAGAAGTGAAGACGAAAATTACTGAAGAGAAGACTGGCAGAGTTAAAGAAGATGAGGAAAAAGAATTGACGAATGGTGTTGGTAAGGGGACAGGCAGACAAGTGAGGGAGAGGTGTTGGGACAGAAAACACGTGTGTAGACAATGGGTGAAGGGAAAGGAGAGGGATGCTATACACAAACAATGCAAGCACAGAAGGGGCAAGATTGGAGACGGGTGGGAAATAGAGGGAACGAGCAGGAATATGAAGCACCCCAGGTTCCCCCAGAACTTCAGAATACAATTTTTTTTAAAAAATATTTCTTTTCATGTCTTCTGTTCTTTTTTTTATTTGTATTTTTTTTTGTACTTTTCTTTTTTTTCCACGTCTTCCTAACATAATTTTAGTAAGGGGAATACCATGATGTAGCTCTAGCGCGGCCCCTGAAAGAGAAGAAGCAGAATGCTAGGTAAGTTGATTGAAGGAAATCAACCCATGTAACAACTCAACAATCCCTGGAATCCAACCCCTTTGTAAGTCTACCCCATCGTCGTGCATATTCACGACACATTCAAACACCAACTCAGGAATCAATGATATTTTGAGTCAATGCTACTTTTGACTCCCACCTTATGCTCAATGGGACAGACAACCCACTATTCTCTCCAACTTTTCCTCAAAAAGAATTCATCTGCACCTTCAACTCAACTTGTGGGCAAGGAGATCAACTACTTGGCAC
The DNA here is from genome assembly GCF_964204655.1 of Triturus cristatus. Classification (NCBI taxonomy): domain Eukaryota; kingdom Metazoa; phylum Chordata; class Amphibia; order Caudata; family Salamandridae; genus Triturus; species Triturus cristatus. The sequence goes on along the minus strand of NC_140579.1, from coordinate 508,312,333 downwards.
TTCTTAATCACCTCCCACATTTTATTCAGTCCTGCTGGGATGAACCAGTCAACAGTCCGCTAGCACTATTCTCTGACCTTGTCACTAGCAGAATGGTCTCAATTTGGAAGTGAAGCTACTTGTAGGCATCCTCTGCAGCAATCATATTACCAGAAACCAAGGTGTCCTGGTTATAATTAAGCACCACCTATGCGCAATCTTTTTTTTTTTTGTTGGCTTCAATCACCATTGCATCCCAACATTCACTCAGCCCCTCGATACTTGCCAGTTACAACTGTGCTTCACTCGCACCATATTTGGCTATAAGACCCCATCATTCAGTCCTCCAATTATCTTCTACCCCTGCACAGAATGCAAGGGAGTAGCATTCACCAAAACGCTGCTCAGAGTCTTAAAAGGAGAGCAGGCTGAAGGTGAGCAGTTACTTTTTCCTTCCCAAACATCTGCTCCGCACCTCTAGGGATACCTTTCACAACTGCCTCACGCTACATCATCAGCTCCATGCATTGCACTGTCCAAGCATGTAGAAAAGGAGCTCAGAACCGCAGGCAAAAATCAGTCATTAAAAACACCTACCCAACACTCAGCATTTCAGTGGGCCTCTCCCACCATCACCGCCCACCCTTCAAGTTAGTGTCTGTTCAAGAAGCGCATGCCCCAAACGCCAAGCAGACTATCTATTCAGACCTGTAGATTCTTCCTCTGGGTCTCGGGGTGAAGCCACTGTAGAATCGGGACCGGGAACTGTAGGAGGCCGTCCTGGCTCTGTACCGTGCTCGTGGGAATCCCCGATCTGTACTGCTGATACCTGGTCTGTTTGTCCGCTTGGGCACAACCTACAATAAAAACACAAGATAAAAATGCAAGAACAGCACTTCCACAAAAATAGGGTTTAAAAAACCTTCACCCAAGCTACACAACAGGGACAAACAAGTATGTATCTGGGTGGTGAAAGAAACAAAGACTGACCAGAAAACCAAAATTGTCAACCACACTGAAAGATCAGAATACAAATCAGAAGCCAAATCAGAAGCACAACCATTTATGCCCTTTTTGTTGGAGAGAGTGAAACAAGGTACGCAATTTAGTGGATAACACTAAATTTAGTCATGGGACAAACCCAATAGGGCATAAACACAATCACACAAATAGTGAGAAACATGATCGTGCTGTACTATTATCACCGTCATCTATCACGACTAATAGAACTGAAATATATTAATCACCCAACCTCTTCTTTTAACTGCCCTAGATCGCTGCTGTAATTTAGTGTACTACTCTTACTATGGACTAAGGACCTACAGAACCGAATCATCATCGAGGTGCTTACATTGCAGGGCCACAGGAAGAGGTGTAACTTATTGTTGTACTCTTATTAGGTTTAGCCTATTACACCCCATTAGACCTGAAATGTTATTTAACTGCCATGGTCGTGTTCGAAAGGCCTAGGTTCCATGCTCACCAGTCTTACCACTGTTCTTAACCCCTTCCATGCTGCGCAGATTCCGCCGCTGTGCTGACGGAATCTTGCGCGGGCGTGGTCATGACGGAACGGTTCAGTCATGAGCACAGCTCAACCGTGGCTCATGACGGAACCGTTCCGTCATGAGCACCGAAGGGGTTAAACACAATGTAATACCAAGTCATAGAAGAGTGCTTCCAATATATGTCTTATCCTGGAGCATCCTGTCCCTCACTTCTAGATGGCGACTAGGAGCAGCCGCAGGGCCCGAGGGAGGTTAGCGTTGTCCGCGATGATCGAGGTTGAGTGGCCAACTGTCTTGCTCCAACACAGTGCCCATATATACCTGCAAGCCTTGGGAGCCCCAGAAGTGCCCGATGCTCATAGCAGTACCCTCCCAGCCTTTGCATGGCCTGGGAGGGCCAACTGCACCTTTGGGTCCCAGACACTCGAGAAGTGCGTATCCTACGCCGCACAGGCAAGACAGACTACTGCAAGTGAGACCTCCAGCCCACTGAGAGACGAGACAGGTTGCTGAATTTAGGGGAGGTCTGTGCTCTGATCCCTCCCTAGCTACCAGGGGCCAAGAAGTCTAAGGCATTTGAGCCCCCCTTGGCCTGCAGGGGCCCCCACAAATACTTTCAAAAGCAGAGGAGGAGGGAATTGGTCGACCATACTACTGTTGGAATGGGTGCATAAAATGTCAATGATTACTATGATGTGCGCAGGTCCAACAATGGCAATACTAATAAATGCAATAATCAATGGATGCAACAACCTGTGCCAGCACGACCATGCCAGTACCCATCAATGCCATGTTAATGTAAGTCATAACCTGTACCTGCACAAAGGCACAGACTCCAGCAAGAACAAGACCAATGTATGCCATAATCCATGCCTAATGACAATACTGTAACTAGCAGCGGTCGCCGGTACCTGTTTTCGCTTGATAAGAATGTTTAAGAATTTTCTTCCACTTCTCCCAATGGAATCCCGTAAGATCGTTGTGCAAGCCTTAATTACATCTAGGTTGGACTACGTGAACATCTTGTATCTGGGGCTGCCCGAGTATCTGCTCAATCGGCTGCAGGTTGTGTAGAACGCTGCGGCCAGAGCTATTCTCATGGTAAACACCAGAACACACTTCATCTCACCTGAAGGCTCTACACTGGCTCCCGGTGAGAAAGAGGGTTCAGTTTAAGGCCTTAGTGCTTGCTTATCAGGCTTTCCATGCTACGGGTGCAGTATACCGGAGGAATAGGATCCAATGTTACCAGCCTCAACGGGTCCTTAGATCCTCCAAGCAATCACTTATGGTGATTCCTAAGATCTCGAAAATCTCGGATTGGAGGAAGGTCATTCCAGGTTCAGGCGGCTCGTTTGTGGAATGAATTACCACTACATCTTTAGACGGGCTCAGGACCTGCTGTTTTTTAGAAAACAACTTAAAACGTGGCTGTTCCAATAGTAACTACTGGTGGGGTGATTCTTCAGGAGGTTTCAGCTTTGAGATTAGCACCGGGACACTCCTTGTGAGTATCCGTGTGCTTTATACATTTTTAATTTCATGAACAACAATGCCAATGTACGTTATGACTTAAGCAAACTAAACTGTCAATACCAGTAAGAACAATGTACACTGACAACTGTACGCACAATGTTGAGAATGCTAATAAATCCAATGAGCTCGTATCATTGCTGATTCAGCTAAGGGGTTCTGCACATCATCCCAGAGTCAGATAAGTGTTTAGACAAGTCCTACGACCCGCACCCACGCCTATCAGGTCACAGGTGGGGACTCTTAACCTAAAGACAAACGCGAGCCCAGAGAAAATCCTGATCAATCTAACAAATCCATAGTGGCACGACAAACAGGTCTGAGGAAATTGGCTCAAATAAAACAAGTTTGGCCAAGGGCTCGTGTTAACCAAAACACCGCAAAGCTAGATGACACATGTAGATAAAAAACTCAGCACGACATTCACACCACACGTAGTGATCACTCGCTGCTCACACCAGACATCTGGACACAGGCCAACACTAGCTCTCCCCGAGGTAAAGAGCCATCTGTGTCCTCACCCGATGCCCGCACTAGTTGATTTACAACTGAAATGCTTTTTGGAATGTAGATTTTTTTTTTTATTGTACCTCGAACTACATAAAAACAGCAGCCAAAACTTTGTATACTATTTATATACCTAATGCAATGTTGCAGCATAAATATAGCCAATTTAGAAATTGCGTTAGGGAATATTGTGCTTTTTATATAGTATTATACAATATTGTGTTTTTGTTGTTATTTTGGTCTTTCATATAGTGCGAACTATCAGAGTGCTTTACATGACCATCAATTGCATTTTTGTGTTACTACCTGCGTTTCCCAGCATTTTTGACAGTCGCCTATATGTGCCTGCAAACAAATACTGGTATTAGTTAGTTGTATGAGAATTGACACACAGACTTCAGGAATTTATCGAAGATGTTTTGAAATATTTGAAGAATAACTTTTGCTACTCAATACGTTTTGCACTGCACTGGTATCCCGATGGGGTTCATACCGCTCTGGAGAGGGCAAATGCTACTTACCAGTATGCATCTGTTCCTGGCATGTAGAGCTGCAGAATATCACACTCTTGCATAGTTTGTTATCTGGTGTTGGGCTCGGATGCTTGCACCTTGTTGTTGTCTTGGAAGAAGTCTTTTGTAGTCATAGGATGGGTGACTCCTCCCTTGGACGATAGTGCGCATGGGCATCTACTCCATCCTCAGATTGTTTTTCACCATGATGGGAAATGATGGAGTTTGTAAAAAACAGAAAAGATGTCCATGTGAATGTATCTAAGTAAGAGAACACTGGAAGAGATACAGGTTCTGGGGAGGCGGGTGATCTTCTGCAGCTCTACATGCCAAGAACAGATGCATACTGGTAAGTAGCATTTTCCGTTCGTGGCATATGAGCTGCAGAATTCACACTTTTGCATAGACTGTACAGCAGTGTCTCCCCTAGCGGTGGTCACCTGTATCTGTTGCAGTGGTTTGGAAAAGTGTCTTAAGAACAGCCTGGCCTACAGAAGCCTGTTGCTTCGCCTGCACGTCTACACAATAGTGTTTGGTGAAGGTGTGTGTAGTAGACCAAGTCGCTGCTTTACAAATGTCTTATAGGGGAATGTTCCCTAAGAAGGCTATGGAAGCCCCTAGATTGCGTGTTGAGTGGGCTCTAGGGGGAATGGTTAATGCACATTTTGCTTTCTGGTAGCATATTTGGATGCATTGGATTATCCACCTGGAGATTATTCTAGCTTTGGAGATGGGGTTTCCTTTATGAGGTGGAGAGAAAGCTACAAACAGTTGGTTTGTGTTTCTAAAAGGTTTAGTCCTGTCAATGTAATAAAGTAAAGCTCTTTTGACATAAAGTGTGTGAAGAGCCCTCTCTGCTACGGAATCTGGGTTTTGGAAAAACACTGGTAACTCTACAGATTGATTAAGATGGAAAGCAGAGATAACTTTGGGAAGGAATCTTGGATTTGTTATAAAAACCACCTTGTTACGATGTATTTGTAAGAATGGTTCTTGTATGGTTAAAGCCTGGATCTCACTTACTCTCCTGAGTGAGGCGATTACGACAAGGAAAGCTACTTTCCATGTGAGGAACTGCAATTCACATTTGTGTAAAGGCTCAAATGGGGGACACACGAGTCCAGTAAGGACAATGTTTAGGTTCCACACCAGAGAGGATGGCAGTCTGGGTGGAATTATCCTTTTAAGGCCTTCCATAAAGGCTTTGATAGCGGGTACTCTAAACAATAACAAATGTTGTCTGTTTTGTAGGTCGGCGGCAAGGGCAGTCAGATGTAATCTTATGGATGAGTATGCTAGATTACATCTTTGTAAATAGCAAATGATGTTTTGAATGGAAGCATCTAGCGGGTCAATTTTGTTATTGCAGTAAAGGACCAAATCGCTTCCATTTGGCTGCGTAGCAAGCTCTAGTAGTAGGGTGTCTTTGATAATGTTCATACAGTCCGGTGGGAGGTTAAAATAACCAAACTCTAGGACTTCAGGAGCTAGATTGCTAGATTCAGTTGTGCTGGACCTGGGTGCCTTATCTCTCCATGGTTCTGCGTCACCAGTTTTGGGGAGAGACGTAGCTTTTGGTGTGGAACTACAGAGAGTTGGAGGAGTGTTGTGAATCATGGTTGCCGTGCCCATGTGGGAGCAACTAGGATCATCTTGAGAGATTGTTGCTTGAGCTTGCGTACTACTAGTGGAATGAGTGGGAGTGGCGGAAAAGTGTACGCAAATCTGCCCGACCAGTTTATCCATATCGCATTGCCTTTGGACAACGGGTGTGGAAACCTGGCGGCGAAGGTTGGGCATTTTGCGTTTGCGTGTATGGCGAACAGATCTATGTCTGGTTGGCCCCACATTTGGAAAAATAGTTGAAGTACTTGAGGATGAAGTTCCCATTCGTGTATCTGCTGTGTCTGACGACTTAGCAGATCCGCAATCTGATTTTGCACTCCTGGAAGATGTTCTGCCAAAGATATACGTTATGCGGAATGGCCCATCTCCATATGCTTTGCGCTAGATGAGACAGCTGCAAGTATTGTGTTCCTCCTTGTTTCTGTATGTAATACATTGCTGTCATATTGTCTGTGCGGACTAGGACAGTCTTGTTGAGGAGATGTGCTTGGAATGCTTTTAACACTAGAAATATTGCCAGTAATTCTAGGTGCTTGATGTGGAGCACTTTTTTGTTGAGTGGTCCACTTGCCGTGGATTGTATGGTTTAGGAGATGGGCTCCCCAGCCGGTGAGTGATGCGTCCGCTGTTAGCACGATCTGTGTAACTGGCTCTAGAAACGGCTGCCCTCTAGAAAGGTTTTGTGTGTTCCACCACTGCAGAGAGATGTGTACGGCTGTCCACCAAAACCAGATCTGCAAGTTGACCTTGAGCCTGGTTCCACTGACGTGCTAAGCATTCTTGTAAGGGGCGCATCTGTAGTCATGAGGTACTATGAAAATGCAAGATGCCATCATTCCTATGAGTTGCATAAACACTCGAGCTGGAGGGGAGTGTTGGGGTTGTAATTTTGTGACGAGTGTTTGCATACTGGCTATCCTGGCTGGATTGGGGTATGCTAGAGCTTTGGAAGTGTCTATTGTGGCCCCTAGATACTGATGTATGTAGGAGGGCTGTAGATGTGACTTGGTGTGGTTTATTGTGAACCCCAAGTCGTGTAGCAGCTGAATTGTTTGGCGAGTGTGGTGAACACACCGACTGTGTGACTTGGCTTTTATGAGCCAGTCGTCCAGATATGGAAAGACATGAATCTGCTGTCTTCGCAAGTGTACAGCTACTAACGCAAGACACTTTGTGAAGACCCTGGGTGCTGTGGTCACTCCGAATGGGAGTGAACTGATAGTGTAGGCCATCCGCTGTGAACCGTAGATAGGGTGAGCAGGGTGTATGGGAATATGGAAGCAGGCATCTTTGAGATCTAATGTGGCAAGGAAGTCGCCTTGTTGCAACAGTGGAAGGACCTGTTGGAGAGTGATCATGTGAAAGTGATCAGACTATGTAGAAATTGAGAGGTCTGAGGTCCAGTATTGGTCTGAGAGTACAGTCCTTCTTGGTTCTATTGTGTGCTTTTGAAGCAGTGAGAGAACTTCCTGTTTGAGAAGCGTTAGATGTTAAGTGGACATCGGATGCTGTTGGGGGGGGGGGGGGGGGGTTTGGGGGGGGGGGAAAGGAAGAGCTGCAGTAAGTTCCAGGCAGTAACCATACTGGATAATTGGTCTTACCCACCAGTCTGTAGAGATGGAATTCCAGACTGGTATTAACTGTGAGAGTCTCCCTCCGACCGGAGTGGAATGGTTTGGAGGGAGTGTAGGGAAGTCACTGTTTGTTAGTGTTGTTACCTCGGCCTCTCCCTTTGTTGTTATTTTCCCTGTACCCACCTCTGAAATATCCCTTGTTGGGGGAGGTTTGTGTGGGGCTTTTATAGGAGGAGGGTGCAGTGTGTGCTGATGTTTTTGGATACGCCCCTATAAAAGGAGCAACGAAAGGAGCCTCGTGTCGATGGAGACTTTAATGCTACCATAGATTTCGCAGTCTGTGTCTTTCTTCATTTTCTCTAATGCGGTTTCTACAGCTAGGCCAAAAAGTTGTTCCTGATTGAATGGCTGATTCAGGATATTAGTCTGCGCTTCCTGTTTGAAACCAGAAATGCGCAACCATGCGTGTCTTCGTAATAACACGCTAGTGTTAATTGATCTAGATGCAGTGTCTGCGGCATCAAGGGCGCATTTAATGGAGGAGTTTGTGATTAACTTGCCCTCCTGAATCAAATCATTGGCCTTGTATTGGTCAGACAAATGCATTAGGCCCTCAAGCTCGTCGTAGTAAGCCCTATCATACCTGGCAAGCAATGCTTGTGCATTAGCTATTCTCCAGTGATTAGCTGCCTGGGAGGCAACTCGTTTGGCTGAGTCATCTAATAGTTTAGACTCTTTGTCTGGAGGTGGAGCATCACCGGAGGTTTAAGTTGGCACGCTGGCGTGCATTGGTCACCACCAGTGAATCTAAAAGGGAGTTAACCTTTAATGTAGGTGGGATCATTGGGGGCACGGTTTATATTTAATCAATCCGAGGATTGAGAATCCTGGCCCTGACAGGGTCTTTGAAGACGTCCGGTGCATGTTTAATGACACCTTTGAGCATGGGTCGTGTTTGTACTGTCTTTTGTGACTGTGCACAAGTATCTACCAGGAAGTCTTCCTCCGTGGGGTCTGAACGCATTTGGACACTATGATATTGGGCAGCCCTATCAATGAGCTGACTAAACCCAATGTAGTCATCTGGGGGAGAAGGTCTTGTGGGGTATGCATCTGATCAGGAATGTCTGGAGGATCTACAGGGGTATCGTAGTCGTCCCAGGTGTCCTGCGGCATGCTAGTGTCATCAGGATCATTGAAAGGGTCATAATGTGGGTCCCCACCCCCTAAGTCGTCATCATCCTGTGGTGGTGGTAAGTATGGAAGACTTTAAAGGAGAACAAGGCTTAGTAGGAAGACCAGGAGAAGAGGGTCTCAGTGGTGAAGTTGCAAAGTCCCTTTTCTTCACAGGCACATCTGGAGTGTGTGGGGTGTCCAATTTCCTCTTCCTAGTTGGGAGACTGACAATATGGCCCATTTTAGGGTCCACAGGCAAATGTCTTTTTGTTTCGGATTGATAGGACCTGGTAGAAACAGTTCTTCCTGATTGGCGTCTGTTTGAGATATGTTCGGATCTGAGGCTTTTTGGTGCCGAAGTGCTCGGTGCCGAGGCCTTTTTGGAGACAGCAGGAGTAGGATGCGTTGCCGATTTCGGCACGGACAGTGTTTTTGGGACACTGGCGTTTGGCTTGCTCGGTCCCAAGCCGCCAGAAGGCTTCTTTGTCTTCGGAGCTGGGCCGAGCCGGGCCGTCTGAAGTTCTTTCGGTCGCGACTAAGGCCTTCAGGCGAAGTCTTGACCGGAGCTTTTCTTTTTCGGAGTGGGGTTGGGGCAGGGACAGTTGTACTCACTCGTTAACCTGGTCATCGGAGTCATCTGCTTCGGATACGATGTTGAGATCCTCCGAATCCTCTGCCTCTGAAACGTTGGGGCCTTCATCGACGATATCTTATGGCACCGGTGCAGCCTGTTGCGCCATAACGTGTCGTCGAGCCCGGCGATCACGAATAGTCTTCTTGGACCGGAAGGAGGTGCAGGCTTGGCAATCTTTTTCGTGTTCTGGCGAGAGACAAAGGTTGCAGACCTTGTTGGTTGCTATGTGGGAATTTAGCTCCACACTGGGGGCATTTTTTGAATGGAGTTCTCTCAATTAGCTGAAGGCCCGAATGGCGTCAATAGGCCCCGCGGCGACGACCGGAATAGAGTATTTGAGTTGGCGCGTCGAAAGGCACGTGAACGAACACAATACCGCAGAGTTTGCGCTGGTTTACGTGTCGAAAAGGTTTGGAAAACACAATACCGAACCGCTGAAGTTACATCCGAACCAGATGGCGGAAAAAAACAATCTGAGGATGGAGTCGATGCCCATGCGCACTATCGTCCAAGGGAGGAGTCACCTATCTCGTGACTACAAAAGATTTCTTCCAAGACAACAACAAGGTGCAAGCATCCGAGCCCAACACCAGATGACGATCTATGCAAAAGTGTGAATTCTGCAGCTCATATGCCTCTAACAGGTAAGTTTACATGACAGGCAGAGGTCTTAACATCTGGAAGTTTGTTTATTAGGAGCTGCCTGCGTTGCCTGAAGTATAGCTTAAATTCTCCTCATGCAAATCAGTGATTTCAGCAGAAATATGGGCATATTCATAACATGTACTATAAACATAGTAAGATGGAAGGATGGTTTAGGGAGTTTAAGGGTCACCACTAAAAAAAATGCAGTGAATGGGAGGTCAAGTGGTCAAATTATTGTTTTTACCTGGAGTGTAATGCAAACAAGCCGCTTCTTACATTAAAATCACATGCCCTCTTAAATGTACCAACGTTATTTGAAAAAGTAATTATAGCTAGTGATTAAAGCCAACTAAGACATGGAAGGAGAAATTGTTCTAGTCTCAAGATCCGACCCCCCCTTAAAAAGGAGGGGGGAGGGGGGGATGTGAACGGTGCAAATATAAAGAAACAAGCATTTACAATGCAACGGTCTCGGCATTGTTAAAGTTATGCTATTGGCATTGCTCATGACATTATTATTGTTTATGTTTTTGTTTTTAAAACATTTAAAGAAACGGCATTGTTATTTACAATGTCAATAGCTTAATCACCGCTGCAAGATGCAGCGATCGAAATCGTCGGGGGCGCAACAATCATTCAAGGGAGTCGCCATGAAAACCACCGCCTTTCTCCGAGGTCAAGCAGAAATGCCTCGGAGAAACGCAGTGTCGTTTTCGGAATCGGGGGCGTGTTTTTCTTTCTCTCCTCTTGCCATTGGCTGGAATGTTTACATTCCAGAGGACAGAAAGAATCGAAAAAACACCCCCCCCGAATCCAAAAAGGACGGGGCTTGTTTGGAGAGACAAACCTCTTCTCCAATGGCTGACCAGCATTTAAGAGGCCAGCCAATGGAGAAGAGGTAAAAAAAAAGGGGCGGGTTAAAGCCCCACTCCTAAACATTAAATCTCGGGGCGAGACTGCGCAAGCGCAGCCTTCGAGCCGAGACCTAAAAACCATTCGTAAAGCCAACAGGTCCCAAAGGCAAGACCTTTGGGGTTTGCCAATGCTTGTTTTCTATGGCATACAGATTATCGTTTTGAAAAGACTTTGGCTGCTATACTTGACTGCTAAATGCTATATTTTAAACATGCCTTAGACAAGATTTAGGTTGGAGAGTCCCGATCATCATCTTTAAGCCAAAAATATCTTCATTTGGGTGGTCTCACGCCTGAAATTGCCTCTTTCAATATAAGTAAATGGGAAAAATATAGTCCTGATTACTTTTAAAATTCTCCCACTTTACTTTTCTAAAAATGTTGTCATTGACGATTTTTGCTTGCTCATGTTCTTCCATGGCTTTTGTTGACGCTTTTTGCATATGGCTGCGCCCTAAGTATACTTCCTCCATACAGCTTCTAAGATGGCGGCCTGCTGTGTGGTTCCATCGTATTCCGGTGACGTCGTATCCGTAGCAGCATGGCAGCCTCCAACGGCACAGCGGCGCCGCTTTCTCTACGAGTGCTAGCGGAATGCAGAGTATCCAAAGCCCGGGCATGCGAGCTGCGATTGCCTCATGGGGAGGTACCTACGCCGGTTTTTATGCCCGTAGGCACACAGGGCACCATGAAAGGAGTCACAGCGCATCAGTTGCGGGCGCTTGGATGTTGCATCTGCCTCGGGAATACGTACCATCTGGGCATGCGCCCGGTAAGTGAGTGAGGCTCTTCCAAAATTGACAGTGGTGAGAGGTAGCTATGAATAAAACTACAGCAGACGAATAACTGAGGAATGCATTTTTTGTACGAAACCACAATAAATGTATATTAAGTTTAGATGCGGTTTCAGCAGTATTGTGCAAAAATAAAAGACTTATTTCCGCCTGTTAAAAAGACGAGTTCGGACAAAAATTGTAACTGGCCTTCATAATAAAATGATCAGTGGGATTGATTTCAATTGATTTTAGTTTTATGAGAACAAATTGTGAACACTTACGGGCACTAATAGTATGTTAGGATCACAACAAGAGAGCGACTTATTACTAAAAAAAGAACCACCAAACCAGACAGAAAAATAACAATGAATGTTATTCCGTGAGTCAGTACTGATACTTGTGGCATAAGGGATTTCACTATTCCTCTGGTCACAGGTATGGGATGCCTCCAAATTATCTGTTGAAAATCAATGGCCATAGTTTAAGCTAGGCACCGCTTATCAAATTGTTTAGCTCTAAGGTGAAAGTAACAAGCACACCACTGCCTTTCTCCGAGGTGAAGCAGAAATGCCTCGGAGAAACGCAGTGGCGTTTTCGGGGGCGTGTTTTTCTTTTTCTCTCCTCTTGCCATTGGCTGGAGGAGAGAACAACACGCCCAGCGAAAAGTATCGAAAAAAAACGCCCCCGAATCCGAAAAGGACGGGGCTTGTTTTGCGAGACAAACCTCTTCTCCAGTGGCTGGCCAGCATTTAAGAGGCCAGCCAATGGAGAAGAGGAGAGAAGAGGGGCGGGTTCAAGCCCCTCTTCTCCAAGTCATTAAATCTCGGAGCGAGACTGAGCAAGCGCAGCCTTCGAGCCGAGACCTAAAAAGGGGTGTCATTCACTTTCAAAATAAAGACTACATTTCGCTACACCCCTGAAAAAATTATGAAGCCCCTTAGAAACTTCAATAATAAGGGCCCTTACACCTATGTTTTCAATTAACTTTGCAAGGAAAGGAAGGCTGCAAACAGGGTAAGGCTCGCTACTCTCTAAAAGAGTCAAACCAGTAGTCTCTTGCGAGAGTGAGGCACAAATATGGTGCAGCAGAAAGGACGCACTTTATAGAGCAAGGCTGCCGTGATGGTGTTCGGCTAGCAGGGATCGATGTCTGTGACAACTGATCTTGGACCATGAAGACTAGAGGTTTGTACGAGAACCATTGGGGTAATTGGTGTAGAAGAATGACAGGCACTCTGACGTCAAAGTATCTAGGCAGAGGTACATTAACTTTTCAGAGTTAAACTAGGCAATGTTAGATACAAACTTCTTCTAACAGGCTATTGGCTGGTCCAGAAGGGAGATGGGCAGTATTAACTGTAGAAAAGGGAGTTCTAGGCTGACTGGAAAACATAACCGGTTTTGGAAGTATTGAGCCTTTGCTTGAACAATTGCATTTGCGATGCGGTCTTGATTTCCCTAACACTTTCATGGAGGCCAGGCATTGCAGCTCTCTCCACAATAATCATGCATAAGCTTTATATTTATGCTCAACTATTTAGGTTACAGAGACAACTTTTAACCCCAAATTAATCGGCATGTAACCTGTTTGGAAATTGCCGTGATCTCACACAGCACTGATTAGGTTACTGAATATTCTTTCATGACACATAAGCAAAATCCCAGATCCTAGCTTCATTAAATTCTCAGTGAAGTAAAGAATCCAGCACAAGGAGCTGAGACTAGCACAAGTGCCAGGACATACGAGTTAATTACATTTTATCCACACGTTGTGCTTGTAGGAGCAAGAGTGAGACATCCACTTTCCAAATGCGTTCGCTTACCTTGATCTGCCTTCCTCTGAAGAGGGAATCGTCCAGTGCCATGGAGGTCCTTACCGATTCCTTATCTGAGAACTCTATGTAGGCAAACCTATAACCAACAGGGGAGGGGTGGGGGAGCAGGGTATTCGAGATGGGGAAAAAGGACACAAAAGTTCAGATACAAAAAAGAAAAAAGCACCTTAATAGCCATTTGTAAATTTCAAAAAGCAGCAGTTTTCACCACATCATATAGGTCTATGGCGCTGCCATATCCCTTTTCCCAATACGTCAAGTGAGTGGTCAACTCTCCCCAACCGCCTCCTTGCTCCAACACAACAGGACCTCCCCCCCAGCTCATTGCCTAAGCCTCACTCGTAAGTTTGGAGCATCAGTCCTACCCACCAGCCTTGTTTCGAGGTACTGGAGACACTCACCCTTTTGGATGGCCAGTAAATTTATCACAGAGAATGGTGACCCTGTTGACTGAGCCACAACCATGGAAATGAGCTTCTAGCTCCTCTGCTGTAGCGCCATAGTCAACCTGAGGGGTTACAAATAAGAGTTAAAAATAATAAAAGGCGAGGAAGAAACTGAAAAGTGAAATTGTAGAGGATCCGGGGAGAGGAACAGATATTTATGGTGTGAAAGCGGTTAGACTTTTACAAAAGACATTCATTTACAGCAGTTCAATTACAGCATCCCACTCTCAAAACCAGGGGAAAAAATATCTAACATTACCATCTAATCAGGAAAATATTACCACACAACCACTCTTGGCCCACAAGCTGCATCCACGCATGTTGCGCCACAGGCCCGCCACCAACTGCCTCCAAGCCCAAACAAGTCAAAAAATTTGCTGAGGCAAGTTACCTACAACAAAACAGACTATTGATGTTTGGAATGCTAAGTGTGTTCAGGAAAAATGAAGGATGTCCGTTTGAGAGAACGGAGATCAAATCACAGACACCTTCAGACAGTTTGGAATATTCTGCTGCTGAACCCGTTGGGGGTGACACACTAAAGCTAGGTCCAAACTGAGGTGACCTGGTGTGCAAAGTAACAATGGATTGGGATGCAGCCCGGGTAATTACCAGTGGCTGTGATTAATTTGAGCATTCTAGCCCATCAGTTTCTATGCATACTTTAGTGCAAGACCCTGGGACCCATGCACATGGTCAATGGAACCAAGCTGTACCTGGCTGATGAACTTATAACTAGGGTGAAAACGGTACTGGGTTGCTTGTGTCCTGGTTCAGGAAGACCTGGCTTGGAGGAGGGTGAAGACTGACTTGCATATAGCTGGTTTCAAACGGAGGTGACATGGTGTGCAAAATTTCAATGGATTGGGATACTGCTTAAGTAATAACCAGGTGCTGAGATTAATTCAAGCATTCCATCCATCAGTCTTTTGCTTACTTTAGAGTGATACCTGTAGCCACCAAAGAAAAAAACACTTCGGCCAAGTAAATAATACTCTCAGCCAACTGCTCCTATGAATGGAGTAAACCAGAAAGAGTTCAGGAGGAGCATGAGTCAAAAACGCAAACGTGTGGGTTAGATTTTCATTATTTAGCATTAAGTAGACCATGCTTACTTATGTAAAATTGCATGTTCTCCAGTAACAAAGTGAACGCAGCTCCAAACTAGAAATCCTGTCAAAGGTATCTACAATATACCAAACCATACACAGAGGCATTATCTCTGGAAAGAGTTCCTGCTATTGCAACAACAAGCATTTACAATGCAACGGTCTCGGCATTGTTAAAGTTAGAGCTATTGGCATTGCTCATGACAATGCCGTTTCTTTAAATGTTTTAAAAACAAAAACAAACAAAAATAATGTCATGAGCAATGCCAATAGCTCCAACTTTACCAATGCCGAGACCATTGCATTGTAAATGCTTGTTGTGATATATACTTGAGTGATCAATTGGCCTGTGCTGCTTTGAATCCCTTGACTGCTTCTGGAGAGTTTAGCATGGTGTGCCGCCGGACAGGTAAATTTGCTGCTTCTGTCATCGCATCCAGATAAATAATACAACAAGTAACATTACACGCACAACAAGTCAGTTGTTAGGCGCAAAAGCTAAATAAGCAACAACTTTGCCTTGGTAGATAACATTAAAAAAAGCTTCAGTTCTGAAACAGTGAGACTGTGATAGAGAGCTATAACGAGTCTCTTGAAGTTACATTAAAAACGCAGCAAAGGGTGGTACTGCTGCAGAGTTGTTGTATTTTTCCCACCCCGAGGATGAGGGCAAAAAAGGAGAGTTCGATAGTGACTCCTCTCATCACCTGCTTTTTAGCACCGGCAGGACCCGGCCCACTTAAAGCCCTTACTGTCCCTTTAATGGCACTGATTGTCAGAGGTGTATTTCCGGCGTTGCTGTCCTTGGAGCACAGTGCGGTTACTGTCCCTTTAAATACTCTGCGGCTGGGTTGCGCAGTTCCCGTGCTTTTCTTATGATAAAGATTCTATCCAGCGCCTATTTTTTTTAATATGCCGAAATGGACACGTATGCAGTGCGATTTTGTCGCACTGCATGGATTTAATCCTCCCTGCTCGTTTTACTATTTACTATTTAATGATCGTTTGGCAGCAGCAGCACTATGAATAGCTTTGACGTTCAGGGAGGGAGTATTTTTTTTCTCTCATTTCGCTCCTGTCTGCATCTAACAGTCTCCCTCCTAGGGCTCTTAGTTACAGTGCAGCAGCCAACCACCGGCGGCGCCTCCTGCAGCCAATCACCGAGACCGGGGAGCACCGTCCGTGTTCAGCTCCCGAGTCCCGTGTTAACTCTCTGGTGACATAAATTACGCGCGTCTCCAAGCCTGGATAACTTTCATCGGACCAGCTGGAAGTGAAATTCGAAGGAGGTGCAAAGTGCAGGTCCCACGCGCCATCTGGAACCAGAACTCATTGACGGTTCTGTGGACGGAGCTGGGAGTGCTTTCTTTGACGCAGTTCCGGACTAACTACGGATGTATCATGTTGGGGACTTTTGAGCTCTGTCTCAGAGAACCAGTCTGGTGCCACTGGTGCCCCGCGGCGTAACCGTACTGTTGCGCTCAAAATTCTGCTCTAGTATACCATTTCAGCACTTACAAGCGAAGTCGATCAGTCCACGGTTAATTCAGGGAGATGGCGTGGGGTCTAGAGAGTTAGAACGCTACCAGACAGACAATACACGTCCAGCCAGTGACAAGGCCTGGCTTTGCCCACCACCGTAGTTACCAATGCAAGCGACATCTGGAAGTCTGGGGGTGGGGCTGTTACGAGTTGTACTATGAGAACCCAAGGCAGAGCAAAAGGCACACCACCGCCTTTCTCCGAGGCAGAGCAGAAATGCCTCGGAGAAAGGCAGCGTCCTTTTCGGATTCGGGGGCGTGTTTTGCTGTTGTCTCCTCCTTGAGACTTCTTGCAAAAAACACGCCCCCCGATCCGAAAAGGACGGGGCCTGTTTGGAATGACTGACCTCTTCTCCAATGGCTGGCCAGCATTCAAGAGGCCAGCCAATGGAGAACAGGGGAGAAGAGGGGCGGGTTCAAGCCCCTCTTCTCCAAGTCATTAAATCTCCGACTTCCGGTTCTGCCTTTCGGCAGACCGGTAGTCCTCGACCTAAAAAGGGCTGTTAGACACCTCCAAGCAAAAGCTCCACTAGATCATACAGCACTGTTGCTGCGTAATTTAGAAACATAATTAGGCATTTACTGCACTCTCACCATTTAAAAAAACAGCAGAAAAGCTTTTTATAATGTATAGGGTTTTGTCTTCTACCTAAAGCCGTGGAAAAGAAAGTCTAATGCTACATTTTCGATGGGAATTTCAGAAACAATCTTCTAGAAAAGAGTTGAAACCAAGAAAGGGGAGTGTGGTGGCTCATACAAAGCAAAACAATTCTTTATGTTCCACCTTCGGCCAGTAAAATAAAAAATAACCCAGGTTGGCATTCACAACCAACCAACCATATTTGTAAGTTTCAAAATTTAAGGGGAGGAAGAGAAACCTCGAGACAAGAAAAGATGCAGGTAGTTTTCATTTTTGGGATACACATGTTTCGGGATACACATGTTTCGGAATGCTCTGTAAACGTAAGAGAATGTTGTGCAGAGGGAGCTTGTCAAAGTCTACACTCCTAGGATACAGATTTTATAGTGGGCACCGTGCAAACAAAGGTTCAACATCTGCACTGGCTACTTGCTTTTAACTGTATTCCTCTTAAGCAGAACTGAGAATGTAGATTCATAGAAAAACTCAAAATCATAACCCTCTAGCCCCTGCCCGCATTTAATAGTCACACTTAAGCAAATAAAATCACTTACATTGCCTACATAGATGGACCTGGCATCAGCCTCCATTTTCTCCTCGACAGACATGATGATAGGACCAGCTGCAAAACAAAATAGAACTGATACAGCAACTACCGGGGTGATGTGCAGACAGAATTGCGATTCCCACTTACTATGCTGTGAACCAGGAGACTCCAACAACCTGAATTGCGCAAGGACTCACCATTCCCAGGAGGGGGGCTCATGTTCATCTGTTTTTCCACCTCGTTCTGCAGTTCTTTCAGCTTCTCTGCTTCCTCCTCCATTTCCCGCACACGTGCTTTTATAGCCTCAAGTTCCTGTGCAGAAGAGAGGAAGATGAGGTGGGTGTCAAGAGAAGATAGACCTAACGGGTCCCGAACGTGCTTTCGAGGTGACGATTACAATACCCGTGGCTCTAAAAAAGTCAAATGTTATTTTACTCCTAACTAATCCAGCTTACTTACACTGCCCTTCACAACCTGCACTTGTACATAGCATTTGTATAGCACATAAAACCTCAATAGGGAAAACCGTCAACTTACATCAACAAACTTTCCAACCAGGGGTTAGTTACATATTACCCCTCACGCTCAGACAACCCCACAACTGCAGAAACCAGTGTCCTGACAAACGGTTAAATCGCACAGCAGCCAAGGAGGTGGTTAACACTGAGGGGAGGGGAAAAACAAAAAAAAACACTAACATGCCGACGATGGCCGGCCGGATTAGCTTACTAGATCACCACCAACACTATACACGGCTTAAGTCCACCTCAGGTCATTTCTAGGTCATTTGACCAGGCAACCCGGTTTTCAGACAGGGTAGACTTAGAGCGAGGCAAGTTTTCGTGTGTGCCAGTGCATGATTACTTTGCAGTCCTTGTCAGAAAACAATGTAGCAGAAAAGTGAGTAGATGTTTCATTGAATTACCACCCAGCAGTGCCTCAATATACGGATTTTCTTGGTTGATGACCACCGTCAATTAAGTTTTTCTGTGCACCTCGATCTTTGCGAAGCTGCAGTCTTACCACTTTGTTTTCCGAGTGTCCATGCATTTGATTTTAACATGCATTGGCAAAGTCAATAAATCTCTTCTTTGGGACCCACTTGTTTTACCAATACCTTTGGCGGTGCTCTATAGCGTCAAGGTTTTCCCACCATCCCTCGACACTATGCAGCATCATAAAAAAAAAAAAAAATACTTTTGGAATGCAACAGGTCTCGCATTTGCGAGAGTTTATGCTATTGGCATTGTAAATGACAATTACTTATTTATTTGTTTTGATAATTAACACATAAATAAAAGGCATTGTCATTTGCACTGCCAATAGCTCAAACTCTTGTAAATGACAGACCTGTTTTATTTCAAAGAAGCGGCCGCCACTGCCCCAGGCTGCTTGGAAAGTGAAAGTGTGCATTGTGCGCTGAATGTTGCAGAACAGCATGCCGCGCCTGCAGTAGGAGAAACTCATTAAATAAAATAGTGCTTACAGGCGAAATAAGACATACTGTGTAACAAAAGAAGTAAAAAGGCCAGTCCTCACGAGGTTGCAAATGAAGACAAGGCAAAACTAAGGAGGGACTAAGAAGCCGATTACCGAATCTGAAGCCAGCATTTACAAAGAACAATAGCACAAGCCAATGAAAAGTATGGGCGGAGCTACAAGAATACAGCATGCCTCGTAGAGCAGCGAACGCACTGTCTAGGATCGGCTTAAAAATTAAATAAAAGATCAATCATCCCACCGCCGCTCGTGGTTGCAGCATTCCACTGACGCATGCATGCGTGATGATGCAGGCATGCACCATTTGCTTACATGTAATTTACTGATCCAAGACAACAGACGCTACTTGGATTGGCAAATAAAGTTAATTAGCAGGAAGATTTTTTTTTTTAAAAAAGCATTGGCATAGCCAATAGGTCTTGCCTTTGGGACCTTATAAGTGTTGAGCAATGCAGTACATTATCCCTCACTGGCATGCCCACACATTGCGAGCCTTAAATAATATAGCTCCACATACCCCGGAAAAGCGCCAAGAAGTATGTTTTTTGCCTCACTCTGCTCCAATTATACAACTGCCAACATCGGAGGACTCAGGATTCAATATAAGTAACTATGAAATGGATATAGAAAGAAAAGTGTGTGTTCCGCAGAGAAGCGCCTAGAAGCGAGTCGATAACCCTATGTTTCTACCCCCCACTTTATGCTTTTTGTAATGATGTTTGTAACTTTGTATCTCTTGTAATGAAACGTGTTCTATTCTATACCCTGTAACACCTTTGGGTAATGTTCGCAGTGCATAAAAATGCAAAATAAATCCAACTTAGTGATCTGTGTAGATATGGGGTGCTGTGGACATATGCAGAAACTGAATGCAAACATCTGCGCTCTAAAGCTATAGTTGCATTCTTCCAATAGACAGAGAAAAAGTTGCATTTCACAGAGGACTCCTGTCAGTGTCAAACAATACCTGAGTGAGCAAACTGCGCGAGGCAGGATCCCGTGCAGCGTTTCTAGTGATCATTATCAGCCGAGCTTTAAAGGGAGAGGTGCTGCCAATAACATCCTTCTTTGGAGCAGCTGATGGTAACCTAGAAGGAAACGTGCGGGTTTGAAAATGCCTTCTCATGCGTGGGGCAGTGATGTCATATTCTCTTAGTTCGATTTCCAAGAGAGAATAAATACATGCCGCCTTTTTTGCTCCTTTGCACCAGTTAAATGCTAAAAGAGTATAATTCAGGACGGCGGATCCTTAATGTGGCGCGCAAGCTGAGAATGCACTCCGTGTAAAATCAAGAGCAGGGTCCTTCCAAAAATGGCTCGTTCTCTGCAAGAGGAAAGACGTTCTAAAATAACCTTCATCAACCGCAGTGCATCTACGAAGAAGAATCCCACAAACAAATGACAATGTAAATGTAAGGTGCTTTTAAAACCGCACGTAAAAATTGAGTAGAACAGTTTGTTAAATCGGGTCGTGCAAAATCTGCACCAGAGTTGTGGGCACGTTTTTATAGGTCAATGTGACAAGCCAGAACACGCCATTATTAAAGAATGTTTACGATTTGCGCTTGGTTAGCAGGTCGACATCACTGTTTACTTGATAAAATGCCATCCCTTTTCCGAAGTTGTGAGGAGAGTTGTACTCTGTGCGCAGCCGGGAAAGTAATGGCCAGCGATGCGGAGGAAAAGATAACAAAAGGCAGATGGCGGCTGTGCGCGTGCACGCAAGCTTAAGGCCAGGAAAAGCTTGTGGGTAGCACTTTGAAAACCCCCTTACTAAAAGTCGAGCAAGCAATGCATGCACTGCTCTAGGCTCAACCTAAAAAGACCACTTAGCAGAGGAGCTGGTGGGGGAGGAGAATCACAAGGAGGAGGAGCACACAAGGGAGAATATAGCTGACATAAAACAAGCCTTGGCAAAGTCTATTGGCATCAGTTTTTTTATGTTCCGCAGCTGTGCAACATTTAAGTTATATAGCAGCGAACACTTCTGTGCAACATGTTTAAAAAAAAAAAAAAACATTGGCGGGGGAGAGGAGCAACACGTCAGACAGCAGGAGGAGGAGGGTGAGTAAATGTCCAAAAGCAACCAAAAAAGTAGCATCAGAATCCTGCGGCCAGTGGAAGGGCACTGGCCACAGGAAACTTACTTGGTTAATGTCATGCTTCATGGCATGGACTCAGAAGCCCCAGGAGGCGGTGCTGACTAATGGTAAGTAAATCAACACGAGTGACGTGGGAGCTGTACGAATGGTAAGAAGAGGTAAGTAATGGGCATGCTCTAAGCCCTTTGGATTTATTTTTTTAGACCAATAGCTTTTGCAGTGGACTAAACCTAAAAATAACATGGAACACTGGAGGGGAGAAGCACACAAGTGACAGCAACACAGGGAATGGGGAAGAACATACAAGGACAGGCACAAAACAGAGTGTGGGAGAGTACACAAGAGAAACACAGAACATTTAGGGGTGGACACATGGGAGAGAATGCATAAGGTGGAAAACACATACACGCATGGAAAGCTAAACCAAAAGGGGAAAAAGACTCTCTAAAAGTGAGCAGTGGAGTAATAGAGACCAGCCAAGCAAGATTGCGGAGAGACTATGCTCCATGGCAGGGGCAACCAATATGGGCAAGTTGGGACAAAGAAAGCCATCAAACAAAAAGCTAACAAATGAGTGACACCATGGCCAATCAATAGGCTGTAAGCCCACAATAGGTCTTTTTGGAACCAGACTACTTGCACTGCCTAGTGAGCTCGATCTAAAAAGCTTGTTACCCTATCTACTGAGTTGTACGTATTATGGACTATATATAGCACTGGATACGTAGACGTATCGGAATCCATTCTATTCAACTCAAAAAAGGAAGACACCAACTTTTAAAGACTAATGTTTAATAACAATACGGGACTAAGGTGGCAGGCAAGTCGAAAATCGGAGGGAGCCTGCACTGCCAGGCTCTGGCTCCAAGTGACGATGATTTGTTGATGGACATTGGTCCACAATGGGAGCATTGACCGTAAAGCCACAGCTATCGAGGCAACTGCCATGGAACAGGCTGTCAATACAGCTTTGGCAATTTATAAAAGATGTGATTTCTGCCATGAACAGACTGGAATGAGAAGCATTGGTAACTCTACGCGTGCTTCCAACAGTCTTGGGGTTTCCTCGCCTGAAGCATGAGAACACATCAAGGAGGTTGTGGGGCATTTCTTAAGATCAGGGAGTGGGGGAACAGACAGTACAGCTATAGTAGATGTTCGTATGGTCACTCGGCTGACACGGGAGAAAAGGGGAGGGGGAAGGGAAAAACCCGGAAACTGGGACTGTTCTATCCGACGCGGGGACACCGCAACAGGAGGCAATAAGCAAAACATCCACAGCCCGACGTCTTTCCTAGAAAGGCAGTAACTATTAAACTTTTAGGAACTGAACAAAGTGACTTAAAATGCGCTGCACGGCATCACTTTGGTATTCAGCAAATCTACCGGATGTAATGCTTAGGGAAGACCTACGCTTTTCCAGATCCATAGGAGCGAGGAACCTCACAAAGAACAGAGGGGCATGTTAGCAACGCTTTGCGATAAATATCGCAAAGCTTGCTTAGCGCTCATTTTCTTAACGCCGGCTATCGCGGAGATAGCGCATTATCAGCAACGCGCATCTCCAAGGCGATAAGAAATCCAGCGATAGCGGCAAAATGCCCGATTATCGCTGGAAATCCAGCGATAAAATGACAGCAATAGTGAAATCCTTGGTAATAAGCCAAGGTGGTCTCAGCCTGACAATCCATCTCCTATTGGAAATATGGCTAAGTCAGGTTTCTATAAGGCGTTAGGACGCAGCGATAATCACGGTTAGCGCAAGTTATTTAATCGCTTCGCGGCCATTGGTAATAGGGGGAAGGTGAGTTAGCAACTGCTTTCAGTTGCCTTGAAGTTGGGAACGCCTACTTTGCACATCATTAGCGATAAATATTGCTGACATGCAAAGCAGCACCCAAACCGGTCGCTTTCGCCAGGAAGCTGTCGCTAACAGCTTCCTGATAGTGCGATGAAAATATCGCAGCTTTAGCGGCGAAAAGTGCCGCTAAAGCGGCGATGACGCCCTGCCTAATATGCCCCAGAGTTTGCAGGTTTGGGGGGGATGGCTGCTGGGTGATTCAGCCGGACCCATGAAATAAAGCTAGAATTACTACGTGAATCCCAATTATCAATTATTCTAACTTCATTTTCCGTTCTTTTGTTTGCTTTTTAGGTTTCCTTTTGTAACGAATAGCCATTAACGTCTTCGTATATACCGTTGTCTGCTATCAGACAATACATAAAATGAAAACGCAAAACTTAAGTTCCATTTGATTTCTTCTACTGACCTCGACTTTCACAAAATGATTTAAATATGATTTAAATAAATACCCAAACCTAACTGCCATGAGACCATAAGAGTGAGAGAAAAGGCGTGTCGAGCTACATTTGTTCCAGTTAGGCAGTCCATCACGTACATTTTTTTACCGGGACAAATCAAACTATAACTGGGAGCGCGAAAGGAAGTTTACACAAAACAAGTTAAGAAGGCCATGTTCTAATCTGTATTGAAGTCTTCGACTGCCACCAACCTGTTCACCTTTTAGGCCCTTTTCTAGTCATTAAAAAAGCACACGTGATCAAAGCTTATTGGACCAAAGTGGCGACTGCAACAGACCCGAATGGTATTTAGTGCCGCTTTAACGTTAAAACGTTCTTTTACCCCCCAATATTTGGGAGTTTACGTTCTTCCCCAAGATGACAAATGTCACACGGCAAAGGGGTATATTTTAGGATGGAACAAAATCGTCTAGGGCCTTACTCAACCCCCTCGAATGGACTAAATATGTTTAGGGCCCAACCCAACCCCTTCATACTGGAATTGTTTTTAAAAATGTGAAGTATTATACTGTATTGGTCTTCTCACTGCTACTTTTATGGCTCAGGAGAGCCATAAAAAGTATTTTGAGGATGTGGATGGTCCAATACGTTTTAATATTCAATAGGTATATTGGAGTTCTCAAATGCATCAATGTCCATAACATGGTGGCACAATGCAGGAGGGCCCGATATTTAAAACAAGCATTTGCAATGCAATAGGTCTCGCAGTTATACGAGTTTGAGCTATTGGCATTATAAATGACAGTGCCTTTTATTTATGTTTTAAATAACCAAACTTAAATGAAAAGCATTGTCATTTACAATGCCAATAGCTCAAACTCCTATAAATTCGAGACCTATTGCTTTGCAAATGCTTGTACTGCAAAGTTAAACATATTTAAATAAGACTATAGCTCAGTGCGGCAATGTAATCCCTTATTCGCTGCCTCGGATTCGGCTTTGATCAGAACAGCAGTAAGCATTTATGCAGATCAGGCGCGTGTTACTGTCTAACTGTTCAACAGTGCAGAATACAGTAATGTTTGTGTCCACTTCTCTGCTCGTCCGCATGGACAGTGCTCTCGGGTAAATTCGCTGGAAGGCTGCCTGCCCAGAGGAAGTTGTAAAAGTCACATACTTCACTATTCGTCGCTTCCCTCTGCCCCCTGCGTCACCCCGCCCTCCCAAGATGAAAGGAAGCGGACATTTGTTTAGAGCTTGTAAATTCCTAACCAATTGCCCTGCGTCCCTGAATGTGAAAGGGCCTTGATAAGATCTGCTTGTAGGCCTTTGTCTGGAGTGTGCTGCGTGTTAACACCTCAATGCAGTGCAGGAAGCCTCTTCTACTGCAAGCTGTCGTGGTGGCTCAGATCAAACCCGGGAAAGCCAGATCAGAGGGATTTTAAAACAAAACAATAGGTTTTGGCTTTCATTAAGTTAAAGCCATTTGCTTTGCTATACAATACCATTAGCAAAGCAAATGGCTTTAACTTAATCAAAGGCGAGAACTATTGCATTTTCAATGCTTGTTTGTAAGGGAAGCAGAAGACTGAAGGGTTTGAAGACATACAACTGTCATTTACAACGCCTAGAAACCACAACGTGCCGCATGATGTGCTGTATGCAAAGCTATTGTTGTGGTGTGCTCCTGCGCAAGTCGAGTCTCGGGACCCAATATTGTGTGCATAGTGCACTCCAGAGCTGAAAGACACCCCTCACCCCACTGTCACCCAGCCCCGCGTGTTTTCTTTCTCATGGGGCGGGAGCACGCAGTATATAATCTCTACATCCATGCTTTACATGAAAACACTTCAGTCACTTTAAAAACATGTAGCTCCGTGTTTAAAATAAGCCCCAGGCGCTAGATCTGCTAAGGCACTCCCATTAACCCTGCTGTATAACGCTGCCCTGAAAAGGTGCGGCTTCTACTAAAGCACAGTCCGAGTTGGTGCAGAAAAAGTAGCCGCCTGAAAGGATTAATCTTCCTGCGCAGCTTGAGTTTGAGCCCAGAAGGAGGCAGCTGAACCTTCGGAGTGGGGAGAGGAGGAGGAAGAGCCTGGGAGGGCTGGTGTTAAAAACAACAAAAAAACACCACACCCCCAGGGTATGAGAAACGTTACGGAAGATTTATATAGCGCGAACTCGAACCGAAGGTATCAGAGCACTTTACACGAGCACCAGTTGCATAACAGAGGGACACATTCATTACTAAGCATAGGGAGATTCGTGATTTGGCCAGAATCACAGGATTTGTGAGCATTTTGCCAAACTCGAACCTGGTTTCTCAGATTCAAGGTCGGCCGCCTTGTCCGTTAAGCCACATCCTCTCACCCCCCCAGGGTTTCACTTCCTTGCGTTATAAAATATATTATTTTATTTTTGTTAGTGCTCTGCATAATGCGGTTTCTTCTGTGTCATTATTATCTCCGTGAAACTTACTTTTTTGTAAGGGAAGCAGAACACTGAAGGGTTTGAAGACATACAACTGTCATTTACAACGCCTAGAAACCACAACGTGCCGCATGACGTGCTGTATGTAAATCTATTGTTGTGGTGTGCTCCTGCGCAAGTCGAGTCTTCGGACCCAATTGTGTGCGATAGTGCACTCCAGAACTGAAAGACACCCCTCACCCTACTGTCACCCAGCCCCCGTGTTTCCTTTCTCATGGGGCGGGAGCACGCAGTATATAATCTCTACATCCATTCTTTACACAAAAACACTTCAGTTACTTTAGAGACATGTAACTCAGTGTTTAAAAGAAGCACCAGGCGCTAGATCCGCTAAGGCACTCGCATTAACCCTGCTGTGTAACGCCGCCCTGAAAAGGTTCAACTTCTACTAAAGCACAGTCCGAGTTGGTGCAGAAAAAGTAGCCGCCTAAAAGGATTAATCTTCCTGCGCAGCTTGAGGTTGAGCCCGGAAGGAGGCAGCTGAACCTTAGGAGTGGGGGGGAGGAGGAGGAGGAGGAGGAAGAGCCTGGGAAGGCTGGTGTTAACAACAACAAAAACAAGCATTGGCCGCACGCGCACCTCCCGCTTTAAGTTAAAAAAAAGAAGACAAGCTCGGCGGGGCGTGGCGCGCGCTTGGGGGCGGGGGAGCGGTCCCTTTGAAGTGCTCCTAAAAAGCGAATTGCATGGATGCACGATGCGCGTGATTGTGCGCGTGCTAGCCATGCAATCCGCTTTTTGGGAGCACTTTTCTTACCCGTTTTCTATAGTCTCGCTTTGCGATCGCTTACGCGATAGCAAGGCGAGACCTAAAAACCAAGCATTGGCATAGCCAATAGGTCTCGCCTTTGGGGACTTATAAGTATTTAGTTATACTGCACAATATCCTTCCTGCAACAACATCAACTGTTGCATGGCTAAACACTTATAAGGTCCCAAAGGCGAGACCTATTGGCTATGCCAATGCTTTTTTTGGTGTGCCCGGGCCGTTTTTTGTTCCCAAGCCAACCCTGCATAGGAACCCCCATTCTCCCACGCCTCCTTTGAGCCCTGCTTTGGGCACACAAACTGCGAGGAATATGGGACACGTTTTTACATTGTGACAAACTTTGGGCACGTGGACAGGTGAAGAGCTTGTGGCACATTGGGGTCGTGAGAACCTTTGGGTATATAGCCAATTAAAGAGGGGCTTGGGACACACAGTCAGTGAGGGGGGTTTGTGGAGTATGGACAGGATGAAGCCCCGATGCCACATGCATAGTCTGGGGCATACTACGTCATTAAGTGGGGCCAATATAGTGTGGGGAATCTTGGACACAGAAGATATGCACTGGGCAGCCTGTGTGAGGTTACAGCTTGGGGTCACGTGGCTAGGATGAGGCTCTTGGGGACCGTGGGACATGTGAAAAGCTTGGAGAGGGCACTAGTGTGAGGCTCTGACTGGAAAGGATTGAGAGCAACTGGCGCAATCATGGCAATTTAGCCCCCAGCACCCTCAGAGCGTCACCCGATATGATCAACGTAATCCAAAGCGCCTCGCAGCAGCGCTATTTGCAAAATATAGTCTCTGTATTGTAAGGAAGGCGCTGATGCTGTGCGGAAGAACACTAACCTGTCGCTTAAAGCGCTATTTATATAACTCGATATATACTCCCAGCGTCCCTCGCACCTTCCAAACCCCCTGCAGGCGGTCAGCCTGTCGCCTTAAGATGCAGACTTTCCCCTAAAGCCTGTAATTGCAGTACCTGCTGCTGCCGGCGGCTAATCATCCTATCTCCAGGGTGACATCTGAGTCTGCCGTGATTACAGGGCACGTGCACAGACTGTGAGGAACAGAACGTTTCCGGACTGGTCCCCGTTTAGGTGTATTGGGGGGGGGGGGGGGGGGGGGGGGGGGAGAGATGGAGGGAAGAAAGAAGTGCACGATAGAGGGTAATAAACTGGAAAAGAAGTGACAGGAGAGAGAAAAAGATAGAGAGATGGTGCAGACGGGAAGGATGATGGCGGAAGTAGGAGCGAGAGTAAGAAGGAAAACAATGGAAAGAAGAAGGAATGAGAAAAAGGAAGAGAAACTCTGGTAAGCGAATAAAAGGGCGGGAGAAGAGGAAAGGGAGAACAATGTGTTGAGGGGATGGGAACAGTACCGGAGAAAAGCAGGAGTAGAGATAAAGAAGACAGGCTAGGGGACAGAAACGGGGATACAAGGACTCGTAGAGAAAAATAGATTATGGGGCGGGGGCAAAGAAGATAAAAAGTTGGAGTAAAGAAGAGTGAGAAAAAAGGGTTTGAGAACCAGAGGTAAATGGATACATAGCAGCACAAAGGAAGAGGGTCTATAAATGGAGGAAGAGCAAAAGGGAACAAGCATTGGCCGCAAAAGTGATCGCGATAAAGCGCGGCGAGCGATGCTCTTAATGAGCATGACGAGGAAAGCCATATGGAACCTCTGCTCTTAAGCGCGCGCCCACGCACACAAGCTGTAGGCCGGCCACGGCAGCATTTTTTGAAGCCCATACTAAAAGTCTCGCCAGACCAGCGCATGCGCTGGGTCAGGCGAGACCTAAAAAAGGTACGAGTTCCAATTCCCTTTCCGCCCACCCTTGGTATCTCGGCGACCTCTTAAGGTAAGGCTTTCCCATCCCAAGAATAGGCGGGGTTCGCAACTTCCCTTCCATTTCAAATTCGTGTCCCTTTTAGACCGCAATCCCTCATGGAATCCTCGAGATTCCTTCTCCCGGGTCTCACCGGGTCCTCGATTGTCGGCCCGCCCAGCTCCTCTTCCTCCAGCTCCTCCTCCTCCAGCTCTTCCAGGCCAGGGGTGTTGGGTGCGGGAACTCCTCGGCCACCCCTTCGA
Source organism: Triturus cristatus (assembly GCF_964204655.1). Lineage (NCBI taxonomy): Eukaryota > Metazoa > Chordata > Amphibia > Caudata > Salamandridae > Triturus > Triturus cristatus. Next base: position 508,283,626 of record NC_140579.1, on the reverse strand, counting down.
TGCACCCCCCGATGCTCATCGTCGCCCATGGGTCCTGAACCCTCCTCCAGCAACAGCGACTCATCAGCCGACCCAGACCCGTGCAGCCCGTTCCCGAATTCCGAACCCGCCGCCATCATTCGCCAGAGCGCACACACCAAGAACAAGGAACGAGGTGGGGGGGGAAAAAGCAGTATGTCGACCGCAGCCAATGTGACCGTGTCAACGACTATCACTCAACCAATTAAACGCGACTTCAATCAAGCAGCCAATGGAATTAGAGATGTCAAATACGAATCTGGTGAAAGAGAAGGAGACGGAATGTAACGGATGGAGCTCAAATATTAGAAGGGATTAGCCAATAGGACAGGGTGTGACAATACCTGCTAGAAACCCAGCGTTTGGTTTAGTCGGTGAATGGACAAGGAGGGAAATATGAGCTGGAGATAAGACGGATTTATCGTGCGAAATGACGAAAATTAACCTCTTAACTGCTAGGAACCCTCCCTTCTATCACTTGGCATTAAGCCCTTCTCTTTCTCACTTAATATATTTTTTATGTTAGGGATACCTCGCTGTTAAACCGTAATAATGTATTTCCCACAGAGTCTTAAATGCTAGCTATCGTTGTAACTTCAGGAGAAAGACTTCCTATTTTTAAAGACAAAATTGCTTTAATTTCGCTGTCTCTTGCCGATTTTGGAGCTGGGAATCCAGGTTCGAGTATTGGTGTAGGCTCAACATCCCGTGATTCTGGGAAAAATCATTTAAGGCCCCCATGCATATGTAGCATACATGCCAACATTTCAGAAGAGAAAAGTGGGAGATTTTTTAGAAAAAATCGGGAGAATGGGGTCTTGAATTGGGTTACTGTCATGTATGGGCCTTTGAAGTGTGCTGCTGCAGGATCGGACATTTGAAACGCAAATGCACGTTTTTGTCTTACTTTTCAGAAGCATGGAGCGCAATGGCAGGCAGAGAGGGGGTGATGAAAGTGTTGTGCACTGGCCTGGCAGGTTGCTGGAAGTGCATACACCAACCCCCCCCCACCCCCTAGTGTGTGGCACCCCGGGCTGAAACAACTTCCCGGGTACCCACAGAGCCGCCCCCCACCGAGTACTTCACAGGTCTTTAAAAGACCATTCGTTTGTTAATGAGGCTTTGTTGGTTTTTCACTCCTTCTAGAGCCCCTGCATCGCCACTCTGACTATTGCTGGAAGAGTTAGCAAGTTACACAATACCAAGCCCTGTCAGCTGAAACCCCCGAGGAATCGGGTTTCTAGATGCTTGAATCGGGAGGCGGGAGACTAGCCTTGAAATCGGTAGTCACCCGCCTGAATCGGAAGGGTTGGCATGTCTGATGTAGTAAGGACACAGACACAGTTAGCCGGTTGGCCAAGGTAGGAACATGCGCCTGGCCCCTTTTATAATCAGGGTCACATGTCCTGTGACGCCTAGGTTAAATGGGTGTGGGGTGGGGTGGGGAGTAAGCCGGCCCTCTGGGAGTGGCTGGTGATATAACAGCTAGAACAGTGACCAGCAGGTCACAACATCCCTCCCAAACTTTATTCAAACTGGAACAACAAAGTCCAACCTGTGGGAGAGAATAAAACAATAATAGAAACTTCCACTGAGTCTGTTCAGCTGCTTGTGGAAACAAGACCATGGCACGAATGCAGCCCGGATCACCAGTTCTGCGTGGTACAGTTCAGTGTTGCTCTGCGGGTCTAGTCCTCCTTGGACTCAAGGCGTGGAAGTTGACACCCAAGTCTCTCTATGTACAGTTCTCTGTGAAGGTGCAGGTGAAGTGATGGTAAATCTGGTAAATGACACGTTTTCATCAATCAGTCCTGGTTGTTGCATCTTAACAAAGGCAGCAGTGCTTCTAGCTACAGAATGGCAGAGTAGTTACAAACATCCCTCTCGCACCAGGATGCCCCTCTCGAGGCTGTTCCCCTCTCACAGGATGTCCAGAAGGCCCTCTTTACCAGGCTTCCACTGGACTTGGTGTACTTCGCCGTGTCACTCCAACGCCACCCTCTAGGTTCGTGGAGGAAGCGCTACCAGTCCCACCTTCAAGTCCCTCGCTCCACCTGGAGGGTAGTTGTTTCCTGATAGGATTTCTCCTGCTACCTAGCACAAGATATTCATCTTCCTGGGACCGGCTGTAGACTCATCTCTTGTGGCGGGATCCACTCTCACCGGCCTCCGTGAGGCCTTTGCCCCTGGGTCTCCACGGTCTGGTGTGGAGTGGTTGGATCCTCTTCTTCAGGACGTTCGAGCAGTCTCATCGTCCAGTCTCCCGTGCGACACCAAAGGTGATGGCACAAATGGTCTAGCTTGCTCACTTCTGCTGTCACCAGGTTTGCTTGGTGTTCCGAAGACTCCTGGGCAGATAGCTTCTCAAAGTGCCACCAATGTTGCCAAGGTACTGTGCTCCCTTCCAGATTTTCTTGCTCTTAGTCGTCCTCTATCTTGCTGTGTGCAAGTTGTTTGATTACCCACTCCTCTCTTCTTTTCTCTTCTGAAATATCTGCAGTGGCCTCATGCCATGTGATTTCCTCTTTCTGGTTCTTTCACTTCGCAACGCAGTCTAGTCCCATCAGGTCTTGCGCTTCTTCTCTGACCAGGCCTCCCTGGTCCTGAGGAAACAAAGCCAGGCAGGACCCACAGGGCCAAAATGGTGCCCTTGTGCTAAGGAGGCGCGACAAAGCGCGCAGGGGCTGCAGTTGGCAGCCGGGTCCATTCTGCTTCTTGGCAGCTAGGGCTCTCAGCGCAGCTGGATGGCTATTGCACCAGCAGCTGGTCTGCGAGTAGGAAAGGCACAGGAGGCCGGCGCAGTTCACAGACTCTGGATAGCTACGTGTGATCACCTGAAAGCTGCAGGTGGTGGCAAAGACTAGGCCCGAATGTGCCCCCGGTCACGCCGTCCCGATCGCCTTGGTCGAGTGCAAATGGAGAGGACCCAGAGCAGTACGAGAAGACCCAAGGGCAGTGTGCCCGACAGCAATGCCATGCAAGAGGCCACACTATCCCTAATGGGGTGGGCCTAGGTCCGAACCAACCAACCCCGTGCCCCCACCCATAGGCGCAGTTCTGGTCTTAGCCTCATCGAAGTCAAGACACACTGCTCAGTCCCTCACAGTTGTAGGTCCCCAACTGAAAACGCAAAGCAAGCGTGGTAAAGAGACCCAGGCCAGGATCAGGGGCACAATACAGCATGGTCCACCTCACCCCACAGTTAAGCCTAGGCCAATGCGACCTCTGGGCTCGCAGCAGCAACTGCACTCAGGTGGGGAAAGGAAGGTAGGTAGGTGGGCAGTGGCACCGCAGCTCCCTGGCTCACCTGATAAGGGCGATCATAACAGGTGGCAGCTGGTCTTCCCAGGCACAATCCGCTCGCCCACTAGAGGGAGAAGCTCTGGGACCGGATTCAGTCGAATCAGCGTTCCATTTTAGAACCGACGGTCTCCAAAGTAGTTGTCCCCACATGCACGCCACCAGGCAGGCAGGAAACAGTCAGGGCTGCCAGACAGCACACCGTAGCACCCCTGGGAAATGTTGTAATGGCAGCTGCCTCGGCCTGCCTCCATGCGGATGTATCATAAACAACAATTGGTTCTGTTGGGTAAGAACATTTCTTTAGCAGGGCTTCGAGCATACGAAGCAAGCGCAACGGTAAAGCTGGACTGGAAAAAGAAGGCTGCCAGTTTCCAGAGGCAGCAGGCGACGAAAATTCACTCCGGAGCTACCCTCCCCGTTGAACGGAAGTTTTGATAAAAAACGCCATGGAACATGACAAGTGCTAAAGCTCCTTTGCGAGGGTTGTCTGCTAATTGGCTTCTGAAAATCGTAATACTGACACTCTTCGATCATTATACCCCATTCATAGATACACCTGTATTGAACGGTGGCTTGAGTTACATGATATAAGAGCTATTTTGGTCCTGAAGAGAACCCCTTAAGAAGTGGCTTTGAAACGCGTCGACCTTGCGTTTTTTGTGCCAAACAAACTTGTGCTTAATTTTGTTGCTTTCGTGCACTGTAAATTGGATGTAAATTCTAAAGGGTTGTGTTTTCAGTATAGTAGTGCACTTGAAAGACTACTGTGTAAACTTTTTTGTGGTGTTTGGTTGTTACCCCTGGCTTTTCAAATTGATTTAATAGATGTATTGAGCCAGGTTGAGGTTGTGGTGTATGTCTGGTGTTCAGTGTGGGTTATAAATGTTTTCGAATGGGGTTTGCGAGTAGTATGAAGGAATGTTGAAGAGAGTGTGGTCAGTTTGTATTTAATGGTCTGATTGGTTGTATTGAAAATGTTTTTCATTGTCACTTTTCTATAAAGTTCTGATGTATATTCAAAAAGTAATCGCTTTGAATTAAAAAGATAAAAGAATGTTGAAATAAATTTGAAATAAGTCAATCATAGAATAAGGTTGTCATAGGCTTCATTTCTATGCACCAGTGAATTAATGTTTGATGCAATATCAGCATTGGCAATTCTTTGTTGTCTTGTAGACAGCGCACCGCAGCACCCCTGGGAAATGTTGCAATGGCAGCTGCCTCAGCCCGCCTCCATGCGGATGTATCATAAACAACAATTGGTTCGGTCGTGTAAGAACATTTCTTTACAGTTCAAAACATTTGTAATGCCAATGAGTTTTTGATGCACATGGAACACATAAACAAAAACAATTTTTGGCCGTATCAAAAAACGTTTTACTTTTCTTTTCAGCAAAACAATGCATATAATCAAAATTGCATAAAAGGGCTGTCTGATTATTCAGTAGGCAGAACGACGCAAGTGACATCAATTTACAGTGAATAAAGTGCCCAAGTGGCGGTGAGTGGGGGCCGCGTGGCGCTGTCGGGCGCCGGCCAATGATCATCCCGCCCCCCCCCCAGTTTTGGCACCGGAGAACGGAGGGACGTCCGCGGTGCTGGCTCCTGCCCGAAATAGAAAACGGCACGCCCCGAGACGAACACGGGGGGATGGTTAAGCTGTCTCGCTGCGATCAGGACCGGAGGTGAGTCGGCGCCCGCCTGGAGGTGCGCGGGGCCCGACCTCAGACAGAAACTGCTGGAGGGAGGAGCGGCACGTGAGGAAGTGACAGCGTTGTCTGCTTTTGTGAAGGGGGGAGCCCAGCAGGGGCCCAGGCCTCCGTAAATAATACGTCCCATCAGTTCACGCTCCACTCCAGGGACCAAGGCTCCAGATCACTATGGCCTCGTGGCGGGGGTCTTTTCTTCTGACGCCGCACATTTTCCATATGGTCCCTGGGGCGTGCCTTCAGGCCTGGGGCAGCACTGAGCAACAAACAGCAGGAGTAAATAGAAGAGCGATGGCCCCAGGGAGATCCTGTTGACCCTGCTCCCAGCACCCATAACAAGCATGATTCTATGAACAGTGTTCCCCTGGCTGCAGCCTCATCTGAACACAGCCCAACTGGCTACTCGGCCTAACGGGGTGCCCCTGGAAAACGCGCACACCTTGGCGGTGCGGGCATTACTGGTCCGGTGCCTATCAGCTGGTGGCGCGGCAGGAAAACCGACAGGCCGCGTGTGGTGAGAGATCCCGCGGCGGTGACTACCGACCGGCGCTAGGTTCGTCTGACAAGAATGGGGGGGCAGAGGCCCACGCACGACCTCCCAGGGCAAACTGGACAAGTATGCGTATGCCAGAGACTTTCTGGCTCTGCCGGACCGCAAAGAAACGCCGGACTAGGCCCCGGAAGGAGAAGGGGCAAGTAAAGTGGCGCTGGATGATATTATGGCTGCGCTCGCTAATTTTCAGTCGACGGTGGGCACCATTTCTGCTGATGTGTCCTTCCTACGGGCGGACATTCAAAAGATGACTGCAAGGGTCACAGAGGTGGAGCAAGTAACAAAAACCCTGTCTGACACTGCCGCACTGCTTCAAAAAGTCAGCCACTTGGAAGCTGAAAATAGAACATTGGCAGCGAAGCTGGATGACCAGGAAGGGTGCTCTCGCCACAATAACGTTTGAATCACGGGCATTCCCGAAAGTGAAGGGGGTCCGGCCGTAGACCTTTATGTCGAGGATATCATAAAGACTAGACTCCAGCCTAGAGGTCTCTCCAACTTCTTCTCAGTGGAAAGGGCACACAGGGTACCGGGTGGTAGGCCCAAGCCTGGGGCACCACCCAGAACTGTCCTGGCCCGGATTTTTAATTTCCGCGACACGGATACGATACTGCAGACAGCAAGAGTGGCCCCGCCGATTCGCATTCAAAACTCAGTGGTATCCTTTTTTCAGGACTACACAGCTGCGGTTACTAAACGACGCAGGAGCTTCCTTGAGGTTAAAAAAGAACTTTGGCGTAGAGAATTACCTTACTCCATGCTATTTACTGCGAAGTTGCGAGTGGTGGCGGATGGAAAGACCTGTTTTTTTTTACACGCCGGAGGAGGCCCATGACTGGCTCGAGGGGTGGCGGCGAATGGAGGGGTCCAGACGTTCGGAGACACACCAGCAACAGTGGAGGATGGAAGAAGACCCCAAGGATCGCAGACAGGAGCAAGAGGAAGATAGTACGCAACGGTCGGAGGCTGAAGAATGAAAACAGAGGTGTGGCACAAATGGACTTCACCGAACTTTAATGACGTACCTGAGGTTTGCCCACAAATGAGTAACGAACACGTTGGCAGTTGATAACCGGCTTACATGGCCATCTTCCTCTGGCTGGGGGCACACCAGGGTCCACGGCAATGGGACTTACTGTGAAGCCGCGGCGAGACTGTTGATAATTGGTCTTCAAGGAGGGGGTAGACTACAGTACTCCACAGACTTCTCACCCCCCTACACGCAAGTACTGTTAAATGGGATTGGGTATTGAGCGCTCTGCAATGTTGGGGTGGCGGGTAGTTCTAAATCCGCCTAGCAGGGAGGGGGGGGTGGAGGGAGTGGGATTGCTATTATGGTTGTTTTTTTTTGTTTGTACACAACAAAAAGGCACTCGTGAATGACATCTTTCCAGACGTTGGTCGGCAATTGCATTGCTCACATACCTCCGTGATGCAATCTATACACTCTGACAGTCATGGCAGCGCAAGACCCACAGGCATCTGACCGGCAACAGTTCCCCAGCACACAGGTGGCTACCCTGTCCTTGATAACGTGCACGGCTTGGGTAACAAAATTAAGAAGGGTTTGGTCCTACAATTTCTAGAACGATGCTCCCCGACGGTGGCCCTGCTACAGGAGACGCATCTCACTGGTACCACTTGCAGGTCGCTGGACAGGTGGGGGTTTAAGATGGTAGCCCACTCAGAGTTTTCCTCGGATTCGAGAGGTGTGGGTATCTTAGTTCAAAAGCAGTTGCCGCTCATAATACATAAAACGAAGACGGACGCGGGCGGCCGCTTTGAGGCTCTTGTTGGTCAATGGGAAGGGCACCCTATCAATATAGTGTCAGTCTACATTCCTCCAGCCCTGCATGCCGTCAAATTTCCAGCCCTTAGTGACTTCCTCCTTGATCTCCCGGAGGGGGAACTGCTGATTGGGGGAGATTTTAACGCCACAGTGGAAGGGACCTTGGATCGGCACCCCGCAAGGGAACAGACCATGGGTGACTCTCGCCTAGGGTGCTTTCTGGACGCGCTAGTGCTCACCGACATATGGCGACCTCGCCACCCCACTGCACGACAATTTACTTTTCATTCTGGGGTTCATAATAGTTTATCTAGAATAGACTACTTTCTTGCATCTCCGGATAGTTTGAGGAATGTGGACAAGATTGAGATTAGACCCAGAGGCATCTCTGATCACTCCCCAGTGCTCTTAACATACGCATACTATCACAAGGTGCGGCAGTGACTATAGCCTATATTTCCTGGATACTTACGGGTTCCCAAGATCATGAAAGCTATGGTCACTACAACACAACACTATTTCCAAGAAAACATTTTGCCGGTCTACTCTCCGACCGCCCTGTGGGATGCCTACAAAACCGTTCTCAGGGGACAGGCCATCGCTTCCATTGCAGGTCCTCAGAGTGAAAAGCAGCAGGAGCTCAATACCATTGAATTATAACTACACTTTGAACATTTGCACGAGTGGCAGGCTCCTTACCTGATTATCGCTGGGGAGCTTGAGGGAACAGACGCTGTTTTCCTTGCCCTGGGGCGGTCGCTGTCTTCTTTTTGCTGCCGCTGCTGCTGCAGACTTGCCGCCACACGTTGGGAGTACAGGACCACGGCTCCCAGGATCCTAAGTGACTCCGCCCCCACCCGGCAGCACGTACGCGCCCGGAGGCGCTAAATTCAAACGGCTCCCTCCGCGTCGCGGGACGCGCGCGGGCAGCGCCGGGCTAAGCCCGGGCAAAGGACGGGCCCTCTTAGGCCCTCAGAGGCCAGAGGAGACTGGACTGGGCCAGAGACGCTGTTCGTGGAGGAACACTGGTATATATGTAAAATACGTAGTGATATGTGACATATGTTATTGTGTTCAAGAATTTGGATTAGGTCTTAACTGTTTTTAAAATCTATAACACCATCAGTTGATGGTGTAAGTAATAGTACAATTCAGGGAGCTTTATTGTGGGCTGTTGTCTGACATTAACATGTCTAAAGTTAAAGCTCCTTCTGGGCCACGGACTTTGGATAACTATTTGGTCCAGAAGGTTAGCAAAATAAATTCTGAAAGACGACAGTCATTAGGGAAAAGCACTTCACCATCGCTGATGACCCCTATTGGGGGTTCACCAGCACGTACATCATGGGATGTGACTAGTCAGTGTAATATTACTAATGTGGATGGTTTGGAGGAGGGATTGCCCGATCATGAACAGATTCCCTCCACTGGGGTGGATTTAGATGATTGCCCTGATAAGGTATTACAGAGTTCTCCTACCCCTGTAGTACGGGCAGTTAGAGCATGTAGGAAAATTCAAAATAAGAAGGGGGGAATACGTTTTATAAGAAAACGATTAGCTTCACCCCTAAAACATTCCGAAATCGATGGAACTGCTAAGGTAAATAATGTCTGTTTAGATGATGATACAACAAATAACCTAGCAGATATTATTGAATCAAAGATTAAAGGCATTATAGATCCGCTGGTATCAAAAATTGAGGAATTAACGGCAGAAGTCGCAAGATTGGGTGGATTGCTTAATAAAACCATGGAAGAATCAGGAAGGGTAACTACTGCCATAACTAACAATAAGTGTAAATGTAATATACAGGGTGCCTCTTCTTCTATTAAGGCTATAGGCAGTAAAGAAATTGTCATAGCTAACCCCATAACATCTCGCGCGCAAACTCATTCTGATAGTCAGGTTATGTCTGTTATAGGAAATCATAATGGATGGGAAGAAATTAACAAAAGGCATGTTATTAATCTTCCACCTGAATGTGTACCTTATGTGGTGGTATTAACAAATGTACCACCACTTGAAAGTAGGGGTTATCAAGAAACACATGACTCTCTAAAAAATAAATGTTTATCCTGGTTGAATAGGCAATGCGGTTTCCCGTTAAATTTCTCTGACCAAGTTTTGACCACCAGGAGAGTTAAATGGATAGGGAGTTCTAAGAAAAGCTCAAAGGGGGACTGTGTAATTGTAAACTTTAAATATCCACAACATGTCGATACGGTCCTCCTAAGAGCTGCATCTCTTCCAACCTCCGATGCCAATGTATGTGCCCGATCGCTAGGTTTCTTTTATAGTCATCTTAATACCAATCTAAGGGAGAGTAGCGGAATTATAACCCACCCGACGATCTATAGACCTCATTTTGGCATACCCACACAAAAGAGATTCCATGCCCATAGCTCCCTGGACTCTAATGATTGACGTATACAAGAGAGGGAGATGTATTCAGTAAGGAAGGAAGGGTCTGGCGTAGATGACTGTGTAGATGAAACTATATTTACGGTCATAGCACCCACACCTAAACTGATCGAGGAAGTGAGGATACATGAGGGTTCCGTGAAGCTATGCAATCCGGGACAATCAATTGGGGAGGCCACTGTTGGTGAATATGCTTCCGGTTCTGCTATTAGGCCTATTACTAGAACAGGCACTTGTTCCAGACTGGTTTGCTGGAACGTGGCCGGTCTGAAATCAAAGGGCAGAGACTCGGGATGGGAAAATTTTATTAATAAGTACGACATTTTATGTTTCCAAGAAACCTGGTGCAAAAATGATGTTGATTATGAGGGATTCGTGTCATATAATTTACCAGCACGAGGAGTGGGACCGGGTAGAGCTAAGGGGGGTTTACTCACACTTATATCGGTTCACCGACGAATATCGGTGATTAAGTATATACCAGTGGGTGATCTTGTCCAGATGCTCTGGATCCGTGAAGGGAAAGGCCGTAATATCCTTCTGATCAACTATTACAACAATATCTTTGATAGCACCAGGGGAAGAATATTAACCGATTTGGCCAATGCTATTGATAACCTGAGTTTGGAATCCAACGTTGTATATGATATCATTTGGTGTGGGGACTTTAATACTTCGCTGTGTGATCTATTACCTTTAAAGGCATGCGGGGTTACTAATAATGCCGGTTGGGAAGTTCCGCACTTTGGTCATAATACTTATGGGGAAATTTTGAATACATTAATGGGATGTCATGACTTGGAAATATTGGATTGTTGCAGGGATGTCAATGGTTTGCCCATCCCTACATTAAAAAATTGGCGTTCTCAATCCGTGATTGACCATGTGCTAGTATCTTCTGGTATCGCCGACTGTTTTGCCCCACTGGAAATCAAAATATCGGATACAAGTGACCACAACTGTATTATCGTGGCCACGACCTTGTGGGAGGAGGTTGTGGGGGAAGTGGGGACTACAATCGACAATATAGAAGCCCATTGGGCAAATGGGGTAAGACTTAGGTGGGTAGGGGAGAAAGCTTCTGAATTGATCACATCCATAATAACGGGGAATTTGGCAGACATTGTATTTATTTTAGAAAATAGATTCGACCATGAGCGGGACGTATCTTGTTTTATAGGGATCAACACTGCCATTAATGCTAAATTTACTGGTCGCAATAGGGGTTGTCCAAGACCTGGACCTGTCTGGTTTGATCAAACCTGTTCTGCAGCTCTGACTAACCTTAAGCAGGCTTTAGCAATGAAGCCTAGGGATAAAAATTTAGTCATAACTCTAAGGTTAGATTATAAAAATGCTATTAAATCCAGGAAGGGGGTTCTTTAACAACAAGCTTGGTATTCCCTTAACCAAGCGGCAGAACTTTCTAATTGTGCGCTATTTTGGGCAACAGTTAACTCTCTATTCCTCAAGGAGACAAATATACCGGAGTTAACAGCGAATGTCTCTTGTGAGGGGCGGATTGCCCATTTTTCAACTATCTTTGACTCGGGTAAAATCACTAATGCTGGCTCATCTAGGTGGCCCATTTTACCACTTGATATCTCTGTTGAAGAAGCTGAAAGGGGGATCAGGGCGAGTAAGGGCGGGAAGGCCCAAGGGCCGGACGGGGTCCCAATTGATGTTTATAAAGAAGCGCCTAAAGTCTGGGGTCCCTTGTTGGCTGTTGTTTTTAATGCCGCTGTTTGTACTGAACCCCCTCCGACCTGGGGGGAGTCCATTATTGTCCCAATATATAAAAAAGGATGCAGGTCTGATGCAAAGAACTATCGCCCTGTTTCCTTATTGGACTCCTCCATAAAAGTTATGAGTAGGATTATGCTTATAAGATTGGAAAAATGGGCAGAACAGGATGGTATTTTGGCAGATAGCCAGTATGGTTTTAGGAAAGGCAGGGGTACGCTTGATCAATGTGTCAATTTAGAACTATTGATCGGGAAGTACAGTGATGCTAAACCTGGCCTTATGTATTTATGCTTTGCTGACTTAAGTAGTGCTTTCGACATGGTTGACCACTCAATTTTATGGCCAACCTTGTTGAATTTGGGAGCACCAGAGGGCATAATATTTTTTCTTGCCAGGATGTATGAGAGATTAAAAACGTGCGTACGTTTTGGTAGGAAGAGAGAATGTACCCCGAACTTTAGCGTTAAACGTGGTATAAGGCAGGGTTGTGTTTTAGCTCCTCTTTTATTCATTTTATTTATCAATGGAATTGATGTTATTTTAAAGGAAGTTAACGCAGATGCTCCTATGATCAATGGTGTATCAGTGCCGGTGTTATTATATGCCGATGACGCTGTGCTACTATCCAGAACTCCTGTAGGATTACAGCGGTTGATGGACAGCTTTGCATCCTTTATTAGAGATAGAAAATTAGTTATTAATAAAGGAAAAACGTTCACCATGATCTGTGGCCCTAAGAAACTAAAACAGGCAAGGAAAGGGTTTTTTATCGACAAAGTAAAAGTACAGCAAGTGGACAAGTTCTGTTATTTAGGCATAACCTTTTCTAGTGATAAGAAGTGGACTTATGAATTTAATAACATACGTAATAAAATGGCCAGAAATGCCCATGGAATTTTTAGATTTGCTGCAAAAATTGGGGACCGCAGGACTAGGGATATGATAAAAATTTATCAGGCCAGATGTGTAACAATTGCATTGTATGGAGCAGGAATTTGGGGTTATTGCTGCGCCCATAATTTGCAGCTAGAAGAGAATTCCTTTCTTAAAAAACTTTTATGCCTACCCACATCGGCCTCCAATGTTCTGAGTCATCAGGAATTATCTGTGAATTACCTACTTGACCTTCTGTCCCTTAGGCCTTTGATGACCTGGCGGTCTATTTGACTGAATGAGGAGAAATCTTTCACTAGGTCAATTATCCAGGATTGTTTGCGATTAGACAAAGCTGTAGCAATACCCTGGATTAAATATATTATTGTGTGTTTCTCAGATATTTTTAACGTGAACATTGTAATTGATCCCAATGCGGTTTTACTGATCCCCAAAGTAGAGTTAAAAAGGGTTTTCCTGGCCTTTACGGAGAGAAAGAGGGCGGTCGCCGCAGGAACTATGTCCACTGTTATGTTTTATAACATATTTATTTAAGGGTGAATTACTTGTTTATTTAACCCAAGACTCAGATTTGGAATAGCGCACCATTTGGTGGCCCATCCAATAATGAAAAAACATCCATTAGGGCCTTGCAGATGTGATGGGATTTCCAAGCAAAGCACAATTCACTTTATGCTGTTCTGTAAATTGTACTCTAATCTCCGTATTGTCCTTCTTAAACCTATGTTTGTTAAATATGGAACACGCACAGTTGAGCACGCAATGAAATTGATTTTCAATTTGCAATCTGCGGATGTATGTTTTTATACTGCAACCTTTTTAAACAAATGCATCAATTCCAGGAAAAATATGTGTTTTTATTTGCGTAAATGTAATTATTTTAACCAGTATTAATCAATTCATAGTGATTTTAATGTATTATCATGTCTATCTCGCCCGTATTTTTTTATTATGCTTTTTGGTTGTGCTTTTATGGTCATTAATTTGTACCGAATAAAGCTTAATTGAATTGAACTACATAGTGCCGAGGCCCAACATACCCGCAACCCAACTCCGGCCACGGCCCAATGCTTGCGCCTTAAACAACAAGAGCATCGGGAGTATCTGAGGGAGGCGGCTAAATTGCGAATATCAGCCACACAACATAAGATATATGAAACCGGCGATGAGGCCGGGAAACTTCTGGCATGGCTCGACAAAAGGGAGAAAGAGAAAAAGTGGATAGCACAGCTCAGAACGGGGGACGATCAGGTAGTGACTGACCCGCGAGCAATAGTGCAAACGTTAGCGCAGCACTTTCAACAAGTCTACACGTCACTGTCAGACATGACCCTAGATGAGGAGCTGACTTACATAAAAGATATTGCTATGCCCAATCTCGCGCCGGAGGTGGCCCTTACACTGGAGGCCGACCTTACAGCAGATGAGCTGCAGGTGGCGATTGGCTCACTGCAATCTGGGAAGGCGGTAGGGCCTAACGGTATACCCATCGAACTTTAATAAAAGATGGCAGGGACAATAGCCCCACACCTGTTAATTATGTACTGTGACAGTCTACACATAGGCGAGTTCCCACCTGATCAGCGCCTAGCCACTTTAGTGACGATCCCAAAACCAGGAAAGCCCCCGGAGGAATGTACCTCGTACCGCCCCATATCCTTAATGCTGAGGCTAAAATCCTTGCAAAACTCCTTGCGATCAGACTGACCCCACACCTTACAACCCTGATACATCCGGATCAGTCCGGTTTTATGCCCAGCAGGAATACGGCGCTGAACTTGAGGCGTCTACATGGAGTGATGGCCCATATACCATATCTTCAGGAACCAGCCGTTCTCCTTTCCTTAGACGCCCGAATGGCGTTCGATATGGTTGAGTGGCCCTTCTTGTTTGCCGTGCTAATTCACCTGGGTTTTGGCCTGAAGTTCTGCGCCTGGGTACGTCTCTTATATACAAAACCACTGGCGCATGTGACAGCTAATGGACATATATCCCAAGAATTTCCATTGACCCGGGGCACGTGCCAAGGCTGCCCGCTGTTGCCACTGCTCTTTGCCCTAGTGCTGGAGCCGTTAGCAGCGTGGATTAGATAGGAGCCCATGATCTGGGGACTTAGGTGGATGGAAGGGTGGGAAGACCGCATCTCGTTGTATGCAGATGTCTTACTATTATACATGGCCATCCCCAGATGATCCATTTTGGTGCTCCTAAATATATGTGAACTTTTTCATCGGGCGTCTGGATACACCATAAACTGGTCCAAGTCGATCTTATATGTACTTCGTGGCCCACCACCTCAACTCCCAAAGGACTGTCCACTACAGATCACGGAGGACGCATTTAAATATTTGGGCATCTATATTACGGCGGACTCGGACGAATTTGTTAAAAAAAAATCTCATACCTCCCCTAGAACGTTTAAAAAGGGATGCAATACCCTGGGGCGCGCTGCCACTGACACTGCTGGGAAGGGCAGCGCTTTTTAAAATGATGGCGCTCCCTCAATTCCTGTACGCATTGGAAAATACCCCATTCCCAGTGCCACCAAGTTACTTGAAAAAAATAGCGGCTCAGGTCTCCGGGCTACTATGGGGGAATAAACCAGCACGCATAGCACAGAGCAAATTGGTAAAAGGTTGGTATGTCGGCAGAATAGCACTCCCAAACATACAATTATACTACTAGGCGGCCCAGCTGAAGGTCGTCAATCAATGGACACACGCCCCACAGACGGACCCCGCACTCAGGGCGGACAGGCAGGGACTGGGGGTGGAGGGTATGATGTCTGCACTTTACAATAAGAGGCGAGTCCCAGCTATTCTCGGAACCACAAAGCAGACGGTCAGCATATGGCACGAGGCACATACTAAATTAGGATGGAGGGGAGTTATAACCCAACTCACTCCTCTATAGGATACACAACGCTGGGTGGTCTTAGGAACTATAAGGGATTTGCTCTGTGGGACGCAATTAGTATATCCACGGTGGGTGACAATTGGCACAAAGGGGAGGTAATTACATTCCAACGTCTTCAAACACAGTACGAACTAGCGCCCTCGGAAAAATTTAGATATATGCAGATAAAACATGCGCTGCAGGCGGCCATACCATCCGGTACTGAGGTTCCAGAGGCCACCCCCCTAGAGGACAGACTGCATGCATAAGCGGGCCACTTCCCTCACCTACCGAAAATTAGTCAACAATTTAACAGACCCATATGTGGCACTCAGGGAAAGTGGTCCCAGGACGTAGGCGAATTTGAAGATTCCGAATGGCAGGAGGCGTTGGCTTCCCCACGGGAGGTGGGTATACCCTCAAGATTTAAATTAGTACAGCTCAAAATTCTACATAGAACCTACTATACGAGACTCACACTTCACAAAATAGGGATAACATCACACCCATACTGCCTGAGGCGATGTGGGGAGGAGGGTACATTCTATCATACTGTGTGGCTGTGTCCGAACATCATGGTGTACTGGGTAAAGGTGATGAGGACTATATCGCAAGCGGCGGAGGTCTCTCTAGTGCCAGAACCCAAGAGATGCTTGCTAAATGTGTGGGAACCGAATGATCTTACTCGCCCGGCATAGGTTTGGGCCACACTGGGGATAGGAGTCGCAAAGCATAACATCACACAAAAATGGGGGGCGGAAGAGTCACCAACACTTGCAGCATGGTGCAAAGATATGGACGCAGCTATGGTGGCCGAGAAGGCAGTGTTTGTCAATCGAGGCTGTCCTCAAAAGTGGGGCAGGGTTTGGGGGGCATGGAATAAATTCAGGGGTTACATCTGTGAGCCACCTGGGGTGCGGGCGATTGAGGAATCGGATGACGAAAATGGCGGGGAGACGCGAATTTAATGGTTGGAATATTGTCGTTGGCTATGATGAGTGGACTATCAATATGCAAATTGTCATAAAAGTGTGGACGTCTAGATATATTAATTATATGTACTGTATGATTAACCTGTGCCTTGATTATAATTACTATAATAAGATTAAAAAAAATTGCTTAACCATTCGAGGACTATAAGACCTAAGGATGATTGGACAAAAATAACCGTCGAGACGTTTCGACCTTAAAAAACGCAAAAGTAAGGTAATGTTGTGGCGGGTTTTCTTCAGGACAGGAGTATAGGAGAGACAGCCTAAAGGGGAAAAGAATTCCAATGAAAAATGTGTTCCAAGGGGTACTGGTAAAAGAATGCCGGACGGATAGGCCGATAAACTCACCCAATCCATATGTATTAAAGGATTCTGATAGCAGGAGTTCGCATTGCCATTCCATTCATGAAGTAGGTGGGAACATCGTGAGAAAAGGACCCTTAATTAATAAAGGAAAAAAGGGGGGGCCTTGTTAGTCTGAACTCAAACAGGCTCAAACTCAATTGTGACCACACACGCGACTACAAATCATACCTGGAAAGGAGGATTCAAGATGATCGTGTTCGGTGAAAGCACTGCGGCCGTCAATCACCTGGAGTTAAACAGTAAAATGCATGAGAGCATGGAACCCGCACTGAAAGTGATGAGAAGAAATGTGCCGGTTTCCATTAAAACATACCTTGGTTGGTAGAGGAAGTTCAAGAGCGGTGTCTTGAAACTTGTTGGGATAGTAAATTCACGCTGTTTTACTCGTGTGATTCCGATGCGTCAAATCAGCAAGCGACATCTATAGGGTGATATTGAAATCGTATGTAAGTGAAGGGATTCTAAATTAGTCAACTAAAACTAGTCATCCAACAACCCAATGAAGCCCACATTGAGCTGGTGACAGCAGTGAAGACTACTCCAGTGAACCAGCAGATAAGAATCATTTTAAAGATGTTTATTGGGCTGGCAGAACACATTATTCCAGGTTTGTGAGGGATTATACCATTGAAATGGAGATATTGAAAAGTATGATAAAGAGAGAGCCCAATATAATTGGTCAGGTGATGGTCAGACCTCTTTTAAGAGGATGGCATGTGCTATCTTTCAGGTACCATCTCTTGGCTGTTTTGATGTTGAGACAAAACATCTTAATTACACATAAAAACACAAAGTGTTTTGGTGCAGTTTTTGCCCTGGTAGTAGAAAGTAAAAAAGTGTATTAGCCTTCAAGAGTCTTGCAGGAGGCAGAATTTGACTATTCCGTAGTGGAGAGGGAGATTATGGCTGCTGTTGGGCTATTCAAGACTTCAGGCTTTTCCTGTGGATTTCTTGAGAGGGGGGGGGGAATGTGTTATGATGTGTCCTTTCTGCCCTTTAATGCCCCGTTTTGTATTTTTTTAATCTTATCAAATGTTACTTACCCTCATGAGATCCCATGTTTATTGATTAGATGGACTGAAACATGATACACAGGTTAGTAATATGGCCTGGTAATTATCAACTGATGTATGGATAGTATATTGTTATTTCATTATCACACCCAACACAAGTTCCCTCCTTTCTCCATTATGAGCAATTGTGTTTTATTTTTATTTTTAATATTGTGTGTGTTATACTATGTTTAATCCTAAATATGGGTGCTATTGGTTGTTCTTTCAGTTTTGTGTTTTTTCATGAGACACAGCAATTGCACTTTCCTGTTCTCCACAGGGCCGCCTTAGCCTTAATAGTACCTTGTGCGACAGTCTTTGTTGCTCCTCCCACTCATCCCCCATGGATGTAGTTCTCCACAGATTCCCTCACTACCACCATCCAGCGCTATCCATCATCCCTCAGTAGCCCATCTCTCACATTTATTAATTTTCCTGGAGCGCTATTCATCCCACTGTAGGGTCTCAGATGCTTTACATCTCATACACATATTACACAGAGACAATGAATCAGGCAGGTGTGTAAATTAATGTATAGAAGCTGTTACATATGAAAATGAGGGTTACAAATTGTAGGAGTCACTTCATCCATTCTGGTAGCCATTGTAACTTATGAACGTCCTTCAACAGCCGATCTATGTGACAAAAGCAGTAACCCGCTGAGCTATCTAGATGAAGTACAAATCTGTGATCTGCATGTTACATGTTGTGCTTTGCAGCAGGTACGTTTACTCTCTGTGCTACTTTATGATCAGTCAAAACTGTAACTAGACAAAAAAAAAGGTCTGTCCATTAAGAACAAGAGTTATCTTGCCAATTTAAATATCCCCCGAACATTGCTGGGCACACAAAGATCTTTGCAGCAGGTATTTTTAACCCTGTAAGATATTTTCAAATGCAGCACTCTCCTCTGGCACCATGCTTGGATCCCGGTGCAACGGCATGGCTTCTCCACTTTCTGTTCACACTGAGAATGTTGGTTTCCACTTTTTTTTGGTCAGCCCACTACTGTTTATATTATATCTTTTTTCATTATATCTGCTCGTAGATCGCATGAGGGTTGCCCTTTAGCTTAAGGCCAAAGAGAAGCATTTGGTCAGTTAATACTAGAGCAACCCTTTTGAAAGGCAGCCAGGTGCAAGGTTGTGTAGAGCTTTGTTCGTGAGACATTGGGTTTTGATTTTTAACTCAACTCTTGGTGACCAGTAGTTAGTGATGTACAGCCGTGACATAGTCCAACCATTTCAGGCCCAAGATGAGGCTGAATGCATAATTCTTCAACATTTGAAATTTGCCTAGTTTCTGGCTCGGATGCATGAAAGGACACTTTAGAAGACCAGATTGATCCAGTGTGATAATAGCATCAGGGCCAGGATCCCAGATCATAACAGATGAACAAATTTCCAATTGTCCATGCTACCCATCAATGTTAACTACTGGATGCACAGCTGGCAGGATTAAGAAAAGGGGATCCACAGTGTACAGCTCAGTGCTGTGCCCAACATTTTGCTCAGAAGCCCGCAGCTGGTGCTATTAAATGTCGGTGCCCTGAATATCATGTCGTACGGTTTATACTATATCAGTAAAACTGTGCATTTGGACAACATAAATGTCAAAATTCTGCGAGACTGACTCCACGCACAGCATCACCATGTTGGCTGTAGTCCTGGTTAGCTTATAGTGCACCATCTAAACCTCTAACCTGGCAAGGTACCGGAGGGTATGTGCAACCTCAGAACATGACAAATCTGACTACTCAGGAAATCGTGGAAACAGATCAGTACCTTTTGTTAGTAACTAAGGCATGCCCCAAGGGAGACACACGAAATACTCAAATTGGCATTTTAATCATATATTGTAGCATTATGATTCTTGTGTAAAGTATGGGTGCTGCAGTGATTAATAGAAGGAAACACAACAGAGTAATCAGCATACTAATCGTAAAGAAGATGAGCAACTGTGCTGTTACATTGATTATAACCATATATGTATAATCATATCTATACCCCTATCTAGCACTTCCTATCTTAGAGGGTGAGAATCTACTAGAATACTATAGGGTGATCTAACTCCCCAGTTACCTGTGGGTATGTTTTATCTTGGAGCCCGGACTTGTGCAGATCAGGCCATCATCCTTCTCAAAAAAGGTAAACAAGATTCAGCTGGGCTAGAATTCCAGCATGGGGCAACCTCAACCATGACAGTGAAATGCTCCTCTATCTAAACAAAGGATTGGTGTCATTTATATAATAAACGTCACCCATGTTACCATACCGGAGCCCCAGTCAGGACATAATTATTGATTCAACCCTTGCAGGGTTGTCGCAGAACGGACAACAACAAACATCTACATTTTGTGCAGTGAACCTAAGCCTGGTACAGAATGTTCAAGGCCCTAATAATATGCCTACGAAGAAGTGTAAAGGAAAGCAGATCTATTTCAGAGAATATTATCCTGTATGTGTGCACATGCAAATGTGTGTCAAGAGTCAATGTTTAAGAAAGATGGCAACTTTAAACGTGAACATGTATAATGGGGGTGATCCTTGCCCGAGGTCTATGTAACTATACAACACCCACTTCTTGAGCTAAAAAGCGTCCTAAAATATGTGCTAAAATATAAGGTCAAAATCTCCTTTAATATTGAAAGCATAAAAGAAGCCAAACATATTTAAAAAGTAATATAAAAAGGCACATAAAAGGCTGCATTAAAAGCAACTTTGCAAGTAAAAACAATGCCAATTTTTAAAAAAAACTTCACCGCTCGAAACTGACAGATTGTTCAAGTGTTCTGAGAAACAGACGAAACAATGCTGTTCCCAGCTGCCGCAGACGTTTCCGTTGACACCCCTCTCACAAGTTCCAATGAACAAACATGGTCAAATCCACCTCTTTCAGCAGCTGCTGAAGGTGTGACAGCCTGTAGTGCATTCGCAGAGTATGAGAAAGGATGAACTAATCCAGGAGCCGAGGCATCTGAGGAAGGTTCACAATATGTATTTTCTATCAACGGCAATTGCGCAGGTCATCTTCGCAAGTGAGCTTTGAGCAGGCCCACCTGCAGTCCCATGTCCTTAGATAGAACCAGTTGCATTCCAAGGCATATATCCAGGGCACATGTCAAAGGGACATGTCACTCTGTATGATGGCAATAGCAGATAACACAATTTTACTCAGAGAATATATCCTAGTGGATAATGTAGTCATATCAATGTCTATAACTGCTAGAGCCGTCTCTAAATTTGCCCTGTCAATTTCACATATCCGCTCAGCAGCTTCCTGCTGCAAAACATTCAACCTTGATTGTATATTGCATAAAAAAGCACCTTTGATGTGGTTTTCGAGAACCTAACAAGAAATCCTGTATGACCATGTCATCAGAAAGGAGAAACAAGTGTTGTTTCACCTCATCTAACGTTGAATGTTGTAGCCAATCTAGGCATTACTTTCCAAATGCTATATGTTGTTACTACTCCTGAGTGTTGTGTCTATGTGTAACATGTGGCTGGCCTATTGATCCTAAACCCTTTGGTGTTGTTAAGAAAACATGCATGACATCCATTAGTGTCTAATAGCCACATCAGCCATCCCTCTGGACTTGAACTGTAAGAATTGTATGTACCATTCTTTAGACCCCCCCCAGGATATTGCGGCATGAACTAGTAAATTTTGCAGCACAAATCTGGAAATTTAGCAGCACAAATCTGGAAATTTAGCAGCATTTTGCGGCACTTTATTTTGCAATTTTTCCTGCAACAAACACAGATATCTTAGTGTTTGGAGTTATTTTACAACATGAAGCTATGTATATTTGGTTTATTTACAATTTAGACAATTTGTTTTGCTTCAAGGCTACATATAAGACATAAACATAATAATGGATAAATGCCCATGGAACCTGTACGCTTGTCGTGTTAATCTTGGCCATGTATGTGCAGTTCTTCCAAGCAGTCCAAATCTAGCCCAATATTGTGCTGCTGATTATAATGCAAAAATAATAATAATTTACTGAAGAAAATTAAGGACCTTCTAGATTCATGGTCCCCCAGATTCTGAAGAAAATTAAGGACCTTCTAGATTCATGGTCCCCCAGATTCATCACGTGGTGGGGCAGAATTGAATACATTAAAATGATGATCACTCCCTTGTAAATTACTTAATTACAATGGTCCCTCTCTTATTAACCAAAGACTTCCATTGTAAATTAGACGTCCTCCTATCCAAATTTTTATGGCAAGGGAAAAAGGCCAGAATAGGGTGAAAGAAACTTAGATTGGATAAATCTCTTGGAGGGGTTAACCTCACAGACTTCAAATTGTACCAAACGGAATTATTAGCTAAACAAGGCTCATTGGCTGGTACCGCCTGCGGATTATACACCTGTCTGGCTTGAAATGGAAAAATCCATGATTAACAATCTTGCTCCAGCTACTCTTCTTACCTCCAACTTTTCAAAAATCAAATGCTCACAATCAATATTTAAACATACAAAATCTGCCCTATTGAAATTAGATAAAAAAATTAGATGTCAGTATACGTTGCTCGAATCTAGTGTCAATATGGGACAACCATCATATCTTATATAAAGGTAAAACCCTATATAATGAGGCCTGGTTCGCTAGTGGGATCTTCTATCCACAACAACTTTTTGAGTCAACATACCCCCTTACATTCAAAGATTTACAATCTAAATATAATCTGGAATCTTTGTAATTCTACAATTTAAAAAAAATAAAGACGGCGATATCGAAAGCTAATTTGTTGCCCTCACCTCCTTCCCTCCCACAATTCGTAAGAAAGATAAATAAGTTAGGTCACCAGGTTTCTTGGATCTACAAATTACTCCGTCCACAACAATCTACCCTCAATAAGAAACTCATTCCTTTTTGGGAACCACACTCTTCCTCCCCGATTTCCGAGGATGACTGGACAAAAACATGGAGCTCTGTCTCCAGGAATAAAATATCACCTGCCCTCTCACAGACGAAATACTGGCTACTTCATAAAGCTTATTGGACGCCAGCCCGCCTACATTTACACAAAATACGTGAAGACCCTGGTTGCTGGAACTGTAAGGAAGAGGCGGGGGACCTAGCACATATGTTACTATTTATGTAAATGTGTAGCACCTTTTTGGGACAGAGTATTCAAATTACTCTCTAACTTGTTCTCCTGCTCCCTTAAAAGGGAACTCTCTACGCTGTTGTTTGGTTTCCTCAGGGTAGACTCACTGAGCGATAAGGACAGTGCCCTCCTAGACATGCTCCTGACGGTGGCGGTTAAAGTTGTCTTGACTAATTGGAAGGACACACAGAAGGTGTCTTTTAAATGTTGGCTTAACTGGGTCTCTAATCTAAGAGGGGCTGACAACATTGCTTTACAAAATTCACTGTGGAAACCTCCCATCAGATGTATGTGGGATAGCCTTGACCAATACTTTAATTCACATAAACCACCTTGAACCATGTATCACGTAACTTAGAGTGGGAGACATGCCCTCCGTCTGTACACAAAGTGAAACTCAGGTTGGCCATTATTTCTCCGAAGGGGTCGTACCTTAACAAGGCTGTTGCAGTACTAGCAAATGCATACCATCATCGACATGTTATATAGTTTGTATTATTAGTTTTATTGCCTATGTTTTATTTTATTTTGGTTCCCTGGATTTGTTATGTGGTGAACAGCTTTAGGATAGCCACACAGCCCTATTAATATCCGACCAAGGTATTGTTATAGATTTAAGAATGCAATGTACAGATTGTAATGATGCCATCTTATTTTCAAACATCATTGTATTTCCGTTGATTATTCTGTTTTTGGAAGAATTGGATTTGTGTAAAATTGTTCATGGAAACAACCAATAAAAAATATTTGAACAGAAAAAACAATAATGCCCGGATGGATTGCTCTGAGAGGGACCGTCGTCTGGCTGACACAATAATTTTGTAGATGCTGTTGCTCCTTTCAGCATCTGCAGAGCTGGTCACACAGTCCTGGTACACAGCTGCAAGCTGTGAAAGGACTGGAATGCGGTCAGCCAGCCCATGCCAAAAGAGGTCAGTGTCAATCACCCCCCGAAACAGATGCCTGTACTGCTTCTGGGCCTACATGTGCAAAGTAGAGGCGAAGCTCCTGATTGGGAACTTCGCTCAAACCAGGGATGGGTGAATATGCACTCTTGTTCTTAGGCAGGATGCAGAGTCGTGCAGGATTGAAAAGGCGCTCTTATTTCAAGAATCTAATGCCTGGTTGGGCCTCCTTTTCCAGAGAATTTTCAAAAGCTTCCTTAAGCTGGGTTGTTATCTTTTTTTCTGTGTCAGAGATAATTTAGCCTCTGCAGTGGTCTGTAGAAATGGTTGTAGTGACTCCACAGTGAGGACTGAATTGTTTGTTAGGTTCATGTGGAGGTCCTCCAAATAATCATAAACCTTCATTGTCACTGGTGTCTGACTCTGGAATAAGTCCATCAGATGTAAAATGTTTTGGTATTTTTCTGCCACAATGTCCAATTGAACTTTAAGGCTGTTTCTTTGGTCGCTGTTCAAAATTCTTTGTAGATTTTCAAGGGAATCTGGGGGAGACTTGCTGAGTTGCATCTCAGACTCAACAAACCCAGCATAGCCCTCAAAGTGCTTGCAGTGGTACTGAACAGCAGCAAACCAAGAATTCCACCGGGTACTGCACGGGTCAGGTGCCATCCGTGGTTTCATCCCATTGTTCTCAGCAAGATGGTGCAGGTACCTTCTCTTTCTGCTACCGGCCATGTAAAAGATGTGCGAGAAGTACAGAAGGAAAGCATTTAGCTCCACAAAAGGCTTCCTAAACGACTCTTCAATAAGCTTCATTATGTGTGTGTGAGGGAGTCTTACCTCAGAAAAGGGCTGTACGTGACCTTGCCGATACTGGTCGATCCTCCGCAGTACAGAAGAGGGGAACCCGGAAGTACAACCACAACACGAACGGGAGGATAACCATGCCCCCACATCGTGTATACATACAGGGGGAGAGACTTGGGAATGACGCAACAGAAGAAGGCAGAACAGACCCCGGAAGGAGAGACAAAGGGACAGAGAAAAGGGACTGGATCGACGAGGAAGGGGAGGCGAGTACAGTTGACGGAGAGAACGCGAGTGAAGAGGAGCGAGAGGAAGAGTTGGGACTTCGAGACGGAGGCGCCGGATCTGGAGAAGACGACGAGTGGTGGAGCGAGGAGTGGTGGTGTCCACAGGAGGACGCTGGAGGGCGTCCGCAACTCAGGAGAGTTGCGGCGGAGCCGGCGAGTGACGATGAGAGGGAGGAGGGAAGTAGGGGAAGAAGAAAGGGAACACGGGCACTGTACATGAACTGCACGTGCACTATTGAACCACCCCTGAGCACCTCTCCCTCTTTATGGCCCTGAAGGAAACCCTGAGAACAGAAAACCGAGGGATTTACAGGTCCACTATGTTATAAAAGAGACAAGCTGATATTAAAGTCGGGTCTGATAGTTACGTGAGACAACCTGTGAAGAAGCATTCCAGGTTGTGTTTCTTTAACGGACATTATTTATTTATTCAGTTTCCTTCTTTTGTTTTTTTTACTACAACCGCCCCCCCTTTTTATCCTTCCCCCCCTTTTTCTAGAGCAGCAGACTGGTGTGGTGAAGGGTGCACATTTTCCCACGTCTTCCCGTATACATTAACTGACAGCTCCTCTTTTCTTTCTCTCAAATTGAGCCTCCATGAGAGACCACTGAAGAGAGGAAGTGCGGGAAAACAACCGGCGAACAGCACGTCAATAAAGACAAAGAAGAACACCTGAAGAAAGGAGAAGCCTAATCACTACCTTTATAACTGAACATTCAAAAGTTATAAATAAAATACGCCATCATTGAGAAATATATTCAGCCTCCGCGTTTGATTATCTGGCCCGCGCTCCCACAGGTGGTGTCAAAAGTGGGATTTCCCGGAAACCTGGAGGCGATGATCAACAAAATGGCGGAAAGGGAAGAGGATTTAGGAAAGGTCATGGAACGGTTCCTGACTGTGGTTGAAGAGGACAGGGGCAAGCTACAACAAGTCATCACCAGCCAAAATCAAACCCAAGAGGCAGCCCTGGGAAAGCTTGCTGAGGCCATAGGACACCAACGTGGGCCTTCTTCCCTACCCTCGGTGGTGATGTAAAGGTATGTGAGCGGAGACTATCCGGACTATTTCTTTAATAACTTTGAACGGATGGTCCTGGCAGCCGCTTGGCCTGCGGACAAATGGGGACAGTATTTGGGTCCGTTGTTGTCTGGGGACCTACAAGCTGCTTATCAAGCAGCAAATTTACAAGGACTAACCCTGTATGCAGATATCAAGAAATATATACTGGAGCGATTGGGAGTCGACGATGAGACATACCGCTACGACAGATAAAGGAAGGACCTCAAGAGACCCCTAAAGCTTTGTGTTTTAGGGTTAAAGACACGGCAGACCATTGGTTGAAGCCTACTGCTACCACCAAAGACGAGATTATGTCCAAAATCTACTTAGAACAATACCTGGCGTCCCTACATCCCCCTATTCAGAAGTGGGTACGACAGCATGTCTACCTCACATTGGAAATAGCAGTCGAGATTGCCAGTGCCTATAGCCGAAACCAGGAAACACAAAAGGGTCAGGAGTAGCCATCCTGGAGATCCGGAAGTAGTGGGGTCATCGACCACCTCGACCCCCTCCTGTGAGGAAACCCGAACCAGTCACCGTGATACCTAGTCCACCCATCTAAAGGCCCCCCTCAGCGGGACCCCAGTGTTTCAACTGTGGTGGCCTGGGACACATAGCCAGGTTCTGTCCTCAAAAGGAAGAACCAATGGAGGTTGGAGTGGTACGAAACTACTACTGTAAACCACCCGAAAAGAGAACACCCCCTTACCATTGTAGGCTTGCCTTGAACGGACAACCAGTTTCTGCCTTGGCGGACACAGGGTGCCTTCAGAGTGTCCTAAGACCCCAAGAACTACCACAGGGGATTAGCCATACTGATAGAATGGTGACAATACAGTGCGTTCATGGAGATAAGAAGCAATATCCTACTACGGAGGTGAACATTCAACATCAGGATAACCCCGTTTCATCTCTATGAGTTGGGCTCATCCCTAAGCTACCAGAGCAGCTGATCCTTGGAAATGACTATCCCGATCTATCCAAGCTACTTAAAGAAACCCAGGATGAGAGAGAAGATAAGTGGAAAACCGCACCCTTTTCTCAGGATGACAACCCAGAATGGCCACCCTCAACAGCTAGGAAAAGCCGAAAACAGCAAAGAGAAGAAAAGAAGACACCAGTCCCTGTCTTTCCTGTTCTACCGGAGGAGAACCCCTGGGAAACGGACAGGAATTTCCATGCCGCCGAGAGGGAGAACACAGTCCTACAGGGAGTATGGGAGGAAGCTATAGAGCAAGAAGACCCTCTCCAAGTATGCCCCTATTTTTTTTCAAGAATGGGTTGTTGTACAGAAAGGGAAGCCCCACACAATCCCCCCAATTGTTAGTGCCCGGACCCTTCAGTGAGAAAGTCCTTTACCTAGCCCACAGTCACCTCTTGGTTGGTCACTTCTGCAATGAAAAAAACGAAAAAGCCATACTAGAGAAATTTTATTGGCCAGGCATATATCAGCAGGCCAAAACCTATTGCCGTGAGTGCTCCATTTGCCAGAAGAACAGCAGATGTAGACCTCCACGGGTAACCCTTCATCCCCTCCCTATCATAGATTAACCTTTTGTTAGAGTAGGAATGGACATCATAGGTCCCTTGCTGCCTTCCCAAAGCGGGTTAAGGTATGTGCTGGTCTTAGTTGATTATGCCACCCGATTCCCGGAGTGTAATAACAAATTTAGATCTCCCCTGGACCAAGGAATGTACCGTCACTTTCCCAGGGAGAGAACATCAGTTCCAAACTTATGGAATATAACATATACACAGCACTTCCTAAGGTGGGCAAACTTTCAACACTCCCCCAAAGGCAAGGCAAGAAAACAATATATACACAGACTTTGCACATCACTTGCCAGGATTAGACCAACTTCCTATAACACAATTACCTGCTAGAAGGGAATTCACCCATCCTTCTACAACAGAATACTTGGCCAAGAAGAGTCCACACCTCCTGCTACAAGGAAAAGACGAATTGGTATATCTGGGATGTATTTATTAGTAAATAGCACCACACAGTAAGCCAAATGCACCTAACCTAGTAGACTCTAACATATCAATAGTATGATTGAAACACAATCAAGGCAAATATATATGTAGAAATATATATATGTATGGATATAAGAATCAGAAAATAAAAAGGAAGGGAGAGAATCAGTAAAGAATCAAGAGACAGTTAGTAGCAGAGACACCTCACCTAATGCTCCATCATTTCACCCCACGTTGTTCAAGGGGAGTCCATTGCTTGAACCGGGCGAAAGCTCAGAGGTGACACCGCTTTTCCGCGACAACACGTCTGCTCCACAGATGAACTTCCACCAGGCCAGTGTCGGCTCCCCTTTTTAATACACATTCAAAACACAGCGAAGCTTCTCGGAAGCTCCGCCCCCTAGTTCTCATGAGAGCCCGTACCAGCTTGCTCCAACGTCACAGCAATGGTTGTTCAGGCCCTTGCTATGGCTACGAGTCAAACCATGTACATTCCAGCAGTTCTCTCTAGTCAGTAAAGTGTGAAAAACAGGAGGAAAGCAAAACATGCCCTCTTCTTCGTGCAGGCACAGAAAATGGCTTCAGCATGAAAATGGAGTTAGTTAAGCCATGCACACAGAAAGGCCCAAAGCAAGATGAAATTAGCAAAGCAAGGATGACATGAAACCATGTCGAAGGCACCTATAATTCTCATCCACACAACTTACAAGCACCACTGTGCACACAGAAAAGTTTGAAGCAAGGTAAAGTCAGAAGGCAGAATGACATTAGACCACGTCAAAGCCAATAGGTCAAAGTCATAATTCACCTAACCCAAATAACATTATACACTTAATCCCTCAGTATTCAACATTGAGCACATGTGTGCACCACCACCCACAAGACTGCACCTCAGCATCCCATACCTTCTATTCCTGGAAAGACTATTCCACTAAAAGGCAGAAGAAAAGCAGGCATATGCAAACCCATCCTACATTAAGGCTAAGGTAACATAACACATTAAAGTCAATACAAAATGGTGGTGGTTGAGGGTCATCATAGGGTGTCAGACCACAAAAGTGGCTCATTCACTACACGGAGGCAGTGGCATTACGCACCCCAACGCTTCCTGTATTGCCAAAGCCATGGTGAATATATTTTCCCGGGTGGGGTTCCTGAAGGAGATAATAACGGATCAAGGTACCCCGTTTGTCTCCAAATTGATGAAACAGGTATGTGCTCTGCTAGCCATTAAGCAAATCCGCACGGCAGCGTACCACCCAGAAACAGATGGTTTAGTGGAGCAGTACAATGCCACTCTCAAGAGCACCCTCAAGAAACTCCTTGATCTAGAGACAGGAAGTGGGAGGATTTGCTACCCCTATCCTTATTTGCGATCCATGGCAAAGTACAAAAAAGTACGGGCTATTCTCCCTTCGAGCTGTTGTATGGACGCCAACCGCGTTCTTTACTAGACATGGCTTGTGAAACTTGGGAGAAGGAGGAAAATGAAGCCAGACAACTGGTTGAATATGTATCAAACCTTAAAACCCATCTAGGCCAGATCCGGAACAACATGGAAGAGGCCCAAATAGAACAGAGAACCCAATATGATAAAAAAGCTAAGGAGAGGTACTTCAACGTCTGGGGTGCGGTGTTACTCATGATACCATCCTCTGATCACAAATTGTTAGGCCATTGGCAGGTTCCCTACACTGTACTCGAAAAAGTGACACCCGTAACCTACCGGTTAGAAATCAATGCCACCAAGGGGGTATCACAAATATACCACATAAATTTGCTTAAAAAGTGGAAGGGGCCTGTTCCTGCGGTAGTAGGGGTGACTGTAGGATCAACACCGTTATACGACCAGTGTATAGATAAGGAGTTGCTTCCCAACTTGAAACAGAGTCTGGTCAATGCCTTAAATCCACTACAGGATATATTTTCCCTCACTCCGGGAAGAACGACCTTGTTAGAACACTCTGTAAAAACCCTTCCTGGAAAGAAAGTACGCCTCAGACCTTATAGGATACCCGCGGCTCGTAGAAAAACCATCAAAGAAGAGGTCCAGCAAATGTTACGTCTAGATATCATTGAACCATCAGTAAGCGAATAGAGTTCGCCCATCGTCCTGGTGCCGAAACCAGATGGTTCGGAAAGGTTTTGCATTGACTTTAGGGAAGTCAATAAGATATCCGAGTTTGATTCATATCCACTACCTTGAGTGGACATAATGATTGAATGGATGGGGAATGCCAAGTATATCAGTACCCTGGACTTGTGTAAGGGGTACTGGCAAATACCCCTTAGAGAGCAGGATAAAGAAAAGACAGCCTTTTCCACCCCAGATGGGCTATACCAGTTTAAAGTGTTGCCTTTTGGGTTGCACAGGGCCCCCGCCACTTTTCAAAGGGCCATGAACCTAGTCCTACAACCACATGGAGGCTACTTGGCGGCTTATATAAATGACATAATCATCTATAGCGACACATGGGATCATCATATAGAACATCTTTGTGCAGTGATACGCGCCTTGGGGTGTCATGGTTTAAAAATCAACCCAGCCAAAAGTTATCTGGCCGGCCCAAAAAGTCCGATATCTGGGGTATATGGTGGGTGAGGGTGTCATCAAACCACAAGACAACAAGATAAAAGCTATTTCACAGATTCCGTTGCCCAAAACCAAACGTGACTTAAGAGCCTTTTTGGGACTCCTAGGTTATTACCACCGGTTTATCCCTAACTTTTCCCAAACAGCTGCCCCTCTAACAGACTTATTGCAAAAGACTGTGAAAACAGAAGCCATCCTAAGTCAACCAACCTCAGAAGACCTCCAGGCATTTGAGACCGTAAAAACCTCCCTTACTTCCGAAACTGTGTTAGCAAGCCCGTATTATATTCTCCCCTTTATTCCACAAACAGACGCCTCAGATAGGGGTCTTGGGGCAGTGTTATCCCAAAAGTCATCCCAGGGAGAAGAAAGACCCATTCTGTTTGTAAGTTGTAAGTTGTTCCCCAGGGAAAAAAAATTATGCTGTAATGGAGAAAGAAGCCCTTACAATCAAATGGGCTGTTGACACCTATTTAGAGGGACGAGAATTCATATTATACACAGATCACACCCCTCTGGAATTGTTAGCCAGAAATAAAGGCAACAATGAAAGAGTATTGAGGTGGTTCCTGGCCCTACAACCTTAAAGATTCCAAACCCGACATCAGTGAGGGGTAGATCAGGTCAATGTGGACTTCCTATCCAGATATCCCCAAGAACCAACTCCTACTAGTAGGACAGCAAGGGGAGGGGGATGTGAGGGAGTCTTACCTCAGAAAAGGGCTGTACGCGACCTTGCCGATACCGGTTGATCCTCCGCAGTACAAGAGATGGGAACCCGGAAGTACAACCACGACCACAACACGAACGGGAGGATAACCACGCCCCGACATCGTGTATCCATACAGGAGGAGAGCCGTGGGAGTGACACAACAGAAGAATGTGGAACGGACTCTGGAACGAGAGACGAAGGGACAGAGAAAAGGGACTGGATCGACAAGGAAGGGGAGGTGAGTACACCTGATGGAGAGAACGTTGAGTGAAGAAGCGAGAGGAAGAGTCGGGACTTCGAACCAGAGATGGAGACGCCGAATCTGGAGAAGACGACAAGCGGTGGACCGAGGAGTGGTGGTGTCCGCAGGAGTATGCTGGAGAGCGGCCGCATCTCAGGAGAGTTGCGGTGGAGCCGGTGAGTGACAACGAGAGGGAGGAGGGAGGTAGGGAAAGAAGGAAGGGAACACGGGCACTGTACATGAACTGCATGCTCCCTATTAATCCCCCCCTGATCACCTCTCCCTCTTTATGGCCCTGAAGGAAACCCTGAGAACAGAAAACCGAGGGATTTACAGGTCCACTATGTTATAAAAGACACCAGCTGATATTAAAGTCGGGTCTGATATTTACGTGAGACAACCTGCGAAGAAGCATTCCAGGTTGTGTTTCCTTAACAGACATTATTTTTTTATTCAGTTTCCTGTTTTTTACTATAACCCCCCCCCCCTTTTTATCCTTCCCCCTTTTTCTAGAGCACCAGACGGGTGTGGTGGTGTGGTGAAGGGCGCACGTTTTCCTACGTCTTTCCGTATACATTAACTGACGGCTCCTCTTTTCTTTCTCTCAAATTGAGCCTCTGTGGGAGACCACTGAAGAGAGGAAGTACGGGAAAGCAACCGGCGAACAGCACGTCAGTAAAGACAAAGAAGACGAACACCTGAAGAAAGGAGAAGCCTAATCACTACCTTTATAACTGAACATTAAAAAGTTATAAATAAAAACCGCCATCATTAAGAAATATATTCAGCCTCTGCGTTTGATTATCCGGCCCGTGCTCCCACAGTGTGCCAAGCAGGTGATATGTATGGAGTTTGTTTACAGATATCTCAACACAGTGTTGTATGCCGTATTGTCAGTGTTAAAGGAAATAACGTTCTGAAATGCTATGCTGTACTGTGTGAGCACCTTCACAACTTCTTGCGCTACAGTCCCATGGTTTCACTGTGAGAGGAACACTGTGTCTGCTAGGTGGGTGTGAATCTGACCGCCACCCTGTGCAGAGATCACTGCAAATAACACATTCAATACACAACGCCCTTCGACATCAGGTGTTTCCTCAAATATAACACTGATCTTCTGATCTTGCAAGTGTTCTTTCAGCTCGTTCTTGGCTCCTATATATCTCTCTGGGAAATAATGTTCTTGAAGCTGATGACTTCCAGGAATCGCTCCACCATTTCGTGCTCGCTCGTGGAGAAACTTGCGCAACACAGGTTGGTCGATTTTGTTCAGCGGAATGTTCAGCGCTGTGCAGACATTGACCCACTCACTTATAATTTCCTGGTTTAAGGCACCGGCAGCTGTACTCTTTGTGAAAAGTGAGTTCACAGTCATCTGATGGGCAAGTTTTGAGGAAGAGTGAGGGTCTATATCATCTGTACAGCGCTTCAAGTGTTTTTGAACCTGCACATGTATATCCACTGTGTGTATCCGGATGTGGTCTACTGCCACATTGTACACACTGCAAAACAGCACGCCACCATCAGCATGCATCACGGTGCTGTACTTTCTGGCCCGATCTGCTGCGGTTATATGGGTAGGTAGGTGTGATCGGTGCTTCACAGCCTTCACAGGCTGCAGAAACTTCTCTATAGTGCTTTTGTTGTGGTGGCTTGTTGCTCCCTTGGAATCCAAAAGATCTCGGGCTTGTGGCGCAGTCACGTAACTCACCTACAAATATATTTGGTGTTACTAGATGTGTTTCAAAGGGGAAAAGGCCATTGCAATTGTTGAATGAAAAGTTAAGAAAACGTAGGGAAGCAATGATTAAAAATGCATGTAACTCTGAAGCACCTGCAAAGGAGAAAAAATTGAAAACTTGTTGTGACAGAACCACAATGGGAAATGGCACTCCCCAAACGGAGTTGAGCAAACAGTGTTAAAAACAGCATTGTCAGTTGCATAAGTTACAAAGTTGCATACACGGAGCGTTAATACATACAGGTAGGCAGAAGTCCTTCGAAGTGGAATGGCACACTTGTGTGGTCCCGCTAGGCAACTTTGAGTCATCTGTGGAGGGCAGTGGGGGTGAGAGTTAAACATAAAAAACATAAGGCAAAAGTGTTTTTACCCCCCAAAAAAACACTGCCCCAAAGTGCCTGCAAATAAAAAATAACATGATAAAGGTTGCATGGGTGGAGAAAAAAAGGGAAGGATGAGCCACTAGCAAAGAAAGTGAAACCGAACCGTACAAAACAAATTTGTACAAGTGTACTTTGTAGGAGTACATAAGCCAGGCGTTTACACATCGGGGGTGGAGGGGCAACAGTGCTCAACGGATGTGTAGGGAAAATCCCAAAATAGCCCCAAACCACCCAAAAAAATAAAAATAAACAATTATGAAACCCAAATGATCACATAAAATTCCATCACCAAACCATGCACAGCCCTCCCACCCATCGCAAGTAGGACTTCACAAATATTGGTGGTGACCTCAAGGTTCTGCGTTTTAGCATATGTATTATTCATCTCCCCGGAAGTGTACAGAACCCAAAACATACCAGTGCTGTGCAGCAGCAAGCATATATTAGTTACCAGACGGTCCAATGGCTCTTGAACCAGCAGATTCTTCCCTCCGAGACTCTACAAAAGAAGAAAAAAGAGTTAGAGCAGGCTCGGCTTGGCATTCCCATGTCACCTGTCCCACAACACTGCCACTTACCCCACTACGCCGCCTTAAAAACCACAGCCTCCCCATATGCCCCCTCGGCCCACGTGCCCAGCGGACCTAAAAACAATGCCCCGAAGGCCTGCCGCACACTGGGCACGCTGCGGGCCCAAAACGTACCCATGCTGTGCAGCAGCAAGCATATATTAGTTACCAGACGGCCCAATGGTTCCTGAACTAGCAGATTCTTTCCTCTGAGACTCTACAAAATAAGAAAAAATCCTTGTCACCTGTCCCCTGCTGGGGACCGTTGCGTGCCCCGTGTGCGGCGGGCCTCAAAAGCAATGCCCCCAGGGCCCGCCGCACACTAGGTACACGGCGAGCCCAACAATAACCATTTAAAAAAAATCATGGCAGCCAGGGCCCGCCACGTGCTCTGTGTGCGGCGGGCCCCAAAAGCAATGCCCCCAGGGTCCGCCGCACACTTGGCACGCAGTGGGCCCAACAATAACCATAAAAAAAAAAATATATATATGGCAGCCAGGGCCTGCCGCGTGCCCCGTGTGCGGCGGGCCCCAAAAGCAATGCCCCCAGGGCCCGCCGCACACTTGGCACGCAGCGGGCCCCAAAAGCAATGCCCCCAGGGCCCACCGCACACTGGGCACGCTGCGGGCCCAACATTAACCATTAAAACAAATATGGTAGCCAGGGCCCACCGCAAGCCCAGTGTGCGGCAGGCCCCAAAAGCAATGCCCCCAGGGCCCGCCACACACTGGGCACGCGGCCGGCCCAACAATAACCTTTAAAAAAAATAATCATGGCAGCCAGGGCCGGCCATGTACCCCGTGTGCGGTGGGCCCCAAAAGCAATGCCCCCAGGGTCCGCCGCAACCTGGGCACGCGACGGGCCAAACAATAACCATAAAAAAAATGGCAGCCAGGGCCCAACACGTGCCTAGTGTGCAGCGGGCCCCAAAAGCAATGCCCACAGGGCCCGTCGCACACTGGGCATGCGGTGTGCCCAACAATAACCATTAAACAAGCATTGGCATAGCCAATAGGTCTCGCTTTTTGGACCATATAAGTGTTTAGTTATGCAACTGTTGCATGGCTAAACCCTTATAAGGTCCCAAAGGCGAGACCTATTGGCTATGCCAATGCTTGTTTACAGGAGGCCTCGAAACGGGTCTCTATCGGGCTCTGTTTTGTGCCCTGGCTCAGGGGTCTGTTTTTTCCCAGACTGCAGTGACAGCAGGCACATGATGTGCGTGTGGTCACACTGCTCACTTCTCACTAGTGGAGAAGTTACGGCATGACGTCATGCCAGGTGAGCGCTGTAGAGGAAGGGAAATCCTTTGAAGAGAGTAATTTTCTCTCTGGATTTCCCTTCTCTTTTTGAAACTCAGGAGCAGCAAAATTGTGATGGTGTCACCAGGTTCTTTAGTAGAAGCCTTTACAATATTATATATAAGCCATAGTTGCTGCTTATTTATCTTATGCAACTAACAGCCATTGACAAAGCCAATAGACCTGACTTGTTGTAGGTATGATGTTACTTTACTTCCAACGTACCCGTTAGAAGAAGAAAGCTCTCACTTGAAGCGCCTTCTTGGCAGATGTCAGTTGAAAGGCCTGCTTCTGGAATATGCAGCTGATGTCAAAGCCTGTTGGGTAATTTTAGACAAATGGGTCATGTGTGACATGGAAATACGGCATGGCATACATTAGTGATTTCCCAGTGTTTGCATCAGGTAGCAGTGCGCCAAGAAGAGTGCTCTTTATCTCTCGGCGCCGCTCTTTGAGGAGCGCTGGGGAGAGGCTGTGGGTGGAAATTACTTCAGTCTGAGGAAGAATCCATTTACAAGATGCGCTCGTTTTACATCCTTCAGACAATGCCCTGTCTTACAGAGGCAGTTTTGATTAATGCTTTAAAAACAGTTTTCAGCATGACAGCCTAAGGTACTCAGCAAATGCATGCACAGTGCGGCGTGCGCACTTCCAGTAAGGCAGATACCGCCTCCATAATCCGCCTCGCTTCCTGTCCAGCGTTGGGGACGCGGGGTCGGTGCCTCAGAGCATTCCAGTGATTTCCTTCATTTATTTTGCCTCTGAGATGAAGAGAGCCCTCGACATACGTTTTCTGAAACGCCCTCATCTTCCAGGATTGTTTTAGGCTGTGATTTATGCAGCTGTTAAGTTATATGGCGCGCTTTTTTTCTAGCACCTTGTGTGAAACAGGGTAAGATATTTATTTGCATATCGCAGTAAGACAGTGTATGGAAGTGCTCCGTTTATGGGATTTCGTGATAGGCTGTACATTGGAGAGCAATAAACATGAAAAAAACATTTTTTTTGCAGTGAGGTATGTTCTTTGCATAGCCAGAGGTTCTTTTAACCAACAAAACAAGCGGCCGTGAAAGTGATCGCGATCGCGATGAAACTTCAAAGCGGCCGCTCGGCCGCGAAAGTGAAAGTAATTGCGATAAAGCGCGGCGCGCGCGCCCGCGCACATGCACTGTAGCCCTAGGCTGGCCTGGTAGCACTTTTTGGAGCCCTCTCAATAAGTCTTGCCAGACCAGCGCAAGCGCTGGGTCAGGCGAGACCTAAAAATATATATATGGCAGCCAGGGCCCGCCGTGTGCCACGTGTGTGGCGGGCCCCAAAGCAATGCCCCTCGGGCCCGCCGCACACTGGGCACACGGCAGGCCCAACAATAACCTTTTTTTAAAAATCTCATGGCAGCCAGGGCCCACTGCGTGCCCCGTGTGCGGCGGGCCCCAAAAGCAATGCCCCCAGGCCCTGCCGCACACTGGGCACGCGGCGGGCCTAACAATAAACATTTTTAAAAATGTGGCAACCAGGGCCCGTCGCATGCCCAGTGTGTAGCGGGCCCCAAAAGCACTGCCCCCAGGGCCCACCGCACACTGGGCACGCGGCAGGCCCAACAATAACCTTTTTAAAAAAAAAATCATGGCAACCAGTGCCTGCCTCGCGCCCTGTATGCGGCGGGCCCCAAAAGCAATGCCCCCAAGCCAGCCACACTTTGGGCACGCAGCGGGCCCAACAATAACCATTTTAAAATAAATGGCAGCCAGAGCCCGCCGTGTGTCCAGTGTGCGGCGGGCCCCAAAAGCAATGCCCCCAGGGCCCGCCGCACACTGGGCATGCGGCAGGCCCAACAATAACCATTAAAAAAATTAATTTTATGGCAGCCAGGGCACGCTGCCATATATACACTGATCTTCTGATCTTGCAAGTGTTCTTTCAGCTCGTTCTTGGCTCCTATATATCTCTCTGGGAAATAATGTTCTTGAAGCTGATCACTTCCAGGTATCACTGCACCAATTTGTGCTCGCTCGTGGAGAAACTTGCGCAACACAGGTTGGTCGGTTTTGTTCAGCGGAATGTTCAGCGCTGTGCAGACATTGACCCACTCACTTATAATTTCCTGGTTTGAGGCACCGGCAGCTGTACTCTTTGTGTAAAGTGAGTTCACAGTCATCTGATGGGCAAGTTTTGAGGAAGAGTGAGCGTCTGGATCATCTGTACAGCGCTTCAAGTGTTTTTGAAGGGCCCACCGCACACTGGGCACGCGGCAGGCCCAACAATAACCTTTTTAAAAAAAAAATCATGGCAACCAGGGCCTGCCGTGCGCCCTGTGTGCGGCGGGCACCAAAAGCAATGCCCCCAAGCCAGCCACACATTGGACACGCAGCGGGCCCAACAATAATCATTTAAAAAAAATGGCAGCCAGGGCCCGCCGTGTGTTCAGATTGCGGCGGGCCCCAAAAGCACTGCCCCCAGAGCCCACCGCACACTGGGCACGCGGCCCAACAATAACATAAAAACATATATATATATGGCAGCCAGGGCCTGCCGCGTGCCCCGTGTGCGGCGGGCCCCAAAAGCAATGCCCCCAGGGCCCGCCGCACACTGGGCACGCAGCGGGCCCCAAAAGCAATGCCCTCAGGGCCAGCCGCACATTTGGCACGCAGCGGGCCCAACAATACCTATTTAAAAAAAAATAGCCGCCAGGGCCCGCCGTGTGTCCAGTGCAGGGCGGGCCCCAAAAGCAATGCCCCAGGGCCCGCCGCACACTGGGCACGCGGGGGGTCCAACAATAACCATTAAATTTTTTTTTATGGCAGCCAGGGCCCGCTGCATGCCTCGTGTGTGCCTGGCCCCAAAAGCAATGCCCCCAGGCCTCGCTGTTCACTGGGCACGCAGCGGGCCCAACAATAACCATTAAAAAAAACAAGCATTGGCATAGCCAATAGGTCTCGTTTTTGGGACCTTATAAGTATTTAGTTATGCAGCACACTGTCCTTGGTGCAACAACATCAACCGTTGCATGGCTAAACACTTATAAGGTCCCAAAGGCGAGACCTATTAGTTATGCCAATGCTTGTCTTGGGTTAGCTGGTGCACGTAATAATCTCTGTCTGGTGAAACACACAGTAACTTTATAATGTTCTGTCGCCTGTGACAACTCCCAGAAGACAAAACACAAAACGAGTATTTTGTCTGACGGGAAATAAACGTAACAGGCGCAGTTTTTTGGCTAACAGAACACACACATGAACCTTCTATACACCAGACAGCTGAGACATGAGCACCAGCAGCTGCAGAGGTGCCTGGGCCAGTCATGTCCACTGTGATATCAGAGCTATCTGGCACCAATGGCAGGACAGCATCAATGGTGAAACAGCTTAACCCCATCCTTCACGCGTGATATGCAATGCACCAGTTACAAAGACTGGATTTGTGCTTAAATGTCTTGCCTTGGATGTAGTAGGTTTGGAACGAATGCCACTCTCTAAGCTTTTAGGTTGATTCTAAAAAACACAATTGCCAATAGTTTTTCCTTTCTTAATCCTAGGTGGCAGAACTCTGTCTGGCAAACTTTTCATTGTCCTAGACTTGCTCACTTTCTGAAAAAGCCTCAAATAATTTCATCCACAAGTTCTCTTAGTTGTAGTCTCCCATCCAAGTGATTTTAAGCGTGCAGATCACGCCCACATATGCTTAGAATGTGTCTATATGCTCCCCTCTTTCTGTGCACAACACGTCTAGCCAGGTTTGTACTTTAAAAGCACCTTAATAATGAAAATATATAATCTTATGCACACTCCTACAGTCGTAGTGTAGTTATCCAATTATTCGATTACAAGCACAAAACAAAAAATGTACTCCAATGTATGTTGTAATAATATACTTTTAGATGAAACAATATTTTTCGGGAAAAAAATAGATGCAATAAAATGGAAATTCTCAACAAGATTCTCGAGAATATAAAAAAGAAGAACTAATCAAACGGGTGGAAAGGTTCTCAAGACATTATTGCAGAACACTGTTATTTTAAAAGGCATGTTATTTATTTTTGTATACACTGTCAAAGTCTAAAATGCAAAAAAAAATATATTAGTTCTATGAAGGGAGCAGGGGACAACATTTGGGATACTCTGGGATAGAGGCAGACAAGGTGACTCAGCTGATTCACTACAATGACCAGAATGCACTAGGATTGGGAGAATGAAGACCAGTGGCAGTCTGTAGCTCTATTTCACAAAGAACAAGGATTTATGGCAGTGATTTTAAGTGGAATTCTACTTCGTTACTGCAGTCCTTCCAATATATTCCACTGGAGAAATTCTGCTCAATGTCCTTGCATGGCATTTAATCTTTTTGTTACTTGGGGAACTAATTAGGACTAGGAACTGGTCAGCCTATTGTTGCAATGTTGTTTTTTTTAACGTTGTGAAAGAAGAAAGACTGAAAAATAAGAAGAAATGGAACAGAGCAGTTTAAGAAAAAATGGAACAGAGCAGTTAATTTTCTGTTTGGTTCGAGGAAGTAGCATGTGCAGAGGTGACCTTACAAATGTTTGTAGGAAGTATCTCAAGGATCATCATAGTATAGGCACGTTGGGTCTATTAATCAGATAGGTTCTGTGTGTGTTGTGTCCGTAAACAAAGGATGTCTTCCACTAAACTAAGAGCGCAATCAAATGCATGCAATTCACTCTGGTAATCGATTTCCTCTTACCAGCCAATCAACCGCCGTCACCTTTGTCAGGCGCACTCTGCGCCCTAATTCAGTTACAGTGCGCATAATTTTGCCAATTCCACTGTCGTCACCTGTCAGTACAGTGTGGTATACGCCTCCATTTAATTACTGAGCGAGTAGTGGCATGTTGGAGTAGCGTCTCCAGGCACTATTAACCATTGTCTTTTCAATCAATGAGACAGCCATTGTATAGTGCGCACATTTCCAAATGCATCTTGACGTCTCCATGTAATCTCAAAATTCTGTTGAGATGTTTGAGGAGCAGCAAAAGTCGCTCCACTCCCTTCCCCTTTGATAAATAACGAGCTTCAGCTCATAACGTATTTGTGACTAGAAAGGTATGTTTGTACTAATGAAAAGATAACATACACAAACTTTGAGCTCTGTCCTCAAATGGTTTGATAAGCGAGTCTACATCCAATAATCCAGATGAGCAAAGTACACAGACAAGAGGTCAGCACACAAGGTAATAGGACGGGCAAACACACAAGGCTCATTGTAACTAACAAGCAAAAGGAAAGTGATCGCGCGAAAAACATAAAAGCAGGGGTGCACGCTGGCAAACACGAGAGTGGGACGGCAAAAGTGAAAGCAGGGTTTGCGCGCACAACCCGATGGCGGAAAAAGAGAAAGCCCCAGATGGTGCCTCGGGCGCTGAAAGCTGCCGGCTGCGCGCGTGCACCCTCGCGTGTACGCACGCTTGTCGCCAGCCAGCAGCACTTTGAAAACTCACCTAATAAAGTCTCTCCGAGCAGCGCATGTGCGCTGACTCAGCGAGACCTAAAAATGGCAGCCAGGACCTGCCGCGGGCCCAGTGTGCTGCGGGCCCCAAAAGCAATGCCCCCAGGGCCTGCCGCACACTGGGCCCGCGTTAGGCCCAACAATAACCATTTTTTAAATCAAATGGCAGCCGGGGCCCACCACGTACCCAGTGTGCGGCGGGCCCCAAAAGCAATGCCCCCACGGCCCACCACACACTGGGAATGGAGGGGGCCAAACAATAACCATTTAAAAAAAATGGCAGCCAGGGTCTGCTGCGTGCCCAGTGTGCGGTGGGCTTCAAAAGCAATGCCCCCAGGGCCCGCCGCACACTGGGCACGCAACGTGCCCTACAATAACCAATAAATAAAAAATATATGGCAGCCAGGACCCGCCGCATGCCCCGTGTGCGGCGGGCCCCAAATGCAATGCCCCCAGTGCCCACCACACACTGGGAACGAGGCGGGCCAAACAATAACCATTTAACAAAAATGGCAGCCAGGGCCCACCGCCTGCCCAGTGTGCAGCAGGCTTCAAAAGCAATGCCCCCAGAGCCCGCCGCACAATGGGCACGCGCGGGGACCCAACACAGCAAGCAGAGTACCTGCCTTACCTGCCGACGATGCTCCACAGCAGCCAGGTGAGCAGTCCCCTCCTCAGCCTTAGAATGAAGAGAACAGCACAGCAGGGCAGGTGAGAAGTGTAAATAAACACCTCCTCGCCTGCCTGCTGTAAGGACCCTCCTTCTATTGGTCCCGTGGCGAGAGCCACTGGGCCTATAGAAGGGGGGGTCTGGATTTCGCGATTTGTTTGTAAATCGCGAAATCCTGGAGGGTCTGATTCATAAGCATGTTGTTGAATGTTTCCACCGTGTAGTTTGTGAATTGTCCCCAATTCTCAAAACGTGCAAATGTAGGCATATTTGGTGTATTCATATCCTTTATCTTGGCTAGGCCGAGACAGGACGTTTGCTGCACTGTTTTGTTTAGGAAAATCATTTGTTGTGGTATAAGGCATGGTCCAAACAAAGCCTAATTTCCCTGAGCCTGCCAATTTTTAGTACTACTGATGGATTTCAAATCAATGTTATCTTTCGAAAAGTCATACCCTTGTATCGACAACAGTGAAATGAAGGGAACAAATAAATCAGCATGGTGTCATTTAGCATATTTTTATTTTCTGGGGACGGGAGAAACATATAATAATAGGATTCTGGGTCTGTGGGATTGTGTCCAGAAAAATATGCAAATTTCTGTGCGTATGTCTTTGAGCTACCCACTAGTGGTGTAGGGCAGTGTTCCCATTGTGTGCAATTAAATACTGCACATGGAGTACTTGCTTTAAGTAAATATTGGTGACCATAATGATGAAAAAGCATTTCATCGAAATTAGGTGTGCCAGTATACTTATCTTCACTTTCAAATACAGTATAATGTTCTAAATCATGCTTTACTGTACGAATGTTTTGCACACTTAACTGGTAGGAATATTTGGTTGGAAAACCTGTTACAGATCACTGCAGTGATGGTAGCAGTCTACACCATTGCCTTTGCGGCTTCTTCAGCTATTGAATTCCATGCAACCTGTATTCCCACATGTTAGTGGCTCAGCGTATGAATAACATGAGCCCGTGTCAAACTTGCTTTGAGTTTCACCACATGTCCCCATAGCATGTTATGCTTAATTGTGCACCCTTTTGAATCTCTGAATCCATTCTGGCTCCAACAGTGTAAATACTTATTATAAGATTAGACACAATATTACGACTCTCACACTATAAGTGTGGGGAATTCAGGATCTGTATTCTCAAGGGCTAGAATAAGAGCTTTCAGTTCAGCCAGCTGTGCAGTGCAATCACCTGAATACTGCATGTATGTTAACCGCTGCCTCTGCAAGCAGCTGAGTATTGATGTTTTGTTCCAAATGCAGGCTGGGCAGACCCATCAGTTTAGATTATGAAATCATACTGATCTAGAAACTTTATTTCACTTGGCAGAGGTTGTTCGTGTTTATATTGGAGATATGCTTGTGTTTGTAGTGTAGAGTCGAAGACATAATCTACATACGTTGCTGTTAGTGAATTGGCCCACTGTATCCATCTTGCATATAAAGCTTTTGCATTAGGAATGATAGCCTTTGTGACTGCCTCTAAGGCTGGAATCAAGGTCACGACAATTATTAATTTTCCCTGAGCCAATGATCTTTCTTTCACTACAGCAGTCTGTACTGTGATCATAATTTTTTCTGTTGATGCAAAACCCATTTCTGCATTTGTGTATAGGTGCGATTTATATGCAATTGGTACAGTGTCACCCTCATTGAATGTGAAATATATGTAACCTGAGGTTCCTGCGTTTACGGGGATCACCAAATTTGTGGTGTTAACACACGTGGGTAAGTGTTTTGAAGCTAGCATATCAGCTTGTACTGAGTGCAAAATCTGTGTGTTAAGGTGTACAATGTGTTCTTTAAAAGTCTGGATTATTTAAATCATAAAATGGTTTTACCCATTGTGCATACTCTGGTATGTATGTTCTGCCTGTGGCTGTTCTTATACCCCTGTGGCAATTGGCATAATTGTTTTTGGGAGCTGAGGGCGCTAACTGAAGTCAGATACCTGCTTTCAGGGGCAATATTTTGGCCGAAAAACCCATTCAAGGTGTCTAATGTGGGTTTATATTTTTTGCGCACTATATTGTCCATTAGTGCCGTGCCATATGTGTCTTGTGAACTGCAAATGTGCGTGTAGCACTGTTCAAT
Organism: Triturus cristatus; assembly: GCF_964204655.1. Classification (NCBI taxonomy): domain Eukaryota; kingdom Metazoa; phylum Chordata; class Amphibia; order Caudata; family Salamandridae; genus Triturus; species Triturus cristatus. The sequence goes on along the minus strand of NC_140579.1, from coordinate 508,239,943 downwards.
TGTCTGTAGTCTAAGACTATCTATGAATGATCTGGTTTCATTACTGGAAACAAAGGATTGTTCATTGGTGAGGTGCAACTTTCTATTTCACCCTGATATTCAAGTTGTGTGAGTATTTATCTAACCTGTTGTTTTGCTTCATGTTTAATTGGATATTGTGGTTGTTCTTGTGGGCTGGACTTATGGGTATGATGTGGTAAGGGGCCCCTTCATAACAACCCATGTGATTGCGGTATATTGCCGGAGGTTGTGCTTGGGCCTGTTCTTGGCATATTTGTATTTTACTGACCCAGAAACGAGGTCGGAAAAAGCTGTTAGTGTTACTGTTTCTCTTAGTGGGACATTTCTAACAAACTCAGGTGGCAAATCTTTTTCAGCCAAGAGAATGTCATAGCCAACTGACAAGTTCTCCCAAAAGAGAACATTAATGGTATCTGGTATATCCCCCTCCATCTGCAGTTTTAATTCATATAATTGACTTCGGAAACTTGGTCTCTGGTCCAGTGTGTTCACCTGTTCGGTGTGGATGCCAGACACTCTATAAGATTCTGGTAAACTATTGTGATTTCTACTGCGCTGTCTAGCAGAGTCAGAGCCTACCCCCCTTCCAGAAGCAGAGTCCTCAATATTTGTGGCATGTTTAACTTTTATACCTATATTAACACAAGGGGAGGGGGGACTCAGAGCAGTTACAGCTCCGGTGCCCGAGCTCCAAAGTATATAGTCAATTCAAAAATAGGGGTCACTGTTCCTTTAGGGAGGGATAGGTACTGGACAGACCAGGAGGCGGACAGTCAACAAGCCTGTTTCTTATTGCCCTCACACACCCAAAGGGGTGTCATGCTTCCTCATCGGGTTGGTTCTCCTCATTGGGATGGTGCTGCAATGCCTTATGGGTCCCCCGTAGGGTCACTTGGGCCGAGATCTTTTTATTTTCGTTGCCGTATGATGAGTGTGAGGGTGTCCTAAAGTGGGGTGATCGGGGCACTGTGGTGATAGTGAGCTAAACATGACTATGGGTTGTCAGATTCAGCCTTGATTCTGGCAACTACCCTGTCATGTTTAAAAACGTTTGTGCTACTTATGAGGTCAATTGATGTGTCCAAGTAGCTGGTGAAGTAAAAGTACAGGTCGACATGTTTTGCACCTACTGGTCAAAAAATGATCTGTAGCGCTTCCTCAGGACAAAGAGCAGGGCTAAGTTGCCTACCCCACTAAAAACTAGAACAACTTTGGTCACCAAATATGGGTGGTACCTGTTGGTTGTGTGATACAAAGCGGTTGTCCAACCTGAAAGAGAGGAAAAAGAAAGAAAGCACACAAAGAATGGGAACAATGAGATAAAATCATTTTGTCTCTGTAATAGATGCCCTTGTATACCACAGTAAATCACTCCTGTGTTGAGTCTCTGGCAGCATTAAATCTGGCATTTGTGTTCAAGCATAAGATCAAGCATGAAACATGATGAAAGTAATAAGGGAACGTAAATGGTTATTTAAGGATCAATGCAGACATATTTTCATATATTTTACATAAGAAGAACGGGGATTGAGGCAAAACAAAATTGCACCTATCTCTAGTGTATTTGTTATCCGAGAAAGTAAGGTGCTAAGGACTGGAATTTCATAACCCCTAAAACTCCTAAGACACAAGATGCCTCAATTTATCACAAGCAATATACAATGGTCCAGCACTCTTAATATTAGATAATATTCTTTAGGTATAACACATTTCCTCAAAGTAATGGCAATTCAGAAGTGTTGTTTCCATCAAGTTCTTTATTCATAACTTATTTTTTTCAACACGATAAAAGACCGTAGCCAACGCGTTTCGTCCTCTCGGACTTCTTCAGGGCTACAAATAACACATATATTTACAAAAATTATTATACAATATATACATATCCTAAACAGTACAAAACAATGATAGTACAAAATAATCCCCATCACTTTGAAGCATTAAATTATCAACATTTCAAGCACTGTAGATTTCATAAGCTCATACAAATTTTTCAATCCAACAGGATATATAGAATCATATTTCATAAATCATACGCACTCTTTATTTTGATATGATCTAAATGCTGTTTTCTTTGAGAATTTTTCAGTAACTCAAAATGTAAAAAGTTTCAGTGGGTTTAATAAATGTGCAGTCAAATGGTTGATTTATCAAAATTGGAAAAGTTAGCATTTCTTACCAAAAGGCACATTTACTTGCGGTCTGTACTGTAATTAAAAGAGTGCTTTATCCCTTTCTGGATTCAATAAAATCTGATTGTATCTGATAAAATTAAAAAAGAGATTTTTTATTAAAGGAATAATAAGGTCTATTTGTAATATATTCAGAGGTAGAATTGTCATTCTTTAATGTGAAGCATACAGATATGTCCATACCTTAAGTTAAAGTGCACTGTTGCAATCCTAATTATATATTGGATTGTTTCATTCTCATGGTAGATGGTCAGTCAATCTCAGCCATCCTCCGTGTTTCTTTTCTGAAAAGCTATTAGAACAGATATAACAATAGGCTAATAGTATCTGTAAATGTGTAAAGGTCAAATAGTCATTTGAATTACATCATTACTTTCAATATAAAAACCCTTATTTAGGGATTTTCCATATTTAGCATTTTATGACAAGCGTTCGCAAATATTGCAAACTCTATATACAGTTTCATTTAGCATTTGTTTATCATACTATTTCAGATTATAAGCTAGACTAAATTTCATGTTTGGGTATCATAAGGTTTTCATTTTTAACTTCAAAAAGCATTTCTGCCTCTTTTTAAACCACTTAAAGAACAAGTCAGTGCCCCGATTCATAATATGCCGACGACCGCTATTTTTTCAAAAACTTGTCAGAATTAAAATCGAACAGACAAAAAGGAAAAACGCTCCAATCACAGACAGTATCCCTGTATTCCCCGGTGGTAATTGGGGAACTTTTACATCTAGGGATTTAAATCAAAATGCTGCTAATAGTAAATAGGAAAGAGAGTAACAGTAAAAAACACAAACTTTATATCAGAACACAATCCCGCATTGAACAAGGTAAAAAAAACACAATGTTCGCAAAGCTTTTTAAGCGTTCTGTGAGACTTCAATAGTTCCACCACAATAGTCTATTCTTCCTCAGTTTTATCAAATTACAATTTAGGGCAGAAAGGATATAGCCCACACAATGATGTCAAAGCCTAGGACCACTGTATTAAGCATCAAAACAGAAGATAGTTTTCACATAATGAGCGGTCACCATCTTTAGATGGGCAGCCAAACATAAGGAAGACACGGAACGCTATTTCACTAAAAGCAGCTAAATTAAGCCAATTTATAGAAAGAGAAGTCTCCTAATGACATTGGGCTTATACTCTATATAAATCCATTAGTTAGAATCGCTGAAATGTTAGTGAGAAAAAGTAACAATATTGAAGGGACACAGATTATAAACGGCACAATGGTCCCATATTTTAACAACTAAAGTTACCAATAGTTTAGAAAACTTACTTTCAGAGCTTCGATCATCCTACACGGTAGGGTAGCATCCGTCTCGACTGTAAAATTGCCATTGGTGGCACGGTTTAAATAGCCCGCCAAACACTGTCAAAACTCAGGACAGCTGTGTTCGACACAAAGGAGAGACTAACTTTCATACTCTAAGCGATCGCCATATTTGAGTGGACCGCAAAAGGATTAAATATAAAGTCCATGTATCCTTATCCTTCATATTACACTATCTACCTTTGTTTTATATGTTTTTATTCAACATTGCATTGCACCTGTGTAAATAATAATATATTTCTGCATGGTAAAGTCCTATGCAAATGTCCAGGTTATCCATCGTGAGGAGAATCAGGCGCCATTTTGGAACAGGCAGTGTGCCTCTATGAGAGACCAAATTGTATATTGCGTGTAATCGCCATTTTGAGATGAACCTCGCAAGAAAGGAAACAACAAATATTTATGTTTCCTAAAGATTCAAAAGCGAGCATGTCAAAAGCTGAGCAATGTTTTATATTAGCATTACATTATGCAGTGCTGTGCCAATATTAGTGTACAGAAAAAACCCGGTGCTGTATTAACGGAAAACCGGAAACGGTGAAAAGATACGTCAGAATCTGACCTTGCAAAGAGTCGCCATCTTAGAATAATCTACACATAATAGAGGGGACATATAGAATCCATGTTTCCTTGAAAGACATAGATAAACCCATCATACTGAGCAGTCTTTTTCTTAACCTTACTTTATGCAAGAAAGATGTATTATTGTGAAAAAATGTCATTCACTGTGTATCCGAGTTAACGCATAAAATAAACACAGCGTCATAAAAGGATAAAGGTGAAAAAATACAAATAAAATAACCGTCGTGTCAAAATCAGATGTAACAACCAAGTCTTTGTAACATAGATACATTAAAACAATGAAGTTTCGATATCGATGATCTTTTTCAGCTATCCAAAAGCTTCATGATTTAAATTAACGGAACAGCGATTTGCCTAAAAAAGGCAATAATAGAGAACATTTTCTATAGTTTGAAGGAAAAATCACCGCCCACTCGTTGTATGACAGTGATTCAGGCTAATGGTAGAAACAATAGTTCCCTATTTCACAGCTAAGGAAACTACATTTTCACCATTTATATATCTATATAGTTCTCTTTTTATTGCTCACATGATATTTTATAAAAAATGATGAAGCTCAGTATTGGTATTTAGGCCTAATACTGATGTCCGCAAATGGCATATCCAACCTGCATCAGCTCTCCTTAATACCGTCTCTCTATTACCACCTTTTTCGGGTATTTTATATGTTCTAAGGCGTGGAACCATATACCTGTTTCCGAAGGGTGATGTTCTTGTACATGTATAGCCATAGGGTACTTATCATCCTTGTTTTAAATAGCCCTTACATGCTCTTGAATCCTAATTTTTAGGCTTCGAATACTACTGCCTATATAGACTTTGTAACATGCACATCCGATTGCATAAACCGTATGTGTTGTATTAGAGTTAATGAATGCATTGATCGGATATTCTTTCAGGGTGTTATATTTGAATTTAGTTTTCTTGTTGCATCCAAATTTACAGATTATACATGAACCACAGACAAAGAAGCCAGGTGGTTTACAAGGTAGCCATGTTGTCATTCTGTGGCCTGTATTTTTAACATAACTTTGGCAGAGTATTTGTTTGAAGGTTTCACCTCTTCAGTACACCACTTTAGTTTTTTAGAGATCGTGCCAGATGGCATCTGGCCAGAGGCAAGCAGGTGCCAATTCTTGCGCAAGATGTTATAAACATGATTGCTATACGCGTTATACTTTGTTATTAAGAGAATCTCCTCAGAATATTCCCTTTTGTTTTGTTTTCCTTGACTGGTCATTAATGTGGTTTTCCGGTTCACTTGTAAAACCCTGGACTCTGCTTGATTTAAGCATTGATTTGTGTATCCCCTTTCTCTAAAATTGCGTTTGATGTTTTTAACATTTGTTTTAAAATTACTTTCTTCACTACAATTACGTCGGGCTCTGATCATTTCCCCATATGGTATTGCGTTAATCGTGGCCTTGGGGCGGGCACTTTCGGCGTGTAGGATACTATTGCTGGCTGTAGGTTTTTTGTGAATGTCGCTATGTATCTTATTGTTGGATATATACAATTTTAAGTCCAGAAAGTCTATTGATTCTCTTGAATAATTGATGGTCATTTTTACATTAAATCTGTTTTGATTGAGATACTCATGATATGTGAGCAACTCATCAACCCCTCCATTCCATATTAGCAGAACATCATCTATGTATCTACCATAGAATATAATGCTATCGCTCCACTCTTGTGAGCCAGGTCCCCAGGCATGCTCCGCCTCATACAAACCCATAAAGAGATTTGCATAAGACGGAGCAAACCTGGATCCCATGGCTGTACCCTGTTTCTGCAGAAACCATTCATCATTTTGCAGGAACGAATTCATAGTGAGAATCATGCAAGTCATTTCCATTAGCATAAGAGTGTGTTCAAGATGACAAGCATTTCGTTTGTACAAAAAGTGTTTGAGGGCATCCAGTCCACAGTCTGTTTTGATACACGTGTATAAGCTTTCCACGTCTAGAGTAACAAATAGCAAATCATCACTATCCCACACAAAGTCTTCTAATTTGCAGAGAACATCCCTGCTATCTTTCAGGTATGAGGGTAAATTTTTTACAAAGGGTTGTAGGAATCCATCTACATACTCAGAAAGATGTTCCGTGGGGCCCTCATTTCCTGATATGATTGGTCGTCCTGGAGAGAATCCCTCCCCCCCTTTATGAATTTTAGGGAGGATGTAGATGCACGGATATCTTCAGTCATGAGTCTGCAGGTATTTATATTCTTTATCTGATAAAAAGGCATGATTCATGCCAGTCTCTTAATCTGGAATTAATATTCCGTTCAATATATTTCATGGGGTTCTCATTTAATTTAATATAGCAGTCAGAATGTTTCAGCTGGCTATCAATCTACCCCAAATACTCAAGCCAGTTCATCAACACAATATTCCCCCCTTTGTCCGCCTCCCTTATGACTATATTAGGATCTTCCCTTAATGATGTCAACAGTTCTTTGTCCCTTCTAGATATGTTGTATTTGTGTTTGCAATGTATACTGGTAGTATGCTTATCTTCAAGTTGATATAACTGCTGTGTTACCTTATTATAAAATTCATCTATAGAGGAATCTTGGGATCTTGGCGGCATAAATTTTGACCTATCCCTTAAACCACTATCAACCGAGGTGTCCTCAAAAATTTCCAACATACCTGCAGTGTTACTGATGTCAACATTATCATCAACATTGTCCAAGTTGCAATTAAGTGTGTAACATTTAAATCTGCAATGGTTAACATTGATGTATTACAGTTATTAGATGAAACATTGAGCGGAACTGGATGATGCTCAAAAAAATGTTTTAATCGCAATTCCCTGACAAATTAAAAAGATCAATATGGACATCCTCGAAGTTACAAGTATTGGTAACACAAAAACTCAATCCTTTCTGCAATACATTTTTTTCTTTGTCAGACAGCATTCTTTTAGACAAATTAACAATGCACAGTTCATTTGATACAGGGTCATCATTAGCAATTGCATTTTTATTAGTACATTCTTCAATCAGTTCATTTACTGCCTCATCTGTGTCTTGCTTTGCCAGAATTAAAATCGAACAGACAAGAAGGAAAAACGCTCTAATCACAGACAGTATCCCTGTATTCCCCGGTGGTAATTGGGAAACTTTTACATCTAGGGATTTAAATCAAAATGCTGCTAATAGTAAATAGGAAAGAGAGTGTAGGAGAGTAGGGTCTGCTATCCTATGGTCACCCCAAATTTTTGCTTTTTGCTTCACTGGTTTTTGACATATTGAGGCTGTGGGCCTGCCAATCAGACCCCCAGCCTGCTGTTCTCTCTACTAAATTAAAACTATGCACCCTAGGTGCATAACCAATTGGAAGTGGATCACCCTGTCAGCCCCTGTACCAGTGTACACTAGGTACCCAGGGCATTGGTGTACCCAAGGCCTGCCAAGGGCTGCAGCATGTATTATGCCACCCCAGGCTTGGCCTAACAATTTGACACAACTGGCTGATCACTCAGCTGGGGTAAGTTGGTGTAATCACCTCTTACTTAGGTGTAGTATACCTATACCTAACCTTAAATGGGACACCTGGTAACCTATAAGTCACTCCTATGGCAGGCCTTAACAATCCTGAAGGCAGAGTGCTTGGTTCCATGTGAGATGGTGCTCTGGCATGAGCTGAGCCTGTCTGCAGTGGTCGGAACAACTTCCTTCTACTGTTTCCAGATATCGTCATACCATATACTCTTAAGTGCATTATGAACCTCGCGGTTAAATGCTATCTTTGGTTTGGCTTTATCAAAACATGTCGAGTAAGGTGTCATACGAATTGGAATACTAACCCCTCGCCAATTCTGGCGACGGGGTTAGCATTCCACCCTTCTAGAGGGACACGACATGTACAGTACCTGAAACCCGGGTAAAATCAGACATAGCCTCAGCTCCACAAAATGGATGCTGCCACCACAGACACAAGTCTGCCCTCCTGCTGCTGGGAGTCCTTCCAGCTTGGGAGGTGTGGACAAAGGGTTTCCTGCCAGGGGAGGTGCGTGCACCACCCCAGACAGGATTTTGTGTATTGGTCAGGTAGGGCTTGAAAGAAACCAGACATGCCTGTGGCTCACAAGGAGCCTCGGTGCATATGCCAGTTCAAACCGGTCCTGGGGCACACCAGTCCCGGGCCTGGGGCGAGCTGGACAAAGGATTGGGGGTGTAACCACCCCCCTTCCTGGTCCCACCCATAGGGAGGGACCTAGCAGGTAGTCCGGCCCCTAGAATCCGAATAAAGGTAGGAGCTGTGTCCTAAGACTTCAGACATCCTGGAATCAACTTAAAACTAAGAAGAAGACGGGAACTTCGACATTCTGCTGCACAGAAGACTGAAGAAAATCTCCCCTGTGGTCAGGGAGTGACCACCTTGCTAACGCAAGCACCATCCAGCGAATCAACGTCTGCTTTGCCGCCGCCTCCCGCCGGAGCCCGAGCCCAGAGACTGACAAGACCTGGACCTCCAGACCTCTCACCGCCCGATCCACAGTCCCTGCAAAGAGGAGACCCGTGGAGGCACCGAGACACGTGGAGCCAGCCATCTTGAAACGACTACGACAAGCTGACCAGTGCAACAACCGGGGCTCCCTCCAAGTTGTGCTTTGGGTCCTGAGAAGCCCGACCCTCGAGCAGCATCTGCACCAAAGGTGAGCCCTCCAGCATCTCCACGATCTGCGTGGGGCCCTTCTGCATTTTGCCACTCGACGCGCCTAACCGGTTGCTGGCCCGCTGGCTAGTGGCCATCTTGGCGACGAAATCTACGACAAACACCGCTGGTCTGGTTGCTCCAGACTGGCCCTTGCTCCCCTCCAAAGGAGCAGTTCCTCTGACCTTGCTGGTCAGAACCATCAGCTTAAACTCCTTGCCTACAACAATTGCTTTTGCCAAGGCTTGTTTGCTTCGATCAAGTCGCCGACACCGCCGACAGCGAGAGCCTGCGTGGGACAGCTCGTGACTCGACTCCTGGACGTCGTCGACCTTCAGGGACCACGTGGCTGCAGAGTCAAGCTACACCTTCCTTCCTGTTTGCACCCGACATCGCCTGGTACCCACCTGGTGCCACGCTGGTCACTGGCTAGTGACTGTGAACACTGTCCCCTCTGCTTACAGGTCTTCAACATCTCCGATCCACTCTTGGATCCACTGCATCTCTCCCGGACCGACCGCCTGCAGCATCTTTGTCTTCAAGCTCCACGGAACAGATAGAAGAAACCCAACGCACTTCGAGGCCTATGCACCCGCTTCCTGTGGGTGAGGTAAAGCTGGCACACCTGTGCCCAAGTGTAGTATTACATCTCTAGTGCCTGTGTTCCAAATCTTAAGTTCCTAGTCAACCCGGAAGATCTCCTTTGCAGTAACTTTGTACTTTTTACGCACCCATTGAAACCTATGGGAGCACGCGTGTGACTATTTGCTCTGCACACGCCACCCGTGGACCTCCTGGTCACTAACTGACGTTAGCTCCTTGTAGGCCCAGCGATTCTAGAGGCCCTAGGCCTTTTTCCTTTCCTGTTCGTGGTACTTATACCACTATTTTAGTATATGGTTTGAGTGGCCACCAGGGCCTATCCATATAACGTGCAACTTCTGTGTATTCTGTGATAATCTTGTTTGACGATTTGTGCTCCTGTGCTCATAAAGAGACTAGGGGTTACTTTGAGAAATAAATACATATATATTTTGAATATATATCTGTGTGGTGTCCTTTCATTGGTATAAAAGGGGGTTACTATTGGTAAAACAGCTTGCTTAACACGCATCACGAGTTTAGCCTCAAAGACTGCTTAGCCTACGCTACCACTAGGGCAGCTAGTCCAAAAAGGTTGACTTACAACCACACCATAAGGGTTGCTTGGCATGGTACAAGGTGGTCACTAGAACTAGTGAACAGCATATACCAGGCCAACTTCTCACATTGGTGAGCAGCGGTTGGATTTGAGCTTGCTGTGTTTTACCATTGTAATCTCTTGGTTACCAATTGAAAGATCACATAGGTACCTGTAGGTACATATAAAACAAGATTAGATATACTTAAGTTCTACTGAACTTAGTTGTTGTAGAGCAAAGGGAGTAGCACACCCTGACTACAACTACTAGATAGGTTTAGTAGGTAAACCCAAGTGTAGGTAGATTGCAACACATCCACCCACACTTAAGAGCAATGGCTGGGGCAGAGGGGTCCACTGTACCCATCTCTGTTGAGAGTGACCCCCCGAGGGCACCATCCATCTTTGCTACCCTTAATCAGAATGAGCTCAGGCAGTTGGCAACTCTTAGAGGCCTTAAACAGCCCAAGAACCCTACCTCTGCTGTGCTCAGAGCACTCTTGCAAGAAGATGAGAATCAAAGAGAGCTCAAGAGAGCTTCCCAGTTAGCCCCCTTAGGGACAGGAACAGGAGGCCCCCCTTCTGAAGATGCCACTGAGGTACCCCTTTCCAATAGCCATCCCTTAGATGAAAACCATACTACAGAGGAGGAAAGTGAGGGGGATACAGACAGTGGTGAGGATGAAGGGAGAACTAGCCCAGTGCCAAGTGTTATACTTGGCCCAGCTAAACCAAGGCTATTGGGGACTGACAGTGGGTTCACCCCACTGGATCTCCCCAGTGGACTTAACACAGGGCTTGGAAGGCAAAGGAATCGCTCAGGTGACTCCAATGCTTCCCATGGCTCTAGAGGCTCTCAAGGTCACTCCAGGAGAAGGATGACCACCCCTCAGAGGAGGGAACATGAGGCCAAGATGCAAGAAGCCCAGCTGAGGATCAGGAAGCAGGAGCTAGAAGTAGCCCTGATGGAAGAGAAACTGAGCAAGGCTAGACAGCATAAAGAGAGTGGGTCTATACCCACTGGTGGCAGCATTGTCCCTAAGGACAAAGATAGGGTTTTCGATAATAGAAACCTGTCTAAGGTTGTGCCCCCCTACAAAAGTGGGGATGACATCCACAAGTGGATAACTGCTCTTGAGAGAGCCTGCAAAGTACAGCAGGTTCCTGAAGACCAGTGGGCAGCAATCCTCTGGCTCTCCTTTGAGGGAAGAGGCAGAGACAGACTCCTCACTGTTAGAGAAGAGGATGTCAGAAACTACAGAGTCCTGAAGAGTGTTCTAGTTGATGGGTTAGGCTTAACCACTGAGCAGTACAGGTTAATGTTCAGAGACACCCAAAAGACACAGACTCAGGACTGGTCTGAATACATTGAATGTGCCACTAAGGCTTTGGAGGGTTGGTTGCTGGGAAGTAAGGTATCTGATTTTACAGGATTGTATAATTTGATGATGAGAGAACAGATTTTAAATAACTGTCAAAACCAGCAACTGCATCAACACTTGGTTGACTCTGATCTGACCTCTCCCCAAGAATTGGGAAAGAAGGCAGACAAATGGGTCAGAACCAGGGTTAAGCAAAAGAACCAGAACCAGGGCCAAGGGGGTGATCAGAAGAAAACAGACCAAAAGGGTGGAGATCAGAAATCTAAAGACCAGAAGTCTTCAACAGGGCCCCAAACTACTGCTAAGGAGGGTGGGTCCCAACAACAGTCCAAAAAGAAGAAAGAAGGTCAAAAGAAACCCTGGTGCAATCATTGCAAAAATACAACTCACTGGACTAGTGATTGCAAAAAGGGTGGAGCCCCCAACACTGTTGCCCCTAAGGCACCTGCTCCCAGTACTACTGTTAGCAGTGTTGGTCCCCAGACAAAGGGTGTAGTGGGAATCACTATGGGAACTGAAGGAGATTCTGACTTAGACAGAACCCTGACACAGGCAGTCTTGATCTGTGATGGGGACATTGATTTGTCCCTGACTGTGAGCCCCAGTAACCTGGGCAAGTACAGACAGACTCCTTTAATTAATGACAAAGTGGCTCAAGCCTACAGGGACACATGTGCCAGTGTCACTATGGTGACACCAGGCTTTGTGGACCCTGGACAGTACATACCAGGTGAGAACTACCTGGTGACCAATGCCAGCAATGCCACTACTTCACATAGTGTGGCAGTTGTTAACTTCTCATGGGGAGGGGTAACTGGCCTCAAAAGGGTTGTGGTTAGTGCAGACCTCCCAGTAGAATGTTTGTTGGGCAATGACCTAGAGAGTTCTCTATGGTCAGAAGTGGAGTACAGGACTCATGCAGAGATGTTAGGTATATCATCACATGTCCTTGCTGTGACCAGGTCACAGGCCAAAAAGTGCCTCACTGAACCACAGGTCTTGGATCCTGGAACAATGGACCAAGCACCTACCAAGAAGAAGAACAGGAGGGTCAAGGCTGTGCCTTCCCCCCTGCCTCAGAGTGATGATCAGCCTTCCCAGGAAGCTGATCTAGAGGACCCTGAAGGAACTGTCCCTGAAGAGCTTGAACCTGACCAGGTTGAGTTTCTGGGGACAGGGGGACCTTCAAGGGCTGACTTGAGGCAGGCTCAGTTATCCTGTCCCTCTCTTGAACCCCTCAGACAGCTGGCTGCTGCTGAGGCTGCTGGGAATGCTCAAGGTACCCATAAAGTGTATTGGGATGAAGGGCTCCTTTATTCAGAGGCTAGAGACCCCAAGCCTGGTGCAACCAGGAGGTTGGTTATACCTCTGCAATTTAGGGGCTTCCTTCTTACCTTGGCCCATGATATTCCTTTAGCAGGACACCTAGGCCAGAACAAGACCTGGGACAGACTTGTCCCTCACTTTCACTGGCCTCATATGAATGAAGATACAAAGGAGTTTTGTCGCTCCTGTGTTACCTGCCAAGCCAGTGGCAAATCAGGTGGCACAACAAAGGCCCCCCTGATACCACTACCTGTGGTGGGGGTTCCCTTTGAAAGAGTGGGAATAGACATAGTGGGTCCCATGGATCCTCCCACTGCATCTGGGCACAGATTTATACTGGTGGTAGTGGATCATGCCACCAGGTATCCAGAGGCAATTCCCCTTAGGACCACTACAGCTCCTGTTGTGGCCAGGGCCCTGCTGGGAGTATTCTCCAGAGTGGGGTTTCCTAAGGAGGTAGTATCTGACAGAGGTACCAACTTTATGTCAGGATACTTAACAGCTATGTGGAAGGAATGTGGTGTCAACTACAAGTTCACCACCCCTTATCACCCACAATGCAATGGGCTTGTTGAGAGATTCAACAAGACCCTAAAGGGTATGATCAAAGGATTACCTGAAAAGCTCAGGCGAAGATGGGACATCCTTCTACCCTGCCTTCTGTTTGCTTACAGAGAGGTCCCACAAAAAGGAGTTGGCTACAGCCCCTTTGAATTGTTGTTTGGGCACCCTGTGAGAGGCCCACTGTGTTTGGTGAAGGAAGGCTGGGAGTTACCTCTCAAAAAGCCTAAGCTAGACATAGTGGACTATGTACTTGGTCTCCGCTCCAGGATGGCTGAGTATATGGAGAAGGCATCCAAAAACCTTGAGGCAAGCCAGGCCTTACAGAAAGCTTGGCATGACCAAAAGGCTGTCTTGGTTGAGTTTCAGCCAGGACAGAAGGTATGGGTGTTGGAGCCAGTGGCCCCAGCAGCACTCCAAGACAAATGGTCTGGACCCCATACAATCCTGGAAAAGAAGGGAGAGGTCACCTACTTGGTCGACCTAGGAACTCCCAGGAGTCCCCACAGGGTACTCCATGTTAACAGGCTTAAAGCATATGTTGACAGGGCAGACATGGGCTTGCTCATGGCTACAGATGAGGGACAGGAGGAAGAGAGTGACCCTCTCCCAGACCTGTTGTCTCAGAACCCTGAAGATGGCTCAGTTGAAGGAGTGACCCTTGGAGGCAACCTCACTGCCCATCAGCAGACTGAATGTAGACAGGTTCTACAATCATTTTCACATATGTTTTCCTTGATACCTAGCCAAACTGACTGGTGTACCCATGTTGTGGACACTGGTGACAGTCTGCCTGTAAAGAACAAACTTTACAGACAACCTGACCACGTCAGGGACTGTATAAAGGCTGAGGTACATAAAATGCTGGAATTAGGTGTCATTGAACCCTCAGAGAGCCCCTGGGCTAGCCCAGTGGTTCTGGTCCCCAAACCTCACACCAAAGATGGCAAGAAAGAGATGAGGTTCTGTGTGGATTACAGAGGACTCAATGCTGTCACCAGGACAGATGCACACCCTATTCCAAGGGCAGATGAGCTCATAGACAAACTAGCTTCTGCAAAGTTTTTGAGCACATTTGACTTAACAGCTGGCTATTGGCAAATCAGATTAGCTGAGGAGTCTAAGGCCAAAACAGCATTCTCAACCCCAGGTGGGCACTACCAGTTTGTGGTGATGCCCTTTGGTCTGAAGAATGCACCTGCCACCTTCCAAAGGCTGGTGAACCAAGTCCTTACTGGGTTGGATGACTTTTGCGCAGCATATCTTGATGACATTGCTGTCTTTAGCTCCACCTGGGAGGATCACCTGATCCACCTGAAGAAGGCTCTTGAGGCTCTGCAGAGGGCAGGCCTCACTATCAAGGCTACTAAGTGCCAGATAGGGCAGAGTAAGGTTGTATATTTGGGCCACCTTGTAGGTGGAGGCCAAGTTCAACCACTGGAGAGTAAGATACAATCCATCAAGGACTGGTCCCCTCCAACCACCCAGACTCAAGTTCGAGCTTTCTTGGGCTTGACTGGGTACTACAGGAAGTTTGTTAAGAACTATGGGTCCATTGTGACTCCTCTTAATGATCTGACATCCAAGAAGATGCCCAAAAAGGTTCAGTGGACAGTAAGCTGTCAAAAGGCATTTGATGACCTGAAGGAGGCCATGTGCTCTGCACCTATCCTGAAAAGTCCTGACTACTCCAAAGAGTTTATTGTCCAAACAGATGCTTCTGAGTTGGGTGTGGGAGCTGTGCTGTCACAACTTAATGTAGATGGTCAAGACCAACCCATTGCTTTTATTAGCAGAAGGTTGACCCCCAGAGAGAAGAATTGGTCAGCTATTGAGAGGGAGGCCTTTGCTGTGGTGTGGGCCCTGAAGAAGCTGAGGCCATACTTGTTTGGCACTCACTTCAAGATTCAGACCGACCATAAGCCCCTCTTGTGGCTAAATCAGATGAAGGGTGAAAACCCCAAACTGCTTAGGTGGTCCATTTCCCTACAGGGGATGGACTTTACAGTGGAGCACCGGCCAGGTACTGACCATGGGAATGCAGATGGTCTCTCCAGGTACTTCCACTTAGGACATGAAGACGAGACTGGTCAAGGCTAGTTTAATGTCCCAGCGTTTGGGGGGGGTTGTGTAGGAGAGTAGGGTCTGCTATCCTATGGTCACCCCAAATTTTTGCTTTTTGCTTCACTGGTTTTTGACATATTGAGGCTGTGGGCCTGCCAATCAGACCCCCAGCCTGCTGTTCTCTCTACTAAATTAAAACTATGCACCCTAGGTGCATAACCAATTGGAAGTGGATCACCCTGTCAGCCCCTGTACCAGTGTACACTAGGTACCCAGGGCATTGGTGTACCCAAGGCCTGCCAAGGGCTGCAGCATGTATTATGCCACCCCAGGCTTGGCCTAACAATTTGACACAACTGGCTGATCACTCAGCTGGGGTAAGTTGGTGTAATCACCTCTTACTTAGGTGTAGTATACCTATACCTAACCTTAAATGGGACACCTGGTAACCTATAAGTCACTCCTATGGCAGGCCTTAACAATCCTGAAGGCAGAGTGCTTGGTTCCATGTGAGATGGTGCTCTGGCATGAGCTGAGCCTGTCTGCAGTGGTCGGAACAACTTCCTTCTACTGTTTCCAGATATCGTCATACCATATACTCTTAAGTGCATTATGAACCTCGCGGTTAAATGCTATCTTTGGTTTGGCTTTATCAAAACATGTCGAGTAAGGTGTCATACGAATTGGAATACTAACCCCTCGCCAATTCTGGCGACGGGGTTAGCATTCCACCCTTCTAGAGGGACACGACATGTACAGTACCTGAAACCCGGGTAAAATCAGACATAGCCTCAGCTCCACAAAATGGATGCTGCCACCACAGACACAAGTCTGCCCTCCTGCTGCTGGGAGTCCTTCCAGCTTGGGAGGTGTGGACAAAGGGTTTCCTGCCAGGGGAGGTGCGTGCACCACCCCAGACAGGATTTTGTGTATTGGTCAGGTAGGGCTTGAAAGAAACCAGACATGCCTGTGGCTCACAAGGAGCCTCGGTGCATATGCCAGTTCAAACCGGTCCTGGGGCACACCAGTCCCGGGCCTGGGGCGAGCTGGACAAAGGATTGGGGGTGTAACCACCCCCCTTCCTGGTCCCACCCATAGGGAGGGACCTAGCAGGTAGTCCGGCCCCTAGAATCCGAATAAAGGTAGGAGCTGTGTCCTAAGACTTCAGACATCCTGGAATCAACTTAAAACTAAGAAGAAGACGGGAACTTCGACATTCTGCTGCACAGAAGACTGAAGAAAATCTCCCCTGTGGTCAGGGAGTGACCACCTTGCTAACGCAAGCACCATCCAGCGAATCAACGTCTGCTTTGCCGCCGCCTCCCGCCGGAGCCCGAGCCCAGAGACTGACAAGACCTGGACCTCCAGACCTCTCACCGCCCGATCCACAGTCCCTGCAAAGAGGAGACCCGTGGAGGCACCGAGACACGTGGAGCCAGCCATCTTGAAACGACTACGACAAGCTGACCAGTGCAACAACCGGGGCTCCCTCCAAGTTGTGCTTTGGGTCCTGAGAAGCCCGACCCTCGAGCAGCATCTGCACCAAAGGTGAGCCCTCCAGCATCTCCACGATCTGCGTGGGGCCCTTCTGCATTTTGCCACTCGACGCGCCTAACCGGTTGCTGGCCCGCTGGCTAGTGGCCATCTTGGCGACGAAATCTACGACAAACACCGCTGGTCTGGTTGCTCCAGACTGGCCCTTGCTCCCCTCCAAAGGAGCAGTTCCTCTGACCTTGCTGGTCAGAACCATCAGCTTAAACTCCTTGCCTACAACAATTGCTTTTGCCAAGGCTTGTTTGCTTCGATCAAGTCGCCGACACCGCCGACAGCGAGAGCCTGCGTGGGACAGCTCGTGACTCGACTCCTGGACGTCGTCGACCTTCAGGGACCACGTGGCTGCAGAGTCAAGCTACACCTTCCTTCCTGTTTGCACCCGACATCGCCTGGTACCCACCTGGTGCCACGCTGGTCACTGGCTAGTGACTGTGAACACTGTCCCCTCTGCTTACAGGCCTTCAACATCTCCGATCCACTCTTGGATCCACTGCATCTCTCCCGGACCGACCGCCTGCAGCATCTTTGTCTTCAAGCTCCACGGAACAGATAGAAGAAACCCGACGCACTTCGAGGCCTATGCACCCGCTTCCTGTGGGTGAGGTAAAGCTGGCACACCTGTGCCCAAGTGTAGTATTACATCTCTAGTGCCTGTGTTCCAAATCTTAAGTTCCTAGTCAACCCGGAAGATCTCCTTTGCAGTAACTTTGTACTTTTTACGCACCCATTGAAACCTATGGGAGCACGCGTGTGACTATTTGCTCTGCACACGCCACCCGTGGACCTCCTGGTCACTAACTGACGTTAGCTCCTTGTAGGCCCAGCGATTCTAGAGGCCCTAGGCCTTTTTCCTTTCCTGTTCGTGGTACTTATACCACTATTTTAGTATATGGTTTGAGTGGCCACCAGGGCCTATCCATATAACGTGCAACTTCTGTGTATTCTGTGATAATCTTGTTTGACGATTTGTGCTCCTGTGCTCATAAAGAGACTAGGGGTTACTTTGAGAAATAAATACATATATATTTTGAATATATATCTGTGTGGTGTCCTTTCATTGGTATAAAAGGGGGTTACTATTGGTAAAACAGCTTGCTTAACACGCATCACGAGTTTAGCCTCAAAGACTGCTTAGCCTACGCTACCACTAGGGCAGCTAGTCCAAAAAGGTTGACTTACAACCACACCATAAGGGTTGCTTGGCATGGTACAAGGTGGTCACTAGAACTAGTGAACAGCATATACCAGGCCAACTTCTCACAGAGAGTAACAGTAAAAAACACAAACTTTATATCAGAACACAATCCCGCATTGAACAAGGTAAAAAAAACACAATGTTCGCAAAGCTTTTTAAGCGTTCTGTGAGACTTCAATAGTTCCACCACAATAGTCTATTCTTCCTCAGTTTTATCAAATTACAATTTAGGGCAGAAAGGATATAGCCCACACAATGATGTCAAAGCCTAGGACCACTGTATTAAGCATCAAAACAGAAGATAGTTTTCACATAATGAGCGGTCACCATCTTTAGATGGGCAGCCAAACATAAGGAAGACACGGAACGCTATTTCACTAAAAGCAGCTAAATTAAGCCAATTTATAGAAAGAGAAGTCTCCTAATGACATTGGGCTTATACTCTATATAAATCCATTAGTTAGAATCGCTGAAATGTTAGTGAGAAAAAGTAACAATATTGAAGGGACACAGATTATAAACGGCACAATGGTCCCATATTTTAACAACTAAAGTTACCAATAGTTTAGAAAACGTACTTTCAGAGCTTCGATCATCCTACACGGTAGGGTAGCGTCCGTCTCGATTGTAAAATTGCCATTGGTGGCACGGTTTATATAGCCCGCCAAACACTGTCAAAACTCAGGACAGCTGTGTTCGACACAAAGGAGAGACTAACTTTCATACTCTAAGCGATCGCCATATTTGAGTGGACAGCAAAAGGATTAAATATAAAGTCCATGTATCCTTATCCTTCATATTACACTATCTACCTTTGTTTTATATGTTTTTATTCAACATTGCATTGCACCTGTGTAAATAATAATATATTTCTGCATGGTAAAGTCCTATGCAAATGTCCAGGTTATCCATCGTGAGGAGAATCAGGCGCCATTTTGGAACAGGCAGTGTGCCTCTATGAGAGACCAAATTGTATATTGCGTGTAATCGCCATTTTGAGATGAACCTCGCAAGAAAGGAAACAACAAATATTTATGTTTCCTAAAGATTCAAAAGCGAGCATGTCAAAAGCTGAGCAATGTTTTATATTAGCATTACATTATGCAGTGCTGTGCCAATATTAGTGTACAGAAAAAACCCGGTGCTGTATTAACGGAAAACCGGAAACGGTGAAAAGATACGTCAGAATCTGACCTTGCAAAGAGTCGCCATCTTAGAATAATCTACACATAATAGAGGGGACATATAGAATCCATGTTTCCTTGAAAGACATAGATAAACCCATCATACTGAGCAGTCTTTTTCTTAACCTTACTTTATGCAAGAAAGATGTATTATTGTGAAAAAATGTCATTCACTGTGTATCCGAGTTAACGCATAAAATAAACACAGCGTCATAAAAGGATAAAGGTGAAAAAATACAAATAAAATAACCGTCGTGTCAAAATCAGATGTAACAACCAAGTCTTTGTAACATAGATACATTAAAAAAATGAAGTTTCGATATTGATGATCTTTTTCAGCTATCCAAAAGCTTCATGATTTAAATTAACGGTACAGCGATTTGCCTAAAAAAGGCAATAATAGAGAACATTTTCTATAGTTTGAAGGAAAAATCACCGCCCACTCGTTGTATGACAGTGATTCAGGCTAATGGTAGAACCAATAGTTCCCTATTTCACAGCTAAGGAAACTACATTTTCACCATTTATATATCTATATAGTTCTCATTTTATTGCTCACATGATATTTTATAAAAAAGGGTGAAGCTCAGTATTGGTATTTAGGCCTAATACTGATGTCCGCAAATGGCATATCCAACCTGCCTCAGCTCTCCTTAATACCGTCTCTCTATTACCACCTTTTTCGGGTATTTTATATGTTCTAAGGCGTGGAACCATATACCTGTTTCCGAAGGGTGATGTTCTTGTACATGTATAGCCATAGGGTACTTATCATCCTTGTTTTTAATAACCCTTACATGCTCTTGAATCCTAATTTTTAGGCTTCGAATACTACTGCCTATATAGACTTTGTTACATGCACATCCGATTGCATAAACCGTATGTGTTGTATTAGAGTTAATGAATGCATTGATCGGATATTCTTTCAGGGTGTTATATTTGAATTTAGTTTTCTTGTTGCATCCAAATTTACAGATTATACATGAACCACAGACAAAGAAGCCAGGTGGTTTACAAGGTAGCCATGTTGTCATTCTGTGGCCTGTGTTTTTAACATAACTTTGGCAGAGTATTTGTTTGAAGGTTTCACCTCTTCGGTACACCACTTTAGTTTTTTAGAGATCGTGCTAGATGGCATCTGGCCAGAGGCAAGCAGGTGCCAATTCTTGCGCAAGATGTTATAAACATGATTGCTATACGCGTTATACTTTGTTATTAAGAGAATCTCCTCAGAATATTCCCTTTTGTTTTGTTTTCCTTGACTGGTCATTAATGTGGTTTTCCGGTTCACTTGTAAAACCCTGGACTCTGCTTGATTTAAGCATTGATTTGTGTATCCCCTTTCTCTAAAATTGCGTTTGATGTTTTTAACATTTGTTTTAAAATTACTTTCTTCACTACAATTACGTCGGGCTCTGATCATTTCCCCATATGGTATTGCGTTAATCGTGGCCTTGGGGCGGGCACTTTCGGCTCGTAGGATACTACTGCAGGCTGTAGGTTTTTTGTGAATGTCGCTATGTATCTTATTGTTGGATATATACAATTTTAAGTCCAGAAAGTCTATTGATTCTCTTGAATAATTGATGGTCATTTTTACATTAAATCTGTTTTGATTGAGATACTCATGATATTTGAGCAACTCATCAACCCCTCCATTCCATATTAGCAGAACATCATCTATGTATCTACCATAGAATATAATGCTATCGCTCCACTCTTGTGAGCCAGGTCCCCAGGCATGCTCCGCCTCATACAAACCCATAAAGAGATTTGCATAAGACGGAGCAAACCTGGATCCCATGGCTGTACCCTGTTTCTGCAGAAACCATTCATCATTTTGCAGGAACGAATTCATAGTGAGAATCATGCAAGTCATTTCCATTAGCATAAGAGTGTGTTCAAGATGACAAGCATTTTGTTTGTACAAAAAGTGTTTGAGGGCATCCAGTCCACAGTCTGTTTTGATACACGTGTATAAGCTTTCCACGTCTAGAGTAACAAATAGCAAATCATCACTATCCCACACAAAGTCTTCTAATTTGCAGAGAACATCCCTGCTATCTTTCAGGTATGAGGGTAAATTTTTTACAAAGGGTTGTAGGAATCCATCTACATACTCAGAAAGATGTCCCGTGGGGCCCTCATTTCCTGATATGATTGGTCGTCCTGGAGAGAATCCCTCCCCCCCTTTATGAATTTTAGGGAGGATGTAGATGCATGGATATCTTCAGTCATGAGTCTGCAGGTATTTATATTCTTTATCTGATAAAAAGGCATGATTCATGCCAGTCTCTTAATCTGGAATTAATATTCCGTTCAATTTATTTCATGGGGTTCTCATTTAATTTAATATAGCAGTCAGAATTTTTGAGCTGGCTATCAATCTCCCCCAAATACTCAAGCCAGTTCATCAACACAATATTCCCCCCTTTGTCCGCCTCCCTTATGACTATATTAGGATCTTCCCTTAATGATGTCAACAGTTCTTTGTCCCTTCTAGATATGTTGTATTCGTGTTTGCAATGTATACTGGTAGTATGCTTATCTTCAAGTTGATATAACTGCTGTGTTACCTTATTATAAAAATCATCTATAGAGGAATCTTGGGATCTTGGCGGCATAAATTTCGACCTATCCCTTAAACCACTATCAACCGAGGTGTCCTCAAAAATTTCCAACATACCTGCAGTGTTACTGATGTCAACATTATCATCAACATTGTCCAAGTTGCAATTAAGTGTGTAACATTTAAATCTGCAATGGTTAACATTGATGTATTACAGTTATTAGATGAAACATTGAGCGGAACTGGATGATGCTCAAAAAAATGTTTTAATCGCAATTCCCTGACAAATTAAAAAGATCAATATGGACATCCTCGAAGTTACATGTATTGGTAACACAAAAACTCAATCCTTTCTGCAATACATTTTTTTCTTTGTCAGACAGCATTCTTTCAGACAAATAACAATGCACAGTTCATTTGATACACGGTCATCATTAGCAATTGCATTTTTATAAGTACATTCTTCAATCAGTTCATTTACTGCCTCATCTGTGTCTTGCTTTGCCAGAATTAAAATCGAACAGACAAGAAGGAAAAACGCTCCAATCACAGACAGTATCCCTGTATTCCCCGGTGGTAATTGGGGAACTTTTACATCTAGGGATTTAAATCAAAATGCTGCTAATAGTAAATAGGAAAGAGAGTAACAGTAAAAAACACAAACTTTATATCAGAACACAATCCCGCATTGAACAAGGTAAAAAAAACACAATGTTCGCAAAGCTTTTTAAGAGTTCTGTGAGACTTCAATAGTTCCACCACAATAGTCTATTCTTCCTCAGTTTTATCAAATTACAATTTAGGGCAGAAAGGATATAGCCCACACAATGATGTCAAAGCCTAGGACCACTGTATTAAGCATCAAAACAGAAAATAGTTTTCACATAATGAGCGGTCACCATCTTTAGATGGGCAGCCAAACATAAGGAAGACACGGAACGCTATTTCACTAAAAGCAGCTAAATTAAGCCAATTTATAGAAAGAGAAGTCTCCTAATGACATTGGGCTTATACTCTATATAAATCCATTAGTTAGAATCGCTGAAATGTTAGTGAGAAAAAGTAACAATATTGAAGGGACACAGATTATAAACGGCACAATGGTCCCATATTTTAACAACTAAAGTTACCAATAGTTTAGAAAATGTACTTTCAGAGCTTCGATCATCCTACACGGTAGGGTAGCGTCCGTCTCGATTGTAAAATTGCCATTGGTGGCACGGTTTAAATAGCCCGCCAAACACTGTCAAAACTCAGGACAGCTGTGTTCGACACAAAGGAGAGACTAACTTTCATACTGTAAGCGATCGCCATATTTGAGTGGACCGCAAAAGGATTAAATATAAAGTCCATGTATCCTTATCCTTCATATTACACTATCTACCTTTGTTTTATATGTTTTTATTCAACATTGCATTGCACCTGTGTAAATAATAATATATTTCTGCATGGTAAAGTCCTATGCAAATGTCCAGGTCATCCATCGTGAGGAGAATCAGGCGCCATTTTGGAACAGGCAGTGTGCCTCTATGAGAGACCAAATTGTATATTGCGTGTAATCGCCATTTTGAGATGAACCTCGCAAGAAAGGAAACAACAAATATTTATGTTTCCTAAAGATTCAAAAGCGAGCATGTCAAAAGCTGAGCAATGTTTTATATTAGCATTACATTATGCAGTGCTGTGCCAATATTAGTGTACAGAAAAAACCCGGTGCTGTATTAACGGACAACCGGAAACGGTGAAAAGATACATCAGAATCTGACCTTGCAAAGAGTCGCCATCTTAGAATAATCTACACATAATAGAGGGGGCATATAGAATCCATGTTTCCTTGAAAGACATAGATAAACCCATCATACTGAGCAGTATTTTTCTTAACCTTACTTTATGCAAGAAAGATGTATTATTGTGAAAAAATGTCATTCACTGTGTATCCGAGTTAACGCATAAAATAAACACAGCGTCATAAAAGGATAAAGGTGAAAAAATACAAATAAAATAACCGTCGTGTCAAAATCAGATGTAACAACCAAGTCTTTGTAACATAGATACATTAAAAAAATGAAGTTTTGATATTGATGATCTTTTTCAGCTATCCAAAAGCTTCATGATTTAAATTAACGGTACAGCGATTTGCCTAAAAAAGGCAATAATAGAGAACATTTTCTATAGTTTGAAGGAAAAATCACCGCCCACTCGTTGTATGACAGTGATTCAGGCTAATGGTAGAACCAATAGTTCCCTATTTCACAGCTAAGGAAACTACATTTTCACCATTTATATATCTATATAGTTCTCTTTTTATTGCTCACATGATATTTTATAAAAAAGGGTGAAGCTCAGTATTGGTATTTAGGCCTAATACCGATGTCCGCAAATGGCATATCCAACCTGCCTCAGCTCTCCTTAATACCGTCTCTCTATTACCACCTTTTTCGGGTATTTTATATGTTCTAAGGCGTGGAACCATATACCTGTTTCCGAAGGGTGATGTTCTTGTACATGTATAGCCATGGGGTACTTATCATCCTTGTTTTTAATAGCCCTTACATGCTCTTGAATCCAAATTTTTAGGCTTCGAATACTACTGCCTATATAGACTTTGTTACATGCACATCCGATTGCATAAACCGTATGTGTTGTATTAGAGTTAATGAATGCATTGATCGGATATTCTTTCAGGGTGTTATATTTGAATTTAGTTTTCTTGTTGCATCCAAATTTACAGATTATACATGAACCACAGACAAAGAAGCCAGGTGGTTTACAAGGTAGCCATGTTGTCATTCTGTGGTCTGTATTTTTAACATAACTTTGGCAGAGTATTTGTTTGAAGGTTTCACCTCTTCGGTACACCACTTTAGTTTTTTAGAGATCGTGCCAGATGGCATCTGGCCAGAGGCAAGCAGGTGCCAGTTCTTGCGCAAGATGTTATAAACATGATTGCTATACGCGTTATACTTTGTTATTAAGAGAATCTCCTCAGAATATTCCCTTTTGTTTTGTTTTCCTTGACTGGTCATTAATGTGGTTTTCCGGTTCACTTGTAAAACCCTGGACTCTGCTTGATTTAAGCATTGATTTGTGTATCCCATTTCTCTAAAATTGTGTTTGATGTTTTTAACATTTGTTTTAAAATTACTTTCTTCACTACAATTACGTCGGGCCTGATCATTTCCCCATATGGTATTGCGTTAATCGTGGCCTTGGGGCGGGCACTTTCGGCGTGTAGGATACTATTGCAGGCCGTAGGTTTTTTGTGAATGTCGCTATGTATCTTATTGTTGGATATATACAATTTTAAGTCCAGAAAGTCTATTGATTCTCTTGAATAATTGATGGTCATTTTTACATTAAATCTGTTTTGATTGAGATACTCATGATATTTGAGCAACTCATCAACCCCTCCATTCCATATTAGCAGAACATCATCTATGTATCTACCATAGAATATAATGCTATCGCTCCACTCTTGTGAGCCAGGTCCCCAGGCATGCTCCGCCTCATACAAACCCATAAAGAGATTTGCATAAGACGGAGCAAACCTGGATCCCATGGCTGTACCCTGTTTCTGCAGAAACCATTCATCATTTTGCAGGAACAAATTCATAGTGAGAATCATGCAAGTCATTTCCATTAGCATAAGAGTGTGTTCAAGATGACAAGCATTTCGTTTGTACAAAAAGTGTTTGAGGGCATCTAGTCCACAGTCTGTTTTGATACACGTGTATAAGCTTTCCACGTCTAGAGTAACAAATAGCAAACCATCACTATCCCACACAAAGTCTTCTAACTTGCAGAGAACATCCCTGCTATCTTTCAGGTATGAGGGTACATTTTTTACAAAGGTTTGTAGGAATCCATCCACATACTCAGAAAGATGTTCCGTGGGGACCCCATTTCCTGATATGATTGGTCATCCTGGAGGGAATCCCTCCCCCCCTTTATGTATTTTAGGGAGGATGCAGATGTACGGATATCTTGAGTCAGGAGCCTGCAGGTATTTATATTCTTTATCTGATAAAAAGCATGATTCATGCCAGTCTCTTAAGCTGGAATTAATATTCCGTTCAATATATTTCATGGGGTTCTCATTTAATTTAATATAGCAGTCAGAATTTTTTAGCTGCCTATCAATTCCCCCCAAATACTCAAGCCGGTTCATCACCACGATATTCCCCCCTTTTTCCGACTCCCTTATGACTATATTAGAATCTTCCCTTAATGATGTCAACAGTTCTTTGTCCCTTCTAGATATGTTGTATTGGTGTTTGCAATGTATTCTGGTAGTATGCTTATCTTCAAGTTGATATAACTGCTGTGTTACCTTATTATAAAATTAATCTATAGAGGAATCTTGGGATCTTGGCGGCATAAATTTCGACCTATCCCTTAAGCCACTATCAACCGAGGTGTCCTCAAAAATTTCCAACATACCTGCAGTGTTAGTGATGTCAACAATATCATCAACATTGTCCAAAGTTGCAATTAAGTGTGTAACATTTAAATCTGCAATAGTTAACATTGATGTATTACAGTTATGAGATGAAACATTGAGCGGAACTGGATGATGCTCAAAAAAAATTTTTAATCGCAATTCCCTGACAAATTTAAAAAGATCAATATGGACATCCACGAAGTTACATGTATTGGTAACACAAAAACTCAATCCTTTCTACATTTTGTTTCTTTGTCAGACAGCATTCTTTCAGACAAATTAACAATGCACAGTTCATTTGATACACGGTCATCATTAGCAATTGCATTTTTATTAGTGCACTCTTCAATCAGTTCATTTACTACCTACTCTGTGTCTTGCTTTGCAGCCTTGTTTGTACGCCTGTTTTTATACTTCTTCCCTCCCCGCCTGATTCTGGATTTTGATTTTTCTTTTTGTTCCCCAGCCTATAGCGTTGGACCTCTCTTAAAAAAAGGGAGGAGGCAGATGTTTCCAAATTGCTTGGTCCTTCACCAGTATCACTCTCCAAAGACTAGACTAAGGTGCTACTACTAGATGTTATACTCACTGCTTTTTCTACCTTCCCCTGGTTAGTTGCCAATTTCGGGGGTACATCATCATATTTTTTAGAGAATGTAAAGATATGGCCATTTGCATAATCAGCCTCATCTCTTATTATTTTTTTCAATTTCTTTAAGATAAATTTGTTAGGCTGCTAGCTCCTTTTTCAAGATTTCATAATTTTTCTGAGTTGCTTCTTTAAGATTCAGCTCCAAAATTTATTTTTCTAATTTCAGGATTTCATCCTTAATTTTGCTAACTTTTCTCTCAGAATTAGTAATAAGTATCCCCATCATGCGATATGATGCATCGTAAAGGCCTTCTTCCCAATCATCTAGGAGATCTTGTTCCAGATCTTCGTAGTTGGGAAAAATTCAAATCCTTAGCTCCCGTGGGATCTTTTTATTTTCGATGTATTTTTGCAGGGTCACCCCATCCCACCATTGTGCGAGTTCCTGCTTCTTCAATTTCTCAAGCCTACAGAATTTCTCTTTTAGGCCCTCATTTTTCAGGGCTGGTGTTTTAGGAACACCAATGCTGGTTCTTTTGGATTTAAATAGATCCCCCAACATCTCCTCCCGATTATCTTCAAAATCCACGATGCTTGTAAATGTAGTATCAAAAGATAGTGCCAATTAGCCCAATTTAACAAATTTTATATAAGAAGAACGGGGATTGAAGCAAAACAAAATTGCACCTATCTCTAGTGTATTTGTTATCCGAGAAAGTAAGGTGCTAAGGACCTGAGTTTCATAACCCCTAAAACTCCTAAGACACAAGATGCATCAATTTATCACAAGCAATATACAATGGTCCAGCACTCTTAATATTAGATAATATCCTTTAGATATAACACATTTCCTCAAAGTAATGGCAATTCAGAAGTGTTGTTTCCATCAAGTTCTTTATTCATAACTTCTTTTTTTCAACACGATAAAAGACCGTAGCCAACGCGTTTCGTCCTCTCGGACTTCTTCAGGGCTAAAAATAACACATATGTTTACAAAAATTAATATACAATATATACATGTCCTAAACAGTACAAAACAATGATAGTACAAAATCATCCCCATCACTTTGAAGCATTAAATTATCAACATTTCAAGCACTGTAGATTTCAAATGCTCATACCAATTTTTCAATCCAACAGGATATATAGAATCATATTTCATAAATCATATGCATTCTTTATTTTGATATGATCTAAAAGCTGTTTTCTTTGAGAATTTTTAAGTAACTCAAAATTTAAAATTTTTAAAAGTTTCGGTGGGTGTAATACATGTGCAGTCAAGTGGTTCATTTAGCAAAATTAGAAAAGTTAGCATTTCTTACCAAAAGGCACATTTATTTGCGGTCTGTGCTGTAATTCAAAGAGTGCTTTATCCCTTTCTGGATTCAATAAAATCTGATTGTATCTGATTAAATTAAAAAATAGATTTTTTATTAAAGGAATAATAAGGTCTATTTGTAATATATTCAGAGGTAGAATTGTCATTCTTTAACTTGAAGCATACAGATATGTCCATACCTTAAGTTAAAGTGCACTGTTGCAATCCTAATTATATATTGGATTGTTTCATTCTCATGGTAGATGGTCAGTCAATCTCAGCCATCCTCCGTGTTTCTTTTCCGAAAAGTTATTAGAACAGATATAACAATAGGCTAATAGCATCTTTAAATGTGTAAAGGTCAAATAGTCATTTGAATTACATCATTACTTTCACTATAAAAACCCTTATTTAGGGATTTTTCATATTTAGCATTTTATGACAAGCGTTCGCAAATATTGCAAACTATATATACAGTTTCATTTAGCATTTGTTTATAATACTATTTCAGATTATAAGCTAGACTAAGTTTCATGTTTGGGTATCATAAGGTTTTCATTTTTAACCTCCAAAAGCATTTCTGCCTTTTTTTAAACCACTTAAAGAACAAGTCAGTGCCCCGATTCATAATATGCCGACGACCGACATTTTTAAAAAAACTTGTCAGAATTAAAATCGAACAGACAAGAAGGAAAAACGCTCCAATCACAGACAGCATCCCTGTATTCCCTGGTGGTAATTGGGGAACTTTTACATCTAAAGATCAGAACACAATCCCGCATTGAACCAGGTAAAAAACACACAATGTTCGCAAAGCTTTTTAAGCATTCTGTGAGACTTTAATAGTTCCACCACAATAGTCTATTCTTCCTTTAGTTTTATCAAATTACAATTTAGGGCAGAAAGGATATAGCCCACACAATGATTTCAAAGCCTAGGACCACTGTATTAAGCATCAAAACAGAAGATAGGTTTCACATAATGAGCGGTCACCATCTTTAGATGGGCAGCCAAAAATAAGGAAGACACGGAACGCTATTTCACTAAACGCAGCTAAATTAAGGCATTTTATAGAAAGAGAAGTCACCTAATGACATTGGGCTTATACTCTATATAAATCCATTAGTTAGAATCGCTTAAATGTTAGTGAGAAAAAGTAACAATATTGAAGGGACACACATTATAAACGGCATAATGGTCCCATATTTTAACAACTAAAGTTACCAATAGTTTAGAAAACGTACTTTCAGAGCTTCGATCATCCTACACGGTAGCGTAGCGTCCGTCTCGATTGTAGAATTGCCATTGGTGGCATGGTTTAAATAGCCCGCCAAACACAGTCAAAACTCAGGACAGCTGTGTTCGACACATAAGAGAGACTAACTTTCATACTCTAATCGATCGCCATATTTGAGTGGACCGTAAAAGGATTAAATATAAAGTCCATATATCCTTACCCTTCATATTACACAATCTACCTTTGCTTTATATGTTTTTATTCAACATTGCATTGCGCCCGTGTAAATAATAATACATTTCTGCATGGTAAAGTTCTATGCAAATGTCCAGGTCATCCATCGTGAGGAGAATCAGGTGCCATTTTGGAACAGAATTTTACATAAAGGAAGGTGCACTCAAAGCTAAGTCCCAATTAGTACATATATTCCAAAACAATTTTTTCTTCCTTTATGTTACAAACAGCAAACAGCCAACGCGTTTTGTTTCCTTTGCCACAGGAACTTCTTCAGGGCTGTAATTAATTGCAAAACAACATGTATAAAAACAACATATATAAAAACAACATATAAAAGCGACATAAAAACAAGCAAGCAACACGACTAACCTCACAATAAATATATGTAAATACATACACAGCAAAGCAAAAGAGCTTATATATTGAATCAAAGACATCATTTGACTAACATATATGAACAAGTAACAAAAACAAATGATTTATATCACATATTAACGTATAAGTGGGAAAATTCAACACAAAAAAGTTAAGTCATTAAATATGTATTAAGAATAAAACAAGAAAAGAGAAAAAAAGAAGGAAAAGGAGAGAAGGAAAAAGCAATCAAAAAAAGGGGAGAACAAAGTGAGGAAAAAAGGGGAAGATCAGATTTGTAAAACATATATATAGATACCATATTTTAAAGAGAGTACAGGATATATCCAAAGAGTTTCACCTATCAATCAAAATAGATTGCCAAATAGTCTCACTAAAATACGTACACAGCTCAAAGTATTTTAGTTCCATATGTTGAAATATTAACATAAATCATACGGGTCTTATCTCTCAAGGATAAGGGAGGCAAATATATAACAAATACTATATGGATCTACCGAAAATGCTCACCTTATTAGTAACTAGATGGATATAAATCCTTCCATATGACTTAACTGAGGCAAACTATTCAGAATTCAGTTTGGCGTATGGAATATTTAGATTAACGTCTGCAACACAGAAACACAAAAATCAAACATAACCATAATTAAAGTTTATATACGACAGAAAAGCAAACTCCCTGAGATATACATCTAGTTAACAATAGACTCACCTTCAAATTCGAAGGTGTGAATATAACCCCTCAGGGGAAATAATTGTTATCTATCAGGAAGTAATCCCTCAGAAAGGTAACAGTCCATATAAGACAATAAAATCTAGAGAAAAAGGAAACAAATATTCACCAAACACCTTATGCCAAAACAATATATACATCAAACTGAAACAAGACGCAATACTGAACCCTAATCATAAAATTTTTTGCCATTCATTGACTCTCCCAAATCCAACTAAAGACTGAATGAGTTGAAACCAACTAACGCATTTATAGACCATTGCAAGAGAAGAAGACTAAATACAAGTTTAATCATACAGAAACCCACGTGACTATCTCATAAAGAAACGCACCTCTTATTAGTTTCAGGGGCATTCAAAAGAAACCCTTCATAATTCACAAGACGACAGGATATTGAACCACCCATTTAGAAATAACACAAATGCAACAACCACCATTAAGTCCCGTTATTTTTAACAAACAACAATCTCAGAAGGTTATGTACCGGCAAAGTATCTATTGCCAGATCTATCTAACATGGAAAGGGATCCTACTAGAGCTTACCAAAAAATCCCAAAGTGACGGGCGGCATGATAACCGGCAGCGACGCGGAACGAAAAAGAATCGCCATTTTAAGGCTGTTCTTAAGCTTAACGACGTAATGCTCTAATGTGTAAAGTAACTACACGCGAAGACGATCAAACAAAAATAAAAATAAAGCGGCCATCTTGAAACAATTCTCAGTACTCAATGAGATATGTAATAAGTACCCCAAGGTCAATAATTATTATTGTAAAACATCGGACACAACGTAAGCTATACATCCTAAAAGAAAAAAGATAATAAATGAAAATAATATAAACAAACAAACTTCATTACCAAACATATCCACTGTGCAATCTTCATAAATTAAGGGCAATGAGACGATATTCAATAACAAATAAATAGGGGTAAACAAAAAAAAAATGTTAAGATAAAAACGAGAAACCAATGTTTAGTAATAATTAAGAGAATACCGGCAACAACTCATAAATAATGTTGCGCTGCCATTTTGCGTAATTCTCCAATACGTGAGCAAAAAGTAACTACAAGTAAAGGCGGTCTTACAAATGTAAAATGAGGCGGCCATCTTGTAAAGAGTACTTAATACACTACGAAACACATACAAATCAGTTATAAATTAGAGAACATCATTACCAAAATCTATTTATATTCTACAATATTCATAAAAATGAAAACAAGGAGCCAATACTCCATAATCAATAACTACAGGTATATATAAACAAAACTTAATAAGTCCATGATATCCCAGCAGAAGTCATAAATAATCAGGTACAACTCACAGTGGATAAGTCCACCAACATAATTTGAGCACACAATAAAATATCAATCCAAAGGTATAGTCAATTACTAATACCACTTCAGCGTTATTAACTTGAAGGTAGCCGTCCAATAACAATTGAGAATATACCCCCGTTATAAGACAGGTCAAGAGAGGTAATAACTCAATTAAAATCTATACACATACCCTTAGTCAAAAAAGTTTTCACACCATCCAAGTGGAACAGACGGTTGATCATATATTCAACTCACATTTCATGTTTGTGTTTAGTAACATTCAGACCATAATTTCTATTAGATATAGTGAATTAGGAGGAAAAGACCATCAAAAACTGTAAAGAAAGATGCATTCCTTCATAAAATGCTACTTCAGTTCTAGCCAAAGACATATACATATATATGTATATACATGCTGAGAGGAACTAATACCAGGTGAGAGACACCCAGGAAATTTCGATAGCAAAACAATTCTTTGTGTCAAAAAAACAATCTGTAAAGTTATTCACAAGGCTTCGTCAATACATTCACAGAGTAGACCAGTCAAATTTAGGTATCAACATGCAGCATAGAAGAGCATGAAGCTTAACAGTACACATATTCCAATTACATCTGTTCACATATGCATGAAATAATCCTGACAGAGAAATCTAAATTCCAAACAGGAGCCCAAAGCGAGGCAAATAACACTCTAGGGTATAATATTAACTTAAAAAGTGATGTAATTCCTTATCAGTATTATGACCCATATGTGTAGCCCTCAGTCTACAGATCCCTTTTGCCCCTTTTTGTCTAACCAATAGTTCCCTATTACCACCTCTATTATTAAGTGGAACATGGTCAATTCCATGAAACCAAAAGATGTCAGTATCAGGATGCGTTTTCCTATAATGTTCACTCAGGGGGTATCTCCGATCTCCATTTACAATAGCCCTACGGTGCTCCTGTATTCAAATTTTTAGTGGGCGAACTGTACACCCCACATATATGATATCACACTTACATCCTATTACATAAATAACATGAGTAGTGTTACAATTTATAAAATGCATTACATCATACATGTTGGTTGTATTGTAGGCAAACTTAAAGGTTTTGTTCTTGCCATAAGGGCACATATTACACATCCCACAGGTGTAAAAACCTTTGGGTTTAGAGGGCAACCATGTATCACTCTTATTGGTCACTTAACTCGGACATACAACATTCCGCAATGATTTACCTCTTCTGTATGTTACTGAGGGCATATTAGTGAGGCAACTCCTTAGTCCTGGTACATCCCCAAGAATACTCCAATTTTTCTTTAAAATATTAAAAATCTTACTACTGTTTGTATTGTACTACGTGACAAACCTAACCGGAGTATCTTTTACCACATCTCTTTTGTGGGGCGGGCACAAGGTGTCTTCTCTAGTGCGACATTTTACTTTCTCAATAGCTTTGTCCACAACCTCTCTGGCAAGAACCTCTTTCTAGTTTCTGAGATGTTATAAAGATATGTGTCATCATCACTGCAATTTCTTCTTACCCTTATCATCTCCCCATAAGGGATATTGTTAACAATGGACCGGGCATGAGCACTATCAGCATGTAAGATCCCATTACAGGCCGTGTCCTTCCTATAGAGGGTACTGTGTATTTTGCCATCTTTGACATAAAATCTTATATCCAAGAAATTTATCCTTTCTCTGTCAAAGGCCATTGTAAACTTGACATTATACTGACTGTCATTCAGATATGCAAAATATTCCTGTAATTTTTCCACAGACCCCGACCATAAACAAATAACATCATCGATGTACCTCCCCCAGAACACAATAAAATCCGTGCAGGGGGAGGCACCTCTGCCCCAGGCATGCTCCCTCTCGAACCACCCCATAAAGAGGCAGGCGTACGAGGGGGCAAACCTGGAGCCCATCGCAGTACCAAGGATCTGTTGGAACCAGCATCTGTCAAAAAGAAAGTAATTATTGCAAAGAATAATATTGATCATCTCCATGATCATTTCATTAAAAGCATACTGGTCAGCATTTTCCTTATCAAGGAAGGACTGGACAGCCAAAACTCCAAGGTCTTTACGAATGCATGTATACAAACTTTCTACATCGAAAGTAACGAATAGCAGTTCATCAGACCATTCATAGTCTTTGAACTTAACTAAAATGTCCTTACTGTCCCAGATATATGACGGGAGATTTACCACATGTTTTTGCAGTCTTAAGTCAACAAACTCAGAGAGTTTTTCGGTAGGTGAGCCCACCCCCGAAATAATAGGACGACCAGAAGGAAACACATCTGGTTTATGGATTTTAGGCAGGATGTAAATACAAGGAAAATTTGGACATTCCACCGTAAGGTATCTGAATTCATTTTCTGGGAGTAGCATAGTATCCTCCTATTCACTTAATTTAATATTTATCATGGTCGTCAACTTGTTTATCGGATTTCCCACAATTTTTTTGTAACAGGATTCATTGCTCACTTGGCGGTTTATCTCACTCATATAATCACCATGGTTCATAATCACAACATTACCGCCCTTGTCTGCCTCCCTAATGACAATGCTTTTATCAAGTTGTAACCGATTGAGGGCCTTTCTCTACTGGGCGGTAATGTTGTGATGAGTCCAAGGGGTACATTTATTTGTGGTTTCCATGTTATACAGATCTTCACTGACCTTGTCATAAAAGACATCGATATTACGATGGTAATTCGTAACTGGTATGAACTTAGATTTCGGTTTTAAGCCACTAACCAGTGTATAGTTTTGTAGAATATCTAGATCATTCATTAAGGAGATCATATCACATTCCTCATTGTCATCGAATGTCATCAGACAATGGATATTTCGTATATCCGCAACTGTATGTGTCATCTGTTGAGGAACAGTGGATTGTTCCAGATTCTGTGGATAGAGCTGTGAAAAATGATCTTTCAACTTGAGGATTCTAACAAACTTGAATAAATCTATATGCACATTAGTCATATCACCACTTTGGGTTGGACAAAAATTCAAACCCCTGCGTAACACCGCCAATTCATCCTTATCAAAGGTTTTATTAGATAGATTCACAATTTCCAAATCTTTTTCATTAGATGGAACATCAACCCACAAGGGACCTTGAGCAGGAGTATCACTTATTTCTTGACCTGTCCTACTGTATTCCCCTTTCCTTTTGATCCTGCCTTTACCCCTCCGCCCTCCCCGCCGGGTTTTGGTAAGTCCCTTTTCTGTTGTACTCTGCTGCTGATCCGCAGTTTTGCAAGCTCTTTCTGAAACGAAGAATTTGCGTCTCCTAAAGGGACCTCAAGTGACAAATCTGATGTAGTACTTTCTAGGGAGGAGGACGAGACACCACTGATAGAGCGCGTGTCATCACTTTCTTCCCTAACCTCCCTAGTCCTTTTCTTTTCTTCTGTGCCCTGTACATTGTCAAATTTCTTCGCAAATGTATACACTCGTCCATCTTTGTAATCTCGATCATCTCTCTTTATTTTCTTTAATTTTTTATCTTTCAAATACAGTTGATGGTCCTCCATAACCTTTCTTAAAACAGCAAAAAAAAATTCAATGAGATCCTTTTGTTCTAATTCGTTAATCTCCTTTTCCAAGGTCTCTATCTCAACCTAAAGCTTTTCACCTTTTTCTTTGGCATGTTTGATTAGTATCTGCATCATAATAACTGATGCGCTTTCAAGATTCCCTTCCCAATCTTTTAAGAGATCACTGCTAAGATCCTCAAAAGTGGGAAAAATCAATATCCTAAGTCCTCTTGGGACTTTCTTATTCTCTAAATACTGTTGGAGCGTCACCCCGTCCCACCACCGGGAGAGCTCCTGTTTCTTCAAATGTTCCAATCTAAGAAATAATGTTCTAAGACTCGTACTAGTCACAGCACTTAGTTGTGTAGGTTGTCTTGTGTTCTCAGTGCCAAATAGATTGAGGGCCATTTCCTCCCTCCCATCTTGAAATCTCTGCATTATAATAGTTCAATAGCAAAGGGGAACAAGTGCAGAACGGTCCAGCATGAACATGTACAAACAAAGCAACACCAACGACGGAGCACAGTTAAGCACTTAAATTCCAATTTGTTTTGTAAAGAATATATAATAGATTTATAAATGTGGTGCAACAACTTCCAACATCCGTCGTTGTTGGTTGTTCAAAGAATCCAAGAATTTTACATAAAGGAAGGTGCAATCAAAGCTAAGTCCCAATTAGTACATATATTCCAAAACAATTTTTTCTTCCTTTATTTTAGAAACAGCAAACACGTTTCGTTCCCTTTGCCACAGGAACTTCTTCAGGGCTGTAATTAATTGCAAAACAACATGTATAAAAACAACATATATA
Source organism: Triturus cristatus (assembly GCF_964204655.1). Lineage (NCBI taxonomy): Eukaryota > Metazoa > Chordata > Amphibia > Caudata > Salamandridae > Triturus > Triturus cristatus. Next base: position 508,203,520 of record NC_140579.1, on the reverse strand, counting down.
AAAACAACATATAAAAGCGACATAAAAACAAGCAAGCAACAAGACTAACCTCACAATAAATATATGTATATACATACACAGCAAAGCAAAATAGCTTATATATTGAATCAAAGACATCATATTGGAACAGGCAGTGTGCCTCTATGAGAGACCAAATTGTATATTGCGTGTAATCACCATTTTGAGATGAACCTCGCAAGAAAGGAAACAACAAATATTTATGTTTCCTAAAGATTCAAAAGCGAGCATGTCAAAAGCTGAGCAATGTTTTATATTAGCATTACGTTATGCAGTGCTGTGCCGATATTAGTGTACAGAAAAAACCCGGCGCTGCATTAACGGAAAACCGGAAACGGTGAAAAGATACGTCAGAATCTGACCTTGCAAAGAGTCGCCATCTTAGAATAATCCACAGATAATAGAGGGGACATATAGAATCCATGTTTCCTTGAAAGACATAGATAAACCCATCATACTGAGCAGTATTTTTCTTAACCTTACTTTATGCAAGAAAGATATATTATTGTGAAAAAATGTCATTCACCGTGTATCCTAGTTAACGCATAAAAAACACACACCGTCATATAAGGATAAAAGTGAAAAAATACAAATAAAATAACCGCCATGTCAAAATCAGATGTAACAACCAAGTCTTTGTAACATAGATACATTAAAAAAATGAAGTTTCGATATTGATGATCTTTTTCAGCTATCCAAAAGCTTCATGATTTAAATTAATGGTACAGCGATTTGCCTAAAAAAGGCAATAGTAGAGAAAATGTTCTATAGTTTGAAGGAAAAAACACCGCCCACTCGTTGTATGACAGTGATTCAGGCTAATGGTAGAACCAATAGTTCCCTATTTCACAGCTAAGGAAACTAATTTTTCACCATTTATATATCTATATAGTTCTCTTTTTATTGCTCACATGATATTTTATAAAAAATGATGATGCTCAGTATCGGTATTTAGGCCTAATACTGATGTCTGCAAACGGCATATCCAACCTGCCTCAGCTCTCCTTAATACCGTCTCTCTATTTTCACCTTTTTCGGGTATTTTTATATGTTCTAAGGCGTGGAACCATATACCTGTTTCCGAAGGGTGATGCTCTTGTACATGTATAGCCATAGGGTGCTTGTCATCCTTGTTTTTAATAGCCCTTACATGCTCTTGAATCCTAATTTTTAGGCTTCGAATACTACTGCCTAAATAAACTTTGTTACATGCACATCCGATTGCATAAACTGTATGTGTTGTATTACAGTTAATGAATGTATTGATCGGATATTCTTTCAGGGTGTTATATTTGAATTTTGTTTTCTTGTTGCATCCAAATTTACAGATTATACATGAACGACAGACAAAGAAGCCAGGTGGTTTACAAGGTAGCCATGTTGTCATTCTGTGGTCTGTATTTTTAACATAACTTGGGCAGAGTATTTTTTTGAAGGTTTCACCTCTTCGGTACACCACGTTAGTTTTTTAGTGATCGTGCCAGATAGCATCTGGCCAGAGGCAAGAAGGTGCCAATTCTTGCGCAAGATGTTATAAACATGATTGCTATACGCGTTATACTTTGTTATTAAGAGAATCTCCTCAGAATTTTCCCTTTTCTTTTGTTTTCCTTGACTGGTCATTAATGTGGTTTTCCGGTTCACTTCTAAAACCCTGGACTCTGCTTGATTTAAGCATTGATTTGTGTATCCCCTTTCTCTAAAATTGCGTTTGATGTTTTTAACATTTGTTTTAAAATTACTTTCTTTACTACAATTACGTTGGGCTCTGATCATTTCCCCATATGGTATTGCGTTAATCGTCGCCGTTGGGCTGGGCACTTTCGGCGTGTAGGATACTATTGCAGGCCGTAGGTTTTTTGTGAATGTCGCTATGTATCTTATTGTTGGATATATACAATTTTAAGTCTAGAAAGTCTATTGATTCTCTTGAATAATTGATGGTCATTTTTACATTAAATCTGTTTTGGTTGAGATACTCATGATATTTGAGCAACTCATCAACCCCTCCATTCCATATTAGCAGAACATCATCTATGTATCTACAATAGAATATAATGCTATCGCTCCACTCTTGTGAGCCAGGTCCCCAGGCATGCTCCGCCTCATACAAACCCATAAAGAGATTTGCATAAGAAGAAGCAAACCTGGATCCCATGGCTGTACCCTGTTTCTGCAGAAACCATTCATCATTATGCAGGAACGAATTCATAGTGAGAATCATGCGAGTCATTTCCATTAGCATAAGAGTGTGTTCAAGATGACAAGCATTTCGTTTGTACAAAAAGTGTTTGAGGGCATCCAGTCCACAGTCTATTTTGATACACGTGTTTAATCTTTCCACGTCTACAGTAACAAATAGAAAATCATCACTATGCCACACAACGTCTTCTAACTTGCAGAGAACATCCCTGCTATTTTTCAGGTATGAGAGTAAATTTTTTACAAAGGGTTGTAGGAATCCATCTACATACTCAGAAAGATGTTCCGTGGGGCCCCCATTTCCTGATATGATTGGTCGTCCTGGAGGGAATCCCTCCCCCCCCTTTATGAATTTTAGGGAGGATGCAGATGTATGGATATCTTGAGTTATGAGCCTGCAGGTATTTATATTCTTTATCTGATAAAAAGCCTGATTCATGCCAGTCTCGTAAGCTGGAATTAATATTCCGTTCAATATATTTCATGGGGTTCTCATTTAATTTAATATAGCAGTCAGAATTATTTAGCTGCCTATCAATTTCCCCCAAATACTCAAGCCGGTTCATCACCACGATATTCCCCCCTTTCTCCGCCTCCCTTATGACTATATTAGGATCTTCCCTTAATGATGTCAACAGTTCTTTGTCCATTCTAGATATGTTGTATTTGTGTTTGCAATGTATACTGGTAGTATGCTTATCTTCAAGTTGATATAACTGCTGTGTTACCTTATTATAAAATTCATCTATGGAGGAATCTTGGCGGCATAAATTTCGACCTATCCCTTAAGCCACTATCAACCGAGGTGTCCTCAAAAATTTCCAACATACCTGCAGTGTCAGTGATGTCAACATTATCCTCAACATTGTCCAAAGTTGCAATTAAGTGTGTAACATTTAAATCGGCAATGGTTAACAGTGATGAATTACAGTTATTAGATGAAACATTGAGCGGAACTGGATGATGCTCAAAAAAATGTTTTAATCGCAATTCCCTGACAAATTAAAAAGATCAATATGGACATCTACGAAGTTACATGTATTGGTAACACAAAAACTCAATAATTTCTGCAATACATTTTTTTCTTTGTCAGACAGCATTCTTTCAGACACATTAACAATGCACAGTTCATTTGATACACGGTCATCATTAGCAATTGCATTTTTATTAGTATATTCTTCAATCAGTTCATTTACTGCCTCATCTGTGTCTTGCTTTGCAGCCTTGTTTGTATGCCTGTTTTTATACTTCTTCCCCCCCGCCTGATTCTGGATTTTTCTTTTTGTTCCCCAGTATGTACCGTTGGACCTCTCTTAAAAAAAGGGAGGAGGCAGATGTTTCCAAATTGCTTGGTCATTCACCAGCATCACTCTCCAAAGACTAGAGTGAGGTACTACTAGATGTTATACTCACTGCTTTTTCTACTTTCCCCTGGTTAGTTGCCAATTTCGGGGGTACGTCATCATATTTTTTAGAGAATATAAAGATACGCCATTTGCATAATCAGCCTCATTTCTTATTATTTTTTTCAATTTCTTTAAGATAAATTTGATAGGCTGCTAGCTCCTTTTTCAAGATTTCATAATTTTCTTTAAGATTCATCTCCAAAATTTATTTTTCTAATTTCAGGATTTCATCCTTAATTTTGCTAACTTTTCTCTCAGAATTAGTAATAAGTATCCCCATCATGCGATATGATGCATCGTGAAGGCCTTCTTCCCAATCATCTAGGAGATCTTGTTCCAGATCTTCGTTGTTGGGAAAAATTAAAATCCTTAGCCCTCGTGGGATCTTTTTATTTTCAATGTATTTTCGCAGGGTCGCCCCATCCCACCATTTGGCGAGTTCCCGCTTCTTCAATTCCTCAAATCTTCAGAATTTCTCTTTTAGGCCCTCATTTTTCAGGGCTGGTGTTTTAGGAACACCAATGCTGGTTCTTTTGGATTTAATAGATCCCCCAACTGCTCCTCCCGATTATCTTCAAAATCCATGATGCTTGTAAATGTAGTATCAAAAGATAGTGCCAATTAGCCCAATTTAACACATTTTAGATAAGAAGAACGGGGATTGAGGCAAAACAAAATTGCACCTATCTCTAGTGTATTTGTTATCCGAGAAAGTAAGGTGCTAAGGAACGGAGTTTCATAACCCCTAAAACTCCTAAGACACAAGATGCCTCAATTCATCACAAGCAATGTACAATGGTCCAGCACTCTTAATATAAGATAATATTCTTTAGGTATAACACATTTCCTCAAAGTAATGTCAATTCAGAAGTGTTGTTTCCATCAAGTTCTTTATTCATAACTTCTTTTTTTCAACACGATAAAAGACCGTAGCCAACGCGTTTCGTCCTCTCGGACGTCTTCACGGCTACAAATAACACATAAATTTACAAAAATTAATATACAATATATACATATCCTAAACAGTACAAAACAATGATAGTACAAAATCATCCCCATCACTTTGAAGCATTAAATTATCAACATTTCAAGCACTGTAGATTTCAAATGCTCGTACCAATTTTTCAATCCAACAGGATATATAGAATCATATTTCATAAATCATATGCATTCTTTATTTTAATAAGATCTAAAAGCTGTTTTCTTTGAGAATTTTTACGTAACTCAAAATTTAAAAGTTTCGTGGGTTTAATAAATGTGCAGTCAAGTGGTTCATTTAGCAAAATTAGAAAAGTTAGCATACTAAACTAAAGTTACCAATAGTTTAGAAAACTTACTTTCAGAGCTTCGATCATCCTACACGGTAGCGTAGCATCTGTCTCGACTGTAAAATTGCCATTGGTGGCACGGTTTAAACAGCCCGCCAAACACTGTCAAACCTCAGGACAGCTGTGTTTTGCCTAAAAAAGGCATTAATAGAGAACATTTTCTATAGTTTGAAGGAAAGATCACCGCCCACTCGTTGTATGACAGTGATTCAGGCTAATGGTAGAACCAATAGTTCCCTATTTCACAGCTAAGGAAACTAAATTTTCACCATTTATATATCCATAAAGTTCTCTTTGTATTGCTCACATGATATTTTATAAAAAATGATGAAGCTTAGTATTGGTATTTAGGGCTAATATTGATGTCCGCAAACGGCATATCCAAACGGCATATCCAACCTGCCTCAGCTCTCTTTTGAGTATTTTTATATGTTCTAAGGCGTGGAACCATATACCTGTTTCCGAAGGGTGATGCTCTTGTACATGTATAGCCATAGGATACTTATCATCCTTGTTTTTAATAGCCCGTACACTAATTTTGGCACAGCACTGCATAATGTAATGCTAATAAAACATTGCTCAGCTTTTGACATGCTCGCTTTTGAATCTTTAAATCTTTGAATCTTTAGGAAACATAAATATTTTTGTTTCCTTTCTTGCGAGGTTCATCTCAAAATGGCGATTACACGCAATAAACAATTTGGTATCTCAAATTGGTTCCAATTGGCGCCTGATTCTCCTCACGATCACCTGGACATTTGCATAGGACTTTACCATGCAGAAATGGATTATTATTTACACGGGCGCAATGCAATGTTGAATAAAAACATATAAAGCAAAGGTAGATAGTGTAATATGAAGGATAAGGATACATGGACTTTATATTTAATCCTTTTGCGGTCCACTCAAATATGGCGATCGCTTAGAGTATGAAAGTTAATCTCTCCTTTGTCCTGAGCATTGACAGTGTTTGGTGGGCAATTTAAACCGTGCCACCAATGGCAATTTTACAATCGAGACGGACGCTAGGCTACCGTGTAGGATGATCGAAGCTCTGAAAGTAAGTTTTCTAAACTATTGGTAACTTTAGTTGTTAAAATATGGGCCCATTATGCCGTTTATAATCTGTGTCCCTTCAATATTGTTACTTTTTCTCACTAACATTTAAGCAATTCTAACTAATGGATTTATATAGAGTATAAGCCCAATGTAATTAGGAGACTTCTCTTTCTATAAATTGGCTTAATTTAGCTGCTTTTAGTGAAATAGCGTTCCGTGTCTTCCTTATTATTGGCTGCCCATCTAAAGATGGTGACCGCTCATTATGTGAAACCTATCTTCTGTTTTGATGCTTAATACAGTGGTCCTAGGCTTTGACATCATTGTGTAGGCTATATCCTTTCTGCCCTAAATTGTAATTTGATAAAACTAAAGGAAGAATAGACTATTGTGGTGGAACTATTGAAGTCTCACAGAGCGCTTAAAAAGCTTTGCGAACATTGTGTGTTTTTTTACCTGGTTCAATGCGGGGTTGTGTTCTGATATAAAGTTTGTGTTTTTTACTGTTACTCTCTTTCTTATTTACTATTAGCAGCATTTTGATTTAAATCTTTAGATGTAAAAGTTCCCCCATTACCACCGGGGAATACAGGGATACTGTCTGAGATTGGAGCGTTTTTCCTTCTTGTCTGTTCGATTTTAATTCTGACAAGTTTTTTAAAAAATGCCGGTTGTCGGCATATTATGAATCGGGGCACTGACTTGTTCTTTAAGTGGTTTAAAAAGAGGCCGAAATGCTTTTGGAGGTTAAAAGTGAAAACCTTCTGATACCCAAACATGAAACTTATTCTAGCTTATAATCTGAAATAGTATGATAAACAAATGCTAAATGAAACTGTATATAGAGTTTGCAATATTTGCAAACGCTTGTCATAAAATGCTAAATATGGAAAATCCCTAAATAAGGGTTTTTATAGTGAAAGTAATGATGTAATTCAAATGACTATTTGACCGTGACACATTTAGAGATACAATTAGCCTATTGTTATATCTGTTCTAATAGCTTTTCGGAAAAGAAACACGGAGGATGGCTGAGATTGACTGACCATCTACCATGAGAACGAAACAATCCAATATATAATTAGGATTGCAACAGTGCACTTTAACTTAAGGTATGGACATATCTGTATGCTTCACATTAAAGAATGACAATTCTACCTCTGAATATATTACAAATATACTTTATTATTCATTTAATAAAAAAAATCCCTTTGTTAATTTTTTCAGATACAATCAGATTTTATTGAATCCAGAAAGGGATAAAGCACTCTTTGAATTACAGAACAGACCACAAGTAAATGTGCCTTTTGGTAAGAAATGCTAACTTTTCTAATTTTGCTAAATGAACCACTTGACTGCACATGTATTAAACCCACCGAAAGTTTTTAAATTTTTAAATTTTGAGTTGCTTAAAAATTCTCAAAGAAAACAGCTTTTAGATCATATAAAAATAAAGAATGCATATGATTTATGAAATCTGATTATATATATCCTGTTGGATTGAAAAATTGGTATGAGCATATGAAATGTACAGTGCTTGCAATGTTGATAATTTAATGCTTCAAAGTGATGGGGAATGATTTTGTACTATCATTGTTTTGTACTGTTTAGGATATGTATATATTGTATATTAATTTTTGTAAATATATGTTATTTGTTGCCCCGAAGAAGTCCGAGAGGACGAAACGCGTTGGCTACGGTCTTTTATCGTGTTGAAAAAAAGAAGTTATGAATAAAGAACTTGATGGAAACAACACTTCTGAATTGCCATTACTTTGAGGAAATGTGTTATACCTAAAGAATATTATCTAATATTAAGAGTGCTGAACCATTGTATATTTTCATATATTGTTCTCTCATTGCCTTGCTTATGCCTTATATGAGCAACGTTGAACTTTTTATAGCATGATAGTCACAATAATGTGTCAGAGATGCAAACGTGCTCCCCGGGCCCAGGCCGCATAGCCTTACCGATTGGTCACAGAGCTATGCCCTAACAGTCAAGACAGAGGACACGCATCCTTTGCAGGCTATGGAGAGTAAATGGGGGAGGAACAATAAGAGTCAGAAATTATTGTTTCCATTCCGATATAGTTAGTGGAATGCATCAGAGTATGGATTCTGATGCCTTCGTGGGGTTAGAAGAAGAGATTCTACTTATGTTTTTGCCAGCATTCCCTCACAGGTGAACCTATCCAGTCCCTCTGCTCGCCTGAGTCAAGGACAAGTGTTGGGGCATGTAGTTTATATCTATGGTAGTTGGGGAAGAAGGGAGCGTGCATGACTGGCGGCCATCTTGTAAAGGTGTACAATTAACTAATCTTCCATCTGGCTTTTCAAGTTGCAATGAAAGTGAAATCCTGGCATATTAGTCTCCCGTGTATGGACCAGTTCGGAGCAGGATAAGGCTCCTAAATTTCACACCAAGTGAGGTGTTTGGTGTGAAGCATATTCAGGTACAGAGTATTTACAAAATGGTGAAAGGAACAAATAGTGTCTTCGGTTAATTGGTGAGTAGGGCATTCAAAAGAAAAACTACGCAGGAGACCCATTAATTAAGTACCCAAGCTATAACGTTGTTAGCTCCATGTTGTATGGTTCATACTATATCGGTAAAACTTTGTGTTTGGACAACAAACATCAAAACTGTGCTAGAATAACTCCACCCACAAATCAGGATACGTTGCCCTTAGTCCTGGCACACACTCAGTGCACCATCCAAACCACTAACCTGCCAAGGTACCGAAGGGTATGTACAACATCAGAACATGACAACTGTGACTCCCCAAGGAAACAGTGGAAATAGATCAGTCCCTTCCGTTAGTAACACAGGCATGCCCAAAGGGAGACTCAAGAAATGCTTGGATTGGCATTTCAACCATTCATTGTAGCATTATGATTCTTGTGTAAATTATGTGCACTGTAATGAATAATCGAAGGAAACGGAACAGAGTAAACAGCATTACTAGAATTGTAAAGAAGATGATCAATTCAACAATCGTATTGCTACATTGAGTATACATTTATATGTATAATCATATCTATACCCCTATCTGGTGCTTCCTAACCTAGTGGACCTAAGGGGTGCCTATCTGCCAGAAAAACCTAGGGTGATCTAATTCCCCAGTTGCATGTGGGTATGTTTCATCTGGGAGCCCAGTTTTGTGCAGATCAGTCCATGATCCTTCTGAGGAAGGTAAATGAGGTTTAGCTGGGCTGGAATTCTGGCATGAGGCACCCTCGCACAGTGACAGCGAAATCTCTTCTGTCTAGACAAAGGATTGGTGTTGTGTATATAATAAACTTCACCCATGTTACCATACCGAAGCCCCAGTCAAGCCGTCATTGATTCTACCCTTGCAGGGCTGACGCCGAGCAGACAATGTTTTATAGATATAAAAATAGATTCCGGGTGGATCTAAGAAGAAGGGATGAACAACATAGTTAAGTGTTGTGTGTGTATGTCTTTTACTTTTGGCAGTCTCCGAATGTGATTTTAAGAAGTGTCCTTATCGTGTGCCAAGCGACTGTTGTTGCCCTGACGTAATCGCCAGAAAGAATCCAGGCGATGAAACATGTCGGCATTTAAGGAGGGTATGCATATTTAGCAACCTTTTTAAGTAGTGAAGTGGGTGCACTCCTAAGGCGGAATAAAGTTTGAACCTGTAGTGGGTGTACCTGTTTCACTTTTTAACCTTCACTATTAAGTCGCACTACTTGTTTTTCTTTTGGACACCTCTTCTTTATTATTATTTTGGAGCGTGATGGCTGCCGATGATGAGAAGAGTGGGCAATGCTGACGAGTACCAGCCAGCAAGCTCAATTGGGGTTGCGCACGTGAGGTGCCATCACGTCTCTTTCACACATTTTTTGCACATTTATGTGTTCTTTCACGGTCTACTCATTAGTTAATTGAATTGAGAAACCCTAGGTGTACTACATTTGAGTTTAGACACCTTCACGATCATTTGCGAGACTGCTGGGAGTAAAACCATTTATTGTTTTTCTGTTTTTTAAGAAAGTGAAGGTAGCTAACTAGTTGGCAACTACCCCAAAAGATCTTTTGACTCGGGGCAGTACCAAAGACCTACAAGGTTCGAACCAACCTGTATGGCATAAAATACCTTCTGACACCCAGGTCTTTGTTGTGATAGAGCCGAGCAGACAACAACAAACATCAACATTTTGCGCAGAGACCTTAAGCCTAGTACAGAATTTAAGGCCCTAATAATATATCTATGAAGATGTAAGCAAATCAATTTCAGAGAATATTATCCGATATGTGTACGCATGCATATGTGTGTCAATAGCGAACGTCTGATGTTAACGATGTCAACTTTAAACATGAACATGTAAAATGGTGGTGTTCCTCGCTCAAGGCCTATGTAACTATATAACAATCAAGGCTGCATAGCCTTGAATCCACCTCATGCCACCTGATGTGGTGGCAGCACACTTTGACCAGCTCTTCATGTTGTTTTTGATGTGAGCACAGGGCACATAGCCTTATCATTTCCTGACTGCTGCTGATGCTGTGTAAATTCAATTTTGGAGTGGCCTCTGTTTATTTGATTGCTACTATTTCACAGCATACCAGATTGTGTCCATATGAAACTGTTCCTTATGAAGGTGTTCTCTTTAGTACATGTGCAATGAAGCACCTTTATAACTGCACTTCTGTATGTCATGCCAGTATGCATTTTAATTGATTACAGTTACACATGTATACAAATTTGGCCGGATTTTAGATTTCCTATATGCCCTGCTTGTATCTCTTTTCTACTTGAAGTGCTGTTGATGTTGTACCTATATAGACATTTAACAAATATATTATTGAAGCTATGCCATTTCTTTCAATTTCCTGTCCTAGCAATCTTTCTATGCAACTATATCTATCTATGCAGCCCTCTCTATCTTTTCATATCTATCTGTCTATCTAACTTTGCAAACCTGTCTATCTAGTGTTACAGTCTTCACTATCTATCTGTAATATAGATTTACAAAAACATTACAAAAAAGCATTGGTAAAGGTAAGAGGCTGCCAATGCCAGAACAATTGGTCTTGCCAGTGTTGGTTTCTTTTGGTGTTAATGGCTCCACGAGAGTGCATGTGTTTTCCACTTGTCTCCCTCGTGTACATCTCCTCCTGCACTCTGTATTGCTCTGTGTTACCAGTGTGCTTCACCACACCCCCTCAACTTTGCACTTACTTTTGTGTCTTCCCCCTGTTTCTCAACCCTGTCTCTTTGACCCCCTTCCACTTGCTCTTTTGCCTGTTTGTTCCCCCAGCACTCTACTTTGCTTTTGCTCGCTCTCTCGGTTGCCTGCTTTCCCCCCACCCACCATGTTGCTTCCACCTACCTATGTCCCAGTGTTGCTCCCTTACCATCCACCCTCTATGTTGCTCCTATCCTCTTGTGTTGCTTCCCCATGCCTTAAAACAAAATAAACACTTTTGCACATTTTTGTCTTTTTAGTTACTGATTCAACTCAGATTGGGAACTACAAAAAAAACTGCTGCATTACTTTGTAGGCACACCTGTGCCTGATGTGCTGGCCCACAAAATAATGCAGCTGGCCGCACATAAAAGTTTTATGTTTTTAATTCTTTAGCCATGCCATCAGGGATGCTGTGCAACAAACCTAAAAGCTTTTGGCAAAGCCAATAGGTCCTAAATTGGTTTTGCCAGTGATTGTTTATAGGAGTATTATGGCGTAAATACATTATTCTTGGATCAGAACTCTCCATTATCCAAGTTTTGTTTTTAATGTATTTACTCAGCAAGCATTTAATATAAATTTTAAAAGGGGCTGCCATCCTATCCCCTTGCTTTTCATTGGTTCCTGTGCTTGCCACTTTGTTTTCCTCCCTTTCTGTAGGCTGGAGCATACTGTTTCCTACATTTACAAATGCTTATTACTGTGTTCTCGTGTGCTTCTCTGATCAGTTTTCCTTCACCGATGTACTGTTTCCTTCCATCTTTGTGGAACTATTTTTTTAAGGTTTTGATTGCACAGCACTTTTACTCTGCTTGCTTTTGTCTTTAAAATGTGTGCACATTGTATTTTTCTTTTCCTGCCCCTATCATATACACTTGATGTGTTTCACTTCAACACACAATCCTGGTTTAACTACAGCACACTATTCATGCATATGTTATTACATTTTGATGCTCTTTCACATACACAGGTGAATTTCAGTATACTCAGCCCGCTGTTTATGTCCCATGTAGGGCCGGACAGAGAACCAAAACCGGCCCTGACAAAGAGCTCGGCCGCCCCCCCCCCCCCCCCACCGGGGGGTTGGGGGTGCGGCAGAGCTCTTTACCAGGACTGGTTTTCGGCCGATTTTGTTACAGGGACGATTTTGCAGCTATGCTGCAAAAACGGCCCTGTAACAAAAACGGCCCAAAACCGTTCCCCACCCATGCGGCGCACCGGGGAATTGCCCGGTGCCCGATGCGGCCAGTCTGGCCCTGGTCACATGTGCTTCTCAAAAGCATACAGAGATGGCGAAAGCACTGAGCGCCAGCAGAGACACGTAGTAGGCAATTTCGGTAAGCTTTACTTGCACACTCATTTATCACTTTCACAACTCCTTTGTTCTGTGCTGTGTTAGATGTTTGACTCTCGGTCTGCACCCCTCTACTGTTGAGGGTCACCGCCCACCACTGACTGTCACAATTTTCTGTTTAGCAGTGCGTATTAATGTTTCATTGTTCTAAAACCGATTGCTGAAGTATGCATGTCTCCTCTGATTCGTTTAGGTGCACAAGTTATTTGATTGCATCTGCCGTATTTGTACCTGGTTTCTCCTTAGCCCTGACTCAATACAATATGTGAAGAATTTGCACTACGTCTATTCACTACAGATTATGTAGAAACATTGCATGATGAATAATTATTTAGATCAAAACTGTTAGAGCTGCCAAATACTCAAAGCAAACGATAACCCCGGCTGTCATACTTGATGCTGGCATGTCTGGGACATGACGACAACCGAAATTAGGATTGGACGCATAAAGACAGGAGCAAATATGCACGAGGTGCTGTGACATGCCCTCCAAGACTATGCATATTGAATCTGTATAAACTCAAAGTGAAACTCCAGCTCCCAAAACTCATCTAGAAGTGTGTGGACTATTGGGCTACCACTAAAATATGTCACTTTTTTTGTAACTAATACGCAGTTTTACATGAGACTCTGGAAATAAATTCAAAATTATGTACCATTGGGGGGGGGGGTAAGAGTGTTAAATAGGGCATGTTTTTCTTATTTTACTTGATTGTTCTCTTTATTTATGTACAGGAACTGACAATTGACTATGTACCGTAGTTTCTACTTTCTTTAAAATAAATAACCTGCATTTGGAGAAAAAACTGTTCGATCCATGTATCTTTTAGGACTACATAAACCTATGGACAGGGAAAGCCTCAGATGGGATGTTAGACATATTATATTTCGTCTTGCCACAACAGAATATCAGCCTCTCCAAGGATCAGGCTTTAAATTGTGGGCAGGTCAGAGAAAGGAGGCTTTAGTTACTGCTGAGTGCTGACGACAGTTTGGAACCAGGATGGTAGTGTTTTTTAAAAAGATTTTATCATAATGCTCCTCAAAGAGTCTGCAAATTTTGTGGCTGTTTTGTTAAAATATGTACTTTGTAATTGGTATGACTGCAAAGAAAAATTTATATATTCCTTTCAAACAAATAC